>NC_064927.1:10007500-11257500 GCF_023897955.1 Schistocerca gregaria
AACGTTCAAAGCGTAGACTGTTTGAGACATTACACCCGTGGAGAAAAGTGCGCATGGTGACTGTTGTTATCAATCACGATGCAATTTCTGTGTTTTATCAACACTTTGGTCCACAGATTACAGAATGCCTCCAGATGTGCATGTGAAACTACTACTGGTCTTCCTGGGAACGGTCAAAGCGTAGACTGTTTCAGACCTAACTCCCATGGATGAAAGGGCGCATTGTGACTGTTGTATTCACTCTCGACGCAATTTCTGTGTTTCATCAACAATTTGAAGGTCCACAGGTTACAGAACGCCACCAGATGTGCATCGGAAACTACTAATGGTCTTAGAGGGAACGATCAAAGCGTAGACTGTTTTAGACATTATTCAAATATAGGAAAGTGCTCATGGTGACCGTGGTATTCAAACCCGATGCAATTTCTGTGTTTCATCAACACTCTGATAGTCCAGAGATCACGGAATGCCTCCAGATGTGCATCGGAAACTTCTAGTGGTCTTCCAGGGAACGATCAAAGCGTATACTGTTTGACACATTACTCCCATGGATGAAAGTGCACATGGTGATTGTTGTATTCAATACCGAAGCAATTTCAGTGTTTCAACAACACTCTGATAGTCCACAGATTACACAATGCCTCCAGATGTGCATCGGAAACTACTACTGGTCTTCCAGGGAACGATCAATGCGTAGACTGTTTGAGACATTACTCCCATGGAGGAAAGTGCGCGTGGTGTCTCTTGTATTAAATCGCGATGCAATTTCTGGGTTTCAACAACACTCTGATAGTAAACAGATTACAGAATGCCTCCAGATGTGCAACGGAAACTACTACTGGTCTTCCAGGGAACGACCAAAGCGTAGACTGTTTGAGACATTACTCCCATGGAGGGGAATGCGGATGGTTACTGTTGTATTCAATCCCGATGCAATTTCTGTGTATCATCAAAACTTTGAAGGTCCACAGATTACAGAATGCCTCCAGATGTGCATGGGAAACTACTATTGGTCTTGGGGGAACGAACAAGGCGATGACAGTTTGAGACATGACTCCAATGGAGAAATGTACGCATGGTGATTCTTGTATTCAATCCCTATGCAATTTCTGTGTTTCAACAACACTTTGAAGGTCCACAGATTACAGAATGCCTCCAGATGTGCATCGGAAACTACTACTGGTCTTCCAGGGAACGATCAATGCGTAGTCTGTTTGAGACATTACTCCCATGGAGGAAAGTGCGCATGGTGACTGTTGTATTCAATCACCATACAATTTCTGTGTTTCATCAACACTCTGATAGTCCACAGATTACAGAATGCCACCAGAAGTGCATCGGAAACTACTAATGGTCTTAGAGATAACGATCAAAGCGTAGACTGATTGAGACATTACTCCATTGGAGGAAAGTGCTCATGGTGACTGTGGTATTCAAACCCGATGCAATTTCTGTGTTTCATCAACACTCTGATAGTCCACAGATTACAGAATGCCACCAGATGTGCATCGGAAACTACTACTGGTCTTCCAGGAACGATCAAAGCGTAGACTGTTTGAGAATTACTCATATGTAGTAAACTGCGCATGGTGACTGTTGTAATCAATCCCGATGCAATTTCTGTGTTTCATCAACACTCTGATAGTCCACAGATTACAGAATGCCACCAGATGTGCATCGGAAACTACTACTATTGGTCTTCCTGGGAACGATGAAAGCGTAGACTGTTTGAGTCATTACTCCCATGGAGGAAAGTGCGCGTGGTGACTCTTGTATTAAATCGCGATGCAATTTCTGGGTTTCAACAACACTCTGATAGTAAACAGATTACAGAATGCCTCCAGAAGTGCAACGGAAACTACTACTGGTCTTCCAGGGAACGACCAAAGCGTAGACTGTTTGAGACATTACTCCCATGGAGGGGAATGCGGATGGTTACTGTTGTATTCAATCCCAATCCAATTTCTGTGTTTCATCAAAACGTTCAGGTCCAAAGATTACAGAATGCCTCCAAATGTGAATCGGAAACTACTACTGGTCTTCCAGGGAACGATCAAATCATAGACTGTTTCAGACGTTACTCTCATGGAGGAAAGTGCGGATGGTGAGTGTTGTATTCAATCCCAATGCAATTTCTGTGTTTCATCAACACTCTGATAGTCCACAGATTACAGAATGCTTCCAGATGTGCATCGGAAACTACTACTGTTCTTCCAGGGAACGATCAAAGCGAATACGCTTTGAGACATTACTCCCATGGAGTAAAGTGCGAATATTGACTGTTGTATTCAATCCCGACGCAATTTCTGTGTTTTATCAACAGTCTGATAGTCCACAGATTACAGAATGCCTCAAGATGTCCATGGGAATCTACTACTGGTCTTCCAGGGAACGATCAAATCGTAGACTCTTTGAGACATTACTCCATGGAGGAAAGTGCGCATGGTTATTTTTGTATTCAATCCCGATGCAATTTCTGCGTTTCATCAAAACTTTGAAGGTCCACAGATTACAGAATGCCTCCAGATGTGCATCGGAAACTACTACTGGTCTTCCAGGGAACGATCAAGGCGTAGACTGTTTCAGACGTTACTGCCATGGAGGAAAGTGCGGATAATGACTGTTGTATTCAATCGCGATGCAATTTCTGTGTTTCATCAACACTCTGATAGTCCACAGATTACAGATTGTCTCCAGATGTGCGTCGGAAACTACTACTGGTCTTCCTGGGAACGGTCAAAGCGTAGACTGTTTCAGACCTAACTCCCATGGATGAAAGGGCGCATTGTGACTGTTGTATTCACTCTCGACGCAATTTCTGTGTTTCATCAACAATTTGAAGGTCCACAGATTACAGAATGCCTCCAGATGTGCTTCGGAAACTACTACTGGTCTTCCAGGGAACGATCAAAGCGTAGACTGTTTGACACATTACTCCCATGGATGAAAGTGCACATGGTGACTGTTATATTCAATACCGAAGCAATTTCAGTGTTTCATCAACACTCTGATAGTCCACAGATTACACAATGCCTCCAGATGTGCATCATGAACTACTACTGGTCTTCCAGGGAACGATCAATGCGTAGACTGTTTGAGACATTACTCCCATGGAAGAAAGTGCGCATGGTGACTGTTGTATTCAATCCCGATGCAATTTCTGTGTTTCATCAACACTTTGAAGGTCCACAGATTACAGAATAACTCCAGATGTGCATCGGAAACTACTACTGATCTTCCAGGCAACGTTCAAAGCGTAGACTGTTTGAGACATTACACCCGTGGAGAAAAGTGCGCATGGTGACTGTTGTTATCAATCCCCATGCCATTTCTGTGTTTCATCAACACTCTGATAGTCCCCAGATTACAGAATGCCACCAGATGTGCATCGGAAACTACTAATGGTCTTAGAGGGAACGATCAAAGCGTAGACTGTTTGAGACACTACTCCCATGGAATAAAGTGTGCATGGTGACTGTTGTAAAAAATCCCGATGCCATTTCTGTGTTTCATCAACACTCGGATAGTCCACAGATTACAGAATGCCTCCAGATGTGCATCGGAAACTACCACTGGTCTTCCAGGGAACGATCAAAACGTACACTGTTTGAGACATTACTCCCATGCAGGAATGTACGCATGGTGACTGTTGTATTCAATCCCAATGCAATTTCTGTGTATCATCAACACTTTGAAGGTCCAGAGATTACAGAATGCCTCCAGATGTGCATGGAAAACTACTACTGGTCTTGGGGGAACGAACAAGGCGTAGACTGTTTGAGACATTACTCCCATAGAGGAAAGTGCCGATGGTGACTGATGTATTCAATCCCAATGCAATTTCTGTGTTTCATGAACACTTTGAAGCTTCCACAGATTACAGAATGCCTCCAGATGTGCATAGGAAACTACTACTAGCCTTCCAGGGAACGATCAAAGCGTAGACTATTTCAGACGTTACTCCCATGGAGGAAACTGGGGATGGTGACTGTTGTATTCAATCCCGATGCAATTTCTGTGTTTCATCAACACTCTGATAGTCCACAGATTACAGAATGCCTCCAGTTGTGCATCGGAAACTACTACTGGTCTCCCAGGGAACGTCAAAGCGTAGACTGTTTGAGACATTACACCCGTGGAGAAAAATGTGCATGGTGACTGTTGTTATCAATCCCCATGCCATTTCTGTGTTTCATCAACACTCTGATAGTCCCCAGATTACAGAATGCCACCAGATGTGCATCTGAAACTACTAATGGTCTTAGAGGGAACGATCAAAGCGTAGACTGTTTGAGACATTACTCTAATGGAGGAAAGTGCTCATGGTGATTGTTGTTTTCAATCCCGATGCAATTTCTGTGTTTCGACAACACTCTGATAGTCCCCAGATTAATGAATGCCACCAGATGTGCATCGGAAACTACTACTGGTCTTCCAGGGAACGATCAAAGCGTAGACTGTTTGAGAATTACTCCTATGTAGGAAAGTGCGCATGGTGACTGTTGTAATCAATCCCGATGCAATTTCTGTGTTTCATCAACACTCCGATAGTCCACAGATTACAGAATGCCACCAGATGTGCATCGGAAACTACTACTATTGGTCTTCCTGGGAACGATGAAAGCGTAGACTGTTTGAGTCATTACTCCCATGGAGGTATGTGCGCGTGGTGACTCTTGTATTAAATCGCGATGCAATTTCAGTGTTTTAACAACACTCTGATAGTAAACAGATTACAGAATGCCTCCAGATGTGCATCGGAAACTACTACTGGTCTTCCAGGGAACGACCAAAGCGTAGACTGTTTGAGACATTACTCCCATGGAGGGGAATGCGGATGGTGACTGTAGTATTCAATCCCAATCCAATTTCTGTGTTTCATCAAAACGTTCAGGTCCAAAGATTACAGAATGCCTCCAAATGTGAATCGGGAACTAATACTGGTCTTCCAGGGAACGATCAAATCATAGACTGTTTAAGACGTTACTCCCATGGAGGAAACTGCGGATGGTGAGTGTTGTATTCAATCCCGATGCAATTTCTGTGTTTCATCAATACTCTGATAGTCCACAGATTACAGATTGTCTCCAGATGTGCATCGGAAACTACTACTGGTCTTCCTGGGAACGATCAAACCGTGGACTGTTTCAGACACTACTCCCATGGAGGAAAGTGCGGATGGTGACTGTTGTATTGACTCCTGATGCAATTTCTGTGTTTCATCAACAATTTGAAGGTCCACAGATTTCAGAATGCCTCCAGATGTGCTTCGGAAACTACTACTGATCTTCCAGGGAACGACCAAAGCGTAGACTGTATGAGACATTACTCCCATGTAATGGAATGCGGATGGTGACTGTTGTATTCAATCCCGTTGCAATTTCTGTGTTTCATCAACACTTTGATTGTCCACAGATTACAGAATGCCTCCAGATGTGAATCGAAACTACTACTGTTCTTCCAGGGAACTATCAAAGCGTAGACTGTTTGAGTCATTACTCCCATAGAGGAAAGTGTGCATGGTGACTGTTGTATTCAATCCCGATGCAATTTCTGTGTTTCATCGACACTCTGATAGTCCACAGATTACAGAATGTCTCCAGATGTGCATCGGAAACTACCACTGGTCTTCCAGGGAACGATCAAAGCGTACTCTGTTTGAGACATTACTCCCATGGAGGAAAGTGCGCATGGTGCCTGTTGTATTCAATCCCGATGCAATTTCTGTGTTTTATCAACACTCTGATAGTCCACAGATTACAGATTGCCTCCAGATGTGCATCGGAAACTACTACTGGTCTTCCTGGGAACGATCAAAGCGTACAGTGTTTGAGACATTATTCCCATGGAGGAAACTGTGCATGGTGTCTGTTGTATTCAATTCCGATGCAATTTCTGTGTCTCATCAACACTTTGAAGCTTCCACAGATTACACAATCCCTCCAGATGTGCGTCGGAAACTACTACTGGCCTTCCAGGGAACGATCAAAACCTAGACTATTTCAGACATTATTCCCATGGAGGAAAGTGCGGATGGTGACTGTTGTATTCATTCCCGATGCAATTTCTGTGTTTCATCAACACTCAGATAGCCCACAGATTACAGAATGCCACCAGATGTGCATCGGAAACTACTACTATTGGTCTTCCTTTGAACGATGAAAGCGTAGACTGTTTGTGTCATTACTCCCATGGAGGAAAGTGCGCATGGTGAGTCTTGTATTAAATCGCGATGCAATTTCTGTGTTTCAACAACACTCTGATAGTAAACAGATTACAGAATGCTTTCAAATATGCATCGGAAACTACTACTGGTCTTCCAGGGAACGACCAAAGCGTAGACAGTTTGAGACATTACTCCCATGGAGGGGAATGCGGATGGTGACTGTTGTATTCAATCCCAATCCAATTTCTGTAATTCATCAAAACTTTCCGGTCCAAAGATTACAGAATGCCTCCAAATGTGAATCGATACTACTACTGGTCTTCCAGGAAACTATAAAAGCGTTGACTGTTTGAGACACTACTCCCATGGAATAAAGTGTTCATGGTGACTGTTGTATTCAATCTCGATGCCATTTCTGTGTTTCATCAACACTCTGATAGTCCACAGATTACAGAATGCCTCCAGATGTGGATCGGAAACTCCCACTGGTCTTCCAGGGAACGATCAAATTGTACACTGTTTGAGACATTACTCCCATGGAGGAAAGTGCGCATGGTGACTGTTGTATTCAATCCCGATGCAATTTCTGTGTTTCATCATCACTAATAGTCCACAGATTACAGATTGCCTCCAGATGTGCATGGGAAACTACTACTGGTCTTCCTGGGAACGATCAAAGCGGAGACTGTTTGAGTTATTACTCCCATGGAGGAAAGTGTGCATGGTGACTGTTGTATTCAATCCCGATGCAATTTCTGTGTTTCATCAACACTCTGATAGTCCACAGATGACAGATTGTCTCCAGATGTGCATCGGAAACTACTATTGGTCTTCCTGGGAACGTTCAAACCGTGGACTGTTTCAGACACTACTCCCATGGAGGAAAGTGCGGATGGTGACTGTTGTATTGACTCCTGATGTAATTTCTGTGTTTCATCAACTCTTTGAAGGTCTACAGATTACAGATTGCCTCCAGATGTGCATCGGAAACTACTACTGGTCTTCCTGGGAACGATCAAAACGTGGACTGTTTCAAAAGTTTATTCCCATGGAGGAAAGTGCGGATGGTGACTGTTGTATTCATTCCCGATGCAATTTCTGTGTTTCATCAACACTCTGATAGTCCACAGATGTGCATCGGAAACTACTACTATTGGTCTTCCTGGGAACGATGAAAGCGTAGACTGTTTGAGTCATTACTCCCATGGAGGAAAGTGCGCATGGTGACTGTTGTATTCAATCGCGATGCAATTTCTGTGTTTCATCAACACTCTGATAGTCCACAGATTACACATTGTCTCCAGATGTGCATCGGAAACTACTACTGGTCTTCCAGGGAACGATCAAAACGTAGACTGTTTGAGACACTACTCCCATGGAGGAATGTGCGGTGACCGTTGTATTCAATCCAGATGCAATTTCTGTGTTTCATCAACACTCTGATAGTCCACAGATTACAGAATGCCTCCAGATGTGCATCGGAAACTACCACTGGTCTTCCAGGGAACGATCAAAGTGTACTCTGTTTGAGACATTACTCCCATGGAGGAAAGTGCGCATAGTGCCTGTTGTATTCAATCCCGATGCAATTTCTGTGTTTCATCAACACTCTGATAGTCCACAGATTACAGATTGGCTCCAGATGTGCATCGGAATCTACTACTGGTCTTCCTGGGAACGATCAAAGCGTACAGTGTTTGAGACACTATTCCCATCTAATAAAGTGTGCATGGTGACTGTTGTATTCAATCCCGATGCAATTTCTGTGTCTCATCAACACTTTGAAGCTTCCACAGATTACAGAATGCCTCCAGATGTGCGTCGGAAACTACTACTGGCCTTCCAGGGAACGATCAATGCGTAGACTATTTCAGACGTTAGTCCCATGGAAGAAAGTGCTGATGGTGACTGTTGTATTCAATCCCGGTGCAATTTCTGTGTTTCATCAACACTCTGATAGTCCATAGATTACAGAATGCCTCCATTTGTGCATCAGAAACTACTACTGGTCTTCCAGGGAACGATCAAAGCGTAGACTGCTTGAGATATTACACCTGTGGAGAAAAGTGCGCATGGTGACTGTTGTTATCAATCCCCATGCCATTTATGTGTTTCATCAACACTCTGATAGTCCACAGATTACAGAATGCCACCAGATGTGCATCGGAAACTACTAATGGTCTTAGAGGGAACGATCAAAGCGTAGACAGTTTGAGACATTACTCCAATGGAGGAAAGTGCACATGGTAACTGTGGTATTCAAACCCGATGAAATTTCTTTGTTTCATCAACACTCTGATAGTCCACAGATTACAGAATGCCACCAGATGTGCATCGGAAACAACTACTGGTCTTCCAGGGAACGATCAAAGCGTAGACTGTTTGAGACATTACTCACGTTTCAGAAAGTGCGCATGGTGTCTGTTGTATTCAATCCCTATACAATTTCTATGTTTCATCAACACTCTGATAGTCCACTGATTACAGAATACCACCAGAGGTGCATCGCAAACTACTACTGGTCTCCCAGGGAACGATCAAAGCGTGGACTGTCTCAGACATTATTCCCATGGAAGAAAGTGCGGATGGTGACTGTTGTATTCATTCCCGATGCAATTTCTGTGTTTCATTAACACTCAGATAGTCCACAGATTACAGAATGCCACGAGATGTGCATCGGAAACTACTACTATTGGTCTTCCTTTGAACGATGAAAGCGTAGACTGTTTGAGACATTACTCAAAAGGAGGAAACTCCGCATGGTGACTGTTGTATTCAATCCCGATGCAATTTCTGTGTTTCAACAACACTCTGATAGTAAACAGATTACAGATTGCATCCAGATGTGCATCGGAAACTACTACTGGTCTTCCAGGGAGCGATCAAAGCGTAGACTGTTTGAGACGTTACTCCCATGGAGGAAAGTGCGCATTGTGACTGTTGTATTCAATCCCGATGTAATTTCTGTGTTTCATCAACACTCTGATAGTCCACAGATTACAGAATGCATCCAGATGTGCATCGGAAACTACTACTGGTCTTCGATGGAACGATCGAAGCGTAGACAGTTTGAGGCATTACTCCCATGGAGAAATGTGCGCATGGCGACTGTTGTATTCAATCCCGATACAATATCTGTGTTTCATCAACACTCTAATGGTCCACAGATTACAGAATGCCTCCAGATGTGCATCGGAAACTACTACTGGTCTTCCAGGGAACGACCAAAGCGTAGACTGTTTGAGACATTACTCCCATGTAATGGAATGCGGATGGTGACTGTTTTATTCAATCCCGTTGCAATTTCTGTGTTTCATCAACACTTTGAGGGTCCACAGATTACAGAATGCCTCCAGATGTGAATCGAAACTACTACTGTTCTTCCAGGGAACTATCAAAGCGTAGACTGTTTGAGTCATTACTCCCATAGAGGAAAGTGTGCATGGTGACTGTTGTATTCAATCCCGATGCAATTTCTGTGTTTCATCGACACTCTGATAGTCCACAGATTACAGAATGCCTCCAGATGTGCATCGGAAACTACCACTGGTCTTCCAGGGAACGATCAAAGCGTAGACTGTTTGAGTCATTACTCCCATGGAGGAAAGTGCGCATGGTGACTGTTGTATTCAATGGCGATGCAATTTCTGTGTTTCATCAACACTCTGATAGTCCACAGATTACACATTGTCCCCAGATGTGCATCGGAAACTACTACTGGTCTTCCAGGAAACGATCAATGCGTAGACTGTTTGAGACATTACTCCCATGGAGGAAAGTGCTCATGGTGACTGTTGTATTCAATCCCGATGCAATTTCTGTGTTTCATCAACACTTTGAAGGTCCACAGATTACAGAATAACTCCAGATGTGCATCGGAAACTACTACTTGTCTTCCAGGGAACGAACAAAACCGTAGACTATTTGAGACATTACTCCCGTTTAAGAAAGTGCGCATGGTGTCTGTTGTATTCAATCCCCATACAATTTCTTTGTTTCATCAACACTCTGATAGTCCACAGACTACAGATTGTCTCCGGATGTGCATCGGAAACTACTACTGGTCTTCCAGGGAACGATCAAAACGTAGACTGTTTGAGACACTACTCCCATGGAGGAATGTGCGGTGACTGTTGTATTCAATCCAGATGCAATTTCTGTGTTTCATCAACACTCTGATAGTCCACAGATTACAGAATGCCTCCAGATGTGCATCGGAAACTACCACTGGTCTTCCAGGGAACGATCAAAGTGTACTCTGTTTGAGACATTACTCCCATGGAGGAAAGTGCGCATAGTGCCTGTTGTATTCAATCCCGATGCAATTTCTGTGTTTCATCAACACTCTGATAGTCCACAGATTACAGATTGGCTCCAGATGTGCATCGGAATCTACTACTGGTCTTCCTGGGAACGATCAAAGCGTACAGTGTTTGAGACACTATTCCCATCTAGGAAAGTGTGCATGGTGACTGTTGTATTCAATCCCGATGCAATTTCTGTGTCTCATCAACACTTTGAAGCTTCCACAGATTACAGAATGCCTCCAGATGTGCGTCGGAAACTACTACTGGCCTTCCAGGGAACGATCAATGCGTAGACTATTTCAGACGTTAGTCCCATGGAATAAAGTGCTGATGGTGACTGTTGTATTCAATCCCGGTGCAATTTCTGTGTTTCATCAACACTCTAATAGTCCATAGATTACAGAATGCCTCCATTTGTGCATCAGAAACTACTACTGGTCTTCCAGGGAACGATCAAAGCGTAGACTGCTTGAGACATTACACCCGTGGAGAAAAGTGCGCATGGTGACTGTTGTTATCAATCCCCATGCCATTTATGTGTTTCATCAACACTCTGATAGTCCACAGATTACAGAATGCCACCAGATGTGCATCGGAAACTACTAATGGTGTTAGAGGGAACGATCAAAGCGTAGACAGTTTGAGACATTACTCCAATGGAGGAAAGTGCACATGGTAACTGTGGTATTCAAACCCGATGCAATTTCTTTGTTTCATCAACACTCTGATAGTCCACAGATTACAGAATGCCACCAGATGTGCATCGGAAACAACTACTGGTCTTCCAGGGAACGATCAAAGCGTAGACTGTTTGAGACATTACTCACGTTTCAGAAAGTGCGCATGGTGTCTGTTGTATTCAATCCCTATACAATTTCTATGTTTCATCAACACTCTGATAGTCCACTGATTACAGAATACCACCAGAGGTGCATCGCAAACTACTACTGGTCTCCCAGGGAACGATCAAAGCGTGGACTGTTTCAGACATTATTCCCATGGAAGAAAGTGCGGATGGTGACTGTTGTATTCATTCCCGATGCAATTTCTGTGTTTCATTAACACTCAGATAGTCCACAGATTACAGAATGCCACGAGATGTGCATCGGAAACTACTACTATTGTTCTTCCTTTGAACGATGAAAGCGTAGACTGTTTGAGACATTACTCAAAAGGAGGAAACTCCGCATGGTGACTGTTGTATTCAATCCCGATGCAATTTCTGTGTTTCAACAACACTCTGATAGTAAACAGATTACAGAATGCATCCAGATGTGCATCGGAAACTACTACTGGTCTTCCAGGGAGCGATCAAAGCGTAGACTGTTTGAGACGTTACTCCCATGGAGGAAAGTGCGCATTGTGACTGTTGTATTCAATCCCGATGTAATTTCTGTGTTTCATCAACAGTCTGATAGTCCACAGATTACAGAATGCATCCAGATGTGCATCGGAAACTACTACTGGTCTTCGATGGAACGATCGAAGCGTAGACAGTTTGAGGCATTACCCCCATGGAGAAATGTGCGCATGGCGACTGTTGTATTCAATCCCGATAGAATGTCTGTGTTTCATCAACACTCTAATGGTCCACAGATTACAGAATGCCTCCAGATGTGCATCGGAAACTACTACTGGTCTTCCAGGGAACGACTAAAGCGTAGACTGTTTGAGACATTACTCCCATGTAATGGAATGCGGATGGTGACTGTTTTATTCAATCCCGTTGCAATTTCTGTGTTTCATCAACACTTTGAGGGTCCACAGATTACAGAATGCCTCCAGATGTGAATCGAAACTACTACTGTTCTTCCAGGGAACTATCAAAGCGTAGACTGTTTGAGTCATTACTCCCATAGAGGAAAGTGTGCATGGTGACTGTTGTATTCAATCCCGATGCAATTTCTGTGTTTCATCGACACTCTGATAGTCCACAGATTACAGAATGCCTCCAGATGTGCATCGGAAACTACCACTGGTCTTCCAGGGAACGATCAAAGCGTAGACTGTTTGAGTCATTACCCCCTTGGAGGAAAGTGCGCATGGTGACTGTTGTATTCAATCGCGATGCAATTTCTGTGTTTCATCAACACTCTGATAGTCCACAGATTACACATTGTCCCCAGATGTGCATCGGAAACTACTACTGGTCTTCCAGGAAACGATCAATGCGTAGACTGTTTGAGACATTACTCCCATGGAGGAAAGTGCTCATGGTGACTGTTGTATTCAATCCCGATGCAATTTCTGTGTTTCATCAACACTTTGAAGGTCCACAGATTACAGAATAACTCCAGATGTGCATCGGAAACTACTACTTGTCTTCCAGGGAACGAACAAAGCGTAGACTATTTGAGACATTACTCCCGTTTAAGAAAGTGCGTATGGTGTCTGTTGTATTCAATCCCCATACAATTTCTTTGTTTCATCAACACTCTGATAGTCCACAGATTACAGATTGTCTCCGGATGTGCATCGGAAACTACTACTGGTCTTCCAGGGAACGATCCAAACGTAGACTGTTTGAGACACTACTCCCATGGAGGAATGTGCGGTGACTGTTGTATTCAATCCAGATGCAATTTCTGTGTTTCATCAACACTCTGATAGTCCACAGATTACAGAATGCCTCCAGATGTGCATCGGAAACTACCACTGGTCTTCCAGGGAACGATCAAAGTGTACTCTGTTTGAGACATTACTCCCATGGAGGAAAGTGCGCATAGTGCCTGTTGTATTCAATCCCGATGCAATTTCTGTGTTTCATCAACACTCTGATAGTCCACAGATTACAGATTGGCTCCAGATGTGCATCGGAATCTACTACTGGTCTTCCTGGGAACGATCAAAGCGTACAGTGTTTGAGACACTATTCCCTTCTAGGAAAGTGTGCATGGTGACTGCTGTATTCAATCCCGATGCAATTTCTGTGTCTCATCAACACTTTGAAGCTTCCACAGATTACAGAATGCCTCCAGATGTGCGTCGGAAACTACTACTGGCCTTCCAGGGAACGATCAATGCGTAGACTATTTCAGACGTTAGTCCCATGGAAGAAAGTGCTGATGGTGACTGTTGTATTCAATCCCGGTGCAATTTCTGTGTTTCATCAACACTCTGATAGTCCATAGATTACAGAATGCCTCCATTTGTGCATCAGAAACTACTACTGGTCTTCCAGGGAACGATCAAAGCGTAGACTGCTTGAGACATTACACCCGTGGAAAAAAGTGCGCATGGTGACTGTTGTTATCAATCCCCATGCCATTTATGTGTTTCATCAACACTCTGATAGTCCACAGATTACAGAATGCCACCAGATGTGCATCGGAAACTACTAATGGTCTTAGAGGGAACGATCAAAGCGTAGACAGTTTGAGACATTACTCCAATGGAGGAAAGTGCATATGGTAACTGTGGTATTCAAACCCGATGCAATTTCTTTGTTTCATCAACACTCTGATAGTCCACAGATTACAGAATGCCACCAGATGTGCATCGGAAACAACTACTGGTCTTCCAGGGAACGATCAAAGCGTAGACTGTTTGAGACATTACTCACGTTTCAGAGAGTGCGCATGGTGTCTGTTGTATTCAATCCCTATACAATTTCTATGTTTCATCAACACTCTGATAGTCCACTGATTACAGAATACCACCAGAGGTGCATCGCAAACTACTACTGGTCTCCCAGGGAGCGATCAAAGCGTAGACTGTTTGAGACGTTACTCCCATGGAGGAAAGTGCGCATTGTGACTGTTGTATTCAATCCCGATGTAATTTCTGTGTTTCATCAACACTCTGATAGTCCACAGATTACAGAATGCATCCAGATGTGCATCGGAAACTACTACTGGTCTTCCATGGAACGATCGAAGCGTAGACAGTTTGAGGCATTACTCCCATGGAGAAATGTGCGCATGGCGACTGTTGTATTCAATCCCGATACAATATCTGTGTTTCATCAACACTCTAATGGTCCACAGATTACAGAATGCCTCCAGATGTGCATCGGAAACTACTACTGGTCTTCCAGGGAACGACCAAAGCGTAGACTGTTTGAGACATTACTCCCATGTAATGGAATGCGGATGGTGACTGTTTTATTCAATCCCGTTGCAATTTCTGTGTTTCATCAACACTTTGAGGGTCCACAGATTACAGAATGCCTCCAGATGTGAATCGAAACTACTACTGTTCTTCCAGGGAACTATCAAAGCGTAGACTGTTTGAGTCATTACTCCCATGGAGGAAAGTGCGCATGGTGAGTCTTGTATTAAATCGCAATGCAATTTCTGTGTTTCAACAACACTCTGATAGTAAACAGATTACAGAATGCTTCCAGATGTGCATCGGAAACTACTACTGGTCTTCCAGGGAACGACCAAAGCGTAGACAGTTTGAGACATTACTCCCATGGAGGGGAATGCGGATGGTGACTGTTGTATTCAATCCCAATCCAATTTCTGTAATTCATCAAAACTTTCCGGTCCAAAGATTACAGAATGCCTCCAAATGTGAATCGATACTACTACTGGTCTTCCAGGAAACTATCAAAGCGTTGACTGTTTGAGACATTACTCCCATGGAGGAAAGTGCGCATGGTGACTGTTGTATTCAATCCCGATGCAATTTCTGTGTTTCATCAACACTAATAGTCCACAGATTACAGATTGCCTCCAGATGTGCATGGGCAACTACTACTGGTCTTCCTGGGAACGATCAAAGCGGAGACTGTTTGAGTTATTACTCCCATGGAGGAAAGTGTGCATGGTAAATGTTGTATTCAATCCCGATGCAATTTCTGTGTTTCATCAACACTCTGATAGTCCACAGATGACAGATTGTCTCCAGATGTGCATCGGAAACTACTATTGGTCTTCCTGGGAACGATCAAACCGTGGACTGTTTCAGACACTACTCCCATGGAGGAAAGTGCGGATGGTGACTGTTGTATTGACTCCTGATACAATTTCTGTGTTTCATCAACTCTTTGAAGGTCTACAGATTACAGAATGCCTCCAGATGTGCATCAGAAACTACTACTGGTCTTCCTGGGATCGATCAAAGCGTAGACTGTTTCAGACATTACTTCCGTTTAAGAAAGTGCTCATGGTGTCTGTTGTATTCAATCCCTATACAATTTCTGTGTTTCATCAACACTCTGATAGTCCACAGATTACAGAATACCACCAGAGGTGCATCGGAAACTACTTCTGGTCTTCCAGGGAACGATCAAAACGTGGACTGTTTCAAACTTTATTCCCATGGAGGAAAGTGCGGATGGTGACTGTTGTATTCATTCCCGATGCAATTTCTGTGTTTCATCAACACTCTGATAGTCCACAGATTACAGAATGCCACCAGATGTGCATCGGAAACTACTACTATGGGTCTTCCTGGGAACGATGAAAGCGTAGACTGTTTGAGTCATTAATCCCATGGAGGAAAGTGCGCATGGTGAGCCTTGTATTAAATCGCGATGCAATTTCTGTGTTTCAACAACACTCTGATAGTAAACAGAATACAGAATGCCTCCAGATGTGCATCGGAAACTACTACTGGTCTTCCAGGGAACGACCAAAGCGTAGACAGTTTGAGACATTACTCCCATGGAGGGGAATGCGGATGGTGACTGTTGTATTCAATCCCAATCCAATTTCTGTAATTCATCAAAACTTTCCGGTCCAAAGATTACAGAATGCCTCCAAATGTGAATCGATACTATTACTGGTCTTCCAGGAAACTATCAAAGCATTGACTGTTTGAGACACTACTCCCATGGAATAAAGTGTGCATGGTGACTGTTGTATTAAATCCCGATGCCATTTCTGTGTTTCATCAACACTCTGATAGTCCACAGATTACAGATTGTCTCCGAATGTGCATCGGAAACTACTACTAGTCTTCCTGCGAACGATCAAAGCGTAGTCTGTTTGAGACATTACTCCCATGGAGGAAAGTGCGGATAGTGACTGTTGTATTCAATTCCGATGCAATTTCTGTGTTTCATCAACTCTCTGATAGTCCACAGATTACAGATTGTCTCCAGATGTGCATCGGATTCTACTACTGGTCTTCCAGGGAACGATCAAAACGTAGACTGTTTGAGACACTACTCCCATGGAGGAATGTGCGCATGGTGACTGTTGTATTCAATCCAGATGCAATTTCTGTGTTTCATCAACACTCTGATAGTCCACAGATTACAGAATGCTTCCAGATGTGCATCGGAAGCTTCTACTGTTCTTACAGGGAACGATCAAAGCGTATACTGTTTGAGACATTACTCCCATGGAGTAAAGTGCGAATATTGACTGTTGTATTCAATCCCGATGCAATTTCTGTGTTTCATCGACACTCTGATAGTCCACAGATTACAGAATGCCTCCAGATGTGCATCGGAAACTACCACTGGTCTTCCAGGGAACGATCAAAGCGTACTCTGTTTGAGACATTACTCCCATGGAGGAAAGTGCGCAAGGTGCCTGTTGTCTTCCATCCCGATGCAATTTCTGTGTTTCATCAACACTCTCATAGTCCACAGATTACAGATTGCCTCCAGATGTGCATCGGAAACTACTACTGGTCTTCCTGGGAACGATCAAAGCGTACAGTGTTTGAGACATTATTCCCATGGAGGAAAGTGTGCATGGTGACTGTTGTATTCAATCCCGATGCAATTTCTGTGTCTCATCAACACTTTGAAGCTTCCACAGATTACAGAATGCCTCCAGATGTGCGTCGGAAACTACTACTGGCCTTCCAGGGAACGATCAATGCGTAGACTATTTCAGACGTTAGACCCATGGAAGAAAGTGCTGATGGTGACTGTTGTATTCAATCCCGATGCACTTTCTGTGTTTCATCAACACTCTGATAGTCCATAGTTTACAGAATGCCTCCATTTGTGCATCAGAAACTACTACTGGTCTTCCAGGGAACGATCAAAGCGTAGACTGCTTGAGACTTTACACCCGTGGAGAAAAGTGCGCTTGGTGACTGTTGTTATCAATCCCAATGCCATTTCTGTGTTTCATCAACACTCTGATAGTTCACATATTACAGAATGCCACCAGATGTGCATCGGAAACTACTGATGGTCTTAGAGGGAACGATCAAAGCGTAGACTGTTTGAGACATTACTCCAATGGAGGAAAGTGCTCATGGTAACTGTGGTATTCAAACCCGATGCAATTTCTGTGTTTCATCAACACTCTGATAGTCCACAGACTACAGATTGCCTCCAGATGTGCATCGGAAACTACAACTGGTCTTCCTGGGAACGATCAAAGCGTACAGTGTTTGAGACATTATTCCCATGGAGGAAAGTGTGCATGGTGACTGTTGTATTTAATCCCGATGCAATTTCTGTGTCTCATCAACACTTTGAAGCTTCCACAGATTACAGAATGCCTCCAGATGTGCGTCGGAAACTACTACTGGCCTACCAGGGAACGATCAATGCGTAGACTATTTCAGACGTTAGTCCCATGGAAGAAAGTGCTGATGGTGACTGTTGTATTCAATCCCGATGCAATTTCTGTGTTTCATCAACACTCTGATAGTCCATAGTTTACAGAATGCCTCCATTTGTGCATCAGAAACTACTACTGGTCTTCCAGGGAACGATCAAAGCGTAGACTGTTTGAGTCATTACTCCCTTGGAGGAAAGTGCGCATGTTGACTCTTGTATTAAATCGCGATGCAATTTCTGTGTTTCAACAACACTCTGATAGTAAACAGATTACAGAATGCTTCCAGATGTGCATCGGAAACTACTACTGGTCTTCCAGGGAACGATAAAAGCGTAGACTGTTTGAGACATTACTCCCATGCAGGAAAGTGCGGATGGTGACTGTTGTATTCAATTTCGATGCAATTTCTGTGTTTCATCAACACTCTGATAGTCCACAGATTACAGAATGTCTCCAGATGTGCATCGGAATCTACTACTGGTCTTCCAGGGAACGATCAAAGCGTAGACTGTTTGAGACATTACTCCCGTTTAAGAAAGTGCTCATGGTGTCTGTTGTATTCAATCCCTATACAATTTCTGTGTTTCATCAACACTCTGATAGTCCACAGATTACAGAATACCACCAGAGGTGCATCGGAAACTACTACTGGTCTTCCAGGGAACGATCAAAACGTGGACTGTTTCAGACATTATTCCCATGGAGGAAAGTGCGGATGGTGACGGTTGTATTCATTCCCGATGCAATTTCTGTGTTTCATCAACACTCAGATAGTCCACAGATTACAGAATGCCACCAGATGTGCATCGGAAAATACTACTATTGGTTTTCCATTGAACGATGAAAGCGTAGACAGTTTGAGTCATTACTCCCATGGAATAAAGTGCGCATGGTGAGTCTTGTATTAAATCGCGATGCAATTTCTGTGTTTCAACAACACTCTGATAGTAAACAGATTACAGAATGCTTCCAGATGTGCATCGGAAACTACTACTGGTCTTCCAGGGAACGAGCAAAGCGTAGAGTTTGAGACATTACTCCCATGGAGGGGGATGCGGACGGTGACTGTTGTATTCAATCCCAATCCAATTTCTGTAATTCATCAAAACTTTCAGGTCCAAAGATTACAGAATGCCTCCAAATCTGAATCGATACTACTACTGGTCTTCCAGGAAACTATCAAAGCGGTGACTGTTTGAGACACTACTCCCATGGAATACAGTGTTCATGGTGACTGTTGTATTCAATCCCGATGCCATTTCTGTGTTTCATCAACACTCTGATAGTCCACAGATTACAGAATGCCTCCAGATGTGCATCGGAAACTCCCACTGGTCTTCCAGGGAACGATCAAAACGTACACTGTTTGAGACATTACTCCCATGGAGGAAAGTGCGCATGGTGACTGTTGTATTCAATCCCGATGCAATTTCTGTGTTTCATCAACACTAATAGTCCACAGATTACAGATTGCCTCCAGATGTGCATCTGAAACTACTACTGGTCTTCCTGGGAACGATCAAAGCGTAGACTGTTTGAGATATTACTCCCAATGCAGGAAAGTGCGGATGGTGACTGTTGTGTTCAATCCCGATGCAATTTCTGTGTTTCAACAACACTTTGAAGGTCCCCAGATTACAGAATGCCTCCAGATGTGCATCGGAAACTACTACTGGCCTTCCAAGGAACGATCAAGGCGTAGACTGTTTCAGACGTTACTGCCATGGAGGAAAGTGTGGATGGTGACTGTTGTATTCAATTCCGATGCAATTTCTATGTTTCATCAACTCTCTGATAGTCCACAGATTACAGATTGTCTCCAGATGTGCATCGGAATCTACTACTGGTCTCCCAGGTAACGATCAAAACGTGGACTGTTTGAGACACTACTCCCATGGAGGAAAGTGGGCATGGTGACTGTTGTATTCAATCCCGATGCAATTTCTGTGTTTCATCAACACTCTGATAGTCCACAGAATACAGAATGCTTCCAGATGTGCATCGGAAACTACTACTGTTCTTACAGGGAACGATCAAAGCGTATACTGTTTGAGACATTACTCCCATGGAGTAAAGTGCGAATATTGACTGTTTTATTCAATCCCGATGCAATTTCTGTGTTTCATCCACAGTCTGATAGTCCACAGATTACAGAATGCCTCCAGATGTCCATGGGAAACTACTAATGGTCATCCTGGGATCGATCAAAGCGTAGACTGTTTGAGACATTACTCCCATGGAGGAAAGTGTGCATGGTGAGTGTTGTATTTAACCCCGATGCAATTTCTCTGTTTCATCAACACTTTGAAGGTCCACAGATTACAGAATGCCTCCAGATGTGCATCGGAATCTTCTACTGGTCTTGCAGGGAACGATCAAACCGTAGACTGTTTAAGACATTACTCCCATGGAGGAAAGTGCGCATGGTGACTGTTGTATTCAATCCCGATGCAATTTCTGTGTTTCATCAACACTTTGAAGGTCCACAGATTACAGAATAACTCCAGATGTGCATCGGAAACTACTACTGGTCTTCCAGGGAACAATCAAAGCGTAGACTGTTTGAGACATTACTCCCGTTTAAGAAAGTGCGCATGGTGTCTGTTGTTTTCAATCCCCATACAATTTCTTTGTTTCATCAACACTCTGATAGTCCACAGATTACAGATTGTCTCCAGATGTGCATCGGAAACTACTAATGGTCTTCCTGGGAACGATCAAACCGTGGACT
The DNA here is from genome assembly GCF_023897955.1 of Schistocerca gregaria. NCBI lineage: Eukaryota > Metazoa > Arthropoda > Insecta > Orthoptera > Acrididae > Schistocerca > Schistocerca gregaria. The sequence goes on from NC_064927.1 coordinate 10,028,183, forward strand.
GTTTCAGACACTACTCCCAAGGAGGGAAGTGCGGATGGTGACTGTTGTATTGAGTCCTGATGCAATTTCTGTGTTTCATCAACAGTCTGATAGTCCACAGATTACTGGATGCCTCCAGATGTCCATGGGAAACCACTACTGGTCTTCCTGGGAACGATCAAAGCGTAGACTGTTTGAGACATTACTCCCAATGCAGGAAAGTGCGGATGGTGACTGTTGTGTTCAATTCCGATGCAATTTCTGTGTTTCATCAACACTCTGATAGTCCACAGATTACAGATTGTCTCCAGATGTGCATCGGAATCTACTACTGGTCTTCCATAGAACGATCTAAACGTAGACTGATTGTGACATTACTCCCATGGAGTGAAGTGCGCATGGTGACTGTTGTATTCAGTCCCGATGCTATTTCTGTGTTTCATCAACACTATGATATTCCACAGACTACAGAATGCTTCCAGATGTGCATCGGAAACTACTACTGTTCTTCCAGGGAACGATCAAAGCGTAGACTGCTTGAGACATTACTCCTATGTAGGAAAGTGCGGATGGTGACTGTTGTATTCAATCCCGATGCAATTTCTGTGTTTCAACAACACTTTGAAGGTCCCCAGATTACAGAATGCCTCCAGATGTGCATCGGAAACTACTACTGGTCTTCCAGGGAACGATCAAGGCGTAGACTGTTTCAGACGTTACTGCCATGGAGGAAAGTGTGGATGGTGACTGTTGTATTCAATTCCGATGCAATTTCTGTGTTTCATCAACTCTCTGATAGTCCACAGATTACAGATTGTCTCCAGATGTGCATCGGAATCTACTACTGGTCTCCCAGGGAACGATCAAAACGTGGACTGTTTGAGACACTAATCCCATGGAGGAAAGTGCGGATGGTGACGGTTGTATTCATTCCCGATGCAATTTCTGTGTTTCATCAACACTCAGATAGTCCACAGATTACAGAATGCCACCAGATGTGCATCGGAAAATACTACTATTGGTTTTCCATTGAACGATGAAAGCGTAGACAGTTTGAGTCATTACTCCCATGGAATAAAGTGCGCATGGTGAGTCTTGTATTAAATCGCGATGCAATTTCTGTGTTTCAACAACACTCTGATAGTAAACAGATTACAGAATGCTTCCAGATGTGCATCGGAAACTACTACTGGTCTTCCAGGGAACGAGCAAAGCGTAGAGTTTGAGACATTACTCCCATGGAGGGGGATGCGGACGGTGACTGTTGTATTCAATCCCAATCCAATTTCTGTAATTCATCAAAACTTTCAGGTCCAAAGATTACAGAATGCCTCCAAATCTGAATCGATACTACTACTGGTCTTCCAGGAAACTATCAAAGCGGTGACTGTTTGAGACACTACTCCCATGGAATACAGTGTTCATGGTGACTGTTGTATTCAATCCCGATGCCATTTCTGTGTTTCATCAACACTCTGATAGTCCACAGATTACAGAATGCCTCCAGATGTGCATCGGAAACTCCCACTGGTCTTCCAGGGAACGATCAAAACGTACACTGTTTGAGACATTACTCCCATGGAGGAAAGTGCGCATGGTGACTGTTGTATTCAATCCCGATGCAATTTCTGTGTTTCATCAACACTAATAGTCCACAGATTACAGATTGCCTCCAGATGTGCATCTGAAACTACTACTGGTCTTCCTGGGAACGATCAAAGCGTAGACTGTTTGAGATATTACTCCCAATGCAGGAAAGTGCGGATGGTGACTGTTGTGTTCAATCCCGATGCAATTTCTGTGTTTCAACAACACTTTGAAGGTCCCCAGATTACAGAATGCCTCCAGATGTGCATCGGAAACTACTACTGGCCTTCCAAGGAACGATCAAGGCGTAGACTGTTTCAGACGTTACTGCCATGGAGGAAAGTGTGGATGGTGACTGTTGTATTCAATTCCGATGCAATTTCTATGTTTCATCAACTCTCTGATAGTCCACAGATTACAGATTGTCTCCAGATGTGCATCGGAATCTACTACTGGTCTCCCAGGTAAAGATCAAAACGTGGACTGTTTGAGACACTACTCCCATGGAGGAAAGTGGGCATGGTGACTGTTGTATTCAATCCCGATGCAATTTCTGTGTTTCATCAACACTCTGATAGTCCACAGAATACAGAATGCTTCCAGATGTGCATCGGAAACTACTACTGTTCTTACAGGGAACGATCAAAGCGTATACTGTTTGAGACATTACTCCCATGGAGTAAAGTGCGAATATTGACTGTTTTATTCAATCCCGATGCAATTTCTGTGTTTCATCCACAGTCTGATAGTCCACAGATTACAGAATGCCTCCAGATGTCCATGGGAAACTACTAATGGTCATCCTGGGATCGATCAAAGCGTAGACTGTTTGAGACATTACTCCCATGGAGGAAAGTGTGCATGGTGAGTGTTGTATTCAACCCCGATGCAATTTCTCTGTTTCATCAACACTTTGAAGGTCCACAGATTACAGAATGCCTCCAGATGTGCATCGGAATCTTCTACTGGTCTTGCAGGGAACGATCAAACCGTAGACTGTTTAAGACATTACTCCCATGGAGGAAAGTGCGCATGGTGACTGTTGTATTCAATCCCGATGCAATTTCTGTGTTTCATCAACACTTTGAAGGTCCACAGATTACAGAATAACTCCAGATGTGCATCGGAAACTACTACTGGTCTTCCAGGGAACAATCAAAGCGAAGACTGTTTGAGACATTACTCCCGTTTAAGAAAGTGCGCATGGTGTCTGTTGTATTCAATCCCCATACAATTTCTTTGTTTCATCAACACTCTGATAGTCCACAGATTACAGATTGTCTCCAGATGTGCATCGGAAACTACTAATGGTCTTCCTGGGAACGATCAAACCGTGGACTGTTTCAGACACTACTCCCAAGGAGGTAAGTGCGGATGGTGACTGTTGTATTGAGGCCTGATGCAATTTCTGTGTTTCATCAACAGTCTGATAGTCCACAGATTACTGGATGCCTCCAGATGTCCATGGGAAACCACTACTGGTCTTCCTGGGAACGATCAAAGCGTAGACTGTTTGAGACATTACTCCCAATGCAGGAAAGTGCGGATGGTGACTGTTGTGTTCAATTCCGATGCAATTTCTGTGTTTCATCAACACTCTGATAGTCCACAGATTACAGATTGTCTCCAGATGTGCATCGGAATCTACTACTGGTCTTCCATAGAACGATCTAAACGTAGACTGATTGTGACATTACTCCCGTGGAGTGAAGTGCGCATGGTGACTGTTGTATTCAGTCCCGATGCTATTTCTGTGTTTCATCAACACAATGATATTCCACAGACTACAGAATGCTTCCAGATGTGCATCGGAAACTACTACTGTTCTTCCAGGGAACGATCAAAGCGTAGACTGCTTGAGACATTACTCCTATGTAGGAAAGTGCGGATGGTGACTGTTGTATTCAATCCCGATGCAATTTCTGTGTTTCAACAACACTTTGAAGGTCCCCAGATTACAGAATGCCTCCAGATGTGCATCGGAAACTACTACTGGTCTTCCAGGGAACGATCAAGGCGTAGACTGTTTCAGACGTTACTGCCATGGAGGAAAGTGTGGATGGTGACTGTTGTATTCAATTCCGATGCAATTTCTGTGTTTCATCAACTCTCTGATAGTCCACAGATTACAGATTGTCTCCAGATGTGCATCGGAATCTACTACTGGTCTCCCAGGGAACGATCAAAACGTGGACTGTTTGAGACACTAATCCCATGGAGGAAAGTGCGCATGGTGACTGTTGTATTCAATCCCGATGCAATTTCTGTGTTTCATCAACACTCTGATAGTCCACAGAATACAGAGTGCTTCCAGATGTGCATCGGAAACTACTACTGTTCTTACAGGGAACGATCAAAGCGTATACTGTTTGAGACATTACTCCCATGGAGTAAAGTGCGAATATTGACTGTTTTATTCAATCCCGATGCATTTTCTGTGTTTCATCAACAGTCTGATAGTCCACAGATTACAGAATGCCTCCAGATGTCCATGGGAAACTACTACTGGTCATCCTGGGAACGATCAAAGCGTAGACTGTTTGAGACATTACTCCCATGGAGGAAAGTGTGCATGGTGAGTGTTGTATTCAACCCCGATGCAATTTCTCTGTGTCATCAACACTTTGAAGGTCCACAGATTACAGAATGCTTCCAGATGTGCATCGGAAACTTCTACTGGTCTTCCAGGGAACGATCAAACCGTAGACTGTTTGAGACATTGCTCCCATGGAGGAAAGTGCGCATGGTGACTGTTGTATTCAATCCCGATGCAATTTCTGTGTTTCATCAACACTTTGAAGGTCCACAGATTACAGAATAACTCCAGATGTGCATCGGAAACTACTAATGGTCTTCCTGGGAACGATCATACCGTGGACTGTTTCAGACACTACTCTCATGGAGGAAAGTGCGGATGGTGAGTGTTGTATTGACTCCTGATGCAATTTCTGTGTTTCATCAACAGTCTGATAGTCCACAGATTACAGAATGCCTCCAGATGTGCATGGGAAACTACTACTGGTCTTGGGGGAACGATCAAAGCGATGACAGTTTGAGATATTACTCCAATGGTGAAATGTACGCATGGTGCCTGTTGTATTCAATCCCGATGCAATTTCTGTGTTTCAGCCACACTTTGAAGGTCCACAGATTACAGAATGCCTCCTGATGTGCATCGGAATCTACTACTGGTCCTCCAGGGAACGATCAAAGCGTAGACTGTTTGAGACATTACTCCTATATAGGAAAGTGCGGATGGTGACTGTTGTATTCAATCCCAATGCAATTTCTGTGTTTCAACAACACTTTGAATGTCCACAGATTACAAAATGCCTCCAGATGTGCATCGGAAACTACTACTGGTCTTCCAGGGAACGATCAAGGCGTAGACTGTTTCAGACGTTACTGCCATAGAGGAAAGTGCGGATGGTGACTGTTGTATTCAATCGCGATGCAATATCTGTGTTTCATCAACACTCTAATAGTCCACAGATTACAGAATGCCTCCAGATGTGCATCGGAAACTACTACTGTTCTTCCAGTGAACGATCAAAGCGTATACTGTTTGAGACATTACTCCCATGGAGTAAAGTGCGAATATTGACTGTTGTATTCAATCCCGATGCAATTTCTGTGTTTCATCAACAGTCTGATAGTCCACAGATTACAGAATGCCTCCAGATGTCCATGGGAGACTACTACTGGTCTTCCAGGGGACGATCAAAGCGTAGACTGTTTGAGACATTACTCCCATGGAGGAAAGTGTGCATGGTGAGTGTTGTATTCAACCCCGATGCAATTTCTCTGTTTCATCAACACTTTGAAGGTCCACAGATTACAAAATGCCTCCAGATGTGCATCGGAATCTTCTACTGGTCTTCCATGGAACGATCAAACCGTAGACTGTTTGAGACATTACTCCCATGGAGGAAAGTGCGCATGGTGACTGTTGTATTCAATCCCGATGCAATTTCTGTGTTTCGACAACACTCTGATAGTCCACAGATTACAGAATGCCTCCAGATGTGAATGGGAAACTACTACTGGTCTTGGGGGAACGATCAAAGCGATGACAGTTTGAGACATTACTCCAATGGTGAAATGTACGCATGGTGCCTGTTGTATTCAATCCCGATGCAATTTCTGTGTTTCAGCCACACTTTGAAGGTCCACAGATTACAGAATGCCTCTGATGTGAATCGGAATCTACTACTGGTCTTCCAGGGAACGATCAAAGCGTAGACTGTTTGAGACATTACTCCTATGTAGGAAAGTGCGGATGGTGACTGTTGTATTCAATCCCAATGCAATTTCTGTGTTTCAACAACACTTTGAATGTCCACAGATTACAGAATGCCTCCAGATGTGCATCGGAAACTACTACTGGTCTTCCAGGGAACGATCAAGTCGTAGACTGTTTCAAACGTTACTGCCATGGAGGAAATTGCGGATGGTGACTGTTGTATTCAATCGCGATGCAATTTCTGTGTTTCATCAACACTCTGATAGTCCACAGATTACAGATTGCCTCCAGATGTGCATCGGAAACTACTACTGGTCTTCCTGGGAACGATCAAAGCGTACAGTGTTTGAGACATTATTCCCATGGAGGAAAGTGTGCATGGTGACTGTTGTATTCAATCCCGATGCAATTTCTGTGTCTCATCAACACTTTGAAGCTTCCACAGATTACAGAATGCCTCCAGATGTGCGTCGGAAACTACTACTGGCCTTCCAGGGAACGATCAATGCGTAGACTATTTCAGACGTTAGTCCCATGGAAGAAAGTGCTGATGGTGACTGTTGTATTCAATCCCGATGCAATTTCTGTGTTTCATCAACACTCTGATAGTCCATAGTTTACAGAATGCCTCCATTTGTGCATCAGAAACTACTACTGGTCTTCCAGGGAACGATCAAAGCGTAGACTGCTTGAGACTTTACACCCGTGGAGAAAAGTGCGCATGGTGACTGTTGTTATCATTCCCAATGCCATTTCTGTGTTTCATCAACACTCTGATAGTCCACATATTACAGAATGCCACCAGATGTGCATCGGAAACTACTAATGGTCTTAGAGGGAACGATCAAAGCGTAGATTGTTTGAGACATTACTCCAATGGAGGAAAGTGCTCATGGTAACTGCGGTATTCAAACCCGATGCAATTTCTGTGTTTCATCAACACTCTGATAGTCCACAGATTACAGATTGCCTCCAGATGTGCATCGGAAACTACTACTGGTCTTCCTGGGAACGATCAAAGCGTACAGTGTTTGAGACATTATTCCCATGGAGGAAAGTGTGCATGGTGACTGTTGTATTCAATCCCGATGCAATTTCTGTGTCTCATCAACACTTTGAAGCTTCCACAGATTACAGAATGCCTCCAGATGTGCGTCGGAAACTACTACTGGCCTTCCAGGGAACGATCAATGCGTAGACTATTTCAGACGTTAGTCCCATGGAAGAAAGTGCTGATGGTGACTGTTGTATTCAATCCCGATGCAATTTCTGTGTTTCATCAACACTCTGATAGTCCATAGTTTACAGAATGCCTCCATTTGTGCATCAGAAACTACTACTGGTCTTCCAGGGAACGATCAAAGCGTAGACTGTTTGAGTCATTACTCCCATGGAGGAAAGTGCGCATGCTGACTCTTGTATTAAATCGCGATGCAATTTCTGTGTTTCAACAACACTCTGATAGTAAACAGATTACAGAATGCTTCCAGATGTGCATCGGAAACTACTACTGGTCTTCCAGGGAACGATCAAAGCGTAGACTGTTTGAGACATTACTCCCATGCAGGAAAGTGCGGATGGTGACTGTTGTATTCAATTCCGATGCAATTTCTGTGTTTCATCAACACTCTGATAGTCCACAGGTTACAGAATGTCTCCAGATGTGCATCGGAATCTACTACTGGTCTTCCAGGGAACGATCAAAGCGTAGACTGTTTGAGACATTACTCCCGTTTAAGAAAGTGCTCATGGTGTCTGTTGTATTAAATCCCTATACAATTTCTGTGTTTCATCAACACTCTGATAGTCCACAGATTACAGAATACCACCAGAGGTGCATCGGAAACTACTACTGGTCTTCCAGGGAACGATCAAAACGTGGACTGTTCCAGACATTATTCCCATGGAGGAAAGTGCGGATGGTGACGGTTGTATTCATTCCCGATGCAATTTCTGTGTTTCATCAACACTCAGATAGTCCACAGATTACAGAATGCCACCAGATGTGCATCGGAAAATACTACTATTGGTCTTCCATTGAACGATGAAAGCGTAGACTGTTTGAGTCATTACTCCCATGGAATAAAGTGCGCATGGTGAGTCTTGTATTAAATCGCGATGCAATTTCTGTGTTTCAACAACACTCTGATAGTAAACAGATTACGGAATGCTTCCAGATGTGCATCGGAAACTACTACTGGTCTTCCAGGGAACGACCAAAGCGTAGAGTTTGAGACATTACTCCCATGGAGGGGGATGCGGATGGTGACTGTTGTATTCAGTCCCAATCCAATTTTTGTAATTCATCAAAACTTTCAGGTCCAAAGATTACAGAATGCCTCCAAATGTGAATCGATACTACTACTGGTCTTCCAGGAAACTATCAAAGCGGTGACTGTTTGAGACACTACTCCCATGGAATACAGTGTTCATGGTGACTGTTGTATTCAATCCCGATGCCATATCTGTGTTTCATCAACACTCTGATAGTCCACAGATTACAGAATGCCTCCAGATGTGCATCGGAAACTCCCACTGGTCTTCCAGGGAACGATCAAAACGTACACTGTTTGAGACATTACTCCCATGGAGGAAAGTGCGCATGGTGACTGTTGTATTCAATGCCGATGCAATTTCTGTGTTTCATCAACACTAATAGTCCACAGATTACAGGTTGCCTCCAGATGTGCATCTGAAACTACTACTGGTCTTCCTGGGAACGATCAAAGCGTAGACTGTTTGAGATATTACTCCCAATGCAGGAAAGTGCGGATGGTGACTGTTGTGTTCAATCCCGATGCAATTTCTGTGTTTCAACAACACTTTGAAGGTCCCCAGATTACAGAATGCCTCCAGATGTGCATCGGAAACTACTACTGGCCTTCCAAGGAACGATCAAGGCGTAGACTGTTTCAGACGTTACTGCCATGGAGGAAAGTGTGGATGGTGACTGTTGTATTCAATTCCGATGCAATTTCTATGTTTCATCAACTCTCTGATAGTCCACAGATTACAGATTGTCTCCAGATGTGCATCGGAATCTACTACTGGTCTCCCAGGTAACGATCAAAACGTGGACTGTTTGAGACACTACTCCCATGGAGGAAAGTGGGCATGGTGACTGTTGTATTCAATCCCGATGCAATTTCTGTGTTTCATCAACACTCTGATAGTCCACAGAATACAGAATGCTTCCAGATGTGCATCGGAAACTACTACTGTTCTTACAGGGAACGATCAAAGCGTATACTGTTTGAGACATTACTCCCATGGAGTAAAGTGCGAATATTGACTGTTTTATTCAATCCCGATGCAATTTCTGTGTTTCATCAACAGTCTGATAGTCCACAGATTACAGAATGCCTCCAGATGTCCATGGGAAACTACTACTGGTCATCCTGGGATCGATCAAAGCGTAGACTGTTTGAGACATTACTCCCATGGAGGAAAGTGTGCATGGTGAGTGTTGTATTCAACCCCGATGCAATTTCTCTGTTTCATCAACACTTTGAAGGTCCACAGATTACAGAATGCCTCCAGATGTGCATCGGAATCTTCTACTGGTCTTGCAGGGAACGATCAAACCGTAGACTGTTTGAGACATTACTCCCATGGAGGAAAGTGCGCATGGTGACTGTTGTATTCAATCCCGATGCAATTTCTGTGTTTCATCAACACTTTGAAGGACCACAGATTACAGAATAACTCCAGATGTGCATCGGAAACTACTACTGGTCTTCCAGGGAACAATCAAAGCGTAGACTGTTTGAGACATTACTCCCGTTTAAGAAAGTGCGCATGGTGTCTGTTGTATTCAATCCCCATACAATTTCTTTGTTTCATCAACACTCTGATAGTCCACAGATTACAGATTGTCTCCAGATGTGCATCGGAAACTACTAATGGTCTTCCTGGGAACGATCAAACCGTGGACTGTTTCAGACACTACTCCCAAGGAGGGAAGTGCGGATGGTGACTGTTGTATTGACTCCTGATGCAATTTCTGTGTTTCATCAACAGTCTGATAGTCCACAGATTACAGAATGCCTCCAGATGTGCATCGGAAACTACTACTGGTCTTCCAGGGAACGATCAAAGCGTAGACTGTTTGAGACATTACTAACATGGAGGAAAGTGTGCATGGTGAGTGTTGTATTCAACCCCGATGCAATTTCTCTGTTTCATCACCACTTTGAAGGTCCACAGATTACAGAATGCCTCCAGATGTGCATCGGAATCTTCTACTGGTCTTCCAGGGAACGATCAAACCGTAGACTGTTTGAGACATTACTCCCATGGAGGAAAGTGCGCATGGTGACTGTTGTATTCTATCCCGATGCAATTTCTGTGTTTCGACAACACTCTGATAGTCCACAGATTACAGAATGCCTCCAGATGTGCATGGGAAACTACTACTGGTCTTGGGGGAACGATCAAAGCGATGACAGTTTGAGATATTACTCCAATGGTGAAATGTACGCATGGTGCCTGTTGTATTCAATCCCGATGCAATTTCTGTGTTTCAGACACACTTTGAAGGTCCACAGATTACAGAATGCCTCCTGATGTGCATCGGAATCTACTACTGGTCCTCCAGGGAACGATCAAAGCGTAGACTGTTTGAGACATTACTCCTATATAGGAAAGTGCGGATGGTGACTGTTGTATTCAATCCCAATGCAATTTCTGTGTTTCAACAACACTTTGAATGTCCACAGATTACAGAATGCCTCCAGATGTGCATCGGAAACTACTACTGGTCTTCCAGGGAACGATCAAGGCATAGACTGTTTCAGACGTTACTGCCATGGAGGAAAGTGCGGATGGTGACTGTTGTATTCAATCGCGATGCAATATCTGTGTTTCATCAACACTCTAATAGTCCACAGATTACAGAATGCCTCCAGATGTGCATCGGAAACTACTACTGTTCTTCCAGGGAACGATCAAAGCGTATACTGTCTGAGACATTACTCCCATGGAGTAAAGTGCGAATTTTGACTGTTGTATTCAATCCCGATGCAATTTCTGTGTTTCATCAACAGTCTGATAGTCCACAGATTACAGAATGCCTCCAGATGTCCATGGGAGACTACTACTGGTCTTCCAGGGAACGATCAAAGCGTAGACTGTTTGAGACATTACTCCCATGGAGGAAAGTGCGCATGGTGAGTCTTGTATTAAATCGCGATGCAATTTCTGTGTTTCAACAACACTCTGATAGTAAACAGATTACAGAATGCTTCCAGATGTGCATCGGAAACTACTACTGGTCTTCCAGGGAACGACCAAAGCGTAGAGTTTGAGACATTACTCCCATGGAGGGGGATGCGGATGGTGACTGTTGTATTCAATCCCAATCCAATTTCTGTAATTCATCAAAACTTTCAGGTCCAAAGATTACAGAATGCCTCCAAATGTGAATCGATACTACTACTGGTCTGCCAGGAAACTATCAAAGCGTTGACTGTTTGAGACACTACTCCCATGGAATACAGTGTTCATGGTGACTGTTGTATTCAATTCCGATGCCATTTATGTGTTTCATCAACACTCTGAGAGTCCACAGATTACAGAATGCCTCCAGATGAGCATCGGAAACTCCCACTGGTCTTCCAGGGAACGATCAAGACGTATACTGTTTGAGACATTACTCCCATGGAGGAAAGTGTGCATGGTGAGTGTTGTATTCAACCCCGATGCAATTTCTCTGTTTCATCAACACTTTGAAGGTCCACAGATTACAGAATGCCTCCAGATGTGCATCGGAAACTTCTACTGGTCTTCCAGGGAACGATCAAACCGTAGACTGTTTGAGACATTACTCCCATGGAGGAAAGTGCGCATGGTGACTGTTGTATTCAATCCCGATGCAATTTCTGTGTTTCATCAACACTTTGAAGGTCCACAGATTACAGAATAACTCCAGATGTGCATCGGAAACTACTACTGGTCTTCCAGGGAACAATCAAAGCGTAGACTGTTTGAGACATTACTCCCGTTTAAGAAAGTGCGCATGGTGTCTGTTGTATTCAATCCCCATACAATTTCTTTGTTTCATCAACACTCTGATAGTCCACAGATTACAGATTGTCTCCAGATGTGCATAGGAAACTACTAATGGTCTTCCTGGGAACGATCAAACCGTGGACTGTTTCAGACACTACTCCAATGGAGGGAAGGGCGGATGGTGACTGTTGTATTGAGTCCTGATGCAATTTCTGTGTTTCATCAACAGTCTGATAGTCCACAGATTACTGGATGCCTCCAGATGTCCATGGGAAACCACTACTGGTCTTCCTGGGAACGATCAAAGCGTAGACTGTTTGAGACATTACTCCCAATGCAGGAAAGTGCGGATGGTGACTGTTGTGTTCAATTCCGATGCAATTTCTGTGTTTCAACAACCCATTGAAGGTCCCCAGATTACAGAATGCCTCCAGATGTGCATCGGAAACTACTACTGGCCTTCCAGGGAACGATCAAGGCGTAGACTGTTTCAGACGTTACTGCCATGGAGGAAAGTGTGGATGGTGACTGTTGTATTCAATTCCGATGCAATTTCTGTGTTTCATCAACTCTCTGATAGTCCACAGATTACAGATTGTCTCCAGATGTGCATCGGAATCTACTACTGGTCTTCCATAGAACGATCTAAACGTAGACTGATTGTGACATTACTCCCATGGAGTGAAGTGCGCATGGTGACTGTTGTATTCAGTCCCGATGCTATATCTGTGTTTCATCAACACTATGATATTCCACAGACTACAGAATGCTTCCAGATGTGCATCGGAAACTACTACTATTCTTCCAGGGAACGATCAAAGCATAGACTGTTTGAGACATTACTCTTATGTAGGAAAGTGCGGATAGTGACTGTTGTATTCAATCCCGATGCAATTTCTGTGTTTCAACAACACTTTGAAGGTCCCCAGATTGCAGAATGCCTCCAGATGTGCATCGGGAACTACTACTGGTCTTCCAGGGAACGATCAAGGCGTAGACTGTTTCAGACGTTACTGCCATGGAGGAAAGTGTGGATGGTGACTGTTGTATTCAATTCCGATGCAATTTCTGTGTTTCATCAACTCTCTGATAGTCCACAGATTACAGATTGTCTCCAGATGTGCATCGGAATCTACTACTGGTCTCCCAGGGAACGATCAAAACGTGGACTGTTTGAGACACTACTCCCATGGAGGAAAGTGCGCATGGTGACTGTTGTATTCAATCCCGATGCAATTTCTGTGTTTCATCAACACTCTGATAGTCCACAGAATACAGAGTGCTTCCAGATGTGCATCGGAAACTACTACTGTTCTTACAGGGAACGATCAAAGCGTATACTGTTTGAGACATTACTCCCATGGAGTAAAGTGCGAATATTGACTGTTTTATTCAACCCCGATGCAATTTCTGTGTTTCATCAACAGTCTGATAGTCCACAGATTACAGAATGCCTCCAGATGTCCATGGGAAACTACTACTGGTCATCCTGGGAACGATCAAAGCGTAGACTGTTTGAGACATTACTCCCATGGAGGAAAGTGTGCATGGTGAGTGTTGTATTCAACCCCGATGCAATTTCTCTGTGTCATCAACACTTTGAAGGTCCACAGATTACAGAATGCTTCCAGATGTGCATCGGAAACTTCTACTGGTCTTCCAGGGAACGATCAAACCGTAGACTGTTTGAGACATTACTCCCATGGAGGAAAGTGCGCATGGTGACTGTTGTATTCGATCCCGATGCAATTTCTGTGTTTCATCAACACTTTGAAGGTCCACAGATTACAGAATAACTCCAGATGTGCATCGGAAACTACTAATGGTCTTCCTGGGAACGATCAAACCGTGGACTGTTTAAGACACTACTCCCATGGAGGAAAGTGCGGATGGTGACTGTTGTATTGACTCCTGATGCAATTTCTGTGTTTCATCAACAGTCTGATAGTCCACAGATTACAGAATGCCTCCACATGTCCATGGGAAACTACTACTGGTCTTCCAGGGAACGATCAAAGCGTAGACTGTTTGAGACATTACTCCCATGGAGGAAAGTGTGCATGGTGAGTGTTGTATTCAACCCCGATGCAATTTCTCTGTTTCATCACCACTTTGAAGGTCCACAGATTACAGAATGCCTCCAGATGTGCATCGGAATCTTCTACTGGTCTTCCAGGGAACGATCAAACCGTAGACTGTTTGAGACATTACTCCCATGGAGGAAAGTGCGCATGGTGACTGTTGTATTCTATTCCGATGCAATTTCTGTGTTTCGACAACACTCTGATAGTCCACAGATTTCAGAATGCCTCCAGACGTGCATGGGAAACTACTACTGGTCTTGGGGGAACGATCAAAGCGATGACAGTTTGAGATATTACTCCAATGGTGAAATGTACGCATGGTGCCTGTTGTATTCAATCCCGGTGCAATTTCTGTGTTTCAGACACACTTTGAAGGTCCACAGATTACAGAATGCCTCCTGATGTGCATCGGAATCTACTACTGGTCCTCCAGGGAACGATCAAAGCGTAGACTGTTTGAGACATTACTCCTATATAGGAAAGTGCGGATGGTGACTGTTGTATTCAATCCCAATGCAATTTCTGTGTTTCAACAACACTTTGAATGTCCACAGATTACAGAATGCCACCAGATTCGCATCGGAAACTACTACTGGTCTTCCAGGGAACGATCAAGGCGTAGACTGTTTCAGACGTTACTGCCATGGAGGAAAGTGCGGATGGTGACTGTTGTATTCAATCGCGATGCTATATCTGTGTTTCATCAACACTTTGAAGGTCCACAGATTACAGAATAACTCCAGATGTGCATCGGAAACTACTACTGGTCTTCCAGGGAACAATCAAAGCGTAGACTGTTTGAGACATTACTCCCGTTTAAGAAAGTGCGCATGGTGTCTGTTGTATTCAATCCCCATACAATTTCTTTGTTTCATCAACACTCTGATAGTCCACAGATTACAGATTGTCTCCAGATGTGCATAGGAAACTACTAATGGTCTTCCTGGGAACGATCAAACCGTGGACTGTTTCAGACACTACTCCAATGGAGGGAAGGGCGGATGGTGACTGTTGTATTGAGTCCTGATGCAATTTCTGTGTTTCATCAACAGTCTGATAGTCCACAGATTACTGGATGCCTCCAGATGTCCATGGGAAACCACTACTGGTCTTCCTGGGAACGATCAAAGCGTAGACTGTTTGAGACATTACTCCCAATGCAGGAAAGTGCGGATGGTGACTGTTGTGTTCAATTCCGATGCAATTTCTGTGTTTCAACAACCCATTGAAGGTCCCCAGATTACAGAATGCCTCCAGATGTGCATCGGAAACTACTACTGGCCTTCCAGGGAACGATCAAGGCGTAGACTGTTTCAGACGTTACTGCCATGGAGGAAAGTGTGGATGGTGACTGTTGTATTCAATTCCGATGCAATTTCTGTGTTTCATCAACTCTCTGATAGTCCACAGATTACAGATTGTCTCCAGATGTGCATCGGAATCTACTACTGGTCTTCCATAGAACGATCTAAACGTAGACTGATTGTGACATTACTCCCATGGAGTGAAGTGCGCATGGTGACTGTTGTATTCAGTCCCGATGCTATATCTGTGTTTCATCAACACTATGATATTCCACAGACTACAGAATGCTTCCAGATGTGCATCGGAAACTACTACTATTCTTCCAGGGAACGATCAAAGCATAGACTGTTTGAGACATTACTCTTATGTAGGAAAGTGCGGATAGTGACTGTTGTATTCAATCCCGATGCAATTTCTGTGTTTCAACAACACTTTGAAGGTCCCCAGATTGCAGAATGCCTCCAGATGTGCATCGGGAACTACTACTGGTCTTCCAGGGAACGATCAAGGCGTAGACTGTTTCAGACGTTACTGCCATGGAGGAAAGTGTGGATGGTGACTGTTGTATTCAATTCCGATGCAATTTCTGTGTTTCATCAACTCTCTGATAGTCCACAGATTACAGATTGTCTCCAGATGTGCATCGGAATCTACTACTGGTCTCCCAGGGAACGATCAAAACGTGGACTGTTTGAGACACTACTCCCATGGAGGAAAGTGCGCATGGTGACTGTTGTATTCAATCCCGATGCAATTTCTGTGTTTCATCAACACTCTGATAGTCCACAGAATACAGAGTGCTTCCAGATGTGCATCGGAAACTACTACTGTTCTTACAGGGAACGATCAAAGCGTATACTGTTTGAGACATTACTCCCATGGAGTAAAGTGCGAATATTGACTGTTTTATTCAACCCCGATGCAATTTCTGTGTTTCATCAACAGTCTGATAGTCCACAGATTACAGAATGCCTCCAGATGTCCATGGGAAACTACTACTGGTCATCCTGGGAACGATCAAAGCGTAGACTGTTTGAGACATTACTCCCATGGAGGAAAGTGTGCATGGTGAGTGTTGTATTCAACCCCGATGCAATTTCTCTGTGTCATCAACACTTTGAAGGTCCACAGATTACAGAATGCTTCCAGATGTGCATCGGAAACTTCTACTGGTCTTCCAGGGAACGATCAAACCGTAGACTGTTTGAGACATTACTCCCATGGAGGAAAGTGCGCATGGTGACTGTTGTATTCGATCCCGATGCAATTTCTGTGTTTCATCAACACTTTGAAGGTCCACAGATTACAGAATAACTCCAGATGTGCATCGGAAACTACTAATGGTCTTCCTGGGAACGATCAAACCGTGGACTGTTTAAGACACTACTCCCATGGAGGAAAGTGCGGATGGTGACTGTTGTATTGACTCCTGATGCAATTTCTGTGTTTCATCAACAGTCTGATAGTCCACAGATTACAGAATGCCTCCACATGTCCATGGGAAACTACTACTGGTCTTCCAGGGAACGATCAAAGCGTAGACTGTTTGAGACATTACTCCCATGGAGGAAAGTGTGCATGGTGAGTGTTGTATTCAACCCCGATGCAATTTCTCTGTTTCATCACCACTTTGAAGGTCCACAGATTACAGAATGCCTCCAGATGTGCATCGGAATCTTCTACTGGTCTTCCAGGGAACGATCAAACCGTAGACTGTTTGAGACATTACTCCCATGGAGGAAAGTGCGCATGGTGACTGTTGTATTCTATTCCGATGCAATTTCTGTGTTTCGACAACACTCTGATAGTCCACAGATTTCAGAATGCCTCCAGACGTGCATGGGAAACTACTACTGGTCTTGGGGGAACGATCAAAGCGATGACAGTTTGAGATATTACTCCAATGGTGAAATGTACGCATGGTGCCTGTTGTATTCAATCCCGGTGCAATTTCTGTGTTTCAGACACACTTTGAAGGTCCACAGATTACAGAATGCCTCCTGATGTGCATCGGAATCTACTACTGGTCCTCCAGGGAACGATCAAAGCGTAGACTGTTTGAGACATTACTCCTATATAGGAAAGTGCGGATGGTGACTGTTGTATTCAATCCCAATGCAATTTCTGTGTTTCAACAACACTTTGAATGTCCACAGATTACAGAATGCCACCAGATTCGCATCGGAAACTACTACTGGTCTTCCAGGGAACGATCAAGGCGTAGACTGTTTCAGACGTTACTGCCATGGAGGAAAGTGCGGATGGTGACTGTTGTATTCAATCGCGATGCTATATCTGTGTTTCATCAACACTCTAATAGTCCACAGATTACAGAATGCCTCCAGATGTGCATCGGAAACTACTACTGTTCTTCCAGGGAACGATCAAAGCGTATACTGTTTGAGACATTACTCCCATGGAGTAAAGTGCGAATATTGACTGTTGTATTCAATCCCGATGCAATTTCTGTGTTTCATCAACAGTCTGATACTCCACAGATTACAGAATGCCTCCAGATGTCCATGGGAGACTACTACTGGTCTTCCAGGGGACGATCAAAGCGTAGACTGTTTGAGACATTACTCCCATGGAGGAAAGTGTGCATGGTGAGTGTTGTATTCAACCCCGATGCAATTTCTCTGTTTCATCAACACTTTGAAGGTCCACAGATTACAAAATGCCTCCAGATGTGCATCGGAATCTTCTACTGGTCTTCCATGGAACGATCAAACCGTAGACTGTTTGAGACATTATCCCAGGGAGGAAAGTGCGCATCGTGACTGTTGTATTCAATCCCGATGCAATTTCTGTGTTTCGACAACACTCTGATAGTCCACAGATTACAGAATGCCTCCAGATGTGCATCGAAAACTACTACTGGTCTTCCAGGGAACGATCAAAGCGGATACTGTTTGAGACTTTACTCCCATGGATGAAAGTGCACATGGTGACTGTTGTATTCAATACCGAAACAATTTCAGTGTTTCAACAACACTCTGACAGTCCACAGATTACACAATGCCTCCAGATGTGCATCGGAAACTACTACAGGTCTTCCAGGGAACGATCAAAGCGTAGACTGTTTGAGACATTACTCCTATGTAGGAAAGTGCGGATGGTGACTGTTGTATTCAATCCCAATGCAATTTCTGTGTTTCAACAACACTTTGAATGTCCACAGATTGCAGAATGCCCCCAGATGTGCATCGGAAACTACTACTGGTCTTCCAGGGAACGATCAAGGCGTAGACTGTTTCAAACGTTACTGCCATGGAGGAAATTGCGGATGGTGACTGTTGTATTCAATCGCGATGCAATTTCTGTGTTTCATCAATACTCTGATAGTCCACGGATTACACAATGTTTCCAGATGTGCATCGGAAACTACTACTGGTCTTCCTGGGAACGGTCAAAGTGTAGACTGTTTCAGACATAACTCCCATGGATGAAAGTTCGCACGGTGACTGTTGTATTCACACTCGATGCAATTTCTGTGTTTCATCAACAATTTGACGGTCCACAGATTACAGAATGCCTCCAGATGTGCATCGAAAACTACTACTGGTCTTCCAGGGAACGATCAAAGCGGATACTGTTTGAGACTTTACTCCCATGGATGAAAGTGCACATGGTGACTGTTGTATTCAATACCGAAACAATTTCAGTGTTTCAACAACACTCTGACAGTCCACAGATTACACAATGCCTCCAGATGTGCATCGGAAACTACTACTGGTCTTCCAGGGAACGATGAATGCGTAGACTGTTTGAGACATTACTCCCATGGAGGAAAGTGCGCATGGTGACTGTTGTATTCAATCCCGATGCAATTTCTGTGTTTCATCAACACTTTGAAGGTCCACAGATTACAGAATAACTCCAGATGTTCATCGGTAACTACTACTGGTCTTCCAGGGAACGATCAAAGCGTAGACTGTTTGAGACATTAATCCCATTTAAGAAAGTGCGCTTGCTGTCTGTTGTATTCAATCCCCATACAATTTCGGTGTTTCATCAACACTCTGATAGTCCACAGATTACAGAATGCCACCAGAGGTGCATCGGAAACTACTACTGGTCTTCCAGGGAACGATCAAAACGTGGACTGTTTCAGACATTACTCCCATGGAGGAAAAGGCGGATGGTGACTGTTGTATTCAATCCCGATGCAATTTCTGTGTTTCATCAACACTCTGATAGTCCACAGATTACAGAATGCCACCAGATGTGCATCGGAAACTACTACTATTGGTCTTCCTGTGAACGATGAAAGCGTAGACTGTTTGAGTGATATCAGGTGTTCCCCAGGGAAGCGTCCTGAGACCTCTATTGTTCCTGATCTATATAAATGTCCTGGGTGACAAACTGAGCAGTTCTCTTAGACTGTTCGCAGATGATGCTGTAATTTACCGTCTAGTAAGGTCATCCGAAGACCAGTATCAGCTGCAAAGCGATTTACAAAAGATTGCTGTATGGTGTGTCAGGTGGCAGTTGACGCTAAATAACGAAAAGTGTGAGATGATACTCATGAGTTCCAAAAGAACTCCGCTGGAATTCGATTACTCGATAAATAGTACAATTCTCAAGGCTGTAAATTCAACTAAGTACCTGGGTGTTAAAATTACGAACAACTTCAGTTGGAAGTACCACATAGATAATATTGTCGGGAAGGCGAGCCAAAGGTTGCGTTTCATTGGCGGGACACTTAGAAGATGCAACAAGTCCACTAAAGAGACAGCTTACACTACACTCGTTCGTCCTCTGTTAGAATATTGCTGCGCGGTGTGGGATCCTTACCAGGTGGGATTGACGGAGGACATCGAGAGGGTGCAAAGAAGGGCAGCTCGTTTTGTATTATCGCGTTATAGAGGAGAGAGTGTGGCAGATATGATACACGAGTTGGGATGGAAGTCGTTACAGCATAGACGTTTTTCGTCGCGGCGAGAGCTTTTTACGAAATTTCAGTCACCAACTTTCTCTTCCGAATGCGAAAATATTTTGTTGAGCCCAACCTACATAGGTAGGAATGATCATCAAAATAAATTAAGAGAAATCAGAGCTCGAACAGAAAGGTTTAGGAGTTCGTTTTTCCCGCTCGCTGTTCGGGAGTGGAATAGTAGAGAGATAGTATGATTGTGGTTCGATGAACCCTCTGCCAAGTACTTAAATGTGAATTGCAGAGTAGTCACGTAGATGTAGATGTCTAGATGTAGATTACTTCCATGGAGGAAAGTGCGCATGGTGACTCTTGTATTAAATCGCGATGCAATTTCTGTGTTTCAACAACACTCTGATAGTAAACAGATTACAGAATGCCTCCAGATGTGCATCGGAAACTACTACTGGTCTTCCAGGGAACGACCAAAGCGTAGACTGTTTTAGACATTACTCCCATGGAGGGGAATGCGGATGGTGACTGTTGTATTCAATCCCAATGCAATTTCTGTGTTTCATCAAAACTTTCAGGTCCAAAGATTACAGAATGCCTGCAAATGTGAATCGATACTACTACTGGTCTTCCAGGAAACTATCAAAGCGTTGACTGTTTGAGACACTACTCCCATGAAATAAAGTGTGCATGGTGACTGTTGTATTCAATCCAGATGCCATTTCTGTGTTTCATCAACACTCTGATAGTCCACAGATTACATAATGCCTCCAGATGTGCATCGGAAACTACCACTGGTCTTCCAGGGAACGATCAAAACGTACACTGTTTGAGACATTACTCCCATGGAGTAAAGTGCGAATATTGACTGTTGTATTCAATCCCGATGCCATTTCTGTGTTTCATCAACAGTCCGATAGTCCACAGATTACAGAATGCCTCCAGATGTCCATGGGAAACTACTACTGGTCTTCCAGGGAACGATCAAAGCGTTGACTGTTTGAGACATTACTCCCATGGAGGAAAGTGTGCATGGTGACTGTTGTAATCAACCCCGAGGCTATTTCTGTGTTTCATCAACACTTTGAAGGTCCAGAGATTACAGAATGCCTCCAGATGTGCATCGGAATCTTCTACTGGTCTTCCAGGGAACGATCAAACCGTAGACTGTTTGAGACATTACTCCCATGGAGGAAAGTGCGCATGGTAACTGTTATATTCAATCCCGATGCAATTTCTGTGTTTCGACAACACTCTGATAGTCCAGAGATTACAGAATGCCACCAGATGTGCATCGGAAACTACTACTGGTCTTCCAGGGTACGATTAAAGCGTAGACTGTTTGAGACATTACTCCCATGGAGGAAAGTACAAATGGTGACTGTTGTATTCAATCCCGATGCAATTTCTGTGTTTTATCAACACTTTGGTCCACAGATTACAGAATGCCTCCAGATGTGCATGTGAAACTACTACTGGTCTTGGGGGAACGATCAAAGCGATGACAGTTTGAGACATTACTCCAATGGAGAAATATACGCATGGTGCCTGTTTTATTCAATCCCGATGCAATATCCGTGTTTCAGCAACACTTTAAAGGTCCACAGATTACAGAATGCCTCGTGATGTGCATCGGAATCTACTACTGGTCTTCCAGGGAACGATCAAGGCGTAGACTGTTTCAGACGTTACTGCCATGGAGGAAAGTGTGGATGGTGACTGTTGTATTCAATTCCGATGCAATTTCTGTGTTTCATCAACTCTCTGATAGTCCACAGATTACAGATTGTCTCCAGATGTGCATCGGAATCTACTACTGGTCTCCCAGGGAACGATCAAAACGTGGACTGTTTGAGACACTACTCCCATGGAGGAAAGTGCGCATGGTGACTGTTGTATTCAATCCCGATGCAATTTCTGTGTTTCATCAACACTCTGATAGTCCACAGAATACAGAGTGCTTCCAGATGTGCATCGGAAACTACTACTGTTCTTACAGGGAACGATCAAAGCGTATACTGTTTGAGACATTACTCCCATGGAGTAAAGTGCGAATATTGACTGTTATATTCAATCCCGATGCAATTTCTGTGTTTCATCAACAGTCTGATAGTCCACAGATTACAGAATGCCTCCAGATGTCCATGGGAAACTACTACTGGTCATCCTGGGAACGATCAAAGCGTAGACTGTTTGAGACATTACTCCCATGGAGGAAAGTGTGCATGGTGAGTGTTGTATTCAACCCCGATGCAATTTCTCTGTGTCATCAACACTTTGAAGGTCCACAGATTACAGAATGCTTCCAGATGTGCATCGGAAACTTCTACTGGTCTTCCAGGGAACGATCAAACCGTAGACTGTTTGAGACATTACTCCCATGGAGGAAAGTGCGCATGGTGACTGTTGTATTCAATCCCGATGCAATTTCTGTGTTTCATCAACACTTTGAAGGTCCACAGATTACAGAATGCTTCCAGATGTGCATCGGAAACTACTAATGGTCTTCCTGGGAACGATCAAACCGTGGACTGTTTCAGACACTACTCCCATGGAGGAAAGTGCGGATGGTGAGTGTTGTATTGACTCCTGATGCAATTTCTGTGTTTCATCAACAGTCTGATAGTCCACAGATTACAGAATGCCTCCACATGTCCATGGGAAACTACTACTGGTCTTCCAGGGAACGATCAAAGCGTAGACTGTTTGAGACATTACTCCTATGGAGGAAAGTGTGCATGGTGAGTGTTGTATTCAACCCCGATGCAATTTCTCTGTTTCATCACCACTTTGAAGGTCCACAGATTACAGAATGGCTCCAGATGTGCATCGGAATCTTCTACTGGTCTTCCAGGGAACGATCAAACCGTAGACTGTTTGAGACATTACTCCCATGGAGGAAAGTGCGCATGGTGACTGTTGTATTCTATCCCGATGCAATTTCTGTGTTTCGACAACACTCTGATAGTCCACAGATTACAGAATGCCTCCAGATGTGCATGGGAAACTACTACTGGTCTTGGGGGAACTATCAAAGCGATGACAGTTTGAGATATTACTCCAATGGTGAATTGTACGCATGGTGCCTGTTGTATTCAATCCCGGTGCAATTTCTGTGTTTCAGACACACTTTGAAGGTCCACAGATTACAGAATGCCTCCTGATGTGCATCGGAATCTACTACTGGTCCTCCAGGGAACGATCAAAGCGTAGACTGTTTGAGACATTACTCCTATATAGGAAAGTGCGGATGGTGCCTGTTGTATTCAATCATAATGCAAATTCTGTGTTTCAACAACACTTCGAATGTCCACAGAGTATAGAATGCCTCCAGATGTGCATCGGAAACTACTACTGGTCTTCCAGGGAAAGATCAAGGCGTAGATTGTTTCAGACGTTACTGCCATGGAGGAAAGTGCGGATGGTGACTGTTGTATTCACTCGCGATGCAATATCTGTGTTTCATCAACACTCTAATAGTCCACAGATTACAGAATGCCTCCAGATGTGCATCGGAAACTACTACTGTTCTTCCAGGGAACGATCAAAGCGTATACTGTTTGAGACATTACTCCCATGGAGTAAAGTGCGAATATTGACTGTTGTATTCAATCCCGATGCAATTTCTGTGTTTCATCAACAGTCTGATAGTCCACAGATTACAGAATGCCTCCAGATGTCCATGGGAGACTACTACTGGTCTTCCAGGGGACGATCAAAGCGTAGACTCTTTGAGACATTACTCCCATGGAGGAAAGTGTGCATGGTGAGTGTTGTATTCAACCCCGATGCAATTTCTCTGTTTCATCAACACTTTGAAGGTCCACAGATTACAAAATGCCTCCAGATGTGCATCGGAATCTTCTACTGGTCTTCCATGGAACGATCAAACCGTAGACTGTTTGAGACATTACTCCCATGGAGGAAAGTGCGCATGGTGACTGTTGTATTCAATCCCGATGCAATTTCTGTGTTTCGACAACACTCTGATAGTCCACAGATTACAGAATGCCTCCAGATGTGAATGGGAAACTACTACTGGTCTTGGGGGAACGATCAAAGCGATGACAGTTTGAGACATTACTCCAATGGTGAAATGTACGCATGGTGCCTGTTGTATTCAATCCCGATGCAATTTCTGTGTTTCAGCCACACTTTGAAGGTCCACAGATTACAGAATGCCTCTGATGTGCATCGGAATCTACTACTGGTCTTCCAGGGAACGATCAAAGCGTAGACTGTTTGAGACATTACTCCTATGTAGGAAAGTGCGGATGGTGACTGTTGTATTCAATCCCAATGCAATTTCTGTGTTTCAACAACACTTTGAATGTCCACAGATTACAGAATGCCTCCAGATGTGCATCGGAAACTACTACCGGTCTTCCAGGAAACGATCAAGGCGTAGACTGTTTCAAACGTTACTGCCATGGAGGAAATTGCGGATGGTGACTGTTGTATTCAATCGCGATGCAATTTCTGTGTTTCATCAACACTCTGATAGTCCACGGATTACAGATTGTTTCCAGATGTGCATCGGAAACTACTACTGGTCTTCCTGGGAACGGTCAAAGCGTAGACTGTTTCAGACATAACTCCCATGGATGAAAGTTCGCATGGTGACTGTTGTATTCACTCTCGATGCAATTTCTGTGTTTCATCAACAATTTGAAGGTCCACAGATTACAGAATGCCTCCAGATGTGCATCGGAAACTACTACTGGTCTTCCAGGGAACGATCGAAGCGTAGACAGTTTGAGGCATTACTCCCATGGAGGAAAGTGCGCATGGTGACTGTTGTATTCAATCCCGATGCAATATCTGTGTTTCATCAACACTCTAATGGTCCACAGATTACAGAATGCCTCCAGATGTGCATCGAAAACTACTACTGGTCTTCCAGGGAACGATCAAAGCGGATACTGTTTGAGACTTTACTCCCATGGATGAAGTGCACATGGTGACTGTTGTATTCAATACCGAAACAATTTCAGTGTTTCAACAACACTCTGACAGTCCACAGATTACACAATGCCTCCAGATGTGCATCGGAAACTACTA
This sequence comes from Schistocerca gregaria, assembly GCF_023897955.1. Classification (NCBI taxonomy): domain Eukaryota; kingdom Metazoa; phylum Arthropoda; class Insecta; order Orthoptera; family Acrididae; genus Schistocerca; species Schistocerca gregaria. The sequence continues at coordinate 10,053,339 of NC_064927.1, forward strand.
CTGGTCTTCCAGGGAACGATGAATGCGTAGACTGTTTGAAACATTACTCCCATGGAGGAAAGTGCGCATGGTGACTGTTGTATTCAATCCCGATGCAATTTCTGTGTTTCATCAACACTTTGAAGTTCCACAGATTACAGAATAACTCCAGATGTTCATCGGTAACTACTACTGGTCTTCCAGGGAACGATCAAAGCGTAGACTGTTTGAGACATTAATCCCATTTAAGAAAGTGCGCTTGCTGTCTGTTGTATTCAATCCCCATACAATTTCGGTGTTTCATCAAGTCTCTGATAGTCCACAGATTACAGAATGCCACCAGAGGTGCATCGGAAACTACTACTTCCTTCCAGGGAACGATCAAAACGTGGACTGTTTCAGACATTACTCCCATGGAGGAAAAGGCGGATGGTGACTGTTGTATTCAATCCCGATGCAATTTCTGTGTTTCATCAACACTCTGATAGTCCACAGATTACAGAATGCCACCAGATGTGCATCGGAAACTACTACTATTGGTCTTCCTGTGAACGATGAAAGTGTAGACTGTTTGAGTGATATCAGGTGTTCCCCAGGGAAGCGTCCTGAGACCTCTATTGTTCCTGATCTATATAAATGTCCTGGGTGACAAACTGAGCAGTTCTCTTAGACTGTTCGCAGATGATGCTGTAATTTACCGTCTAGTAAGGTCATCCGAAGACCAGTATCAGCTGCAAAGCGATTTACAAAAGATTGCTGTATGGTGTGTCAGGTGGCAGTTGACGCTAAATAACGAAAAGTGTGAGATGATACTCATGAGTTCCAAAAGAACTCCGCTGGAATTCGATTACTCGATAAATAGTACAATTCTCAAGGCTGTAAATTCAACTAAGTACCTGGGTGTTAAAATTACGAACAACTTCAGTTGGAAGTACCACATAGATAATATTGTCGGGAAGGCGAGCCAAAGGTTGCGTTTCATTGGCGGGACACTTAGAAGATGCAACAAGTCCACTAAAGAGACAGGTTACACTACACTCGTTCGTCCTCTGTTAGAATATTGCTGCGCGGTGTGGGATCCTTACCAGGTGGGATTGACGGAGGACATCGAGAGGGTGCAAAGAAGGGCAGCTCGTTTTGTATTATCGCGTTATAGAGGAGAGAGTGTGGCAGATATGATACACGAGTTGGGATGGAAGTCATTACAGCATAGACGTTTTTCGTCGCGGCGAGAGCTTTTTACGAAATTTCAGTCACCAACTTTCTCTTCCGAATGCGAAAATATTTTGTTGAGCCCAACCTACATAGGTAGGAATGATCATCAAAATAAAATAAGAGAAATCAGAGCTCGAACAGAAAGGTTTAGGAGTTCGTTTTTCCCGCTCGCTGTTCGGGAGTGGAATAGTAGAGAGATAGTATGATTGTGGTTCGATGAACCCTCTGCCAAGCACTTAAATGTGAACTGCAGAGTAGTCACGTAGATGTAGATGTCTAGATGTAGATTACTCCCATGGAGGAAAGTGCGCATGGTGACTCTTGTATTAAATCGCGATGCAATTTCTGTGTTTCAACAACACTCTGATAGTAAACAGATAACAGAATGCCTCCAGATGTGCATCGGAAACTACTACTGGTCTTCCAGGGAACGACCAAAGCGTAGACTGTTTAAGACATTACTCCCATGGAGGGGAATGCGGATGGTGACTGTTGTATTCAATCCCAATGCAATTTCTGTGTTTCATCAAAACTTTCAGGTCCAAAGATTACAGAATGCCTGCAAATGTGAATCGATACTACTACTGGTCTTCCAGGAAACTATCAAAGCGTTGACTGTTTGAGACACTACTCCCATGAAATAAAGTGTGCATGGTGACTGTTGTATTCAATCCAGATGCCATTTCTGTGTTTCATCAACACTCTGATAGTCCACAGATTACATAATGAGTCCAGATGTGCATCGGAAACTACCACTGGTCTTCCAGGGAACGATCAAAACGTACACTGTTTGAGACATTACTCCCATGGAGTAAAGTGCGAATATTGACTGTTGTATTCAATCCCGATGCCATTTCTGTGTTTCATCAACAGTCCGATAGTCCACAGATTACAGAATGCCTCCAGATGTCCATGGGAAACTACTACTGGTCTTCCAGGGAACGATCAAAGCGTTGACTGTTTGAGACATTACTCCCATGGAGGAAAGTGTGCATGGTGACTGTTGTAATCAACCCCGAGGCTATTTCTGTGTTTCATCAACACTTTGAAGGTCCAGAGATTACAGAATGCCTCCAGATGTGCATCGGAATCTTCTACTGGTCTTCCAGGGAACGATCAAACCGTAGACTGTTTGAGACATTACTCCCATGGAGGAAAGTGCGCATGGTAACTGTTATATTCAATCCCGATGCAATTTCTGTGTTTCATCAACACTCTGATAGTCCACAGAATACAGAGTGCTTCCAGATGTGCATCGGAAACTACTACTGTTCTTACAGGGAACGATCAACGCGTATACTGTTTGAGACATTACTCCCATGGAGTAAAGTGCGAATATTGACTGTTTTATTCAATCCCGATGCAATTTCTGTGTTTCATCAACAGTCTGATAGTCCACAGATTACAGAATGCCTCCAGATGTCCATGGGAAACTACTACTGGTCATCCTGGGAACGATCAAAGCGTAGACTGTTTGAGACATTACTCCCATGGAGGAAAGTGTGCATGGTGAGTGTTGTATTCAACCCCGATGCAATTTCTCTGTGTCATCAACACTTTGAAGGTCCACAGATTACAGAATGCTTCCAGATGTGCATCGGAAACTTCTACTGGTCTTCCAGGGAACGATCAAACCGTAGACTGTTTGAGACATTACTCCCATGGAGGAAAGTGCTCATGGTGACTGTTGTATTCAATCCCGATGCAATTTCTGTGTTTCATCAACACTTTGAAGGTCCACAGATTACAGAATAACTCCAGATGTGCATCGGAAACTAATAATGGTCTTCCTGGGAACGATCAAACCGTGGACTGTTTCAGACACTACTCCCATGGAGGAAAGTGCGGATGGTGAATGTTGTATTGACTCCTGATGCAATTTCTGTGTTTCATCAACAGTCTGATAGTCCACAGATTACAGAATGCCTCCACATGTCCATGGGAAACTACTACTGGTCTTCCAGGGAACGATCAAAGCGTAGACTGTTTGAGACATTACTCCCATGGAGTAAAGTGCGAATATTGACTGTTGTATTCAATCCCGATGCAATTTCTGTGTTTCATCAACAGTCTGATAGTCCACAGATTACAGAATGCCTCCAGATGTCCATGGGAGACTACTACTGGTCTTCCAGGGGACGATCAAAGCGTAGACTGTTTGAGACATTACTCCCATGGAGGAAAGTGTGCATGGTGAGTGTTGTATTCAACCCCGATGCAATTTCTCTGTTTCATCAACACTTTGAAGGTCCACAGATTACAAAATGCCTCCAGATGTGCATCGGAATCTTCTACTGGTCTTCCATGGAACGATCAAACCATAGACTGTTTGAGACATTACTCCCATGGAGGAAAGTGCGCATGGTGACTGTTGTATTCAATCCCGATGCAATTTCTGTGTTTCGACAACACTCTGATAGTCCACAGATTACAGAATGCCTTCAGATGTGAATGGGAAACTACTACTGGTCTTGGGGGAACGATCAAAGCGATGACAGTTTGAGACATTACTCCAATGGTGAAATGTACGCATGGTGCCTGTTGTATTCAATCCCGATGCAATTTCTGTGTTTCAGCCACACTTTGAAGGTCCACAGATTACAGAATGCCTCTGATGTGCATCGGAATCTACTACTGGTCTTCCAGGGAACGATCAAAGCGTAGACTGTTTGAGACATTACTCCTATGTAGGAAAGTGCGGATGGTGCCTGTTGTATTCAATCCCAATGCAATTTCTGTGTTTCAACAACACTTTGAATGTCCACAGATTACAGAATGCCTCCAGATGTGCATCGGAAACTACTACCGGTCTTCCAGGGAACGATCAAGGCGTAGACTGTTTCAAACGTTACTGCCATGGAGGAAATTGCGGATGGTGACTGTTGTATTCAATCGCGATGCAATTTCTGTGTTTCATCAACACTCTGATAGTCCACGGATTACAGATTGTTTCCAGATGTGCATCGGAAACTACTACTGGTCTTCCTGGGAACGGTCAAAGCGTAGACTGTTTCAGACATAACTCCCATGGATGAAAGTTCGCATGGTGACTGTTGTATTCACTCTCGATGCAATTTCTGTGTTTCATCAACAATTTGAAGGTCCACAGATTACAGAATGCCTCCAGATGTGCATCGGAAACTACTACTGGTCTTCCAGGGAACGATCGAAGCGTAGACAGTTTGAGGCATTACTCCCATGGAGGAAAGTGCGCATGGTGACTGTTGTATTCAATCCCGATGCAATATCTGTGTTTCATCAACACTCTAATGGTCCACAGATTACAGAATGCCTCCAGATGTGCATCGAAAACTACTACTGGTCTTCCAGGGAACGATCAAAGCGGATACTGTTTGAGACTTTACTCCCATGGATGAAAGTGCACATGGTGACTGTTGTATTCAATACCGAAACAATTTCAGTGTTTCAACAACACTCTGACAGTCCACAGATTACACAATGCCTTCAGATGTGCATCGGAAACTACTACTGGTCTTCCAGGGAACGATGAATGCGTAGACTGTTTGAAACATTACTCCCATGGAGGAAAGTGCGCATGGTGACTGTTGTATTCAATCCCGATGCAATTTCTGTGTTTCATCAACACTTTGAAGGTCCACAGATTACATAATAACTCCAGATGTTCATCGGTAACTACTACTGCTCTTCCAGGGAACGATCAAAGCGTAGACTGTTTGAGACATTAATCCCATTTAAGAAAGTGCGCTTGCTGTCTGTTGTATTCAATCCCCATACAATTTCGGTGTTTCATCAACACTCTGATAGTCCACAGATTACAGAATGCCACCAGAGGTGCATCGGAAACTACTACTGGTCTTCCAGGGAACGATCAAAACGTGGACTGTTTCAGACATTACTCCCATGGAGGAAAAGGCGGATGGTGACTGTTGTATTCAATCCCGATGCAATTTCTGTGTTTCATCAACACTCTGATAGTCCACAGATTACAGAATGCCACCAGATGTGCATCGGAAACTACTACTGGTCTTCCAGGGTACGATTAAAGCGTAGACTGTTTGAGACATTACTCCCATGGAGGAAAGTACAAATGGTGACTGTTGTATTCAATCACGATGCAATTTCTGTGTTTTATCAACACTTTGGTCCACAGATTACAGAATGCCTCCAGATGTGCATGTGAAACTACTACTGGTCTTGGGGGAACGATCAAAGCGATGACAGTTTGAGACATTACTCCAATGGAGAAATATACGCATGGTGCCTGTTTATTCAATCCCGATGCAATATCCGTGTTTCAGCAACACTTTAAAGGTCCACAGATTACAGAATGCCTCGTGATGTGCATCGGAATCTACTACTGGTCTTCCAGGGAACGATCAAAGCGTAGACTGTTTGAGACATTACTCCTATGTAGGAAAGTGTGCATGGTGAGTGTTGTATTCAACCCCGATGCAATTTCTGTGTTTCAACAACACTTTGAAGGTCCCCAGATTACAGAATGCCTCCAGATGTGCATCGGAAGCTACTACTGGTCTTCCAGGGAACGATCAAGGCGTAGACTGTTTCAGACGTTACTGCCATGGAGGAAAGTGCGGATGGTGACTGTTGTATTCAATCGCGATGCAATATCTGTGTTTCACCAACACTCTAATAGTCCACAGATTACAGAATGCCTCCAGATGTGCATCGGAAACTACTACTGTTCTTCCAGGGAACGATCAAAGCGTATACTGTTTGAGACATTACTCCCATGGAGTAAAGTGCGAATATTGACTGTTGTATTCAATCCCGATGCAATTTCTGTGTTTCATCAACAGTCTGATAGTCCACAGATTACAGAATGCCTCCAGATGTCCATGGGAGACTACTACTGGTCTTCCAGGGGACGATCAAAGCGTAGACTGTTTGAGACATTACTCCCATGGAGGAAAGTGTGCATGGTGAGTGTTGTATTCAACCCCGATGCAATTTCTCTGTTTCATCAACACTTTGAAGGTCCACAGATTACAAAATGCCTCCAGATGTGCATCGGAATCTTCTACTGGTCTTCCATGGAACGATCAAACCGTAGACTGTTTGAGACATTACTCCCATGGAGGAAAGTGCGCATGGTGACTGTTGTATTCAATCCCGATGCAATTTCTGTGTTTCGACAACACTCTGATAGTCCACAGATTACAGAATGCCTCCAGATGTGAATGGGAAACTACTACTGGTCTTTGGGGGAACGATCAAAGCGATGACAGTTTGAGACATTACTCCAATGGTGAAATGTACGCATGGTGCCTGTTGTATTCAATCCCGATGCAATTTCTGTGTTTCAGCCACACTTTGAAGGTCCACAGATTACAGAATGCCTCTGATGTGCATCGGAATCTACTACTGGTCTTCCAGGGAACGATCAAAGCGTAGACTGTTTGAGACATTACTCCTATGTAGGAAAGTGCGGATGGTGACTGTTGTATTCAATCCCAATGCAATTTCTGTGTTTCAACAACACTTTGAATGTCCACAGATTACAGAATGCCTCCAGATGTGCATCGGAAACTACTACTGGTCTTCCAGGGAACGATCAAGGCGTAGACTGTTTCAAACGTTACTGCCATGGAGGAAATTGCGGATGGTGACTGTTGTATTCAATCGCGATGCAATTTCTGTGTTTCATCAACACTCTGATAGTCCACGGATTACAGATTGTTTCCAGATGTGCATCGGAAACTACTACTGGTCTTCCTGGGAACGGTCAAAGCGTAGATTGTTTCAGACATAACTCCCATGGATGAAAGTTCGCATGGTGACTGTTGTATTCACTCTCGATGCAATTTCTGTGTTTCATCAACAATTTGAAGGACCACAGATTACAGAATGCCTCCAGATGTGCATCGGAAACTACTACTGGTCTTCCAGGGAACGATCGAAGCATAGACAGTTTGAGGCATTACTCCCATGGAGGAAAGTGCGCATGGTTACTGTTGTATTCAATCCCGATGCAATATCTGTGATTCATCAACACTCTAATGGTCCACAGATTACAGAATGCCTCCAGATGTGCATCGAAAACTACTACTGGTCTTCCAGGGAACGATCAAAGCGGATACTGTTTGAGACTTTACTCCCATGGATGAAAGTGCACATGGTGACTGTTGTATTCAATACCGAAACAATTTCAGTGTTTCAACAACACTCTGACAGTCCACAGATTACACAATGCCTCCAGATGTGCATCGGAAACTACTACTGGTCTTCCAGGGAACGATGAATGCGTAGACTGTTTGAGACATTACTCCCATGGAGGAAAGTGCGCATGGTGACTGTTGTATTCAATCCCGATGCAATTTCTGTGTTTCATCAACACTTTGAAGGTCCACAGATTACAGAATAACTCCAGATGTTCATCGGAAACTACTACTGGTCTTCCAGGGAACGATCAAAGCGTAGACTGTTTGAGACATTACTCCCATGGAGTAAAGTGCGAATATTGACTGTTGTATTCAATCCCGATGCCATTTCTGTGTTTCATCAACAGTCCGATAGTCCACAGATTACAGAATTCCTCCAGATGTTTATGGGAAACTACTACTGGTCTTCCAGGGAACGATCAAAGCGTTGACTGTTTGAGACATTACTCCCATGGAGGAAAGTGTGCATGGTGACTGTTGTAATCAACCCCGAGGCTATTTCTGTGTTTCATCAACTCTTTGAAGGTCCAGAGATTACAGAATGCCTCCAGATGTGCATCGGAATCTTCTACTGGTCTTCCAGGGAACGATCAAACCGTAGACTGTTTGAGACATTACTCCCATGGAGGAAAGTGCGCATGGTAACTGTTATATTCAATCCCGATGCAATTTCTGTGTTTCATCAACACTCTGATAGTCCACAGAATACAGAGTGCTTCCAGATGTGCATCGGAAACTACTACTGTTCTTACAGGGAACGATCAAAGCGTATACTGTTTGAGACATTACTCCCATGGAGTAAAGTGCGAATATTGACTGTTTTATTCAATCCCGATGCAATTTCTGTGTTTCATCAACAGTCTGATAGTCCACAGATTACAGAATGCCTCCAGATGTCCATGGGAAACTACTACTGGTCATCCTGGGAACGATCAAAGCGTAGACTGTTTGAGACATTACTCAAATGGAGGAAAGTGTGCATGGTGAGTGTTGTATTCAATACCGAAACAATTTCTCTGTGTCATCAACACTTTGAAGGTCCACAGATTACAGAATGCTTCCAGATGTGCATCGGAAACTTCTACTGGTCTTCCAGGGAACGATCAAACCGTAGACTGTTTGAGACATTACTCCCATGGAGGAAAGTGCGCATGGTGACTGTTGTATTCAATCCCGATGCAATTTCTGTGTTTCATCAACACTTTGAAGGTCCACAGATTACAGAATAACTCCAGATGTGCATCGGAAACTAATAATGGTCTTCCTGGGAACGATCAAACCGTGGACTGTTTCAGACACTACTCCCATGGAGGAAAGTGCGGATGGTGACTGTTGTATTGACTCCTGATGCAATTTCTGTGTTTCATCAACAGTCTGATAGTCCACAGATTACAGAATGCCTCCACATGTCCATGGGAAACTACTACTGGTCTTCCAGGGAACGATCAAAGCGTAGACTGTTTGAGACATTACTCCCATGGAGGAAAGTGTGCATGGTGAGTGTTGTATTGAACCCCGATGCAATTTCTCTGTTTCATCACCACTTTGAAGGTCCACAGATTACAGAATGCCTCCAGATGTGCATCTGAATTTTCTACTGGTCTTCCAGGGAACGATCAAACCGTAGACTGTTTGAGACATTACTCCCATGGAGGAAAGTGCGCATGGTGACTGTTGTATTCTATCCCGATGCAATTTCTGTGTTTCGACAACACTCTGATAGTCCACAGATTACAGAATGCCTCCAGATGTGCATGGGAAACTACTACTGGTCTTGGGGGAACGATCAAAGCGATGACAGTTTGAGATATTACTCCAATGGTGAAATGTACGCATGGTGCCTGTTGTATTCAATCCCGGTGCAATTTCTGTGTTTCAGACACACTTTGAAGGTCCACAGATTACAGAATGCCTCCAGATGTGCATCGGAATCTACTACTGGACCTCCAGGGAACGATCAAAGCGTAGACTGTTTGAGACATTACTCCTATATGGGAAAGTGCGGATGGTGACTGTTGTATTCAATCCCAATGCAATTTCTGTGTTTCAACAACACTTTGAATGTCCACAGATTACAGAATGCCTCCAGATGTGCATCGGAAACTACTACTGGGCTTCCAGGGAACGATCAAGGCGTAGACTGTTTCAGACGTTACTGCCATGGAGGAAAGTGCGGATGGTGACTGTTGTATTCAATCGCGATGCAATATCTGTGTTTCATCAACACTCTAATAGTCCACAGATTACAGAATGCCTCCAGATGTGCATCGGAAACTACTACTGTTCTTCCAGGGAACGATCAAAGCGTATACTGTTTGAGACATTACTCCCATGGAGTAAAGTGCGAATATTGACTGTTGTATTCAATCCCGATGCAATTTCTGTGTTTCATCAACAGTCTGATAGTCCACAGATTACAGAATGCCTCCAGATGTCCATGGGAGACTACTACTGGTCTTCCAGGGGACGATCAAAGCGTAGACTGTTTGAGACATTACTCCCATGGAGGAAAGTGTTCATGGTGAGTGTTGTATTCAACCCCGATGCAATTTCTCTGTTTCATCAACACTTTGAAGGTCCACAGATTACAAAATGCTTCCAGATGTGCATCGGAATCTTCTACTGGTCTTCCATGGAACGATCAAACCGTAGACTGTTTGAGACATTACTCCCATGGAGGAAAGTGCGCATGGTGACTGTTGTATTCAATCCCGATGCAATTTCTGTGTTTCGACAACACTCTGATAGTCCACAGATTACAGAATGCCTCCAGATGTGAATGGGAAACTACTACTGGTCTTGGGGGAACGATCAAAGCGATGACAGTTTGAGACATTACTCCAATGGTGAAATGTACGCATGGTGCCTGTTGTATTCAATCCCGATGCAATTTCTGTGTTTCAGCCACACTTTGAAGGTCCACAGATTACAGAATGCCTCTGATGTGCATCGGAATCTACTACTGGTCTTCCAGGGAACGATCAAAGCGTAGACTGTTTGAGACATTACTCCTATGTAGGAAAGTGCGGATGGTGACTGTTGTATTCAATCCCAATGCAATTTCTGTGTTTCAACAACACTTTGAATGTCCACAGATTACAGAATGCCTCCAGATGTGCATCGGAAACTACTACTGGTCTTCCAGGGAACGATCAAGGCGTAGACTGTTTCAAACGTTACTGCCATGGAGGAAATTGCGGATGGTGACTGTTGTATTCAATCGCGATGCAATTTCTGTGTTTCATCAACACTCTGATAGTCCACGGATTACAGATTGTTTCCAGATGTGCATCGGAAACTACTACTGGTCTTCCTGGGAACGGTCAAAGCGTAGACTGTTTCAGACATAACTCCCATGGATGAAAGTTCGCATGGTGACTGTTGTATTCACTCTCGATGCAATTTCTGTGTTTCATCAACAATTTGAAGGTCCACAGATTACAGAATGCCTCCAGATGTGCATCGGAAACTACTACTGGTCTTCCAGGGAACGATCGAAGCGTAGACAGTTTGAGGCATTACTCCCATGGAGGAAAGTGCGCATGGTGACTGTTGTATTCAATCCCGATGCAATATCTGTGTTTCATCAACACTCTAATGGTCCACAGATTACAGAATGCCTCCAGATGTGCATCGAAAACTACTACTGGTCTTCCAGGGAACGATCAAAGCGGATACTGTTTGAGACTTTACTCCCATGGATGAAAGTGCACATGGTGACTGTTGTATTCAATACCGAAACAATTTCAGTGTTTCAACAACACTCTGACAGTCCACAGATTACACAATGCCTCCAGATGTGCATCGGAAACTACTACTGGTCTTCCAGGGAACGATGAACGCGTAGACTGTTTGAGACATTACTCCCATGGTGGAAAGTGCGCATGGTGACTGTTGTATTCAATCCCGATGCAATTTCTGTGTTTCATCAACACTTTGAAGGTCCACAGATTACAGAATAACTCCAGATGTTCATCGGAAACTACTACTGGTCTTCCAGGGAACGATCAAAGCGTAGACTGTTTGAGACATTAATCCCATTTAAGAAAGTGCGCTTGCTGTCTGTTGTATTCAATCCCCATACAATTTCGGTGTTTCATCAACACTCTGATAGTCCACAGATTACAGAATGCCACCAGAGGTGCATCGGAAACTACTACTGGTCTTCCAGGGAACGATCAAAACGTGGACTGTTTCAGACATTACTCCCATGGAGGAAAAGGCGGATGGTGACTGTTGTATTCAATCCCGTTGCAATTTCTGTGTTTCATCATCACTCTGATAGTCCACAGATTACAGAATGCCACCAGATGTGCATCGGAAACTACTACTATTGGTCTTCCTGTGAACGATGAAAGCGTAGACTGTTTGAGTGATATCAGGTGTTCCCCAGGGAAGCGTCCTGAGACCTCTATTGTTCCTGATCTATATAAATGTCCTGGGTGACAAACTGAGCAGTTCTCTTAGACTGTTCGCAGATGATGCTGTAATTTACCGTCTAGTAAGGTCATCCGAAGACCAGTATCAGCTGCAAAGCGATTTACAAAAGATTGCTGTATGGTGTGTCAGGTGGCAGTTGACGCTAAATAACGAAAAGTGTGAGATGATACTCATGAGTTCCAAAAGAACTCCGCTGGAATTCGATTACTCGATAAATAGTACAATTCTCAAGGCTGTAAATTCAACTAAGTACCTGGGTGTTAAAATTACGAACAACTTCAGTTGGAAGTACCACATAGATAATATTGTCGGGAAGGCGAGCCAAAGGTTGCGTTTCATTGGCGGGACACTTAGAAGATGCAACAAGTCCACTAAAGAGACAGCTTACACTACACTCGTTCGTCCTCTGTTAGAATATTGCTGCGCGGTGTGGGATCCTTACCAGGTGGGATTGACGGAGGACATCGAGAGGGTGCAAAGAAGGGCAGCTCGTTTTGTATTATCGCGTTATAGAGGAGAGAGTGTGGCAGATATGATACACGAGTTGGGATGGAAGTCATTACAGCATAGACGTTTTTCGTCGCGGCGAGAGCTTTTTACGAAATTTCAGTCACCAACTTTCTCTTCCGAATGCGAAAATATTTTGTTGAGCCCAACCTACATAGGTAGGAATGATCATCAAAATAAAATAAGAGAAATCAGAGCTCGAACAGAAAGGTTTAGGAGTTCGTTTTTCCCGCTCGCTGTTCGGGAGTGGAATAGTAGAGAGATAGTATGATTGTGGTTCGATGAACCCTCTGCCAAGCACTTAAATGTGAATTGCAGAGTAGTCACGTAGATGTAGATGTCTAGATGTAGATTACTCCCATGGGGGAAAGTGCGCATGGTGACTCTTGTATTAAATCGCGATGCAATTTCTGTGTTTCAACAACACTCTGATAGTAAACAGATTACAGAATGCCTCCAGATGTGCATCGGAAACTACTACTGGTCTTCCAGGGAACGACCAAAGCGTAGACTGTTTAAGACATTACTCCCATGGAGGGGAATGCGGATGGTGACTGTTGTATTCAATCCCAATGCAATTTCTGTGTTTCATCAAAACTTTCAGGTCCAAAGATTACAGAATGCCTGCAAATGTGAATCGATACTACTACTGGTCTTCCAGGAAACTATCAAAGCGTTGACTGTTTGAGACACTACTCCCATGAAATAAAGTGTGCATGGTGACTGTTGTATTCAATCCAGATGCCATTTCTGTGTTTCATCAACACTCTGATAGTCCACAGATTACATAATGCCTCCAGATGTGCATCGGAAACTACCACTGGTCTTCCAGGGAACGATCAAAACGTACACTGTTTGAGACATTACTCCCATGGAGTAAAGTGCGAATATTGACTGTTGTATTCAATCCCGATGCCATTTCTGTGTTTCATCAACAGTCCGATAGTCCACAGATTACAGAATGCCTCCAGATGTCCATGGGAAACTACTACTGGTCTTCCAGGGAACGATCAAAGCGTTGACTGTTTGAGACATTACTCCCATGGAGGAAAGTGTGCATGGTGACTGTTGTAATCAACCCCGAGGCTATTTCTGTGTTTCATCAACACTTTGAAGGTCCAGAGATTACAGAATGCCTCCAGATGTGCATCAGAATCTTCTACTGGTCTTCCAGGGAACGATCAAACCGTAGACTGTTTGAGACATTACTCCCATGGAGGAAAGTGCGCATGGTAACTGTTATATTCAATCCCGATGCAATTTCTGTGTTTCGACAACACTCTGATAGTCCAGAGATTACAGAATGCCACCAGATGTGCATCGGAAACTACTACTGGTCTTCCAGGGTACGATTAAAGCGTAGACTGTTTGAGACATTACTCCCATGGAGGAAAGTACAAATGGTGACTGTTGTATTCAATCCCGATGCAATTTCTGTGTTTTATCAACACTTTGGTCCACAGATTACAGAATGCCTCCAGATGTGCATGTGAAACTACTACTGGTCTTGGGCGAACGATCAAAGCGATGACAGTTTGAGACATTACTCCAATGGAGAAATATACGCATGGTGCCTGTTTTATTCAATCCCGATGCAATATCCGTGTTTCAGCAACACTTTAAAGGTCCACAGATTACAGAATGCCTCGTGATGTGCATCGGAATCTACTACTGGTCTTCCAGGGAACGATCAAAGCGTAGACTGTTTGAGACATTACTCCTATGTAGGAAAGTGTGCATGGTGAGTGTTGTATTCAACCCCGATGCAATTTCTGTGTTTCAACAACACTTTGAAGGTCCCCAGATTACAGAATGCCTCCAGATGTGCATCGGAAACTACTACTGGTCTTCCAGGGAACGATCAAGGCGTAGACTGTTTCAGACGTTACTGCCATGGAGGAAAGTTTGGATGGTGACTGTTGTATTCAATTCCGATGCAATTTCTGTGTTTCATCAACACTCTGATAGTCCACAGAATACAGAGTGCTTCCAGATGTGCATCGGAAACTACTACTGTTCTTACAGGGAACGATCAAAGCGTATACTGTTTGAGACATTACTCCCATGGAGTAAAGTGCGAATATTGACTGTTTTATTCAATCCCGATGCAATTTCTGTGTTTCATCAACAGTCTGATAGTCCACAGATTACAGAATGCCTCCAGATGTCCATGGGAAACTACTACTGGTCATCCTGGGAACGATCAAAGCGTAGACTGTTTGAGACATTACTCCCATGGAGGAAAGTGTGCATGGTGAGTGTTGTATTCAACCCCGATGCAATTTCTCTGTGTCATCAACACTTTGAAGGTCCACAGATTACAGAATGCTTCCAGATGTGCATCGGAAACTTCTACTGGTCTTCCAGGGAACGATCAAACCGTAGACTGTTTGAGACATTACTCCCATGGAGGAAAGTGCGCATGGTGACTGTTGTATTCAATCCCGATGCAATTTCTGTGTTTCATCAACACTTTGAAGGTCCACAGATTACAGAATAACTCCAGATGTGCATCGGAAACTACTAATGGTCTTCCTGGGAACGATCAAACCGTGGACTGTTTCAGACACTACTCCCATGGAGGAAAGTGCGGATGGTGACTGTTGTATTGACTCCTGATGCAATTTCTGTGTTTCATCAACAGTCTGATAGTCCACAGATTACAGAATGCCTCCACATGTCCATGGGAAACTACTACTGGTCTTCCAGGGAACGATCAAAGCGTAGACTGTTTGAGACATTACTCCCATGGAGGAAAGTGTGCATGGTGAGTGTTGTATTCAACCCCGATGCAATTTCTCTGTTTCATCACCACTGTGAAGGTCCACAGATTACAGAATGCCTCCAGATGTGCATCGGAATCTTCTACTGGTCTGCCAGGGAACGATCAAACCGTAGACTGTTTGAGACATTACTCCCATGGGGGAAAGTGCGCATGGTGACTGTTGTATTCTATCCCGATGCAATTTCTGTGTTTCGACAACACTCTGATAGTCCACAGATTACAGAATGCCTCCAGATTTGCATGGGAAACTACTACTGGTCTTGGGGGAACGATCAAAGCGATGACAGTTTGAGATATTACTCCAATGGTGAAATGTACGCATGGTGCCTGTTGTATTCAATCCCGGTGCAATTTCTGTGTTTCAGACACACTTTGAAGGTCCACAGATTACAGAATGCCTCCTGATGTGCATCGGAATCTACTACTGGTCCTCCAGGGAACGATCAAAGCGTAGACTGTTTGAGACATTACTCCTATATAGGAAAGTGCGGATGGTGACTGTTGTATTCAATCCCAATGCAATTTCTGTGTTTCAACAACACTTTGAATGTCCACAGATTACAGAATGCCTCCAGATGTGCATCGGAAACTACTACTGGTCTTCCAGGGAACGATCAAGGCGTAGACTGTTTCAGACGTTACTGCCATGGAGGAAAGTGCGGATGGTGACTGTTGTATTCAATCGCGATGCAATATCTGTGTTTCATCAACACTCTAATAGTCCACAGATTACAGAATGCCTCCAGATGTGCATCGGAAACTACTACTGTTCTTCCAGGGAACGATCAAAGCGTATACTGTTTGAGACATTACTCCCATGGAGTAAAGTGCGAATATTGACTGTTGTATTCAATCCCGATGCAATTTCTGTGTTTCATCAACAGTCTGATAGTCCACAGATTACAGAATGCCTCCAGATGTCCGTGGGAGACTACTACTGGTCTTCCAGGGGACGATCAAAGCGTAGACTGTTTGAGACATTACTCCCATGGAGGAAAGTGTGCATGGTGAGTGTTGTATTCAACCCCGATGCAATTTCTCTGTTTCATCAACACTTTGAAGGTCCACAGATTACAAAATGCCTCCAGATGTGCATCGGAATCTTCTACTGGTCTTCCATGGAACGATCAAACCGTAGACTGTTTGAGACATTACTCCCATGGAGGAAAGTGCGCATGGTGACTGTTGTATTCAATCCCGATGCAATTTCTGTGTTTCGACAACACTCTGATAGTCCACAGATTACAGAATGCCTCCAGATGTGAATGGGAAACTACTACTGGTCTTGGGGGAACGATCAAAGCGATGACAGTTTGAGACATTACTCCAATGGTGAAATGTACGCATGGTGCCTGTTGTATTCAATCCCGATGCAATTTCTGTGTTTCAGCCACACTTTGAAGGTCCACAAATTACAGAATGCCTCTGATGTGCATCGGAATCTACTACTGGTCTTCCAGGGAACGATCAAAGCGTAGACTGTTTGAGACATTACTCCTATGTAGGAAAGTGCGGATGGTGACTGTTGTATTCAATCCCAATGCAATTTCTGTGTTTCAACAACACTTTGAATGTCCACAGATTACAGAATGGCTCCAGATGTGCATCGGAAACTACTACTGGTCTTCCAGGGAACGATCAAGGCGTAGACTGTTTCAAACGTTACTGCCATGGAGGAAATTGCGGATGGTGACTGTTGTATTCAATCGCGATGCAATTTCTGTGTTTCATCAACACTCTGATAGTCCACGGATTACAGATTGTTTCCAGATGTGCATCGGAAACTACTACTGGTCTTCCTGGGAACGGTCAAAGCGTAGACTGTTTCAGACATAACTCCCATGGATGAAAGTTCGCATGGTGACTGTTGTATTCACTCTCGATGCAATTTCTGTGTTTCATCAACAATTTGAAGGTCCACAGATTACAGAATGCCTCCAGATGTGCATCGGAAACTACTACTGGTCTTCCAGGGAACGATCGAAGCGTAGACAGTTTGAGGCATTACTCCCATGGAGGAAAGTGCGCATGGTTACTGTTGTATTCAATCCCGATGCAATATCTGTGATTCATCAACACTCTAATGGTCCACAGATTACAGAATGCCTCCAGATGTGCATCGAAAACTACTACTGGTCTTCCAGGGAACGATCAAAGCGGATACTGTTTGAGACTTTACTCCCATGGATGAAAGTGCACATGGTGACTGTTGTATTCAATACCGAAACAATTTCAGTGTTTCAACAACACTCTGACAGTCCACAGATTACACAATGCCTCCAGATGTGCAATGGAAACTACTACTGGTCTTCCAGGGAACGATGAATGCGGAGACTGTTTGAGACATTACTCCCATGGAGGAAAGTGCGCATGGTGACTGTTGTATTCAATCCCGATGCAATTTCTGTGTTTCATCAACCTTTTGAAGGTCCACAGATTACAGAATAACTCCAGATGTTCATCGGAAACTACTACTGGTCTTCCAGGGAACGATCAAAGCGTAGACTGTTTGAGACATTAATCCCATTTAAGAAAGTGCGCTTGCTGTCTGTTGTATTCAATCCCCATACAATTTCGGTGTTTCATCAACACTCTGATAGTCCACAGATTACAGAATGCCACCAGAGGTGCATCGGAAACTACTACTGGTCTTCCAGGGAACGATCAAAACGTGGACTGTTTCAGACATTACTCCCATGGAGGAAAAGGCGGATGGTGACTGTTGTATTCAATCCCGTTGCAATTTCTGTGTTTCATCATCACTCTGATAGTCCACAGATTACAGAATGCCACCAGATGTGCATCGGAAACTACTACTATTGGTCTTCCTGTGAACGATGAAAGCGTAGACTGTTTGAGTGATATCAGGTGTTCCCCAGGGAAGCGTCCTGAGACCTCTATTGTTCCTGATCTATATAAATGTCCTGGGTGACAAACTGAGCAGTTCTCTTAGACTGTTCGCAGATGATGCTGTAATTTACCGTCTAGTAAGGTCATCCGAAGACCAGTATCAGCTGCAAAGCGATTTACAAAAGATTGCTGTATGGTGTGTCAGGTGGCAGTTGACGCTAAATAACGAAAAGTGTGAGATGATACTCATGAGTTCCAAAAGAACTCCGCTGGAATTCGATTACTCGATAAATAGTACAATTCTCAAGGCTGTAAATTCAACTAAGTACCTGGGTGTTAAAATTACGAACAACTTCAGTTGGAAGTACCACATAGATAATATTGTCGGGAAGGCGAGCCAAAGGTTGCGTTTCATTGGCGGGACACTTAGAAGATGCAACAAGTCCACTAAAGAGACAGCTTACACTACACTCGTTCGTCCTCTGTTAGAATATTGCTGCGCGGTGTGGGATCCTTACCAGGTGGGATTGACGGAGGACATCGAGAGGGTGCAAAGAAGGGCAGCTCGTTTTGTATTATCGCGTTATAGAGGAGAGAGTGTGGCAGATATGATACACGAGTTGGGATGGAAGTCATTACAGCATAGACGTTTTTCGTCGCGGCGAGAGCTTTTTACGAAATTTCAGTCACCAACTTTCTCTTCCGAATGCGAAAATATTTTGTTGAGCCCAACCTACATAGGTAGGAATGATCATCAAAATAAAATAAGAGAAATCAGAGCTCGAACAGAAAGGTTTAGGAGTTCGTTTTTCCCGCTCGCTGTTCGGGAGTGGAATAGTAGAGAGATAGTATGATTGTGGTTCGATGAACCCTCTGCCAAGTACTTAAATGTGAATTGCAGAGTAGTCACGTAGATGTAGATGTCTAGATGTAGATTACTTCCATGGAGGAAAGTGCGCATGGTGACTCTTGTATTAAATCGCGATGCAATTTCTGTGTTTCAACAACACTCTGATAGTCCACAGATTACAGAATGCCTCCAGATTTGCATGGGAAACTACTACTGGTCTTGGGGGAACGATCAAAGCGATGACAGTTTGAGATATTACTCCAATGGTGAAATGTACGCATGGTGCCTGTTGTATTCAATCCCGGTGCAATTTCTGTGTTTCAGACACACTTTGAAGGTCCACAGATTACAGAATGCCTCCTGATGTGCATCGGAATCTACTACTGGTCCTCCAGGGAACGATCAAAGCGTAGACTGTTTGAGACATTACTCCTATATAGGAAAGTGCGGATGGTGACTGTTGTATTCAATCCCAATGCAATTTCTGTGTTTCAACAACACTTTGAATGTCCACAGATTACAGAATGCCTCCAGATGTGCATCGGAAACTACTACTGGTCTTCCAGGGAACGATCAAGGCGTAGACTGTTTCAGACGTTACTGCCATGGAGGAAAGTGCGGATGGTGACTGTTGTATTCAATCGCGATGCAATATCTGTGTTTCATCAACACTCTAATAGTCCACAGATTACAGAATGCCTCCAGATGTGCATCGGAAACTACTACTGTTCTTCCAGGAACGATCAAAGCGTATACTGTTTGAGACATTACTCCCATGGAGTAAAGTGCGAATATTGACTGTTGTATTCAATCCCGATGCAATTTCTGTGTTTCATCAACAGTCTGATAGTCCACAGATTACAGAATGCCTCCAGATGTCCGTGGGAGACTACTACTGGTCTTCCAGGGGACGATCAAAGCGTAGACTGTTTGAGACATTACTCCCATGGAGGAAAGTGTGCATGGTGAGTGTTGTATTCAACCCCGATGCAATTTCTCTGTTTCATCAACACTTTGAAGGTCCACAGATTACAAAATGCCTCCAGATGTGCATCGGAATCTTCTACTGGTCTTCCATGGAAAGATCAAACCGTAGACTGTTTGAGACATTACTCCCATGGAGGAAAGTGCGCATGGTGACTGTTGTATTCAATCCCGATGCAATTTCTGTGTTTCGACAACACTCTGATAGTCCACAGATTACAGAATGCCTCCAGATGTGAATGGGAAACTACTACTGGTCTTGGGGGAACGATCAAAGCGATGACAGTTTGAGACATTACTCCAATGGTGAAATGTACGCATGGTGCCTGTTGTATTCAATCCCGATGCAATTTCTGTGTTTCAGCCACACTTTGAAGGTCCACAAATTACAGAATGCCTCTGATGTGCATCGGAATCTACTACTGGTCTTCCAGGGAACGATCAAAGCGTAGACTGTTTGAGACATTACTCCTATGTAGGAAAGTGCGGATGGTGACTGTTGTATTCAATCCCAATGCAATTTCTGTGTTTCAACAACACTTTGAATGTCCACAGATTACAGAATGGCTCCAGATGTGCATCGGAAACTACTACTGGTCTTCCAGGGAACGATCAAGGCGTAGACTGTTTCAAACGTTACTGCCATGGAGGAAATTGCGGATGGTGACTGTTGTATTCAATCGCGATGCAATTTCTGTGTTTCATCAACACTCTGATAGTCCACGGATTACAGATTGTTTCCAGATGTGCATCGGAAACTACTACTGGTCTTCCTGGGAACGGTCAAAGCGTAGACTGTTTCAGACATAACTCCCATGGATGAAAGTTCGCATGGTGACTGTTGTATTCACTCTCGATGCAATTTCTGTGTTTCATCAACAATTTGAAGGTCCACAGATTACAGAATGCCTCCAGATGTGCATCGGAAACTACTACTGGTCTTCCAGGGAACGATCGAAGCGTAGACAGTTTGAGGCATTACTCCCATGGAGGAAAGTGCGCATGGTTACTGTTGTATTCAATCCCGATGCAATATCTGTGATTCATCAACACTCTAATGGTCCACAGATTACAGAATGCCTCCAGATGTGCATCGAAAACTACTACTGGTCTTCCAGGGAACGATCAAAGCGGATACTGTTTGAGACTTTACTCCCATGGATGAAAGTGCACATGGTGACCGTTGTATTCAATACCGAAACAATTTCAGTGTTTCAACAACACTCTGACAGTCCACAGATTACACAATGCCTCCAGATGTGCAATGGAAACTACTACTGGTCTTCCAGGGAACGATGAATGCGGAGACTGTTTGAGACATTACTCCCATGGAGGAAAGTGCGCATGGTGACTGTTGTATTCAATCCCGATGCAATTTCTGTGTTTCATCAACCTTTTGAAGGTCCACAGATTACAGAATAACTCCAGATGTTCATCGGAAACTACTACTGGTCTTCCAGGGAACGATCAAAGCGTAGACTGTTTGAGACATTAATCCCATTTAAGAAAGTGCGCTTGCTGTCTGTTGTATTCAATCCCCATACAATTTCGGTGTTTCATCAACACTCTGATAGTCCACAGATTACAGAATGCCACCAGAGGTGCATCGGAAACTACTACTGGTCTTCCAGGGAACGATCAAAACGTGGACTGTTTCAGACATTACTCCCATGGAGGAAAAGGCGGATGGTGACTGTTGTATTCAATCCCGTTGCAATTTCTGTGTTTCATCATCACTCTGATAGTCCACAGATTACAGAATGCCACCAGATGTGCATCGGAAACTACTACTATTGGTCTTCCTGTGAACGATGAAAGCGTAGACTGTTTGAGTGATATCAGGTGTTCCCCAGGGAAGCGTCCTGAGACCTCTATTGTTCCTGATCTATATAAATGTCCTGGGTGACAAACTGAGCAGTTCTCTTAGACTGTTCGCAGATGATGCTGTAATTTACCGTCTAGTAAGGTCATCCGAAGACCAGTATCAGCTGCAAAGCGATTTACAAAAGATTGCTGTATGGTGTGTCAGGTGGCAGTTGACGCTAAATAACGAAAAGTGTGAGATGATACTCATGAGTTCCAAAAGAACTCCGCTGGAATTCGATTACTCGATAAATAGTACAATTCTCAAGGCTGTAAATTCAACTAAGTACCTGGGTGTTAAAATTACGAACAACTTCAGTTGGAAGTACCACATAGATAATATTGTCGGGAAGGCGAGCCAAAGGTTGCGTTTCATTGGCGGGACACTTAGAAGATGCAACAAGTCCACTAAAGAGACAGCTTACACTACACTCGTTCGTCCTCTGTTAGAATATTGCTGCGCGGTGTGGGATCCTTACCAGGTGGGATTGACGGAGGACATCGAGAGGGTGCAAAGAAGGGCAGCTCGTTTTGTATTATCGCGTTATAGAGGAGAGAGTGTGGCAGATATGATACACGAGTTGGGATGGAAGTCATTACAGCATAGACGTTTTTCGTCGCGGCGAGAGCTTTTTACGAAATTTCAGTCACCAACTTTCTCTTCCGAATGCGAAAATATTTTGTTGAGCCCAACCTACATAGGTAGGAATGATCATCAAAATAAAATAAGAGAAATCAGAGCTCGAACAGAAAGGTTTAGGAGTTCGTTTTTCCCGCTCGCTGTTCGGGAGTGGAATAGTAGAGAGATAGTATGATTGTGGTTCGATGAACCCTCTGCCAAGCACTTAAATGTGAATTGCAGAGTAGTCACGTAGATGTAGATGTCTAGATGTAGATTACTCCCATGGGGGAAAGTGCGCATGGTGACTCTTGTATTAAATCGCGATGCAATTTCTGTGTTTCAACAACACTCTGATAGTAAACAGATTACAGAATGCCTCCAGATGTGCATCGGAAACTACTACTGGTCTTCCAGGGAACGACCAAAGCGTAGACTGTTTAAGACATTACTCCCATGGAGGGGAATGCGGATGGTGACTGTTGTATTCAATCCCAATGCAATTTCTGTGTTTCATCAAAACTTTCAGGTCCAAAGATTACAGAATGCCTGCAAATGTGAATCGATACTACTACTGGTCTTCCAGGAAACTATCAAAGCGTTGACTGTTTGAGACACTACTCCCATGAAATAAAGTGTGCATGGTGACTGTTGTATTCAATCCAGATGCCATTTCTGTGTTTCATCAACACTCTGATAGTCCACAGATTACATAATGCCTCCAGATGTGCATCGGAAACTACCACTGGTCTTCCAGGGAACGATCAAAACGTACACTGTTTGAGACATTACTCCCATGGAGTAAAGTGCGAATATTGACTGTTGTATTCAATCCCGATGCCATTTCTGTGTTTCATCAACAGTCCGATAGTCCACAGATTACAGAATGCCTCCAGATGTCCATGGGAAACTACTACTGGTCTTCCAGGGAACGATCAAAGCGTTGACTGTTTGAGACATTACTCCCATGGAGGAAAGTGTGCATGGTGACTGTTGTAATCAACCCCGAGGCTATTTCTGTGTTTCATCAACACTTTGAAGGTCCAGAGATTACAGAATGCCTCCAGATGTGCATCGGAATCTTGTACTGGTTTTCCAGGGAACGATCAAACCGTAGACTGTTTGAGACATTACTCCCATGGAGGAAAGTGCGCATGGTAACTGTTATATTCAATCCCGATGCAATTTCTGTGTTTCGACAACACTCTGATAGTCCAGAGATTACAGAATGCCACCAGATGTGCATCGGAAACTACTACTGGTCTTCCAGGGTACGATTAAAGCGTAGACTGTTTGAGACACTACTCCCATTGAGGAAAGTACAAATGGTGACTGTTGTATTCAATCCCGATGCAATTTCTGTGTTTTATCAACACTTTGGTCCACAGATTACAGAATGCCTCCAGATGTGCATGTGAAACTACTACTGGTCTTGGGGGAACGATCAAAGCGATGACAGTTTGAGACATTACTCCAATGGAGAAATATACGCATGGTGCCTGTTTTATTCAATCCCGATGCAATATCCGTGTTTCAGCAACACTTTAAAGGTCCACAGATTACAGAATGCCTCGTGATGTGCATCGGAATCTACTACTGGTCTTCCAGGGAACGATCAAAGCGTAGACTGTTTGAGACATTACTCCTATGTAGGAAAGTGCGGATGGTGACTGTTGTATTCAATCCCGATGCAATTTCTGTGTTTCAACAACACTTTGAAGGTCCACAGATTACAGAATGCCTCCAGATGTGCATCGGAAACTACTACTGGTCTTCCAGGGAACGATCAAGTCGTAGACATTTTCAGACGTTACTGCCATGGAGGAAAGTGCGGATGGTGACAGTTGCATTCAATCGCGATGCAATTTCTGTGTTTCATCAACACTCTGACAGTCCACAGATTACAGATTGTCTCCAGATGTGCATCGGAAACTACTACTGGTATTCCAGGGAGCGATCAAAACGTAGACTGTTTGAGACGTTACTCCCATGGAGGAAAGTGCGCATGTTGAGTGTTGTATTCGATCCCGATGCAATTTCTGTGTTTCATCAACACTCTGATGGTCCACAGATTACAGAGTGCTTCCAGATGTTCATCGGAAACTACTACTGGTCTTCCAAGGAACGATCAAAGTATAGACTCTTTGAGACATTACTACTATGTAGGATAGTGCGTATTGTGACTGTTGTATTCAATCCCGATGTAATTTCTGTGTTTCATCAACACTCTGATAGTCCACAGACTACAGAATGCATCCAGATGTGCATCGGAAACTAATACTGGTCTTCCAGGGAACGATCGAAGCGTAGACAGTTTGAGGCATTACTCCCATGGAGGAAAGTGCGCATGGTGACTGTCGTATTCAATCCCGATGCAATATCTGTGTTTCATCAACACTCTAATGGTCCACAGATTACAGAATGCCTCCAGATGTGCATCGGAAACTACTACTGTTCTTCCAGGGAACGATCAAAGCGTATACTATTTGAGACATTACTCCCATGGAGTAAAGTGCGAATATTGACTGTTGTATTCAATCCCGATGAAATTTGTGTGTTTCATCAACAGTCTGATAGTCCACAGATTACAGAATGCCTCCAGATGTCCATGGGAAACTACTACTGGTCTTCCTGGGATCGATCAAAGCGTAGACTGTTTGAGACATTACTCCCATGGAGGAATGTGCGGATGGTGACTGTTGTATTCAATTCCGATGAAATATCTGTGTTTCATCTACAGCCTGGTAGTCCACAGATTACAGATTGCCTCCAGATGTGCATGGGAAACTACTACTGGTCTTCCTGGGAACGATCAAATCGTAGACTGTTTGAGACATTACTCCCATGGAGGAAAGTGTGCATGGTGACTGTTGTATTCAATCCAAATGCAATTTCTGTGTTTCATCAACACTTTAAAGGTCCACAGATTACAGAATGCCTCCGGATGTGCATCGGAAACTACTACTGGTCTTCCAGGGAACGATCAAAGCATAGACTGTTTTAGACGTTACTCCTATGTAGGAAAGTGCGGATGGTGACTGTTGTATTCAATCCCGATGCAATTTCTGTGTTTCAACCTCACTTTGAAGTTCCACAGATTACAGAATGCATCCAGATGTGCATCGGAAACTACTACTGGTCTTCCAAAGAAGGATCAAGGCGTAGCCTCTTTCAGACTTTACTGCCATGGAGGAAAGTGCGGATGGTGACTGTTGTATACATTCGCGATGCAATTTCTGTGTTTCATCAACACTCTGATAGTCCACAGATTACAGATTGTCTCCAGATGTGCATCGGAAACTACTACTGGTCTTCCTGGGAACGATGAAAGCGTAGACTGTTTCAGACATAACTCCAATGGATGAAAGTGCGCATGGTGACTGTTGTATTCACTCTCGATGCAATTTCTGTGTTTCAACAACAATTTGAAGGTCCACAGATTTCAGAATGCCTCCAGATGTGCTTCGGAAACTACTACTGGTCTTCCAGGGAACGATCAAAGCGTAGACTGTTTGAGACATTACTCAAATGGAGGAAAGTCCGCATGGTGACTGTTGTATTCAATCCCGATGTAATTTCTGTGTTTCATCAACACTCTGATAGTCCACAGATTACAGAACGCATACAGATGTGCATCGGAAACTACTACTGGTCTTCCAGGGAACGATCGAAGCGTAGACAGTTTGTGGCATTACTCCCATTGAGGAAAGTGCGCATGGTGACTGTTGTATTCAATCCCGATGCAATATCTGTGTTTCATCAACACTCTAATGGTCCACAGATTACAGAATGCCTCCAGATGTGCATCGGAAACTACTGGTAGTCTTCCAGGGAACTATCAAAGCGTATACTCTTTTAGACATTACTCCCATGGATGAAAGTGCACGTGGTGACTGTTGTATTCAATACCGAAGCAATTTCAGTGTTTCAACAACACTCTGATAGTCCACAGATTACAGAATGCCTCCTGATGTGCATCGGAAACTACTACTGGTCTTCCAGGGAACGATCAAAGCGTAGACTGTTTGAGACATTACTCCTACGTAGGAAAGTGCGGATGGTGACTGTTGTATTCTATCCCGATGCAATTTCTGTGTTTCGACAACACTCTGATAGTCCAGAGATTACAGAATGCCACCAGATGTGCATCGGAAACTACTACTGGTCTCCCAGGGTACGATTAAAGCGTAGACTGTTTGAGACACTACTCCCATTGAGGAAAGTACAAATGGTGACTGTTGTATTCAATCCCGATGCAATTTCTGTGTTTTATCAACACTTTGGTCCACAGATTACAGAATGCCTCCAGATGTGCATGTGAAACTACTACTGGTCTTGGGGGAACGATCAAAGCGATGACAGTTTGAGACATTACTCCAATGGAGAAATATACGCATGGTGCCTGTTTTATTCAATCCCGATGCAATATCCGTGTTTCAGCAACACTTTAAAGGTCCACAGATTACAGAATGCCTCGTGATGTGCATCGGAATCTACTACTGGTCTTCCAGGGAACGATCAAAGCGTAGACTGTTTGAGACATTACTCCTATGTAGGAAAGTGCGGATGGTGACTGTTGTATTCAATCCCGATGCAATTTCTGTGTTTCAACAACACTTTGAAGGTCCACAGATTACAGAATGCCTCCAGATGTGCATCGGAAACTACTACTGGTCTTCCAGGGAACGATCAAGTCGTAGACATTTTCAGACGTTACTGCAATGGAGGAAAGTGCGGATGGTGACAGTTGCATTCAATCGCGATGCAATTTCTGTGTTTCATCAACACTCTGACAGTCCACAGATTACAGATTGTCTCCAGATGTGCATCGGAAACTACTACTGGTATTCCAGGGAGCGATCAAAACGTAGACTGTTTGAGACGTTACTCCCATGGAGGAAAGTGCGCATGTTGAGTGTTGTATTCGATCCCGATGCAATTTCTGTGTTTCATCAACACTCTGATGGTCCACAGATTACAGAGTGCTTCCAGATGTTCATCGGAAACTACTACTGGTCTTCCAAGGAACGATCAAAGTATAGACTCTTTGAGACATTACTACTATGTAGGATAGTGCGTATTGTGACTGTTGTATTCAATCCCGATGTAATTTCTGTGTTTCATCAACACTCTGATAGTCCACAGACTACAGAATGCATCCAGATGTGCATCGGAAACTAATACTGGTCTTCCAGGGAACGATCGAAGCGTAGACAGTTTGAGGCATTACTCCCATGGAGGAAAGTGCGCATGGTGACTGTCGTATTCAATCCCGATGCAATATCTGTGTTTCATCAACACTCTAATGGTCCACAGATTACAGAATGCCTCCAGATGTGCATCGGAAACTACTACTGTTCTTCCAGGGAACGATCAAAGCGTATACTATTTGAGACATTACTCCCATGGAGTAAAGTGCGAATATTGACTGTTGTATTCAATCCCGATGAAATTTGTGTGTTTCATCAACAGTCTGATAGTCCACAGATTACAGAATGCCTCCAGATGTCCATGGGAAACTACTACTGGTCTTCCTGGGATCGATCAAAGCGTAGACTGTTTGAGACATTACTCCCATGGAGGAATGTGCGGATGGTGACTGTTGTATTCAATTCCGATGAAATATCTGTGTTTCATCTACAGCCTGATAGTCCACAGATTACAGATTGCCTCCAGATGTGCATGGGAAACTACTACTGGTCTTCCTGGGAACGATCAAATCGTAGACTGTTTGAGACATTACTCCCATGGAGGAAAGTGTGCATGGTGACTGTTGTATTCAATCCAAATGCAATTTCTGTGTTTCATCAACACTTTAAAGGTCCACAGATTACAGAATGCCTCCGGATGTGCATCGGAAACTACTACTGGTCTTCCAGGGAACGATCAAAGCATAGACTGTTTTAGACGTTACTCCTATGTAGGAAAGTGCGGATGGTGACTGTTGTATTCAATCCCGATGCAATTTCTGTGTTTCAACCTCACTTTGAAGTTCCACAGATTACAGAATGCATCCAGATGTGCATCGGAAACTACTACTGGTCTTCCAGGGAAGGATCAAGGCGTAGCCTCTTTCAGACTTTACTGCCATGGAGGAAAGTGCGGATGGTGACTGTTGTATACATTCGCGATGCAATTTCTGTGTTTCATCAACACTCTGATAGTCCACAGATTACAGATTGTCTCCAGATGTGCATCGGAAACTACTACTGGTCTTCCTGGGAACGATGAAAGCGTAGACTGTTTCAGACATAACTCCAATGGATGAAAGTGCGCATGGTGACTGTTGTATTCACTCTCGATGCAATTTCTGTGTTTCAACAACAATTTGAAGGTCCACAGATTTCAGAATGCCTCCAGATGTGCTTCGGAAACTACTACTGGTCTTCCAGGTAACGATCAAAGCGTAGACTGTTTGAGACATTACTCAAATGGAGGAAAGTCCGCATGGTGACTGTTGTATTCAATCCCGATGTAATTTCTGTGTTTCATCAACACTCTGATAGTCCACAGATTACAGAACGCATACAGATGTGCATCGGAAACTACTACTGGTCTTCCAGGGAACGATCGAAGCGTAGACAGTTTGTGGCATTACTCCCATTGAGGAAAGTGCGCATGGTGACTGTTGTATTCAATCCCGATGCAATATCTGTGTTTCATCAACACTCTAATGGTCCACAGATTACAGAATGCCTCCAGATGTGCATCGGAAACTACTGGTAGTCTTCCAGGGAACTATCAAAGCGTATACTCTTTTAGACATTACTCCCATGGATGAAAGTGCACGTGGTGACTGTTGTATTTAATACCGAAGCAATTTCAGTGTTTCAACAACACTCTGATAGTCCACAGATTACAGAATGCCTCCTGATGTGCATCGGAATCTACTACTGGTCTTCCAGGGAACGATCAAAGCGTAGACTGTTTGAGACATTACTCCTATGTAGGAAAGTGCGGATGGTGACTGTTGTATTCTATCCCGATGCAATTTCTGTGTTTCAACAACACATTGAAGGTCCACAGATTACAGAATGCTTCCAGATGTGCATCGGAAACTACTACCGGTCTTCCAGGGAACGATCAAAGCGTAGACTGTTTGAGACATTACTCCCATGGTGGAAAATCTGCGAGGTGACTGTTGTATTCAATCCAGATGCAGTTTCTGTTTTTCAACTACACTCTGAGAGTAAACAGATTACAGAATGCCTCCAGATGTGCATGGGAAACTACTCTTGGTCTTCCTGGGAACGATCAAAGCGTAGACTGTTTGAGACATTACTCCCATGGAGGAAAGTGCGCATGGTGACTGTTGTATTCAATCCAAATGCAATTTCTGTGTTTCATCAACACTTTAAAGGTCCACAGATTACAGACTGCCTACGGATGTGCATCGGAAACTACTACTGGTCTTCCAGGGAACAATCAAAGCATAGACTGTTTCAGACGTTACTCCCATGGAGGAAAGTGCGGATGGTGACTGTTGTACACAATTCCGATGCAATATCTGTGATTCATCAACACTCTGATAATCCACAGATTGCTGATTGTCTCCAGATGTGCATCGGAATCTACTACTGGTCTTCCAGGGAACGATAAAAACGTAGACTGTTTGAGACATTACTCCAATGGAGGAAAGTGCGCATGGTGACTTTTGTATTCAATCCCGATGCAATTGCTGTGTTTCATCAACACACTGATAGTCCACAGATTACAGAATGCTTCCAGATGTGCATCGGAAATTACTACTGTTCTTCCAGGGAACGATCAAATCGTATACTGTGTGAGACATTACTCCCATGGAGTGAAGTGCGAATATTGACTGTTGTATTCAATCCCGATGCAATTTCTGTGTTTCATCAACAGTCTGATAGTCCACAGATTACAGAATGCCTCCAGATGTCCATGTGAAACTACTACTGGTCTTGGGGGAACGATCAAAGCGATGACAGTTTGAGACATTACTCCAATGGAGAAATGTACGCATGGTGCCTGTTGTATTCAATCCCGATGCAATTTCTGTGTTTCAGCAACACTTTGAAGGTCCACAGATTACAGAATGCTACCAGATGTTCATCGGAAACTACTACTGGTCTTCCAAGGAACGATCTTTGAGACATTACTCCCATGTAGGAAAGTGCGTATTGTGACTGTTGTATTCAATCCCGATGTAAATTCTGTGTTTCATCATAACTCTGATAGTCCACAGATTACAGAATGCATACAGATGTGCATCGGAAACTACTACTGGTCTTCCAGGGAACGATCGAAGCGTAGACTGTTTGAGACATTACTCAAATGGAGGAAAGTCCGCATGGTGACTGTTGTATTCAATCCCGATGCAATTTCTGTGTTTCAACAACACTCTGATAGTAAACAGATTTTAGAATGCATCCAGATGTGCATCGGAAACTACTACTGGTCTTCCAGGGAGCGATCAAAACGTAGACTGTTTGAGACGTTACTCATATGGAGGAAAGTGCGCATGTTGAGTGTTGTATTCAATCCCGATGCAATTTCTGTGTTTCATCAACACTCTGATGGTCCACAGATTACAGAATGCTACCAGATGTTCATCGGAAACTGCTACTGGTCTTCCAAGGAACGATCAAAGTGTAGACTCTTTGAGACATTACTCCCATGTAGGAAAGTGCGTATTGTGACTGTCGTATTCAATCCCGATGTAATTTCTGTGTTTCATCAACACTCTGATAGTCCACAGATTACAGAATGCATACAGATGTGCATCGGAAACTACTACTGGTCTTCCAGGGAACGATCGAAGCGTAGACAGCTTGTGGCATTACTCCCATGGAAGAAAGTGCGCATGGTGACTGTTGTATTCAATCCCGATGCAATATCTGTGTTTCATCAACACTCTAATGGTCCAAATATTACAGAATGCCTCCAGATGTGCATCGGAAACTACTAGTGGTCTTCCAGGGAACTATCAAAGCGTATACTCTTTGAGACATTACTCCCATGGATGAAAGTGCACGTGGTGACTGTTGTATTTAATACCGAAGCAATTTCAGTGTTTCAACAACACTCTGATAGTCCACAGATTACAGAATGCCTCCTGATGTGCATCGGAATCTACCACTGGTCTTCCAGGGAACGATCAAAGCGTAGACTGTTTGAGACATTACTCCTATGTAGGAAAGTGCGGATGGTGACTGTTGTATTCAATCCCGATGCAATTTCTGTGTTAGAGCAACACATTGATGGTCCACAGATTACAGAATGCCTCCAGATGTGCATCGGAAACTACTACCGGTCTTCCAGGGAACGATCAAAGCGTAGACTCTTTGAGACATTACTCCCATGGTGGAAAATCCGTGTGGTGACTGTTGTATTCAATCCAGATGAAGTTTCTGTTTTTCAACTACACTCTGAGAGTAAACAGATTACACAATGCCTCCAGATGTGCATCGGAAACTACTACTGGTCTTCCAGGGAACGATCAAAGCGTAGACTGTTTGAGACATTACTCCCATGGAGGAAAGTGTGCATGGTGACTGTTCTATACAATCCAAATGCAATTTCTGTGTTTCATCAACACTTTGAAGGTCCACAGATTACAGATTGTCTCCAGATGTGCATCGGAAACTACTACTGGTCTTCCTGGGAACAATCAAACCGTGGACTGTTTCAGACACTACTCCCATGGAGGTATGTGCGGATGGTGACTGTTGTATTGACTCCTGATGCAATTTCTGTGTTTCATCAACACTTTGAAGGTCTACAGATTACAGATTGCCTCCAGATGTGCATCGGAAACTACTACTGGTCTTCCTAGGAACGATCAATGCGTAGACTGTTTGAGACATTACTCCCATGGAGGAAAGTGCGGATGGTGACTGTTGTATTCAATTCCGATGCAATTTCTGTGTTTCAGCCACACTTTGAAGGTCCACAGATTACAGAATGCCTCCTGATGTGCATCGGAATCTACTCCTGGTCTTCCAGGGATCGATTAAAGCGTAGACTCTTTGAGACATTACTCCTATGTACGAAAGTGCGGATGGTGACTGTTGTATTCAATCCCGATGCAATTTCTGTGTTTCAACAACACTTTGAACGTCCACAGATTACAGAATGCCTCCAGATGTGCATCAGAAACTACTACTGGTCTTCCAGGGAACGATCAAGTCGTAGACTGTTTCAGACGTTACTGCCATGGAGGAAAGTGCGGATGGTGACTGTTGTATTCAATCGCGATGCAATTTCTGTGTTTCATCAACACTCTGATAGTCCACAGATTACAGATTGTCTCCAGATGTGCATCGGAAACTACTACTGGTTTTCCAGGGAGCGATCAAAACGTAGACTGTTTGATACGTTACTCTCATGGAGGAAAGTGCGCATGTTGAGTTTTGTATTCAATCCCGATGCAAGTGCTGTGTTTCATCAACACTCTGATGGTCCACAGATTACAGAATGCTTCCAGATGTCCATCGGAAACTACTACTGGTCTTCCAAGGAACGATCAAAGCGTAGAATGTTTGAGACATTACTCCCGTGGAGTAAAGTGCGACTGCTACACTGTTGTATTCAATCCCGATGCAATTTCGGTGTTTCATCAACACTCTGATAGTCCACAGACTACAGATTGCCTCCAGATGTGCATCGGAATGTGCAACTGGTCATCCTGGGAACGATCAAAGCATAGACTGTTTGAGATATTACTCCCATGGAGGAAAGTGCGCATGGTGACTGTTGTATTCAGTCACGATGCAATTTCTGTGTTTCATCAACACTCTGATAGTCCACAGATTACAGATTGTCTCCAAATGTGCATCGGAAACTACAAATGGTCTTCCAGTGAACGACCAAAGCGTAGACTGGTTGAGACATAACTCCCATGGAGGAAAGTGCGCATGGTGACTGTTGTTAACAATCGCGATGCAATTTCTGTGTTTCATCAACACTCTGATAGTCCACAGATTACAGATTGCCTCCAGATGTGAGTGGGAAACTACTACTGGTCTTCCTGGGAACGATCAAAGCGTAGACTGTTTGAGACATTACTCCCATGGAGGAAAATCCACGTGGTGACTGTTGTATTCAATCCAGGTGTAGTTTCTGTGTTTCAACTACACACTGATAGTAAACAGATTACAGAATGCCTCCAGATGTGCATCGGAAACTACTACTGGTCTTCCAGGGAACGATCAAAGCGTAGACTGTATGAGAGATTTCTCCCATGGAGGAAAATGCGTATGGTGACTGTTGTATTCACTCCCGATGCAATTTCTGTGTTTCATCAACACTTTGAAGGTCCACAGATTACGGATTGTCTCGAGATGTGCTTCGGAAACTACTACTGGTCTTCCAGGGAACGATCAAAGCGTAGACTGTTTAAGACATTACTCCCATGGAGGAAAATCCGCGTGGTGACTGTTGTATTCACACCAGATGCAGTTTCTGTGTTTCAACTACACTCTGATAGTAAACAGATTACAGAATGCCTCCAGATGTGCATCGGAAACTACTACTGGTCTTCCAGGGAACGATCAAAGCGTAGACTGTTTGAGAGATTACTCCCATGGAGTAAAGTGTTAATATTGACTGTTGTATTCAATCCCGATGCAATTTCTGTGTTTCATCAACACTTCGAATGTCCACAGGTTACAGAATGCCTCCAGATGTGCATCGGAATCTTCTACTGGTCTTCCAGGGAACGATCTAACCGTAGACTGTTTGAGACATTACTCCCATGGAGGAAAGGGCGCATGGTGACTGTTGTATTCAATCCGGAAGCAATTTCTATGTTTCGACAACACTCTGATAGTCCACAGATTACAGAATGAAATCAGATGTGCATCGGAAACTACTACTGTTCCTCCAGGGAACGATCAAAGCGTAGACTGTTTGAGACATTACTCCCATGGAGGAAAGTACGCATGGTGACTGTTGTATTCAATCCCGATGCAATTTCTGTGTTTCATCAACACTTTAAAGGTCAACAGATTATAGAATGCCTCCAGATGTACATGGGGAAATACCACTGGTCTTGGGGGAACGATCAAAGCGATGACAGTTTGAGACATTACTCCAATGGAGAAATGTACGCATGGTGCCTGTTGTATTCAGTCCCGATGCAATTTCTGTGTTTCAGCAACACTTTGAAGGTCCACAGATTACAGAATGCGTCCTGATGTGCATACGAATCTACTACTGGTCTTCCAGGGAACGATCAAAGCGTAGACTGTTTGAGACATTACTCCTATGTAGGAAAGTGCGATTGGTGACTGTTGTATTCAATCCCGATGCAATTTCTGTGTTTCAACAACACTTTGAAGGTCCACAGATTACATAATGCCTCCAGATGTGCATCGGAAACTACTACTGGCTTCCAGGGAACGATCAAGGCGAAGAATGATTCAGAGGATACTGCCATGGAGGAAAGTGCGGATGGAGACTGTTGTATTCAATCGCGATGCAATTTCTGTGTTTCATCAACACTCTGGTAGTCCACAGATTACAGATTGTCTCCAGATGTGCATCGGAAACTACTAATGGTCTTCCTATGAACGATCAAAGCATAGACTGTTCCAAACATAACTCCCATGGATGAAAGGGCGCATGGTGACTGTTGTATTCACTCTCGATGCAATTTCTGTGTTTCATCAACAATTTGAAGGTCCACAGATTACATAATGCCTCCAGATGTGCTTCGGAAACTACTACTGGTCTTCCAGGGAACGATCAAAGCGTAGACTGTTTGAGACATTACTCAAATGGAGGAAAGTCCGCATGGTGACTGTTGTATTCATTCCCGTTGCAATTTCTGTGTTTCAACAACACTCTGATAGTAAACAGATTAAAGAATGCATCCAGATGTGCATCGGAAACTACTACTGGTCTTCCAGTTAGCGATCAAAACGTAGACTGTTTGATACGTTACTCCCACGGAGGGAAGTGCGCATGGTGACTGTTGTATTCAATCCCGATGCAATTTCTGTGTTTCATCAACACTCTGATGGTCCACAGATTACAGAATGCTTCCAGATGTTCATCGGAAACTACTACTGGTCTTCCAAGGAACGATCAATGCGTAGACTCTTTGAGACATTACTCCTATGTAGGAAAGTGCGCATTGTGAATGTTGTATTCAATTCCGATGTAATTTCTGTGTTTCATCAACACTCTGATAGTCCACAGATTACAGAATGGCTCCAGATGTGCACCGAAAAATACTACTGGTCTTCGGGGGAACGATCAAAGCCTACACTGTTTGAGACAATACTCCCATGGATGAAAGTGCGCATGGTGACTGTTGTAATCAATCCCGAAGCAATTTCTGTGTTTCATCAACACTCCGATACTCCACAGATTAGAGAATGCCTCCAGATGTGCATCGGAGAATACTACTGGTCTATCAGGGAACGATCAAAGCGTAGAATGTTTGAGACATTTCGCCCATGGTGGAAAGTGCGACTGGTACACTGTTGTATTCAATCCCGATGCAATTTCTGTGTTTCATCAACACTCTGATAGCCCACAGATTACAGATTGTCTCCAAATGTGCATCGGAAACAACTACTGGCCTTCCAGGGAACGATCAAAGCATAGACTGTTTGAAACATAACTCCCGTGGAGAAAAAGTGCGTGTGGTGATTGTTGTATTCAATCCCGATGCAATATCTGTGTTTCATCAACACTCAGTTAGTCCACAGATTACAGAATGCCTCCAGATGTGCATCGGAA
The DNA here is from genome assembly GCF_023897955.1 of Schistocerca gregaria. NCBI lineage: Eukaryota > Metazoa > Arthropoda > Insecta > Orthoptera > Acrididae > Schistocerca > Schistocerca gregaria. The sequence continues at coordinate 10,089,305 of NC_064927.1, forward strand.
ACTACTACTGGTTTTCCAGGGAACGATCAAAGCGTAGACTGTTTGAGACATTACTCCCATGGAGGAAAATCCGCGTGGTGACTGTTGTATTCAATCCAGATGCATGCAGTTTCTGTGTTTGAACTACACCCTGATAGTAAACAGATAACAGAATGCCTCCAGATGTGCATCGGAAACTACTACTGGTCTTCCAGGGAACGATCGCAGCGTATACTGTATGAGAGATTACTCCCATGGAGGAAAATGCGCATGGTGACTGTTTTATTCACCCCCGATGCAATTTCTGAGTTTCATCAACACTTTGAAGGTCCACAGATTACAGATTGTCTCGAGATGTGCTTCGGAAACTACTACTGGGCTTCCAGGGAACGACCAAATCATAGACTGTTTGAGACATAACTCCAGTGAAAGAAAGTGCGCATGGTGACTGTTGTATACATTCAACACTCAGTTAGTCCACAGATTACACAATGCATCCAGCTGTGCATCGGAAACTACTACTGGTCTTCCTGGGAACGATAAAAGCGTAGACTGTTTGAGACATAACTCCCAAGGAGGAAAGTGCGGATGGTGACTGTTGTATTCAATCACGATGCAATTTCTGTGTTTCATCAACACTCTGATAGTCCACAGATCACAGATTGTCACAAGATGTGCTTCGGAAATTACTACTGGTCTTCCAGGGAACGATCATGTCGTAGACAGTTTGAGACATTACTCCCATGGAGGAAAGTGCGCATGGTGACTGTTGTATTCAATCCCGATGCAATTTCTTTGTTTCATCAACACTTTGAAGGTCCACAGATTACAGAATGCCTCCAGATGTGCATCGGAAACTACTACTGGTCTTCCTGGGAACGTTCAAAGCGTAGACTCTTTGAGACATTACTCCCATGGAGGAAAGTGCGCATGGTGACTGTTGTATTCAATCACGATGCAATTTCCGTGCTTCATCAACACTTTGAAGGTCCACAGATTACAGAATGCCTCCAGATGTGCATCGGAAACTACTACTGGCCTTCCAGGGAAAGAACAAAGCATAGTCTGTTTGAGACATAACTCCCGTGGAGGAAAGTGCGCATGGTGACTGTTGTATTCATTCATCACTCAGTTAGTCTACAGATTACACAATGCCTCCAGATGTGCATCGGAAACTACTACTGTTCTACCAGGGAACGATCAAAGCGTAGAATGTTTGAGACATTACTCCCATGGAGGAAAGTCCGCATGGTGACTGTTGTATTCAATGCCGATGCAATTTCATGGTTTCATCAACACATTGAAGGTCCACAGATTACAGAATGCCACCAGATGTGCATCGGAAGCTACTACTGGCCTTCCAGGGAAAGAACAAAGCATAGACTGTTAGAGACATAACTCCCATGGAGGAAAGTGCGCATGGTGACTGTTGTATTCATTCAACACTCAGTTAGTCTACAGATTACACAATGCCTCCAGATGTGCATCGGAAACTACTACTGTTCTTCCAGGGAACGATCAAAGCGTAGAATGCTTGAGACATTACTCCCAAGGAGGAAAGTCCGCATGGTGACTGTTGTATTCAATGCCGATGCAATTTCTGTGTTTCATCAACACTTTGAAGGTCCACAGATTACAGAATGTATCCAGATGTGCATCGGGAACTACTACTGGTCTTCGAGTTAACGATTAAAGCGTAGACTGTTTCAGATGTTATTCCAATCTGGGAAAGTGCTGATGGTGACTGTTGTATTCAAACCCGACGCAATTTCTGTGTTTCATCAACACTCTGATAGCCCACAGATTACACAATGCCTCCAGATGTGCATCGGAAACTACTACTGGTCTTCCAGGGAACCATCTAAACGTAGAATATTTGAGACATTACTCCCGTGGAGGAAAGTGAGAATGGTGGCTGTTGTACTCAATCCCGATTCAATTTCTGTGTTTCATAAACACTCTGATAGTCCACAGATTACAGAATGGCTCCAGATGTGCATCGGAAACTGCTACTGGTATTCCTGGGAACGATCAAAGCGTAGACTGTTTGAGGGATTACTCCAATAAGGGAAAATGCGCATGGTGACTGTTGTATTCAATCTCAATGCAATTTCTGTGTTTCATCAACACTCTGATAGTCCACAGATTATAGAATGCCTCCAGATGTGCATCGTAAACTACTACTGGTCTTCCAGGGAACGATCAAAACATAGACTGTTTGAGACATTTCTCCCATGGATGAAAATGGGAATGGTGACTGTTGTATTCAATCCCGATGCAATTTTTGTGTTTCATCAACACTCTGATAGTCCACAGATTACAGAATGCCTCAAGATGTGCATCGGAAACTACTACTGGTCTTCCAGGGAGCGATCAAAGCGTAGACTGTTTGACACATCACTCCCAAGGAGGAAAGTTCGCATGGTGACTGTTGTATTCAATCCCGATGCAATTTCTGTGTTCATCAACACTCTGATAGCCCACAGATTACAGAATTCCTCCAGATGTGGATCGGAAAGTACTACTTGTCTTCCAGGGAACGATCAAACCGTAAACTGTTTGAGAATTACTCCAGTGGAGGAAAGTTGTCATGGTGAATGTTTTATTCAATCCCGATGCAATTGCTGTGTTTCATCAATACTCTGATAGTCCACAGATTACAGAATGCCCCCAGATGTGCATCGGAAACTACAACTGGTCTTCCACGGAGCGATCAAAACGTAGGCTGTTTGAGACATTACTCCCACGGAGGAAAGTGTGCATGGTGACTGTTGTATTCTATCCCGATGCAATTTCTGAGTTTCATCAACACCTTGAAGGTCCACATATTACAGAATGCCTCGAGATGTGCATCGGAAACTACTAATGGTCTTCCAGGGAACGATCAAGACGTAGACTGTTTCAGATGTTACTCCCATGGAGGAAAGTGCGGATGGTGACTGTTTGTATTCAATCAAGAGGCAATTTCTGTGTTTCATCAACACTCTGATAATCCACAGATTACAGAATGCTTCCAGATGTGCATCGGAAACTACTACTGGTCTTCCAGGGAACGATCAAAGCGTAGACTGTTTGAGACCTTACTCCCATAGAGGAAAGTGCGCGTGGTGACTGTTGTATACAATCCTGATGTAATTTCTGTGTTTCATTAACTCTCTGATAGTCCACAGATTACAGAATGCCTCCAGATGTGCATCGAAAACTACTAATGGTCTTCCAGGGAACGATCAAGACGTAGACTGTTTCAGATGTTACTCCCATGGAGGAAAGTGCGGATGGTGACTGTTTGTATTCAATCAAGAGGCAATTTCTGTGTTTCATCAACACTCTGATAGTCCACAGATTACAGATTGTCTCCAGATGTGCATCGGAAGCTACTACTGGTCTTCCTGGGAACGATCAAAGCGTAGACTGTTTCAGACATTACTCCCATGGAGGAAAGTGCGCATGGTGACTGTTGTACTCTATCCCGATGGAATTTCTGTGTTTCATCAACACTCTGATAGTCCACAGATTACAGAATGCCTTCGGATGTGCATCGGAAACTACTACTGGTCTTTCTGGGGACGATCAAAGCGTAGACTGTTTGAAACATTACTCCCATGGAGGAAAGTGCGGATGGTGACTGTTGTATTCAATCCCGATGCAATTTCCGTGTTTCATCAACACTCTGATAGTCCACAGATTACAGATTGTCTCAAGATGTGTATCGGAAGCTACTACTGGTCTTCCAGGGAACGATCAAAGCGTAGACTGTTTGAGACAATACTCCCATTTAGGGAAATGCGCATGGTGACTGTTGTATTTAATCCCGATGCAATTTCTCTGTTTCATCAACACTCTGATAGTCCACAGATTACAGAATGCCTCCAGATGTGCATCGGAAACTATTACTGGTCTTCCAGGGAACGATCAAAGCGTAGACTGTTTGAGACATTACTCCCATGGATGAAAGTGCGCATGGTGAATGTTGTATTCAATCCCGATGCAATTTCTGTGTTTCATCAACACTCTGATATTCCACAGATTACAGAATGCCTCCAGATGTGCATCGGAAACTACTACAGGTCTCCCAGGTCTCCCAGGGATCGATCTAAGCGTAGACTGTTTGAGACATTACTCCCATGGAGGAAAGTGCGCATGGTGACTGTTTATTCGATCCCGATTCAATTTCTGTGTTTCATCAACAATTTGAAGGTCCACAGATTACAGAATGCCTCCAGATGGGCATCGGAAACTACTACTGGCCCTCCAGGAGACGATCAAAGCGTAGACTGTTTGAGAATAACTCCCATGGAGGAAAGTTGTCATGGTGACTGTTGTATTCAATCCCGATGCAATTTCCTTGTCTCATCAATAAATTGAAGGTCCACAGATTACAGAATGCCTCCAGATGTGCATCGGAAGCTACTACTGGTCTTCCAGGGCACGATCAAAGCGTAGACTGTTTGAGACATTACTCAAATGGAGGCAAGTCCGCATGGTGACTGTTGTATTCATTCCCGTTGCAATATCTGTGTTTCAACAACACTCTGATAGTAAACAGATTACAGAATGCATCCAGATGTGCATCGGAAACTACTACTGGTCTTCCAGGGAGCGATCAAAACGTAGACTGTTTGATACGTTACTCCCATGGAGGGAAGTGCGCATGGTGACTGTTGTATTCAATCCCGATGCAATTTCTGTGTTTCATCAACACTCTGATGGTCCACAGATTACAGAATGCTTCCAGATGTTCATCGGAAACTACTACTGGTCTTCCAAGGAACGATCAAAGCGTAGACTCTTTGAGACATTACTCCTATGTTGGAAAGTGCGCATTGTGACTGTTGTATTCAATCCCGATGTAATTTCTGTGTTTCATCAACACTCTGATAGTCCACAGATAACAGAATGCCTCCAGATGTGCATCGGAAACTACTACTGGTCTTCCAGGGAACGATCAAAGCGTAGACTGTTTGAGACATTACTCCCATGGATGAAAGTGCGCATGGTGACTGTTGTATTCAATCCCGAAGCAATTTCTGTGTTTCATCAACACTCCGATTCTCCGCAGACTAGAGAATGCCTCCAGATGTGCATCGGAAACTACTACTGGTCTAACAGGGAACGATCAAAGCGTAGAATGTTTGAGACATTGCTCCCATGGTGGAAAGTGCGCATGGTGACTGTTGTTCAATCCCGATGCAATTTCTGTGTTTCATCAACACTCAGATAGTCTATAGATTACAGAATGCCTCCAGATGTGCCTCGGAAACTACTACTGGTTTTCCAGGAACGATCAAAGCGTAGACTGTTTGAGACATTACTCCCATGGAGGAAAATCCGCGTGGTGACTGTTGTATTCAATCCAGATGCAGTTTCTGTGTTTCAACAACACTCTGATAGTAAACAGATTACAGAATGCCTCCAGATGTGCATCGGAAACTACTACTGGTCTTCCAGGGAACGATCAAAGCGTAGACTGGATGAGAGATTACTCCCATGGAGGGAAATGCGCATGGTGACTATTGTATTCACTCCCGATGCAATTTCTTGGTTTCATCAACACTTTGAAGGTCCACAGATTACAGATTGTCTCGAGATGTGCTTCGGAAACTACTACTGGTCTTCCAGGGAACGATCAAAGCGTTGACTGTTTGAGACATTACTCCCATGGAGGAAAATCCGCGTGGTGACTGTTGTATTCAATCCAGACGCAGTTTCTGTGTTTCAACTACACTCTGATAGTAAACAGATTACAGAATGCCTCCAGATGTGCATCGGAAACCACTACTGGTCTTCCAGGGAACGATCAAAGCGTAGACTGTTTGAGAGATTACTCCCATGGAGGAAAATGCTCATGGTGACTGTTGTATTCAATCCCGATGCAATTTCTGTGTTTCCACAACACTCTGATAGTCCACGGATTACAGAATGCCTCCAGATGTGTATCGGAAACTACTACTGGTCTTCCAGGGAACGATCAAAGCGTAGACTGTTTGAGACATTACTCGCATGGAGGAAAATGCGCATGGTGACTGTTGTATTCACTCCCGATGCAATTTCTGTGTTTCATCAACACCCTGATAGTCCACAGATTACACATTGTCTCAAGATGTGCTTCGGAAACTACTACTGGTCTTTCTGGGAACGATCAAAGCGTAGAATGCTTGAGAGATTACTCCCATGGAGGAAAATGCGCATGGTGACTGTTGTATTCAATCTCAATGCAATTTCTGTGTTTCATCAACACTCTGATAGTCCACAGATTATAGAATGCCTCCAGATGTGCATCGTAAACTACTACTGGCCTTCCAGTGAAAGAACAAAGCATAGACTGTTTGAGACATAACTCCCGTGGAGGAAAGTGCGTATGGTGACTGTTGTATTCATTCAACACTCAGTTAGTCTACAGATTACACAATGCCTCCATATGTGCATCGGAAACTACTACTGTTCTTCCAGGGAACGATCAAAGCGTAGAATGCTTGAGACATTACTCCCATGGAGGAAAGTCTGCATGGTGTCTGTTGTATTCAATGCCGATGCAATTTCTGTGTTTTATCAACACTTTGAAGGTCCACAGATTACAGAATGCCTCCAGATGTGCATCGGAAACTACTACTGGTCTTCGAGTTAACGATCAAAGCGTAGACTGTTTCAGATGTTATTCCCATGGAGGAAAGTGCAGATGGTGACTGTTGTATTCAATCCCGATGCAATTTCTGTGTTACATCAACACTCTGATAGCCCACAGATTACAGAATGCCTCCAGATGTGCATCGGAAATTACTACTGGTCTTCCAGGGAACCATCTAAACGTAGAATATTTGAGACATTACTCCCGTATAGGAAAGTGAGAATGGTGCCTGTTGTACTCAATCCCGATACAATTTCTGTGTTTGATAAAAAATCTGATAGTCCACAGATTACAGAATGCCTCCAGATTTGCATCGGAAACTGCTACTGGTATTCCTGGGAACGATCAAAGCGTAAACTGTTTGAGAGATTACTCCCATGGAGGAAAATGCGCTTGGTGACTGTTGTATTCAATCTCAATGCAATATCTGTGTTTCATCAACACTCTGATAGTCCACAGATTATAGAATGCCTCCAGATGTGCATCGGAAACTACTACTTTTGTTCCAGGGAACGATCAAAACGTAGACTCTTTGGGACATTACTCCTATGTAGGAAAGTGCGCATGGTGACTGTTGTACTCAATCCCGAAGTAATTTCTGCGCTTCATCAGCACTCTGATAGTCCACAGATTACAGAATGCCTCCAGATTTGCATCGGAAACTACTACTGGTCTTACAGGGAACGATCAAGTCGTAGACTGTTTGAGAATTACTCCCATGGAGGAAAGTTGTCATGGTGACTGTTGTATTCAATCCCGCTGCAATTTCTGTGTTTCATCAATACTTTGAAGGTCCACAGATTACAGAATGCCTCCAGATGTGCATCGGAAGCTTTTACTGGACTTCCAGGGAACGATCAAAGCGTAGACTGTTTGAGACATTACTCCCATGGATGGAAGTTCGCATGGTGACTGTTGCATTCAATCCTGATGCAATTTCTGTGTTTCATCAACACTTTGAAGGTCCACAGATTACAGAATGCCTCCAGATGTGCATCGGAAACTACTACTGGTCTTCCAGGGAAAGATCAAAGCGTACACTGTTTCAGATGTTACTCCCATGGAGGACATTGCGTACGGTGACTAGTGTATTCCATCCCGATGCAATTTCTGTGTTTCATCAACACTCAGATAGTCCACAGATTACAGAATGCCTCTAGATGTGCATCGGAAACTACTACTGGTCTTACAGGTAACGATCAAGGCGTAGATTCTTTGAGACATTACTCCCAAGGAGGAAAGTGCGCATGGTGACTGTTGTATTCAATCCCGATGCAATATCTGTGTTTCATCAACACTTAGTTAGTCCACAGATTACAGAATGCCTCCAGATGTGAATCGGAAACAACTACTGGTCTTATAGGGAAAGATCAAAGCGTAGACTGTTTGAGACATTATGCCCATGGAGGAAAGTGCGCATGGTGACTGTTGTATTCTATCCCGATGCTATTTCTGTGTTTGATCAACAATTTGAAGGTCCAAAGATTACAGAATGCATCCAGATGTGCATCGGAAACTACTACTGGACTTCCCGGGAACGATCAAAGCATAGACTGTTTCAGACGTTACTCCCTTGGAGGAAAGTGCGCATGGTGACTGTTGTACTCAATCCCGATGCAATTTCTGTGTTTCATGAACACTCTGATAGTCCACAGATTACAGATTGCCTCCAGATGTGCATGGGAAACTACTACTGGTCTTCCTGGGAACGATCAAAGCGTAGACTATTTGAGACATTACTCCCATGGAGGAAAGTGCTCATGGTGACTGTTGTATTCAATCACGATGCAATTTCTGTGTTTCATCAACACTTTGAAGGTCCACAGATTACAGAATGCCTCCAGATGTGCATCGGAAACTACTACTGGCCTTCCAGTGAACGATCAAAACATAGACTGTTTCAGACGTTACTCCCTTGGAGGAAAGTGCGCATGGTGACAGTTGTACTCAATCCCGATGCAATTTCTGTGTTTCATCAACACTCTGATAGTCCACAGATTACAGATTGTCTCCATATGTGCTTCGGAAACTACTACTGTTCTTCCAGGGAACGATCAAAGCGTAGACTGTTTGAGACATTACTCCAATGGAGGAAAGTCCACATGGTGACTGTTGTATTCAATCCCGATGCAATGCCTGTGTTTCAACAAAACTCTGATAGTAAACAGATTACAGAATGCCTCCAGATGTGCATCGGAAACTACCACTGGTCTTCCAGGTATCGATCAAAACGTAGACTGTTTGAGACATTACTCCCATGGAGGAAAATGCGCATGGTGACTGTTGTATTCAATCCCGATGCAATTTCTAAGTTTCATCAACACTCTGATAGTCCACTGATTACAGATTGCCTCCAGATGTGCATCGGAAACTACTACTGGTCTTCCTGGGAACGATCAAAGCGTAGACTGTTTCAGACGTTATTCCCATGGAGGAAAGTGTGCATGGTGACTGTTGTATTCAATCGTGATGCAATTTCTGTGTTTCATCAACACTCTGATAGTCCACAGATTACAGACTACCTCCAGATGTTCATCGGAAGCTACTACTGGACTTCCAGGGAACGATCAAAGCGTAGACTGTTTGAGACATTATTCCCATGGAGTGAAGTTCGCATGGTGATTGTTGTATTCAATCATGATGCAATTTCAGTGTTTCATCAACACTTTGAAGGTCCACAGATTACAGAATGCCTCCAGATGTGCATCGGAAATTACTACTGGTCTTCCAGGGAAAGATCAAAGCGTACACTGTTTCAGATGTTACTCCCATGGAGGAAAGTGCGGATGGTGACTAGTGTATTCAATCCCGATGCAATTTATGTGTTTCATCAACACTCAGATGGTCCACAGATTACAGAATGCCTCCAGATGTGCATCGGAAACTACTACTGGTCTTCCAGGGAACCATCTAAACGTAGAATATTTGAGACATTACTCCCGTATAGGAAAGTGAGAATGGTGCCTGTTGTACTCAATCCCGATACAATTTCTGTGTTTGATAAAAAATCTGATAGTCCACAGATTACAGAATGCCTCCAGATTTGCATCGGAAACTGCTACTGGTATTCCTGGGAACGATCAAAGCGTAAACTGTTTGAGAGATTACTCCCATGGAGGAAAATGCGCTTGGTGACTGTTGTATTCAATCTCAATGCAATATCTGTGTTTCATCAACACTCTGATAGTCCACAGATTATAGAATGCCTCCAGATGGGCATCGGAAACTACTACTTTTGTTCCAGGGAACGATCAAAGCGTAGACTCTTTGAGACATTACTCCTATGTAGGAAAGTGCGCATGGTGACTGTTGTACTCAATCCCGAAGTAATTTCTGCGCTTCATCAGCACTCTGATAGTCCACAGATTACAGAATGCCTCCAGATTTGCATCGGAAACTACTACTGGTCTTACAGGGAACGATCAAGTCGTAGACTGTTTGAGAATTACTCCCATGGAGGAAAGTTGTCATGGTGACTGTTGTATTCAATCCCGCTGCAATTTCTGTGTTTCATCAATACTTTGAAGGTCCACAGATTACAGAAGGCCTCCAGATGTGCATCGGAAGCTTTTACTGGACTTCCAGGGAACGATCAAAGCGTAGACTGTTTGAGACATTACTCCCATGGATGGAAGTTCGCATGGTGACTGTTGCATTCAATCCTGATGCAATTTCTGTGTTTCATCAACACTTTGAAGGTCCACAGATTACAGAATGCCTCCAGATGTGCATCGGAAACTACTACTGGTCTTCCAGGGAAAGATCAAAGCGTACACTGTTTCAGATGTTACTCAGATGGAGGACATTGCGTACGGTGACTAGTGTATTCCATCCCGATGCAATTTCTGTGTTTCATCAACACTCAGATAGTCCACAGATTACAGAATGCCTCTAGATGTGCATCGGAAACTACTACTGGTCTTACAGGTAACGATCAAGGCGTGGATTCTTTGAGACATTACTCACAAGGAGGAAAGTGCGCATGGTGACTGTTGTATTCAATCCCGATGCAATATCTGTGTTTCATCAACACTTAGTTAGTCCACAGATTACAGAATGCCTCCAGATGTGAATCGGAAACAACTACTGGTCTTATAGGGAAAGATCAAAGCGTAGACTGTTTGAGACATTATGCCCATGGAGGAAAGTGCGCATGGTGACTGTTGTATTCTATCCCGATGCTATTTCTGTGTTTGATCAACAATTTGAAGGTCCAAAGATTACAGAATGCATCCAGATGTGCATCGGAAACTACTACTGGACTTCCCGGGAACGATCAAAGCATAGACTGTTTCAGACGTTACTCCCTTGGAGGAAAGTGCGCATGGTGACTGTTGTACTCAATCCCGATGCAATTTCTGTGTTTCATGAACACTCTGATAGTCCACAGATTACAGATTGCCTCCAGATGTGCATGGGAAACTACTACTGGTCTTCCTGGGAACGATCAAAGCGTAGACTATTTGAGACATTACTCCCATGGAGGAAAGTGCTCATGGTGACTGTTGTATTCAATCACGATGCATTTTCTGTGTTTCATCAACACTTTGAAGGTCCACAGATTACAGAATGCCTCCAGATGTGCATCGGAAACTACTACTGGCCTTCCAGGGAACGATCAAAACATAGACTGTTTCAGACGTTACTCCCTTGGAGGAAAGTGCGCATGGTGACAGTTGTACTCAATCCCGATGCAATTTCTGTGTTTCATCAACACTCTGATAGTCCACAGATTACAGATTGTCTCCATATGTGCTTCGGAAACTACTACTGTTCTTCCAGGGAACGATCAAAGCGTAGACTGTTTGAGACATTACTCCAATGGAGGAAAGTCCACATGGTGACTGTTGTATTCAATCCCGATGCAATGCCTGTGTTTCAACAAAACTCTGATAGTAAACAGATTACAGAATGCCTCCAGATGTGCATCGGAAACTACCACTGGTCTTCCAGGTATCGATCAAAACGTAGACTGTTTGAGACATTACTCCCATGGAGGAAAATGCGCATGGTGACTGTTGTATTCAATCCCGATGCAATTTCTAAGTTTCATCAACACTCTGATAGTCCACTGATTACAGATTGCCTCCAGATGTGCATCGGAAACTACTACTGGTCTTCCTGGGAACGATCAAAGCGTAGACTGTTTCAGACGTTATTCCCATGGAGGAAAGTGTGCATGGTGACTGTTGTATTCAATCGTGATGCAATTTCTGTGTTTCATCAACACTCTGATAGTCCACAGATTACAGACTACCTCCAGATGTTCATCGGAAGCTACTACTGGACTTCCAGGGAACGATCAAAGCGTAGACTGTTTGAGACATTATTCCCATGGAGTGAAGTTCGCATGGTGATTGTTGTATTCAATCATGATGCAATTTCAGTGTTTCATCAACACTTTGAAGGTCCACAGATTACAGAATGCCTCCAGATGTGCATCGGAAATTACTACTGGTCTTCCAGGGAAAGATCAAAGCGTACACTGTTTCAGATGTTACTCCCATGGAGGAAAGTGCGGATGGTGACTAGTGTATTCAATCCCGATGCAATTTATGTGTTTCATCAACACTCAGATGGTCCACAGATTACAGAATGCCTCCAGATGTGCATCGGAAACTACTACTGGTCTTCCAGGGAACCATCTAAACGTAGAATATTTGAGACATTACTCCCGTATAGGAAAGTGAGAATGGTGCCTGTTGTACTCAATCCCGATACAATTTCTGTGTTTGATAAAAAATCTGATAGTCCACAGATTACAGAATGCCTCCAGATTTGCATCGGAAACTGCTACTGGTATTCCTGGGAACGATCAAAGCGTAAACTGTTTGAGAGATTACTCCCATGGAGGAAAATGCGCTTGGTGACTGTTGTATTCAATCTCAATGCAATATCTGTGTTTCATCAACACTCTGATAGTCCACAGATTATAGAATGCCTCCAGATGTGCATCGGAAACTACTACTTTTGTTCCAGGGAACGATCAAAGCGTAGACTCTTTGAGACATTACTCCTATGTAGGAAATTGCGCATGGTGACTGTTGTACTCAATCCCGAAGTAATTTCTGCGCTTCATCAGCACTCTGATAGTCCACAGATTACAGAATGCCTCCAGATTTGCATCGGAAACTACTACTGGTCTTACAGGGAACGATCAAGTCGTAGACTGTTTGAGAATTACTCCCATGGAGGAAAGTTGTCATGGTGACTGTTGTATTCAATCCCGATGCAATTTCTGTGTTTCATCAATACTTTGAAGGTCCACAGATTACAGAATGCCTCCAGATGTGCATCGGAAGCTACTACTGGACTTCCAGGGAGCGATCAAAGCGTAGACTGTTTGAGACATTACTCCCATGGATGGAAGTTCGCATGGTGACTGTTGCATTCAATCCTGATGCAATTTCTGTGTTTCATCAACACTTTGAAGGTCCACAGATTACAGAATGCCTCCAGATGTGCATCGGAAACTACTACTGGTCTTCCAGGGAAAGATCAAAGCGTACACTGTTTCAGATGTTACTCCCATGGAGGAAATTGCGTACGGTGACTAGTGTATTCCATCCCGATGCAATTTCTGTGTTTCATCAACACTCAGATAGTCCACAGATTACAGAATGCCTCTAGATGTGCATCGGAAACTACTACTGGTCTTACAGGTAACGATCAAGGCGTAGATTCTTTGAGACATTACTCCCAAGGAGGAAAGTGCGCATGGTGACTGTTGTATTCAATCCCGATGCAATATCTGTGTTTCATCAACACTTAGTTAGTCCACAGACTACAGAATGCCTCCAGATGTGAATCGGAAACAACTACTGGTCTTATAGGGAAAGATCAAAGCGTAGACTGTTTGAGACATTATGCCCATGGAGGAAAGTGCGCATGGTGACTGTTGTATTCTATCCCGATGCAATTTCTGTGTTTGATCAACAATTTGAAGGTCCAAAGATTACAGAATGCATCCAGATGTGCATCGGAAACTACTACTGGACTTCCCGGGAACGATCAAAGCATAGACTGTTTCAGACGTTACTCCCTTGGAGGAAAGTGCGCATGGTGACTGTTGTACTCAATCCCGATGCAATTTCTGTGTTTCATGAACACTCTGATAGTCCACAGATTACAGATTGCCTCCAGATGTGCATCGGAAACTACTACTGGTCTTCCTGGGAACGATCAAAGCGTAGACTGTTTGAGACATTACTCCCATGGAGGAAAGTGCTCATGGTGACTGTTGTATTCAATCACGATGCAATATCTGTGTTTCATCAACACTTTGAAGGTCCACAGATTACAGAATGCCTCCAGATGTGCATCGGAAACTACTACTGGCCTTCCAGGGAACGATCAAAACATAGACTGTTTCAGACGTTACTCCCTTGGAGGAAAGTGCGCATGGTGACAGTTGTACTCAATCCCGATGCAATTTCTGTGTTTCATCAACACTCTGATAGTCCACAGATTACAGATTGTCTCCATATGTGCTTCGGAAACTACTACTGTTCTTCCAGGGAACGATCAAAGCGTAGACTGTTTGAGACATTACTCCAATGGAGGAAAGTCCACATGGTGACTGTTGTATTCAATCCCGATGCAATGCCTGTGTTTCAACAAAACTCTGATAGTAAACAGATTACAGAATGCCTCCAGATGTGCATCGGAAACTACCACTGGTCTTCCAGGTAACGATCAAAACGTAGACTGTTTGAGACATTACTCCCATGGAGGAAAATGCGCATGGTGACTGTTGTATTCAATCCCGATGCAATATCTGTGTTTCATCAACACTCAGTTGGTCCACAAACTACAGAATGCCTCCAGATGTGCATCGGAAATTACTACTGGTCTTCTAGGGAATGATCAAAGCGTAGACTGTTTGAGACATTACTCCCATGGAGGAAAGTGTGCATGGTGACGGTTGTATTCAATCACGGTGCAAATTCTGTGTTTCATCAACACTTTGAAGGTCCACAGATTACAGAATTCCTCCAGATGTGCATCGGAAACTACTACTTGTCTTCCAGGGAACGATCAAAGCGTAAACTGTTAGAGACATTACACCCATGGAGGAAAGTGCGCATGTTGACTGTTGTATTCAATCCCGATGCAAATTCTGTGTTTCAAAACACTCTGATAGTCCACAGATTACAGAATGCCTCCAGATGTGCATCGGAAACTACTACTGGTCTTCCAGGGAACCATCAAATCGTAGACTGTTTGAGACATTACTCCTATGTAGGAAAGTGCGCATGGTGACTGTTGTACTCAATCCCGATGTAATTTCTGTGCTTCATCAACACTCTGATAGTCCACAAATTACAGAATGCCTCCAGATTTGCATCGGAAACTACTACGGGTCTTACAGGGAACGATCAAGTCAAGACTGTTTGAGCATTACTCCCATGGAGGAAAGTTTTCATGGTGACTGTTGTATTCAATCCCGATTAAATTTCTGTGTTTCATCAATACTTTGAAGGTCCACAGATTACAGAATGCCTCCAGATGTGCATCGGAAGCTACTACTGGACTTCCAGGGAACGATCAAAGCGTAGACTGTTTGAGACATTATTCCCATGGAGTGAAGTTCGCATGGTGACTGTTGTATTCAATCATGATGCAATTTCTGTGTTTCATCAACACTTTGAAGGTCCACAGATTACAGAATGCCTCCAGATGTGCATCGGACATTACTACTGGTCTTCCAGGGAAAGATCAAAGCGTACACTGTTTCAGATGTTACTCCCATGGAGGAAAGTGCGGATGGTGACTAGTGTATTCAATCCCGACGCAATTTCTGTGTTTCATCAACACTCAGATGGTCCACAGATTACAGAATGACTCCAGATGTGCATCGGAAACTAATACTGGTCTTACAGGGAACGATCAAGGCGTAGATTGTTTGAGACATTACTCCCATGGAGGAAAGTGCGCATGGTGACTGTTGTATTCAATCCCGAAGCAAAATCTGTGTTTCATCAACACTTAGTTAGTCCACAGATTACAGAATGCCTCCAGATGTGCATCGGAAACTACTACTGGTCTTATAGGGAAAGATCAAAGCGTAGACTGTTTGAGACATTACGGCCATGGAGAAAAGTGCGCATGGTGACTGTTTTATTCTATGCCGATGCAATTTCTGTGTTTGATCAACACTTTGAAGGTCCACAGATTACAGAATGCCTCCAGATGTGCATCGGAAACTACTACTGGTCTTCCTGGGAACGATCAAAACATAGACTGTGTCAGACGTTACTCCCATGGAGGAAAGTGCGGATGGTGACCGTTGTATTCAATCCCGATGCGATTTCTGTGTTTCATCAACACTCTGATAGTCCACAGATTACAGATTGTCTCCAGATGTGCTTCGGAAACTACTACTGGTCATCCAGGGAACGATCAAAGCGTAGACTCTTTGAGATATTACTCCCATGGAGGAAAGTCCACATGGTGACTGTTGTATTCAATCCCGATGCAATTTCTGTGTTTCAACAACACTCTGATAGTAAAAAGATTACAGAATGCCTCCATATGTGCATCGTAAACTACTACTGGTCTTCCAGGGAACGATCAAAACGTAGACTGTTTGAGACATTACTCCCATGGAGGAAAATGCGCATGGTGATCGTTGTATTCAATCCCGGTGCAATTTCTGTGTTTCATCAACACTCTGATAGTCCACTGATTACTGATAGCCTCCAGATGTGCATCGGAAACTACTACTGGTCTTCCAGGGAACGATCAAAGCATAGACTGTTTGAGACATTACTCCAGTTGAGGAAAGTGCGTATGGTGACTGTTGTATTCAATCCCGATGCAATATCTGTGTTTCATCAACACTCAGTTAGTCCACAAATTACAGAATGCCTCCAGATGTGCATCGGAAACTACTACTGGTCTTCCAGGGAATGATCAATCGTTGACTGTTTGAGACATTACGCCCATGGAGGAAAGTGCGCATGGTGACTGTTGTATTCAATCCCGATAAAATCTCTGTGTTTCATTAACTCTTTAAAGGTCCACAGATTACAGAATGCCTCCAGATGTGCATCGGAAACTACTACTGGACTTCCAGGGAATGATCAAAGCGTAGACTGTTTGAGACGTTACTCCCATGGAGTAAGGTCCGCATGGTGACTGTTGTATTCAATCTCGCGGCAATTTCTGTGTTTCATCAACACTTTGAAGGTCTACAGATTACAGAATGCCGCCAGATGTGCATCGGAAACTACTACTGGTCTTCCAGGGAACGATCAAAGCGTAGACTGTTTCAGATGTTACTCCCATGGAGGAAAGTGCGCATGGTGACTGTGGTACTCAATCCCGGTGCAATTCTTGTGTTTCATCATCACTCTGATAGTCCACAGATTACAGATTGCCTCCAGATGTGCATCGGAAACTACTACTGGTCTTCCTGGGAACGATCAAACGTAGACTGTTTCAGACATTACTCCCATGGAGGAAAGTGCGCATGGTGACGGTTGTATTCAATCACGGTGCAATTTCTGTGTTTCATCAACACTTTGAAGGTCCACAGATTACAGAATGCCCTCAGATGTGCATCGGAAACTACTACTGGCCCTCCAGGGAACGATCAATGCATAGACTGTTTGAGACATTACTCCCGTTGAGGAAAGTGCGCATGGTGACTGTTGTATTCCATCCCGATGCAATATCTGTGTTTCATCAACACTCAGTTAGTCCACAGATTACAGAGTGCCTCCAGATGTGCATCGGAAACTACTACTGGTCTTCCAGGGAACGATCAAACCGTAGACTGTTTGAGACGTTACGAACATGGAGGAAAGTGCGCATGGTGACTGTTGTATTCAATCCCGATGCAATTTCTGTGTTTCATCAACACTTTGAAGGTCCACAGATTACAGAATACCTCCAGATGTGCATCGGAAACTACTACTGGACTTCCAGGGAACGATCAAAGCGTAGACTGTTTGAGAAATTACTCCCATGGAGGAAAGTGCAGATGGTGACTGTTGTATTCAATCCCGATGCAATTTCTGTGTTTCATCAACACTTTGAAGGTCCACAGATTACAGAATGACTCCAGATGTGCATCGGAAACTACTACTTTCCTTCCAGCTAACGATCAAAGCATAGACTGTTTGAGACATAACTCCCGTGGAGGAAAGTGCGCATGGTGACTGTTGTATTCTATCCCGATGCAATATCTGTGTTTCATCAACGCTCAGTTAGTCCACAGATCACAGAATGCTTCCAGATGTTCATCGGAAACTACTACTGGTCTTCCAGGGAACGATCAAAGCGTAGACTGTTTGAGACATTACGCACATGGAGGAAAGTGCGCATGGTGACTGCTGTATTCAATCCCGATGCAATTTCTGTGTTTCATCAACACTCTGATAGTCAACAGATTACTGAATGAATCCAGATGTGCATCAGAAACTACTTCTGGACTTCCAGGGAACGATCAAAGCGTAGACTGTTTGAGACATTACTCCCATGGAGGAAAATGCGCATGGTGACTATTGTACTCAATCCCGATGCAATTTCTGTGTTTCATCAACACTCTGATAGTCCACAGATTACAGATAGCCTCCAGATGTGCATCGGAAACTACTACTGGTCTTCCTGGGAACGATCAAAGCGTAGACTGTTTGAGACATTACTCCCATGGAGGAAAATTGCGCATGGAGACTGTTGTATTCAATCCCGGTGCAATTTCTGTGTTTCATCAACACTCTGATAGTCCACTGATTACAGATTGCCTCCAGATGTGCATCGGAAACTACTACTGGACTTCCAGGGAACGATCAAAGCGTAGACTGTTTGAGACATTACTCCCATGGAGGAAAGTGCGCATGGTGACTATTGTACTCAATCCCGATGCAATTTCTGTGTTTCATCAACACTTTGAAGGTCCACAGATTTCAGAATGCCTCCAGATGTGCATCGGAAACTACTACTGGCCTTCCAGGGAACGATCAAAGCATAGACTGTTTCAGACGTTACTCCCTTGGAGGAAAGTGCGCATGGTGACTGTTGTACTCAATCTCGATGCAATTTCTGTGTTTCATCAACACTCTGATAGTCCACAGATTACAGATTGTCTCCAGATGTGCTTCGGAAACTACTACTGTTCTTCCAGAGAACGATCAAAGCGTAGACTGTTTGAGACATTACTCCAATGGAGGAAAGTCCACATGGTGACTGTTGTATTCAATCCCGATGCAATTTCTGTGTTTCATCAACACTCTGATAGTCCACAGATTACAGACTACCTCCAGATGTGCATCGGAAACTACTACTGGTCTCCCAGGGAACGATCAAAGCATAGACTGTTTGGGACATTACTCCCGTTGAGGAAAGTGCGCATGGTGACTGTTGTATTCAATCCCGATGCAATATCTGTGTTTCATCAACACTCAGTTGGTCCACAAACTACAGAATGCCTCCAGATGTGCATCGGAAATTACTACTGGTCTTCCAGGGAATGATCAAAGCGTAGACTGTTTGAGACATTACTCCCATGGAGGAAAGTGTGCATGGTGACGGTTGTATTCAATCACGGTGCAAATGCTGTGTTTCATCAACACTTTGAAGGTCCACAGATTACAGAATTCCTCCAGATGTGCATCGGAAACTACTACTTGTCTTCCAGGGAACGATCAAAGCGTAAACTGTTAGAGACATTACACCCATGGAGGAAAGTGCGCATGTTGACTGTTGTATTCAATCCCGATGCAAATTCTGTGTTTCAAAACACTCTGATAGTCCACAGATTACAGAATGCCTCCAGATGTGCATCGGAAACTACTACTGGTCTTCCAGGGAACGATCAAATCGTAGACTGTTTGAGACATTACTCCCATGTAGGAAAGTGCGCATGGTGACTGTTGTACTCAATCCCGATGTAATTTCTGTGCTTCATCAACACTCTGATAGTCCACAAATTACAGAATGCCTCCAGATTTGCATCGGAAACTACTACGGGTCTTACAGGGAACGATCAAGTCGAGACTGTTTGAGAATTACTCCCATGGAGGAAAGTTTTCATGGTGACTGTTGTATTCAATCCCGATTAAATTTCTGTGTTTCATCAATACTTTGAATGTCCACAGATTACAGAATGCCTCCAGATGTGCATCGGAAGCTACTACTGGACTTCCAGGGAACGATCAAAGCGTAGACTGTTTGAGACATTATTCCCATGGAGTGAAGTTCGCATGGTGACTGTTGTATTCAATCATGATGCAATTTCTGTGTTTCATCAACACTTTGAAGGTCCACAGATTACAGAATGCCTCCAGATGTGCATCGGAAATTACTACTGGTCTTCCAGGGAAAGATCAAATTGTACACTGTTTCAGATGTTACTCCCATGGAGGAAAGTGCGGATGGTGACTAGTGTATTCAATCCCGATGCAATTTCTGTGTTTCATCAACACTCAGATGGTCCACAGATTACAGAATGACTCCAGATGTGCATCGGAAACTACTACTGGTCTTACAGGGAACGATCAAGGCGTAGATTGTTTGAGACATTACTCCCATGGAGGAAAGTGCGCATGGTGACTGTTGTATACAATCCCGATGCAATATCTGTGTTTCATCAACACTTAGTTAGTCCACAGATTACAGAATGCCTCCAGATGTGCATCGGAAACTACTACTGGTCTTATAGGGAAAGATCAAAGCGTAGACTGTTTGAGACATTACGGCCATGGAGGAAAGTGCGCATGGTGACTGTTGTATTCTATGCCGATGCAATTTCTGTGTTTGATCAACACTTTGAAGGTCCACAGATTACAGAATGCATCCAGATGTGCATCGGAAACTACTACTGGTCTTACAGGGAACGATCAAGGCGTAGATTGTTTGAGACATTACTCCCATGGAGGAAAGTGCGCATGGTGACTGTTGTATTCAGTCCCGATGCAATATCTGTGTTTCATCAACACTTAGTTAGTCCACAGATTACAGAATGCCTCCAGATGTGCATCGGAAACTACTACTGGTCTTATAGGGAAAGATCAAAGCGTAGACTGTTTCAGACATTACGCCCATGGAGGAAAGTGCGCATGGTGACTGTTGTATTCTATCCCGATGCAATTTCTGTGTTTGATCAACACTTTGAAGGTCCACAGATTACAGAATGCCTCCAGATGTGCATCGGAAACTACTACTGGTCTTCCTGGGAACGATCAAAACATAGACTGTGTCAGACGTTACTCCCATGGAGGAAAGTGCGGATGGTGACCGTTGTATACAATCCCGATGCGATTTCTGTGTTTCATCAACACTCTGATAGTCCACAGATTACAGATTGTCTCCAGATGTGCTTCGGAAACTACTACTGGTCATCCAGGGAACGATCAAAGCGTAGACTCTTTGAGACATTACTCCCATGGAGGAAAGTCCACATGGTGACTGTTGTATTCAATCCCGATGCAATTTCTGTGTTTCAACAACACTCTGATAGTAAACAGATTACAGAATGCCTCCATATGTGCATCGTAAACTACTACTGGTCTTCCAGGGAACGATCAAAACGTAGACTGTTTGAGACATTACTCCCATGGAGGTAAATGCGCATGGTGACCGTTGTATTCAATCCCGGTGCAATTTCTGTGTTTCATCAACACTCTGATAGTCCACTGATTACTGATTGCCTCCAGATGTGCATCGGAAACTACTACTGGTCTTCCAGGGAACGATCAAAGCATAGACTGTTTGAGACATTACTCCCGTTGAGGAAAGTGCGTATGGTGACTGTTGTATTCAATCCCGATGCAATATCTGTGTTTCATCAACACTCAGTTAGTCCACAAATTACAGAATGCCTCCAGATGTGCATCGGAAACTACTACTGGTCTTCCAGGGAATGATCAAAGCGTAGACTGTTTGAGACATTACGCCCATGGAGGAAAGTGCGCATGGTGACTGTTGTATTCAATCCCGAAAAAACTCTGTGTTTCATTAACTCTTTAAAGGTCCACAGATTACAGAATGCCTCCAGATGTGCATCGGAAACTACTACTGGACTTCCAGGGAATGATCAAAGCGTAGACTGTTTGAGACGTTACTCCCATGGAGGAAAGTCCGCATGGTGACTGTTGTATTCAATCTCGCGGCAATTTCTGTGTTTCATCAACACTTTGAAGGTCTACAGATTACAGAATGCCGCCAGACGTGCATCGGAAACTACTACTGGTCTTCCAGGGAACGATCAAAGCGTAGACTGTTTCAGATGTTACTCCCATGGAGGAAAGTGAGCATGGTGACTGTGGTACTCAATCCCGGTGCAATTCTTGTGTTTCATCATCACTCTGATAGTCCACAGATTACAGATTGCCTCCAGATGTGCATCGGAAACTACTACTGGTCTTCCTGGGAACGATCAAACGTAGACTGTTTCAGACATTACTCCCATGGAGGAAAGTGCGGATGGTGACTAGTGTATTCAATCCCGATGCAATTTATGTGTTTCATCAACACTCAGATGGTCCACAGATTACAGAATGCCTCCAGATGTGCATCGGAAACTACTACTGGTCTTACAGGGAACGATCAAGGCGTAGATTGTTTGAGACATTACTCCCGTGGAGGAAAGTGCGCAAGGTGACTGTTGTATTCAATCCCGATGCAATATCTGTGTTTCATCAACACTTAGTTAGTCCACAGATTACAGAATGCCTCCAGATGTGCATCGGAAACTACTACTGGTCTTATAGGGAAAGATCAAAGCGTAGACTGTTTGAGACATTACGCCCATGGAGGAAAGTGCGCATGGTGACTGTTGTATTCTATCCCGATGCAATTTCTGTGTTTGATCAACACTTTGAAGGTCCACAGATTACAGAATGCATCCAGATGTGCATCGGAAAGAACTACTGGTCTTACAGGGAACGATCAAGGCGTAGATTGTTTGAGACATTACTCCCATGGAGGAAAGTGCGCATGGTGACTGTAGTATTCTATCCCGATGCAATTTCTGTGTTTGATCATCACTTTGAAGGTCCACAGATTACAGAATGCCTCCAGATGTGCATCGGAAATTACTACTGCTCTTATAGGGAAAGATCAAAGCGTAGGCTGTTTGAGACATTACGCCCATGGAGGAAAATGCGCATGGTGACTATTGTACTCAATCCCGATGCAATTTCTGTGTTTCATCAACACTCTGATAGTCCACAGATTACAGATTGCCTCCAGATGTGCATCGGAAACTACTACTGGTCTTCCTGGGAACGATCAAAGCGTAGACTGTTTGAGACATTACTCCCTTGGAGGAAAGTGCTCGTGGTGACTGTTGTATTCAATCACGATGCAATTTCTGTGTTTCATCAACACTCTGATAGTCCACAGATTACAGTTTGTCTCCAGATGTGCTTCGGAATCTACTACTGGTCTCCCAGGGAACGATCAAAACGTAGACTGTTTGAGACATTACTCCCATGGAGGAAAATTGCGCATGGTGACTGTTGTATTCAATCCCGGTGCCATTTCTGTGTTTCATCAACACTCTGATAGTCCACTGATTACAGATTGCCTCCAGATGTGCATCGGAAACTACTACTGGACTTCCAGGGAATGATCAAAGCGTAGACTGTTTGAGACATTACTCCCATGGAGGAAAGTGCGCATAGTGACTATTGTACTCAATCCCGATGCAATTTCTGTGTTTCATCAACACTTTGAAGGTCCACAGATTACAGAATGCCTCCAGATGTGCATCGGAAACTACTACTGGCCTTCCAGGGAACGATCAAAGCATAGACTGTTTCAGACGTTACTCCCTTGGAGAAAAGTGCGCATGGTGACTGTTGTACTCAATGTCGATGCAATTTCTGTGTTTCATCAACACTCTGATAGTCCACAGATTACAGATTGTCTCCAGATGTTCATCGGAAACTACTACTGGTCTTCCTGGGAACGATCAAAGCGTAGACTGTTTGATACATTACTCCCATGGAGGAAAATTGCGCATGGTGACTGTTGTATTCAATCCCGGTGCAATTTCTGTGTTTCATCAACACTCTGATAGTCCACTGATTACAGATTGCCTCCAGATGTGAATCGGAAACTACTACTGGTCTTCCTGGGAACGATCAAAACATAGACTATTTCAGACGTTACTCCCATGGAGGAAAGTGCGGATGGTGACCGTTGTATTCAATCCCGATGCGATTTCTGCGTTTCATCAACACTCTGATAGTCCACAGATTACAGATTGTCTCCAGATGTGCTTCGGAAACTAGTACTGGTCTTCCAGGGAACGATCAAAGCGTAGACTCTTTGAGACATTACTCCCATGGAGGAAAGTCCACATGGTGACTGTTGTATTCAATCCCGATGCAATTTCTGTGTTTCAACAACACTCTGATAGTAAACAGATTACAGAATGCCTCCAGATGTGCATCGGAAACTACTACTGGTCTTCCAGGGAACGATCAAAGCGTAGACTGTTTGATACATTACTCCCATGGAGGAAAATGCGCATGGTGACTATTGTACTCAATCCCGATGCAATTTCTGTGTTTCATCAACACTCTGATAGACCACAGATTACAGATTGCCTCCAGATGTGCATCAGAAACTACTACTGGTCTTCCTGGGAACGATCAAAGCGTAGACTGTTTGAGACATTACTCCCTTGGAGGAAAGTGCTCGTGGTGACTGTTGTATTCAGTCACGATGCAATTTCTGTGTTTCATCAACACTCTGATAGTCCACAGATTACAGATTGTCTCCAGATGTGCTTCGGAAACTACTACTGGTCTCCCAGGGAACGATCAAAACGTAGACTGTTTGAGACATTACTCCCATGGAGGAAAATAGCGCATGGTGACTGTTGTATTCAATCCCGGTGCCATTTCTGTGTTTCATCAACACTCTGATAGTCCACTGATTACAGATTGCCTCCAGATGTGCATCGGAAACTACTACTGGACTTCCAGGGAACGATCAAAGCGTAGACTGTTTGAGACATTACTCCCATGGAGGAAAGTGCGCATGGTGACTATTGTACTCAATCCCGATGCAATTTCTGTGTTTCATCAACACTTTGAAGGTCCACAGATTACAGAATGCCTCCAGATGTGCATCGGAAACTACTACTGGCCTTCCAGGGAACGATCAAAGCATAGACTGTTTCAGACGTTACTCCCTTGGAGGAAAGTGCGCATGGTGACTGTTGTACTCAATCTCGATGCAATTTCTGTGTTTCATCAACACTCTGATAGTCCACAGATTACAGATTGTCTCCAGATGTGCATCGGAAACTACTACTGGTCTTCCTGGGAACGATCAAAGCGTAGACTGTTTGATACATTACTCCCATGGAGGAAAATTGCGCATGGTGACTGTTGTATTCAATCCCGGTGCAATTTCTGTGTTTCATCAACACTCTGATAGTCCACTGATTACAGATTGCCTCCAGATGTGCATCGGAAACTACTACTGGACTTCCAGGGAACGATCAAAGCGTAGACTGTTTGAGACATTACTCCCATGGAGGAAAGTGCGCATGGTGACTATTGTACTCAATCCCGATGCAATTTCTGTGTTTCATCAACACTTTGAAGGTCCACAGATTACAGAATGCCTCCAGATGTGCATCGGAAACTACTACTGGCCTTCCAGGGAACGATCAAAGCATAGACTGTTTCAGACGTTACTCCCTTGGAGGAAAGTGCGCATGGTGACTGTTGTACTCAATCTCGATGCAATTTCTGTGTTTCATCAACACTCTGATAGTCCACAGATTACAGATTGTCTCCAGATGTGCTTCGGAAACTACTACTGTTCTTCCAGAGAACGATCAAAGCGTAGACTGTTTGAGACATTACTCCAATGGAGGAAAGTCCACATGGTGACTGTTGTATTCAATCCCGATGCAATTTCTGTGTTTCATCAACACTCTGATAGTCCACAGATTACAGACTACCTCCAGATGTGCATCGGAAACTACTACTGGTCTCCCAGGGAACGATCAAAGCATAGACTGTTTGAGACATTACTCCTATGTAGGGAAGTGCGCATGGTGACTGTTGTACTCAATCCCGATGTAATTTTTGTGCTTCATCAACACTCTGATAGTCCACAAATTACAGAATGCCTCCAGATCTGCATCGGAAACTACTACGGGTCTTACAGGGAACGATCAAGTCGAGACTGTTTGAGAATTACTCCCATGGAGGAAAGTTTTCATGGTGACTGTTGTATTCAATCCCGATTAAATTTCTGTGTTTCATCAATACTTTGAAGGTCCACAGATTACAGAATGCCTCCAGATGTGCATCGGAAGCTACTACTGGACTTCCAGGGAACGATCAAAGCGTAGACTGTTTGAGACATTATTCCCATGGAGTGAAGTTCGCATGGTGACTGCTGTATTCAATCATGATGCAATTTCTGTGTTTCATTAACACTTTGAAGGTCCACAGATTACAGAATGCCTCCAGATGTGCATCGGAAATTACTACTGGTCTCCCAGGGAAAGATCAAAGCGTACACTGTTTCAGATGTTACTCCCATGGAGGAAAGTGCGGATGGTGACTAGTGTATTCAATCCCGATGCAATTTCTGTGTTTCATCAACACTCAGATGGTCCACAGATTACAGATTGTCTCCAGATGTGCTTCGGAAACTACTACTGGTCATCCAGGGAACGATCAAAGCGTAGACTCTTTGAGACATTACTCCCATGGAGGAAAGTCCACATGGTGACTGTTGTATTCAATCCCGATGCAATTTCTGTGTTTCAACAACACTCTGATAGTAAACAGATTACAGAATGCCTCCATATGTGCATCGTAAACTACTACTGGTCTTCCAGGGAATGATCAAAGCGTAGACTGTTTGAGACGTTACTCCCATGGAGGAAAGTCCGCATGGTGACTGTTGTATTCAATCTCGCGGCAATTTCTGTGTTTCATCAACACTTTGAAGGTCTGCAGATTACAGAATGCCGCCAGATGTGCATCGGAAACTACTACTGGTCTTCCAGGGAACGATCAAAGCGTAGACTGTTTCAGATGTTACTCCCATGGAGGAAAGTGCGCATGGTGACTGTGGTACTCAGTCCCGGTGCAATTCTTGTGTTTCATCATCACTCTGATAGTCCACAGATTACAGATTGCCTCCAGATGTGCATCGGAAACTACTACTGGTCTTCCTGGGAACGATCAAACGTAGACTGTTTCAGACATTACTCCCATGGAGGAAAGTGCGGATGGTGACTAGTGTATTCAATCCCGATTCAATTTATGTGTTTCATCAACACTCAGATGGTCCACAGATTACAGAATTCCTCCAGATGTGCATCGGAAACTACTACTGGTCTTACAGGGAACGATCAAGGCGTAGATTGATTGAGACATTACTCCCATGGAGGAAAGTGCGCATGGTGACTGTAGTATTCTATCCCGATGCAATTTCTGTGTTTGATCATCACTTTGAAGGTCCACAGATTACAGAATGCATCCAGATGTGAATCGGAAACTACTACTGGTCTTTCTGGGAACGATCAAAACATAGACTGTTTCAGACGTTACTCCCATGGAGGAAAGTGCGGATGGTGACCGTTGTATTCAATCCCGATGCGATTTCTGCGTTTCATCAACACTCTGATAGTCCACAGATTACAGATTGTCTCCAGATGTGCTTCGGAAACTAGTACTGGTCTTCCAGGGAACGATCAAAGCGTAGACTCTTTGAGACATTACTCCCATGGAGGAAAGTCCACATGGTGACTGTTGTATTCAATCCCGATGCAATTTCTGTGTTTCAACAACACTCTGATAGTAAACAGATTACAGAATGCCTCCAGATGTGCAACGGAAACTACTACTGGTCTTCCAGGGAACGATCAAAGCGTAGACTGTTTGAGACATTACTCCCATGGAGGAAAATGCGCATGGTGACTATTGTACTCAATCCCGATGCAATTTCTGTGTTTCATCAACACTCTGATAGTCCACAGATTACAGATTGCCTCCAGATGTGCATCGGAAACTACTACTGGTCTTCCGGGGAACGATCAAACGTAGACTGTTTCAGACATTACTCCCATGGAGGAAAGTGCGCATGGTGACGGTTGTATTCAATCACGGTGCAATTTCTGTGTTTCATCAACACTTTGAAGGTCCACAGATTACAGAATGCCTCCAGATGTGCATCGGAAACTACTACTGGCCCTCCAGGGAACGATCAATGCATAGACTGTTTGAGACATTGCTCCCGTTGAGGAAAGTGCGCATGGTGACTGTTGTATTCCATCCCGATGCAATATCTGTGTTTCATCAACACTCAGTTAGTCCACAGATTACAGAATGCCTCCAGATGTGCATCGGAAACTACTACTGGTCTTCCAGGGAACGATCAAACCGTAGACTGTTTGAGACATTACGCACATGGAGGAAAGTGCGCATGGTGACTGCTGTATTCAATCCCGATGCAATTTCTGTGTTTCATCAACACTCTGATAGTCAACAGATTACTGAATTCCTCCAGATGTGCATCGGAAACTACTACTGGTCTTCCAGGGAACGATAAAAACGTAGACTGTTTCAGATGTTACTCCCGTGGAGGGAAGTGCGCATGGTGACTGTTGTATTCTATCCCGATGCAATATCTGTGTTTCATCAACGCTCAGTTAGTCCACAGATCACAGAATGCTTCCAGATGTTCATCGGAAACTACTACTGGTCTTCCAGGGAACGATCAAAGCGTAGACTGTTTGAGACATTACGCACATGGAGGAAAGTGCGCATGGTGACTGCTGTATTCAATCCCGATGCAATTTCTGTGTTTCATCAACACTCTGATAGTCAACAGATTACTGAATGAATCCAGATGTGCATCAGAAACTACTCCTGGACTTCCAGGGAACGATCAAAGCGTAGACTGTTTGAGACATTACGCACATGGAGGAAAGTGCGCATGGTGACTGCTGTATTCAATCCCGATGCAATTTCTGTGTTTCATCAACACTCTGATAGTCAACAGATTACTGAATTCCTCCAGATGTGCATCGGAAACTACTACTGGTCTTCCAGGGAACGATAAAAACGTAGACTGTTTCAGATGTTACTCCCATGGAGGAAAGTGCGGATGGTGACTGTTGTATTCAATCGCGATGCAATTTCTGTGATTCATCAACACTCTGATAGTCCACAGATTACAGATTGTCTCCAGATGTGCATGGGAAACTACTACTGGTCTTCCTGGGAACGATCAAAGCGTAGACTGTTTCAGACATTACTCCCATGGAGGAAAGTGCAGATGGTGACTGTTGTATTCACTCCCGATGCAATTTACGTGTTTCATCAACACTCTGATAGTCCACAGATTACAGATTGTCTCAAGATGTGCTTCGGAAACTACAACTGGTCTTCCAGGGAACGATCAAAACGTAGATTGTTTCAGATGTTACTCCCATGGAGGAAAGTTGTCATGGTGACTGTTGTATTCAATCCCGATGCAATTTCTGTGTTTCATCAATACTTTGAAGGTCCACAGATTACAGAATGCCTTCAGATGTGCATCGGAAGCTACTACTGGACTTACAGGGAACGATCAAAGCGTAGACTGTTTGAGACATTACTCCCATGGAGGGAAGTTCGCATGGCGACTGTTGTATTCAATCCTGATGCAATTTCTGTGTTTCATCAACACTTTGAAGGTCCACAGATTACAGAATACCTCCAGATGTGCATCGGAAACTACTAGTGGACTTCCAGGGAACGATCAAAGCGTACACTGTTTCAGATGTTACTCCCATGGAGGAAAGTTCGGATGGTGACTAGTGTATTCAATCCGGATGCAATTTCCGTGTTTCATATACACTCAGATAGTCCACAGATTACAGAATGCCTCCAGATGTGATTGGAAACTACTACTGGTATTCCAGGGAACGATCATAACGTAGACTGTTTCAGACATTACTCCCATGGAGGAAAGTGCGCATGGTGACTGTTGTACTCAATTACGATGCAATTTCTGTGTTTCAACAACACTCTGATAGTCCACAGATTGCAGAATGCCTCCAGATGTGCATCGGAAACTACTACTGGTCTTCCTGGGCACGATCAAAGCGTAGACTGTTTGAGACATTACTCCCAACGAGGAAAGTGCGGATGGTGACTGTTGTATTCAATCCCGATGCAATTTCTGTGTTTCATCAACACTCTGATAGTCCACAGATTACAGATTGTCTCAAGATGTGCTTCGGAAACTACAACTGGTCTTCCAGGGAACGATCAAAACGTAGACTGTTTCAGATGTTACTCCCATGGAGGAAAGTTTTCATGGTGACTGTTGTATTCAATCCCGATGCAATTTCTGTGTTTCATCATTACTTTAAACGTCCACAGATTACAGTATGCCTCCAGATGTGCATCGGAAGCTACTACTGGACCTACAGGGAACGATCAAAGCGTAGACTGTTAGAGACACTACTCCCATGGAGGGAATTTCGCATGGTGACTGTTGTATTCAATCCTGATGCAATTTCTGTGTTTCATCAACACTTTGAAGGTCCACAGATTACAGAATACCTCCAGATGTGCATCGGAAACTACTACTGGTCTTCCAGGGAACGATCAAAGCGTACACTGTTTCAGATGTTACTCCCATGGCGGAAAGTGCGGATGGTGACTAGTGTACTAAATCCCGATGCAATTTCTGTGTTTCATCAACACTCAGATAGTCCACAGATTACAGAATGCATCCAGATGTGAATCGGAAACTACTAGTGGACTTCCAGGGAACGATCAAAGCATAGACTGTTTGAGACATAACTCCCGTGGAGGAAAGTGCGCATGGTGAATGTTGTATTCATTCAACACTCAGTTAGTCCACAGATTACACAATGCATCCAGATGTGCATCGGAAACTACTACTGCTCTTCCAGGGACCGATCAAATAGTAGACTGTTTGAGACATTACTCCCATGGAGGAATGTCCACATTGTGACTGTTGTATTCAATCCCGATGCAATTTCTGTGTTTCAACAACACATCTGATAGTTAACAGATTACAGAATGCCTCCAGATGTGCATCGGGAACTACTACTGGTCTTCCAGGGAACGATCAAAGCGTAGACTGTTTGAGAGATTACTCCCATGGAGGAAAATGCGCATGGTGACTGTTGTATTCAATCTCAATGCAATTTCTGTGTTTCATCAACACTCTTATAGTCCACAGATTATAGAATGCCTCCAGATGTGCATCGGAAACTACTACTTTTCTTCCAGGGAACGATCAAAGAGTAGACTGTTTGAGACGTAACTACCATGGAGGAAAATGCGCATGGTGACTGTTGTATTCAATCCCGATGCAATTTCTGTGTTTCAGCAACTCTCTGATAATCCACAGATTACAGATTGCCTCCAGATGTGCATCGGAAACTACTACTGGTCTTCCAGGGAACGATCAGAGCGTAGACTGTTTGAGACATTACTCCTATGTAGGAAAGTGCGCATGGTGATTGTTGTACTCAATCCCGATGTAATTTCTGTGCTTCATCAACACTCTGATAGTCCACAGATTACAGAATGTCTCCAGATTTGAATTGGAAACTACTACTGGTCTTACAGGGAACGATCAAGTCGTAGACTGTTTGAGAATTACTCCCATGGAGGAAAGTTGTCATGGTGACTGTTGTATTCAATCCCGATGCTATTTCTGTGTTTCATCAATACTTTGAAGGTCCACAGATTACAGAATGCCTCCAGATGTGCATCGGAAGCTACTACTGGACTTCCAGGGAACGAACAAAGCGTAGACTGTTTGAGACATTACTCCCATGGAGTGAAGTTCGCATTGTGTCTGTTGTATTCAATCATGATGCTATTTCTGTGTTTCATCAACACTTTGAAGATCCACAGATTACAGAATGCCTCCAGATGTGCATCGGAAACTACTACTGGTCTGACAGGGAACGATCCAGGCGTAGATTGTTTGAGACATTACTCCCATGGAATAAAGTGCGCATGGTGACTGTTGTATTCAATCCCGATGCAATATCTGTGTTTCATCAACACTTAGTTAGTCCACAGATTACAGAATGCCTCCAGATGTGCATCGGAAACTACTACTGGTCTTATAGGGAAAGATCAAAGCGTAGACTGTTTGAGACATTACGCCCATGGAGGAAAGTGCGCATGGTGACTGTTGTATTCTATCCCGATGCAATTTCTGTGTTTGATCAACACTTTGAAGGTCCACAGATTACAGAATGCATCCAGATGTGCATCGGAAACTACTGCTGGACTTCCAGGGAACGATCAAAGCGTAGACTGTTTGAGACATTACTCCCATGGAGGAAAGTGCGCATGGTGACTATTGTACTCAATCCCGATGCAATTTCTGTGTTTCATCAACACTCTGATAGTCCACAGATTACAGAATGCCTCCAGATGTGCATTGGACACTAGACGGTTTCAGACGTTACTCCCATGGAGGAAAGTGCGGATGGTGACCGTTGTATTCAATCCCGATGCAATTTCTGCGTTTCATCAACACTGATAATCCACAGATTACAGAATGCCTCCAGATGTGCATCGGAAACTACTACTGGTCTTCCAGGGAACGATCAAAGCGTAGAGAGTTTGAGACATTACTCCCATGGAGTAAAGTGCTCATGGTGACTGTTGTATTCAATCCCGATTCAATTTCTGTGTTTCATCAACACTCTGATAGTCCACAGATTACAGACTACCTCCAGATGTGCATCGGAAACTACTACTGGTGTTCCAGGGAACGATCAAAGCATAGACTGTTTGAGACATTACTCCCGTTGAGGAAAGTGCGCATGGTGACTGTTGTATTCAATCCCGATGCAATATCTGTGTTTCATCAACACTCAGTTAGTCCACAAATTACAGGATGCCTCCAGATGTGCATCGGAAACTACTACTGGTCTTCCAGGGAATGATCAAAGCGTAGACTGTTTGAGACATTACGCCATGTAGGAAAGTGCGCATGGTGACTGTTGTATTCAATCCCGATGCAGTCTCTGTGTTTCATTACCTCTTTGAAGGTCCACAGATTACAGAATGCCTCCAGATGTGCATCGGAAACTACTACTGGACTTCCAGGGAATGATCAAAGCGTAGACTGTTTGAGACATTACTCCCATGGAGGAAAGTGCGCATGGTGACTGTTGTATTCAATCCCGATGCAATTTCTGTGTTTCATCAACACTCAGATGGTCCACAGATTACAGAATGCCTCCAGATGTGCATCGGAAACTACTACTGGTCTTACATTGAACGATCAAGGCGTAGATTGTTTGAGACATTACTCCCATGGAGGAAAGTGCGCATGGTGACTGTTGTATTGAATCCCGATGAAATATCTGTGTTTCATCAACACTTAGTTAGTCCACAGATTACAGAATGCCTCCAGATGTGCATCGGAAACTACTAATGGTCTTATAGGGAAAGATCAAAGCGTATACTGTTTGAGACATTACGCCCATGGAGGTAAGTGCGCATGGTGACTGTTGTATTCTATCCCGATGCAATTTCTGTGTTTGATCAACACTTTGAAGGTCCACAGATTTCAGAATGCATCCAGATGTGCATCGGAAACTACTACTGGACTTCCAGGGAACGATCAAAGCGTAGACTGTTTGAGACATTACTCCCATGGAGGAAAGTGCGCATGGTGACTATTGTACTCAATCCCGATGCAATTTCTGTGTTTCATCAAGACTCTGATAGTCCACAGATTACAGATTGCCTCCAGATGTGCATCGAAAAGTACTACTGGTCTTCCTGGGAACGATCAAATCATAGACTTTGTCAGACGTTACTCCCATGGAGGAAAGTGCGGATGGTGACCGTTGTATTCAATCCCGATGCGATATCTGTGTTTCATCAACACTCTGATAGTAAACAGATTACAGATTGCCTCCAGATGTGCTTCGGAAACTACTACTGGTCTTCCAG
Organism: Schistocerca gregaria; assembly: GCF_023897955.1. NCBI lineage: Eukaryota > Metazoa > Arthropoda > Insecta > Orthoptera > Acrididae > Schistocerca > Schistocerca gregaria. Next base: position 10,122,851 of record NC_064927.1, read on the forward strand.
GGAACGATCAAAGCGTAGACTCTTTGAGACATTACTCCCGTGGAGGAAAGTCCACATGGTGACTGTTGTATTCAATCCCGATGCAATTTCTATGTTTCAGCAACACTCTGATAGTCCACAGATTACAGAATGCCTCCAGATGTGCATCGGAAACTACTACTGGTCTTCCAGGGAACGATCAAAGCGTAGACTGTTTGAGACATTACTCCTATGTAGGAAAGTGCGCATGGTGATTGTTGTACTCAATCCCGATGTAATTTCTGTGCTTCATCAACACTCTGATAGTCCACAGATTACAGAATGCCTCCAGATTTGCATCGGAAACTACTACTGGTCTTGCAGGGAACGATCAAGTCGTAGACTGTTTGAGAATTACTCCCATGGAGGAAAGTTGTCATGGTGACTGTTGTACTCAATCTCGATGCTATTTCTGTGTTTCATGAATACTTTGAAGGTCCACAGATTACAGAATGCCTCCAGATGTGCATCGGAAGATACTACTGGACTTCCAGGGAACGATCAAAGCGTAGACTGTTTGAGACATTACTCCCATGGAGTGAAGTTCGCATGGTGACTGTTGTATTCATTCTTGATGCAATTTCTGTGTTTCATCAACACTTTGAAGGTTCACAGATTACAGAATGCCTCCAGATGTGCATCGGAAACTACTACTGGTCTTACAGGGAACGATCAACGCGTAGATTGTTTGAGACATTACTCCCATGGAGTAAAGTGCGCATGGTGACTGTTGTATTCAATCCCGATGCAATATCTGTTTCATCAACACTTAGTTAGTCCACAGATTACAGAATGCCTCCAGATGTGCATGGGAAACTACTACTGGTCTTATAGGGAAAGATCAAAGCGTAGACTGTTTGAGACATTACGCCCATGGAGGAAAGTGCGCATGGTGACTGTTGTATTCTATCCCGATGCAATTTCTGTGTTTGATCAACACTTTGAAGGTCCACAGATTACAGAATGCATCCAGATGTGCATCGGAAACTACTACTGGTCTTCCAGGGAACGATCAAAGCGTAGACTGTTTGAGACATTTCTCCCATGGAGGAAAGTGCGCATGGTGACTATTGTACTCAATCCCGATGCAATTTCTGTGTTTCATCAACACTCTGATAGTCCACAGATTACAGATTGCCTCCAGATGTGCATCGGAAACTACTACTGGTCTTCCTGGGAACGATCAAAGCGCAGACTGTTTGAGACATTACTCCCATGGAGGTAAGTAAGCATAGTGACTGTTGTATTCAATCACGATGCCATTTCTGTGTTTCATCAACACTCTGATAGTCCACAGATTACAGAATGCCTCCAGATGTGCATTGGACACTAGACGGTTTCAGACGTTACTCCCATGGATTAAAGTGCGGATGGTGACCGTTGTATTCAATCCCGATGCAATTTCTGCGTTTCATCAACACTCTGATAATCCATAGATTACAGAATGCCTCCAGATGTGCATCGGAAACTACTACTGGTCTTCCAGGGAACGATCAAAGCGTAGAGAGTTTGAGACATTACTCCCATGGAGGAAAGTGCGCATGGTGACTGTTGTATTCAATCCCGATGCAATTTCTGTGTTTCATCAACACTCTGATAGTCCACAGATTACAGACTACCTCCAGATGTGCATCGGAAACTACTACTGGTCTTCCAGGGAACGATCAAAACGTAGACTGTTTGAGACATTACTACCATGGAGGAAAATGCGCATGGTGACTGTTGTATTCAATCCCGATGCAATTTCTGTGTTTCATCAACTCTCAGATGGTCCACAGATTACAGAATGCCTCCAGATGTGCATCGGAAACTACTACTGGTCTTACAGGGAACGATCAAGGCGTAGATTGTTTGAGACATTACTCCCATGGAGGAAAGTGCGCATGGTGACTGTTGTATTCAATCCCGATGCAATATCTGTGTTTCATCAACACTTAGTTAGTCCACAGATTACAGACTACCTCCAGATGTGCATCGGAAACTACTAATAGTCATCCAGGGAATGATCAAAGCATAGACTGTTTGAGACATTACACCCGTTGAGGAAAGTGCGCATGGTGACTGTTGTATTCAATCCCGATGAAATATCTGTGTTTCATCAACACTTAGTTAGTCCACAAATTACAGGATGCCTCCAGATGTGCATCGGAAACTACCACTGGTCTTCAAGGGAATGATCAAAGCGTAGACTGTTTGAGACATTACGCCCATGGAGGAAAGTGCGCATGGTGACTGTTGAATTCAATCCCGATGCAATCTCTGTGTTTCATTAACTCTTTGAAGGTCCACAGATTACAGAATGCCTCCAGATGTGCATCGGAAACTACTACTGGACTTCCAGGGAATGATCAAAGCGTAGACTCTTTGAGACATTACTTCCATGGAGGAAAGTGCGCATGGTGACTGTTGTATTCAATCCCGATGAAATTTCTGTGTTTCATCAACACTTTGAAGGTCTACAGATTACAGAATGCCTCCAGATGTGCATCGGAAACTACTACTGGTCTTCCAGGGAACGATCAAAGCGTACACTGTTTCAGATGTTACTCCCATGGAGGGAAGTGCGCATGGTGACTGTGGTACTCAATCCCGATGCAATTCTTGTGTTTCATCAACACTCTGATAGTCCACAGATTACAGATTGCCTCCAGATGTGCATCGGAAACTACTACTGGTCTTCCTGGGAACGATCAAACGTAGATGGTTTCAGACATTACTCCCGTAGAGGAAAGTGCGCATGGTGACCGTTGTATTCAATCACGGTGTAATTTCTGTGTTTCATCAACACTTTGAAGGTCCACAGATTACAGAATGCCTCTAGATGTGCATTGGAAACTACTACTGGCCTTCCAGTTAACGATCAAAGCGTAGACTGTTTGAGACTTAACTACCGTGGAGGAAAGTGCGCATGGTGACTGTTGTATTCTATCCCGATGCAATATCTGTGTTTCATCAACGCTCAGTTAGTACACAGATCACAGAATGCTTCCAGATGTTCATCGGAAACTACTACTGGACTTCCAGGGAACGATCAAAACGTAGAGTGTTTGAGAATTACTCCCATGGAGGAAAGTGCGCATGGTGACTGTTGTTTTCAATCCCGATGGAATTTACGTGTTTCATCAACACTTTGAAGGTCCACAGATTACAGAATGCCTCCAGAAGTGCATCGGAAACTACTACTGGACTTCCAGGGAACGATCAAAGCGTAGACTGTTTGAGACATTACTCCCATGGAGGTATGTGCGCATGGTGACTGTTGTATTCATTCCCGATGCAATTTCTGTGTTTCATCAACACTTTGAAGGTACACAAATTACAGAATGCCTACAGATGTGATCGGAAACTACTACTGGTCTTCCAGGGAACGATCAAAGCGTACACTGTTTCAGATGTTACTCCCATGGAGGAAAGTGCGGATGGTGACTAGTGTATTAAATCCCGATACAATTTCTGTGTTTCATCAACACTCAGATAGTCCACAGATTACAGAATGCCTCCAGATGTGCATCGGAAACTACTACTGGTCTTCCAGGGAACGTTCAAAGCGTAGACTGTTTGAGACATTACTTCTATGTAGGAAAGTGCGCATGGTGACTGTTGTACTCAATCCCGATGTAATTTCTGTGCTTCATCAACACTCTGATAGTCCACAGATTACAGAATGCCTCCAGGTTTGCATCGGAAACTACTACTGATCTTACAGGGAACGATCAATTCGTAGATTGTTTGAGAATTACTCCCATGGAGGAAAGTTGTCATGGTGACTGTTGTATTCAATCACGATGCAATTTCTGTGTTTCATCAATACTTTGAAAGTGAACAGATTAGAGAATGCCTCCAGATGTGCATCGGAAACTACTACTGGTCTTTCAGGGAACGATCAAGGCGTAGATTGTTTCAGACATTACTCCCATGGAATAAAGTGCGCATGGTGACTGTTGTATTCAATCCCGATGCAATATCTGTGTTTCATCAACACTTAGTTAGTCCACAGATTACAGAATGCCTCCAGATGTGCATCGGAAACTACTACTTGTCTTATAGGGAAAGATCAAAGCGTAGACTGTTTGAGACATTACTCCCATGGAGGTAAGTGCGCATGGTGACTGTTGTATTCAATCACGATGCATTTCTGTGTTTCATCAACACTGTGATACTCCACAGATTACAGAATGCCTCCAGATGTGCATCGGAAACTAGACGGTTTCAGACGTTACTCCCATGTAGGAATGTGCGGATGGTGACCGTTGTATTCAATCCCTATGAAATTTCTGCGTTTCATCAACACTCTGATAATCCACAGATTACAGAATGCCTCCAGATGTGCATCGGAAACTACTACTGGGCTTCCAGGGAACGATCAAAGCGTAGAGAGTTTGAGACATTACTCCAATGGAGGAAAGTGCGCATGGTGACTGTTGTATTCAATCCCGATGCAACTTCTGTGTTTCATCAACACTCTGATAGTCCACAGATTACAGACTACCTCCAGATGTGCATCGGAAACTACTACTGGACTTCCAGGGAACGATCAAAGCGTAGACTGTTTGAGACATTAATACCATGGAGTGAAGTTCGCATGGTGACTGTTGTATTGACTCCTGATGCAATTTCTGTGTTTCATTAACTCTTTGAAGGTCCACAGATTACAGAATGCCTCCAGATGTGCATCGGAAACTACTACTGGACTTCCAGGGAATGATCAAAGCGTAGACTGTTTGAGACATTACTCCCATGGAGGAAAGTGCGCATGGTGACTGTTGTATTCATTCCCGATGCAATTTCTGTGTTTCATCAACACTTTGAAGGTACACAAATTACAGAATGCCTACAGATGTGATCGGAAACTACTACTGGTCTTCCAGGGAACGATCAAAGCGTACACTGTTTCAGATGTTACTCCCATGGAGGAAAGTGCGGATGGTGACTAGTGTATTAAATCCCGATACAATTTCTGTGTTTCATCAACACTCAGATAGTCCACAGATTACAGAATGCCTCCAGATGTGCATCGGAAACTACTACTGGTCTTCCAGGGAACGATCAAAGCGTAGACTGTTTGAGACATTACTTCTATGTAGGAAAGTGCGCATGGTGACTGTTGTACTCAATCCCGATGTAATTTCTGTGCTTCATCAACACTCTGATAGTCCACAGATTACAGAATGCCTCCAGGTTTGCATCGGAAACTACTACTGATCTTACAGGGAACGATCAATTCGTAGATTGTTTGAGAATTACTCCCATGGAGGAAAGTTGTCATGGTGACTGTTGTATTCAATCACGATGCAATTTCTGTGTTTCATCAATACTTTGAAGGTCCACAGATTAGAGAATGCCTCCAGGTGTGCATCGGAAACTACTACTGGTCTTTCAGGGAACGATCAAGGCGTAGATTGTTTCAGACATTACTCCCATGGAATAAAGTGCGCATGGTGACTGTTGTATTCAATCCCGATGCAATATCTGTGTTTCATCAACACTTAGTTAGTCCACAGATTACAGAATGCCTCCAGATGTGCATCGGAAACTACTACTGGTCTTATAGGGAAAGATCAAAGCGTAGACTGTTTGAGACATTACTCCCATGGAGGTAAGTGCGCATGGTGACTGTTGTATTCAATCACGATGCAATTTCTGTGTTTCATCAACACTGTGATAGTCCACAGATTACAGAATGCCTCCAGATGAGCATCGGAAACTAGACGGTTTCAGACGTTACTCCCATGTAGGAAAGTGCGGATGGTGACCGTTGTATTCAATCCCTATGAAATTTCTGCGTTTCATCAACACTCTGATAATCCAGAGATTACAGAATGCCTCCTGATGTGCATCGGAAACTACTACTGGTCTTCCAGGGAACGATCAAAGCGTAGAGAGTTTGAGATATTACTCCCATGGAGGAAAGTGCGCATGGTGACTGTTGTATTCAATCCCGATGCAACTTCTGCGTTTCATCAACACTCTGATAGTCCACAGATTACAGACTACCTCCAGATGTGCATCGGAAACTACTACTGGACTTCCAGGGAACGATCAAAGCGTAGACTGTTTGAGACATTAATCCCATGGAGTGAAGTTCGCATGGTGACTGTTGTATTGACTCCTGATGCAATTTCTGTGTTTAATTAACTCTTTGAAGGTCCACAGATTACAGAATGCCTCCAGATGTGCATCGGAAACTACTACTGGACTTCCAGGGAATGATCAAAGCGTAGACTGTTTGAGACATTACTCCCACGGAGGAAATTGCGCATGGTGACTGTTGTATTCAATCCCGATGCAATTTCTGTGTTTCATCAACACTCTGACAATGCACAGATTACAGAATGATACCAGATGTGCATCGGAAACAACTACTGGTCTTCCAGGGAACGATCAAAGCCTAGACTGTTTGAGACATTACTCCCGTGGAGGAAAGTGGGCATGGTGACTGTTGTATTCAATCCCGATGCAATTTCTGTGTTTCATCAACACTCTGATAGTCCACAGATTACAGAATCCCTCCAGATGTGCATCGGAAACTACTACTTTTCTTCCAGGGAACGATCAAATCGTAGACTGTTTGAGACATTACTCCCATGGAGGAAAGTGCTGATGGTGACTGTTGTGTTCAATCCCGATGCAATTTCTGTGTTTCGTCAACGCTCAGTTAGTCCACAGATCACAGAATGCCTCCAGATTTTCATCGGAAACAACACTGGTCTTCCAGGGAACGATCAAAGCGTACACTGTTTGAGACATTATTCCCATGGAGGAATGTGCGCATGGTGACTGTTGTATTCAATCCCGAAGCAATTTCTGTGTTTCATCAACACTTTGAAGGTACACAGATTACAGAATGCCTCTAGATGTGCATCGGAAACTACTACTGGTCTTCCAGGGAACGATAAAAACGTAGACTGTTTCAGATGTTACTCCCATGGAGGAAAGTGCGGATGGTGACTGTTGTATTCAATCGCGATGCAATTTCTGTAATTCATAAACACTCTGATAGTCCACAGATTACAGATTGTCTCCAGATGTGCATCGGAAAATACTACTGGTCTTCCTGGGAACGATCAAAGAATGGACTGTTTCAGACATTACTCCCATGGAGGAAAGTGCGGATGGTGATTGTTGTGTTCACTCCCGATGCAATTTCTGTGTTTCATCAACACTTTGAAGGTCCACAGATTACAGAATGCCTCCAGATGTGATCGGAAACTACTACTGGTATTCCAGGGAACGATCAAAGCCTAGACTGTATCAGACAATACTCCCATGGAGGAAAGTGCGCATGGTGACTGTTGTACTCAATCCCGATGCAATTTCTGTGTTTCAACAACACTCTGATAGTCCACAGATTGCAGAATGCCTCCAGATGTGCATCGGAAACTACTACTGGTCTTCCTGGGCACGATCAAAGCGTAGACTGTTTGAGACATTAAACCCATGGAGGAAAGTGCGGATGGTGACTGTTGTATTGAATCCTGATGCAATTTCTGTGTTTCATCAACACTCTGATAGTCCACAGATTACAGATTGTCTCAAGATGTGCATCGGAAACTACAACTGTGTTCCAGGGAACGATCAAAAGGTAGACTGTTTCAGACGTTACTCCCATGGAGGAAAGTGCTGATGGTGACTGTTGTACTCAATCCCGATGCAATTTCTGTGTTTCATCAACACTCTGATAGTCCACAGATTACAGATTGCCTCCAGATGTGCATCGAAACTACTACTGGTCTTCCTGAGAACGACCAAAACGTAGACTGTTTGAGACATTACTCCCATGGAGGAAAGTGCGCATGGTGACTGTTGTATTCGATCCCGATGCAATTTCTGTGTTTCAACAACACTCTGATAGTAAACAGATTACAGAACGCCTCCAAATGTGCATCGGAAACTACTACTGGTCTTCCAGGGAACGATCAAAGCGTAGACTCTTTGAGACATTACTCCCATGGAGGAAATTGCGCATGGTGTCTGTTGTATTCAATCCCGATGCAATTTCTGTGTTTCATCCACACTCTGATTGTCCAAAGATTACAGAATGCCTCCAGATGTGCATCGGAAACTACTACTGGTCTTCCAGGGAACGATCAAAGCGTAGAATGTTTGAGACATTACTCCCATGGAGGAAGGTCCGCATGATGACTGTTGTGTTCAATCCCGATGCAAATTCTGTGTTTCATCAACACTTTGAAGGTCCACAGATTACAGAATGCCTCCAGATGTGCATCGGAAAGTACTACTGGTCTTCCAGGGAACGATCAAAACGTAGAGTGTTTCTGACGTTACTCCAAAGGAGAAAAGTGAGGATGGTAACTGTTGTATTCAATCCCGATGCAAGTTCTGTGTTTCATCAACACTCTGATAGTCCACAGGTTACAGATTGTCTCCAGATGTGCATCGGAAACTACTACTGGTCTTCCTGAATACGATCAAAGCGTTGACAGTTTCAGACATTACTCCCATGGAGGAAAGTCCACATAGTGATTGTTGTATTCAAACCCGATGCAATTTCTGCGTTTCAACAAAACTCTGATAGTAAACTGATTACAGAATGCCTCCAGGTGTGCATCGGAAACTACTACTGGTCTTATAGGGAAAGATCAAAGCGTAGACTGTTTTAGACATTACGCCCATGGAGGAAAGTGCGCATGGTGACTGTTGTATTCTATCCCGATGCAATTTCTGTTTTTGATCAACACTTTGAGGGGCCACAGATTACAGAATGCATCCAGATGTGCATCGGAAACTACATCTGGACTACGAGGGAACGATCAAAGCGTAGACTGTTTGAGACATTACTCCCATGGAGGAATGTGCGCATGGTGACTATTGTACACAATCCCGATGGAATTTCTGTGTTTCATCAACACTCTGATAGTCCACAGATTACAGATTGCCTCCAGATATGCATCGGAAACTAATACTGGTTTTCCTGGGAACGATCAAAGCGTAGACTGTTTGAGACATTACTCCCATGGAGGTAAGTGCGCATGGTGACTGTTGTATTCAATCACGATACAATTTCTGTGTTTCATCAACACTCTGATAGTCCACAGAATACAGAATGCCTCCAGATGTGCATCGGAAACTAGACGGTTTCAGACGTTACTCCCATGGATGAAAGTGCGGATGGTGACCGTTGTATTCAATCCCGATGCAATTTCTGCGTTTCATCAACACTCTGATTATCCACAGATTACAGAATGGCTCCAGATGTGCATCGGAAACTACTACTGGTCTTGCAGGGAACGATCAAGTCGTAGACTGTTTGAGAATTACTCCCATGGAGGAAAGTTGTCATGGTGACTGTTGTACTCAATCTCGATGCTATTTCTGTGTTTCATGAATACTTTGAAGGTCCACAGATTACAGAATGCCTCCAGATGTGCATCGGAAGATACTACTGGACTTCCAGGGAACGATCAAAGCGTAGACTGTTTGAGACATTACTCCCATGGAGTGAAGTTCGCATGGTGACTGTTGTATTCATTCATGATGCAATTTCTGTGTTTCATCAACACTTTGAAGGTTCACAGATTACAGAATGCCTCCAGATGTGCATCGGAAACTACTACTGGTCTTACAGGGAACGATCAACGCGTAGATTGTTTGAGACATTACTCCCATGGAGTAAAGTGCGCATGGTGACTGTTGTATTCAATCCCGATGCAATATCTGTTTCATCAACACTTAGTTAGTCCACAGATTACAGAATGCCTCCAGATGTGCATGGGAAACTACTACTGGTCTTATAGGGAAAGATCAAAGCGTAGACTGTTTGAGACATTACGCCCATGGAGGAAAGTGCGCATGGTGACTGTTGTATTCTATCCCGATGCAATTTCTGTGTTTGATCAACACTTTGAAGGTCCACAGATTACAGAATGCATCCAGATGTGCATCGGAAACTACTACTGGTCTTCCAGGGAACGATCAAAGCGTAGACTGTTTGAGACATTTCTCCCATGGAGGAAAGTGCGCATGGTGACTATTGTACTCAATCCCGATGCAATTTCTGTGTTTCATCAACACTCTGATAGTCCACAGATTACAGATTGCCTCCAGATGTGCATCGGAAACTACTACTGGTCTTCCTGGGAACGATCAAAGCGCAGACTGTTTGAGACATTACTCCCATGGAGGTAAGTAAGCATAGTGACTGTTGTATTCAATCACGATGCCATTTCTGTGTTTCATCAACACTCTGATAGTCCACAGATTACAGAATGCCTCCAGATGTGCATTGGACACTAGACGGTTTCAGACGTTACTCCCATGGATTAAAGTGCGGATGGTGACCGTTGTATTCAATCCCGATGCAATTTCTGCGTTTCATCAACACTCTGATAATCCATAGATTACAGAATGCCTCCAGATGTGCATCGGAAACTACTACTGGTCTTCCAGGGAACGATCAAAGCGTAGAGAGTTTGAGACATTACTCCCATGGAGGAAAGTGCGCATGGTGACTGTTGTATTCAATCCCGATGCAATTTCTGTGTTTCATCATCACTCTGATAGTCCACAGATTACAGACTACCTCCAGATGTGCATCGGAAACTACTACTGGTCTTCCAGGGAACGATCAAAACGTAGACTGTTTGAGACATTACTACCATGGAGGAAAATGCGCATGGTGACTGTTGTATTCAATCCCGATGCAATTTCTGTGTTTCATCAACTCTCAGATGGTCCACAGATTACAGAATGCCTCCAGATGTGCATCGGAAACTACTACTGGTCTTACAGGGAACGATCAAGGCGTAGATTGTTTGAGACATTACTCCCATGGAGGAAAGTGCGCATGGTGACTGTTGTATTCAATCCCGATGCAATATCTGTGTTTCATCAACACTTAGTTAGTCCACAGATTACAGACTACCTCCAGATGTGCATCGGAAACTACTACTAGTCATCCAGGGAATGATCAAAGCATAGACTGTTTGAGACATTACACCCGTTGAGGAAAGTGCGCATGGTGACTGTTGTATTCAATCCCGATGAAATATCTGTGTTTCATCAACACTTAGTTAGTCCACAAATTACAGGATGCCTCCAGATGTGCATCGGAAACTACCACTGGTCTTCAAGGGAATGATCAAAGCGTAGACTGTTTGAGACATTACGCCCATGGAGGAAAGTGCGCATGGTGACTGTTGAATTCAATCCCGATGCAATCTCTGTGTTTCATTAACTCTTTGAAGGTCCACAGATTACAGAATGCCTCCAGATGTGCATCGGAAACTACTACTGGACTTCCAGGGAATGATCAAAGCGTAGACTCTTTGAGACATTACTTCCATGGAGGAAAGTGCGCATGGTGACTGTTGTATTCAATCCCGATGAAATTTCTGTGTTTCATCAACACTTTGAAGGTCTACAGATTACAGAATGCCTCCAGATGTGCATCGGAAACTACTACTGGTCTTCCAGGGAACGATCAAAGCGTACACTGTTTCAGATGTTACTCCCATGGAGGGAAGTGCGCATGGTGACTGTGGTACTCAATCCCGATGCAATTCTTGTGTTTCATCAACACTCTGATAGTCCACAGATTACAGATTGCCTCCAGATGTGCATCGGAAACTACTACTGGTCTTCCTGGGAACGATCAAACGTAGATGGTTTCAGACATTACTCCCGTAGAGGAAAGTGCGCATGGTGACCGTTGTATTCAATCACGGTGCAATTTCTGTGTTTCATCAACACTTTGAAGGTCCACAGATTACAGAATGCCTCTAGATGTGCATCGGAAACTACTACTGGCCTTCCAGTTAACGATCAAAGCGTAGACTGTTTGAGACTTAACTACCGTGGAGGAAAGTGCGCATGGTGACTGTTGTATTCTATCCCGATGCAATATCTGTGTTTCATCAACGCTCAGTTAGTACACAGATCACAGAATGCTTCCAGATGTTCATCGGAAACTACTACTGGACTTCCAGGGAACGATCAAAACGTAGAGTGTTTGAGAATTACTCCCATGGAGGAAAGTGCGCATGGTGACTGTTGTTTTCAATCCCGATGGAATTTACGTGTTTCATCAACACTTTGAAGGTCCACAGATTACAGAATGCCTCCAGAAGTGCATCGGAAACTACTACTGGACTTCCAGGGAACGATCAAAGCGTAGACTGTTTGAGACATTACTCCCATGGAGGTATGTGCGCATGGTGACTGTTGTATTCATTCCCGATGCAATTTCTGTGTTTCATCAACACTTTGAAGGTACACAAATTACAGAATGCCTACAGATGTGATCGGAAACTACTACTGGTCTTCCAGGGAACGATCAAAGCGTACACTGTTTCAGATGTTACTCCCATGGAGGAAAGTGCGGATGGTGACTAGTGTATTAAATCCCGATACAATTTCTGTGTTTCATCAACACTCAGATAGTCCACAGATTACAGAATGCCTCCAGATGTGCATCGGAAACTACTACTGGTCTTCCAGGGAACGATCAAAGCGTAGACTGTTTGAGACATTACTTCTATGTAGGAAAGTGCGCATGGTGACTGTTGTACTCAATCCCGATGTAATTTCTGTGCTTCATCAACACTCTGATAGTCCACAGATTACAGAATGCCTCCAGGTTTGCATCGGAAACTACTACTGATCTTACAGGGAACGATCAATTCGTAGATTGTTTGAGAATTACTCCCATGGAGGAAAGTTGTCATGGTGACTGTTGTATTCAATCACGATGCAATTTCTGTGTTTCATCAATACTTTGAAGGTGAACAGATTAGAGAATGCCTCCAGATGTGCATCGGAAACTACTACTGGTCTTTCAGGGAACGATCAAGGCGTAGATTGTTTCAGACACTACTCCCATGGAATAAAGTGCGCATGGTGACTGTTGTATTCAATCCCGATGCAATATCTGTGTTTCATCAACACTTAGTTAGTCCACAGATTACAGAATGCCTCCAGATGTGCATCGGAAACTACTACTTGTCTTATAGGGAAAGATCAAAGCGTAGACTGTTTGAGACATTACTCCCATGGAGGTAAGTGCGCATGGTGACTGTTGTATTCAATCACGATGCATTTCTGTGTTTCATCAACACTGTGATACTCCACAGATTACAGAATGCCTCCAGATGTGCATCGGACACTAGACGGTTTCAGACGTTACTCCCATGTAGGAAAGTGCGGATGGTGACCGTTGTATTCAATCCCTATGAAATTTCTGCGTTTCATCAACACTCTGATAATCCACAGATTACAGAATGCCTCCAGATGTGCATCGGAAACTACTACTGGGCTTCCAGGGAACGATCAAAGCGTAGAGAATTTGAGACATTACTCCAATGGAGGAAAGTGCGCATGGTGACTGTTGTATTCAATCCCGATGCAACTTCTGTGTTTCATCAACACTCTGATAGTCCACAGATTACAGACTACCTCGAGATGTGCATCGGAAACTACTACTGGACTTCCAGGGAACGATCAAAGCGTAGACTGTTTGAGACATTAATACCATGGAGTGAAGTTCGCATGGTGACTGTTGTATTGACTCCTGATGCAATTTCTGTGTTTCATTAACTCTTTGAAGGTCCACAGATTACAGAATGCCTCCAGATGTGCATCGGAAACTACTACTGGACTTCCAGGGAATGATCAAAGCGTAGACTGTTTGAGACATTACTCCCATGGAGGAAAGTGCGCATGGTGACTGTTGTATTCATTCCCGATGCAATTTCTGTGTTTCATCAACACTTTGAAGGTACACAAATTACAGAATGCCTACAGATGTGATCGGAAACTACTACTGGTCTTCCAGGGAACGATCAAAGCGTACACTGTTTCAGATGTTACTCCCATGGAGGAAAGTGCGGATGGTGACTAGTGTATTAAATCCCGATACAATTTCTGTGTTTCATCAACACTCAGATAGTCCACAGATTACAGAATGCCTCCAGATGTGCATCGGAAACTACTACTGGTCTTCCAGGGAACGATCAAAGCGTAGACTGTTTGAGACATTACTTCTATGTAGGAAAGTGCGCATGGTGACTGTTGTACTCAATCCCGATGTAATTTCTGTGCTTCATCAACACTCTGATAGTCCACAGATTACAGAATGCCTCCAGGTTTGCATCGGAAACTACTACTGATCTTACAGGGAACGATCAATTCGTAGATTGTTTGAGAATTACTCCCATGGAGGAAAGTTGTCATGGTGACTGTTGTATTCAATCCCGATGCAATTTCTGCGTTTCATCAACACTCTGATAATCCAGAGATTACAGAATGCCTCCTGATGTGCATCGGAAACTACTACTGGTCTTCCAGGGAACGATCAAAGCGTAGAGAGTTTGAGATATTACTCCCATGGAGGAAAGTGCGCATGGTGACTGTTGTATTCAATCCCGATGCAACTTCTGCGTTTCATCAACACTCTGATAGTCCACAGATTACAGACTACCTCCAGATGTGCATCGGAAACTACTACTGGACTTCCAGGGAACGATCAAAGCGTAGACTGTTTGAGACATTAATCCCATGGAGTGAAGTTCGCATGGTGACTGTTGTATTGACTCCTGATGCAATTTCTGTGTTTAATTAACTCTTTGAAGGTCCACAGATTACAGAATGCCTCCAGATGTGCATCGGAAACTACTACTGGACTTCCAGGGAATGATCAAAGCGTAGACTGTTTGAGACATTACTCCCACGGAGGAAATTGCGCATGGTGACTGTTGTATTCAATCCCGATGCAATTTCTGTGTTTCATCAACACTCTGACAATGCACAGATTACAGAATGATACCAGATGTGCATCGGAAACAACTACTGGTCTTCCAGGGAACGATCAAAGCCTAGACTGTTTGAGACATTACTCCCGTGGAGGAAAGTGGGCATGGTGACTGTTGTATTCAATCCCGATGCAATTTCTGTGTTTCATCAACACTCTGATAGTCCACAGATTACAGAATCCCTCCAGATGTGCATCGGAAACTACTACTTTTCTTCCAGGGAACGATCAAATCGTAGACTGTTTGAGACATTACTCCCATGGAGGAAAGTGCTGATGGTGACTGTTGTATTCAATCCCGAAGCAATTTCTGTGTTTCATCAACACTTTGAAGGTACACAGATTACAGAATGCCTCTAGATGTGCATCGGAAACTACTACTGGTCTTCCAGGGAACGATAAAAACGTAGACTGTTTCAGATGTTACTCCCATGGAGGAAAGTGCGGATGGTGACTGTTGTATTCAATCGCGATGCAATTTCTGTAATTCATAAACACTCTGATAGTCCACAGATTACAGATTGTCTCCAGATGTGCATCGGAAAATACTACTGGTCTTCCTGGGAACGATCAAAGAATGGACTGTTTCAGACATTACTCCCATGGAGGAAAGTGCGGATGGTGATTGTTGTATTCACTCCCGATGCAATTTCTGTGTTTCATCAACACTTTGAAGGTCCACAGATTACAGAATGCCTCCAGATGTGATCGGAAACTACTACTGGTATTCCAGGGAACGATCAAAGCCTAGACTGTATCAGACAATACTCCCATGGAGGAAAGTGCGCATGGTGACTGTTGTACTCAATCCCGATGCAATTTCTGTGTTTCAACAACACTCTGATAGTCCACAGATTGCAGAATGCCTCCAGATGTGCATCGGAAACTACTACTGGTCTTCCTGGGCACGATCAAAGCGTAGACTGTTTGAGACATTAAACCCATGGAGGAAAGTGCGGATGGTGACTGTTGTATTGAATCCTGATGCAATTTCTGTGTTTCATCAACACTCTGATAGTCCACAGATTACAGATTGTCTCAAGATGTGCATCGGAAACTACAACTGTGTTCCAGGGAACGATCAAAAGGTAGACTGTTTCAGACGTTACTCCCATGGAGGAAAGTGCTGATGGTGACTGTTGTACTCAATCCCGATGCAATTTCTGTGTTTCATCAACACTCTGATAGTCCACAGATTACAGATTGCCTCCAGATGTGCATCGAAACTACTACTGGTCTTCCTGAGAACGACCAAAACGTAGACTGTTTGAGACATTACTCCCATGGAGGAAAGTGCGCATGGTGACTGTTGTATTCGATCCCGATGCAATTTCTGTGTTTCAACAACACTCTGATAGTAAACAGATTACAGAACGCCTCCAAATGTGCATCGGAAACTACTACTGGTCTTCCAGGGAACGATCAAAGCGTAGACTCTTTGAGACATTACTCCCATGGAGGAAATTGCGCATGGTGTCTGTTGTATTCAATCCCGATGCAATTTCTGTGTTTCATCCACACTCTGATTGTCCAAAGATTACAGAATGCCTCCAGATGTGCATCGGAAACTACTACTGGTCTTCCAGGGAACGATCAAAGCGTAGAATGTTTGAGACATTACTCCCATGGAGGAAGGTCCGCATGATGACTGTTGTGTTCAATCCCGATGCAAATTCTGTGTTTCATCAACACTTTGAAGGTCCACAGATTACAGAATGCCTCCAGATGTGCATCGAAAAGTACTACTGGTCTTCCAGGGAACGATCAAAACGTAGAGTGTTTCTGACGTTACTCCAAAGGAGAAAAGTGAGGATGGTAACTGTTGTATTCAATCCCGATGCAAGTTCTGTGTTTCATCAACACTCTGATAGTCCACAGGTTACAGATTGTCTCCAGATGTGCATCGGAAACTACTACTGGTCTTCCTGAATACGATCAAAGCGTTGACAGTTTCAGACATTACTCCCATGGAGGAAAGTCCACATAGTGATTGTTGTATTCAAACCCGATGCAATTTCTGCGTTTCAACAAAACTCTGATAGTAAACTGATTACAGAATGCCTCCAGGTGTGCATCGGAAACTACTACTGGTCTTATAGGGAAAGATCAAAGCGTAGACTGTTTTAGACATTACGCCCATGGAGGAAAGTGCGCATGGTGACTGTTGTATTCTATCCCGATGCAATTTCTGTTTTTGATCAACACTTTGAGGGGCCACAGATTACAGAATGCATCCAGATGTGCATCGGAAACTACATCTGGACTACGAGGGAACGATCAAAGCGTAGACTGTTTGAGACATTACTCCCATGGAGGAATGTGCGCATGGTGACTATTGTACACAATCCCGATGGAATTTCTGTGTTTCATCAACACTCTGATAGTCCACAGATTACAGATTGCCTCCAGATATGCATCGGAAACTAATACTGGTTTTCCTGGGAACGATCAAAGCGTAGACTGTTTGAGACATTACTCCCATGGAGGTAAGTGCGCATGGTGACTGTTGTATTCAATCACGATACAATTTCTGTGTTTCATCAACACTCTGATAGTCCACAGAATACAGAATGCCTCCAGATGTGCATCGGAAACTAGACGGTTTCAGACGTTACTCCCATGGATGAAAGTGCGGATGGTGACCGTTGTATTCAATCCCGATGCAATTTCTGCGTTTCATCAACACTCTGATTATCCACAGATTACAGAATGGCTCCAGATGTGCATCGGAAACTACTACTGGTCTTCCAGGGAACGATCAAAGCGTAGAGAGTTTGAGACATTACTCCCATGGAGGAAAGTGCGCATGGTGACTGTTGTATTCAATCCCGATGCAATTTCTGCGTTTCATCAACACTCTGATAGTCCACAGATTACAGACTACCTCCAGATGTGCATCGGAAACTACTACTGGACTTCCAGGGAACGATCAAAGCGTAGACTGTTTGAGACATTACTCCCATGGAGTGAAGTTCGCATGGTGACTTTTGTATTGACTCCTGATGCAATTTCTGTGTTTCATTAACTTTTTGAAGGTCCACAGATTACAGAATGCCTCCAGATGTGCATCGGAAACTACTACTGTTCTTCCAGTGAACGATCAAAGCGTATACTCTTTGAGACATTACGCCCATGGAGGAAAGTGCGATGGTGACTGTTGTATTCAATCCCGAAGCAATTTCTGTGTTTCATCAACACTCTGATAGTCCACAGATTACAGAATGCCTCCAGATGTGCATCGGAAACTACTACTGGACTTATAGGGAACGATCAAAGCGTAGACTGTTTGAGACATCACTTCAATGGAGGAATGTGCGCATGGTGACTGTTGTATTCAATCCCGATGGAATTTCTGTGTTTCATCAACACTTTGAAGGTACACAGATTACAGAATGAATCCAGATGTGCATCGGAAACTACTACTGGTCTTCCAGGGAACGATAAAAACGTAGACTCTTTCAGATGTTACTCCCATTTAGGAAAATGCGGATGGTGACTGTTGTATTCAATCCCGATGCAATTTCTGTGTTTCATCAACACTCTGATAGTCCACAGATTACAGATTGTCTCCAGATGTGCATCGGAAACTACTACTGGTCTTCCTGGGAACGATCAAAGCGTAGACTGTTTCAGACATTACTCCCATTTAGGAAAGTGCGGATGGTGATTGTTGTATTCACTCCCGATGCAATTTCTGTGTTTCATCAACACTTTGAAGGGCCACAGATTACAGAATTCCTCCAGATGTGATCGGAAACTACTACTGGTATTCCAGGGAACGATCAAAGCGTAGACTGTATCAGACATTACTCCAATGGAGGAAAGTGCGCATGGTGACTGTTGTACTCAATCCCAATGCAATATCTGTGTTTCAACAACACTCTGATAGTCCACAGATTGCAGAATGCCTCCAGATGTGCATCGGAAACTACTACTGGTCTTCCTGGGCACGATCAAAGCGTAGACTGTTTGAGACATTAAACCCATGGAGGAAAGTGCGGATGGTGACTGTTGTATTCAATCCTGATGCAATATCTGTGTTTCATCAACACTCTGATAGTCCACAGATTACAGATTGTCTCAAGATGTGCTTCGGAAACTACAACTGGTGTTCCAGGGAACGATCAAAGCGTAGACTCTTTGAGACATTACTCCCATGGAGGAAATTGCGCATGGTGATTGTTGTATTCAATCCCTATGCAATTTCTGTGTTTCATCCACACTCTGATTGTCCACAGATTACAGAATGCCTCCAGATGTGCATCGGAAACTACTACTGGTCTTCCAGGGAACGATCAAAGCGTAGAATGTTTGAGACATTACTCCCATGGAGGAAAGTCCGCATGGTGACTGTTGTGTTCAATCCCAATGCAAATTCTGTGTTTCATCAACACTTTGAAGTTCCACAGATTACAGAATGCCTCCAGATGTGCATCGGAAAGTACTACTGGTCTTCCAGGGAACAATCAAAACGTAGACTGTTTCTCACGTTACTCCAAAGGAGAAAAGTGAGGATGGTAACTGTTGTATTCAATCCCGATGCAAGTTCTGTGTTTCATCAACACTCTGATAGTCCACAGGTTACAGATTGTCTCCAGATGTGCATCGGAAACTACGTCTGGTCTTCCTGAATACGATCAAAGCGTTGACAGTTTGAGACATTACTCCCATGGAGTGAAGTTCGCATGGTGACTGTTGTATTGACTCCTGATGCAATTTCTGTGTTTCATTAACTTTTTGAAGGTGCACAGATTACAGATTGCCTCCAGATGTGCATCGGAAACTACTACTGGACTTCCAGGGAATGATCAAAGCGTAGACTGTTTGAGACATTACTCCCATGGAGGAAAGTGCGCATGGTGACTGTTGTATTCAATCCCGATGCAATTTCTGTGTTTCATCAACACACTGTCAATGCACAGATTACAGAATGATACCAGATATGCATCGGAAACAACTACTGATCTACCAGGGAACGGTCAAAGCGTAGACTGTTTGAGACATTACTCCCGTGGTGGAAAGTGGGCATGGTGACTGTTGTATTCAATCCCGACGCAATTTCTGTGTTTCATCAACACTCTGATAGTCCACAGATTACAGAATGCCTCCAGATGTGCATCGGAAGCTACTACTTTTGTTCCAGGGAACGATCAAATCGTAGACTGTTTGAGACATTACTCCCATGGAGGAAAGTGCTGATGGTGACTGTTGTATTCAATCCCGATGCAATGTCTGTGTTTCGTCAACGCTCAGTTAGTCCACAGATCACATAATGCCTCCAGATGTTCATCGGAAACTACTACTGGTCTTCCAGGGAACGATCAAAGCGTAGACTGTTTGAGACATTATTAGCATGGAGGAATGTGCGCATGGTGACTGTTGTATTCAATCCCGAAGCAATTTCTGTGTTTCATCAACACTTTGAAGGTACACAGATTACAGAATGCCTCCAGATGTGCATCGGAATCTACTACTGGTCTTCCAGGGAACGATAAAAACGTAGACTGTTTCAGATGTTACTCCCATGGAGGAAAGTGCGGATGGTGACTGTTGTATTCAATCGCGATGCAATTTCTGTGATTCATAAACACTCTGATAGTCCACTGATTATAGATTGTCTCCAGATGTGCATCGGAAACTACTACTGGTCTTCCTGGGAACGATCAAAGCGTGGACTGTTTCAGAAATTACTCCTATTGAGGAAAGTGCGGATGGTGACTGATGTATTCACTCCCGATTCAATTTATGTGTTTCATCAACACTTTGAAGGTCCACAGATTACAGAATGCCTCCAGATGTGAACGGAAACTACTACTGGTCTTCCAGGGAACGATCAAAGCGTATACTCTTTGAGACATTACGCCCATGGAGGAAAGTGCGCATGGTGACTGTTGTATTCAATCCCGATGCAATTTCTGTGTTTCATCAACACTCTGATAGTCCACAGATTACAGAATGCCTCCAGATGTGCATCGGAAACTACTACTGGTCTTCCAGGGAACGATCAAAGCGTAGAATGTTTGAGACATTACTCCCATGGAGGAAAGTCCGCATGGTGACTGTTGTGTTCAATCCCAATGCAAATTCTGTGTTTCATCAACACTTTGAAGGTCCACAGATTACAGAATGCCTCCAGATGTGCATCGGAAAGTACTACTGGTCTTCCAGGGAACAATCAAAACGTAGACTATTTCTGACGTTACTCCAAAGGAGAAAAGTGAGGATGGTAACTGTTGTATTCAGTCCCGATGCAAGTTCTGTGTTTCATCAACACTCTGATAGTCCACAGGTTACAGAATGTCTCCAGATGTGCATCGGAAACTACTTCTGGTCTTCCTGAATACGATCAAAGCGTTGACAGTTTGAGACATTACTCCCATGGAGGAAAGTGCGGATGGTGACTGTTGTATTCAATCCCGATGCAATTTCTGTGTTTCATCAACACTCTGATAGTCCACAGATTACAGATTGTCTCAAGATGTGCTTCGGAAACTACAACTGGTGTTCCAGGGAACGATCAAAACGTAGACTGTTTCAGATGTTACTCCCATATAGGAAAGTGCGGATGGTGACTGTTTTATTCAATCGCGATGCAATTTCTGTGATTCATAAACACTCTGATAGTCCACTGATTTTAGATTGTCTCCAGATGTGCATCGGAAACTACTACTGGTCTTCCTGGGAACGATCAAAGCGTGGACTGTTTCAGACATTACTCCCATGGAGGAAAGTGCGGATGGTGACTCTTGTATTCAATCCCGATGCAATTTCTAGTTTCATCAACACTCTGATAGGACAAAGATTACAGAATGCCTCCAGATGTGCATCGGAAACTACTACTGGTCTTCCAGGGAACGATCAAAGCGTAGACTCTTTGAGACATTACTCCCATGGAGGAAATTGCGCATGGTGACTGTTGTATTCAATCCCGATGCAATTTCTGTGTTTCATCCACACTCTGATTGTCCACAGATTACAGAATGCCTCCAGATGTGCATCGGAAACTACTACTGGACTTCCAGGGAACGATCAAAGCGTAGACTTTTCGAGACATTACTCCCATGGAGGAATGTGCGCATGGTGACTGTTGTATTCAATCCCGATTCAATTTCTGTGTTTCATCAACACTTTGAAGGTACACAAATTACAGAATGCCTCCAGATGTGCATCGGAAACTACTACTGTTCCTCCAGGGAACGATAAAAACGTAGACTGTTTCAGATGTTACTCCCATGGAGGAAAGTGCGGATGGTGACTGTTGCATTCAATCCCGATGCAATTTCTGTGTTTCATCAACACTCTGATAGTCCACAGATTACAGATTGTCTTCAGATGTGCATCGGAAACTACTACTGGTCTTCCTGGGAACGAACAAAGCGTAGACTGTTTCAGACATTACTCCCATTTAGAAAAGTGTGGATGGTGATTGTTGTATTCACTCCCGATGCAATTTCTGTGTTTCATCAACACTTTGAAGGTCCACAGATTGCAGAATGCCTCCAGATGTGCATCGGAAACTACTACTTGTCTTCCTGGGCACGATCAAAACTTAGACTGTTTAAGACATTACTGCCATGGAGGAAAGTGCGGATGGTGACTGTTGTATTCAATCCCGATGCAATTTCTCTGTTTCATCAACACTCTGATAGTCCACGGATTACAGATTGTCTCAAGATGTGCTTCGGAAACTACAACTGGTCTTCCAGGGAACGATCAAAACGTAGACTGTTTCAGATGTTACTCCCATGGAGGAAAGTTGTCATGGTGACTGTTGTATTCAATCCCGATGCAATTTCTGTGTTTCATCAATACTTTGAAGGTCCACAGATTACAGAATGCCTCCAGATGTGCATCGGAAGCTACTACTGGACTTCCAGGGAACGATCAAAGCGTAGAATGTTTGAGACATTACTCCCATGGAGGAAAGTCCGCATGGTGACTGTTGTATTCAATCCCGATGCAAATTCTGTGTTTCATCAACACTTTGAAGGTCTACAGATTACAGAATGCATCCAGATGTGCATCGGAAACTACAACTGGTGTTCCAGGGAACGATCAAAACGTAGACTGTTTCTGACGTTACTCCAAAGGAGAAAAGTGAGGATGGTAACTGTTGTATTCAATCCCGATGCAAGTTCTGTGTTTCATCAACACTCTGATAGTCCACAGGTTACAGATTGTCTCCACATGTGCATCGGGAACTACTACTGGTCTTCCTGAATACGATCAAAGCGTAGACAGTTTCAGACATTACTCCCATTGAGGAAAGTCCACATGGTGATTGTTGTATTCAAACCCGATGCAATTTCTGCGTTTCAACAAAACTCTGATAGTAAACTGATTTCAGAATGCCTCCAGGTGTGCATCGGAAACTACTTCTGGTCTTCCAGTGAACGATAAAATCGTAGACTGTTTCAGATGTTACTCCCATGGAGGAAAGTTGTCATGGTGACTGTTGTATTCAATCCCGATGCAATTTCTGTGTTTCATCAATACTTTGAAGGTCCACAGATTACAGAATGCCTCCAGATGTGCATCGGAAGCTACTACTGGACTTCCAGGGAACGGTCAAAGGGTAGACTGTTTGAGACATTACTCCCATGGAGGGAAGCTCGCATGGTGACTGTTGTATTCAATCCTGATGCAATTTCTGTGTTTCATCAACACTTTGAAGGTCTACAGATTACAGAATGCCTCCAGATGTGCATCGGAAGCTACTACTGGTATTCCAGGGAACGATCAAAGCGTAGACTGTTTCAGACATTACTCCCATGGAGGAAAGTGCGCATGGTGACTGTTGTACTCAATCCCGATAGAATATCTGTGTTTCATCAATACTTTGAAAGTCACACAGATTACAGAATGCCTCCAGATGTGCATCGGAAGCTACTACTGGACTTCCAGGGAACGATCAAAGCGTAGACTGTTTGAGACATTACTCCCATGGAGGGAAGTTCGCATGGTGACTGTTGTACTCAATCCTGATGGAATTTCTGTGTTTCATCAACACTTTGAAGGTACACAGATTACAGAATGAATCCAGATGTGCATCGGAAACTACTACTGGTCTTCCAGGGAACGATAAAAACGTAGACTGTTTCAGATGTTACTCCCATGGAGGAAAGTGCGGATGGTGACTGTTGTATTCAATCCCTATGCAATTTCTGTGTTTCATCAACACTCTGATAGTCCACAGATTACAGATTGTTTCCAGATGTGCATCGGAAACTTCTACTGGTCTTCCTGGGAACTATCAAAGCGTAGACTGTTTCAGACATTACTCCCATTTAGGAAAGTGCGGATGGTGATTGTTGTATTCACTCCCGATGCAATTTCTGTGTTTCATCAACACTTTGAAGGTCCACAGATTTCAGATTGCCTCCAGATGTGATCGGAAACTACTACTGGTATTCCAGGGAACCATCAAAGCGTAGAATGTTTCAGACATTACTCCCATGGAGGAAAGTGCGCATGGTGACTGTTGTACTCAATCCCGATGCAATTTCTGTGTTTCAACAACACTCTGATAGTCCACAGATTGCAGTATGCCTCCAGATGTGCATCGGAAACTACTACTGGTCTTCCTGGGCACGATCAAAGCGTAGACTGTTTGAGACATTACTCCCATGGAGGAAAGTGCGGATGGTGACTGTTGTATTCAATCCCGATGCAATTTCTGTGTTTCATCAACACTCTGATAGTCCACAGATTACAGATTGTCTCAAGATGTGCTTCGGAAACTACAACTGGTGTTCCAGGGAACGATCAAAACGTAGACTGTTTCAGATGTTACTCCCATGGAGGAAAGTGCTGAAGGTGACTGTTGTACTCAATCCCGATGCAATTTCTGTGTTTCATCAACACTCTGATAGTCCACAGATTACAGATTGCCTCCAGATGTGCATCGAAACTACTACTGGTCTTCCTGGGAACGACCAAAACGTAGACTGTTTAAGACATTACTCCCATGGAGGAAAGTGCGCATGGTGACTGTTGTATTCGATCCCGATGCAATTTATGTGTTTCAACAACACTTTGAAAGTCCACAGATTACAGAATGCCTCCAGATGTGCATCGGGAACTACTACTGGTCTTCCAGGGAACGATCAAAGCGTACACTGTTTCAGATGTTACTCATATGGAGGAAAGTGCGGATGGTGACTAGTGTATTCAATCCCGATGCAGTTTCTGTGTTTCATATACGCTCAGATAGTCCACAGATTACAGAATGCCTCCAGATGTTATCGGAAACTACTACTGGTATTCCAGGGAACGATCAAAGCGTAGACTGTTTCAGACATTACTCCCATGGAGGAAAGTGCGCATGGTGACTGTTGTACTCAATCCCGATGCAATTTCTGTGTTTCAACAACACTCTGATAGTCCACAGATTGCAGAATGCCTCCAGATGTGCATCGGAAACTACTACTGGTCTTCCTGGGCACGATCAAAGCGTAGACTGTTTGAGACATTACTCCCATGGAGGAAAGTGCGGATGGTGACTGTTGTATTCAATCCCGATGCAATTTCTGTGTTTCATCAACACTCTGATAGTCCACAGATTACAGATTGTCTCAAGATGTGCTTGGGAAACTACAACTGGTCTTCCAGGGAACGATCAAAACGTAGACTGTTTCAGATGTTACTCCCATGGAGGAAAGTTGTCATTGTGACTGTTGTATTCAATCCCGATGCAATATCTGTGTTTCATCAATACTTTGAAGGTCCACAGATTACAGAATGCCTCCAGATGTGCATCGGGAGCTACTACTGGACTTCCAGGGAACGATCAAAGCGTAGACTGTTAGAGACATTACTCCCATGGAGGGAAGTTCGCATGGTGACTGTTGTACTCAATCCTGATGGAATTTCTGTGTTTCATCAACACTTTGAAGGTACACAGATTACAGAATGAATCTAGATGTGCATCGGAAACTACTACTGGTCTTCCAGGGAACGATAAAAACGTAGACTGTTTCAGATGTTACTCCCATGGAGGAAAGTGCGGATGGTGACTGTTGTATTCAATCCCGATGCAATTTCTGTGTTTCATCAACACTCTGATAGTCCACAGATTACAGATTGTCTCCAGATGTGCATCGGAAACTACTACTGGTCTTCCTGGGAACGATCAAAGCGTAGACTGTTTCACACATTACTCCCATTTAGGAAAGTGCGGATGGTGATTGTTGTATTCACTCCCGATGCAATTTCTGTGTTTCATCAACACTTTGAAGGTCCACAGATTACAGATTGCCTCCAGATGTGATCGGAAACTACTACTGGTATTCCAGGGAACCATCAAAGCGTAGACTGTTTCAGACATTACTCCCATGGAGGAAAGTGCGCATGGTGATTGTTGTACTCAATCCCGATGCAATTTCTGTGTTTCAACAACACTCTGATAGTCCACAGATTGCAGAATGCCTCCAGATGTGCATCGGAAACTACTACTGGTCTTCCTGGGCACGATCAAAGCGTAGACTGTTTGAGACATTACTCCCATGGAGGAAAGTGCGCATGGTGACTGTTGTATTCAATGCCGATGCAATTTCTGTGTTTCATCAACACTCTCATAGTCCACAGATTACAGATTGTCTCAAGATGTGCTTCGGAAACTACAACTGGTGTTCCAGGGAACGATCAAAACGTAGACTGTTTCAGATGTTACTCCCATGGAGGAAAGTGCTGATGGTGACTGTTGTACTCAATCCCGATGCAATTTCTGTGTTTCATTAACACTCTGATAGTCCACAGATTACAGATTGCCTCCAGATGTGCATCGAAACTACTACTGGTCTTCCTGGGAACGACCAAAACGTAGACTGTTTGAGACATTACTCCCATGGAGGAAAGTGCGCATGGAGACTGTTGTATTCGATCCCGATGCAATTTCTGTGTTTCAACAACACTCTGATAGTAAACAGATTACAGAACGCCTCCAAATGTGCATCGGAAACTACTACTGGTCTTCCAGGGAACGATCAAAGCGTAGACTCTTTGAGACATTACTCCCATGGAGGAAATTGCGCATGGTGGCTGTTGTATTCAATCCCGATGCAATTTCTGTGTTTCATCCACACTCTGAATGTCCACAGATTATAGAATGCCTCCAGATGTGCATCGGAATTTACTACTGGTCTTCCAGGGAACGATCAAAGCGTAGAATGTTTGAGACATTACTCCCATGGAGGAAAGTCCGCATGGTGACTGTTGTATTCAATCCCGATGCAAATTCTGTGTTTCATCAACAATTTGAAGGTCCACAGATTACAGAATGCCTCCAGATGTGCATCGGAAAGTACTACTGGTCTTCCAGGGAACGATCAAAACGAAGACTGTTTCTGACGTTACTCCAATGGAGAAAAGTGAGGATGGTAACTGTTGTATTCAATCCCGATGCAAGTTCTGTGTTTCATCAACACTCTGATAGTCCACAGGTTACAGATTGTCTCCAGATGTGCATCGGAAACTACTACTGGTCTTCCTGAATACGATCAAAGCGTTGACTGTTTCAGACATTACTCCCATGGAGGAAAGTCCACATGGTGATTGTTGTATTCAAACCCGATGCAATTTCTGCGTGTCAACAAAACTCTGATAGTAAACTGATTACAGAAAGCCTCCAGGTGTGCTTTGGAAACTACTTCTGGTCTTCCAGTGAACGATCAAAGCTTAGACTGTTTGAGAGATTACTCCCATGGAGGAAAATGCGCATGGTGACTGTTGCATTCCATCTCGATGCAATTTCTGTGTTTCATCAACACTCTGATAGTCCACAGATTACAGATTGTCTCCAGATGTGCATCGGAAACTACTACTGGTCTTCCTGGGAACGATCAAAGCGTAGACTCTTTCAGACATTACTCCCATCTAGGAAAGTGCGGATGGTGATTGTTGTATTCACTCCCGATGCAATTTCTGTGTTTCATCAACACTTTGAAGGTCCACAGATTACAGAATGCCTCCAGATGTGGTCGGAAACTACTACTGGTATTCCAGGGAACGATCAAAGCGTAGACTGTTTCAGACATTACTCAAATGGAGGAAAGTGGGCATGGTGACTGTTGTACTCAATCCCGATGCAATTTCTGTGTTTCAACAACACTCTGATAGTCCACAGATTGCAGAATGCCTCCAGATGTGCATCGGAAACTACTACTGGTCTTCCTGGGCACGATCAAAGCTTAGACTGTTTGAGACGTCACTCCCATGGAGGAAAGTGCGGATGGTGACTGTTGTATTCAATCCCGATGTAATTTCTCTGTTTCATCAACACTCTGATAGTCCACAGATTACAGATTGCTCAAGATGTACTTCGGAAACTACAACTGGTCTTCCAGGGAACGATCAAAACGTAGACTGTTTCAGATGTTACTCCCATGGAGGAAAGTTGTCATGGTGACTGTTGTTTTCAATCCCGATGCAATTTCTGTGTTTCATCAATACTTTGAAGGTCCACAGATTACAGAATGCCTCCAGATGTGCATCGGAAGCTACTACTGGACTTCCAGGGAACGATCAAAGCGTAGACTGTTTGAGACATTACTCCCATGGAGGGAAGTTAGCATGGTGACTGTTGTATTCAATCCTGATGCTATTTCTGTGTTTCATATACGCTCAGATAGTCCACAGATTACAGAATGCCTCCAGATGTGATCGGAAACTACTACTGGTATTCCAGGGAACGATCAAAGCGTAGACTGTTTCAGACGTTACTCCCATGGAGGAAGTGCGCATGGTGACTGTTGTACTCAATCCCAATGCAATTTCTGTGTTTCAACAACACTCTGATAGTCCACAGATTGCAGAATGCCTCCAGATGTGCATCGGAAACTACTACTGGTCTTCCTGGGCACGATCAAAGCGTAGACTGTTTGAGACATTACTCCCATGGAGGAAAGTGCGGATGGTGACTGTTGTATTCAATCCCGATGCAATTTCTGTGTTTCATCAACACTCTGATAGTCCACAGATTACAGATTGTCTCAAGATGTGCTTCGGAAACTACAACTGGTCTTCCAAAGAACGATCAAAACGTAGACTGTTTCAGATATTACTCCCATGGCGGAAAGTTGTCATTGTGACTGTTGTATTCAATCCCGATGCAATTTCTGTGTTACATCAATACTTTGAAGGTCCACAGATTACAGAATGCCTCCAGATGTGCATCGGAAGCTACTACTGGACTTCCAGGGAACGATCAAAGGGTAGACAGTTTGAGACATTACTCCCATGGAGGGAAGTTCGCATGGTGACTGTTGTATTCAATCCTGATGCAATTTCTGTGTTTCATCAACACTTTGAAGGTCTACAGATTACAGAATGCCCCCAGATGTGATCGGAAACTACTACTGGTATTCCAGGGAACGATCAAAGCGTACACTGTTTTAGATGTTACTCCCATGGAGGAAAGTGCGGATGGTGACTAGTCTATTCAATCCCGATGCAATTTCTGTGTTTCATATACACTCAGATAGTCCACAGATTACAGAATGCCTCCAGATGTGATCGGAAACCACTACTGGTATTCCAGGGAACGATCAAAGCGTAGACTGTTTCAGACACTACTCCCATGGAGGAAAGTGCGCATGGTGACTGTTGTACTCAATCCCGATGCAATATCTGTGTTTCATCAATACTTTGAAGGTCCACAGATTACAGAATGCCTCAAGATGTGCATCGGAAGCTACTACTGGACTTCCAGGGAACGATCAAAGCGTAGACTGTTTGAGACATTACTCCCATGGAGGGAGGTTCGCATGGTGACTGTTGTACTCAATCCTGATGCAAAATACTGTGTTTCATCAACACTTTGAAGGTACACAGATTACAGAATGAATCCAGATGTGCATCGGAAACTACTACTTGTCTTCCAGGGAACGATAAAAACGTAGACTGTTTCTGATGTTACTCCCATGGAGGTAAGTGCGGATGGTGACTGTTGTATTCAATCCCGATGCAATTTCTGTTTTTCATCAACACTCTGATAGTCCACAGATTACAGATTGTCTCCAGATGTGCATCGGAAACTACTACTGGTCTTCCTGGGAACGATCAAAGCGTAGACTGTTTCACACATTACTCCCATTTAGGAAAGTGCGGATGGTGATTGTTGTATTCACTCCCGATGCAATTTCTGTGTTTCATCAACACTTTGAAGGTCCACAGATTACAGATTGCCTCCAGATGTGATCGGAAACTACTACTGGTATTCCAGGGAACCATCAAAGCGTAGACTGTTTCAGACATTACTCCCATGGAGGAAAGTGCGCATGGTGACTGTTGTACTCAATCCCGATGCAATTTCTGTGTTTCATCAACACTCTGATAGTCCACAGATTACAGATTGCCTCCAGATGTGCATCAAAACTACTACTGGTCTTCCTGGGAACGACCAAAACGTAGACTGTTTGAGACATTACTCCCATGGAGGAAAGTGCGCATGGTGACTGTTGTATTCGATCCCGATGCAATTTCTGTGTTTCAACAACACTCTGATAGTAAACAGATAACAGAACGCCTCCAAGTGTGCATCGGAAACTACTACTGGTCTTCCAGGGAACGATCAAAGCGTAGACTCTTTGAGACATTACTCCCATGGAGGAAATTGCGCATGGTGGCTGTTGTATTCAACCCCGATGCAATTTCTGCGTTTCATCCACACTCTGAATGTTCACAGATTACAGAATGCCTCCAGATGTGCATCGGAAACTACTACAGGTCTTCCAGGGAACGATCAAAGCGTAGAATGTTTGAGACATTACTCCCATGGAGGAAAGTCCGCATGGTGACTGTTGTATTTAATCCCGACGCAAATTCTGTGTTTCATCAACACTTTGAAGGTCCACAGATTACAGAATGCCTCCAGATGTGCATCGGAAAGTACTACTAATCTTCCAGGGATCGATCAAAACGTAGACTGTTTCTGACGTCACTCCAATGGGGAAAAGTGAGGATGGTAACTGTTGTATTTAATCTCGATGCAAGTTCTGTGTTTCATCAACACTCTGATAGTCCACAGGTTACAGATTGTCTCCAGATGTGCATCGGAAACTACTACTGGTCTTCCTGGGAACGATCAAAGCGTTGACTGTTTCAGACATTACTCCCATGGAGGAAAGTCCACATGGTGATTGTTGTATTCAAACCCGATGCAATTTCTGCGTTTCAACAAAACTCTGATAGTAAACTGATTACAGAATGCCTCCAGGTGTGCATCGGAAACTACTTCTGGTCTTCCAGGGAACGATCAAAGCGTAGACAGTTTGAGAGATTACTCCCATGGAGGAAAATGCGCATGGTGACTGTTGTATTCAATCGCGATGCAATTTCTGTGTTTCATCAACACTCTGATAGTCCACAGATTACAGATTGTCTCCAGATGTTTATCCGAAACTACTAGTGGTCTTCCAGGGAACGATAAAATCGTTGACTGTTTCAGATGTTACTCCCATGGAAAAAAGTGCGGATGGTGACTGTTGTATTCAATCGCGATGCAATTTCTGTGATTCATCAACATTCTGATAGTCCACAGATTACAGATTGTCTCACGATGTGCTTCGGAAACTACAACTGGTCTTCCAGGGAACGATCAAAACGTAGACTCTTTCAGATGTTACTCCCATGGAAGAAAGTTGTCATGGTGACTGTTGTATTCAATCCCGATGCAATTTCTGTGTTTCATCAATACTTTGAAGGTCCACAGATTACAGAATGCCTCCAGATGTGCATCGGAAGCTACTACTGGACTTCCAGGGAACGATCAAAGCGTAGACTGTTTGAGACATTACTCCCATGGAGGGAAGTTCGCATGGTGACTGTTGTATTCAATCCTGATGCAATTTCTGTGTTTCATCAACACTTTGAAGGTCTACAGATTACAGAATGCCTCCAGATGTGATCGGAAAATACTACTGGTAATCCAGGGAACGATCAAAGCGTACACTGTTTCAGACATTACTCCCATGGAGGAAAGTGCGCATGGTGACTGTTGTACTCAATCCCGATGCAATTTCTGTGTTTTAACAACACTCTGATAGTCCACAGATTGCAGAATGTCTCCAGATGTGCATCGGAAACTACTACTGGTCTTCCTGGGCACGATCAAAGCTTAGACTGTTTGAGACATTACTCCCATGGAGGAAAGTGCGGATGCTGACTGTTGGATTCAATCCCGATGCAATTTCTCTGTTTCATCAACACTCTGATAGTCTACAGATTACAGATTGTCTCAAGATGTGCTTCGGAAACTACAACTGGTCTTCCAGGGAACGATCAAAACGTAGACTGGTTCAAATGTTACTCCCATGGAGGAAAGTTGTCATGGTGACTGTTGTATTCAATCCCGATGCAATTTCTGTGTTCATCAATACTTTGAAGGTCCACAGATTACAGAATGCCTCCAGATGTGCATCGGAAGCTACTACTGGACTTCCAGGGAACGATCAAAGCGTAGACTCTTTGAGACATTACTCCCATGGAGGGAAGTTCGCATGGTGACTGTTGTATTCAATCCTGATGCAATTTCTGTGTTTCATCAACACTTTGAAGGTATACAGATTACAGAATACCTCCAGATGTGCATCGGAAACTACTACTGGACTTCCAGGGAACGATCAAAGCGTACACTGTTTCAGATGTTACTCCCATGGAGGAAAGTGCGGATGGTGACTAGTGTATTAAATCCCGATGTAATTTCTGTGTTTCATCAAGACTCAGATAGTTTACATATTACAGAATGCCTCCAGATGTGCATCGGAAACTACTACTGGACTTCCAGGGAACGATCAAAGCATAGACTGTTTGGGCCATAACTCCCGTGGAGGAAGTGCGCATGGTGAATGTTGTATTCATTCAACACTCAGTTAGTCCACAGATTACACAATGTCTCCAGATGTGCATCGGAAACTACTACTGGTCTTCCAGGGACCGATCAAATCGTAGACTGTTTGAGACATTACTCCATTGGAGGAATGTCCACATGGTGACTGTTGTATTCAATCCCGACGCAATTTCTGTGTTTCAACAACACTCTGATAGTAAACAGATTACAGAATGCCTCCAGATGTGCATCGGGAACAACTACTGGTCTTCCAGGGAACGATCAAAGCGTAGACTGTTTGAGAGATTACTCCCATGGAGGAAAATGCGCATGGTGATTGTTGTATTCAATCTCAATGCAATTTCTGTGTTTCATCAACACTCTGTTGGTCCACAGATTACAGATTGTCTCCAGATGTGTATCCGAAACTACTACTGGTCTTCCAGGGAACGATAAAATCCTAGACTGTTTCAGATGTTACTCCCATGGAGGAAAGTGCGGATGGTGACTGTTGTATTCAATCGCGATGCAATCTCTGTGATTCATCAACATTCTGATAGTCCACAGATTACAGATTGTCTCCAGATGTGCATCGGAAACTACTACTGGTCTTCCTGGGAACGATCAAAGCGGGGACTGTTTCAGACATTACTCCCATGGAGGAAAGTGCGGATGGTGACTGTTGTATTCACTCCCTATGCAATTTACGTGTTTCATCAACACTTTGAAGGTCCACAGATTACAGAATGCCTCCAGATGTGATCGGAAACTACTACTGGTCTTCCAGGGAACGATCAAAGCGTAGACTCTTTGAGACATTACGCCCATGGAGGAAAGTGCGCATGGTGACTGTTGTATTCAATCCCGATGCAATTTCTGTGTTTCATCAACACTCTGATAGTCCACAGATTACAGAATGCCTCCAGGTGTGCATCGGAAACTACTACTGGACTTCCAGGGAACGATCGAAGCGTAGACTGTTTGAGACATTACTCCCATGGAGGAATGTGCGCATGGTGACTGTTGTATTCAATCCCGATGCAATTTCTGTGTTTCATCAACAGTTTTAAGGTACACAAATTACAGAATGCCTCCAGATGTGCATCGGAAACTACTACTGATCTTCCAGGGAACGATAAAAACGTAGACTGTTTCAGATGTTACTCCCATGGAGGAAAGTGCGGATGGTGACTGTTGCATTCAATCCCGATGCAATTTCTGTGTTTCATTAACACTCTGATAGTCCACAGATTACAGATTGTCTCCAGATGTGCATCGGAAACTACCACTGGTCTTCCTGGGAACGATCAAAGCGTAGACAATTTCAGACATTACTCCCATTTAGGAAAGTGCGGATAGTGATTGTTGTATTCACTCCCGATGCAATTTCTGTGTTTCATCAACACTTTGAAGGTCCACAGACTACAGAATGCCTCCAGATGTGATCGGCAACTACTACTGCTATTCCAGGGAACGATCAAAGCGTAGACTGTTTCAGACATTACTCCCGTGGAGGAAAGTGCGCATGGTGACTGTTGTACTAAATCCCGATGCAATTTCTGTGTTTCAACAACACTCTGATAGTCCACAGATTGCAGAATGTTTCCAGATGTGCATTGGAAACTACTACTGGTCTTCCTGGGCAAGATCAAATCTTAGACTGTTTGAGACATTACTCCCATGGAGGAAAGTGCGGATGGTGACTGTTGTATTCACTCCCTATGCAATTCACGTGTTTCATCAACACTTTGAAGGTCCACAGATTACAGAATGCCTCCAGATGTGATCGGAAACTACTACTGGTCTTCCAAGGAACGATCAAAGTGTAGACTCTTTGAGACATTACGCCCATGGAGGAATGTGCGCAAGGTGACTGTTGTATTCAATCCCGATGCAATTTCTGTGTTTCATCAACAGTTTTAAGGTACACAAATTACAGAATGCCTCCAGATGTGCATCAGAAACTAATACTGGACTTCCAGGGAACGATCAAAGCGTAGACTGTTTGAGACATTATTCCCATGGAGGAATGTGCGCATGGTGACTGTTGTATTCAATCCCGAAGCAATTTCTGTGTTTCATCAACACTTTGAAGGTACACAGATTACAGATTGTCTCCAGATGTGCATCGGAAACTACCACTGGTCTTCCTGGGAACAATCAAAGCGTAGACAATTTCAGAGATTACTCCCATTTAGGAAAGTGCGGATAGTGATTGTTGTATTCACTCCCGATGCAATTTCTGTGTTTCATCAACACTTTGAAGGTCCACAGACTACAGAATGCCTCCAGATGTGATCGGCAATTACTACTGCTATTCCAGGGAACGATCAAAGCGTAGACTGTTTCAGACATTACTCCCGTGGAGGAAAGTGCGCATGGTGACTGTTGTACTCAATCCCGATGCAATTACTGTGTTTCAACAACACTCTGATAGTCCACAGATTGCAGAATGTTTCCAGATATGCATCGGAAACTACTACTGGTCTTCCTGGGCACGATCAAATCTTAGACTGTTTGAGACATTACTCCCATGGAGGAAAGTGCGGATGGTGACTGTTGTATTCAATCCCGATGCAATTTCTCTGTTTCATCAACACTCTGATAGTCCACAGATTACAGATTGTCTCAAGATGTGCTTCGGAAACTACAACTGGTCTTCCAGGGAACGATCAAAACGTAGACTGTTTCAGATGTTACTCCCATGGAGGAAAGTTGTCATGGTGACTGTTGTATTCAATCCTGATGCAATTTCTGTGTTTCATCAATACTTTGAAGGTCCACAGATTACAGAATGCCTCCAGACGTGCATCGGAACCTACTACTGGACTTCCAGGGAACGATCAAAGCGTAGACTGTTTGAGACATTACTCCCATGGAGGGAAGTTCGCATGGTGACTGTTGTATTCAATCCTGACGCAATTTCTGTGTTTCATCAACACTTTGAAGGTCTACAGATTACAGAATGCCTCCAGATGTGATCGGAAAATACTACTGGTAATCCAGGGAACGATCAAAGTGTACAATGTTTCAGATGTTACTCCCATGGAGGAAAGTGCGGATGGTGACTAGTGTATTCAATCCCGATGCAATTTCTGTGTTTCATATACACTCAGATAGTCCACAGATTACAGAATGCCTCCAGATGTGATCGGAAACTACTACTGGTATTCCAGGGAACGATCAAAGCGTAGACTGTTTCAGACATTACTCCCATGGAGGAAAGTGCGCATGGTGACTGTTGTACTGAATCCCGATGCAATATCTGTGCTTCAACAACACTCTGATAGTCCACAGATTGCAGAATGCCTCCAGATGTGCATCGGAAACTACTACTGGTCTTCCTGGGCACGATCAAAGCGTAGACTGTTTGAGACATTACTCCCATGGAGGAAAGTGCGGATGGTGACTGTTGTATTCAATCCCGATGCAATTTCTGTGTTTCATCAACACTCTGATAGTCCACAGATTACAGATTGTCTCAAGATGTGCTTCGGAAACTACAACTGGTCTTCCAGGGAACGATCAAAACGTAGACTGTTTCAGATGTAACTCCAATGGGGGAAAGTTGTCATGGTGACTGTTGTATTCAATCCCGATGCAATTTCTGTGTTTCATCAATACTTTGAAGGTCCACAGATTTCAGAATGCCTCCAGATGTGGATCGGAAACTACTACTGGACTTCCAGGGAACGATCAAAGCATAGACTGTTTGAGACATAACTCCCGTGGAGGAAAGTGCGCATGGTGAATGTTGTATTCATTCAACACTCAGTTAGTCCACAGATTACACAATGTCTCCAGATGTGCATCGGAAACTACTACTGGTCTTCCAGGGACCGATCAAATCGTAGACTGTTTGAGACATTACTCCCATGGAGTGAAGTTCGCATGGTGACTGTTGTATTCAATCATGATGCAATTTCTGTGTTTCATCAACACTTTGAAGGTCCACAGATTACAGAATGCCTCCAGATGTGCATCGGAAACTACTACTGGTCTTACAGGGAACGATCAAGGCGTAGATTGTTTGAGACATTACTCCCATGGAATATAGTGCGCATGGTGACAGTTGTATTCAATCCCGATGCAATATCTGTGTTTCATTAACACTTAGTTAGTCCCCAGATTACAGAATGCCTCCAGATGTGCATCGGAAGCTACTACTGGTTTTATATTGAAAGATCAAAGCGTAGACTGTTTGAGACATTACGCCCATGGAGGAAAGTGCGCATGATGACTGTTGTATTCTATCCCGATTCAATTTCTGTGTTTGATCAACACTTTGAAGGTCCACAGATTACAGAATGCATCCAGATGTGCATCGGAAACTACTACTGGACTTCCAGGGACCGATCAAAGCGTAGACTGTTTGAGACATTACTCCCATGGAGGAAAGTGCGCATGGTGACTATTGTACTCAATCCCGATGCAATTTCTGTGTGTCATCAACACTTTGAAGGTCCACAGATTTCAGAATGCCTCCAGATGTGCATCGGAAACTACTACTGGTCTTCCAGGGAACGATCAAAGCGTACACTGTTTCAGATGTTACTCCCATGGAGGAAAATGCGGATGGTGACTAGTGCATTAAATCCAGATGCAATTTCTGTGTTTTATCAAGACTCAGATAGTTTACAGATTACAGAATGCCTCCAGATGTGCATCGGAAACTACTACTGGACTTCCAGGGAACGATCAAAGCATAGACTGTTTGAGACATAACTCCCGTGGAGGAAAGTGCGCATGGTGAATGTTGTATTCATTCAACACTCAGTTAGTCCACAGATTACACAATGTCTCCAGATGTGCATCGGAAACTACTACTGGTCTTCCAGGAACCGATCAAATCGTAGACTGTTTGAGACATTACTTCCATGGAGTGAAGTTCGCATGGTGACTGTTGTATTCAATCATGATGCAATTTCTGTGTTTCATCAACACTTTGAAGGTCCACAGATTACAGAATGCCTCCTGATGTGCATCGGAAACTACTACTGGTCTTACAGGGAACGATCAAGGCGTAGATTGTGTGAGACATTACTCCCATGGAATAAAGTGCGCATGGTGACAGTTGTATTCATCCCGATGCAATATCTGTGTTTCATTAACACTTCGTTAGTCCCCAGATTACAGAATGCCTCCAGATGTGCATCGGAAGCTACTACTGGTCTTATAGGGAAAGATCAAAGCGTAGACTGTTTGAGACATTACGCCCATGGAGGAAAGTGCGCATGATGACTGTTGTATTCTATCCCGATGCAATTTCTGTGTTTGATCAACACTTTGAAGGTCCACAGATTACAGAATGCATCCAGATGTGCATCGGAAACTACTACTGGACTTCCAGGAAACGATCAAAGCGTAGACTGTTTGAGACATTACTCCCATGGAGGAAAGTGCACATGGTGACTATTGTACTCAATCCCGATGCAATTTCTGTGTTTCATCAACACTCTGATAGTGCACAGATTACAGATAGCCTCCAGATGTGCATCGGAAACTACTACTGGTCTTCCTGGGAACGATCAAAGCGTAGACTGTTTGAGACATTACTCCCATGGAGGTAAGTGCGCATGGTGACTGTTGTATACAATCACGATGCAATTTCTGTCTTTCATCAACACTCTGATAGTCCACAGATTACAGAATGCCTCCAGATGTGCATCGGAAACTAGACGGTTTCAGACGTTACTCCCATGGAGGAAAGTGCGGATGTTGAAAGTTGTATTCAATCCCGATGCGATTTCTGTGTTTCATCAACACTCTGATAGTCCACAGATTACAGATTGTCTCAAGATGTGCTTCGGAAACTACAACTGATCTTCCAGGGAACGATCAAAACGTAGACTGTTTCAGATGTTACTCCCATGGGGGAAAGTTGTCATGGTGACTGTTGTATTCAATCCCGATGCAATTTCTGTGTTTCATCAATACTTTGAAGGTCCACAGATTACAGAATGCCTCCAGATGTGCATCGGAAGCTACTACTGGTCTTACAGGGAACGATCAAGGCGTAGATTGTTTGAGACATTACTCCCATGGAATAAAGTGCGCATGATGACTGTTGTATTCAATCCCGATGCAATATCTGTGTTTCATCAACACTTAGTTAGTCCACAGATTACAGAATGCCTCCAGATGTGCATCGGAAGCTACTACTGGTCTTATAGGGAAAGATCAAAGCGTAGCCTGTTTGAGACATTACGCCCATGGAGGAAAGTGCGCATGATGACTGTTGTATTCTATCCCGATGCAATTTCTGTGTTTGATCAACATTTTGAAGGTCCACAGATTACAGAATGCATCCAGATGTGCATCGGAAACTACTACTGGACTTCCAGGGAACGATCAAAGCATAGACTGTTTGAGACATTACTCCCATGGAGGAGTCCACATGGTGACTGTTGTATTCAATCCCGATGCAATTTCTGTGTTTCAACAACACTCTGATAGTAAACAGATTACAGAATGCCTCCAGATGAGCATCGGAAACTACTACTGGTCTTCCAGGGAACGATCAAAACGTAGACTGTTTGAGAAATTACTCCCATGGAGGAAAATGCGCATGGTGACTGTTGTTTTCAATCCCGATGCAATTTCTGTGTTTCATCAACACTCCGATAGTCCACTGATTACAGATTGCCTCCAGATGTGCATCGGAAACTACTACTGGTCTTCCTGGGAACGATCAAAGCGTAGACTGTTTCAGACGTTACTTCCATGGAGGAAAGTGCGCATGGTGACTGTTGTATTCAATCCCGATGCAATTTCTGCGTCTCATCAACACTCTGATAATCCACAGATTACAGAATGCCTCCAGATGTGCATCGGAAATTACTACTGGTCTTCCAGGGAATGATCAAAGCGTAGACTGTTTGAGACATTACGCCACGGAGGAAAGTGCGCATGGTGACTGTTGTATTCAATCCCGATGCAATCTCTGTGTTTCATTAACTCTTTGAAGGTCCACAGATTACAGAATACATCCAGATGTGCATCGGAAACTACTACTGGACTGCCAGGGAATGATCAAAGCGTAGACTGTTTGAGACATTACTCCCATGGAGGGAAGTGCGCATGGTGACTGTTGTATTCAATCTCGATGCAATTTCTGTGTTTCATCAACACTTTGAAGGTCTACAGATTACAGAATGCCTCCAGATGTGCATCGGAAACTACTACTGGTCTTCCAGGGAACGATCAAAGCGTAGACTGTTTCATATGTTACTCCCATGGAGGAAAGTGCGCATGGTGACTGTTGTACTCAATCCCGATGCAATTTCTGTGTTTCATCAACATAGTCCACAGATTACAGATTGTCTCCAAATGTGCTTCGGAAACTACTACTGGTCTTTCAGCGAACGATCAAAACGTAGACTGATTGAGACATTACTCCCAATGAGGAAAGTGCGCATGGTGACTGTTGTATTCAGTCACGATGCAATTTCTGTGTTTCATCAACACTCTGATAGTCCACAGATTACAGAATGCCTCCAGATGTGCATCGGAAACTAAGACTTTTGTTCCAGGGAACGATCAAATCGTAGACTGTTTGAGACATTACTCCCATGGAGGAAAGTGCTGATGGTGACTGTTGTATTCAATCGCGATGCAATTTCTGTGTTTCGTTAACGCTCAGTTAGTCCACAGATTACAGAATGCCTCCAGATGTTCATCGGAAACTACTACTGGTCTTCCAGGGAACGATCAAAGCGTAGACTGTATGAGACCTTACGCCCATGGAGGAAAGTGCGCATGTTGACTGCTGTATTCAATCCCGATGCAATTTCTTTGTTTCATCAACACTCTGATAGTCAACAGATTACTGAATGCCTCCAGATGTGCATCAGAAACTAATACTGGACTTCCAGGGAACGATCAAAGCGTAGACTGTTTGAGACATTATTCCCATGGAGGAATGTGCGCATGGTGAATGTTGTATTCAATCCCGAAGCAATTTCTGTGTTTCATCAACACTTTGAAGGTACACAGATTACAGAATGCCTCCAGATGTGCATCGGAAACTACTATTGATCTTCCATTGAACGATAAAAACGTAGACTGTCTCAGATGTTACTCCCATGGAGGAATGTGCGGATGGTGACTGTTGTATTCAATCGCGATGCAATTTCTGTGATTCATAAACACTTTGAAGGTCCACAGTTTACAGAATGCCTAAAGATGTGATCGG
Source organism: Schistocerca gregaria (assembly GCF_023897955.1). Lineage (NCBI taxonomy): Eukaryota > Metazoa > Arthropoda > Insecta > Orthoptera > Acrididae > Schistocerca > Schistocerca gregaria. The sequence continues at coordinate 10,163,651 of NC_064927.1, forward strand.
AAACTACTACTGGTCTTCCAGGGAACGATCAAAGCGTAGACTTTTTGAGACATTACGCCCATGGAGGAAAGTGCGCATGGTGACTGTTGTATTCTTTCATGATGCAATTTTTGTGTTTCATCAACACTTTGAAGGTCCACAGATTACAGAATGCCTCCAGATGTGGATCGGAAGCTACTACTGGACTTCAAGGGAACGATCAAAGCGTAGACTGTTTGAGACATTACTCCCATGGAGTGAAGTTCGCATGGTGACTGTTGTATTCAATCATGATGCAATTTCTGTGTTTCATCAACACTTTGAAGGTCCACAGATTACAGAATGCCTCCAGATGTGCATCGGAAACTACTACTGGTCTTACAGGGAACGATCAAGGCGTAGATTGTTTGAGACATTACACCCATGGAATAAAGTGCGCATGGTGACAGTTGTATTCAATCCCGATGCAATATCTGTGTTTCATCAACACTTAGTTAGTCCCCAGATTACAGAATGCCTCCAGATGTGCATCGGAAGCTACTACTGGTCTTTTAGGGAAAGATCAAAGCGTAGACTCTTTGAGACATTACGCCCATGGAGGAAAGTGCGCATGATGACTGTTGTATTCTATCCCGATGCAATATCTGTGTTTGATCAACACTTTGAAGGTCCACAGATTACAGAATGCATCCAGATGTGCATCGGAAACTACTACTGGACTTCAAGGGAACGATCAAAGCGTAGACTGTTTGAGACATTACTCCAATGGAGGAAAGTGCGCATGGTGACTATTGTACTCAATCCCGATGCAATTTCTGTGTTTCATCAACACTCTGATAGTGCACAGATTACAGATTGCCTCCAGATGTGCATCGGAAACTACTACTGGTCTTCCTGGGAACGATCAAAGCGTAGACTGTTTGAGACATTACTCCCATGGAGGTAAGTGCGCATGGTGACTGTTGTATACAATCACGATGCAATTTCTGTGTTTCATCAACACTCTGATAATCCACAGATTACAGAATGCCTCCAGATGTGCATCGGAAACTAGACGGTTTCAGACGTTACTCCCATGGAGGAAAGGGCGCATGGTGACTATTGTACTCAATCCCGATGCAATTTCTGTGTTTCATCAACACTCTGATAGTGCACAGATTACAGATTGCCTCCAGATGTGCATCGGAAACTACTACTGGTCTTCCTGGGAACGATCAAAGCGTAGACTGTTTGAGACATTACTCCCATGGAGGTAAGTGCGCATGGTGACTGTTGTATACAATCACGATGCAATTTCTGTGTTTCATCAACACTCTGATAGTCCACAGATTACAGAATGCCTCCAGATGTGCATCGGAAACTAGACGGTTTCAGACGTTACTCCCATGGAGGAAAGTGCGCATGGTGACTGTTGTTTTCAATCCCGATGCAATTTCTGTGTTTCATCAACACTCTGATAGTCCACTGATTACAGATTGCCTCCAGATGTGCATCGGAAACTACTACTGGTCTTCCTGGGAACGATCAAAGCGTAGACTGTTTCAGACGTTACTCCCATGGAGGAAAGTGCGCATGGTGACTGTTGTATTCAATCCCGATGCAATTTCTGCGTTTCATCAACACTCTGATAATCCACAGATTACAGAATGCCTCCAGATGTGCATCGGAAATTACTACTGGTCTTCCAGGGAATGATCAAAGCGTAGACTGTTTGAGACATTACGCCATGGAGGAAAGTGCAAATGGTGACTGTTGTATTCAATCCCGATGCAATCTCTGTGTTTCATTAACTCTTTGAAGGTCCACAGATTACAGAATGCCTCCAGATGTGCATCGGAAACTACTACTGGTCTTCCAGGGAACGATCAAAGCGTAGACTGTTTCATATGTTACTCCCATGGTGGAAAGTGCGCATGGTGACAGTTGTACCTAATTCCGATGCAATTTCTGTGTTTCATCAACATAGTCCACAGATTACAGATTGTCTCCAAATGTGCTTCGGAAACTACTACTGGTCTTTCAGCGAACGATCAAAGCGTAGACTGATTGAGACATTACTCCCAATGAGGAAAGTGCGCATGGTGACTGTTGTATTCAGTCACGATGCAATTTCTGTGTTTCATCAACACTCTGATAGTCCACAGATTACAGAATGCCTCCAGATGTGCATCGGAAACTAGACGGTTTCAGACGTTACTCCCATGGAGGAAAGTGCGGATGGTGACCGTTGTATTCAATCCCGATGCGATTTCTGTGTTTCATCGAAACTCTGATAGTCCACAGTTTACAGATTGTCTGAAGATGTGCTTCGGAAACTACTACTGGTCTTCCAGGGAACGATCAAAACGCAGACTGTTTGAGACATTACTCCCATGGAGGAAAATGCCCATGGTGACTGTTGTTTTCAATCCCGATGCAATTTCTGTGTTTCATCAACACTCTGATAGTCCACTGATTACAGATTGCCTCCAGATGTGCATCGGAAACTGCTACTGGTCTTCCTGGGAACGATCAAAGCGTAGACTGTTTCAGACGTTACTCCCATGGAGGAAAGTGCGCATGGTGACTGTTGTATTCAATCCCGATGCAATTTCTGCGTTTCATCAACACTCTGATAATCCACAGATTACAGAATGCCTCCAGATGTGCATCGGAAATTACTACTGGTCTTCCAGGGAATGATCAAAGCGTAGACTGTTTGAGACATTACGCCATGGAGGAAAGTGCAAATGGTGACTGTTGTATTCAATCCCGATGCAATCTCTGTGTTTCATTAACTCTTTGAAGGTCCACAGATTACAGAATGCCTCCAGATGTGCATCGGAAACTACTACTGGTCTTCCAGGGAACGATCAAAGCGTAGACTGTTTCATATGTTACTCCCATGGTGGAAAGTGCGCATGGTGACAGTTGTACCTAATTCCGATGCAATTTCTGTGTTTCATCAACATAGTCCACAGATTACAGATTGTCTCCAAATGTGCTTCGGAAACTACTACTGGTCTTTCAGCGAACGATCAAAGCGTAGACTGATTGAGACATTATTCCCAATGAGGAAAGTGCGCATGGTGACTGTTGTATTCAGTCACGATGCAATCTCTGTGTTTCATCAACACTCTGATAGTCCACAGATTACAGAATGCCTCCAGATGTGCATCGGAAACTACTACTTTTGTTCCAGGGAACGATCAAATCGTAGACTGTTTGAGACATTACTCCCATGGAGGAAAGTGCTGATGGTGACTGTTGTATTCAATCGCGATGCAATTTCTGTGTTTCGTTAACGCTCAGTTAGTCCACAGATTACAGAATGCCTCCAGATGTTCATCGGAAACTACTACTGGTCTTCCAGGGAACGATCAAAGCGTAGACTGAATGAGACATTACGCCCATGGAGGAAAGTGCGCATGTTGACTGCTGTATTCAATCCCGATACAATTTCTTTGTTTCATCAACACTCTGATAGTCAACAGATTACTGAATGCCTCCAGATGTGCTTCAGAAACTAATACTGGACTTCCAGGGAACGATCAAAGCGTAGACTGTTTGAGACATTATTCCCATGGAGGAATGTGCGCATGGTGACTGTTGTATTCAATCCCGAAGCAATTTCTGTGTTTCATCAACACTTTGAAGGTACACAGATTACAGAATGACTCCAGATGTGCATCGGAAACTACTATTGATCTTCCAGGGAACGATAAAAACGTAGACTGTCTCAGATGTTACTCCCATGGAGGAAAGTGCGGATGGTGACTGTTGTATTCAATCGCGATGCAATTTCTGTGATTCATAAACACTTTGAAGGTCCACAGATTACAGAATGCCTCCAGATGTGATCGGAAACTACTACTGGTCTTCCAGGGAACGATCAAAGCGTAGACTCTTTGAGACATTACGCCCATGGAGGAAAGTGCGCATGGTGACTGTTGTATTCAATCCCGATGCAATTTCTGTGTTTCTTCAACACTCTGATAGTCCACAGATTACAGAATGCCTCCAGATGTGCAAAGGAAACTACTACTGTACTTCCAGGGAACGATCAAAGCGTAGACTGTTTGAGACATTACTCCAATGGAGGAATGTGCGCATCGTGACTGTTGTTTTCAATCCCGATGGAATTTCTGTGTTTCATCAACACTTTGAAAGTACACAGATTACAGAATGAATCCAGATGTGCATCGGAAACTAGTACTGGTCTTCCAGGGAACAATAAAAACGTAGACTGTTTCAGATGTTACTCCCATGGAGGAAAGTGCTTATGGTGACTGTTGTACTCAATCCCGATGCAATTTCTGTGTTTCATCAACACTCTGATAGTCCACAGATTACAGATTGCCTCCAGTTGTGTATCGAAACTACTACTGGTCTTCCTGGGAACGACCAAAACGTAGACTGTTTGAGACATTACTCCCATGGAGGAAAGTGCGCATGGTGACTGTTGTATTCGATCCCGATGCAATTTCTGTGTTTCAACAACACTCTGATAATCCACAGATTACAGAATGCCTCCAGATGTGCATCGGAAATTTTTACTGGTCTTCCAGGGAATGATCAAAGCGTAGACTGTTTGAGACATTACGCCATGGAGGAAAGTGCGAATGGTGACTGTTGTATTCAATCCCGATGCAATCTCTGTGTTTCATTAACTCTTTGAAGGTCCACAGATTACAGAATACCTCCAGATGTGCATCGGAAACTACTACTGGACTGCCACTGAATGATCAAAGCGTAGACTGTTTGAGACATTACTCCCATGGAGTAAAGTGCGCATGGTGACTGTTGTATTCAATCTCGATGCAATTTCTGTGTTTCATCAACACTTTGAAGGTCTACAGATTACAGAATGCCTCCAGATGTGCATCGGAAACTACTACTGGTCTTCCAGGGAACGATCAAAGCGTAGACTGTTTCATATGTTACTCCCATGGAGGAAAGTGCGCATGGTGACTGTTGTACTCAATCCCGATGCAATTTCTGTGTTTCTCCAACATAGTCCACAGATTACAGATTGTCTCCAAATGTGCTTCGGAAACTACTACTGGTCTTTCAGCGAACGATCAAAGCGTAGACTGATTGAGACATTACTCCCAATGAGGAAAGCTCGCATGGTGACTGTTGTATTCAGTCACGATGCAATTTCTGTGTTTCATCAACACTCTGATAGTCCACAGATTACAGAATGCCTCCAGATGTGCATCGGAAACTACTACTTTTGTTCCAGGGAACGATCAAATCGTAGACTGTTTGAGACATTACTCCCATGGAGGAAAGTGCTGATGGTGACTGTTGTATTCAATCGCGATGCAATTTCTGTGTTTCGTTAACGCTCAGTTAGTCCACAGATTACAGAATTCCTCCAGATGTTTATCGGAAACTACTACTGGTCTTCCAGGGAACGATCAAAGCGTAGACTGTATCAGACATTACGCCCATGGAGGAAAGTGCGCATGTTGACTGCTGTATTCAATCCCGATGCACTTTCTTTGTTTCATCAACACTCTGATAGTCAACAGATTACTGAATGCCTCCAGATGTGCATCAGAAACTAATACTGGACTTCCAGGGAACGATCAAAGCGTAGACTGTTTGAGACATTATACCCATGGAGGAATGTGCGCATGGTGACTGTTGTATTCAATCCCGAAGCAATTTCTGTGTTTCATCAACACTTTGAAGGTACACAGATTACAGAATGCCTCCAGATGTGCATCGGAAACTACTATTGATCTTCCAGGGAACGATAAAAACGTAGACTGTCTCAGATGTTACTCCCATGGAGGAAAGTGCGGATGGTGACTGTTGTATTCAATCGCGATGCAATTTCTGTGATTCATAAACACTTTGAAGGTCCACAGATTACAGAATGCCTCCAGATGTGATCGGAAACTACTACTGGTCTTCCAGGGAACGATCAAAGCGTAGACTCTTTGAGACATTACGCCCATGGAGGAAAGTGCGCATGGTGACTGTTGTATTCAATCCCGATGCAATTTCTGTGTTTCTTCAACACTCTGATAGTCCACAGATTGCAGAGTGCCTCCAGATGTGCATCGGAAACTACTACTGGACTTCCAGGGAACGATCAAAGCGTAGACTGTTTGAGACATTACTCCCATGAAGGAAAGTGCGGATGGTGACTGTTGTATTCACTCCCGATGCAATTTATGTGTTTCATCAACACTCTGATAGTCCACAGATTACAGAATGCCTCCAGATGTGATCGGAAACTACTACTGGTCTTCCAGGGAACGATCAAAGCGTAGACTCTTTGAGACGTTACGCCCATGGAGGAAAGTGCGCATGGTGACTGTTGTATTCAATCCCGATGCAATTTCAGTGTTTCTTCAACACTCTGATAGTCCACAGATTACAGAATGCCTCCAGATGTGCATCGGAAACTACTACTGTACTTCCAGGCAACGATCAAAGCGTAGACTGTTTGAGACATTACTCCAATGGAGGAATGTGCTCATGGTGACTGTTGTTTTCAATCCCGATGGAATTTCTGTGTTTCATCAACACTTTGAAAGTACACAGATTACAGAATGAATCCAGATGTGCATCGCAAACTACTACTGGTCTTCCTGGGCACGATCAAAGCGTAGACTGTTTGAGACATTACTCCCATGGAGGAAAGTGCGGATGGTGACTGTTGTATTCAATCCCGATGCAATTTCTGTGTTTCATCAACACTCTGATAGTCCACAGATTACAGATTGTCTCGAGATGTGCTTCGGAAACTACAACTGGTCTTCCAGGGAACGATCAAAACGTAGACTGTTTCAGATGTTACTCCCATGGAGGAAAGTGCTTATGGTGACTGTTGTACTCAATCCCGATGCAATTTCTGTGTTTCATCAACACTCTGATAGTCCACAGATTACAGATTGCCTCCAGTTGTGCATCGAAACTACTACTGGTCTTCCTGGGAACGACCAAAACGTAGACTGTTTGAGACATTACTCCCATGGAGGAAAGTACTCATGGTGACTGTTGTATTCGATCCCGATGCAATTTCTGTGTTTCAACAACACTCTGATAGTAAACAGATTACAGAACGCCTCCAAATGTGAATCGGAAACTACTACTGGTCTTCCAGGGAACGATCAAAGCGTAGACTCTTTGAGACATTACTCCCATGGAGGAAATTGCGTATGGTGACTGTTGTATTCACTCCCGATGCAATTTATGTGTTTCATCAACACTCTGATAGTCCACAGATTACAGAATGCCTCCAGATGTGATCGGAATTTACTACTGGTCTTCCAGGGAGGGATCAAATCGTAGACTGTTTGAGACATTACTCCCATGGAGGAAACTTTGCATGGCGACAGTTGTATTCAATCCCGAAGCAATTTCTGTGTTCATCAACACCCTGATAGTACACAGATTACAGAATGCCTCCAGATGTGCATCGGAAACTACTACAGGTCTTACAGGGTACGATCAAATCGTAGAGAGTTTGAGACATTACTCCCATGGAGGAATGTGCGCATGGTGACTGTTGTATTCAATCCCTATGCAATTTCTGTGTTTCATCAACACTCTGATAGTCCACAGATTACAGAATACCTCCAGATGTGCATCGGAAACTACTACTGGTCTTCTAGGGAACGATCAAAGAGTAAACTGTTTGAGACATTACTACCATGGAGGAAGGTGCGCATGGTGACTGTTGTATTCAATCAGTATGTAATTTCTGTGTTTCATCAACACTCTGATAGTCCACAGATTACAGAATGTCTCCAGATGTGCTTCATAAACTACTAGTGGTCATCTAGGGAACGATCAAAGCGTAGACTGTTTGAGACATTACTCCCATGGAGGAGATTGCGCATGGTAACTGTAGTATTCAATCCCGAAGCAATTTCTGTGTTTCATCAGCACTATGATAGTCCACAGTTTACAGAATGCCTCCAGATGTGCATCGGAAACTACTACTGGTCTAACAGGGGGCGATCAGAGCGTAGAATGTTGGAGACATTACTCCCATGGGGGAACGTGCGCATATTGACTGTTGTATTTAATATCGATGCAATTTCTGTGTTTCATCAACACTCTGATAGTCCGCAGATTACAGAATACCTCCAGATGTGCATCGGAAACTACTACTGGTCTTCCAGGAAGCGATCACAACGTAGACTGTTTGACACATTACTCCCATGGAGGAAAGTTCGCATGGCGACTGTTGTATTCAATCCCGATGCAATTTCTGTGTTCATCAACACTCTGATAGTCCACCGATTACAGAATGCCTCCAGATGTGCATCGGAAACTAATTCAGGTCGTCCAGTGAACGATCAAAGCGTAGAGAGTTTGCGACATTACTACCATGGAGGAAAGTGCGCATGGTGACTGTTGTTTTCAATCCCGATTCAATTTCTGTGTTTCATCAACACTCAGATAGTCCACAGATTACAGAATGCCTCCAGATGTGTATCGGCAACTACTACTGGTCTTCCATGGAACGATCGAAGCGTAGAGAGTTTGAGACATTACTCCCATGGAAGAATGTGCGCATGTTGACTGTTGTATTCAATCCCGATGTAATTACTGTGTTTCATCACCACTCCGATAGTCCTCAGGTTACAGAATACCTACAGATGTGCATCGGAAACTACTACTGGTCTTCCAGGGAAGGATCAAAGCGTAAACTGTTTGAGACATTACTCCCATGGAGGAAAGTGCGCATGGTGACTGTTGTATTCAATCCCGATGGAATTTCTGTGTTTCATCTACACTCTGATAGTCCTCAGATTACAGAATGCCTCCAGATGTGCATCCGAAACTACTACTGGTCTTCCAGGGAACGATCAAAGCATAGACTGTTTGAGACGTTACTCCCTTGGGGGAAAGTGCGCATGGTGACTGTTGTAATCAATCCCGAAGCAATTTCTGTGTTTCATAAACAATCTGATAGTCCACGGATTACAGAATGCCTCCAGATGTGCATCGGAAACTAATACTGGTCTAACAGGGAACGATCAAAGCGTAGAGTGTTTGAGACATTACTCCCATGGGGGAAAGTCCGCATGGTGACTGTTGTATTCAATCCCGATGCAAATTCTGTGTATCATCGACACTCAGATAGTCCACAGATTACAGAATGCCTCCAGATGTGCATCGGAAACAACTACTGGTCTTCGAGGGAACGATCAAAGCGTAGAATGTTGGAGACATTACTCCCATGGGGGAAAGTGCGCATGGTGAATGTTGTATTCAATCCCGATGCAATTTCTGTGTTTCATCAACACTCACATAGTCCACAGATTACAGAATGCCTCCAGATGTGCATCGGAAACTACTTCTGCTCTTCCAGGGAACGATCAAGGCGTAAACTGTTTTAGAATTACTCCCATGGAGGAAAGTGGTCATGGTGACTGTAGTATTCAATCCCGATTCAATTTCTGTGTTTCATCACCACTCTGATAGTCCTCAGGTTACAGAATACCTACAGATATGCATCGGAAACTACTACTGGTCTCCAGGGAACGATCAAGGCATAGACAGTTTGAGACATTACTCCCGTGGAGGAAAGTACGCATGGTGACTGTTGTATTCAATCCCCATGCAATATCTGTGTATCATCGACACTCAGATAGTCCACAGATTACAGAATGCCTCCAGATGTGCATCGGAAACAACTACTGGTCTTCGAGGGAACGATCAAGGCGTAGACTGTTTGCGAATTACTCCAATGGAGGAAAGTGGTCATGGTGACTGTCGTATTCAATCCCGATGCAATTTCTGTTTTTCTTCAACACTTTGAAGGTCCACAGATTACAGAATGCCTCCAGATGTGCATCGGAAACTACAACTGGTCTTCCAGGGAACGATCAAAGAATATATTGTTTGAGACATTACTACCATGAAGGAAAGTGTGCATGGTGATTGTTGTATGCAACCGCGATGCAATTTCTGTGTTTCATCAACACTCAGTTAGTCCACAGGTTACAGAATGCCTCCAGATGATCATCGGAAACTACTACTGGTCTTCCAGGGAGCGATCACAACGTAGACTGTTTGACACATTACTCCCATGGAGGAAAGTTCGCATGGCGACTGTTGTATTCAATCCCGATGCAATTTCTGTGTTCATCAACAATCTGATAGTCCACAGATTACAGAATGCCTCCAGATGTGCATCGGAAACTACTACAGGTCTTCCAGGTAACGATCAAATCGTAGACTGGTCGAGACATTACTCCCGTGGAGGAAAGTGCGCATGGTGACTGTTGGTATCAATCCCCATGCCATTTCTGTGTTTCATCAACACTCTGATAGTACACAGATTGCAAAATGCCTCCAGATGTGAATCGCAAACTTCTACTGGTCTTCCAGGGAACGATCAAGGCGTAAACTGTTTGGGAATTACTCCCATGGAGGAAAGTGGTCATGGTGACTGTTGTATTCAATCCCGATGTAATTTCTGTGTTTCATCAGCACTTTGAAGGTCCACAGATTACAGAATGCCTCCAGATGTGCATCGGAAACTACTACTGGTCTTCCAGGGAACGATCAAAGCATAGAATGTTTGAGACATTACTCCCGTGGAGAAAAGTACGCATTGTGCCTGTTGTATTCAATCCCGATGCAAATTCTGTGTTACATCAACACTTTGAAGGTCCACAGATAACTGAATGCCTCCAGATGTGCATCGGAAACTACTACTGGTCTAACAGGGAACGATCAAAGCGTAGAATGTTGGAGACATTACTCCCATGGGGGAAAGTGCGCATGGTGAATGTTGTATTCAATCCCGATGCAATTTCTGTGTTTCATCAACACTCAGATAGTCCACAGATTACAGAATGCCTCCAGATGTGCATCGTAAACTACTTCTGCTCTTCCAGTTAACGATCAAGGCGTAAACTGTTTTAGAATTACTCCCATGGAGGAAAGTGGTCATGGTGACTGTTGTATTCAATCCCGATACAATTTCTGTGTTTCATCACTACTTTGAAGGTCCACAGATTACAGAATGCCTCCAGATGTGCATCGGAAACTACTACTGGTCTTCCAGGGAACGATCAAAGCATAGACAGTTTGAGACATTACTCCCGTGGAGGAAAGTACGCATGGTGACTGTTGTATTCAATCCCCATGCAATATCTGTGTTTCATCAACACTCAGTTAGTCCACAGATTACAGAATGCCTCCCGATGTGCATCGGAAACAACTACTGGACTTCCAGGGAACGATCAAAGCGTAGACTGTTTGAGACTTTACTCCCATGGAGGAAAGTGCGCATGGTGACTGTTGTATTAAATCCCGATGCAATTTCTGTGTTTCATCAACACTCTGATAATCCACAGATTACAGAATGCTTCCAGATGTGCATCGGAAACTACTACTGGACTTCCAGGGAACAATCAAAGCGTAGACGGTTTGAGACATTACTCCTATGTAGGAAAGTGCGGATGGTGACTGTTGTATTCACTCCCGATGCAATTTCTGTGTTTCATCAACACTTTGAAGGTCCACAGATTACTGATTATCTCCAGATGAGCTTCGGAAACTACTACTGGTCTTCCAGGGAACGATCAAAGCGTAGACTGTTTGAGACGTTACTCCCATGGAAGATAATGCGCATGGTGACTGTTGTATTCAATCCCGATGCAATTTCTGTGTTCATCAACACCCTGATAGTACACAGATTACAGAATGCCTCCAGATGTGCATCGGAAACTACTACAGGTCTTACAGGGAATGATCAAATCGTAGAGAGTTTGAGACATTACTCCCATGGAGGAATGTGCGCATGGTGACTGTTGTATTCAATCCCTATGCAATTTCTGTGTTTCATCAACCCTCTGATAGTCCACAGATTACAGAATACCTCCAGATGTGCATCGTAAACTACTACTGGTCTTCTAGGGAACGATCAAAGAGTAAACTGTTTGAGACATAACTACAATGGAGGAAGGTGCGCATGGTGACTGTTGCATTCAATCCCGATGCCATTTCTGTGTTTCATCAACACTCTGATAGACCACAGATTACAGATTGTCTCCAGATGTGCATCGGAAACTACTACTGGTCTTCCTGAAAACGATCAAAGCCTAGACTGTTGCAGACATTACTCCCATGGAGGAAAGTGCGGATGATGACTGTTGTATTAACTCCCGATGCAATTTCTGTGTTTCATCAACAATTTGAAGGTCCACAGATTACTGATTGTCTCCAGATGTGCTTCGGAAACTACTACTGGTCTTCCAGGGAGCGATCACAACGTAGACTGTTTGACACATAGCTACCATGGAGGAAAGTGCGCATGGTGACTGTTGTATTCAATCCCGATGCAATTTCTGTGTTTCATCAACACTCAGATAGTCCACAGATTACAGAATGCCTCCAGATGTGCATCGGAAACTACTACTGGTCTTCCAGGGAACAATCAAAGCGTAGACTGTTTGAGACATTACTCCTATGTAGGAAAGTGCGCATGGTGACTGTTGTAATCAATCCCGATGTAATTTCTGTGTTTCATCAACACTCTGACAGACCACAGATTACAGAATGCCTCCAGATGTGCATCGGAAACTACTACTGGTCTTCCAGGGAACGATCAATGCGTAGAGAGTTTGAGACATTACTCCCATGGAGGAATGTGCGCATGTTGACTGTTGTATTCAATCCCGATGTAATTACTGTGTTTCATCACCACTCTGATAGTCCTCAGGTTACAGAATACCTACAGATATGCATCGGAAACTACTACTCGTCTTCCAGGGAAGGATCAAAGCGTAAATTGTTTGAGACATTACTCCCATCTAGGAAAGTGCGCATGGTGACTGTTGTATTCAATCCCGATGGAATCTCCGTGTTTCATCTACACTCTGATAGTCCACAGATTACAGAATGCCTCCAGATGTGCATCCGAAACTACTACTAGTCTTCCAGGGAATGATCAAAGCATAGACTGTTTGAGACGTTACTCCCATATGGGAAAGTGCGCATGGTGACTGTTGTAATCAATCCCGAAGCAATTTCTGTGTTTCATAAACAATCTGATAGTCCACAGATTACAGAATGCCTCCAGATGTGCTTCGGAAACTACTACTGGTCTAACAGGGAACGATCAAAGCGTAGAATGTTTGAGACATTACTCCCGTGGGGGAAAGTGCGCATGGTGACTGTTGTATTCAATCCCGATGCAAATTCTGTGTTTCATCAACACTTTAAAGGTCCACAGATTACAGAATGCCTCCAGATGCTCATCGGAAACTACACTGGTCTTGGAGGGAACGATAAAAGCGTAAACTGTTTGAGACATTACTCCCATGGAGGAAAGTGAGCATGGTGACTGTTGTATTGAATCCCGATGCAATTTCTGTGTTTCATCAACACTTTGAAGGTCCACAGATTACAGATTGCCTCCAGATGTGCATCGGAGACTACTACTGGTCTTCCAGGAAACGATCAAACCGTAGACTGTTTGAGACATTACTCCCATGGAGGAAAGTGCGAATGGTGACTGTTCTATTCAATCCCGAGGCAATTTCTGTGTTTCACCAACACTTTGAAGGTCCACAGATTACAGAATGCCTGTAGATGAGCATCGGCAACTACTACTGGTCTTGCAGGGAACGATCAAAGCGTAGACTGTTAGAGACATTACTGCCATGGAGGAAAGTGCGCATGGTGACTGTTGTATTCAATCCCGATGCAATTTCTGTGTTTGAACAACACTCTGATAGTTTACAGATTACAGAATGCCTCCAGATGTGCATCGGAAACTACTACTGGTCTTCCAGTGATCGATCAAGGCGTAGACTGTTTGAGACATTACTCCCATGGAGGAAAATGCACATGATGACTGTTGTATTCACTCCCGAGGATGCTTCTGTGGTTCATCAAGACTTTGAAGGTCCACAGATTACAGAATGCCTCCAGATGTGCATCGGAACCTTTTACTGGCCTTGCAGGGAACGATCAAAGCGTAGACTGTTAGAGACGTTACTCCCAATTAGGAAAATTGCGCATGGTGACTGTTGTATTTAATCAAGAAGCAATTTCTGTGTTTCAACAACGCTCTGATAGTCCACACATTACAGAATGAACCCAGATGTTCATCGGAAACTACAACTGGTCTTCCAGGGAACGATCAAGGCGTAAACATTTTGAGACGTTACTCCCATGGAATAAAGTGCGCATGGTGACTGTTGTATTCAATCCCGATGCAATTTCTGTGTTTCATCAACACTCTGATAGTCCACACATTACGGAATGCCCCCAGATGTGCATCGGAAACTACTACTGGGCTTCTAAGGGAACGATCAAAGCGTAGACTGTTTGAGACATTACTCCCATGGAGGAAAGTGCGCATGATAACCGTTGTATTCAATCCCGAGGCAAATTCTGTGTTTCATCAAAACTTTGAAGGTCCACAGATTACAGAATGCCTCCAGATGTGCATCGGAGACTACTCCTGGTTCTTGCAGGGCACGATCAAAGCGAAGACTGTTTGAGACATAACTCCCGTGGAGAAAGTGCGCATGGTGGCTGTTGTACTCAATCCCGATGAAATATCTGTGTTTCATCAACACTCTGATAGTCCACACATTGCAGAATGCAACCAGATATGCATCGGAAACTACTACTGGTCTTGCAGGGAACGAACAAAGCGTAAACTGTTTGAGACATTACTCCCAAGGAGGAAAGTGCGCATGGTGTCTGTTGTATTCAATCCCGATGCAAATTCTGTGTTTCATCAGCACTCTGATAGTCCACACATTACAGAATGCCCCCAGATGTGCTTCGGAAACTACCACTGGTCTTCCAGGGAACGATCAAAGCGTAAACTGTTTGAGACATTTCTCCTCTGCAGGAAAGTGCGCATGGTGAATGTCGTATTCAATCCCGATGCAATTTCTGTGTTTGAACAACACTCTGATAGTTTACAGATTACAGAATGCCTCCAGATGTGCATCGGAAACTACTACTGGTCTTCCAGGGATCGATCAAAGCGTAGACTGTTTGAGACATTACTCCCATGGAGGAAAATGCGCATGATGACAGTTGTATTCAATCCCGAGGCTAATTCTGAGTTTCATCAAAACTTTGAATGTCCACAGATTACAGAATGCCTCCAGATGTGCATCGGAGACTAGTCCTGGTTCTTGCAGGGAACGATCAAAGCGTAGACTGTTTGAGACATAACTCCCACTGAGGGAAGTGCGCATGGTGACTGTTGTATTCAATCCCGATGCAATTTCCGTGTTTCATCAACACTCTGATAGACCACACATTACAGAATGCTCCCAGATATTCATCGGAAACAACCACTGGTCTTCCAGGGAACCATCAAAGCGTAAACTGATTGAGACATTACTCCCATGGAGGAAACTGCACATGGTGACTGTTGTATTCAATCCCGAAGCAATTTCTGTGTTTCATCCACACTCTGATAGTCCACAGATTACAGAATGACACCAGATGTGCATCGGAAACTACACTGGTCTTCCAGGTAACGATAAAAGCGTAAACTGTTTGAGACATTACTCCCATGGAGGAAAGTGTGCATAGTGCCTGTTGTATTCACTCACGATGCAATTTCTGTGTTTCATCAACACTTTGAAGGTCCACAGATTACAGAATGCCTCCTGATGTGCATCGGAAACTACTACTGGTCTTCCAGGAAACGATCAAAGCATAGACTGTTTGAGAACTTACTCCCATGAAGGAAAGTGCGCATGGTGACTGTTGCATTCAATACCGAGGCAATTTCTGTGTTTCATCAACACTTTGAAGGTCCACAGATTACAGAATGCCTCCAGATGTGCATCGGAAACTACTACTGGTCTTGCAGGGAACGATGAAAGCGTATACTGTTTGAGACATTACTCCCATGGAGGAAAGTGCGCATGGTGACTGTTGTATTCAATCCCGATGCAATTTCTGTGTTTCATCAACACTCTGATAGTCCACACAATAGAGAATTCCCCCAGATGTGCTTCGGAAAGTACCACTGGTCTTCCAGAGAACGATCAAATCGTAAACTGTTTGAGACATTACTCCCATGCAGGAAAGTGCGCATGGTGACTGTTGTATTCAATCCCGATGCAATATCTCTGTTTCATCAACACTCTGATAGTCCACACATTAGAGAATGCCCCCAGATGTGCTTCGGAAACTACCACTGGTCTTCCAGAGAACGATCAAAGCGTAAACTGTTTGAGACATTACTCCCATGCAGGAAAGTGCGCATGGTGACTGTTGTATTCAATCCCTATGCAATTTCTGTGTTTAAACAACACTCTGATAGTTTACAGATTGCAGAATGCCTCCAGATGAGCATCGGAAACTACTATTGGTCTTCCAGGAATCGATCAAACCCTAGACTGTTTGAGACATTACTCCCATGGAGGGAAATGCGCTTGATGACCGTTGTATTCAATCCCGAGGCAATTTCTGTGTTTCATCAACACTTTAAAGGTCCACAGATTACAGAATGCCTACTGATGCTCATCGGAAACTACACTGGTCTTGGAGGGAACGATGAAAGCGTAAACTGTTTGAGACATTACTCCCATGGAGGAAAGTGAGCATGGTGACTGTTGTATTGAATCCCGATGCAATTTCTGTGTTTCATCAACACTTTGAAGGTCCACAGATTACAGAATGCCTCCAGATGTGCATCGGAGACTACTACTGGTCTTCCAGGAAACGATCAAACCGTAGACTGTTTGAGACATTACTCCCATGGAGGAAAGTGCGAATGGTGACTGTTCTATTCAATCCCGAGGCAATTGCTGTGTTTCATCAACACTTTGAAGGTCCACAGATTACAGAATGCCTCCAGATGTGCATCGGCAACTACTACTGGTCATGCAGGGAACGATGAAACCGTAGACTGTTTGAGACATTACTCCCATGGAGGAAAGTGCGCATGGTGACTGTTGTAATCAATCCCGCGGCAATTTATGTGTTTCATCAACACTTTGAAGGTCCACAGAGTACAGAATGCCTCCAGATGTGCATCGGAAACTACTACTGGTCTTGCAGGGAACGATCAAAGCGTAGACTGTTTGAGACATTACTCCCATGGAGGAAAGTGCGCATGGTGACTGTTGTATTCAATCCCGATGCAATTTCTGTGTTTGAACAACACTCTGATAGTTTACAGATTACAGAATGCCTCCAGATGTGCATCGGAAACTACTACTGGTCTTCCAGGGATCGATCAAAGCGTAGACTGTTTGAGACATTACTCCCATGGAGGAAAATGCGCATGATGACAGTTGTATTCAATCCCGAGGCTAATTCTGTGTTTCATCAAAACTTTGAATGTCCACAGATTACAGAATGCCTCCAGATGTGCATCGGAGACTACTCCTGGTTCTTGCAGGGAACGATCAAAGCGTAGACTGTTTGAGACATAACTCCCATGGAGGAAAGTGCGCATGGTGACTGTTGTATTCAATCCCGATTCAATTTTTGTGTTTGATCAACACTCTGATAGTCCACAGATTACTGAATGACACCAGATGTGCGTCGGAAACTACTACTGGTCTTCCAGGGAACGATCAAAGCGTAAACATTTTAAGACATTACTCCCATGGAGGAAAGAGCGCATGGTGACTGTTGTATTCAATCCCGATGCAATTTCTGTGTTTCATCAACACTCTGATAGACCACACATTACAGAATGCTCCCAGATGTTCATCGGAAACTACTACTGGTCTTCCAGGGAACGATAAAAGCGTAAACTGTTTGAGACATTACTCCCATGCAGGAAAGTGCGCATGGTGACTGTTGTATTCATCCCGATGCAATGTCTGTGTTTCATCAACATTCTGATAGTCCACACATTAGAGAATGACCCCAGATGTGCTTCGGAAACTACCACTGGTCTTCCAGAGAACGATCAAAGCGTAAACTGTTTGAGACATTACTCCCATGCAGGAAAGTGCGCATAGTGACTGTTGTATTCAATCCCGATGCAATTTCTGTGTTTGAACAACACTCTGATAGTTTACAGATTACAGAATGCCTCCAGATGTGCATCGGAAACTACTACTGGTCTTCCAGGGATCGATCAAAGCGTAGACTGTTTGAGACATTACTCCCATGGAGGAAAGTGCGCATGGTGACTGTTGTATTCAATCCCGATGCAATTTCTGTGTTTAAACAACACTCTGATAGTTTACAGATTACAGAATGCCTCCAGATGAGCATCGGAAACTACTACTGGTCATGCAGGGAACGATGAAACCGTAGACTGTTTGAGACATTACTCCCATGGAGGAAAGTGCGCATGGTGACTGTTGTATTCAATCCCGATGCAATTTCTGTGTTTGAACAACACTCTGATAGTTTACAGATTACAGAATGCCTCCAGATGTGCATCGGAAACTACTACTGGTCTTCCAGGGATCGATCAAAGCGTAGACTGTTTGAGACATTACTCCCATGGAGGAAAGTGCGCATGGTGACTGTTGTATTCAATCCCGATTCAATTTCTGTGTTTGATCATCAATCTGATAGTCCACAGATTACAGAATGACACCAGATGTGCGTCGGAAACTACTACTGGTCTTCCAGGGAACGATCAAAGCGTAAACATTTTAAGACATTACTCCCATGGAGGAAAGTGCGCATGGTGACTGTTGTATTCAGTCCCGATGCAATTTCTGTGTTTCATCAACACTCTGATAGACCACACATTACAGAATGCTCCCAGATGTTCATCGGAAACTACTACTGGTCTTCCAGGGAACGATAAAAGCGTAAACTGTTTGAGACATTACTCCCATTGAGGAAAGTGCGCATAGTGCCTTTTGTATTCACTCACGATGCAATTTCTGTGTTTCATCAACACTTTGAAGGTCCACAGATTACAGAATGCCTCCTGATGTGCATCGGAAACTACTACTGGTCGTCCAGGAAACGATCAAAGCATAGACTGTTTGAGAACTTACTATCATGAAGGAAAGTGCGCATGGTGACTGTTGCTTTCAATCCCGACTCAATTTCTGTGTTTCATCAACACTCTGATAGTCCACACATTAGAGAATTCCCCCAGATGTGCTTCGGAAAGTACCACTGGTCTTCCAGAGAACGATCAAATCGTAAACTGTTTGAGACATTACTCCCATGCAGGAAAGTGCGCATGGTGACTGTTGTATTCAATCCCGATGCAAATTCTGTGTTTCATCAACACTTTAAAGGTCCACAGATTACAGAATGCCTCCAGATGCTCATCGGAAACTACACTGGTCTTGGAGGGAACGATAAAAGCGTAAACTGTTTGAGACATTACTCCCATGGAGGAAAGTGAGCATGGTGACTGTTGTATTGAATCCCGATGCAATTTCTGTGTTTCATCAACACTTTGAAGGTCCACAGATTACAGATTGCCTCCAGATGTGCATCGGAGACTACTACTGGTCTTCCAGGAAACGATCAAACCGTAGACTGTTTGAGACATTACTCCCATGGAGGAAAGTGCGAATGGTGACTGTTCTATTCAATCCCGAGGCAATTTCTGTGTTTCACCAACACTTTGAAGGTCCACAGATTACAGAATGCCTATAGATGTGCATCGGCAACTACTACTGGTCTTGCAGGGAACGATGAAACCATAGACTGTTTGAGACACTACTCCCATGGAGGAAAGTGCGCATGGTGACTGTTGTATTCAATCCCGCGGCAATTTATGTGTTTCATCAACACTTTGAAGGTCCACAGATTACAGAATGCCTCCAGATGTGCATCGGAAACTACTACTGGTCTTGCAGGGAACGATCAAAGCGTAGACTGTTATAGACATTACTGCCATGGAGGAAAGTGCGCATGGTGACTGTTGTATTCAATCCCGATGCAATTTCTGTGTTTGAACAACACTCTGATAGTTTACAGATTACAGAATGCCTCCAGATGTGCATCGGAAACTACTACTGGTCTTCCAGTGATCGATCAAGGCGTAGACTGTTTGAGACATTATTCCCATGGAGGAAAATGCACATGATGACTGTTGTATTCACTCCCGAGGATGCTTCTGTGGTTCATCAAGACTTTGAAGGTCCACAGATTACAGAATGCCTCCAGATGTGCATCGGAACCTTTTACTGGCCTTGCAGGGAACGATCAAAGCGTAGACTGTTAGAGACGTTACTCCCAATTAGGAAAATTGCGCATGGTGACTGTTGTATTTAATCAAGAAGCAATTTCTGTGTTTCAACAACGCTCTGATAGTCCACACATTACAGAATGAACCCAGATGTTCATCGGAAACTACAACTGGTCTTCCAGGGAACGATCAAGGCGTAAACATTTTGAGACGTTACTCCCATGGAATAAAGTGCGCATGGTGACTGTTGTATTCAATCCCGATGCAATTTCTGTGTTTCATCAACACTCTGATAGTCCACACATTACGGAATGCCCCCAGATGTGCATCGGAAACTACTACTGGGCTTCTAAGGGAACGATCAAAGCGTAGACTGTTTGAGACATTACTCCCATGGAGGAAAGTGCGCATGATAACCGTTGTATTCAATCCCGAGGCAAATTCTGTGTTTCATCAAAACTTTGAAGGTCCACAGATTACAGAATGCCTCCAGATGTGCATCGGAGACTACTCCTGGTTCTTGCAGGGCACGATCAAAGCGAAGACTGTTTGAGACATAACTCCCGTGGAGAAAGTGCGCATGGTGGCTGTTGTACTCAATCCCGATGAAATATCTGTGTTTCATCAACACTCTGATAGTCCACACATTGCAGAATGCAACCAGATATGCATCGGAAACTACTACTGGTCTTGCAGGGAACGAACAAAGCGTAAACTGTTTGAGACATTACTCCCAAGGAGGAAAGTGCGCATGGTGACTGTTGTATTCAATCCCGATGCAAATTCTGTGTTTCATCAGCACTCTGATAGTCCACACATTACAGAATGCCCCCAGATGCGCTTCGGAAACTACCACTGGTCTTCCAGGGAACGATCAAAGCGTAAACTGTTTGAGACATTTCTCCTCTGCAGGAAAGTGCGCATGGTGAATGTCGTATTCAATCCCGATGCAATTTCTGTGTTTGAACAACACTCTGATAGTTTACAGATTACAGAATGCCTCCAGATGTGCATCGGAAACTACTACTGGTCTTCCAGGGATCGATCAAAGCGTAGACTGTTTGAGACATTACTCCCATGGAGGAAAATGCGCATGATGACAGTTGTATTCAATCCCGAGGCTAATTCTGAGTTTCATCAAAACTTTGAATGTCCACAGATTACAGAATGCCTCCAGATGTGCATCGGAGACTAGTCCTGGTTCTTGCAGGGAACGATCAAAGCGTAGACTGTTTGAGACATAACTCCCACTGAGGGAAGTGCGCATGGTGACTGTTGTATTCAATCCCGATGCAATTTCCGTGTTTCATCAACACTCTGATAGACCACACATTACAGAATGCTCCCAGATATTCATCGGAAACAACCACTGGTCTTCCAGGGAACCATCAAAGCGTAAACTGATTGAGACATTACTCCCATGGAGGAAACTGCACATGGTGACTGTTGTATTCAATCCCGAAGCAATTTCTGTGTTTCATCCACACTCTGATAGTCCACAGATTACAGAATGACACCAGATGTGCATCGGAAACTACACTGGTCTTCCAGGTAACGATAAAAGCGTAAACTGTTTGAGACATTACTCCCATGGAGGAAAGTGTGCATAGTGCCTGTTGTATTCACTCACGATGCAATTTCTGTGTTTCATCAACACTTTGAAGGTCCACAGATTACAGAATGCCTCCTGATGTGCATCGGAAACTACTACTGGTCTTCTAGGAAACGATCAAAGCATAGACTGTTTGAGAACTTACTCCCATGAAGGAAAGTGCGCATGGTGACTGTTGCATTCAATACCGAGGCAATTTCTGTGTTTCATCAACACTTTGAAGGTCCACAGATTACAGAATGCCTCCAGATGTGCATCGGAAACTACTACTGGTCTTGCAGGGAACGATGAAAGCGTATACTGTTTGAGACATTACTCCCATGGAGGAAAGTGCGCATGGTGACTGTTGTATTCAATCCCGATGCAATTTCTGTGTTTCATCAACACTCTGATAGTCCACACAATAGAGAATTCCCCCAGATGTGCTTCGGAATGTACCACTGGTCTTCCAGAGAACGATCAAATCGTAAACTGTTTGAGACATTACTCCCATGCAGGAAAGTGCGCATGGTGACTGTTGTATTCAATCCCGATGCAATTTCTCTGTTTCATCAACACTCTGATAGTCCACACATTAGAGAATGCCCCCAGATGTGCTTCGGAAACTACCACTGGTCTTCCAGAGAACGATCAAAGCGTAAACTGTTTGAGACATTACTCCCATGCAGGAAAGTGCGCATGGTGACTGTTGTATTCAATCCCTATGCAATTTCTGTGTTTAAACAACACTCTGATAGTTTACAGATTACAGAATGCCTCCAGATGAGCATCGGAAACTACTACTGGTCTTCCAGGAATCGATCAAACCCTAGACTGTTTGAGACATTACTCCCATGGAGGGAAATGCGCTTGATGACTGTTGTATTCAATCCCGAGGCAATTTCTGTGTTTCATCAACACTTTAAAGGTCCACAGATTACAGAATGCCTACTGATGCTCATCGGAAACTACACTGGTCTTGGAGGGAACGATGAAAGCGTAAACTGTTTGAGACATTACTCCCATGGAGGAAAGTGAGCATGGTGACTGTTGTATTGAATCCCGATGCAATTTCTGTGTTTCATCAACACTTTGAAGGTCCACAGATTACAGAATGCCTCCAGATGTGCATCGGAGACTACTACTGGTCTTCCAGGAAACGATCAAACCGTAGACTGTTTGAGACATTACTCCCATGGAGGAAAGTGCGAATGGTGACTGTTCTATTCAATCCCGAGGCAATTGCTGTGTTTCATCAACACTTTGAAGGTCCACAGATTACAGAATGCCTCCAGATGTGCATCGGCAACTACTACTGGTCATGCAGGGAACGATGAAACCGTAGACTGTTTGAGACATTACTCCCATGGAGGAAAGTGCGCATGGTGACTGTTGTAATCAATCCCGCGGCAATTTATGTGTTTCATCAACACTTTGAAGGTCCACAGATTACAGAATGCCTCCAGATGTGCATCGGAAACTACTACTGGTCTTGCAGGGAACGATCAAAGCGTAGACTGTTTGAGACATTACTCCCATGGAGGAAAGTGCGCATGGTGACTGTTGTATTCAATCCCGATGCAATTTCTGTGTTTGAACAACACTCTGATAGTTTACAGATTACAGAATGCCTCCAGATGTGCATCGGAAACTACTACTGGTCTTCCAGGGATCGATCAAAGCGTAGACTGTTTGAGACATTACTCCCATGGAGGAAAATGCGCATGATGACAGTTGTATTCAATCCCGAGGCTAATTCTGTGTTTCATCAAAACTTTGAATGTCCACAGATTACAGAATGCCTCCAGATGTGCATCGGAGACTACTCGTGGTTCTTGCAGGGAACGATCAAAGCGTAGACTGTTTGAGACATAACTCCCATGGAGGAAAGTGCGCATGGTGACTGTTGTATTCAATCCCGATTCAATTTTTGTGTTTGATCAACACTCTGATAGTCCACAGATTACAGAATGACACCAGATGTGCGTCGGAAACTACTACTGGTCTTCCAGGGAACGATCAAAGCGTAAACATTTTAAGACATTACTCCCATGGAGGAAAGTGCGCATGGTGACTGTTGTATTCAATCCCGATGCAATTTCTGTGTTTCATCAACACTCTGATAGACCACACATTACAGAATGCTCCCAGATGTTCATCGGAAACTACTACTGGTCTTCCAGGGAACGATAAAAGCGTAAACTGTTTGAGACATTACTCCCATGCAGGAAAGTGCGCATGGTGACTGTTGTATTCATCCCGATGCAATGTCTGTGTTTCATTAACATTCTGATAGTCCACACATTAGAGAATGACCCCAGATGTGCTTCGGAAACTACCACTGGTCTTCCAGAGAACGATCAAAGCGTAAACTGTTTGAGACATTACTCCCATGCAGGAAAGTGCGCATAGTGACTGTTGTATTCAATCCCGATGCAATTTCTGTGTTTCATCAACACTCTGATAGTCCACACATTAGAGAATTCCCCCAGATGTGCTTCGGAAAGTACCACTGGTCTTCCAGAGAACGATCAAATCGTAAACTGTTTGAGACATTACTCCCATGCAGGAAAGTGCGCATGGTGACTGTTGTATTCAATCCCGATGCAATTTCTGTGTTTCATCAACACTCTGATAGTCCACACATTAGAGAATGCCCCCAGATGTGCTTCGGAAACTACCACTGGTCTTCCAGAGAACGATCAAAGCGTAAACTGTTTGAGACATTACTCCCATGCAGGAAAGTGCGCATGGTGACTGTTGTATTCAATCCCGATGCAATTTCTGTGTTTAAACAACACTCTGATAGTTTACAGATTACAGAATGCCTCCAGATGAGCATCGGAAACTACTACGGGTCTTCCAGGAATCGATCAAACCCTAGACTGTTTGAGACATTACTCCCATGGAGGGAAATGCGCTTGATGACTGTTGTATTCAATCCCGAGGCAATTTCTGTGTTTCATCAACACTTTAAAGGTCCACAGATTACAGAATGCCTACTGATGCTCATCGGAAACTACACTGGTCTTGGAGGGAACGATGAAAGCGTAAACTGTTTGAGACATTACTCCCATGGAGGAAAGTGAGCATGGTGACTGTTGTATTGAATCCCGATGCAATTTCTGTGTTTCATCAACACTTTGAAGGTCCACAGATTACAGAATGCCTCCAGATGTGCATCGGAGACTACTACTGGTCTTCCAGGAAACGATCAAACCGTAGACTGTTTGAGACATTACTCCCATGGAGGAAAGTGCGAATGGTGACTGTTCTATTCAATCCCGAGGCAATTTCTGTGTTTCATCAACACTTTGAAGGTCCACAGATTACAGAATGCCTCCAGATGTGCATCGGCAACTACTACTGGTCATGCAGGGAACGATGAAACCGTAGACTGTTTGAGACATTACTCCCATGGTGGAAAGTGCGCATGGTGACTGTTGTAATCAATCCCGCGGCAATTTATGTGTTTCATCAACACTTTGAAGGTCCACAGATTACAGAATGCCTCCAGATGTGCATCGGAAACTACTACTGGTCTTGCAGGGAACGATCAAAGCGTAGACTGTTTGAGACATTACTCCCATGGAGGAAAGTGCGCATGGTGACTGTTGTATTCAATCCCGATGCAATTTCTGTGTTTGAACAACACTCTGATAGTTTACAGATTACAGAATGCCTCCAGATGTGCATCGGAAACTACTACTGGTCTTCCAGGGATCGATCAAAGCGTAGACTGTTTGAGACATTACTCCCATGGAGGAAAGTGCGCATGGTGACTGTTGTATTCAATCCCGATTTAATTTCTGTGTTTGATCAACACTCTGATAGTCCACAGATTACAGAATGACACCAGATGTGCGTCGGAAACTACTACTGGTCTTCCAGGGAACGATCAAAGCGTAAACATTTTAAGACATTACTCCCATGGAGGAAAGTGCGCATGGTGACTGTTGTATTCAGTCCCGATGCAATTTCTGTGTTTCATCAACACTCTGATAGACCACACATTACAGAATGCTCCCAGATGTTCATCGGAAACTACTACTGGTCTTCCAGGGAACGATAAAAGCGTAAACTGTTTGAGACATTACTCCCATCGAGGAAAGTGCGCATAGTGCCCGTTGTATTCACTCACGATGCAATTTCTGTGTTTCATCAACACTTTGAAGGTCACAGATTACAGAATGCCTCCTGATGTGCATCGGAAACTACTACTGGTCGTCCAGGAAACGATCAAAGCATAGACTGTTTGAGAACTTACTATCATGAAGGAAAGTGCGCATGGTGACTGTTGCTTTCAATCCCGACTCAATTTCTGTGTTTCATCAACACTCTGATAGTACACACATTAGAGAATGACCCCAGATGTGCTTCGGAAACTACCACTGGTCTTCCAGAGAACGATCAAAGCGTAAACTGTTTGAGACATTACTCCCATGCAGGAAAGTGCGCATGGTGACTGTTGTATTCATCCCGATGCAATGTCTGTGTTTCATCAACATTCTGATAGTCCACACATTAGAGAATGACCCCAGATGTGCTTCGGAAACTACCACTGGTCTTCCAGAGAACGATCAAAGCGTAAACTGTTTGAGACATTACTCCCATGCAGGAAAGTGCGCATAGTGACTGTTGTATTCAATCCCGATGCAATTTCTGTGTTTCATCAACACTCTGATAGTCCACACATTAGAGAATTCCCCCAGATGTGCTTCGGAAAGTACCACTGGTCTTCCAGAGAACGATCAAATCGTAAACTGTTTGAGACATTACTCCCATGCAGGAAAGTGCGCATGGTGACTGTTGTATTCAATCCCGATGCAATTTCTGTGTTTCATCAACACTCTGATAGTCCACACATTAGAGAATGCCCCCAGATGTGATTCGGAAACTACCACTGGTCTTCCAGAGAACGATCAAAGCGTAAACTGTTTGAGACATTACTCCCATGCAGGAAAGTGCGCATGGTGACTGTTGTATTGAATCCCGATGCAATTTCTGTGTTTCATCAACACTTTGAAGGTCCACAGATTACAGAATGCCTCCAGATGTGCATCGGAGACTACTACTGGTCTTCCAGGAAACGATCAAACCGTAGACTGTTTGAGACATTACTCCCATGGAGGAAAGTGCGAATGGTGACTGTTCTATTCAATCCCGAGGCAATTTCTGTGTTTCATCAACACTTTGAAGGTCCACAGATTACAGAATGCCTCCAGATGTGCATCGGCAACTACTACTGGTCATGCAGGGAACGATGAAACCGTAGACTGTTTGAGACATTACTCCCATGGTGGAAAGTGCGCATGGTGACTGTTGTAATCAATCCCGCGGCAATTTAAGTGTTTCATCAACACTTTGAAGGTCCACAGATTACAGAATGCCTCCAGATGTGCATCGGAAACTACTACTGGTCTTGCAGGGAACGATCAAAGCGTAGACTGTTTGAGACATTACTCCCATGGAGGAAAGTGCGCATGGTGACTGTTGTATTCAATCCCGATGCAATTTCTGTGTTTGAACAACACTCTGATAGTTTACAGATTACAGAATGCCTCCAGATGTGCATCGGAAACTACTACTGGTCTTCCAGGGATCGATCAAAGCGTAGACTGTTTGAGACATTACTCCCATGGAGGAAAGTGCGCATGGTGACTGTTGTATTCAATCCCGATTTAATTTCTGTGTTTGATCAACACTCTGATAGTCCACAGATTACAGAATGACACCAGATGTGCGTCGGAAACTACTACTGGTCTTCCAGGGAACGATCAAAGCGTAAACATTTTAAGACATTACTCCCATGGAGGAAAGTGCGCATGGTGACTGTTGTATTCAGTCCCGATGCAATTTCTGTGTTTCATCAACACTCTGATAGACCACACATTACAGAATGCTCCCAGATGTTCATCGGAAACTACTACTGGTCTTCCAGGGAACGATAAAAGCGTAAACTGTTTGAGACATTACTCCCATTGAGGAAAGTGCGCATAGTGCCTTTTGTATTCACTCACGATGCAATTTCTGTGTTTCATCAACACTTTGAAGGTCCACAGATTACAGAATGCCTCCTGATGTGCATCGGAAACTACTACTGGTCGTCCAGGAAACGATCAAAGCATAGACTGTTTGAGAACTTACTATCATGAAGGAAAGTGCGCATGGTGACTGTTGCTTTCAATCCCGACTCAATTTCTGTGTTTCATCAACACTCTGATAGTACACACATTAGAGAATGACCCCAGATGTGCTTCGGAAACTACCACTGGTCTTCCAGAGAACGATCAAAGCGTAAACTGTTTGAGACATTACTCCCATGCAGGAAAGTGCGCATGGTGACTGTTGTATTCATCCCGATGCAATTTCTGTGTTTCATCAACATTCTGATAGTCCACACATTAGAGAATGACCCCAGATGTGCTTCGGAAACTACCACTGGTCTTCCAGAGAACGATCAAAGCGTAAACTGTTTGAGACATTACTCCCTTGCAGGAAAGTGCGCATGGTGACTGTTGTATTCAATCCCGATGCAATTTCTGTGTTTCATCAACACTTTGAAGGTCCACAGATTACAGAATGCCTCCAGATGTGCATCGGAGACTACTACTGGTCTTGCAGGGAACGATGAAACCGTAGACTGTTTGAGACATTACTCCCATGGAGGAAAGTGCGCATGGTGACTGTTGTATTCAATCCCACGGCAATTTATGTGTTTCATCAACACTTTGAAGGACCACAGATTACAGAATGCCTCCAGATGTGCATCGGAAACTACTACTGGTCTTGCAGGGAACGATCAAAGCGTAGACTGTTTGAGACATTACTCCCATGGAGGAAAGTGCGCATGGTGACTGTTGTATTCAATCCCGATGCAATTTCTGTGTTTGAACAACACTCTGATAGTTTACAGATTACAGAATGCCTCCAGATGTGCATCGGAAACTACTACTGGTCTTCCAGGGATCGATCAAAGCGTAGACTGTTTGAGACATTACTCCCATGGAGGAAAGTGCGCATGATGACAGTTGTATTCAATCCCGAGGCTAATTCTGAGTTTCATCAAAACTTTGAATGTCCACAGATTACAGAATGCCTCCAGATGTGCATCGGAGCCTAGTCCTGGTTCTTGCAGGGAACGATCAAAGCGTAGACTGTTTGAGACATAACTCCCATGGAGGGAAGTGCGCATGGTGACTGTTGTATTCAATCCCGATGCAATTTCCGTGTTTCATCAACACTCTGATAGACCACACATTACAGAATGCTCCCAGATATTCATCGGAAACAACTACTGGTCTTCCAGGGAACCATCAAAGCGTAAAATGATTGAGACATTACTCCCATGGAGGAAACTGCACATGGTGACTGTTGTATTCAATCCCGAAGCAATTTCTGTGTTTCATCCACACTCTGATAGTCCACAGATTACAGAATGACACCAGATGTGCATCCGAAAGTACACTGGTCTTCCAGGTAACGATAAAAGCGTAAACTGTTTGAGACATTACTCCCATGGAGGAAAGTGTGCATAGTGCCTGTTGTATTCACTCACGATGTAATTTCTGTGTTTCATCAACACTTTGAAGGTCCACAGATTACAGAATGCCTCCTGATGTGCATCGGAAACAACTACTTGTCTTCCAGGAAACGATCAAAGCATAGACTGTTTGAGAACTTACTCCCATGAAGGAAAGTGCGCATGGTGACTGTTGCTTTCAATCCCGAGGCAATTGCTATGTTTCATCAACACTTTGAAGGTCCACAGATTACAGAATGCCTCCAGATGTGCATCGGAAACTACTACTGGTCTTGCAGGGAACGATGAAAGCGTATACTGTTTGAGACATTACTGCCATGGAGGAAAGTGCGCATGGTGACTGTTGTATTCAATCCCGATGCAATTTCTGTGTTTCATCAACACTCTGATAGTCCACACATTAGAGAATTCCCCCAGATGTGCTTCGGAAACTACCACTGGTCTTCCAGTGAACGATCAAAGCGTAAACTGTTTGAGACATTACTCCCATGCAGGAAAGTGCGCATGGTGACTGTTGTATTGAATCCCGATGCAATTTCTGTATTTAAACAACACTCTGATAGTTTACAGCTTACAGAATGCCTCCAGATGAGGATCGGAAACTACTACTGGTCTTCCAGGAATCGATCAAACCCTAGACTGTTTGAGACATTACTCCCATGGAGGGAAATGCGCTTGATGACTGTTGTATTCAATCCCGAGGCAATTTCTGTGTTTCATCAACACTTTGAAGGTCCACAGATTACAGAATGCCTCCAGATGTGCATCGGCAACTACTACTGGTCTTGCAGGGAACGATGAAACCGTAGACTGTTTGAGACATTACTCTCATGGAGGAAAGTGCGCATGGTGACTGTTGTATTCAATCCCGCGGCAATTTATGTGTTTCATCAACACTTTGAAGGACCACAGATTACAGAATGCCTCCAGATGTGCATCGGAAACTACTACTGGTCTTCCAGGGAACGATCAAAGCGTAAACTGTTTGAGACATTACTCCCATTGAGGAAAGTGCGCATAGTGCCTTTTGTATTCACTCACGATGCAATTTCTGTGTTTCATCAACACTTTGAAGGTCCACAGATTACAGAATGCCTCCTGATGTGCATCGGAAACTACTACTGGTCGTCCAGGAAACGATCAAAGCATAGACTGTTTGAGAACTTACTATCATGAAGGAAAGTGCGCATGGTGACTGTTGCTTTCAATCCCGACTCAATTTCTGTGTTTCATCAACACTCTGATAGTCCACACATTAGAGAATTCCCCCAGATGTGCTTCGGAAAGTACCACTGGTCTTCCAGAGAACGATCAAATCGTAAACTGTTTGAGACATTACTCCCATGCAGGAAAGTGCGCATGGTGACTGTTGTATTGAATCCCGATGCAATTTCTGTATTTAAACAACACTCTGATAGTTTACAGCTTACAGAATGCCTCCAGATGAGGATCGGAAACTACTACTGGTCTTCCAGGAATCGATCAAACCCTAGACTGTTTGAGACATTACTCCCATGGAGGGAAATGCGCTTGATGACTGTTGTATTCAATCCCGAGGCAATTTCTGTGTTTCATCAACACTTTGAAGGTCCACAGATTACAGAATGCCTCCAGATGTGCATCGGCAACTACTACTGGTCTTGCAGGGAACGATGAAACCGTAGACTGTTTGAGACATTACTCCCATGGAGGAAAGTGCGCATGGTGACTGTTGTATTCAATCCCGCGGCAATTTATGTGTTTCATCAACACTTTGAAGGACCACAGATTACAGAATGCCTCCAGATGTGCATCGGAAACTACTACTGGTCTTCCAGGGAACGATCAAAGCGTAAACTGTTTGAGACATTACTCCCATTGAGGAAAGTGCGCATAGTGCCTTTTGTATTCACTCACGATGCAATTTCTGTGTTTCATCAACACTTTGAAGGTCCACAGATTACAGAATGCCTCCTGATGTGCATCGGAAACTACTACTGGTCGTCCAGGAAACGATCAAAGCATAGACTGTTTGAGAACTTACTATCATGAAGGAAAGTGCGCATGGTGACTGTTGCTTTCAATCCCGACTCAATTTCTGTGTTTCATCAACACTCTGATAGTCCACACATTAGAGAATTACCCCAGATGTGCTTCGGAAAGTACCACTGGTCTTCCAGAGAAAGATCAAATCGTAAACTGTTTGAGACATTACTCCCATGCAGGAAAGTGCGCATGGTGACTGTTGTATTCAATTCCGACTCAATTTCTGTGTTTCATCAACACTCTGATAGTCCACACATTAGAGAATGCCCCCAGATGTGCTTCGGAAACTACCACTGGTCTTCCAGAGAACGATCAAAGCGTAAACTGTTTGAGACATTACTCCCATGCAGGAAAGTGCGCATGGTGACTGTTGTATTCAATCCCGATGCAATTTCTGTGTTTAAACAACACTCTGATAGTTTACAGATTACAGAATGCCTCCAGATGAGCATCGGAAACTACTACTGGTCTTCCAGGAATCGATCAAACCCTAGACTGTTTGAGACATTACTCCCATGGAGGGAAATGCGCTTGATGACTGTTGTATTCAATCCCGAGGCAATTTCTGTGTTTCATCAACACTTTAAAGGTCCACAGATTACAGAATGCCTACTGATGCTCATCGGAAACTACACTGGTCTTGGAGGGAACGATGAAAGCGTAAACTGTTTGAGACATTACTCCCATGGAGGAAAGTGAGCATGGTGACTGTTGTATTGAATCCCGATGCAATTTCTGTGTTTCATCAACACTTTGAAGGTCCACAGATTACAGAATGCCTCCAGATGTGCATCGGAGACTACTACTGGTCTTCCAGGAAACGATCAAACCGTAGACTGTTTGAGACATTACTCCCATGGAGGAAAGTGCGATTGGTGACTGTTCTATTCAATCCCGAGGCAATTTCTGTGTTTCATCAACACTTTGAAGGTCCACAGATTACAGAATGCCTCCAGATGTGCATCGGCAACTACTACTGGTCATGCAGGGAACGATGAAACCGTAGACTGTTTGAGACATTACTCCCATGGTGGAAAGTGCGCATGGTGACTGTTGTAATCAATCCCGCGGCAATTTATGTGTTTCATCAACACTTTGAAGGTCCACAGATTACAGAATGCCTCCAGATGTGCATCGGAAACTACTACTGGTCTTGCAGGGAACGATCAAAGCGTAGACTGTTTGAGACATTACTCCCATGGAGGAAAGTGCGCATGGTGACTGTTGTATTCAATCCCGATGCAATTTCTGTGTTTGAACAACACTCTGATAGTTTACAGATTACAGAATGCCTCCAGATGTGCATCGGAAACTACTACTGGTCTTCCAGGGATCGATCAAAGCGTAGACTGTTTGAGACATTACTCCCATGGAGGAAAGTGCGCATGGTGACTGTTGTATTCAATCCCGATTTAATTTCTGTGTTTGATCAACACTCTGATAGTCCACAGATTACAGAATGACACCAGATGTGCGTCGGAAACTACTACTGGTCTTCCAGGGAACGATCAAAGCGTAAACATTTTAAGACATTACTCCCATGGAGGAAAGTGCGCATGGTGACTGTTGTATTCAGTCCCGATGCAATTTCTGTGTTTCATCAACACTCTGATAGACCACACATTACAGAATGCTCCCAGATGTTCATCGGAAACTACTACTGGTCTTCCAGGGAACGATAAAAGCGTAAACTGTTTGAGACATTACTCCCATTGAGGAAAGTGCGCATAGTGCCTTTTGTATTCACTCACGATGCAATTTCTGTGTTTCATCAACACTTTGAAGGTCCACAGATTACAGAATGCCTCCTGATGTGCATCGGAAACTACTACTGGTCGTCCAGGAAACGATCAAAGCATAGACTGTTTGAGAACTTACTATCA
Organism: Schistocerca gregaria; assembly: GCF_023897955.1. Taxonomy (NCBI): domain Eukaryota; kingdom Metazoa; phylum Arthropoda; class Insecta; order Orthoptera; family Acrididae; genus Schistocerca; species Schistocerca gregaria. The sequence goes on from NC_064927.1 coordinate 10,196,749, forward strand.
TGAAGGAAAGTGCGCATGGTGACTGTTGCTTTCAATCCCGACTCAATTTCTGTGTTTCATCAACACTCTGATAGTACACACATTAGAGAATGACCCCAGATGTGCTTCGGAAACTACCACTGGTCTTCCAGAGAACGATCAAAGCGTAAACTGTTTGAGACATTACTCCCATGCAGGAAAGTGCGCATGGTGACTGTTGTATTCATCCCGATGCAATTTCTGTGTTTCATCAACATTCTGATAGTCCACACATTAGAGAATGACCCCAGATGTGCTTCGGAAACTACCACTGGTCTTCCAGAGAACGATCAAAGCGTAAACTGTTTGAGACATTACTCCCTTGCAGGAAAGTGCGCATGGTGACTGTTGTATTCAATCCCGATGCAATTTCTGTGTTTCATCAACACTTTGAAGGTCCACAGATTACAGAATGCCTCCAGATGTGCATCGGAGACTACTACTGGTCTTGCAGGGAACGATGAAACCGTAGACTGTTTGAGACATTACTCCCATGGAGGAAAGTGCGCATGGTGACTGTTGTATTCAATCCCACGGCAATTTATGTGTTTCATCAACACTTTGAAGGACCACAGATTACAGAATGCCTCCAGATGTGCATCGGAAACTACTACTGGTCTTGCAGGGAACGATCAAAGCGTAGACTGTTTGAGACATTACTCCCATGGAGGAAAGTGCGCATGGTGACTGTTGTATTCAATCCCGATGCAATTTCTGTGTTTGAACAACACTCTGATAGTTTACAGATTACAGAATGCCTCCAGATGTGCATCGGAAACTACTACTGGTCTTCCAGGGATCGATCAAAGCGTAGACTGTTTGAGACATTACTCCCATGGAGGAAAGTGCGCATGATGACAGTTGTATTCAATCCCGAGGCTAATTCTGAGTTTCATCAAAACTTTGAATGTCCACAGATTACAGAATGCCTCCAGATGTGCATCGGAGCCTAGTCCTGGTTCTTGCAGGGAACGATCAAAGCGTAGACTGTTTGAGACATAACTCCCATGGAGGGAAGTGCGCATGGTGACTGTTGTATTCAATCCCGATGCAATTTCCGTGTTTCATCAACACTCTGATAGACCACACATTACAGAATGCTCCCAGATATTCATCGGAAACAACTACTGGTCTTCCAGGGAACCATCAAAGCGTAAAATGATTGAGACATTACTCCCATGGAGGAAACTGCACATGGTGACTGTTGTATTCAATCCCGAAGCAATTTCTGTGTTTCATCCACACTCTGATAGTCCACAGATTACAGAATGACACCAGATGTGCATCCGAAAGTACACTGGTCTTCCAGGTAACGATAAAAGCGTAAACTGTTTGAGACATTACTCCCATGGAGGAAAGTGTGCATAGTGCCTGTTGTATTCACTCACGATGTAATTTCTGTGTTTCATCAACACTTTGAAGGTCCACAGATTACAGAATGGGTCCTGATGTACATCGGAAACTACTACTTGTCTTCCAGGAAACGATCAAAGCATAGACTGTTTGAGAACTTACTCCCATGAAGGAAAGTGCGCATGGTGACTGTTGCTTTCAATCCCGAGGCAATTGCTATGTTTCATCAACACTTTGAAGGTCCACAGATTACAGAATGCCTCCAGATGTGCATCGGAAACTACTACTGGTCTTGCAGGGAACGATGAAAGCGTATACTGTTTGAGACATTACTGCCATGGAGGAAAGTGCGCATGGTGACTGTTGTATTCAATCCCGATGCAATTTCTGTGTTTCATCAACACTCTGATAGTCCACACATTAGAGAATTCCCCCAGATGTGCTTCGGAAACTACCACTGGTCTTCCAGTGAACGATCAAAGCGTAAACTGTTTGAGACATTACTCCCATGCAGGAAAGTGCGCATGGTGACTGTTGTATTGAATCCCGATGCAATTTCTGTATTTAAACAACACTCTGATAGTTTACAGCTTACAGAATGCCTCCAGATGAGGATCGGAAACTACTACTGGTCTTCCAGGAATCGATCAAACCCTAGACTGTTTGAGACATTACTCCCATGGAGGGAAATGCGCTTGATGACTGTTGTATTCAATCCCGAGGCAATTTCTGTGTTTCATCAACACTTTGAAGGTCCACAGATTACAGAATGCCTCCAGATGTGCATCGGCAACTACTACTGGTCTTGCAGGGAACGATGAAACCGTAGACTGTTTGAGACATTACTCCCATGGAGGAAAGTGCGCATGGTGACTGTTGTATTCAATCCCGCGGCAATTTATGTGTTTCATCAACACTTTGAAGGACCACAGATTACAGAATGCCTCCAGATGTGCATCGGAAACTACTACTGGTCTTGCAGGGAACGATCAAAGCGTAGACTGTTTGAGACATTACTCCCATGGAGGAAAGTGCGCATGGTGATTGTTGTATTCAATCCCGATGCAATTTCAGTGTTTGAACAACACTCTGATAGTTTACAGATTACAGAATGACACCAGATGTGCGTCGGAAACTACTACTGGTCTTCCAGGGAACGATCAAAGCGTAAACATTTTAAGACATTACTCCCATGGAGGAAAGTGCGCATGGTGACTGTTGTATTCAATCCCGATGCAATTTCTGTGTTTCATCAACACTCTGATAGACCACACATTACAGAATGCTCCCAGATGTTCATCGGAAACTACTACTGGTCTTCCAGGGAACGATAAAAGCGTAAACTGTTTGAGACATTACTCCCATTGAGGAAAGTGCGCATAGTGCCTGTTGTATTCACTCACGATGCAATTTCTGTGTTTCATCAACACTTTGAAGGTCCACAGATTACAGAATGCCTCCTGATGTGCATCGGGAACTACTACTGGTCGTCCAGGAAACGATCAAAGCATAGACTGTTTGAGAACTTACTATCATGAAGGAAAGTGCGCATGGTGACTGTTGCTTTCAATCCCGAGGCAATTTCTGTGTTTCATCAACACTCTGATAGTACTCACATTAGAGAATGACCCCAGATGTGCTTCGGAAACTACCACTGGTGTTCCAGAGAACGATCAAAGCGTAAACTGTTTGAGACATTACTCCCATGCAGGAAAGTGCGCATGGTGACTGTTGTATTCAATCCCGATGCAATTTCTGTGTTTAAACAACACTCTGATAGTTTACAGATTACAGAATGCCTCCAGATGTGCATCGGAAACTACTACTGGTCTTCCAGGAATCGATCAAACCCTAGACTGTTTGAGACATTACTCCCATGGAGGAAAATGCGCTTGATGACTGTTGTATTCATTCCCGAGGCAATTTCTGTGTCTCATCAACACTTTCAAGGTCCACAGATTACAGAATGCCTACAGATGCTCATCGGAAACTACACTGGTCTTGGAGGGAACGATAAAAGCGTAAACTGTTTGAGACATTACTCCCATGGAGGAAAGTCAGCATGGTGCCTGTTGTATTGAATCCCGATGCAATTTCTGTGTTTCATCAACACTTTGAAGGTCCACAGATTACAGAATGCCTCCAGATGTGCATCGGAGACTACTACTGGTCTTGCAGGGAACGATGAAACCGTAGACTGTTTGAGACATTACTCCCATGGAGGAAAGTGCGCATGGTGACTGTTGTATTCAATCCCGCGGCAATTTATGTGTTTCATCAACACTTTGAAGGACCACAGATTACAGAATGCCTCCAGATGTGCATCGGAAACTACTACTGGTCTTGCAGGGAACGATCAAAGCGTAGACTGTTTGAGACATTACTCCCATGGAGGAAAGTGCGCATGGTGACTGTTGTATTCAATCCCGATGCAATTTCTGTGTTTGAACAACACTCTGATAGTTTACAGATTACAGAATGCCTCCAGATGTGCATCGGAAACTACTACTGGTCTTCCAGGGATCGATCAAAGCGTAGACTGTTTGAGACATTACTCCCATGGAGGAAAATGCGCATGATGACAGTTGTATTCAATCCCGAGGCTAATTCTGTGTTTCATCAAAACTTTGAATGTCCACAGATTACAGAATGCCTCCAAATGTGCATCGGAGACTACTCCTGGTTCTTGCAGGGAACGATCAAAGCGTAGACTGATTGAGACATAACTCCCATGGAGGAAAGTGCGCATGGTGACTGTTGTATTCAATCCCGATTCAATTTCTGTGTTTGATCAACACTCTGATAGTCTACAGATTACAGAATGACACCAGATGTGCGTCGGAAACTACTACTGGTCTTCCAGGGAACGATCAAAGCGGAAACATTTTAAGACATTACTACCATGGAGGAAAGTGCGCATGGTGACTGTTGTATTCAATCCCGATGCAATTTCTGTGTTTCATCAACACTCTGATAGACCACACATTACAGAATGCTCCCGGATGTTCATCGGAAACAACTACTGGTCTTCCAGGAAACCATCAAAGCGTAAACTGATTGAGACATTACTCCCATGGAGGAAACTGCACATGGTGACTGTTGTATTCAATCCCGAAGCAATTTCTGTGTTTCATCAACACTCCGATAGTCCACAGATTACAGAATGCCTCCTGATGTGCATCGGAAACTACTACTGGTCTTCCAGGAAACGATCAAAGCATAGACTGTTTGAGACATTACTCCTCTGCAGGAAAGTGCGCATGGTGACTGTTGTATTCAATCCCGATGCAATTTCTGTGTTTGAACAACACTCTGATAGTTTACAGATTACAGAATGCCTCCAGATGTGCATCGGAAACTACTACTGGTCTTCCAGGGATCGATCAAAGCGTAGACTGTTTGAGGCATTACTCCCATAGAGGAAAATGCGCATGATGACAGTTGTATTCAATCCCGAGGCTAATTCTGTGTTTCATCAAAACTTTGAATGTCCACAGATTACAGAATGCCTCCAGATGTGCTTCGGAGACTACTCCTGGTTCTTGCAGGGAACGACCAAAGCGTAGACTGTTTGAGACATAACTCCCATGGAGGAAAGTGCGCATGGTGACTGTTGTATTCACTCACGATGCAATTTCTTTGTTTCATCAACACTTTGAATTTCCACAGATTACAGAATGCCTCCTGATGTGCATCGGAAACTACTACTGGTCTTCCAGGAAACGATCAAAGCATAGACTGTTTGAGAACTTACTCCCATGAAGGAAAGTGCGCATGGTGACTGTTGCTTTCAATCCCGAGGCAATTTCTGTGTTTCATCAACACTTTGAAGGTCCACAGATTCCAGAATGCCTCCAGATGTGCATCGGAAACTACTACTGGTCTTGCAGGGAACGATGAAAGCCTATACTGTTTGAGACATTACTCCCATGGAGGAAAGTGCACATGGTGACTGTTGTATTCAATCCCGATGCAATTTCTGTGTTTCATCAACACTCTGATAGTCCACACATTAGAGAATTCCCCCAGATGTGCTTCGGAAACTACCACTGGTCTTCCAGAGAACGATCAAAGCGTAAACTGTTTGAGACATTACTCCCATGGAGGAAAGTGAGCATGGTGCCTGTTGTATTGAATCGAGATGCAATTTCTGTGTTTCATCAACACTTTGAAGGTCCACAGATTACAGAATGCCTCCAGATGTGCATCGGAGACTACAACTGGTCTTGCAGGGAACGATGAAACCGTAGACTGTTTGAGACATTACTCCCATGGAGGAAAGTGCGCATGGTGACTGTTGTATTCAATCCCACGGCAATTTATGTGTTTCATCAACACTTTGAAAGACCACAGATTACAGAATGCCTCCAGATGTGCATCGGAAACTACTACTGGTCTTGCAGGGAACGATCAAAGCGTAGACTGTTTGAGACATTTCTCCCATGGAGGATAGTGCGCATGGTGACTGTTGTATTCAATCCCGATGCAATTTCTGTGTTTGAACAACACTCTGATAGTTTACAGATTACAGAATGCCTCCAGATGTGCATCGGAATCTACTACTGGTCTTCCAGGGATCGATCAAAGCGTAGACTGTTTGAGACATTACTCCCATGGAGGAAAATGCGCATGATGACAGTTGTATTCAATCCCGAGGCTAATCCTGTGTTTCATCAAAACTTTGAATGTCCACAGATTACAGAATGCCTCCAAATGTGCATCGGAGACTACTCCTGGTTCTTGCAGGGAACGATCAAAGCGTAGACTGATTGAGACATAACTCCCATGGAGGAAAGTGCGCATGGTGACTGTTGTATTCAATCCCGATTCAATTTCTGTGTTTGATCAACACTCTGATAGTCTACAGATTACAGAATGACACCAGATGTGCGTCGGAAACTACTACTGGTCTTCCAGGGAACGATCAAAGCGGAAACATTTTAAGACATTACTCCCATGGAGGAAAGTGCGCATGGTGACTGTTGTATTCAATCCCGATGCAATTTCTGTGTTTCATCAACACTCTGATAGACCACACATTACAGAACGCTCCCAGATGTTCATCGGAAACAACTACTGGTCTTCCAGGAAACCATCAAAGCGTAAACTGATTGAGACATTACTCCCATGGAGGAAACTGCACATGGTGACTGTTGTATTCAATCCCGAAGCAATTTCTGTGTTTCATCAACACTCTGATAGTCCACAGATTACAGAATGCCTCCTGATGTGCATCGGAAACTACTACTGGTCTTCCAGGAAACGATCAAAGCATAGACTGTTTGAGACATTACTCCTCTGCAGGAAAGTGCGCATGGTGACTGTTGTATTCAATCCCGCGGCAATTTATGTGTTTCATCAACACTTTGAAGGACCACAGATTACAGAATGCCTCCAGATGTGCATCGGAAACTACTACTGGTCTTGCAGGGAACGATCAAAGCGTAGACTGTTTGAGACATTACTCCCATGGAGGAAAGTGCGCATGGTGATTGTTGTATTCAATCCCGATGCAATTTCAGTGTTTGAACAACACTCTGATAGTTTACAGATTACAGAATGACACCAGATGTGCGTCGGAAACTACTACTGGTCTTCCAGGGAACGATCAAAGCGTAAACATTTTAAGACATTACTCCCATGGAGGAAAGTGCGCATGGTGACTGTTGTATTCAATCCCGATGCAATTTCTGTGTTTCATCAACACTCTGATAGACCACACATTACAGAATGCTCCCAGATGTTCATCGGAAACTACTACTGGTCTTCCAGGGAACGATAAAAGCGTAAACTGTTTGAGACATTACTCCCATTGAGGAAAGTGCGCATAGTGCCTGTTGTATTCACTCACGATGCAATTTCTGTGTTTCATCAACACTTTGAAGGTCCACAGATTACAGAATGCCTCCTGATGTGCATCGGGAACTACTACTGGTCGTCCAGGAAACGATCAAAGCATAGACTGTTTGAGAACTTACTATCATGAAGGAAAGTGCGCATGGTGACTGTTGCTTTCAATCCCGAGGCAATTTCTGTGTTTCATCAACACTCTGATAGTACTCACATTAGAGAATGACCCCAGATGTGCTTCGGAAACTACCACTGGTGTTCCAGAGAACGATCAAAGCGTAAACTGTTTGAGACATTACTCCCATGCAGGAAAGTGCGCATGGTGACTGTTGTATTCAATCCCGATGCAATTTCTGTGTTTAAACAACACTCTGATAGTTTACAGATTACAGAATGCCTCCAGATGTGCATCGGAAACTACTACTGGTCTTCCAGGAATCGATCAAACCCTAGACTGTTTGAGACATTACTCCCATGGAGGAAAATGCGCTTGATGACTGTTGTATTCAATCCCGAGGCAATTTCTGTGTCTCATCAACACTTTCAAGAACCACAGATTACAGAATGCCTACAGATGCTCATCGGAAACTACACTGGTCTTGGAGGGAACGATAAAAGCGTAAACTGTTTGAGACATTACTCCCATGGAGGAAAGTGAGCATGGTGCCTGTTGTATTGAATCCCGATGCAATTTCTGTGTTTCATCAACACTTTGAAGGTCCACAGATTACAGAATGCCTCCAGATGTGCATCGGAGACTACTACTGGTCTTGCAGGGAACGATGAAACCGTAGACTGTTTGAGACATTACTCCCATGGATTAAAGTGCGCATGGTGACTGTTGTATTCAATCCCGCGGCAATATATGTGTTTCATCAACACTTTGAAGGACCACAGATTACAGAATGCCTCCAGATGTGCATCGGAAACTACTACTGGTCTTGCAGGGAACGATCAAAGCGTAGACTGTTTGAGACATTACTCCCATGGAGGAAAGTGCGCATGGTGACTGTTGTATTCAATCCCGATGCAATTTCTGTGTTTGAACAACACTCTGATAGTTTACAGATTACAGAATGCCTCCAGATGTGCATCGGAAACTACTACTGGTCTTCCAGGGATCGATCAAAGCGTAGACTGTTTGAGACATTACTCCCATGGAGGAAAATGCGCATGATGACAGTTGTATTCAATCCCGAGGCTAATTCTGTGTTTCATCAAAACTTTGAATGTCCACAGATTACAGAATGCCTCCAAATGTGCATCGGAGACTACTCCTGGTTCTTGCAGGGAACGATCAAAGCGTAGACTGATTGAGACATAACTCCCATGGAGGAAAGTGCGCATGGTGACTGTTGTATTCAATCCCGATTCAATTTCTGTGTTTGATCAACACTCTGATAGTCTACAGATTACAGAATGACACCAGATGTGCGTCGGAAACTACTACTGGTCTTCCAGGGAACGATCAAAGCGGAAACATTTTAAGACATTACTACCATGGAGGAAAGTGCGCATGGTGACTGTTGTATTCAATCCCGATGCAATTTCTGTGTTTCATCAACACTCTGATAGACCACACATTACAGAATGCTCCCGGATGTTCATCGGAAACAACTACTGGTCTTCCAGGAAACCATCAAAGCGTAAACTGATTGAGACATTACTCCCATGGAGGAAACTGCACATGGTGACTGTTGTATTCAATCCCGAAGCAATTTCTGTGTTTCATCAACACTCCGATAGTCCACAGATTACAGAATGCCTCCTGATGTGCATCGGAAACTACTACTGGTCTTCCAGGAAACGATCAAAGCATAGACTGTTTGAGACATTACTCCTCTGCAGGAAAGTGCGCATGGTGACTGTTGTATTCAATCCCGATGCAATTTCTGTGTTTGAACAACACTCTGATAGTTTACAGATTACAGAATGCCTCCAGATGTGCATCGGAAACTACTACTGGTCTTCCAGGGATCGATCAAAGCGTAGACTGTTTGAGGCATTACTCCCATAGAGGAAAATGCGCATGATGACAGTTGTATTCAATCCCGAGGCTAATTCTGTGTTTCATCAAAACTTTGAATGTCCACAGATTACAGAATGCCTCCAGATGTGCTTCGGAGACTACTCCTGGTTCTTGCAGGGAACGATAAAAGCGTAGACTGTTTGAGACATAACTCCCATGGAGGAAAGTGCGCATGGTGACTGTTGTATTCACTCACGATGCAATTTCTTTGTTTCATCAACACTTTGAATTTCCACAGATTACAGAATGCCTCCTGATGTGCATCGGAAACTACTACTGGTCTTCCAGGAAACGATCAAAGCATAGACTGTTTGAGAACTTACTCCCATGAAGGAAAGTGCGCATGGTGACTGTTGCTTTCAATCCCGAGGCAATTTCTGTGTTTCATCAACACTTTGAAGGTCCACAGATTCCAGAATGCCTCCAGATGTGCATCGGAAACTACTACTGGTCTTGCAGGGAACGATGAAAGCCTATACTGTTTGAGACATTACTCCCATGGAGGAAAGTGCACATGGTGACTGTTGTATTCAATCCCGATGCAATTTCTGTGTTTCATCAACACTCTGATAGTCCACACATTAGAGAATTCCCCCAGATGTGCTTCGGAAACTACCACTGGTCTTCCAGAGAACGATCAAAGCGTAAACTGTTTGAGACATTACTCCCATGGAGGAAAGTGAGCATGGTGCCTGTTGTATTGAATCGAGATGCAATTTCTGTGTTTCATCAACACTTTGAAGGTCCACAGATTACAGAATGCCTCCAGATGTGCATCGGAGACTACAACTGGTCTTGCAGGGAACGATGAAACCGTAGACTGTTTGAGACATTACTCCCATGGAGGAAAGTGCGCATGGTGACTGTTGTATTCAATCCCACGGCAATTTATGTGTTTCATCAACACTTTGAAGGACCACAGATTACAGAATGCCTCCAGATGTGCATCGGAAACTACTACTGGTCTTGCAGGGAACGATCAAAGCGTAGACTGTTTGAGACATTACTCCCATGGAGGATAGTGCGCATGGTGACTGTTGTATTCAATCCCGATGCAATTTCTGTGTTTGAACAACACTCTGATAGTTTACAGATTACAGAATGCCTCCAGATGTGCATCGGAATCTACTACTGGTCTTCCAGGGATCGATCAAAGCGTAGACTGTTTGAGACATTACTCCCATGGAGGAAAATGCGCATGATGACAGTTGTATTCAATCCCGAGGCTAATCCTGTGTTTCATCAAAACTTTGAATGTCCACAGATTACAGAATGCCTCCAAATGTGCATCGGAGACTACTCCTGGTTCTTGCAGGGAACGATCAAAGCGTAGACTGATTGAGACATAACTCCCATGGAGGAAAGTGCGCATGGTGACTGTTGTATTCAATCCCGATTCAATTTCTGTGTTTGATCAACACTCTGATAGTCTACAGATTACAGAATGACACCAGATGTGCGTCGGAAACTACTACTGGTCTTCCAGGGAACGATCAAAGCGGAAACATTTTAAGACATTACTCCCATGGAGGAAAGTGCGCATGGTGACTGTTGTATTCAATCCCGATGCAATTTCTGTGTTTCATCAACACTCTGATAGACCACACATTACAGAACGCTCCCAGATGTTCATCGGAAACAACTACTGGTCTTCCAGGAAACCATCAAAGCGTAAACTAATTGAGACATTACTCCCATGGAGGAAACTGCACATGGTGACTGTTGTATTCAATCCCGAAGCAACTTCTGTGTTTCATCAACACTCTGATAGTCCACAGATTACAGAATGCCTCCTGATGTGCATCGGAAACTACTACTGGTCTTCCAGGAAACGATCAAAGCATAGACTGTTTGAGACATTACTCCTCTGCAGGAAAGTGCGCATGGTGACTGTTGTATTCAATCCCGATGCAATTTCTGTGTTTGAACAACACTCTGATAGTTTACAGATTACAGAATGCCTCCAGATGTGCATCGGAAACTACTACTGGTCTTCCAGGGATCGATCAAAGCGTAGACTGTTTGAGACATTACTCCCATGGAGGAAAATGCGCATGATGACAGTTGTATTCAATCCCGAGGCTAATTCTGTGTTTCATCAAAACTTTGAATGTCCACAGATTACAGAATGCCTCCAGATGTGCTTCGGAGACTACTCCTGGTTCTTGCAGGGAACGATCAAAGCGTAGACTGTTTGAGACATAACTCCCATGGAGGAAAGTGCGCATGGTGACTGTTGTATTCACTCACGATGCAATTTCTGTGTTTCATCAACACTTTGAAAGACCACAGATTACAGAATGCCTCCTGATGTGCATCGGAAACTACTACTGGTCTTCCAGGAAACGATCAAAGCATAGACTGTTTGAGAACTTACTCCCATGAAGGAAAGTGCGCATGGTGACTGTTGCTTTCAATCCCGAGGCAATTTCTGTGTTTCATCAACACTTTGAAGGTCCACAGATTACAGAATGCCTCCAGATGTGCATCGGAAACTACTACTGGTCTTCCAGGGAACGATGAAAGCGTATACTGTTTGAGACATTACTCACATGGAGGAAAGTGCGCATGGTGACTGTTGTATTCAATCCCGATGCAATTTCTGTGTTTCATCAACACTCTGATAGTCCACACATTAGAGAATTCCCCCAGATGTGCTTCGGAAACTACCACTGGTCTTCCAGAGAACGATCAAAGCGTAAACTGTTTGAGACATTACTCCCATGGAGGAAAGTGAGCATGGTGCTTGTTGTATTGAATCCCGATGCAATTTCTGTGTTTCATCAACACTTTGAAGGTCCACAGATTACAGAATGCCTCCAGATGTGCATCGGAGACTACTGCTGGTCTTGCATGGAACGATGAAACCGTAGACTGTTTGAGACATTAGTCCCATGGAGGAAAGTGCGCATGGTGACTGTTGTATTCAATCCCACGGCAATTTATGTGTTTCATCAACACTTTGAAGGACCACAGATTACAGAATGCCTCCAGATGTGCATCGGAAACTACTACTGGTCTTGCAGGGAACGATCAAAGCGTAGACTGTTTGAGACATTACTCCCATGGAGGATAGTGCGCATGGTGACTGTTGTATTCAATCCCGATGCAATTTCTGTGTTTGAACAACACTCTGATAGTTTACAGATTACAGAATGCCTCCAGATGTGCATCGGAATCTACTACTGGTCTTCCAGGGATCGATCAAAGCGTAGACTGTTTGAGACATTACTCCCATGGAGGAAAATGCGCATGATGACAGTTGTATTCAATCCCGAGGCTAATCCTGTGTTTCATCAAAACTTTGAATGTCCACAGATTACAGAATGCCTCCAAATGTGCATCGGAGACTACTCCTGGTTCTTGCAGGGAACGATCAAATCGTAGACTGATTGAGACATAACTCCCATGGAGGAAAGTGCGCATGGTGACTGTTGTATTCAATCCCGATTCAATTTCTGTGTTTGATCAACACTCTGATAGTCTAGAGATTACAGAATGACACCAGATGTGCGTCGGAAACTACTACTGGTCTTCCAGGGAACGATCAAAGCGGAAACATTTTAAGACATTACTCCCATGGAGGAAAGTGCGCATGGTGACTGTTGTATTCAATCCCGATGCAATTTCTGTGTTTCATCAACACTCTGATAGACCACACATTACAGAATGCTCCCAGATGTTCATCGGAAACAACTACTGGTCTTCCAGGAAACCATCAAAGCGTAAACTGATTGAGACATTACTCCCATGGAGGAAACTGCACATGGTGACTGTTGTATTCAATCCCGAAGCAATTTTTGTGTTTCATCAACACTCTGATAGTCCACAGATTACAGAATGCCTCCTGACGTGCATCGGAAACTACTACTGGTCTTCCAGGAAACGATCAAAGCATAGACTGTTTGAGACATTACTCCTCTGCAGGAAAGTGCGCATGGTGACTGTTGTATTCAATCCCGATGCAATTTCTGTGTTTGAACAACACTCTGATAGTTTACAGATTACAGAATGCCTCCAGATGTGCATCGGAAACTACTACTGGTCTTCCAGGGATCGATCAAAGCGTAGACTGTTTGAGACATTACTCCCATGGAGGAAAATGCGCATGATGACAGTTGTATTCAATCCCGAGGCTAATTCTGTGTTTCATCAAAACTTTGAATGTCCACAGATTACAGAATGCCTCCAGATGTGCTTCGGAGACTACTCCTGGTTCTTGCAGGGAACGATCAAAGCGTAGACTGTTTGAGGTATAACTCCCATGGAGGAAAGTGCGCATGGTGACTGTTGTATTCACTCACGATGCAATTTCTGTGTTTCATCAACACTTTGAAGGTCCACAGATTTCAGAATGCCTCCTGATGTGCATCGGAAACTACTACTGATCTTCCAGGAAACGATCAAAGCATAGACTGTTTGAGAACTTACTCACATGAAGGAAAGTGCGCATGGTGACTGTTGCTTTCAATCCCGAGGCAATTTCTTTGTTTCATCAACACTTTGAAGGTCCACAGATTACAGAATGCCTCCAGATGTGCATCGGAAACTACTACTGGTCTTGCAGGGAACGATGAAAGCGTATACTGTTTGTGACATTACTCCCACGGAGGAAAGTGCGCATGGTGACTGTTGTATTCAATCCCGATGCAATTTCTGTGTTTCATCAACACTCTGATAGACCACACATTACAGAATGCTCCCAGAAGTTCATCGGAAACAACTACTGGTCTTCCAGGAAACCATCAAAGCGTAAACTGATTGAGACATTACTCCCATGGAGGAAACTGCACATGGTGACTGTTGTATTCAATCCCGAAGCAATTTCTGTGTTTCATCAACACTCTGATAGTCCACAGATTACAGAATGCCTCCTGATGTGCATCGGAAACTACTACTGGTCTTCCATGAAACGATCAAAGCATAGACTGTTTGAGACATTACTCCTCTGCAGGAAAGTGCGCATGGTGACTGTTGTATTCAATCCCGATGCAATTTCTGGGTTTGAACAACACTCTGATAGTTTACAGATTACAGAATGCCTCCAGATGTGCATCGGAAACTACTACTGGTCTTCCAGGGATCGATCAAATCGTAGACTGTTTGAGACATTACTCCCATGGAGGAAAATGCGCATGATGATAGTTGTATTCAATCCCGAGGCTAATTCTGTATTTCATCAAAACTTTGAATGTCCACAGATTACAGAATGCCCCCAGATGTGCTTCGGAGACTACTCCTGGTTCTTGCAGGGAACGATCAAAGCGTAGACTGTTTGAGACATAACTCCCATGGAGGAAAGTGCGCATGGTGACTGTTGTATTCACTCACGATGCAATTTCTGTGTTTCATCAACACTTTGAAGGTCCACAGATTACAGAATGCCTCCTGATGTGCATCGGAAACTACTACTGGTCTTCCAGGAAACGATCAAAGCATAGACTGTTTGAGAACTTACTCCCATGAAGGAAAGTGCGCATGGTGACTGTTGCTTTCAATCCCGAGGCAATTTCTGTGTTTCATCAACACTTTGAAGGTCCACAGATTACAGAATGCCTAGAGATGTGCATCGGAACCTACTACTGGTCTTGCAGGGAACGATGAAAGCCTAGACTGTTTGAGACATTACTCCCATGGAGGGAAATGCGCTTGATGACTGTTGTATTCAATCCCGAGGCAATTTCTGTGTTTCATCAACACTTTAAAGGTCCACAGATTACAGAATGCCTACTGATGCTCATCGGAAACTACACTGGTCTTGGAGGGAAGGATGAAAGCGTAAACTGTTTGAGACATAACTCCCATGGAGGAAAGTGCGCATGGTGACTGTTGTATTCAATCCCGATTCAATTTCTGTGTTTGATCAACACTCTGATAGTCCACAGATTACAGAATGACACCAGATGTGCGTCGGAAACTACTACTGGTCTTCCAGGGAACGATCAAAGCGTAAACATTTTAAGACCTTACTCCCATGGAGGAAAGTGCGCATGGTGACTGTTGTATTCAATCCCGATGCAATTTCTGTGTTTCATCAACACTCTGATAGACCACACATTACAGAATGCTCCCAGATGTTCATCGGAAACTACTACTGGTCTTCCAGGGAACGATAAAAGCGTAAACTGTTTGAGACATTACTCCCATTGAGGAAAGTGCGCATAGTGCCTGTTGTATTCACTCACGATGCAATTTCTGTGTTTCATCAACACTTTGAAGGTCCACAGATTACAGAATGCCTCCTGATGTGCATCGGAAACTACTACTGGTCGTCCAGGAAACGATCAAAGCATAGACTGTTTGAGAACTTACTATCATGAAGGAAAGTGCGCATGGTGACTGTTTCTTTCAATCCCGAGGCAATTTCTGTGTCTCATCAACACTCTGATAGTACACACATTACAGAATGACCCCAGATGTGCTTCGGAAACTACCACTGGTCTTCCAGAGAACGATCAAAGCGTAAACTGTTTGAGACATTACTCCCATGCAGGAAAGTGCGCATGGTGACTGTCGTATTCAATCCCGATTCAATTTCTGTGTTTCATCAACATTCTGGCAGTCCACACATTAGAGAATGACCCCAGATGTGCTTCGGAAACTACCACTGGTCTTCCAGAGAACGATCAAAGCGTAAACTGTTTGAGACATTACTCCCATGGAGGAAAGTGAGCATGGTGCCTGTTGTATTGAATCCCGATGCAATTTCTGTGTTTCATCAACACTTTGAAGGTCCACAGATTACAGAATGCCTCCAGATGTGCATCGGAGACTACTACTGGTCTTGCAGGGAACGATGAAACCGTAGACTGTTTGAGACATTACTCCCATGGAGGAAAGTGCGCATGGTGACTGTTGTATTCAATCCCGCGGCAATTTATGTGTTTCATCAACACTTTGAAGGACCACAGATTACAGAATGCCTCCAGATGTGCATCGGAAACTACTACTGGTCTTGCAGGGAACGATCAAAGCGTAGACTGTTTGAGACATTACTCCCATGGATGAAAGTGCGCATGGTGACTGTTGTATTCAATCCCGATGCAATTTCTGTGTTTGAACAACACTCTGATAGGTTACAGATTACAGAATGCCTCCAGATGTGCATCGGAAACTACTACTGGTCTTCCAGGGATCGATCAAAGCGTAGACTGTTTGAGACATTACTCCCATGGAGGAAAATGCGCATGATGACAGTTGTATTCAATCCCGAGGCTAATTCTGTGTTTCATCAAAACTTTGAATGTCCACAGATTACAGAATGCCTCCAGATGTGCTCCGGAGACTACTCATGGTTCTGCAGGGTACGATCAAAGCGTAGACTGTTTGAGACATAACTCCCATGGAGGAAAGTGCCCATGGTGACTGTTGTATTCAATCCCGATGCAATTTCTGTGTTTCATCAACACTCTGATAGACCACACATTACAGAATGCTCCCAGATGTTCATCGGAAACAACTACTGGTCTTCCAGGGAACAATCAAAGCGTAAACTGATTGAGACATTACTCCCATGGAGGAAACTGCACATGGTGACTGTTGTATTCAATCCCGAAGCAATTTCTGTGTTTCATCAACACTCTGATAGTCCACAGATTACAGAATGCCTCCTGATGTGCATCGGAAACTACTACTGGTCTTCCAGGAAACGATCAAAGCATAGACTGTTTGAGACATTACTCCCTTGGAGGAAAGTGCGCATGGTGACTGTTGTATACAATCCCGATGCAATTTCTGTGTTTCATCAACACTCTGACAGTCCACACATTACAGAATGCCCTCAGACGTGCATCAGAAACTACACTGGTCTTCCAGGTAACGATAAAAGCGTAAACTGTTTGAGACATTACTCCCATGGAGGAATGTGCGCATAGTGCCTGTTGTATTCACTCACGATGCAATTTCTGTGTTTCATCAACACTTTGAAGGTCCACAGATTACAGAATGCCTCCTGATGTGCATCGGAAATTACTACTGGTCTTCCAGGAAACGATCAAAGCATAGACTGTTTGAGAACTTACTCCCATGAAGGAAAGTGCGCATGGTGACTGTTGCATTAAATGCCGAGGGTATTTCTGTGTTTCATCAACACTTTGAAGGTCCACAGATTACAGAATGCCTCCAGATGTGCATCGGAAACTACTACTGGTCTTGCAGGGAACGATCAAAGCGTAAACTGTTTGAGACAATACTCCCAAGGAGGAAAGTGCGCATGGTGACTGTTGTATTCAATCCCCATGCAAATTCTGTGTTTCATCAGCACTCTGATAGTCCAAACATTACAGAATGCCCCCAGATGTGCTTCGGAAACTACCACTGGTCTTCCAGGGAACGATCAAAGCGTAAATTGATTGAGACATTACTCCGCTGCAGGAAAGTGCGCATGGTGACTGTTGTATTCAATCCCGATGCAATTTCTGTGTTTGAACAACA
Organism: Schistocerca gregaria; assembly: GCF_023897955.1. Classification (NCBI taxonomy): domain Eukaryota; kingdom Metazoa; phylum Arthropoda; class Insecta; order Orthoptera; family Acrididae; genus Schistocerca; species Schistocerca gregaria. The sequence goes on from NC_064927.1 coordinate 10,214,432, forward strand.
CTCTGATAGTTTACAGATTACAGAATGCCTCCAGATGTGAATCGGAAACTACTACTGGTCTTCCAGGGATCGATCAAAGCGTAGACTGTTTGAGACATTACTCCCATGGAGGAAAATGCGCATGATGACAGTTGTATTCAATCCCGAGGCTAATTCTGTGTTTCATCAAAACTTTGAATGTCCACAGATTACAGAATGCCTCCAGATGTGCTTCGGAGACTACTCCTGGTTCTTGCAGGGATCGATGAAAGCGTAGACTGTTTGAGACATAACTCCCATGGAGAAAAGTGCGCATGGTGACTGTTGTATTCAATCCCGATTCAATTTCTGTGTTTGATCAACACTCTGATAGTCCACAGATTACAGAATGACACCAGATGTGCGTCGGAAACTAGTACTGGTCTTCCAGGGAACGATCAAAGCGTAAACTGTTTAAGACATTACTCCCATGGAGAAAAGTGCGCATGGTGACTGTTGTATTCAATCCCGATGCAATTTCTGTGTTTGAACAACACTCTGATAGTTTACAGATTACAGAATGCCTCCAGATGTGCATCGGAAACTACTACTGGTCTTCCAGGGATCGTTCAAAGCGTAAACTGTTTGAGACATTACTCCCATGGAGGAAAATGCGCATGATGACAGTTGTATTCAATCCCGAGGCTAATTCTGTGTTTCATCAAAACTTTGAATGTCCACAGATTACAGAATGCCTCCAAATGTGCATCGGAGACTACTCCTGGTTCTTGCAGGGAACGATCAAAGCGTAGACTGATTGAGACATAACTCCCATGGAGGAAAGTGCGCATGGTGACGTTTGTATTCAATCCCGATTCAATTTCTGTGTTTGATCAACACTCTGATAGTCTACAGATTACAGAATGACACCAGATGTGCGTCGGAAACTACTACTGGTCTTCCAGGGAACGATGAAAGCGGAAACATTTTAAGACATTACTCCCATAGAGGAAAGTGCGCATGGTGACTGTTGTATTCAATCCCGATGCAATTTCTGTGTTTCATCGTCACTCTGATAGACCACACATTACAGAATGCTCCCAGATGTTCATCGGAAACAACTACTGGTCTTCCATGGAACCATCAAAGCGTAAACTGATTGAGACATTACTCCCATGGAGGAAACTGCACATGGTGACTGTTGTATTCAATCCCTAAGCAATTTCTGTGTTTCATCAACACTCTGATAGTCCACAGATTACAGAATGCCTCCTGATGTGCATCGGAAACTACTACTGGTCTTCCAGGAAACGATCAAAGCATAGACTGTTTGAGACATTACTCCCGTGGAGGAAAGTGCGCATGGTGACTGTTGTATACAATCCCGATGCAATTTCTGTGTTTCATCAACACTCTGACAGTTCACACATTACAGAATGCCCTCAGACGTGCATCAGAAACTACACTGGTCTTCCAGGTAACGATAAAAGCGTAAACTGTTTGAGACATTACTCCCATGGAGGAAAGTGCGCATAGTGCCTGTTGTATTCACTCACGATGCAATTTCTGTGTTTCATCAACACTTTGAAGGTCCACAGATTACAGAATGCCTCCTGATGTGCATCGGAAATTACTACTGGTCTTCCAGGAAACGATCAAAGCATAGACTGTTTGAGAACTTACTCCCATGAAGGAAAGTGCGCATGGTGACTGTTGTATTCAATCCCGATTCAATTTCTGTGTTTGATCAACACTCTGATAGTCCACAGATTACAGAATGACACCAGATGTGCGTCGGAAACTAGTACTGGTCTTCCAGGGAACGATCAAAGCGTAAACTGTTTAAGACATTACTCCCATGGAGAAAAGTGCGCATGGTGACTGTTGTATTCAATCCCGATGCAATTTCTGTGTTTCATCAACACTCTGATAGACCACACATTACAGAATGCTCCCAGATGAGCATCGGAAATAACTACTGGTCTTCCAGGGAACCATCAAAGCGTAAACTGATTGAGACATTACTCCCATGGAGGAAACTGCACATGGTGACTGTTGTATTCAATCCCGAAGCAATTTCTGTGTTCCATCCACACTCTGATAGTCCACAGATTACAGACTGACACCAGATGTGCATCGGAAACTACTACTGGTCTTCCAGGGAACGATCAAAGCGTAGACTGTTTGAGACATTACTCCCGTGGAGGAAAGTGCGCATGGTGACTGTTGTATTCAATCCCGATGCAATTTCTGTGTTTCATCAACACTCTGATAGTCCACACATTACAGAATGCCCCCAGACGTGCATCGGAAACTACACTGGTCTTCCAGGTAACGATAAAAGCGTAAACTGTTTGAGGCATTACTCCCATGGAGGAAAGTGCGCATGGTGACTGTTGCATTCAATCCCGAGGCAATTTCTGTGTTTCATCAACACTTTGAAGGTCCACAGATTACAGAATGCCTCCAGATGTGCATCGGAAACTACTACTGGTCTTGCAGGGAACGATGAAATCGTATACTGTTTGAGACATTACTCCCATGGAGGAAAGTGCGCATGGTGACTGTTGTATTCAATCCCGATGCAATTTCTGTGTTTCATCAACACTCTGATAGTCCACACATTAGAGAATGCCCCCAGATGTGCTTCGGAAACTACCACTGGTCTTACAGAGAACGATCAAAGCGTAAACTGTTTGAGACATTACTCCCATGCAGGAAAGTGCGCATGGTGACTGTTGTATTCAATCCCGATGCAATTTCTGTGTTTCATCAACACTCTGATAGTCCACACATTACAGAATGCCCCCAGATGTGCTTCGGAAACTACCACTGGTCTTCCAGAGAACGATTAGAGCGTAAACTGTTTGAGACATTACTCCCATGCAGGAAAGTGCGCATGGTGACTGTTGTATTCAATCCCGATGCAATTTCTGTGTTTAAACAACATTCTCATAGTTTACAGAATACAGAATGCCTCCAGATGTGCATCAGAAACTACTACTGGTCTTCCAGGAATCGATCAAAGCGTAGACTGTTTGAGACATTACTCCCATGGAGGAAACTGCGCTTGATGGCTGTTGTATTCAATCCCGAGGCAATTTCTGTGTTTCATCAACACTTTAAAGGTCCACAGATTACAGAATGCCTACAGATGCTCATCGGAAACTACACTGGTCTTGGAGGGAACGATAAAAGCGTAAACTGTTTGAGACATTACTCCCATGGAGGAAAGTGAGCATGGTGACTGTTGTATTGAATCCCGAAGCAATTTCTGTGTTTCATCAACACTTTGAAGGTCCACAGATTACAGAATGCCTCCAGATGTGCATCGGAGACTACTACTGGTCTTCCAGGAAACGATCAAACCGTAGACTGTTTGAGACATTACTCCCATGGAGGAAAGTGCGAATGGTGACTGTTCTATTCAATCCCGAGGCAATTTCTGTGTTTCATCAACACTTTGAAGGTCCAAAGATTACAGAATGCCTCCAGATGTGCATCGGCAACTACTACCGGTCTTGCAGGTAACGATGAATCCGAAGACTGTTTGAGACATTACTCCCATGGAGGAATGTGCGCATGGTGACTGTTGTATTCAATCCCGCGGCAATTTATGTGTTTCATCAACACTTTGAAGGACCACAGATTACAGAATGCCTCCAGATGTGCATCGGAAAGTACTACTGGCCTTGCAGGGAACGATCAAAGCGTAGACTGTTTGAGACATTACTCCCATGGAGGAAAATGAACATGATGACTGTTGTATTCAATCCCGAGGAAGCTTCTGTGGTTCATCAAGACTTTGAAGGTCCACTGATTACAGAATGCCTCCTGATGTGCATCGGAAATTACTACTGGTCTTCCAGGAAACGATCAAAGCATAGACTGTTTGAGAACTTACTCTCATGAAGGAAAGTGCGCATGATGACTGTTGCATTCAATCCCGAGGGTATTTCTGTGTTTCATCAACACTTTGAAGGTCCACAGATTACAGAATGCCTCCAGATGTGCATCGGAAACTACTACTGGTCTTCCAGTGATCGATCAAAGCGTAGACTGTTTCAGACATTACTCCCATTTAGGAAAATGCACATGATGACTGTTGTATTCAATCCCGAGGAAGATTCTGTGGTTCATCAAGACTTTGAAGGTCCACAGATTACAGAATGCCTCCAGATGTGCATCGGAACCTTCTACTGGCCTTGCAGGGAACGATCAAAGCGTAGACTGTTAGAGACGTTACTCGCAATTAGGAAAATTGCACATGGTGACTGTTGTATTTAATCCCGAAGCAATTTCTGTGTTTCAACAAAACTCTGATAGTCCACACATTACAGAATGAACCCAGATGTTCATCGGAAACTACAACTGGTCTTCCAGGGAACGATCAAATCGTAAACTGTTTGAGACATTACTCCCATGGAATAAAGTGCGCATGGTGACTGTTCTATTCAATCCCAATGCAATTTCTGTGTTTCATCAACACTCTGATAGTCCACACATTACAGAATGCACCCAGATGTGCATCGGAAACTACTACTGGTCTTACAGGGAACGATCAATGCGTAGACTGTTTGAGACATTACTCCCATGGAGGAAAATGCGCATGATAACCGTTGTATTCAATCCCGAGGCAAATTCTGTGTTTCATCAACACTTTAAAGGTCCACAGTTAACAGAATGCCTCCAGATGTGCATGGGAAACTACACTGGTCTTGCAGGGAACGATAAAAGCGTAAACTGTTTGAGACATTACTCCCATGGAGGAAAGCGTGCATGGTGAATGTTCTATTCAATCCCAAGGCAATTTCTGTGTTTCATCAACACTTTGAAGGTCCACAGATTACAGAATGCCTCCTGATGTGCATCGGAAACTACTACTGGTCTTCCAGGAAACGATCACAGCATAGACTGTTTGAGAACTTACTCCCATGAAGGAAAGTGCGCATGGTGACTGTTGCATTCAATCCCGAGGCAATTTCCGTGTTTCATCAACACTTTGAAGGTCCACAGATTATAGAATGCCTCCAGATGTGCATCAGAAGCTACTACTGGTCTTGCAGGGAACGATGAAAGCGTATACTGTTTGAGACATTACTCCCATGGAGGAAAGTGCGCATGGTGACTGTTGTATTCAATCCCGATGCAATTTCTGTGTTTCATCAACACTTTGAAGGACCACACATTACAGTAGGTCCCCTGATGAGCATCGGAAACTACTACTGGTCTTCCAGGGAACGATCAAAGCGTAATCTGTTTGAGACATTACTCCCATGGAATAAATTGCGCATGGTGACTGTTGTATTCAATCCCGAGGCAATTTCTGTGTTTCATCAAGACTTTGAAGGTCCACAGATTACAGAATGCCTCCAGATGTGCATCGGAAACTACTGGTGGCCTTGCAGGGATCGATCAAATCGTAGACTGTTTGAGACATTACACCCATTTAGGAAAATTGCGCATGGTGACTTTTGAATTTAATCCCGATGCAATTTCTGTGTTTCAACAACACTCTGATAGTCCACACATTACAGAATGAACCCAGATGTTCATCAGAATCTACAACTGGTCTCCCAGGGAACATTCAAAGCGTAAACTGTTTGAGACATTACTCCCATGGAATAAAGTGCGCATGGTGACTGTTGTATTCAATCCCGATGCAATTTCTGAGTTTCATCAACACTCCGATAGTCAACACATTAGCGAATGCCCCCAGATGTGCATCGGGAACTACTACTGGTCTTCTAGGGAACGATCAAAGCGTAGACTGTTTGAGACATTACTCCCATGGAGTTAAGTGCGCATGGTTACTGTTGTATTCACTCCCGAAGCAATTTCTGTGTTTCATCAACAGTTTGAAGGTTCACAGATTACAGAATGCCTCCAGATGTGAATCGGAAACTACTACTGGTCTTCCAGGAATCGATCAATGCTTAGACAGATTGAGACATTACTCCCATGGAGGAAAATGCGCATGATGACTGTTGTATTCAATCCCGATTCAATTTCTGTGTTTCATCAAAACTTTGAAGGTCCACAGATTACAGAATGCCTCCAGTTGTGCATCGCAGACTACTACTGGCCTTGCAGGGAACGATCAAAGCGTAGACTGTTTGAGACATAACTCCCATGGAGGAAAGTGCGCATGGTGACTGTTATATCAATCCCGATTCAATTTCTGTGTTTCATCAACACTCTGATAGTCCACACATTACAGAATGCCCCCAGATGTGCATAGGAAACTACTACTGGTCTTACAGGGAACGATCAATGCGTAGACTGTTTGAGACATTACTCCCATGGAGGAAAATGCGCATGATAACCGTTGTATTCAATCCCGAGGCAAATTCTGTGTTTCATCAACACTTTAAAGGTCCACAGTTAACAGAATGCCTCCAGATGTGCATGGGAAACTACACTGGTCTTGCAGGGAACGATAAAAGCGTAAACTGTTTGAGACATTACTCCCATGGAGGAAATTGTGCATGGTGAATGTTCTATTCAATCCAGAGGCAATTTCTGTGTTTCATCAACACTTTGAAGGTCCACAGATTACAGAATGCCTCCAGATGTGCATCGGAAACTACTACTGGTCTTGCAGGGAACGATGAAAGCGTAGACTGTTTGAGACATTACTCCCAAGGAGGAAAGTGCGCATGGTGACTGTTGTATTCAATCCCGATGCAAATTCTGTGTTTCTACAGCACTCTGATAGTCCACACATTACAGAATGCCCCCAGACGTGCTTCGGAAACTACCACTGGTCTTCCAGGGAACGATCAAAGCGTAAACTGTTTGAGACATTACTCCTCTGCAGGAAAGTGCGCATGGTGACTGTTGTATTCAATCCCGATGCAATTTCTGTGTTTGAACAACACTCTGATAGTTTACAGATTACAGAATGACACCAGATGTGCGTCGGAAACTACTACTGGTCTTCCAGGGAACGATCAAAGCGTAAACTGTTTAAGTCATTACTCCCATGGGGGAAAGTGCGCATGGTGACTGTTGTATTCAATCCCGATGCAATTTCTGTGTTTCATCAACACTCTGATAGACCACACATTACAGAATGCTCCCAGATGTTCATCGGAAACAACTACTGGTCTTCCAGGGAACCATCAAAGCGTAAACTGATTGAGACATCACTCCCATGGAGGAAACTGCACATGGTGACTGTTGTATTCAATCCCGAAACAATTTCTGTGTTTCATCAACACTCCGGTAGTCCACAGATTACAGAATGACACCAGATGTGCATCGGAAACTACTACTGGTCTTCCAGGGAAGGATCAAAGCGTAGACTGTTTGAGACATTACTCCCGTGGTGGAAAGTGCGCTTGGTGAGTGTTGTATTCAATCCCGATGCAATTTCTGTGTTTCATAAACACTCTGATAGTCCACACATTACAGAATGCCCCCAGACGTGCATCGGAAACTACACTGGTCTTCCAGGTAACGATAAAAGCGTAAACTGTTTGAGACATTACTCCCATGGAGGAAAGTGCGCATAGTGCCTGTTGTATTCACTCACGATGCAATTTCTGTGTTTCATCAACACTTTGAAGGTCCACAGATTATAGAATGCCTCCAGATGTGCATCAGAAGCTACTACTGGTCTTGCAGGGAACGATGAAAGCGTATACTGTTTGAGACATTACTCCCATGGAGGAAAGTGCGCATGGTGACTGTTGTATTCAATCCCGATGCAATTTCTGTGTTTCATCAACACTTTGAAGGACCACACATTACAGAAGGTCCCCTGATGAGCATCGGAAACTACTACTGGTCTTCCAGGGAACGATCAAAGCGTAATCTGTTTGAGACATTACTCCCATGGAATAAATTGCGCATGGTGACTGTTGTATTCAATCCCGAGGCTATTTCTGTGTTTCATCAAGACTTTGAAGGTCCACAGATTACAGAATGCCTCCAGAAGTGCATCGGAAACTACTGGTGGCCTTGCAGGGATCGATCAAATCGTAGACTGTTTGAGACATTACACCCATTTAGGAAAATTGCGCATGGTGACTTTTGAATTTAATCCCGATGCAATTTCTGTGTTTCAACAACACTCTGATAGTCCACACATTACAGAATGAACCCAGATGTTCATCGGAAACTACAACTGGTCTCCCAGGGAACATTCAAAGCGTAAACTGTTTGAGACATTACTCCCATGGAATAAAGTGCGCATGGTGACTGTTGTATTCAATCCCGATGCAATTTCTGAGTTTCATCAACACTCCGATAGTCCACACATTAGCGAATGCCCCCAGATGTGCATCGGGAACTACTACTGGTCTTCTAGTTAAAGATCAAAGCGTAGACTGTTTGAGACATTACTCCCATGGAGTTAAGTGCGCATGGTTACTGTTTTATTCACTCCCGATGCAATTTCTGTGTTTCATCAACAATTTGAAGGTTCACAGATTACAGAATGCCTCCAGATGTGCATCGGAAACTACTACTGGTCATCCAGGAAAGGATCAAACGTAGACAGTTTGAGACACTACTCCAATGGAGGAAAGTGCGCATGGTGACTGTTGTATTCAATCCGGGTATAATTTCTGTGTTTCATAAACACTTTAAAGGTCCACAGATTACAGAGTGCCTCCAGACGTGCATCGGAAACTACTACTGGTCTTACAGGGAACGATCAAATCGTAAACTGTTTGAGACATTACTCCCATGCAGGAGAGTGCGCAATGTGACTGTTGTATTCAGTCCCGATGCAATTTCTGTGTTTAAACAACACTCTGATAGTTTACAGATTACAGAATGCCTCCAGATGTGAATCGGAAACTACTACTGGTCTTCCAGGAATCGATCAATGCTTAGACAGATTGAGACATTACTCCCATGGAGGAAAATGCGCATGATGACTGTTGTATTCAATCCCGATTCAATTTCTGTGTTTCATCAAAACTTTGAAGGTCCACAGATTACAGAATGCCTCCAGATGTGCATCGCAGACTACTACTGGCCTTGCAGGGAACGATCAAAGCGTAGACTGTTTGACACATAACTCCCATGGAGGAAAGTGCGCATGGTGACTGTTATATCAATCCCGATTCAATTTCTGTGTTTCATCAACACTCTGATAGTCCACAGATTACGGAATGACACCAGATGTGCATCGGAAACTACTACTGGTCTTCCAGGGAACGATCAGAGCGTAAACTGTTTGCGACATTACTCCCATGGAGGAAAGTGTGCATGGTGACTGTTATATCAATCCCGATTCAATTTATGTGTTTCATCAACACTCTGATAGTCCACAGATTACGGAATGACACCAGATGTGCATCGGAAACTACTACTGGTCTTCCAGGGAAGGATCAAAGCGTAGACTGTTTGAGACATTACTCCCATGGAGGAAGGTGCGCATGGTGACTGTTGTATTGAATCTCGATGCAATATCTGTGTTTCATCAACGCTTTGAAGGTACAAAGATTACAGAATGAGTCCAGATGTGCATCGGATACTACAACTGGTCTTCCAGGAAACGATCAAACCGTAGACTGTTTGAGACATTACTCCCATGGAGGAAGGTGCGGATGGCGACTGTTCTATTCAATCCCGAGGCCATTTCTGTGTTTCATCAACACTTTGAAGGTCCACAGATTACAGAATGCCTCCCAATGTGCATTGGAAACTACTACTGGTCTTGCTGGGAACGATGAAAGCGTAGACTGTTTGAGATATTACTCCCATGGAGGAAAGTGCGCATGTTGACTGTTGTATTCAATCCCGCGGCTATTTCTGTGTCTCATCGACACTTTAAAGGTGCACAGATTACAGAATGCCTCCAGATGTTTATCGGAAACTACTACTGGTCTTCCAGGGAACGATCAAAGCGTAATCTGTTTGAGACATTACTCCCATGGAATAAATTGCGCATGGTGACTGTTGTATTCAATCCCGAGGCAATTTCTGTGTTTCATCAAGACTTTGAAGGTCCACAGATTACAGAATGCCTCCAGATGTGCATCGAAAACTACTGGTGGCCTTGCAGGGATCGATCAAATCGTAGACTGATTGAGACATTACACCCATTTAGGAAAATTGCGCATGGTGACTTTTGAATTTAATCCCGATGCAATTTCTGTGTTTCAACAACACTCTGATAGTCCACACATTACAGAATGAACCCAGATGTTCATCAGAAACTACAACTGGTCTCCCAGGGAACATTCAAAGCGTAAACTGTTTGAGACATTACTCCCATGGAATAAAGTGCGCATGGTGACTGTTGTATTCAATCCCGATGCAATTTCTGAGTTTCATCAACACTCCGATAGTCAACACATTAGCGAATGCCCCCAGATGTGCATCGGGAACTACTACTGGTCTTCTAGGGAACGATCAAAGCGTAGACTGTTTGAGACATTACTCCCATGGAGTTAAGTGCGCATGGTTACTGTTGTATTCACTCCCGAAGCAATTTCTGTGTTTCATCAACACTTTGAAGGTTCACAGATTACAGAATGCCTCCAGATGTGAATCGGAAACTACTACTGGTCTTCCAGGAATCGATCAATGCTTAGACAGATTGAGACATTACTCCCATGGAGGAAAATGCGCATGATGACTGTTGTATTCAATCCCGATTCAATTTCTGTGTTTCATCAAAACTTTGAAGGTCCACAGATTACAGAATGCCTCCAGTTGTGCATCGCAGACTACTACTGGCCTTGCAGGGAACGATCAAAGCGTAGACTGTTTGAGACATAACTCCCATGGAGGAAAGTGCGCATGGTGACTGTTATATCAATCCCGATTCAATTTCTGTGTTTCATCAACACTCTGATAGTCCACACATTACAGAATGCCCCCAGATGTGCATCGGAAACTACTACTGGTCTTACAGGGAACGATCAATGCGTAGACTGTTTGAGACATTACTCCCATGGAGGAAAATGCGCATGATAACCGTTGTATTCAATCCCGAGGCAAATTCTGTGTTTCATCAACACTTTAAAGGTCCACAGTTAACAGAATGCCTCCAGATGTGCATGGGAAACTACACTGGTCTTGCAGGGAACGATAAAAGCGTAAACTGTTTGAGACATTACTCCCATGGAGGAAATTGTGCATGGTGAATGTTCTATTCAATCCAGAGGCAATTTCTGTGTTTCATCAACACTTTGAAGGTCCACAGATTACAGAATGCCTCCAGATGTGCATCGGAAACTACTACTGGTCTTGCAGGGAACGATGAAAGCGTAGACTGTTTGAGACATTACTCCCAAGGAGGAAAGTGCGCATGGTGACTGTTGTATTCAATCCCGATGCAAATTCTGTGTTTCTACAGCACTCTGATAGTCCACACATTACAGAATGCCCCCAGACGTGCTTCGGAAACTACCACTGGTCTTCCAGGGAACGATCAAAGCGTAAACTGTTTGAGACATTACTCCTCTGCAGGAAAGTGCGCATGGTGACTGTTGTATTCAATCCCGATGCAATTTCTGTGTTTGAACAACACTCTGATAGTTTACAGATTACAGAATGACACCAGATGTGCGTCGGAAACTACTACTGGTCTTCCAGGGAACGATCAAAGCGTAAACTGTTTAAGTCATTACTCCCATGGAGGAAAGTGCGCATGGTGACTGTTGTATTCAATCCCGATGCAATTTCTGTGTTTCATCAACACTCTGATAGACCACACATTACAGAATGCTCCCAGATGTTCATCGGAAACAACTACTGGTCTTCCAGGGAACCATCAAAGCGTAAACTGATTGAGACATCACTCCCATGGAGGAAACTGCACATGGTGACTGTTGTATTCAATCCCGAAACAATTTCTGTGTTTCATCAACACTCCGGTAGTCCACAGATTACAGAATGCCTCCAGATGTGAATCGGAAACTACTACTGGTCTTCCAGGAATCGATCAATGCTTAGACAGATTGAGACATTACTCCCATGGAGGAAAATGCGCATGATGACTGTTGTATTCAATCCCGATTCAATTTCTGTGTTTCATCAAAACTTTGAAGGTCCACAGATTACAGAATGCCTCCAGATGTGCATCGCAGACTACTACTGGCCTTGCAGGGAACGATCAAAGCGTAGACTGTTTGACACATAACTCCCATGGAGGAAAGTGCGCATGGTGACTGTTATATCAATCCCGATTCAATTTCTGTGTTTCATCAACACTCTGATAGTCCACAGATTACGGAATGACACCAGATGTGCATCGGAAACTACTACTGGTTTTCCAGGGAACGATCAGAGCGTAAACTGTTTGCGACATTACTCCCATGGAGGAAAGTGTGCATGGTGACTGTTATATCAATCCCGATTCAATTTATGTGTTTCATCAACACTCTGATAGTCCACAGATTACGGAATGACACCAGATGTGCATCGGAAACTACTACTGGTCTTCCAGGGAAGGATCAAAGCGTAGACTGTTTGAGACATTACTCCCATGGAGGAAGGTGCGCATGGTGACTGTTGTATTGAATCTCGATGCAATATCTGTGTTTCATCAACGCTTTGAAGGTACAAAGATTACAGAATGAGTCCAGATGTGCATCGGATACTACAACTGGTCTTCCAGGAAACGATCAAACCGTAGACTGTTTGAGACATTACTCCCATGGAGGAAGGTGCGGATGGCGACTGTTCTATTCAATCCCGAGGCCATTTCTGTGTTTCATCAACACTTTGAAGGTCCACAGATTACAGAATGCCTCCCAATGTGCATTGGAAACTACTACTGGTCTTGCTGGGAACGATGAAAGCGTAGACTGTTTGAGATATTACTCCCATGGAGGAAAGTGCGCATGTTGACTGTTGTATTCAATCCCGCGGCTATTTCTGTGTCTCATCGACACTTTAAAGGTGCACAGATTACAGAATGCCTCCAGATGTTTATCGGAAACTACTACTGGTCTTCCAGGGAACGATCAAAGCGTAATCTGTTTGAGACATTACTCCCATGGAATAAATTGCGCATGGTGACTGTTGTATTCAATCCCGAGGCAATTTCTGTGTTTCATCAAGACTTTGAAGGTCCACAGATTACAGAATGCCTCCAGATGTGCATCGAAAACTACTGGTGGCCTTGCAGGGATCGATCAAATCGTAGACTGTTTGAGACATTACACCCATTTAGGAAAATTGCGCATGGTGACTTTTGAATTTAATCCCGATGCAATTTCTGTGTTTCAACAACACTCTGATAGTCCACACATTACAGAATGAACCCAGATGTTCATCAGAAACTACAACTGGTCTCCCAGGGAACATTCAAAGCGTAAACTGTTTGAGACATTACTCCCATGGAATAAAGTGCGCATGGTGACTGTTGTATTCAATCCCGATGCAATTTCTGAGTTTCATCAACACTCCGATAGTCAACACATTAGCGAATGCCCCCAGATGTGCATCGGGAACTACTACTGGTCTTCTAGGGAACGATCAAAGCGTAGACTGTTTGAGACATTACTCCCATGGAGTTAAGTGCGCATGGTTACTGTTGTATTCACTCCCGAAGCAATTTCTGTGTTTCATCAACACTTTGAAGGTTCACAGATTACAGAATGCCTCCAGATGTGAATCGGAAACTACTACTGGTCTTCCAGGAATCGATCAATGCTTAGACAGATTGAGACATTACTCCCATGGAGGAAAATGCGCATGATGACTGTTGTATTCAATCCCGATTCAATTTCTGTGTTTCATCAAAACTTTGAAGGTCCACAGATTACAGAATGCCTCCAGTTGTGCATCGCAGACTACTACTGGCCTTGCAGGGAACGATCAAAGCGTAGACTGTTTGAGACATAACTCCCATGGAGGAAAGTGCGCATGGTGACTGTTATATCAATCCCGATTCAATTTCTGTGTTTCATCAACACTCTGATAGTCCACACATTACAGAATGCCCCCAGATGTGCATCGGAAACTACTACTGGTCTTACAGGGAACGATCAATGCGTAGACTGTTTGAGACATTACTCCCATGGAGGAAAATGCGCATGATAACCGTTGTATTCAATCCCGAGGCAAATTCTGTGTTTCATCAACACTTTAAAGGTCCACAGTTAACAGAATGCCTCCAGATGTGCATGGGAAACTACACTGGTCTTGCAGGGAACGATAAAAGCGTAAACTGTTTGAGACATTACTCCCATGGAGGAAATTGTGCATGGTGAATGTTCTATTCAATCCAGAGGCAATTTCTGTGTTTCATCAACACTTTGAAGGTCCACAGATTACAGAATGCCTCCAGATGTGCATCGGAAACTACTACTGGTCTTGCAGGGAACGATGAAAGCGTAGACTGTTTGAGACATTACTCCCAAGGAGGAAAGTGCGCATGGTGACTGTTGTATTCAATCCCGATGCAAATTCTGTGTTTCTACAGCACTCTGATAGTCCACACATTACAGAATGCCCCCAGACGTGCTTCGGAAACTACCACTGGTCTTCCAGGGAACGATCAAAGCGTAAACTGTTTGAGACATTACTCCTCTGCAGGAAAGTGCGCATGGTGACTGTTGTATTCAATCCCGATGCAATTTCTGTGTTTGAACAACACTCTGATAGTTTACAGATTACAGAATGACACCAGATGTGCGTCGGAAACTACTACTGGTCTTCCAGGGAACGATCAAAGCGTAAACTGTTTAAGTCATTACTCCCATGGAGGAAAGTGCGCATGGTGACTGTTGTATTCAATCCCGATGCAATTTCTGTGTTTCATCAACACTCTGATAGACCACACATTACAGAATGCTCCCAGATGTTCATCGGAAACAACTACTGGTCTTCCAGGGAACCATCAAAGCGTAAACTGATTGAGACATCACTCCCATGGAGGAAACTGCACATGGTGACTGTTGTATTCAATCCCGAAACAATTTCTGTGTTTCATCAACACTCCGGTAGTCCACAGATTACAGAATGACACCAGATGTGCATCGGAAACTACTACTGGGCTTCCAGGGAAGGATCAAAGCGTAGACTGTTTGAGACATTACTCCCGTGGAGGAAAGTGCGCTTGGTGAGTGTTGTATTCAATCCCGATGCAATTTCTGTGTTTCATAAACACTCTGATAGTCCACACATTACAGAATGCCCCCAGACGTGCATCGGAAACTACACTGGTCTTCCAGGTAACGATAAAAGCGTAAACTGTTTGAGACATTACTCCCATGGAGGAAAGTGCGCATAGTGCCTGTTGTATTCACTCACGATGCAATTTCTGTGTTTCATCAACACTTTGAAGGTCCACAGATTATAGAATGCCTCCAGATGTGCATCAGAAGCTACTACTGGTCTTGCAGGGAACGATGAAAGCGTATACTGTTTGAGACATTACTCCCATGGAGGAAAGTGCGCATGGTGACTGTTGTATTCAATCCCGATGCAATTTCTGTGTTTCATCAACACTTTGAAGGACCACACATTACAGAAGGTCCCCTGATGAGCATCGGAAACTACTACTGGTCTTCCAGGGAACGATCAAAGCGTAATCTGTTTGAGACATTACTCCCATGGAATAAATTGCGCATGGTGACTGTTGTATTCAATCCCGAGGCAATTTCTGTTTTTCATCAAGACTTTGAAGGTCCACAGATTACAGAATGCCTCCAGAAGTGCATCGGAAACTACTGGTGGCCTTGCAGGGATCGATCAAATCGTAGACTGTTTGAGACATTACACCCATTTAGGAAAATTGCGCATGGTGACTTTTGAATTTAATCCCGATGCAATTTCTGTGTTTCAACAACACTCTGATAGTCCACACATTACAGAATGAACCCAGATGTTCATCGGAAACTACAACTGGTCTCCCAGGGAACATTCAAAGCGTAAACTGTTTGAGACATTACTCCCATGGAATAAAGTGCGCATGGTGACTGTTGTATTCAATCCCGATGCAATTTCTGAGTTTCATCAACACTCCGATAGTCCACACATTAGCGAATGCCCCCAGATGTGCATCGGGAACTACTACTGGTCTTCTAGTTAACGATCAAAGCGTAGACTGTTTGAGACATTACTCCCATGGAGTTAAGTGCGCATGGTTACTGATTTATTCACTCCCGATGCAATTTCTGTGTTTCATCAACAATTTGAAGGTTCACAGATTACAGAATGCCTCCAGATGTGCATCGGAAACTACTACTGGTCATCCAGGAAAGGATCAAACGTAGACAGTTTGAGACACTACTCCAATGGAGGAAAGTGCGCATGGTGACTGTTGTATTCAATCCGGGTATAATTTCTGTGTTTCATAAACACTTTAAAGGTCCACAGATTACAGAGTGCCTCCAGACGTGCATCGGAAACTACTACTGGTCTTACAGGGAACGATCAAATCGTAAACTGTTTGAGACATTACTCCCATGCAGGAGAGTGCGCAATGTGACTGTTGTATTCAGTCCCGATGCAATTTCTGTGTTTAAACAACACTCTGATAGTTTACAGATTACAGAATGCCTCCAGATGTGAATCGGAAACTACTACTGGTCTTCCAGGAATCGATCAATGCTTAGACAGATTGAGACATTACTCCCATGGAGGAAAATGCGCATGATGACTGTTGTATTCAATCCCGATTCAATTTCTGTGTTTCATCAAAACTTTGAAGGTCCACAGATTACAGAATGCCTCCAGATGTGCATCGCAGACTACTACTGGCCTTGCAGGGAACGATCAAAGCGTAGACTGTTTGACACATAACTCCCATGGAGGAAAGTGCGCATGGTGACTGTTATATCAATCCCGATTCAATTTCTGTGTTTCATCAACACTCTGATAGTCCACAGATTACGGAATGACACCAGATGTGCATCGGAAACTACTACTGGTCTTCCAGGGAACGATCAGAGCGTAAACAGTTTGCGACATTACTCCCATGGAGGAAAGTGTGCATGGTGACTGTTATATCAATCCCGATTCAATTTATGTGTTTCATCAACACTCTGATAGTCCACAGATTACGGAATGACACCAGATGTGCATCGGAAACTACTACTGGTCTTCCAGGGAAGGATCAAAGCGTAGACTGTTTGAGACATTACTCCCATGGAGGAAGGTGCGCATGGTGACTGTTGTATTGAATCTCGATGCAATATCTGTGTTTCATCAACGCTTTGAAGGTACAAAGATTACAGAATGAGTCCAGATGTGCATCGGATACTACAACTGGTCTTCCAGGAAACGATCAAACCGTAGACTGTTTGAGACATTACTCCCATGGAGGAAGGTGCGGATGGCGACTGTTCTATTCAATCCCGAGGCCATTTCTGTGTTTCATCAACACTTTGAAGGTCCACAGATTACAGAATGCCTCCCAATGTGCATTGGAAACTACTACTGGTCTTGCTGGGAACGATGAAAGCGTAGACTGTTTGAGATATTACTCCCATGGAGGAAAGTGCGCATGTTGACTGTTGTATTCAATCCCGCGGCTATTTCTGTGTCTCATCGACACTTTAAAGGTGCACAGATTACAGAATGCCTCCAGATGTTTATCGGAAACTACTACTGTCTTGCAGGGAACGATCAAAGCGTGGACTGTTTGAGACATTACTCCCATGGAGGAAAGTGCGCATGGTGACTGTAGTATTCAATCCCGAGGCAATTTCTGTTTTTCAGCAACACTCTGATAGTCCACACATTGCAGAATGAACCCAGATGTTCATCGAAAACTACAACTGGTCTCCCAGGGAACGATCAAAGCGTAAACTGTTTGAGACATTACTCCTATTGTATAAAGTGCGCATGGTGTCTGTTGTATTCAATCGCGATGCAACTTCTGTGTTTCAACAACACACTGATAGTCCATAGATTACAGAATGCCTCCAGATGTGCATCGGAAACTGCTACTGGTCTTTCAGGGAACGATCAAAGAGTAGACTGTTTGAGACATTACTCCCATTTAGGAAAATTGCGCATGGTGACTGTTGTATTCAATCCCGATTCAATATCTGTGTTTCAACAACACTCAGATATTCCACACATTACAGAATGCCCCCAGATGTGCATCGGAAACTACTACTGGTCTTCTAGGGAACGATCAAAGCGTAGACTGTTTGAGACATTACTCCCATGGAGGAAAGTGCGCATGGTGACTGTTGTATTCACTCCCGAAGCAATTTCTGTGATTCATCAACACTTTGAAGGTCCACAGATTACACAATGCCTCCAGATGTGCATCGGAAACTACTACTGGTCTTTTTCGAAACGACCAAAGCGTAGACTGTTTGAGACACTACTCCCATGGAGGAAACTGCCCATGGTGACTGTTGTGTTCATTCCCGATGCACTTTCTGTGTTTCATCAACACTCTGATAGTCCACAGATTACAGAATGCCCCCAGATGTGCATCGGAAACTACTACTGGTCTTCCAGAGAACGATCAAAGCGTATACTGTTTGAGACATTACTCCCGTGGAGGAAAGTGCGCATGGTGACTGCTGTATACAAACCCGATGCAATTTCTGTGTTTCATCAACACTCTAATAGTCCACAGATTTCAGAAAGCCTTCAGATGGGCATCGGAAACTACTACTGGTCTTCCAGATAACGATCAAAGCGTAGACTGTTTGAGACATTACTCCCTTGGAGGAAAGTGCGCATGGTGACTGTAGTATTCAATCCCGAGGCAATTTCTGTTTTTCAGCAACACTCTGATAGTAAACACATTACAGAATGAACCCAGATGTTCATCGAAAACTACAACTGGTCTCCCAGGGAACGATCAAAGCGTAAACTGTTTGAGACATTACTCCTATTGTATAAAGTGCGCATGGTGTCTGTTGTATTCAATCGCGATGCAACTTCTGTGTATCAACAACACTCTGATAGTCCATAGATTACAGAATGCCTCCTGATGTGCATCGGAAACTGCTACTGGTCTTCCAGGGAACGATCAAAGCGTAGACTGTTTGAGACATTACTCCCATTTAGGAAAATTGCGCATGGTGACTGTTGTATTCAATCCCGATTCAATATCTGTGTTTCAACAACACTCAGATATTCCACACATTACAGAATGCCCCCAGATGTGCATCGGAAACTACTACTGGTCTTCTAGGGAACGATCAAAGCGTAGACTGTTTGAGACATTACTCCCATGGAGGAAAGTGCGCATGGTGACTGTTGTATTCACTCCCGAAGCAATTTCTGTGATTCATCAACACTTTGAAGGTCCACAGATTACACAATGCCTCCAGATGTGCATCGGAAACTACTACTGGTCTTTTTGGAAACGACCAAAGCGTAGACTGTTTGAGACACTACTCCCATGGAGGAAACTGCCCATGGTGACTGTTGTGTTCAATCCCGATGCAATTTCTGTGTTTCATCAACACTCTGATAGTCCACAGATTACAGAATGCCCCCAGATGTGCATCGGAAACTACTACTGGTCTTCCAGAGAACGATCAAAGCGTATACTGTTTGAGACATTACTCCCGTGGAGGAAAGTGCGCATGGTGACTGCTGTATACAAACCCGATGCAATTTCTGTGTTTCATCAACACTCTAATAGTCCACAGATTTCAGAAAGCCTTCAGATGGGCATCGGAAACTACTACTGGTCTTCCAGATAACGATCAAAGCGTAGACTGTTTGAGACATTACTCCCATGGAGGAAAAAGCGCATGGTGACTGTTGTATTCAATCCCGATGCATTTTCTGTGTTTCATCAACACTTTGAAGGTGCACAGATTACAGAATGCCTCCAGATATGCATCGAAAACTACTACTGGTCTTTCAGGAATCGATCAAAGCGTAGACTGTTTGAGCCATTACTCCCATGGAGGAAAGTGCGCATGGTGACTGTTGTATTCAATCCCGTTGCAATTTCTGTGGTTCATCAACACTCTGATAGTCCACACATTACAGAAGGCCCCAGATGTGCATCGGAAACTACTACTGGTCCTCCAGGAAACGATCAAAGCGTAAACTGTTTTAGACATTACTCCCATGGAGGAAAGTGCGTATGGTGACTGTTGTATTCAATCCCGCGGCAATTTCTATGTTTCATCAACACTTTGAAAGTCCACAAATTACGGAATGCCTCCAGATGTGCATCGGAAACTACTACTGGTCCTGCAGGGAACGATCAAAGCGTAGAATATTTGAGACATTACTCCCATGGAGGAAAGTGCGCATGGTGACTGTTGTATTCAATCCTGATGCAATTTCTGTGTTTCATCAACACTCTGATATTCCACACATTACAGAATGTCCCCAGGTGTGCATCGGTAAACTACTACTGGTCTTCCAGGGAACGATCAAAGCGTAAACTGTTTGAGACGTTACTCCCATGGAGGAAAGTGCGCATGGTGACTGTTGTATACAATCCCAATGCAATATCTGTGTTTCATCAACACTGTGATAGTCCACAGATTTCAGAATGCCTCCAGATGTGCATCGTATACTACTACAGGTCTTCCACGGAACGATCAAGGCGTAGACTGTTTGAGACATTACTCCCATGGAGGAAAGTGCGCATGGTGACTGTTCTATTCAATCCTGATGCAATTTCGGTGTTTCATCAACACTTTGAAGGTCCACAGATTACAGAATGCCTCCAGATGTGCATCGGAAACTACTACTGGTCTTCCAGGGAACGATCAAATCGTAGACTGTTTGAGACATTACTCCCATGGAGGAAAAAGCGCATGGTGACTGTTGTATTCAATCCCGATGCATTTTCTGTGTTTCATCAACACTTTGAAGGTGCACAGATTACAGAATGCCTCCAGATATGCATCGAAAACTACTACTGGTCTTTCAGGAATCGATCAAAGCGTAGACTGTTTGAGCCATTACTCCCATGGAGGAAAGTGCGCATGGTGACTGTTGTATTCAATCCCGTTGCAATTTCTGTGGTTCATCAACACTCTGATAGTCCACACATTACAGAAGGCCCCAGATGTGCATCGGAAACTACTACTGGTCCTCCAGGAAACGATCAAAGCGTAAACTGTTTTAGACATTACTCCCATGGAGGAAAGTCCGCATGGTGATTGTTTTATTCAATCCCGATGCATTTTCTGTGTTTCATCAATACTTTGAAGGTCCACAGACCACAGAATGCCTCCAGATGTGCATCGGAAACTACTACTGGTCTTCCAGGAATCGATCAAAGCGTAGACCGTTTGAGACATTACTCCCATGGAGGAAAGTGCGCATGGTGACTGTTGTATTCAATCCCGATACAATTTATGTGTTTCAACAACACTCAGATAGTCCACAGATTACTGAATGCCTCCAGATAGGCATCGGAAACTACTACTGGTCTTCCAGGGAACGATCAAAGCGTACACTGTTTGAGACATTACTCCCATGGAGGAAAGTGCGCATGGTGACTGTTCTATTCAATCCTGATGCAATTTCGGTGTTTCATCAACACTTTGAAGGTCCACAGATTACAGAATGCCTCCAGATGTGCATCGGAAACTACTACTGGTCTTCCAGGGAACGATCAAATCGTAGACTGTTTGAGACATTACTCCCATGGAGGAAAGTGCGCATGGTGACTGTTGTATTCACTCCCGAAGCAATTTCTGTGTTTCATCAACACTTTGAAGGTCCACAGATTACACAATGCCTCCAGATGTGCATCGGAAACTACTACTGGTCTCCCTGGAGACGATCAAAGCGTAGACTGTTTGAGACACTACTCCCATAAAGGAAAGTGTCCATGGTGACTGTTGTGTTCAATCTTGATGCATTTTCTGTGTTTCATCAACACTCTGATAGTCCACAGATAACAGAATGCCTCCAGATAGGCATCGGAAACTACTACTGGTCCTACAGGGATCGATCAAAGCGTAGACAGCATGAGACATTACTCACATGGAGGAAAGTGCGCATGGTGACCGTTGTGTTCAATCCCGATGCAATTTCTGTGTTTCACCAACACTCTGATAGTCCACACATTACAGAATGCCCCCAGATGTTCATCGGAAACTACTACTGGTATTCCAGGGAACGATCAAAGCGTTAACTGTTGGAGACATTACTCACATGGAGGAAAGTGCGCATGGTGACTGTTGTGTTCAATCCCGATGCAATTTCTGTGTTTCACCAACACTCTGATAGTCCACACATTACAGAATGCCCCCAGATGTTCATCGGAAACTACTACTGGTATTCCAGGGAACGATCAAAGCGTTAACTGTTGGAGACATTACTCCCTTGGAGGAAAGTGCGCGTGGTGACTGTTGCATTCAATCCCGATGCAATTTCTGTGCTTCATCAACACTCTGATAGTCCACAAATTACAGAATGACACCCGATGTGCATCGGAAACTACT
Source organism: Schistocerca gregaria (assembly GCF_023897955.1). Lineage (NCBI taxonomy): Eukaryota > Metazoa > Arthropoda > Insecta > Orthoptera > Acrididae > Schistocerca > Schistocerca gregaria. Next base: position 10,236,703 of record NC_064927.1, read on the forward strand.
ACTGGTCTTCCAGCCAACGATCAAAGCGTAGACTGTTTGAGACATTACTCCCATAAAGGAAAGTGCGCATGGTGACTGTTGTATTCAATCTCGATGCAATTTCTGTGTTTCATGAACACTCTGATAGTCCACACATTACAGAATTCCTCCAGATGTGCATCGGAAACTGCTACTGGTCTTCCAGGGAACGATCAAAGCGTAAACTGTTTGAGACATTAATCCCATGGAGGAAAGTGCGCATGGTGACTGTTGTATTCAATCCCGATGCAATTTTTGTGTTACATCAACACTCTGATAGTCCACACATTACAGAAAGCCCCAGATGTGCATCGGAAACTACTACTGGTCCTCCAGGAAACAATAAAAACGTAAACTGTTTGAAACATTACTCCCATGGGGGAAAGTGCGCATGGTGACTGTTGTATTGAATCCCGATGCAATTTCTGTGTTTCATCAACACTCTGATAATCCACAGATTACAGAATGCCAGCAGATGTGCATCGGAAACTACTACTGGTCTTCCAGGGAACGATCAAAGCGTAAACTCTTTGAGACATTACTCCCATGGAGGAAAGTGCACATTGTGACTGTTGTATACAAACCCGATGCAATTTCTGTGTTTCATCAACACTGTAATAGTCCACAGATTTCAGAATGCCTTCAGATGTGCATCGGAAACTACTACTGGTCTTCCAGATAAGGATCAAAACGTAGACTGTTTGAGACATTACTCCCATGGAGGAAAGAGCGCATGGTGACTGTTGTATTCAATCCCGATGCATTTTCTGTGTTTCATCAACACTTTGAAGGTCCACAGATTACAGAATGCCTCCAGATATGCATCGAAAACTACTACTGGTCTCTCAGGAATCGATAGAAGCGTAGACTGTTTGAGACATTACTCCCATGGAGGAAAGTGCGCATGGTGACTGTTGTATTCAATCCCGATGCAATTTATGTGTTTCAACAACACTCAGATAGTCCACAGATAACAGAATGCCTCCAGATAGGCATCGGAAACTACTACTGGTCTTCCAGGGGACGATCAAAGCGTAAACTGTTTGAGAAATTACTCCCATGGAGGAAAGGGCGCAAGGTGACTGTTGTATTCAATCCCGATGCAATTTATGTGTTCCAACAACACTCAGATAGTCCACAGATTACAGAATGCCCCCAGATGTGCATCGGAAAATACTACTGGTCTTCTAGGGAACGATCAAAGCGTAGACTGTTTGAGACATTACTCCGATGGAGGAAAGTGCGCATGGTGACTGTTGTATTCACTCCCGAAGCAATTTCTGTGTTTCATCAACACTTTGAAGGTCCACAGATTACACAATGCCTCCAGATGTGCATCGGAAACTACTACTGGTCTCCCTGGAGACGATCAAAGCGTAGACGGTTTGAGACACTACTCCCATGGAGGAAAGTGTCCATGGTGACTGTTGTATTCAATCCCGATGCAATTTCTGTGTTTCACCAACACTCTGATAGTCCACACATTACAGAATGCCCCCAGATGTTCATCGGAAACTACTACTGGTATTCCAGGGAACGATCAAAGCGTAAACTGTTGGAGACATTACTCCCATGGCGGAAAGTGCGCATGGTGACTGTTGTATTCAATTCCGATGCAATTTCTGTGTTTCATCAACACTCTGATAGTCCACACATTACAGAATGCCCCCTGACGAGCATCGGAAACTACTACTGGTCTTCCAGGGAACGATCAAAGCGTAAACTGTTTGAGACATTACTCCCATGGAGGAAAGTGCACATGGTGACTGTTGCATTCAATCCCGATGCAACTTCTGTGTTTCATCAACACTCTGATAGTCCACAAATTACAGAATGACACCCGATGTGCATCGGAAACTACTACTGGTCTTCCAGGGAACGATCAAAGCGTAGACTGTTTGAGACATTACTCCCATAAAGGAAAGTGCGCATGGTGACTGTTGTATTCAATCTCGATGCAACTTCTGTGTTTCATGAACACTCTGATAGTCCACACATTACAGAATTCCTCCAGATGTGCATCGGAAACTGCTACTGGTCTTCCAGGGAACGATCAAAGCGTAAACTGTTTGAGACATTACTCCCATGGAGGAAAGTGCGCATGGTGACTGTTGTATTCAATCCCGATGCAATTTTTGTGTTTTATCAACACTCTGATAGTCCACACATTACAGAAAGCCCCAGATGTGCATCGGAAACTACTACTGGTCCTCCAGGAAACAATAAAAACGTAAACTGTTTGAGACATTACTCCCATGGGGGAAAGTGCGCATGGTGACTGTTGTATTCAATCCCGATGCAATTTCTGTGTTTCATCAACACTGTGATAATCCACAGATTACAGAATGCCCCCAGATGTGCATCGGAAACTACTACTGGTCTTCCAGGGAACGATCAAAGCGTAAACTCTTTGAGACATTTCTCCCTTGGAGGAAAGTGCGAATGGTGACTGTTGTATTCAATCCCGATGCAATTTCTGTGTTTTATCATCACTCTGATAGTCCACAGATTACAGAATGACACCAGATGTGCATCGGAAACTTCAACTTGTCTTCCAGGGAACGATCAAAGCGTAGACTGTTTGAGACATTACTCCCATGGAGGAAATTGCGCGTGGTGACTGTTGTATTCATTCCCGATGTAATTTGTGTGTTTCATCAACACTTTGAAGGTCCACAGATTACAGAATGCCTCCAGATGTGCAACGGAAACTACTACTGGTCCTCCAGAGAACGATCAAAGCGTAAACTGTTTGAGACATTACTCCCATGGAGGAAAGTGCGCATTGTGACTGTTGTATACAAACCCGATGCAATTTCTGTTTTTCATCAACACTGTAATAGTCCACAGATTTCAGAATGCCTTCAGATGTGCATCGGAAACTACTACTGGTCTTCCAGATAACGATCAAAACGTAGACTGTTTGAGACATTACTCCCATGGAGGAAAGGGCGCAAGGTGACTGTTGTATTCAATCCCGATGCAATTTATGTGTTCCAACAACACTCAGATAGTCCACAGATTACAGAATGCCCCCAGATGTGCATCGGAAAATACTACTGGTCTTCTAGGGAACGATCAAAGCGTAGACTGTTTGAGACATTACTCCGATGGAGGAAAGTGCGCATGGTGACTGTTGTATTCACTCCCGAAGCAATTTCTGTGTTTCATCAACACTTTGAAGGTCCACAGATTACACAATGCCTCCAGATGTGCATCGGAAACTACTACTGGTCTCCCTGGAGACGATCAAAGCGTAGACGGTTTGAGACACTACTCCCATGGAGGAAAGTGTCCATGGTGACTGTTGTATTCAATCCCGATGCAATTTCTGTGTTTCACCAACACTCTGATAGTCCACACATTACAGAATGCCCCCAGATGTTCATCGGAAACTACTACTGGTATTCCAGGGAACGATCAAAGCGTAAACTGTTGGAGACATTACTCCCATGGCGGAAAGTGCGCATGGTGACTGTTGTATTCAATTCCGATGCAATTTCTGTGTTTCATCAACACTCTGATAGTCCACACATTACAGAATGCCCCCTGACGAGCATCGGAAACTACTACTGGTCTTCCAGGGAACGATCAAAGCGTAAACTGTTTGAGACATTACTCCCATGGAGGAAAGTGCACATGGTGACTGTTGCATTCAATCCCGATGCAACTTCTGTGTTTCATCAACACTCTGATAGTCCACAAATTACAGAATGACACCCGATGTGCATCGGAAACTACTACTGGTCTTCCAGGGAACGATCAAAGCGTAGACTGTTTGAGACATTACTCCCATAAAGGAAAGTGCGCATGGTGACTGTTGTATTCAATCTCGATGCAACTTCTGTGTTTCATGAACACTCTGATAGTCCACACATTACAGAATTCCTCCAGATGTGCATCGGAAACTGCTACTGGTCTTCCAGGGAACGATCAAAGCGTAAACTGTTTGAGACATTACTCCCATGGAGGAAAGTGCGCATGGTGACTGTTGTATTCAATCCCGATGCAATTTTTGTGTTTCATCAACACTCTGATAGTCCACACATTACAGAAAGCCCCAGATGTGCATCGGAAACTACTACTGGTCCTCCAGGAAACAATAAAAACGTAAACTGTTTGAGACATTACTCCCATGGGGGAAAGTGCGCATGGTGACTGTTGTATTCAATCCCGATGCAATTTCTGTGTTTCATCAACACTGTGATAATCCACAGATTACAGAATGCCCCCAGATGTGCATCGGAAACTACTACTGGTCTTCCAGGGAACGATCAAAGCGTAAACTCTTTGAGACATTTCTCCCTTGGAGGAAAGTGCGAATGGTGACTGTTGTATTCAATCCCGATGCAATTTCTGTGTTTTATCATCACTCTGATAGTCCACAGATTACAGAATGACACCAGATGTGCATCGGAAACTTCAACTTGTCTTCCAGGGAACGATCAAAGCGTAGACTGTTTGAGACATTACTCCCATGGAGGAAATTGCGCGTGGTGACTGTTGTATTCATTCCCGATGTAATTTGTGTGTTTCATCAACACTTTGAAGGTCCACAGATTACAGAATGCCTCCAGATGTGCAACGGAAACTACTACTGGTCCTCCAGAGAACGATCAAAGCGTAAACTGTTTGAGACATTACTCCCATGGAGGAAAGTGCGCATTGTGACTGTTGTATACAAACCCGATGCAATTTCTGTTTTTCATCAACACTGTAATAGTCCACAGATTTCAGAATGCCTTCAGATGTGCATCGGAAACTACTACTGGTCTTCCAGATAACGATCAAAACGTAGACTGTTTGAGACATTACTCCCATGGAGGAAAGTGCGCATGGTGACTGTTGTATTCAATCCCGATGAATTTTCTGTGTTTCATCAACACTTTGAAGGTCCACAGATTACAGAATGCCTCCAGATATGCATCGAAAACTACTACTGGTCTCTCAGGAATCGATCAAAGCGTAGACTGTTTGAGACATTACTCCCATGGAGGAAAGTGCGCATGGTGACTGTTGTATTCAATCCCGATGCAATTTCTGTGTTTCAACAACACTCAGATAGTCCACAGATAACAGAATGCCTCCAGATAGGCATCGGAAACTACTACTGGTCTTCCAGGGAACGATCAAAGCGTAAACAGTTTGAGAAATTACTCCCATGGAGGAAAGTGCGCACGGTGATTGTTGTATTCAATCCCGATGCAATTTATGTGTTTCAACATCTCTCAGATAGTCCACAGATTACAGAATGCCCCCAGATGTGCATCGGAAAGTACTACTGGTCTTCTAGGGAACGATCAAAGCGTAGACTGTTTGAGACATTACTCCCATGGAGGAAAGTGCGCATGGTGACTGTTTTATTCACTCCCGAAGCAATTTCTGTGTTTCATCAACACTTTGAAGGTCCACAGATTACACAACGCCTCCAGATGTGCATCGGAAACTACTACTGGTCTTTTTGAAACGTCCAAAGCGTAGACTGTTTGAGACAGTACTCCCATGGAGGAAACTGCCCAGGGTGACTGTTGTGTTCAATACCGATGCAATTTCTGTGTTTCATCAACACTCTGATAGTCCACAGATTACAGAATGCCCACAGATGTGCATCGGAAACTACTACTGGTCTTCCAGAGAACGATCAGAGCGTATACTGTTTGAGACATTACTCCCGTGGAGGAAAGTGCGCATGGTGACTGCTGTATACAATCCCCGATGCAATTTCTGTGTTTCATCAACACTCTGATAGTCCACACATTACAGAATGCCCCCAGATGTTCATCGGAAACTACTACTGGTCTTCCAGGGAACGATCAAAGCGTAAACTGTTTGAGACATTACTCCCATGGCGGAAAGTGCGCATGGTGACTGTTGTATTAAATCCCGATGCAATTTCTGTGTTTCATCAACACTCTGATAGTCCACACATTACAGAATTCCTCCAGATGTGCATCGGAAGCTGCTACTGGTCTTCCAGGGAACGATCAAAGCGTAAACTGTTTGAGACATTACTCCCATGGAGGAAAGTGCGCATGGTGCCTGTTGTATTCAATCCCGATGCAATTTCTGTGTTTCATCAACACTCTTATAGTCCACACATTACAGAAGGCCCAGATGTGCATCGGAAACTACTACTGGTCCTCCATGAAACAATAAAAGCGTAAACTGTTTGAGACATTACTCAAATGGAGGAAAGTGCGCATGGTGACTGTTGTATTCAATCCCGCGGCAATTTCTATGTTTCATCAACACTTTGAAGGTCCACAGATTACGGAATGCCTCCAGATGTGCATGGGAAACTACTACTGGTCCTGCAGGGAACGATCAAGGCGTAGAATGTTTGAGACATTACTCTCATGGTGGAAAGTGCGCATGGTGACTGTTGTATTCAATCCCGATGCAATTTCTGTGTTTCATCAACACTCAGATAGTCCACACATTACAGAATGCCCCCAGAAGTTCATCGGAAACTACTACTGGTCTTCCAGGGAACGATCAAAGCGTAAACTGTTTGAGACATTACTCCCATTGAGGAAAGTGCGCATGGTGACTGTTGTATTCATTCACGATGCAATTTCTGTGTTTCATCAACAATCTGATAGTCCACACATTACAGAAGGAACCAGATGTGCATCGGAAACTACTACTGGTCCTCCAGGAAACAATCAAAGCGTAAACTGTTTGAGACATTACTCCCATGGAGGAAAGTGCGCATGGTGACTGTTGTATTCAACCCCCCTGGAATTTCTATGTTTCATCAACACTTTGAAGGTCCACAGATTACGGAATGCCTCCAGATGTGCATCGGAAACTACTACTGGTCCTGCAGGGAACGATGAAAGCGTAGAATGTTTGAGACATTACTCCCATGGTGGAAAGTGCGCATGGTGACTGTTATATTCAATCCCGATGCAATTTCTGTGTTTCATCAACACTCTGATAGTCCACAGACTACAGAATGCCCCCAGATGTGCATCGGGAAACTACTACTGGTCTTCCAGGGAACGATCAAAGCGTAAACTGTATGAGACATTACTCCCAAGGAGGAAAGTGTGCATGGTGATTGTTGTATTCAATTCCGATGCATTTTCTGTGTTTCACCAACACTTTGAAGGTCCACAGACTACAGAATGCCTCCAGATGTGCATCGGAAACTACTACTGGTCCTCCAGGAAACAATCAAAGCGTAAACTGTTTGAGACATTACTCCCATGGAGGAAAGTGTGCATGGTGATTGTTGTATTCAATTCCGATGCATTTTCTGTGTTTCACCAACACTTTGAAGGTCCACAGACTACAGAATGCCTCCAGATGTGCATCGGAAACTACTACTGGTCTTCCAGGAATCGATCAAAGAGTAGACTGTCTGAGACATTACTCCCATGGAGGAAAGTGCGCATGGTGACTGTTGTATACAATCCCGATGTAATTTCTTTGTTTCAACAACACTGTGATAGTCCACACATTACAGAAGGCCCCCTGATGTGCATCAGAAACTACTACTGGTCTTCCAGGGAACGATCAAAGCGTAAACTGTTTGAGACGTTACTCCCATGGAGGAAAGAGTGCATGGTGATTGTTGTATTCAATCCTGATTTAATATCTGTGTTTCAACAACACTCTGATAGTCCACACATTACAGAATGCCCCCAGATGTTCATCGGAAACTACTACTGGTATTCCAGGGAACGATCAAAGCGTAAACTGTTGGAGGCATTACTCCCATGGCGGAAAGTGCGCATGGTGACTGTTGTATTCAATCCCGATGCAATTTCTGTGTTTCATCAACACTCTGATAGTCCACACATTACAGAATGCCCCCTGACGAGCATAGGAAACTACTACTGGTCTTCCAGGGAACGATCAAAGCGTAAACTGTTTGACACATTACTCCCATGGAGGAAAGTGCGCATGGTGACTGTTGCATTCAATCCCGATGCAATTTCTGTGTTTCATCAACACTCTGATAGTCCACAAATTACAGAATGACACCCGATGTGCATCGGAAACTACTACTGGTCTTCCAGGGATTGATCAAAGCGTACACTGTTTGAGACATTACTCCCATAAAGGAAAGTGCGCATGGTGACTGTTGTATTCAATCTCGATGCAATTTCTGTGTTTCATGAACACTCTGATAGTCCACACATTACAGAATTCCTCCAGATGTGCATCGGAAACTGCTACTGGTCTTCCAGGGAACGATCAAAGCGTAAACTGTTTGAGACATTACTCCCATGGAGGAAAGTGCGCATGGTGACTGTTGTATTCAATCCCGATGCAATTTTTGTGTTTCATCAACACTCTGATAGTCCACACATTACAGAAAGCCCCAGATGTGCATTGGAAACTACTACTGGTCCTCCAGGAAACAATAAAAACGTAAACTGTTTGAGACATTACTCCCATGGGGGAAAGTGCGCATGGTGACTGTTGTATTCAATCCCGATGCAATTTCTGTGTTTCATCAACACTCTGATAATCCACAGATTACAGAATGCCCCCACATGTGCATCGGAAACTACTACTGGTCTTCCAGGGAACGATCAAAGCGTAACCTCTTTGAGACATTACTCCCGTGGAGGAAAGTGCGAATGGTGACTGTTGTATTAAATCCCGATGCAATTTCTGTGTTTTATCAACACTCTGATAGTCCACAGATTACAGAATGACACCAGATGTGCATCGGAAACTTCAACTTGTCTTCCAGGGAACGATCAAAGCGTAGACTGTTTGAGACATTACTCCCATGGAGGAAATTGCGCGTGGTGACCGTTGTATTCATTCCCGATGCAATTTGTGTGTTTCATCAACACTTTGAAGGTCCACAGATTACAGAATGCCTCCAGATGTGCAACGGAAACTACTACTGGTCCTCCAGAGAACGATCAAAGCGTAAACTGTTTGAGACATTACTCCCATGGAGGAAAGTGCGCATTGTGACTGTTGTATTCAATCCCGATGAATTTTCTGTGTTTCATCAACACTTTGAAGGTTCACAGATTACAGAATGCCTCCAGATATGCATCGAAAACTACTACTGGTCTCTCAGGAATCGATCAAAGCGTAGACTGTTTGAGACATTACTCCCATGGAGTAAAGTGCGCATGGTGACTGTTGTATTCAATCCCGATGCAATTTGTGTGTTTCATCAACACTTTGAAGGTCCACAGATTACAGAATGCCTCCAGATATGCATCGAAAACTACTACTGGTCTCTCAGGAATCGATCAAAGCGTAGACTGTCTGAGACATTACTCCCATGGAGGAAAGTGCGCATGGTGACTGTATTATTCACTCCCGAAGCAATTTCTGTGTTTCATCAACACTTTGAAGGTCCACAGATTACACAATGCCTCCAGATGTGCATCGGAAACTACTACTGGTCTTTTTGGAAACGACCAAAGCGTAGACTGTTTGAGACACTACTCCCATGGAGGAAACTGCCCATGGTGACTGTTGTGTTCAATCCCGATGCAATTTCTGTGTTTCATCAACACTCTGATAGTCCACAGATTACAGAATGCCCCCAGATGTGCATCGGAAACTACTACTGGTCTTCCAGGGAACGATCAAAGCGTATACTGTTTGAGACATTACTCCCGTGGAGGAAAGTGCGCATGGTGACTGCGGTATACAAACCCGATGCAATTTCTGTGTTTCATCAACACTCTGATAGTCCACACATTACAGAATGCCCCCAGATGTTCATCGGAAACTACTACTGGTCTTCCAGGGAACGATCAAAGCGTAAACTGTTTGAGACATTACTCCCATGGCGGAAAGTGCGCATGGTGACTGTTGTATTAAATCCCGATGCAATTTCTGTGTTTCATCAACTCTCTGATAGTCCACACATTACAGAATGCCCCCTGACGAGCATCGGAAACCACTACTGGTCTTCCAGGGAACGATCAAAGCGTAAACTGTTTGAGACATTACTCCCATGGAGGAAAGTGCGCATGGTGACTGTTGCATTCAATCCCGATGCAATTTCTGTGTTTCATCAACACTCTGATAGTCCACACATTACAGAATTCCTCCAGATGTGCATCGGAAGCTGCTACTGGTCTTCCAGGGAACGATCAAAGCGTAAACTGTTTGAGACATTACTCCCATGGAGGAAAGTGCGCATGGTGACTGTTGTATTCAATGCCGATGCAATTTCTGTGTTTCATCAACACTCTTATAGTCCACACATTACAGAAGGCCCCAGATGTGCATCGGAAACTACTACTGGTCTTCCATGAAACAATAAAAGCGTAAACTGTTTGAGACATTACTCAAATGGAGGAAAGTGCGCATGGTGACTGTTGTATTCAATCCCGCGGCAATTTCTATGTTTCATCAACACTTTGAAGGTCCACAGATTACGGAATGCCTAGAGATGTGCATCGGAAACTACTACTGGTCCTGCAGGGAACGATCAAGGCGTAGAATGTTTGAGACATTACTCTCATGGTGGAAAGTGCGCATGGTGACTGTTGTATTCAATCCCGATGCAATTTCTGTGTTTCATCAACACCCTGATAGTCCACAGATTACAGAATGCCCCCAGATGTGCATCGGAAACTACTACTGGTCTTCCAGGGAACGATCAAAGCGTAGACTGTTTGAGACATTACTCCCATGGAGGAAATTGCGCGTGGTGACTGTTGTATTCAATCCCGATGCATTTTCTGTGTTTCATCAACGCTTTGAAGGTCCATAGATTACAGAATGCCTCCAGATATGCATCGAAAACTACTACTGGTCTTTTAGGAATCGATCAAAGCGTAGACTGTTTGAGAGATTACTCCCATGGAGGAAAGTGCGCATGGTGATTGTTGTATTCAATCCCGATGCAATTTATGTGTTTCAACAACACTCAGATAGTCCACAGATAACAGAATGCCTCCAGATAGGCATCGGAAACTACTACTGGTCCTACAGGAATCGATCAAAGCGTAGACCGCTTGAGACATTACTCACATGGAGGAAAGTGCGCATGGTGACTGTTGTATTCAATCCCGATGCAATTTCTGTGTTTCATCAACACTCAGATAGTCCACACATTACAGAATGCCCCCAGATGTTCATCGGAAACTACTACTGGTCTTCCAGGGAACGATCAAATCGCAAACTGTTTGAGACATTACTCCCATTGAGGAAAGTGCGTATGGTGACTGTTGTATTCAATCCCGATGCAATTTCTGTGTTTCATCAACACTCTGATAGTCCACAAATTACAGAATGACACCAGATGTGCATCGGAAACTACTACAGGTTATCCAGGGAACGATCAAAGCGTAGACTCTTTGTAACATCACTCCCATGGAGGAAAGTGCGCAGGGTGACTGTTGTATTCAATCCCGATGCAATGTCTGTGTTTCAACAACACTCAGATACTCCTCAGATTACAGAATGCTTCCAGATAGGCATCGGAAACTACTACTGGTCCTGCGGGGATCGATCAAATCGTAGACAGTTTGAGACATTACTCCCATGGAGGAAAGTGCGCATGGTGAGTGTTGTATTCAATCCCGATGCAATTTCTGTGTTTCATCAGCACTCTGATAGTCCACACATTACACAATGCCCCCAGATGTGCTTCGGAAACTACCACTGGTCTTCCAGGGAACGATCAAATCGTAAACTGTTTGAGACATTAATCCCATGCAGGAAAGTGCGCATGGTGACTGTTGTATTCAATCCCGATGCAATTTCTGTGTTTAAACAACACTCTGATAGTTTACAGATTACAGAATGCCACCAGATGTGCATCGGAAGCTACTACTGGTCTTCCAGGAATCGATCAAAGCGTAGACTGTTTGAGACATTACTCCCATGGAGGAAAATGCGCATGATGGCTGTTGTATTCTATCCCGAGGCAATTTCTGTGTTTCATCAAAACTTTGAAGGTCCACAGATTACAGAATGCCTCCGGATGTGCATCGCAGACTACTACTGGCCTTGCGGGGAACGATCAAATCGTAGACTGATTGAGACATAACTCCCATGGAGGAAACTGCCCATGGTGACTGTTGTATTCAATCCTGATTCAATTTCTGTGTTTCATCAACACTCTGATAGTCCACAGATTACAGAATGACACCAGATGTGCATCGGAAACTACTACTGGTCTTCCAGGGAACGATCAAAGCGTAAACTGTTTGAGACATTACTCCCATGGAGGAAAGTGCGCATGGTGACTGTTGCATTCAATCCCGATGCAATTTCTGTGTTTCATCAACACTCTGATACTCCACAAATTACAGAATGACACCAGATGTGCATCGGAAACTACTACTGGTCTTCCAGATAACGATCAAAGAGTAGACTGTCTGAGACATTACTCCCATGGAGGAAAGTGCGCATGGTGACTGTTGTATTCAATCCCGATGCAATTTATGTGTTTCAACAACACTCAGATAGTCCACAGATTACTGAATGCCTCCAGATAGGCATCGGAAACTACTACTGGTCTTCCAGGGAACAATCAAAGCGTAGACTGTTTGAGACATTACTCCCATGGAGGAAAGTTCGCATGGTGACTGTTGTATTCAATCCCGATGCAATTTCTGTGTTTCAACAACACTCTGATAATCCACAGATTACAGAATGCCTCCAGATGTGCATCGGAAACTACTACTGGTCTTCCAGGGAACGATCAAAGCGTAGTCTGTTTGAGACATTACTCCCATGGGGGAAAATTTCGCATGGTGACAGTTTTATACAATCCCGATGCTATTTCTTTGTTTCAACAACACAGTGATAGTCCACACATTACAGAAGGACCCCTGATGTGCATCGGAAACTACTACTGGTCTTCCAGGGAACGATCAAAACGTAAACTGTTTGAGACATTACTCCCGTGGAGGAAAGTGTGCTTGATGATTGTTGTATTCAATCCCGATCCTTTTTCTGTGTTTCATCAACACTTTGATGGTCCACAGATTACAGAATGACGCCAGATGTGCATCGGAAACTAGTATTGGTCTTCCAGGGAAGGATGAAAGCGTAGACTGTTTGAGACATTACTTCCATGGAGGAAGTGCGCATGGTGACTGTTGTATTCAATCTCGATGCAATTTCTGTGTTTCATCAACACTCTGATAGTACACACATTACAGAATGCCCCCAGATGTGCATCGGAGACTACTCTGGTTTTCGAGGTAACGATAAAAGCGTAAACTGTTTGAGGCATTACTCCCATGGAGGAAAGTGCGCATAGTGACTGTTGTATACACTCCCGATGCAATTTCGGTGTTTCATCGACACTTTGAATGTCCACAGAGTACAGAATGCCTCCAGACGTGCATCGGAAACTACACTGGTCTTTCAGGGAACGATAAGAGCGTAAACTGTTTGAGACATTAGTCCCATGGAGGTAAGTGCGCATGGTGACTGTTGTATTGAATCCCGATGCAATTTCTGTGCTTCATCGACACTTTGAAGGTCCAAAGATTACATAATGCCTCCAGATGAGCTTCGGATACTACTACTGGTCTTCCAGGAAACGATCAAACCGTAGACTGTTAGAGACATTACTCCCATGGAGGAAAGCGCGCATGGTGACTGTAGTATTCAATCCCGAGGCAATTTCTATGTTTCATCAAGACTTTGAAGGTCCACAGATTACAGAATGCATCCAGATGTGCATCGGAAACTACTACTGGCCTTGCAAAGAACGATCAAATCGTAGACTGTTTGAGACATTACTCCAATTAGAAAAATTGCGCATGCTGACTATTGTATTTAATCCCGATGTAATTTCTGTGTTTCAACAACACTCTGATAGTCCACACTTTACAGAATGAACCCAGATGTTCATCTGAAACTACAACTGGTCTCCCAGGGAACGATGAAAGTGTAAACTGTTAGAGACATTACTCCTATGGTATAAAGTGCGCATTGTGACTGTTGTATTCAATCGCGATGCAACTTCTGTGTTTCAACAACACTCTGATAGTCCACAAATTACAGAATGCCTCCTGATGTGCATCGGAAACTGCTACTGCTCTTCCAGGGAACGATCAAAGCGTAGACTGTTTGAGACATTACTCCCATTTAGGAAAATTGCGCATCGTGACTGTTGTATTCAATTTCTGTGTTTCAACAACACTCAGATAGTCCACACATTACAGAATGCAACCAGATGTGCATCGGAAACTACTACTGGTCTTCCAGAGAAAGATCAAAGCGTAAACTGTTTGAGACATTACTCCCGTGGAGAAAAGTGCGCATGGTGACTGTTGTATTCAATCCCGATGCAATTTCTGTGTTTTATCAACACTCTGATAGTCCAAAGATTACTGAATGACACCAGATGTGCATCGAAAAATACAACTTGTCTTCCAGGGAACGATCAAAGCGTAGACTGTTTGAGACATTACTCCCATGTAGGAAATTGCGCGTGGTGACTGTTGTATTCAATCCCGATGCAATTTCTGTGTTTTATCAACACTCTGATAGTCCACAGATTACAGAATGACACCAGATGTGCATCGGAAACTACAACTTGCCTTCCAGGGAACGATCAAAGCGTAGGCTGTTTGAGACATTACTCCCATGGGGGAAAGTGCGCATGGTGAATCTTGTATTCATTCCCGATGCAATTTCTGTGTTTCATCAACACTTTGAAGGTCCACAGATTACAGAATGCCTCAAGATCTGCATCGGAAACTACTACTGGTCCTCCAGAGAACGATCAAAGCGTAAACTGTTTGAGACATTACTCCCATGGAGGAAAGTGCGCATGGTGACTGTTGTATACAAACCCGATGCAATTTCTGTGTTTCATCAACACTCTAATAGTACACAGATTTCAGAATGCCTTCAGATGTGCATCGGAAACTACTACTGGTCTTCCAGATAACGATCAAAGCGCAGACTGTTTGAGACATTACTCCCATGGAGGAAAGTGCGCATGGTGACTGTTGTATTCAATCCCGATGCAATTTCTGTGTTTCATCAACACTCTGATAGTCCACACATTACAGAAGGCCCCCTGATGAGCATCGGAAACTACTACTGGTCTTCCAGGGAACGATCAAAGCGTAAACTGTTTGAGACATTACTCCCATGGAGGAAAGTGCGCATGGTGACTGTTGCATTCAATCCCGATGCTATTTCTCTGTATCATCAACACTCTGATAGTCCACAAATTACAGAGTGACACCAGATGTGCATCGGAAACTACTATTGGTCTTCCAGGGAACGATCAAAGCGTAGACTGTTTGAGACATTACTCCCATGGAGGAAAGTGCGCATGGTGACTGTTGTATTCAATCCCAATGCAATTTCAGTTTTTCATCAACACTCTGATAGTCCACACATTACAGAATTCCTCCAGATGTGCATCGGAAATTGCTACTGGACTTCCAGGGAACGATCAAAGCGTAAACTGTTTGAGACATTACTCCCATGGAGGAAAGTGCGCATGGTGACTGTTGTATTCAATCCCGATGCAATTTCTGTGTTTCGTCAACACTCTGATAGTCCACACAATACAGAATTCCCCCGGGGTGCATCGGAAACTACTACCGGTCCTCCAGGAAACGATCAAAGCGTAAACTGTTTGAGACATTACACCCATGGAGGAAAGTGCGCATGGTGACTGTTGTATTCAATCCCGCAGCAATTTCTATGTTTCATCAACACTTTGAAGGTCCGCAGATTACGGAATGCCTCCAGATGTGCATCGGAAACTACTACTGGTCCTGCAGGGAACGCTCAAAGCGTAGAATGTTTGAGACATTACTCCCATGGAGGAAAGTGCGCATGGTGACTGTTGTATTCAATCACGATGCAATTTCTGTGTTTCATCAACACACTGATATTCCACACATTACAGAATGCCCCCAGATGTGCATCGGGGAACTACTACTGGTCTTCCAGGAAAGATCAAAGCGTAAACTGTTTGAGACATTACTCCCATGGTGGAAAGTGCGCATGGTGAATGTTGTATTCAATCCCGATGCAATTTCTGTGTCTCAACAACACTCAGATAGTCCACAGATAACAGAATGCCTCCATATAGGCATCGGAAACTACTACTGGTCCTACAGGGATCGATCAAAGCGTAGACAGTTTGAGACATTACTCACATGGGGGGAAGTGCGCATGGTGACTGTTGTATTCAATCCCGATTTAAATTCTGTGTTTCAACAACACTCTTATAGTCCACACATTACAGAATGCCCCCAGATGTTCATCGGAAATTTCTACTGGTCTTCCAGGGAACGATCAAAGCGTAAACTGTTTGAGACATTACTCCCATGGAGGAATGTGTGCATGGTGACTGTTGTATTCAATCCCGATGCAATTTCTGTGTTTCATCAACACTCTGATAGTCCACACATAACAGAAGGCCCACTGATGAGCATCGGAAACTACTACTGGTCTTCCAGGGAACGATCAAAGCGTAGACTGTTTGAGACATTACACCCAAGGAGGAAAGTGCGCATGGTGACTGTTGTATTCAATCCCGATGCAATTTCTGTGTTTCATCAACACTCTGATGGTCCACACATTACAGAATTCGTCCAGATGTGCATCGGAAACTACCACTGGTCTTCCAGGGAACGATCAAAGCGTAAACTGTTTGGTAATTACTCCCATGGAGGAAAGTGCGCATGGTGACTGTTGTATTCAATCCCGATGCAATTTCTGTGTTTCATCAACACTCTGATAGTCCACACATTACAGAGGGCCCCAGATGTGCATCGGAAACTACTACTGGTCCTCCAGGAAACGATCAAAGCGTAAACTGTTTGAGACATTACTCCCATGGAGGAAAGTGCGCATGGTGACTGTTGAATTCAATCCCGCGGTAATTTCTATGTTTCATCAACACTTTGAAGGTCCACAGATTACGGAATGCCTCCAGATCTGCATCGGAAACTACTACTGGTCCTGCAGGGAACGATCAAAGCGTAGAAAGTTTGAGACATTACTCCCATGGACGAAAGTGCGCATGGTGACTGTTGTATTCAATCACGATGGAATTTCTGTGTTTCATCAGCACTCTGATAGTCCACACATTACAGAAGGCCCCAGATGTGCATCGGAAACTACTACTGGTTCTCCAGGAAACGATCAAAGCGTAAACTGTTTGAGACATTACTCCCATGGAGGAAAGTGCGCATGGTGACTGTTGTATTCAATCCCGATCCATTTTCTGCGTTTCATCAACACTTTGATGGTCCACAGATTACAGAATGCCTCCAGATGTGCATCGGAAACTACTACTGGTCTTCCAGGGAACGATCAAAGCGTAGACTGTTTGAGAAATTACTCCCATGGAGGAAAGTGTGCACGGTGACTGTTGTATTCAATCCCGATGCAATTTATGTGTTTCAACAACACTCAGATAGTCCACAGATTACAGAATGCCTCCAGATAGGCATCGGAAACAATTACTGGTCCTGCAGGGATCGATAAAAGCGTAGACAGTTTGAGACATTACCCACATGGAGGAAAGTGCGCATTGTGATTCTTGTCTTCAATCCCGATTTAATTTCTGTGTTTCAACAACACTCAGATAGTCCACACATTACAGAATGCCCCCAGATGTTCATCGGAAACTACTACTGGTGTTCCAGGGAACGATCAAAGCGTAAACTGTTTGAGACATTACTCCCATGGAGGAAAGTGCGCATGGTGACTGTTGTATTCAATCCCGATGCAATTTCTGTGTTTCGTCAACTCTGATATTCCACTCATTACAGAATTCCTCCAGATGTGCATTGGAAACTGCTACTGGCTTTCCAGGGAGTGATCAAAGCGTAAACTGTTTGAGACATGACTCCCATGGAGGAAAGTGCGCATGGTGACTGTTGTATTCAATCCCGATGCAATTTCTGTGTTTGATCAACACTCTGATAGTACACACATTACAGAAGGCCCCAGATGTGCATCGGAAACTACTACTGGTCCTCCAGGAAACGATCAAAGCGTAAACTGTTTGAGACATTACTCCCATGGAGGAAAGTGCGCATGGTGACTGTTGTATTCAATCCCGTGGCAATTTCTATGTTTCATCAACACTTTGAAGGTCCACAGATTACAGAATGCCTCCAGATTTGCATCGGAAACTACTACTGGTCCTGCAGGGAACGATCAAGGCGTAGAATGTTTGAGACATTACTCCTATTTAGGAAAGTGCGCATGGTGACTGTTGTATTCAATCCCGATGCAATTTCTGTGTTTCATTAACACTTTGATAGTCCTTAGATTTCAGAATGCCTCCAGATGTGCATCGGATACTACTACTGGTCTTCCAGTGAACGATCAAGACGTAGACTGTTTGAGACATTACTCCCATGGAGGAAAGTGCGCATGGTGATTGTTGTATTCAATCCCGATGCATTTTCTGTGTTTCATCAACACTTGGACGGTCCACAGACTACAGAATGCCTCCAGATGTGCATCAGAAACTACTACTGGTCTTCCAGGAATCGATCAAAGCGTAGACTGTTTGAGACATTACTCCCATGGAGGAAAGTGCGCATGGTGACTGTTGTATTCAATCCCGATGTAATTTATGTGATACAACAACACTCAGATAGTCCACAGATTACAGAATGCCTCCAGATAGGCATCGGACACTACTACTGGTCTTCCGGGGAACGATCAAAGCGTAGTCTGTTTGAGACATTACTCCCATGGAGGGAAGTGTGCATGGTGACAGTTATATTCCATCCCGATGCGATTTCTGTGTTTCATCAACACTCTGATAGTCGTCACATTACAGAAGGCCCCCTGATGTGCATCGGAAACTACTACTGGTCTTCCAGGGAACGATCAAAGCGTAGACTGTTTGAGACATTACTCCCATGGAGCAAAGTGCGCATGATGATTGTTGTATTCATCCCGATCCATTTTCTGTGTTTCATCAACACTTTGAAGGTCCACAGATTACGGAATGCCTCCAGATGTGCATCGGAAACTACTGCTGGTCTTCCAGGAATCGATCAATGCGTAGACTGTTTGAGACATTACTAACAAGGAGGAAAGTGCGCATGGTGACTTTTGTCTTCAATCCCGATGCATTTTCAGTGTTTCATCAACACTTTGAAGGTCCACTGATTACAGAATGCCTCCAGATGTGCATCGGAAACTACTACTGGTCTTCCAGGAATCGATCAAAGCGTAGACTGTTTGAGACATTACTCCGATGGAGGTAAGTGCGCATGGTGACTTGTATTCAATCCCGATGCAATTTATGTGTTTCAACAACACTCAGATAGTCCACAGATTATAGAATGACACCAGATGTGCATCGGAAACTACAACTTGTCTTCCAGGGAACGATCAAAGCGTAGACTGTTTGAGACATTACTCCCATGGAGGAAAGTGCGCTTGGTGACTGTGGTATTCATTCCTGATGCAATTTCTGTGTTTCATCAACACTTTGAAGGTCCACAGATTACACAGCACTCCAGATGTGCATCGGAAACTACTACTGGTCCTCCAGGAAACGAACAAATCGTAAACTGTTTGAGACAATACTCCCACGGAGTAAAGTGCCCATGGTGACTGTTGTTTTCAATCCCGATGCAATTTCTGTGTTTCATCAACACTCGGATATTCCACACATTACAGATTGCCCACAGATGTGCATCGGAAACTACTACTGGTCTTCCAGGGAACGATCAAAGCGTAAACTGTTTGAGACATTACTCCCATGGAGGAAAGTGCGCTAGGTGACTGTTGTATAAATTCCCGATGCAATTTCTGTGTTTCATCAACACTCTGATAGTCCACAGATTAGAGAATGCCTCCAGGTGCATCGGAAACTACTACTGGTATTCCAGGGAACGATCAAAGCGTATTCTGTTTGAGACATTACTCCCATGGAGGAAAGTGCGCATGGTGACTGTTGTATACAATCCCGATGCAATTTCTGTGTTTCAACAACACTGTGATAGTCCACACATTCCAGAAGGCCCCCTGATGTGCATCAGAAACTACTACTGGTCTTCCAGGGAACGATCAAAGCGTAAACTGTTTGAGACATTACTCCCATGGAGAAAAGTGTGCATGGTGACTGTTGTATTCAATCCCGATGCAATTTCTGTGTTTAATCAACACTCTGATTGTCCACACATTACAGAAGGCCCCCTGATGTGCATCGGAAACTACTACTGGTCTTTCAGGGAACGATCAAAGAATAGACTATTTGAGACATTACTCCCATGGAGGAAAGTGCGCATGGTGACTGTTGTATTCAATCCCGATGCAATTTATGTGTTTCAACAACACTCATATAGTCCACAGATTACAGAATGCCCCCAGATAGGCATCTGAAACTACTACTGGTCTTCCAGGGAACGATGATTCCGTAGACGGTTTGAGACATTACTCCCATGGAGGAAAGTGCGCATGGTGACTGTTGTATTCAATCAAGATGCAATTTCTGTGTTTCATCAACACTTTGAAGTTCCACAGATTACAGAATGCCTCCGGATGTGCATCGGAAACTACTACTGGCCTTCCAGGGATCGATCAAAGCGTAGACTGTTTGAGACATTACTCCCATGGAGGAAAGTGCGCATGGTGACTGTTGTATTCAATCCCGATGCAATTTATGTATTTCAACAACACTCAGATAGTCCACAGTTTACAGAATGCCTCCAGATAGGCATCGGAAACTACTACCGGTCTTCCAGGGAACGATCGAAGCGTAGACTGTTTGTGACATTAGTCCCATGGAGGAAAGTGCGCATGGTGACTGTTGTATTCAATCCCAATGCAATTTCTGTGTTTCATTAACACTCTGATAGTCCACACATTACAGAATTCCTCCAGATGTGCATCGGAAATTGCTACTGGACTTCCAGGGAACGATCAAAGCGTAAACTGTTTGAGACATTACTCCCATGGAGGAAAGTGCGCATGGTGACTGTTGTATTCAATCCCGATGCAATTTCTGTGTTTCATCAACACTCTGATAGTCCACACATTACAGAATTCCCCAGATGTGCATCGGAAACTACTACTGGTCCTCAGGGAAACGATCAAAGCGTAAACTGTTTGAGACATTACTCCCATGGAGGAAAGTGCGCATGGTGACTGTTGTATACAATCCCGATGCAATTTCTGTGTTTCATCAACACTCTGATAGTCCACAGATTTCAGAATGCCTCCAGATGTGCATCGGATACTACTACTGGTGTTCCAGGGAACGATCAAGGCGTAGACTGTTTGACACATTACTCCCATGGAGGAAAGTGCGCATGGTGACTGTTGCATTCAATCACGATGCAATTTCTGTGTTTCATCAACACTTTGATATTCCACACATTACAGATTGCCTCCAGATGTGCATCGGGAAACTACTACTGGTCTTCCAGTGAACGATCAAAGCGTAAACTGTTTGAGACATTACTCCCATGGAGGAAAGTGCGCATGGTGACTGTTGTATTCAATCCCGATGCAATTTATGTGTTTCAACAACACACAGATAGTCCACAGATTACTGAATGCCTCCAGATAGGCATCGGAAACTACTACTGGTCTTCCAGGGAACGATCAAAGCGTAAACTGTTTGAGACATTACTCCCATGGAGGAAAGTGCGCATGGTGACTGTTGTATTCAATCCCGATGCAATTTCTGTGTTTCAACAGCACTCAGATAGTTCACAGATAACAGAATGCTCCAGATAGGCATCGGAAACTACTACTGGTCCTACAGGGATCGATAAAAAGCGAAGACAGTTTGAGACATTACTCACATGGAGGGAAGTGTGCATGGTGACTGTTGTATTCAATCCCGATTTAATTTCTGTGTTTCAACAACACTCTGATAGGCAACACATTACAGAATGCCCCCAGATGTTCATCGGAAACTTCTACTGCTCTTCCAGGGAGCGATCAAAGCGTAAACTGTTTGAGACACTACTCCCATGGAGGAAAGTGCGCATGGTGACTGTTGTATTCAATCCCGATGCAATTTCTGTGTTTCATCAACTCTCTGATAGTCCACACATTACAGAAGGCCCACTGATGAGCATCGGAAACTACTACTGGTCTTCCAGGGAACGATCAAAGCGTAAGCTGTTTGAGACAATACTCCCATGGAGGAAAGTGCGCATGGTGACTGTTGCATTCAATCCCGATGCAATTTCTGTGTTTCATCATCACTCTGATAGTCCACAAATTACAGAATGACACCAGATGAGCATCGGAAACTGCTACTGGTCTTCCAGGGAACGATCAAAGCGTAGACTGTTTGAGACATTACTCCCATGGAGGAAAGTGCGCATGGTGACTGTTGTATTCAATCCCGATGCAATTTCTGTGTTTCATCAACACTCTGATAGTCCACACATTACAGAATTCCTCCAGATGTGCATCGGAAACTACTACTGGTCTTCCAGGGAACGATCAAAGCGTAAACTGCTTGGAAATTACTCCCACGGAGGAAAGTGCGCATGGTGACTGTTGTATTCAATCCCGATGCAATTTCTGTGTTTCATCAACACTCTGATAGTCCACACATTACAGAAGGCCCCAGATGTGCATCGGAAACTACTACTGGTCCTCCAGGAAACGATCAAAGCGTAAACTGTTTGAGACACTACTCCCATGGAGGAAAGTGCGCATGGTGCCTGTTGTATTCAATCCCGCGGTAATTTCTATGTTTCATCAACACTTTGAAGGTTCACAGATTACGGAATGCCTCCAGATCTGCATCGGAAACTACTACTGGTCCTGCAGGGAACGATAAAAGCGTAGAATGTTTGAGACATTACTCCCATGGAGGAAAGTGCGCATGGTGACTGTTGTATTCAATCCCGATGCAATTTCTGTGTTTCATCAACAATCTGATATTCCACACATTACAGAATGCCCCCAGATGTGCATCGGAAAACTACTACTGGTCTTCCAGTGAACGATCAAAGCGTAAACTGTTTGAGACATTACTCCCATGGAGGAAAGTGCGCATGGTGACTGTTGTATACAATCCCGATGCTACTTCCGTGTTTCATCAACACTCTGATAGTCCACAGATTTCATAATGCCTCCAGATGTGCATCGGATACTACTACTGGCCTTTCAGGGAACGATCAAGACCTAGCCTGTTTGAGACATTACTCCCATGGAGGAAAGTGCGCATGGTGATTGTTGTATTCAATCCCGATGCATTTTCTGTGTTTCATCAACACTTTGAAGGTCCACAGACTACAGAATGCTTCCAGATGTGCATCGGAAACTACTACTGGTCTTCCGGGAATCGATCAAAGCGTAGACTGTTTGAGACATTACTCCCATGGAGGAAGGTGCCCATGGTGACTGTTGTATTCAATCCCGACGCAATTTATGTGTTTCAACAACACTCAGATAGTCCACATTTTACTGAATGCCTCCAGATAGGCATCGGAAATTACTACTGGTCTTCCAGGGAACGATCAAAGCGTAGACTGTTGGAGACATTACCCACATGGAGGAAAGTGCGCATGGTGACTGTTGTCTTGAATCCCGATTTAATTTCTGTGTTTCAACCACACTCTGATAGTCCACACATTACAGAATGCTCCCAGATGTTCATCGGAAACTACTACTGGTCTTCCAGGGAACGATCAAAGCGTAAACTGTTTGAGACATAACTCCCATGGAGGAAAGTGCGCAAAGTGACTGTTGTATTCAATCCCGATGCAATGTCTGTGTTTCGTCAACTCTGATATTCCACTCATTACAGAATTCCTCCAGATGTGCATTGGAAACTGCTACTGGCCTTCCAGGGAGTGATCAAAGCGTAAACTGTTTGAGACATGACTCCCATGGAGGAAAGTGCGCATGGTGACTGTTGTATTCAATCCCGATGCAATTTCTGTGTTTCATCAACACTCTGATAGTACACACATTACAGAAGGCCCCAGATGTGCATCGGAAACTACTACTGGTCCTCCAGGAAACGATCAAAGCGTAAACTGTTTGAGAAATTACTCCAATGGAGGAAAGTGCGCATGGTGACTGTTGTATTAAATCCCGTGGCAATTTCTATGTTTCATCAAAACTTTGAAGGTCCACAGATTACAGAATGCCTCCAGATGTGCATCGGAAACTACTACTGGTCCTGCAGGGAACGATCAAGGCGTAGAATGTTTGAGACATTACTCCCATTTAGAAAAGTGCGCATGGTGACTGTTGTATTCAATCCCGATGCAATTTCTGTGTTTCATCAACACTCTGATATTCCACACATTACAGAATGCCCCCAGATGTGCATCGGAAACTACTACTGGTCTTCCAGGGAACGATCAAAGCGTAAACTGTTTGAGACATTACTCCCATGGAGGAAAGTGCGCATGGAGACTGTTCTATACAATCCCGATTTAATTTCTGTGTTTCATCAACACTCTGATAGTCCTTAGATTTCAGAATGCCTCCAGATGTGCATCGGATACTACTACTGGTCTTCCAGGGAACGATCAAGACGTAGACTGTTTGAGACATTACTCCCATGGAGGAAAGTGCGCATGGTGATTGTTGTATTCAATCCCGATGCATTTTCTGTGTTTCATCAACACTTGGAAGGTCCACAGACTACAGAATGCCTCCAGATGTGCATCGGAAACTACTACTGGTCTTCCAGGAATCGATCAAAGCGTAGACTGTTTGAGACATTACTCCCATGGAGGAAAGTGCGCATGGTGACTGTTGTATTCAATCCCGATGTAATTTATGTGTTTCAACAACACTCAGATAGTCCACAGATTACAGAATGCCTCCAGATAGGCATCGGAAACTACTACTGGTCTTCCGGGGAACGATCAAAGCGTAGTCTGTTTGAGACATTACTCCCATGGAGGAAAATTGAGCATGGTGACTGTTATATACAATCCCGATGCAATTTCTGTGTTTAAACAACACTCTGATAGTCCACACATTACAGAAGGCCCCCTGATGTGCATCAGAAACTACTACTGGTCTTCCAGGGAACGATCAAAGCGTAAACTGTTTGAGACATTACTCCCATGGAGGAAAGTGTGCATAGTGACTGTTATATTCCATCCCGATGCAATTTCTGTGTTTCATCAACACTCTGATAGTTGTCACATTACAAAAGGCCCCCTGATGTGCATCGGAAACTACTACTGGTCTTCCAGGGAACGATCAAGACGTAGACTATTTGAGACACTACTCCCATGGAGGAGAGTGCGCATGGTGATTGTTGTATTCAATCCCGATGCATTTTCTGTGTTTCATCAACACTTGGAAGGTCCACAGACTACAGAATGACTCCAGATGTGCATCGGAAACTACTGCTGGTCTTCCAGGAATCGATCAATACGTAGACTGTTTGAGACATTACTCACATGGAGGAAAGTGCGCATGGTGACTTTTGTATTCAATCCCGATGCATTTTCAGTGTTTCATCAACACTTTGAAGGTCCACAGATTACAGAATGCCTCCAGATGTGCATCGGAAACTACTACTGGTCTTCCAGGAATCGATCAAAGCGTAGACTGTTTGAGACATTACTCCGATGGAGGTAAGTGCGCATGGTGACTTGTATTCAATCCCGATGCAATTTATGTGTTTCAACAACACTGTAATAGTTCACACATTGCAGAAGGCCCCCTGATGTGCATCAGAAACTACTACTGGTATTCCAGGGAACGATCGAAGCGTAGACTGTTTGAGACATTACTCCCATGGAGGAAAGTGCGCATTGTGACTGTTGTATTCAATCCCGATGCAATTCCTGTGTTTCAACAACACTCTGATAGTCCACGGATTACAGAGTGCCTGCAGATGTGCATCGGAAACTACTACTGGTCTTGCAGGGAACGATCAAAGCGTAGACTGTTTTAGACATTACTCCCATGGAGCAAAATTGCGCATGGTGACTGTTGTGTACAATCCCGATGCAATTTCTGTGTTTCAACAACACTCTGATAGTCCACACATTACAGAACTATCCCAGATGTTCATCGGAAACTACTACTGGTCTTCCAAGGGCGATCAAATCGTAAATTGTTTGAGACATTACTCCCATGGAGGAAAGTGCGCATGGTGACTGTTGTATTCAATCAAGATGCAATTTCTGTGTTTCAACAACACTCTGATAGTCCACACATTACAGAATGCCCCCAGATGTTCATCGGAAACTACTACTGGTCTTCCAGGGAACGATGAAAGCGTAAACTGCTTGAAACATTACTTCCATGGATGAAAGTGTGCATGGTGACTGTTGTATTCAATCCCAATGCAATTTCTTTGTTTCATCAACACTCTGATAGTCCACACATTACAGAATGCCCCCAGATGTGCATCGGAAACTACCACTCGTCTTCCAGGAATCGATCAAAGCGTAGACTGTTTGAGACAATACTCCCATGGAGGAAATTGCGCATGGTGACTGTTGTATTCAATCCCGATGCAATTTATGTATTTCAACAACACTCAGAGAGTCCACAGTTTACAGAATGCCTCCAGATACGCATCGGAAACTACTACTGGTGTTCCAGGGAACGATCAAAGAATAGACTGTTTGAGACATTACTCCCATGGTGGAAAGTACGCATGGTGACTGTTGTATTCAATTCCTATGCAATTCCTGTGTTTCAACAACACTCTGATAGTCCACGGATTACAGAATGCCTACAGATGTGCGTCTGAAACTACTACTGGTCTTCCAGGGAACGATCAAAGCGTAGAGTGTTTTAGACATTACTCCCATGGAGGAAAATTGCGCATGGTGACTGTTGTATACAATCCCGATGCAATTTCTGTGTTTCAAAACACTCTGATAGTATACACATTACAGAATGATCCCAGATGTTCATCGGAAACTGCTACTGGTCTTCCAAGGGACGATCAAATCGTAAACTGTTTGAGACATTACTCCCATGGCGGAAAGTGTGCATGGTGACAGTTGTATTCAATCCCGATGCAATTTCTGTGTTTCATCAACACTCTGATAGTCCACATATTACAGAAGGCCCCCAGATGTGCATCGGAAACTACTACTGGTTTTCCAGGGAACGATCAAAGCGTAAACTGTTTGAGACATTACTCCCATGGAGGAAAGTGCGCATAGTGACTGTTGTATTCAATCCCGATGCAATTTATGTGTTTCAACAACACTCAGATAGTCCACAGATTACAGAATGCCTCCAGATAGGCATCTGAAACTACTACTGGTCTTCCAGGGAACAATCAAAGCGTAGACGGTTTTAGACATTACTCCCATGGCGGAAAATTGCGCATGGTGACTGTTCCATACAATCCCGATGCAATTTCTGTGTTTCAACAAAACTATGATAGTCCACACATTACAGAATGCCCCCAGATGTTCATTTGAAACTACTACTGGTCTTCCAGGGAACGATCAAAGCGTAAACTGTTTGAGACATTACTTCCATGGATGAAAGTGTGCATGGTGACTGTTGTGTTCAATCCCGATGCAATTTCTGTGTTTCATTACACTCTGATAGTCCACACATTACAGAATGCCCCCAGATGTACATCGGAAACTACTACTGGTCTTCCAGGGAACGATCAAAGCGTAGACTGTTTGAGACATTACTCCCATGGAGGAAAGTGCGCATGGTGACTGTTGTATTCAAGCCCGAAGCAATTTCTGTGTTTCATCAACACTTTGAAGGTCCACAGATTACAGAATGAATCCGTATGTGCATCGAAAACTACTACTGGTCTTCCTGGAATCGATCAAAGCGTAGACTGTTTGAGACATTACTCCAATGGAGGAAAGTGCGCATGGAGACTGTTGTATTCAATCCCGATGCAATTTATGTATTTCAACAACACTCTGATAGTCCACACATTACAAAAGGCACCATGATGTGCATCGGAAACTACTACTGGTCTTCCAGGGAACGATCAAAGAATAGACTGTTTGAGACATTACTCCCATGGAGGAAAGTGCGCATGGTGACTGTTGTATTCAACCCCGATGCAATTTCTGTGTTTCAACAACACTCTGATAGACCACAGATTTCAGAATGCCTCCAGATGTGCATCTGAAACTACTACTGGTCTTCCAGGGAACGATCAAAGCGTAGACTGTTTTAGACATTACTCCCATGGAGGAAAATTGCGCATGGTGACTGTTGTATACAATCCCGATGCAATTTCTGTGTTTCATCAACACTCTGATAGTCCACACATTACAGAAGGGCCCCAGATGTTCATCGGAAACTACTACTGGTTTTCCAGGGAACGATCAAAGCGTAAACAGTTTGAGACATTACTCCCATGGAGGAAAGTGCGCATGGTGACTGTTGCATTCCATCCCGAGCCAATTTCTGTGTTTCATCAGCACTTTGAAGGTCCACAGATTACAGAATGCCTCCAGATGTGCATCGGAAACTACTACTGGTTATCCAGGAATCGATCAAAGCGTAGACTGTTTGAGACATTACTCCCATGGAGGAAAGTGCGCGTGGTGACTGTTGTATTCATTCCCGATGCAATTTCTGTGTTTCATCAACACTTTGAAGGTCCACAGATTACACAGTGCTCCACATGTGCATCGGAAACTACTACTGGTTTTCCAGGAATCGATCAAAGCGTAGACTGTTTGAGACATTACTCCCATGGAGGAAAGTGCGCATGGTGACTGTTGTATTCAATCCCGATGCAATTTATGTGTTTCAACAACACTCTGATAGTCCACAGATTACAGAGTGCCTGCAGATGTGCATCGGAAACTACTACTGGTCTTCCAGGGAACGATCAAAGCGTAGACTGTTTTAGACATTACTCCCATGGAGCAAAATTGCGCATGGTGACTGTTGTATACAATCCCGATGCAATTTCTGTGTTTCAACAACACTCTGATAGTCCACACATTACAGAACGATCCCAGATGTTCATCGGAAACTACTACTGGTCTTCCAAGTGACGATAAAATCGTAAACTGTTTGAGACATTACTCCCATGGAGAAAAGTGCGCATGGTGACTGTTGTATTCAATCCCGATGCAATTTCTGTGTTTCAACAACACTCTGATAGTGCACAGATTACAGAATGCCTCCACACGTGCATCGGAAACTACTACTGGTCTTCCAGGGAACGATCAAAGCGTAGTCTGTTTGAGACATTACTCCCATGGAGGAAAATTGCGCATGGTGACTGTTGTATACAATCCCGGTGCAATTTCTGTGTTTCAACAACACTCTGATAGTCCACACATTTCAGAAGGCCCCTGATGTGCATCAGAAACTACTACTGGTCTTCCAGGGAACGATCAAAACGTAAACTTTTTGAGACATTACTCCCATGGAGGAAAGTGTGCATGGTGTCTGTTGTATTCAATCCCGATGCAATTTCTGTGTTTCATCAACACTCTGATAGTCCACACATTACAGAAGGCAACCTGATGTGCATCGGAAACTACTACTGGTCTTCCAGGAAACGATCAAAGCGTACACTGTTTGAGACATTACTCCCATGAAGGAAAGTGCGCATGGTGACTGTTGTATTCAATCCCGAACCATTTTCTGTGTTTCATCAGCACTTTGAAGGTCCGCAGATTACAGAATGCCTCCAGATGTGCATCGGAAACTACCACTGGTCTTCCAGGAATCTATCAAAGCGTAGACTGTTTGAGACATTACTCCCATGGAGGAAAGTGCGCATGGTGACTGTTGTATTCAATCCCGATGCAATTTATGTGTTTCAACATCACTCAGATAGTCCACAGATTACAGAATGCCTCCAGATAGGCATCTGAAACTACTACTGGTCTTCCAGGGAACAATCAAAGCGTAGACGGTTTGAGACATTACTCCCATGGAGGAAAGTGCGCATGGTGACTGTTGTATTCAATCAAGATGCAATTTCTGTGTTTCAACAACACTCTGATAGTCCACACATTACAGAATGCCCCCAGATGTGCATCTGAAACTACTACTTGTCTTCCAGGGAACGATCAAAGCGTAGACCGTTTGAGACATTACTCCCATGGAGGAAAGTGCGCGTGGTGACTGTTGTATTCATTCCCGATGCAATTTCTGTGTTTCATCAACACTTTGAAGGTCCACAGATTACACAGTGCTCCACATGTGCATCGGTAACTACTACTGTTTTTCCAGGAATCGATCAGAGCGTAGACTGTTTGAAACATTACTCCCATGGAGGTAAGTGCGCATGGTGTCTGTTGTATTCAATCCCGATGCAATTTATGTGTTTCAACAACACTCAGATAGTCCACAGATTACAGAATGACACCAGATGTGCATCAGAAACTACTACTGGTCTTCCAGGGAACGATCAAAGCGTAAACTGTTTGAGACATTACTCCCATGGAGGAAAGTGCGTATGGTGACTGTTGTATTCAATTCCGATCCATTTCCTGTGTTTCATCAACACTTTGATGGTCCACAGATTACAGAATGCCTCCAGATGTGCATCGGAAACTACTACTGGTCTTCCAGGAATCGATCAAAGAGTAGATTGTTTGAGACATTACTCCCATGGAGGAAAGTGCGCATGGTGACTGTTGTATTCAATCCCGATGCAATTTATGTGTTTCAACAACACTCAGATAGTCCACACATTACAGAATGCCTCCAGATAGGCATCTGAAACTACTACTGGTATTCCAGGGAACGAACAAAATGGTAGACGGTTTGAGACATTACTCCCATGGATGAAAGTGCGCATGGTGACTGTTGTATTCAATCCCGATGCAATTTCTGTGTTTCATTACACTCTGATAGTCCACACATTACAGAATGCCCCCAGATGTACATCGCAAACTACTACTGGTCTTCCAGGGAACGATCAAAGCTTAAACTCTTTGAGACATTACTCCCATGGAGGAAAGTGTGCATGGTGACTGTTGTAATCAATCCCGATGCAATTTCTGTGTTTCATCAACACTTTGAAGGTTCACAAATTACAGAATGAATCCGTATGTGCATCGGAAACTACTACTGGTCTTCCAGGAACCGATCAAAGCGTAGACTGTTTGAGACATTACTCCCATGGACGAAAGGGCGCATGGTGACTGTTGTATTCAATCCCGATGAAATTTATGTATTTCAACAACACTCAGATAGTCCACAGTTTACAGAATGCCTCCAGCTAGGCATCGGAAACTACTACTGGTGTTCCAGGGAACGATCAAAGAATAGACTGTTTGAGACATTACTGCCATGGGGTAAAGTACGCATGGTGACTGTTGTATTCAATCCCGATGCAATTCCTGTGTTTCAACAAAACTCTGATAGTCCACGGATTACAGAATGCCTCCAGATGTGCATCTGAAACTACTACTGGTCTTCCAGGGAACGATCAAAGCATAGACTGTTTTAGACATTACTCCCATGGAGGAAAATTGCGCATGGTGACTGTTATATACAATCCCGATGCAATTTCTGTGTTTCAACAACACTCTGATAGTCCACACATTACAGAATGATCCCAGATGTTTATCGGAAACGACCACTGGTCTTACAAGGGACGATCAAATCGTAAACTGTTTGAGACATTACTCCCATGGAGGAAAGTGTGCATGGTGACTGTTGTATCCAATCCCGATGCAATTTCTGTTTTTCATCAACACTCTGATAATCCACACATTACAAAAGGCACCCTGATGTACATCGGAAACTACTACTGGTCTTCCAGGGAACGATCAAAGAATAGACTGTTTGAGACATTACTCCCATGAAGGAAAGTTCTCATGGTGACTGTTATATTCAATCCCGATGCAATTTCTGTGTTTCAACAACACTCTGATAGTCCACACATTACAGAATGCCCCCAGATGTTCATCGGAAACTACTACCGGTCTTCCAGGGAACGATGAAAGCGTAAACTGTTTGAGACATTACTTCCATGGATGAAAGTGTGCATGGTGACTGTTGTATTCAATCCCGATGCAATTTCTTTGTTTCATCAACACTCTGATAGTCCACACATTACAGAGTTCCCCCCAGATGTACATCGGAAACTACTACTGGTCTTCCAGGGAACGATCAAAGCATAATCTGTTTGAGACATTACTCCCATGGAGGAAAGTGTGCATGGTGACTGTTGTACTCAATCCCGATGCAGTTACTGTGTTTCATCAACACTTTGAAGGTCCACAGATTACAGAATGCCTCCGGATGTGCATCGGAAACTACTACTGGTCTTCCAGGAATCGATCAAAGCGTAGACTGTTTGAGACATTTTTCCCATGGAGGAAAGTGCGCATGGTGACTGTTGTACTCAATCCCGATGCAATTTATGTATTTCAACAACACTCAGTTAGTCCACAGTTTACAGAATGCCTCCAGATAGGCATCGGAAACTACTACTGGTGTTCCAGGGAACGATCAAAGAATAGACTGTTTGAGACATTACTCCCATGGTGGAAAGTACGCATGGTGACTGTTGTATTCAATCCCGATGCAATTCCTGTGTTTCAACAACACTCTGATAGTCCACGGATTACAGAATGCCTACAGATGTGCATCTGAAACTACTACTGGTCTTCCAGGGAACGATCAAAGCGTATAGTGTTTTAGACCTTACTCCCATACAGGAAAATTGCGCATGGTGACTGTTGTATACAATCCCGATGCAATTTCTTTGTTTCAACAACACTCTGATAGTATACACATTACAGAATGATCCCAGATGTTCATCGGAAACTGCTACTGGTCTTCCAAGGGACGATCAAATCGTAAACTGTTTGAGACATTACTCACATGGCGGAAAGTGTGCATGGTGACAGTTGTATTCAATCCCGATGCAATTTCTGTGTTTCATCAACACTGTGATAGTCCACATATTACAGAAGGCCCCCAGATGTGCATCGGAAACTACTACTGGTTTTCCAACGAACGATCAGAGCGTAAACTGTTTGAGACATTACTCCCATGGAGGAAAGTGCGCATGGTGACTGTTGTATTCAATCACGAGTCAATTTCTTTGTTTCATCAACACTTTGAAGGTCCACAGATTACAGAATGCCTCCAGATGTGCATCGGAAACTACTACTGGTTTTCCAGGAGTCGATCAAAGCGTAGACTGTTTGAGACATTACTCCCATGGAGTTAAGTGCGCATGGTGACTGTTCTATTCAATCCCGATGCAATTTATGTGTTTCAACAACACTCCGATAGTCCACAGATTACAGAATGACACCAGATGTGCATCGGAAACTACAACTTGTCTTCCAGGGAACGATCAGAGCGTAGACTGTTTGAGATATTACTCCCATGGAGGAATGTGCGCGTGGTGACTGTTGTATTCATTCCCGATGCAATTTCTGTGTTTCATCAACACTTTGAAGGTCCACAAATTACACAGTGCTCCACATGTGCATCGGAAACTGCTACTGGTCCTCCAGGAACCGATCAAAGCGTAAACTGTTTGAGACATTACTCCCACAGAGTAAAGTCCCCATGGTGACTGCTGTATTCAATCCCGATGCAATTTCTGTGTTTCATCAGCACTCTGATATTCCACACATTACAGAATGCCCCCAGATGTTCATCGGAAACTACTACTGGTCTTCCAGGGAACGATCAAAGCGTAAATTGTTTGAGACACTACTCCAATGGAGGAAAGTGTTAATGGTGACTCTTGTATACAATCCCGATGCAATTTCAGTGTTTCATCAACACTCTGATAGTCCACAGATTTCAGAATGACTCCAGATGTGCATCGGATACTACTACTGGTCTTCCAGGGAACGATCAAAGCGTTGACTGTTTGAGACATTACTCCCATGGAGGAAAGTGCGCATGGTGACTGTTGTATTCAATCCCGATGCAATTTATGTGTTTCAACAACACTCAGATAGTCCACAGATTACAGAATGCCTCCAGATAGGCATATGAATCTACTACTGGTCTTCCAGGGAACAATCAAAGCGTAGACGGTTTGAGACATTTCTCCCATGGCGGAAAATTGCGCATGGTGACTGTTCTATACAATCCCGATGCAATTTCTGTGTTTCAACAACACTATGATAGTCCACACATTACAGAATGCCCCCAGATGTTCTTCGGAAACTACTACTGGTCTTCCAGGGAACGATCAAAGCGTAAACTGTTTGAGACATTACTTCCATGGATGAAAGTGTGCATGGTGAATGTTGTATTCAATCCCGATGCAATTTCTGTGTTTCATCAACACTCTGATAGTCCACGGATTACTGAATGCCTACAGATGTGCATCTGAAACTACTACTGGTCTTCAAGGGAACGATCAAAGCGTAGAGTGTTTTAGACATTACTCCCATACAGGAAAATTGCGCATGGTGACTGTTGTATACAATCCCGATGCAATTTCTGTGTTTCAACAACACTCTGATAGTATACACATTACAGAATGATCCCAGATGTTCATCGGAAACTGCTACTGGTCTTCCAAGGGACGATCAAATCGTAAACTGTTTGAGACATTACTGCCATGGCGGAAAGTGTGCATGGTGACAGTTGTATTCAATCCCGATGCAATTTCTGTGTTTCATCAGCACTCTGATATTCCACACATTACAGAATGCCCCCAGATGTTCATCGGAAACTACTTCTAGTCTTCCAGGGAACGATCAAAGCGTAAATTGTTTGAGACACTACTCCAATGGAAGAAAGTGTTAATGGTGACTCTTGTATACAATCCCGATGTAATTTCTGTGTTTCATCAACACACTGATAGTCCACAGATTTCAGAATGCCTCCAGATGTGCATCGGATACTACCACAGGTCTTCCAGGGAACGATCAAAGCGTAGACTGTTTGAGACATTACTCCCATGGAGGAAAGTGCGCATGGTGACTGTTGTATTTAATCCCGATGCAATTCCTGTGTTTCAACAACAGTCTGATATTCCACAGATTACAGAATGCCTTCAGATGTGCATCTGAAACTACTACTGGTCTTCCAGGGAACGATCAAAGCGTAAACTGTTTGAGACATTACTCCCATGGAGGAAAGTGCGTATGGTGATTGTTGTATTCAATTGCGATCCATTTCCTGTGTTTCATCAACACTTTGATGGTCCACAGATTACAGAATGCCTCCAGATGTGCATCGGAAACTACAATTGGTCTTCCAGGAATCGATCAAAGAGTAGATTGTTTGAGACATTACTCCCATGGAGGAAAGTGCGCATGGTGACTGTTGTATTCAATCCTGATGCAATTTATGTGTTTCAACAACACTCAGATAGTCCACACATTACAGAATGCCTCCAGATAGGCATCTGAAACTACTACTGGTATTCCAGGGATCGATCAAAATGGTAGACGGTTTGAGACATTACTCCAATGGATGAAAATGCGCATGGTGACTGTTGTATTCAATCCCGATGCAATTTCTGTGTTTCATTACACTCTGATAGTCCACACATTACAGAATGCCCCCAGATGTACATCGCAAACTACTACTGGTCCTCCAGGGAAAGATCAAAGCTTAAACTCTTTGAGACATTACTCCCATGGAGGTAAGTGTGCATGGTGACTGTTGTATTCAATCCCGATGCAATTTCTGTGTTTCATCAACACTTTGAAGGTCCACAAATTACAGAATGAATCCGTATGTGCATCGGAAACTACTACATGTCTTCCAGGAACCGATCAAAGCGTAGACTGTTTGAGACATTACTCCCATGGACGAAAAGGCCCATGGTGACTGTTGTATTCAATCCCGATGCAATTTATGTGATTTAACAACACTCAGATAGTCCACAGTTTTCAGAATGCCTCCAGATAGGCATCGGTAACTAGTACTGGTGTTCCAGGGAACGATCAAAGAATAGACTGTTTGAGACATTACTCCCATGGGGGAAAGTACGCATGGTGACTGTTGTATTCAATCCCGATGCAATTCCTGTGTTTCAACAACACTCTGATAGTCCACGGATTACAGAATGCCTCCAGATGTGCATCTGAAACTACTACTGGTCTTCCTCGGAACGATCAAAGCGTAGACTGTTTTAGACATTACTCCCATGGAGGAAAATTGCGCATGGTGACTGTTGTATACAATCCCGATGCAATTTCTGTGTTTCAACAACACTCTGATAGTCCACACATTACAGAATGATCCTAGATGTTTATCGGAAACAACTACTGGTCTTCCAAGGGACGATCAAATCGTAAACTGTTTGAGACATTAACCCATGGAGGAAAGTGTGCATGGTGAGTGTTGTATTCAATCCCGATGCAATTCCTGTGTTTCAACAACAGTCTGATATTCCACAGACTACAGAATGCCTCCAGATGTGCATCTGAAACTACTACTGGTCTTCCAGGGAACGATCAAAGCGTAGACTCTTTGAGACATTGCTGCCATGGAGGCAAGTGCGCATGGTGACTGTTTTATACAATCCCGATGCAATTTCTGTGTTTCATCAACACTCTGATAGTCCACACATTACAGAAGGCACCCAGATGTGCATCGGAAACTACTACTGGTTTTCCAGGGAACGATCAAAGCGTAAACTATTTGAGACATTACTCCCATGGAGGAAAGTGCGCATGGTGACTGTTGTATTCAATCCCGAGTCAATTTCTGTGTTTCATCAACACTTTGAAGGTCCACAGATTACATAATGCCTCCAGATGTGCATCGGAAACTACTACTGGTTTTCCAGGAATCGATCAAATCGTAGACTTTTTGAGACATTACTCCCATGGAGGTAAGTGCGCATGGTGACTGTTGTATTCAATCCCGATGCAATTTGTGTGTTTCAACAACACTCAGATAGTCCACAGATTACAGAATGACACCAGATGTGCATCGGAAACTACAACTTGTCTTCCAAGGAACGATCAAAGCTTAGACTGTTTGAGACATTACTCCCATGGAGGAAAGTGCGCGTGGTGACTGTTGTATTCATTCCCGATGCAATTTCTTTGTTTAATCAACACTTTGAAGGTCCACAGATTACACAGTGCTCCACATGTGCATCGGAAACTACTACTGGTCCTCCAGGAAACGATCAAAGCGTAAATTATTTGAGACATTACTCCCATGGAGGAAAGTGTTAATGGTGACTCTTGTATACAATCCCGATGCAATTTCTGTGTTTCATCAAAACTCTGATAGACCACAGATTTCAGAATGCCTCCAGATGTGCATCGGATACTACTACTGGTCTTCCAGGGAACGATCAAAGCGTAGACTGTTTGAGACATTACTCTTATGGAGGAAAGTGCGCATGGTGACTGTTGTATTCAATCCAGATGCAATTTCTGTGTTTCAACAACACTCTGATAGTCCACAGGTTACAGAATGCCTCCAGATGTGCATCGGAAACTACTACTGGTCTTCCAGGGAACGATCAAAGCGTAGTCTGTTTGAGACATTACACCCATGGAGGAAAATTGCGCATGGTGACTGTTGTATTCAATCCCGATGCAATTTCTGTGTTTCATCAACACTCTGATAGTCCACACATTACAAAAGGCTCCCTGATGTGCATCAGAAACTACTACTGGTCTTCCAGGTAACGATCAAACAATAGACTGTTTGAGACATTACTCCCATGGAGGAAAGTGCGCATGGTGACTGTTGTATTCAATCCCGATGCAATTCCTGTGTTTCAACAACAGTCTAATATTCCACAGATTACAGAATGCCTCCAGATGTGCATCTGAAACTACTACTGGTCTTCCAGGGAACGATCAAAGCGTAGACTCTTTGAGACATTGCTCCCATGGAGGAAAGTGCGCATGGTGACTGTTTTATACAATCCCGGTGCAATTTCTGTGTTTCATCATCACTCTGATAGTCCACACATTACAGAAGGCCCCCAGATGTGCATCGGAAACTACTACTGGTTTTCCAGGGAACGATCAAAGCGTAAACTGTTTGAGACATTACTCCCATGGAGGAAAGTGCGCATGGTGACTGTTGTATTCAATCCCGAGTCAATTTCTCTGTTTCATCAACACTTTGAAGGTCCACAGATTACATAATGCCTCCAGATGTGCATCGGAAACTACTACTGGTTTTCCAGGAATCGATCAAATCGTAGACTTTTTGAGACATTACTCCCATGGAGGTAAGTGCGCATGGTGACTGTTGTATTCATTCCCGATGCAATTTGTGCGTTTCAACAACACTCAGATAGTCCACAGATTACAGAATGACACCAGATGTGCATCGAGATCTACAACTTGTCTTCCAAGGAACGATCAAAGCTTAGACTGTTTGAGACATTACTCCCATGGAGGAAAGTGCGCGTGGTGACTGTTGTATTCATTCCCGATGCAATTTCTTTGTTTCATCAACACTTTGAAGGTCCACAGATTACACAGTGCTCCACATGTGCATCGGAAACTACTACTGGTCCTCCAGGAAACGATCAAAGCGTAAACTGTTTGAGACATTACTCCCACGGAGTAAAGTCCCCATGGTGACTGTTGTATTCAATCCCGATGCAATTTCTGTGTTTCACCAGCACTCTGATATTCCACACATTACAGAATGCCCCCAGATGTTCATCGGAAACTACTACTGGTCTTCCAGGGAACGATCAAAGCGTAAATTATTTGAGACATTACTCCCATGGAGGAAAGTGTTAATGGTGACTCTTGTATACAATCCCGATGCAATTTCTGTGTTTCATCAACACTCTGATAGTCCACACATTACAGAAGGCCCCCTTATTGTGCATCGGAAACTACTACTGGTCTTCCAGGGAACGATCAAAGCGTAGACTGTTTAAGACATTACTCCCATGGAGGAAAGTGCGCATGGTGATTGTTGTATTCAATTCCGACCCATATTCCGTGTTTCATCAACACTTTGAAGGTCCACGGATTACAGAATGCCTCCAGATGTGCATCGGAAACTACTACTGCTCTTCCAGGAATCGATCAAAGAGTAGATTGTTTGAGACATTACTCCCATGGAGGAAAGTGCGCATGGTGACTGTTGTATTCAATCCGGATGCAATTTATGGGTTTCAAGAACACTCAGATAGTCCACAGATTACAGAATGCCTCCAGATAGGCATCTGAAACTACTACTGGTCTTCCAGGGAACGATCAAAGCGTAGACTGTCTGAGACATTACTCAAACGGAGGAAAGTGCGCATGGTGACTGTTGTATTCAAACCCGATGCAATTTCTGTGTTTCAACAACACTCTGATAGTCCACAGATTACAGAATGCCTCCAGATGTGCATCGGAAACTACTACTGGTCTTCCAGGGAACGATCAAAGCGTAGACTGTTTTAGACATTTCTCCCATGGCGGAAAATTGCGCGTGGTGACTCTTGTATTCAATCCCGATGCAATTTCTGTGTTTCAACAACACTATGATAGTCCACACATTACAGAATGCCCCCAGATGTTCATCGGAAACTACTACTGGTCTTCCAGGGAACGATCAAAGCGTAAACCGTTTGAGACATTACTCCCATGGAGGAAAGTGCGCATGGTGACTGTTGTATTCAATCCCGATGCAATATCTGTGTTTCATCAACACTTTAAAGGTACACGGATTACAGAATGATTCCGTATGTGCATCGGAAACTACTACTGGTCTTCCATTAATCGATCAAAGCGTAGACTGTTTGAGACATTACTCCCATGGAGGAACGTGCGCATGATGACTGTTGTATTCAATCCCTATGCAATTTATGTATTTCAACAACACTCTGATAGTCCACACATTACAAAAGGCACCCTGATGTGCATCGGAAACTACTACTGGTCTACCAGGGAACGATCAAACAATAGACTGTTTGAGACTTTACTCCCATGGAGGAAAGTGCGCATGGTGATTGTTGTATTCAATTCCGATTCATTTTCTGTGTTTCATCAACACTTTGAAGGTCCACAGATTACAGAATGCCTCCAGATGTGCATCGGAAACTACTACTGGTCTTCCAGGAATCGATCAAAGCGTAGACAGTTAGAGACATTGCTCCCATGGAGGAAAGTGCGCATGGTGACTGTTGTATTCAGTCCCGATGCAATTTCTGTGTTTCATCAACACTCTGATAGTCCACACATTACAGAATGCCTCCAGATGTGCATCGGAAACTACTACTGGTCTTCCAGGGAACTATCAAAGCGTAAACTGTTTGAGACATTACTCCCGTCTACGAAAGTGCGCATGGTGACTTTTGTATTCAATCCCGATGCAATTTCTGAGTTTCATCAACACTCTGATAGTCCACACATTACAGAAGGCCCCCAGATGTGCATCGGAAACTACTACTGGTCTTCCAGGGAACGATCAAAGCGTAAACTGTTTGAGACATTACTCCCATGGAGGAAAGTGTGCATGGTGACTGTTGTATTCAATCCCGATGCAATTTCTGTGTTTCATGAACACTCTGATAGTCCACAGATTACAGAATGCCCCCAGATGTACATCGGAAACTACTACTGGTCTTCCAGGGAACGATCAAAGCGGAAACTGTTTGAGACATTACTCCCATGGAGGAAAGTGTGCATGGTGACTGTTGTATTCAATCCCGATGCAATTTCTGTGTTTCATCAACACTCTGTTAGTCCACACCTTACAGAATGCCCTTAGATGTTCATTGGAAACTACAACTGGTCTTCCAGGGAACGATCAAAGCGTAGACTGTTTGAGACACTGCTCCCATGGAGGAAAGTGCGCATGGTGACTGTTGTATTCAATCCCGATGCAATTTCTTGTTTCATCAACACTCTGATAGTCCACACATTACAGAATGCCCCCAGATGTGCATCGGAAACTACTACTGGTCTTCCAGGGAACGATCAAAGCGTAG
This sequence comes from Schistocerca gregaria, assembly GCF_023897955.1. Lineage (NCBI taxonomy): Eukaryota > Metazoa > Arthropoda > Insecta > Orthoptera > Acrididae > Schistocerca > Schistocerca gregaria. Next base: position 10,277,399 of record NC_064927.1, read on the forward strand.
ACTGTTTGAGACATTACTCCCGTGGAAGAAAGTGCGCATGGTGACTGTTGTATTCAATCCCGATGCAATTTCTGTGTTTCATCAACACTCTGATAGTCCACAGATTACAGAATACCCCCAGATGTGCATCGGAAACTACTACTGGTCTTCCAGAGAACGATCAAAGCGTAAACTTTTTGAGACATTACTCCCATGGAGGAAAGTGCGAATGGTGACTGTTGTATTCAATCCCGATGCAATTTCTGTGTTTTATCAACACTCTGATAGTCCACAGATTACAGAATGACACCAGATGTGCATCGGAAACTACAACTTGTCTTCCAGTAAACGATCAAAGCGTAGACTGTTTGAGACATTACTCCCATGGAGGAAAGTACGCGTGGTGACTGTTGTATTAATTCCCGATGCAATTTCTGTGTTTCATCAACACTTTGAAGGTCCACAGATTACACAATGCCTCCAGATGTGTATCGGAAACTACTACTGGTCCTCCAGGGAACGATCAAAGCGTAAACTGTTTGAGACATTACTCCCGTGGAGGAAAGTGCGAATGGTGACTGTTGTATTCAATCCCGATGCAATTTCTGTGTTTCATCAACTCTCTGATAGTCCACAGATTACAGAATGCTCCCTCATGTGTACCGGAAACTACTACTGGCCTTAAGGGAACGATCAAAGCTTAGACTGTTTGAGTCATTACTCCCATGGAGGAAAGTGCGCATGGTGATTGTTGTATTCAATGCCGATGCATTTTCTGTGTTTCATCAACACTTTGAAGGTTCACAGATTACAGAATGCCTCCAGATGTGCATCGGGAACTACTACTGGTCTTCCAGGAATCGATCACAGCGTAGACTGTTTGAGGCATTACTCCCATATAGGAAAGTGCGCATGGTGACTGTTGTATTCAACCCCGATGCAATTCCTGTGTTTCAACAACACTCTGATTGTCCACACATTACAGAATGACACAAGATGTGCATCGGAAACTACTACTGGTCTTCCAGGGAACGATCAAAGCGTAGACTGTTTGAGACATTACTCCCATGGAGGAAAGTGAGCATGGTGACTGTTGTATTAAATCCCGATGCAATTTCTGTGTTTCATCAGCACTCTGATATTCCACACATTACAGAATGCCCCCAGATGTGCATCGGAAACTACTACTGGTCTTCCAGGGGACGATCAAATCGTAAACTTTTATAGAGATTACTATCATGGAGGAAAGTGTGCATGGTGACTGTTGTAATCAATCCCGATGCAATATCTGTGTTTCATCCACACTCTGATAGTCCACACATTACAGAAGGCCCCCTGATGTGCATCAGAATCTACTACTGGTTTTCCAGGGAACGATCAAAGCGTAGACGCTTTGAGACATTACTCCCATGGAGGAAAGTGTTCATGGTGATTGTTGTTTCAATCGCGATGCATTTTCTGTGCTTCATCAACACTTTGAAGGTCCACAGATTGCAGAATGCCTCCAGATGTGCATCGGAAACTACTACTGGTCTTCCAGGGAACGATCAAAGCGTAAACTGTTTGAGACATTACTCCCGTGGAAGAAAGTGCGCATAGTGACTGTTGTATTTAATCCCGATGAAATTTCTGTGTTTCGTCAACACTTTGAAGGTCAACAGATTACAGAATGAATCCGTATGTGCATCGGAAACTACTACTGGTCTTCCAGGAATCGATCAAAGCGTAGACTGTTTGAGACATTACTCCCATGGAGGAAAGTGCGCATGGTGACTGTTGTATTCAATCCCGATGCAATTTATGTATTTCAACAACATTCTGATAGTCCACACATTACAAAAGGCACCCTGAAGTGCATCGGAAACTACTACTGGTCTTCCAGGGAACGATCAAAGAATAGACTGTTTGAGACATTACTCCCATGGAGCAAAGTGCGCATGGTGACTGTTGTATTCAATCCCGAGTCAATTTCTGTGTTTCATCAACACTTTGAAGGTCCACAGATTACAGAATGCCTCCAGATGTGCATCGGAAACTACCACTGGTTTTCCAGGAATCGATCAAAGCGTAGACTGTTTGAGACATTACTCCCATGGAGGTAAGTGCGCATGGTGACTGTTGTATTCAATCCCGATGCAAATTATGTGTTTCAACAACACTCGGATAGTCTTCAGATTACAGAATGACACCAGATGTGCATCGAAAACTACAACTTGTCTTCCAGGAAACGATCAAAGCGTAGACTGTTTGAGACATTACTCCCATTTAGGTAAGTGCGCATGGTGACTGTTGTATTCAATTCCGATGCAATTTATGTGTTTCAACAACACTCAGATAGTCCACAGATTACAGAATGACACCAGATGTGCATCGGAAACTACTACTGGTCTTCCAGGGAACGATCAAAGCGTAGTCTGTTTGAGACATTACTCCCATGGAGGAAAGTGCGCATGGTGATTGTTGTATTCAATTCCGATCCATTTTCTGTGTTTCATCAACACTTTGAAGGTCCACAGATTACATAATGCCTCCAGATGTGCATCGGAAACTACTACTGGTCTTCCAGGAATCGATCAAAGAGTAGATTGTTTGAGACATTACTCCCATGGAGGAAAGTGCGCATAGTGACTGTTGTATTCAATCCCGATGCAATTTATGTGTTTCAACAAAACTCAGATTGTCCACAGATTACAGAATGCCTCCAGATAGGCATCTGAAACTACTACTGGTATTCCAGGGAACGATCAAAATCGTAGACGGTTTGAGACATTTCTCCCATTGCGGAAAATTGCGCATGGTGACTGTTGTATTTAATCCCGATGCAATTTCTGTGTTTCGTCAACACTTTGAAGGTCCACAGATTACAGAATGAATCCGTATGTGCATCGGAAACTACTACTGGTCTTCCAGGAATCGATCAAAGCGTAGACTGTTTGAGACATTACTCCCATGGAGGAAAGTGCGCATGGTGACTGTTGTATTCAATCCCGATGCAATTTATGTATTTCAACAACATTCTGATAGTCCACACATTACAAAAGGCACCCTGAAGTGCATCGGAAACTACTACTGGTCTTCCAGGGAACGATCAAAGAATAGACTGTTTGAGACATTACTCCCATGGAGGAAAGTGCGCATGGTGACTGTTGTATTCAATCCCGAGTCAATTTCTGTGTTTCATCAACACTTTGAAGGTCCACAGATTACAGAATGCCTCCAGATGTGCATCGGAAACTACTACTGGTTTTCTAGGAATCGATCAAAGCGTAGACTGTTTGAGACATTACTCCCATGGAGGTAAGTGCGCATGGTGACTGTTGTATTCAATCCCGATGCAAATTATGTGTTTCAACAACACTCAGATAGTCTTCAGATTACAGAATGACACCAGATGTGCATCGAAAACTACAACTTGTCTTCCAGGAAACGATCAAAGCGTAGACTGTTTGAGACATTACTCCCATGGAGGTAAGTGCGCATGGTGACTGTTGTATTCAATTCCGATGCAATTTATGTGTTTCAACAACACTCAGATAGTCCACAGATTACAGAATGACACCAGATGTGCATCGGAAACTACTACTGGTCTTCCAGGGAACGATCAAAGCGTAGTCTGTTTGAGACATTACTCCCATGGAGGAAAATTGCGCATGGTGACTGTTGTATACAATCCCGATGCAATTTCTGTGTTTCAACAACACTCTCATAGTCCACACATTACAGAAGGCCCGCTGATGTGCATCAGAAACTACTACTGGTCCTCCAGGGAACGATCAAAGCGTAAACTGTTTGAGACATTGCTCCCATGGGAGAAAGTGCGCATGGTGACTGTTGTATTCAGTCCCGATGCAATTTCTGTGTTTCATCAACACTCTGATAGTCCACACATTACAGAATGCCTCCAGATGTGCATCGGAAACTACTACTGGTCTTCCAGGGAACGATCAAAGCGTAAACTGTTTGAGACATTACTCCCATGGAGGAAAGTGTGCATGGTGACTGTTGTATTCAATCCCGATGCAATTTCTGTGTTTCATCATCACTCTGTTAAGCCACACCTTACAGAATGCCCCCAGATGTTCATCGGAAACTACTACTGGTCTTCCAGGGAACGATCAAAGCGTAGACTGTTTGAGACATTACTCCCATGGAGGAAAGTGCGCATGGTGACTGTTGTATTCAGTCCCGATGCAATTTCTGTGTTTCATCAACACTCTGATAGTCCACACATTACAGAATGCCTCCAGATGTGCATCGGAAACTACTACTGGTCTTCCAAAGAACGATCAAAGCGTAAACTGTTTGAGACATTACTCCCGTGGAGGAAAGTGCGAATGGTGACTGTTGTATTCAATCCCGATGCAATTTCTGTGTTTTATCAACACTCTGATAGTCCACAGATTACAGAATTACACCAGATGTGCATCGGAAACTACAACTTGTCTTCCAGTAAACGATCAAAGCGTAGACTGTTTGAGACATTACTCCCATGAGGAAAGTGCGCGTGGTGACTGTTGTATTAATTCCCGATGCAATTTCTGTGTTTCATCAACACTTTGAAGGTCCACAGATTACACAATGCCTCCAGATGTGTATCGGAAACTACTACTGGTCCTCCAGGGAACGATCAAAGCGTAAACTGTTTGAGACGTTACACCCGTGCAGGAAAGTGCGAATGGTGACTGTTGTATTCAATCCCGATGCAATTTCTGTGTTTCATCAACTCTCTGAGAGTCCACAGATTACAGAATGCTCCCACATGTGTACCGAAAACTACTACTGGCCTTAAGGAAACGATCAAAGCTTAGACGGTTTGAGACATTACTCCCATGGAGGAAAGTGCGCATGGTGATTGTTGTATTCAATGCCTATGCATTTTCTGCGTTTCATCAACACTTTGAAGGTGCACAGATTACAGAATGCCTCCAGATAGGCATCGGAAACTACTACTGGTCTTCCAGGAATCGATCACAGCGTAGACTGTTTGAGGCATTACTCCCATATAGGAAAGTGCGCATGGTGACTGTTGTATTCAACCCCGATGCAATTCCTGTGTTTCAACAACACTCTGATTGTCCACACATTACAGAATGACACTAGATGTGCATCGGAAACTACTACTGGTCTTCCAGGGAACGATCAAAGCGTAGACTGTTTGAGACATTACTCCCATGGAGGAAAGTGAGCATGGTGACTGTTGTATTAAATCCCGATGCAATTTCTGTGTTTCATCAACACTCTGATAGTCCACAGATTACAGAATGCCTCCAGATAGGCATCGGAAACTACTACTGGTCATCCAGGGAACGATCTAAGCATAGACTGTTTGAGACATTACTCACATGGAGGAAAGCGCGGATGGTGAATGTTATATTCAATCCCGAAACAATTTCTGTGTTTCATAAACACTCTGATAGTCCACAGATTACAGAAGGCCCCCAGATGTGCATCGGAAACTACTACTGGTCTTCCAGAGAACGATCAAAGCGTAAACTGTTTGAGACATTACCCCTGTGAAGGAAAGTGCGAATGGTGACTGTTGTATTAAATCCCGATGCAATTTCTGTGTTTTATCAACACTCTGATAGTCCGCAGGTTACAGAATGACACCAGATGTGCATCGGAAACTACAACTTGTCTACCAGGGAACGATCAAAGCGTAGACTGTTTGAGACATTACTCCCATGGAGGAAAGTGCGCGTGGTGACTGTTGTATTCAATCCCGATGCAATTTCTGTGTTTCATCAACACTCTGATAGTCCACACATTACAGAAGGCCCCCTGTTGTGCATCGGAAACTACTACTGGTTTTCCAGGGAACGATCAAAGCGTAGACTGTTTGAGAAATTACTCCCATGGAGGAAAGTGCGCATGGTGATTGTTGTAATCAATCCCGATGCATTTTCTGTGTTTCATCAGCACTCTGATATTCCACACATTACAGAATGCCCCCAGATGTGCATCGGAAACTACTACTGGTCTTCCAGGGGACGATCAAATCGTAAACTTTTATAGAGATTACTATCATGGAGGAAAGTGTGCATGGTGACTGTTGTAATCAATCCCGATGCAATATCTGTGTTTCATCCACACTCTGATAGTCCACACATTACAGAAGGCCCCCTGATGTGCATCAGAATCTACTACTGGTTTTCCAGGGAACGATCAAAGCGTAGACGCTTTGAGACATTACTCCCATGGAGGAAAGTGTTCATGGTGATTGTTGTTTCAATCGCGATGCATTTTCTGTGCTTCATCAACACTTTGAAGGTCCACAGATTGCAGAATGCCTCCAGATGTGCATCGGAAACTACTACTGGTCTTCCAGGGAACGATCAAAGCGTAAACTGTTTGAGACATTACTCCCGTGGAAGAAAGTGCGCATGGTGACTGTTGTATTTAATCCCGATGAAATTTCTGTGTTTCGTCAACACTTTGAAGGTCAACCGATTACAGAATGAATCCGTATGTGCATCGGAAACTACTACTGGTCTTCCAGGAATCGATCAAAGCGTAGACTGTTTGAGACATTACTCGCATGGAGGAAAGTGCGCATGGTGACTGTTGTATTCAATCCCGATGCAATTTATGTATTTCAACAACATTCTGATAGTCCACACATTACAAAAGGCACCCTGAAGTGCATCGGAAACTACTACTGGTCTTCCAGGGAACGATCAAAGAATAGACTGTTTGAGACATTACTCCCATGGAGCAAAGTGCGCATGGTGACTGTTGTATTCAATCCCGAGTCAATTTCTGTGTTTCATCAACACTTTGAAGGTCCACAGATTACAGAATGCCTCCAGATGTGCATCGGAAACTACCACTGGTTTTCCAGGAATCGATCAAAGCGTAGACTGTTTGAGACATTACTCCCATGGAGGTAAGTGCGCATGGTGACTGTTGTATTCAATCCCGATGCAAATTATGTGTTTCAACAACACTCAGATAGTCTTCAGATTACAGAATGGCACCAGATGTGCATCGAAAACTACAACTTGTCTTCCAGGAAACGATCAAAGCGTAGACTGTTTGAGACATTACTCCCATTTAGGTAAGTGCGCATGGTGACTGTTGTATTCAATTCCGATGCAATTTATGTGTTTCAACAACACTCAGATAGTCCACAGATTACAGAATGACACCAGATGTGCATCGGAAACTACTACTGGTCTTCCAGGGAACGATCAAAGCGTAGTCTGTTTGAGACATTACTCCCATGGAGGAAAGTGCGAATGGTGATTGTTGTATTCAATTCCGATCCATTTTCTGTGTTTCATCAACACTTTGAAGGTCCACAGATTACATAATGCCTCCAGATGTGCATCGGAAACTACTACTGGTCTTCCAGGAATCGATCAAAGAGTAGATTGTTTGAGACATTACTCCCATGGAGGAAAGTGCGCATAGTGACTGTTGTATTCAATTCCGATGCAATTTATGTGTTTCAACAAAACTCAGATTGTCCACAGATTACAGAATGCCTCCAGATAGGCATCTGAAACTACTACTGGTATTCCAGGGAACGATCAAAATCGTAGACGGTTTGAGACATTTCTCCCATTGCGGAAAATTGCGCATGGTGACTGTTGTATTTAATCCCGATGCAATTTCTGTGTTTCGTCAACACTTTGAAGGTCCACAGATTACAGAATGAATCCGTATGTGCATCGGAAACTACTACTGGTCTTCCAGGAATCGATCAAAGCGTAGACTGTTTGAGACATTACTCCCATGGAGGAAAGTGCGCATGGTGACTGTTGTATTCAATCCCGATGCAATTTATGTATTTCAACAACATTCTGATAGTCCACACATTACAAAAGGCACCCTGAAGTGCATCGGAAACTACTACTGGTCTTCCAGGGAACGATCAAAGAATAGACTGTTTGAGACATTACTCCCATGGAGGAAAGTGCGCATGGTGACTGTTGTATTCAATCCCGAGTCAATTTCTGTGTTTCATCAACACTTTGAAGGTCCACAGATTACAGAATGCCTCCAGATGTGCATCGGAAACTACTACTGGTTTTCTAGGAATCGATCAAAGCGTAGACTGTTTGAGACATTACTCCCATGGAGGTAAGTGCGCATGGTGACTGTTGTATTCAATCCCGATGCAAATTATGTGTTTCAACAACACTCAGATAGTCTTCAGATTACAGAATGACACCAGATGTGCATCGAAAACTACAACTTGTCTTCCAGGAAACGATCAAAGCGTAGACTGTTTGAGACATTACTCCCATGGAGGTAAGTGCGCATGGTGACTGTTGTATTCAATTCCGATGCAATTTATGTGTTTCAACAACACTCAGATAGTCCACAGATTACAGAATGACACCAGATGTGCATCGGAGAGTACTACTGGTCTTCCAGGGAACGATCAAAGCGTAGTCTGTTTGAGACATTACTCCCATGGAGGAAAATTGCGCATGGTGACTGTTGTATACAATCCCGATGCAATTTCTGTGTTTCAACAACACTCTCATAGTCCACACATTACAGAAGGCCCGCTGATGTGCATCAGAAACTACTACTGGTCCTCCAGGGAACGATCAAAGCGTAAACTGTTTGAGACATTGCTCCCATGGAGGAAAGTGCGCATGGTGACTGTTGTATTCAGTCCCGATGCAATTTCTGTGTTTCATCAACACTCTGATAGTCCACACATTACAGAATGCCTCCAGATGTGCATCGGAAACTACTACTGGTCTTCCAGGGAACGATCAAAGCGTAAACTGTTTGAGACATTACTCCCATGGAGGAAAGTGTGCATGGTGACTGTTGTATTCAATCCCGATGCAATTTCTGTGTTTCATCAACACTCTGTTAAGCCACACCTTACAGAATGCCCCCAGATGTTCATCGGAAACTACTACTGGTCTTCCAGGGAACGATCAAAGCGTAGACTGTTTGAGACATTACTCCCATGGAGGAAAGTGCGCATGGTGACTGTTGTATTCAGTCCCGATGCAATTTCTGTGTTTCATCAACACTCTGATAGTCCACACATTACAGAATGCCTCCAGATGTGCATCGGAAACTACTACTGGTCTTCCAAAGAACGATCAAAGCGTAAACTGTTTGAGACATTACTCCCGTGGAGGAAAGTGCGAATGGTGACTGTTGTATTCAATCCCGATGCAATTTCTGTGTTTTATCAACACTCTGATAGTCCACAGATTACAGAATTACACCAGATGTGCATCGGAAACTACAACTTGTCTTCCAGTAAACGATCAAAGCGTAGACTGTTTGAGACATTACTCCCATGAGGAAAGTGCGCGTGGTGACTGTTGTATTAATTCCCGATGCAATTTCTGTGTTTCATCAACACTTTGAAGGTCCACAGATTACACAATGCCTCCAGATGTGTATCGGAAACTACTACTGGTCCTCCAGGGAACGATCAAAGCGTAAACTGTTTGAGACGTTACACCCGTGCAGGAGAGTGCGAATGGTGACTGTTGTATTCAATCCCGATGCAATTTCTGTGTTTCATCAACTCTCTGAGAGTCCACAGATTACAGAATGCTCCCACATGTGTACCGAAAACTACTACTGGCCTTAAGGAAACGATCAAAGCTTAGACGGTTTGAGACATTACTCCCATGGAGGAAAGTGCGCATGGTGATTGTTGTATTCAATGCCTATGCATTTTCTGCGTTTCATCAACACTTTGAAGGTGCACAGATTACAGAATGCCTCCAGATAGGCATCGGAAACTACTACTGGTCTTCCAGGAATCGATCACAGCGTAGACTGTTTGAGGCATTACTCCCATGGAGGAAAGTGCGCATGGTGACTGTTGTATTCAACCCCGATGCAATTTCTGTGTTTCAACAACACACTGATTGTCCACACATTACAGAATGACACAAGATGTGCATCGGAAACTACTACTGGTCTTCCAGGGATCGATCAAAGCGTAGACTGTTTGAGACATAACTCCCATGGAGGAAAGTGAGCACGGTGACTGTTGTATTAAATCCCGATGCAATTTCTGTGTTTCATCAACACTCTGATAGTCCACAGATTACAGAATGCCTCCAGATAGTCATCGGAAACTACTACTGGTCATCCAGGGATCGATCAAAGCGTAGACTGTTTGAGACATTACTCCCATGGAGGAAAGTGCGCGTGGTGACTGTTGTATTCAATCCCGATGCAATTCCTGTGTTTCATCAACACTCTGATAGTCCACACATTACAGAAGGCCCCCTGATGTGCATCAGAAACTACTACTGGTTATCCAGGGAACGATCAAAGCGTAGACTGTTTGAGAAATTACTCCCATGGAGGAAAGTGCGCATGGTGATAGTTGTATTCAATCCCGATGCATTTTCTGTGTTTCATCAACACTCTGATATTCCACACATTACAGAATGCCCCCAGATGTGCATCGGAAACTACTACTGGTCTTCCAGGAATCGATCAAAGCGTAGACTGTTTGAGACATCACTCCCATGGAGGAAAGTGCGCATGGTGACTGTTGTATTCAATCCCGATGCAATTTCTTGTTTCATCAACACTCTGATAGTCCACACGTTACAGAATGCCTACAGATGTGCATCGGAAACTCCTACTGGTCTTCCAGGGAACGATCAAAGCGTAAACTGTTTGAGACATTTCTCCCATTGCGGAAAATTGCGCATGGTGACTGTTGTATACAATCCCGATGCAATTTCTGTGTTTCAACAACACTATGATAGTCCACACATTACAGAGTGCTCCCAGATGTTCATCGGAAACTACTACTGGTCTTCCAGGAATCGATCAAAGCGTAGACTGTTTGAGACATTACTCCCATGGAGGAAAGTTGCATGGTGACTGTTGTATTCAATCCCGATGCAATTTCTGTGTTTCATCAACACTCTGATAGTCCACACATTACAGAATGCCTCCAGATGTGCATCAGAAACTACTACTGGTCTTCCAGGGAACTATCAAAGCATAAACTGTTTGAGACATTACTCCCATGGACGAAAGTGCGCATGGTGACTGTTGTATTCAATCCCGATGCAATTTCTGAGTTTCATCAACACTCTGATAGTCCACACATTGCAGAAGGCCCCAAGATGTGCATCGGAAACTACTACTGGTCTTCCAGGGAACGATCAAAGCGTAAACTGTTTGAGACATTACACCCATGGAGGAAAGTGTGCATGGTGACTGTTGTATTCAATCCCGATGCAATTTCTGTGTTTAATCAACACCCTGTTAGTCCACACATTACAGAAGGCCCCCAGATGTGCATCGGAAACTACTACTGGTCTTCCAGGGAACGATCAAAGCGTAAACTGTTTGAGACATTACTCCCATGGACGAAAGTGTGCATGGTGACTGTTGTATTCAATCCCGATGCAATTTCTGTGTTTCATGAACACTCTGATAGTCCACAGATTACAGAATGCCCCCAGATGTACATCGGAAACTACTGCTGGTCTTCCAGGGAACGATCAAAGCGTAAACTGTTTGAGACATTACTCCCATGGAGGAAAGTGTGCATGTTGACTGTTGTATTCAATCCCGATGCAATTTCTGTGTTTCATCAACACTCTGTTAAGCCACACCTTACAGAATGCCCCCACATGTTCATCGGAAACTACTACTGGTCTTCCAGGGAACGATCAAAGCGTAGACTGTTTGAGACATTACTCCCATGGAGGAAAGTGCGCATGGTGACTGTTGTATTCAATCCCGATGAAATTTCTGTGTTTCATCAACACTCTGATAGTCCACACTTTACAGAATAACACCAGATGTGCATCGGAAACTACTACAGGTCTTCCAGGGAACGATCAAAGCGTAGACTGTTTGAGACATTGCTCCCATGGAGGAAAGTGCGCATGGTGACTGTTGTATTCAGTCCCGATGCAATTTCTGTGTTTCATCAACACTCTGATAGTCCACAGATTACAGAATGCCTCCAGATAGTCATCGGAAACTACTACTGGTCATCCAGGGATCGATCAAAGCGTAGACTGTTTGAGACATTACTCCCATGGAGGAAAGTGCGCGTGGTGACTGTTGTATTCAATCCCGATGCAATTTCTGTGTTTCATCAACACTCTGATAGTCCACACATTACAGAAGGCCCCCTGATGTGCATCAGAAACTACTACTGGTTATCCAGGGAACGATCAAAGCGTAGACTGTTTGAGAAATTACTCCCATGGAGGAAAGTGCGCATGGTGATAGTTGTATTCTATCCCGATGCATTTTCTGTGTTTCATCAACACTCTGATATTCCACACATTACAGAATGCCCCCAGATGTGCATCGGAAACTACTACTGGTCTTCCAGGAATCGATCAAAGCGTAGACTGTTTGAGACATCACTCCCATGGAGGAAAGTGCGCATGGTGACTGTTGTATTCAATCCCGATGCAATTTCTTGTTTCATCAACACTCTGATAGTCCACACGTTACAGAATGCCTACAGATGTGCATCGGAAACTACTACTGGTCTTCCAGGGAACGATCAAAGCTTAGACCGTTTGAGACATTACTCCCGTGGAGGAAAGTGCGAAAGGTGACTGTTGTATTCAATCCCGTTGCAATTTCTGTGTTTTATCAACACTCTGATAGTCCACAGATTACAAAATGACACCAGATGTGCATCGGAAACTACAACTTGTCTTCCAGTAAACGATCATAGCGTAGACTGTTTGAGACATTACTCCCATGGAGGAGAGTGCGCATGGTGACTGTTGTATTCAATCCCGATGATATTTCTGTGTTTCATCAACACTCTGATAGTCCACACATTACAGAATGCCTCCAGATGTGCATCGGAAACTCCTACTGGTCTTCCAGGGAACGATCAAAGCGTAAACTGTTTGAGACATTTCTCCCATTGCGGAAAATTGCGCATGGTGACTGTTGTATACAATCCCGATGCAATTTCTGTGTTTCAACAACACTATGATAGTCCACACATTACAGAGTGCTCCCAGATGTTCATCGGAAACTACTACTGGTCTTCCAGGAATCGATCAAAGCGTAGACTGTTTGAGACATTACTCCCATGGAGGAAAGTTGCATGGTGACTGTTGTATTCAATCCCGATGCAATTTCTGTGTTTCATCAACACTCTGATAGTCCACACATTACAGAATGCCTCCAGATGTGCATCAGAAACTACTACTGGTCTTCCAGGGAACTATCAAAGCATAAACTGTTTGAGACATTACTCCCATGGACGAAAGTGCGCATGGTGACTGTTGTATTCAATCCCGATGCAATTTCTGAGTTTCATCAACACTCTGATAGTCCACACATTGCAGAAGGCCCCAAGATGTGCATCGGAAACTACTACTGGTCTTCCAGGGAACGATCAAAGCGTAAACTGTTTGAGACATTACTCCCATGGAGGAAAGTGTGCATGGTGACTGTTGTATTCAATCCCGATGCAATTTCTGTGTTTAATCAACACCCTGTTAGTCCACACATTACAGAAGGCCCCCAGATGTGCATCGGAAACTACTACTGGTCTTCCAGGGAACGATCAAAGCGTAAACTGTTTGAGACATTACTCCCATGGACGAAAGTGTGCATGGTGACTGTTGTATTCAATCCCGATGCAATTTCTGTGTTTCATGAACACTCTGATAGTCCACAGATTACAGAATGCCCCCAGATGTACATCGGAAACTACTGCTGGTCTTCCAGGGAACGATCAAAGCGTAAACTGTTTGAGACATTACTCCCATGGAGGAAAGTGTGCATGTTGACTGTTGTATTCAATCCCGATGCAATTTCTGTGTTTCATCAACACTCTGTTAAGCCACACCTTACAGAATGCCCCCACATGTTCATCGGAAACTACTACTGGTCTTCCAGGGAACGATCAAAGCGTAGACTGTTTGAGACATTACTCCCATGGAGGAAAGTGCGCATGGTGACTGTTGTATTCAATCCCGATGAAATTTCTGTGTTTCATCAACACTCTGATAGTCCACACTTTACAGAATAACACCAGATGTGCATCGGAAACTACTACAGGTCTTCCAGGGAACGATCAAAGCGTAGACTGTTTGAGACATTGCTCCCATGGAGGAAAGTGCGCATGGTGACTGTTGTATTCAGTCCCGATGCAATTTCTGTGTTTCATCAACACTCTGATAGTCCACACATTACAGAATGCCTCCAGATGTGCATCGGAAACTACTACTGGTCTTCCAGGGAACGATCAAAGCGTAAACTGTTTGAGACATTACTCCCGTGGAAGAAAGTGCGCATGGTGACTGTTGTATTTAATCCCGACGCAATTTCTGTGTTTCATCAACACTCTGATAGTCCACAGATTACAGAGTACCCCCAGATGTGCATCGCAAACTACTACTGGTCTTCCAAAGAACGATCAAAGCGTAATCTGTTTGAGACATTACTCCCGTGGAGGAATGTGCGAATGGTGAATGTTGTATTCAATCCCGATGCAATTTCTGTGTTTTATCAACACTCTGATAGTCCACAGATTACAGAATGACACCAGATGTGCATCGGAAACTACAACTTGTCTTCCAATAAACGATCAAAGCGTAGACTGTTTGAGACATTACTCCCATGAGGAAAGTGCGCGTGGTGACTGTTGTATTAATTCCCGATGCAATTTCTTTGTTTCATCAACACTTTGAAGGTCCACAGATTACACAATGCCTCCAGATGTGTATCGGAAACTACTACTGGTCCTCCAGGGAACGATCAAAGCGTAAACTGTTTGAGACGTTACTCCCGTGGAGGAAAGTGCGGATGGTGATTGTTGTATTCAATGCCTATGCATTTTCTGTGTTTCATCAACACTTTGAAGGTGCACAGATTACAGAATGCCTCCAGATAGGCATCGGAAACTACTACTGGTCTTCCAGGAATCGATCACAGCGTAGACTGTTTGAGGCATTACTCCCATGGAGGAAAGTGCGCATGGTGACTGTTGTATTCAACCCCGATGCAATTTCTGTGTTTCAACAACACTCTGATTGTCCACACATTACAGAATGACACAAGATGTGCATCGGAAACTACCACTGGTCTTCCAGGGATCGATCAAAGCGTAGACTGTTTGAGACATAACTCCCATGGAGGAAAGTGAGCATGGTGACTGTTGTATTAAATCCCGATGCAATTTCTGTGTTTCATCAACACTCTGATAGTCCACAGATTACAGAATGCCTCCAGATAGTCATCGGAAATTACTACTGGTCATCCAGGGATCGATCAAAGCGTAGACTGTTTGAGACATTACTCCCATGAACGAAAGTGCGAGTGGTGACTGTTGTATTAAATCCCGATGCAATTTCTGTGTTTTATCAACACTCTGATAGTCCGCAGATTACAGAATGACACCAGATGTGCATCGGAAACTACAACTTGTCTACCAGGGAACGATCAAAGCGTAGACTGTTTGAGACATTACTCCCATGGAGGAAAGTGCGCGTGGTGACTGTTGTATTCAATCCCGATGCAATTTCTGTGTTTCATCAACACTCTGATAGTCCACACATTACAGAAGGCCCCCTGATGTGCATCAGAAACTACTACTGGTTATCCAGGGAACGATCAAAGCGTAGACTGTTTGAGAAATTACTCCCATGGAGGAAAGTGCGCATGGTGATAGTTGTATTCAATCCCGATGCATTTTCTGTGTTTCATCAACACTCTGATATTCCACACATTACAGAATGCCCCCAGATGTGCATCGGAAACTACTACTGGTCTTCCAGGAATCGATCAAAGCGTAGACTGTTTGAGACATCACTCCCATGGAGGAAAGTGCGCATGGTGACTGTTGTAATTAATCCCGATGCAATTTCTTGTTTCATCAACACTCTGATAGTCCACACATTACAGAATGCCTACAGATGTGCATCGGAAACTACTACTGGTCTTCCAGGGAACGATCAAAGCTTAGACCGTTTGAGACATTACTCCCGTGGAGGAAAGTGCGAATGGTGACTGTTGTATTCAATCCCGTTGCAATTTCTGTGTTTTATCAACACTCTGATAGTCCACAGATTACAGAATGACACCAGATGTGCATCGGAAACTACAACTTGTCTTCCAGGGAACGATCAAAGCGTAGACTGTTTGAGACATTACTCCCATGGAGGAGAGTGCGCATGGTGACTGTTGTATTCAATCCCGATGATATTTCTGTGTTTCATCAACACTCTGATAGTCCACAGATTACAGAATGCCTCCAGATGTGCATCGGAAACTCCTACTGGTCTTCCAGGGAACGATCAAAGCGTAAACTGTTTGAGACATTACTCCCATGGAGGAGAGTGCGCATGGTGACTGTTTTATTCAATCCCGATGCAATTTCTGTGTTTCATCAACACTCTGATAGTCCACATATTACAGAAGGCCCACAGATGTGCACCGGAAACTACTACTGGCCCTCCAGGGAACGATCAAAGCGTAAACTGTTTAAGACATTACTCCCATGAAGGAAAGTGCGCATGGTGACTGTTGTATTCAATCCCTATGCAATTTCTGTGTTTCATCAACTCTCTGATAGTCCACAGATTACAGAATGCTCCCACATGTGTACCGGAAACTACTACTGGCCTTAAGGGAACGATCAAAGCGTAAACTGATTGAGACCATTACTACCATTGAGGAAAGTGCGCATGGTGACTGTTGTATTCAACGCCGATGCAATTTCTGTGTTTCAACAACACTCTGATTGTCCACAGATTACAGAATGCCTCCAGATAGGCTTCGGTAACTACTACTGGTCTTCCAGGGAACGATCAAAGGGTAGACTGATTGAGACATTACTCCCATGGAGGAAAGTGCGCATGGTGACTGTTGTATTCAACGCCGATGCAATTTCTGTGTTTCAACAACACTCTGATTGTCCACACATTACAGAATGACACCAGATGTGCATCGGAAACTACTACTGGTCTTCCAGGGAACGATTAAAGCGTACACTGTTTGAGACATTACTCCCATGGAGGAAAGTGAGCATGGTGACTGTTGTATTCAATCCCGATGCAATTTCTGTGTTTCATCAACACTCTGATAGTCCACAGATTACAGAATGCCTCCAGATAGGCATCGGAAACTACTACTGGTCATCCAGGGAACGATCTAAACACAGACTGTTTGAGACATTACTCACATGGAGGAAAGCGCGGATGGTGACTGTTGTATTCAATCCCGGAACAATTTCTGTGTTCCATGAACACTCTGATAGTCCACAGATTACAGAAGGCCCCCAGATGTGCATCGGAAACTACTACTGGTCTTCCAGAGAACGATCAAAGCGTAAACTCTTTGAGACATTACCCCCGTGAAGGAAAGTGCTAATGGTGACTGTTGTAATAAATCCCGATGCAATTTCTGTGTTTTATCAACACTCTGATAGTCCGCAGATTACAGAATGACACCAGATGTTAATCGGAAACTACAACTTGTCTACCAGGGAACGATCAAAGCGTAGACTGTTTGAGACATTACTCCCATGGAGAAAAGTGCGCGTGGTGACTGTTGTATTCAATCCCGATGCAATTTCTGTGTTTCATCAACACTCTCATAGTCCACACATTACAGAAGGCCCCCTGATGTGCATCAGAAACTACTATTGGTTTTCCAGGGAACGATCAAAGCGTAGACTGTTTGAGAAATTACTCCCATGGAGGAAAGTGCGCATGGGGGTTGTTGTATTCAATCCTGATGCATTTTCTGTGTTTCATCAACACTCTGATATTCCACACATTGCAGAATGCCCCCAGATGTGCATCGGAAACTACTACTGGTCTTCCAGGGGACGATCAAATCGTAAACTGTTTGAGAGATTACTATCATGGAGGAAAGTGTGCTTGGTGACTGTTGTAATCAATCCCGATGCAATTTCTGTGTTTCATCTACACTCTGATAGTCCACACATTACAGAAGGCCCCCTGATGTGCATCAGAAACTACTACTGGTTATCCAGGGAACGATCAAAGCGTAGACTGTTTGAGACATTACTCCCATGGAGGAAAGTCCCCATGGTGATTGTTGTTTCAATCGCGATGCATTTTCTGTGTTTCATCAACACTTTGAAGGTCCACAGATTGCAGAATGCCTCCAGATGTGCATCGGAAACTACTACTGGTCTTCCAGGAATCGATCAAAGCGTAGACTGTTTGAGACATCACTCCCATGGAGGAAAGTGCGCATGGTGACTGTTGTATTCAATCCCGATGCAATTTATGTGTTTCAACAACACTCAGATAGTCCACAGATTACAGAATGCATAGAGATGTGCATCGGAAACTACTACTGGCCTTCCAGGGAACGATCAAAACGTAGACTGTTTGAGACATTACTCCCATGGAGGAAAATTGCGGATGGTGTCTGTTCTATACAATACCGATCCAATCTCTGTGTTTCAACCACACTCTGATAGTCGACACATTACAGAATGCCCCCAGATGTTCATCGGAAACTACTACTGGTTTTCCAGGGAACGATCAAAGCGTAGACTGTTTGAGAAATTACTCCCATGGAGGAAAGTGCGCATGGTGATTGTTGTATTCAATCCCGATTCATTTTCTGTCTTACATTAACACTTTGAAGGTCCACAAAGTGCAGAATGCCTCTAGATGTGCATCGGAAACTACTACTGGTTTTCCAGGGAACGATCAAAGCGTAAACTGTTTGAGAAACTACTCCCATGGAGGAAAGTGTGCATGGTGACTGTTGTATTAAATCCCGATGCAATTTCTGTGTTTCATCAACACTTAGAAGGTCCACACATTACAGAAGGCCCCCTGATGTGCATCAGAAGCTACTACTGGTTTTCCAGGGAACGATCAAAGCGTAGACTGTTTGAGACATTACTCCCATGGAGGAATGTGCGCATGGTGATTGTTGTATTCAATCCCGATGAATTTTCTGTGTTTCATCAACAATTTGAAGGTCCACAGATTGAAGAATGCCTCCAGATGTGCATCGGAAACTACTACTGGTCTTCCAGGGAACGATCAAAACCTAGACTGTTTGAGACATTACTCCCATGGAGGGCAAATGCGCATGGTGGCTGTTGTATACAATTACGATGCAATTTCTGTGTTTCAACCACACTCTGATAGTCCACTCATTGCAGAATGCCCCCAGATGTTCATCGGAAACTACTACTGGTTTTCCAGGGAACGATCAAAGCGTAAACGGTTTGAGACATTACTCTCATGGATGAAAGTGTGCATGCTGACTATTGTATTCAATCCCGATGCAATTTCTTTGTTTCATCAACACTCTGATAGTCCACACATTACAGAATGCCCCCAGATGTTCATCGGAAACTACTACTGGTCTTCCAGGGAACGATCAAAGCGTAAACTGTTTGAGAGATTACTATCATGGAGGAAAGTGCGCATGGTGATTGTTGTATTCAATCCCGATGCATTTTCTGTGTTTCATCAACACTCTGATAGTCCTCACATTACAGAATGCCTACAGATGTGCATCGGAAACTACTACTGGTCTTCCAGGGAACGATCAAAGCTTAGACCGTTTGAGACATTACTCCCGTGGAGGAATGTGCGAATGGTGACTGTTGTATTCAATCCCGTTGCAATTTCTGTGTTTTATCAACACTCTGATAGTCCACAGATTACAGAATGACACCAGATGTGCATCGGAAACTACAACTTGTCTTCCAGGGACCGATCAAAGCGTAGACTGTTTGAGACATTACTCCCATGGAGGAGAGTGCGCATGGTGACTGTTGTATTCAATCCCGATGATATTTCTGTGTTTCATCAACACTCTGATAGTCCACACATTACAGAATGCCTCCAGATGTGCATCGGAAACTCCTACTGGTCTTCCAGGGAACGATCAAAGCGTAAACTGTTTGAGACATTACTCCCATGGAGGAGAGTGCGCATGGTGACTGTTTTATTCAATCCCGATGCAATTTCTGTGTTTCATCAACACTCTGATAGTCCACACATTACAGAAATCACACAGATGTGCACCGGAAACTACTACTGGCCCTCCAGGGAACGATCAAAGCGTAAACTGTTTAAGACATTACTCCCATGAAGGAAAGTGCGCATGGTGACTGTTGTATTCAATCCCTATGCTATTTCTGTGTTTCATCAACTCTCTGATAGTCCACACATTACAGAATGCTCCCACATGTGTACCGGAAACTACTACTGGCCTTAAGGGAACGATCAAAGCGTAAACTGATTGAGACCATTACTACCATTGAGGAAAGTGCGCATGGTGACTGTTGTATTCAACGCCGATGCAATTTCTGTGTTTCAACAACACTCTGATTGTCCACAGATTACAGAATGCCTCCAGATAGGCTTCGGTAACTACTACTGGTCTTCCAGGGAACGATCAAAGGGTAGACTGATTGAGACATTACTCCCATGGAGGAAAGTGCGCATGGTGACTGTTGTATTCAACGCCGATGCAATTTCTGTGTTTCAACAACACTCTGATTGTCCACACATTACAGAATGACACCAGATGTGCATCGGAAACTACTACTGGTCTTCCAGGGAACGATCAAAGCGTAGACTGTTTGAGACATTACTCCCATGGGAGAAAGTGAGCATGGTGACTGTTGTATTCAATCCCGATGCAATTTCTGTGTTTCATCAACACTCTGATAGTCCACAGATTACAGAATGCCTCCAGATAGGCATCGGAAACTACTACTGGTCATCCAGGGAACGATCTAAACACAGACTGTTTGAGACATTACTCACATGGAAGAAAGCGCGGATGGTGACTGTTGTATTCAATCCCGGAACAATTTCTGTGTTTCATGAACACTCTGATAGTCCACAGATTACAGAAGGCCCCCAGATGTGCATCGGAAACTACTACTGGTCTTCCAGAGAACGATCAAAGCGTAAACTCTTTGAGACATTACCCCGGTGAGGGAAAGTGCGAATGGTGACTGTTGTATTAAATCCCGATGCAATTTCTGTGTTTTATCAACACTCTGATAGTCCGCAGATTACAGAATGACACCAGATGTTAATCGGAAACTACAATTTGTCTACCAGGGAACGATCAAAGCGTAGACTGTTTGAGACATTACTCCCATGGAGGAAAGTGCGCGTGGTGACTGTTGTATTCAATCCCGATGCAATTTCTGTGTTTCATCAACACTCTCATAGTCCACACATTACAGAAGGCCCCCTGATGTGCATCAGAAACTACTATTGGTTTTCCAGGGAACGATCAAAGCGTAGACTGTTTGAGAAATTACTCCCATGGAGGAAAGTGTGCATGGGGATTGTTGTATTCAATCCCGATGCAATTTCTGTGTTTCATCTACACTCTGATAGTCCACACATTACAGAAGGCCCTCTGATGTGCATTAGAAACTACTACTGGTTATCCAGGGAACGATCAAAGCGTAGACTGTTTGAGACATTACTCCCATGGAGGAAAGTCCCCATGGTGATTGTTGTTTCAATCGCGATGCATTTTCTGTGTTTCATCAACACTTTGAAGGTCCACAGATAACAGATTGACTCCAGATGTGCATCGGAAACTACTACTGGTCTTCCAGGAATCGATCAAAGCGTAGACTGTTTGAGACATCACTCCCATGGAGGAAAGTGCGCATGGTGACTGTTGTATTCAATCCCGATGCAATATATTTGTTTCAACAACACTCAGATAGTCCACAGATTACAGAATGCCTCCAGATAGGCATCGGAAACTACTACTGGTCTTCCAGGGAACGATCAAAGCGTAGACGGTTTGAGACATTACTGCCATGGAGGAAAGTGCGCATGGTGACTGTTGTATTCAATCCCGATGCAATTTCTGTGTTTCAACAACACTCTAATAGTCCACGGATTACAGAATGCATAGAGGTGTGCATCGGAAACTACTACTGGCCTTCCAGCGAACAATCAAAACGTAGACTGTTTGAGACATTACTCCCATGGAGGAAAATTGCGGATGGTGTCTGTTGTATACAATACCGATCCAATCTCTGTGTTTCAACCACACTCTGATAGTCGACACATTTCAGAATGCCCCCAGATGTTCATCGGAAACTACTACTGGTCTTCCAGGGAACGATCAAAGCGTAAACTGTTTGAGACATTACTCTCATGGATGAAAGTGTGCATGGTGACTGTTGTATTCAATCCCGATGCAATATCTGTGTTTCATCAACACTCTGATAGTCCACACATTACAGAAGGCCCCCTGATGTGCATCAGAAACTACTACTGGTTTTCCAGGGAACGATCAAAGCGTAAACTGTTTGAGACATTAGTCCCATGGAGGAAAGTGTGCATGGTGACTGTTGTATTCAATCCCGATGCAATTTCTGTGTTTCATCAACACTTTGAAGGTCCACACATTACAGAAGGCCCCCTGATGTGCATCAGAAACTACTTCTGGTTTTCTAGGGAACGATCAAAGCGAAGACTGTTTGAGAAATTACTCCCATGGAGGAAAGTGCGCATGGTGATTGTTGTATTCAATCCCGATGCATTATCTGTGTTTCATCAACACTCTGATATTCCACACATTGCAGAATGCCCCCAGATGTGCATCGGAAACTACTACTGGTCTTCCAGGGGACGATCAAATCGTAAACTGTTTGAGACATCACTCCCATGGAGGAAAGTGCGCATGGTGACTGTTGTATTCAATCCCGATGCAATTTATGTGTTTCAACAACACTCTGATAGTCCACAGATTACAGAAAGCATAGAGATGTGCATCGGAATCTACTACTGGTCTTCCAGGGAACGATCAAAACGTAGACTGTTTGAGACATTACTCCCATGGAGGAAAATGGCGCATGGTGGCTGTTGTATACAATACCGATCCAATTTCTGTGTTTCAACCACACTCTGATAGTCGACACATTTCAGAATGCCCCCAGATGTTCATCGGAAACTACTACTGGTCTTCCAGGGAACGATCAAAGCGTAAACTGTTTGAGACATTACTCCCATGGATGAAAGTGTGCATGGTGACTGTTTTACTCAATCCCGATGCAATTTCTGTGTTTCATCAACACTCTGATAGTCCACACATTACAGAAGGCCCCCTGATGTGCATCAGAAACTACTACTGGTTTTCCAGGGAACGATCAAAGCGTAGACTGTTTGAGAAATTACTCCCATGGAGGAAAGTGCGCATGGTGACTGTTGTATTCAATCCCGATGCATTTTCTGTCTATCATCAACACTTTGAAGGTCCACAGAGTGCAGAATGCCTCCAGATGTGCATCGGAAACTACTACTGGTTTTCCAGATAACGATCAAAGCGTAAACTGTTTGAGACACTCCTCCCATGGAGGAAAGTGTGCATGGTAACTGTTGTATGAAATCCCGATGCAATTTCTGTGTTTCATCAGCACTTAGAAGGTCCACACATTACAGAAGGCCCCCTGATGTGCATCAGAAACTACTACTGGTTTTCCAGGGAACGATCAAAGCGTAGACTGTTTGAGACATTACTCCCATGGAGGGAAGTGCGCATGGTGATTGTTGCATTCAATCCCGATGCATTTTCAGTGTTTCATCAACACTTTGAAGGTCCACAGATTGCAGAATGCCTCCAGATGTGCATCGGAAACTACTACTGGTCTTCCAGGGAACGATCAAATCGTAAAGTGTTTGAGACATTACTCCCATGGATGAAAGTGTGCATGCTGACTGTTGTATTCAATCCCGAAGCAATTTCTTTGTTTCATCAACACTCTGATAGTCCACACATTACAGAATGCCCCCAGATGTTCATCGGAAACTACTGCTGGTTTTCCAGAGAACGATCAAAGCGTAAACTGTTTGAGACATTAGTCCCATGGAGGAAAGTGTGCATGGTGACTGTTGTATTCAATCCCGATGCAATTTCTGTGTTTCATCAACACTTTGAAGGTCCACACAGTACAGAAGGCCCCCTGATGTGCATCAGAAACTACTACAGGTGTTCAGGGATCGATCAAAGCGATGACAGTTTGAGACATTACTCCCATGGAGAAATGTATGCATGGTGTCGGTTGTATTCAATCCCGATGCAATTTCTGTGTTT
This sequence comes from Schistocerca gregaria, assembly GCF_023897955.1. Classification (NCBI taxonomy): domain Eukaryota; kingdom Metazoa; phylum Arthropoda; class Insecta; order Orthoptera; family Acrididae; genus Schistocerca; species Schistocerca gregaria. The sequence goes on from NC_064927.1 coordinate 10,301,414, forward strand.
CATCAACACTTTGAAGGTCCACAGATTACAGAATGCCTCCAGATGTGAATCGGAAACTACTACTGGTCTTCCAGGGAACGATCAAAGCGTAGACTGTTTGAGACATTACTCCCATGGAAAAAGTGTTCATGGTGACTGTTGTAATCAATCCCGATGTAATGTCTGTGTTTCATCAATACTCTGATTGTAAACAGATACAGAATGCCACCAGATGCGATTAGGAAACTACTACTGGTCTTCCAGGGAACGATCAAATCGTAGACTGTTTGAGATATTACTCCCAATGAGGAAAGTGCGCTTGGTGACTGTTGTATACAATCCCGATGCAATTTCTGTTTTCATCAACACTCTGATAGTCCACAGATTACAGAATTCCTCCAGATGTGCATCGGAAACTACTACTGGTCCTCCTGGGAACGATCAAAGCGTAAACTGTTTGAGACATTACTACCATGGAGGAAAGTGCTGATGGTGACTGTTGTATTGAATCCCGATGCAATTTCTGTGTTTCATCAACACTATGATAGTCCACAGATTACAGAATGCTTCCAGATGTGCATCGGAAACTACTACCGGTTTTCCAGGGAACGATCAAAGCGTGGACTGTTTGAGACATTACTCCTATGTAGGAAAGTGCGCAGGGTGATTGTTGTATTCAATCGCGATGCAATTTCTGTGTTTCATCAACACACTGAAAGTCCACAGATTACAGAATGCCTCCAGATGTGCATCGGAAACTACTACTGGTCTCCCAGGGAACGATCAAATCGTAGACTCTTTGAGACATTACTCCCGTGGAGGAAAGTGCGCATGGTGAATGTTGTATTCAATTACGTGGCAATTTCTGTGTTTCATCAACTCTCGGAAAGTCCTCAGATTACAGAATGCCTCCAGATGTGCATCGGAAACTACTACTGGTCTTCAGGGAACGATCAAAGGGATGACAGTTTGAGACATTACTCCCATGGAGAAATATACGCATGGTGCCTGTTGTATTCAATCCCGATGCAATATCTGTGTTTCATCAACACTTTGAAGGTCCACAGATTACAGAATGCCCCCAAATGTGATTCGGAAACTACTACAGGTCTTCCAGTTAACGATCAAAACGTAGACTCTTTGAGACATTACTCCCATGGAGGAAAGTGCGCATGGTGACTGTAGTAATCAATCCCGATGTAATATCTGTGTTTCATCAACACTATGATTGTAAACTGATACAGAATGCCTCCAGATGTGCATCGGAAACTACTGCTGGTCTTACAGGGAACGATCAAATCGTAGACTGTTTGAGACATTACTCCAGTAGAGCGAAGTGCGAATGGTGACTGTTGCATTCAATCCCGATGCAATTTCTTTGTTTTATCAACACTCTGATAGTCCACAGGTTACAGATTGCATTCAGATGTGCATCGGAAAATACTACTGGTCTTCCTGGGAATGATCTAAGCATAGACTGTTTGAGACATTACTCCCATGGAGGAAAGGGCGGATAGTGACTGTTGTATTCAATCCCGATGCAATTCCTGTGTTCCATCAACACTTTGAAGGTCCACAGATTACAGAATGCCTCCAGATGTGCATCGGAAACTACTACTGGTCTTCCAAGGAACGATCAAAGCATAGACTGTTTAAGACATTACTCCCATGGAGGAAAATGCGCATGGTGACTGTTGTATTCAATCCCGATGCAATTTCTGTGTTTCAACAACACTCAGTTAGTCCACAGATTACAGAATGCCTCCAGATGTGCATCGGAAACTGCTACTGGACTTCCAGGGAACAATCAAAGCATAGACTGTTTCAGACACTACTCCTATGGAGGAAAGTGCGGATGGTGACTGTTGTATTCAATCCGGATGCAATTTCTGTGTTTCATCAACGCTCTGATAGTCCACACATTACAGATTGCCTCCAGATGTGCATCGGAAACTACTACTGGTCTTCCTGGGAACGATCAAAGCGTAGACTCTTTGTGACATTACTACCACGGAGGAAAGTGCGCATGGTGCATGTTGTATTTAATCCCGACGCAATTTCTGTGTTTCATCAACACTCGGAAAGTCCGCAGATTACAGAATGCCTCCAGGTTTGCATCAGAAACTACTACAGGTGTTCAGGGATAGATCAAAGCGATGACAGTTTGAGACATTACTACCATGGAGAAATGTATGCAGGGTGTCGGTTGTATTCAATCCCGATGCAATTTCTGTGTTTCATCAACACTTTGAAGGTCCACAGATTTCGGAATGGCTCCAGATGTGAATCGGAAACTACTACTGGTCTTTTAGGGAACGATCAAAGCGTAGACTGTTTGAGACATTACTCCCATGGAGGAAAGTGTTCATGGTGACTGTTGTAATCTATCCCGATGTAATGTCTGTGTTTCATCAATACTCTAATTGTAAACAGATACAGAATGCCGCCAGATGCGATTAGGAAACTACTACTGGTCTTCCAGGGAACGATCAAAGCGTAAACTGTTTGAGACATTACTACCATGGAGGAAAGTGTGCATGGTGACTGTTGTATTCAATCCTGATGCAATTTCTGTGTTTCATCAACACTCTGACAGTCCACAGATTACAGAATGCCTCCAGATGTGCATCGGAAACTACTACTGGTCGTCCAGGGAACGATCAAAGCGTAGACTGTCTGAGCCATTACACCCATGGAGGAAAGTCCGCATGGTGACTGTTGTATTCAATCCCGATGCAATTTCTGTGTTTCATCAACACTCTGATAGTCCACAGATTACAGAATGCCTCCAAATGTGCATCGGAAACTACTACTGGTCTTGAGAGAACGATCAAAGTGATGACAGTTTGAGACATTACTCCCATGGAGGAAAGTGCGAATGGTGACAGTTGTATTCAATCCTGATGCAATTTCTGTGTTTCATCAACACTCGGAAAGTCCACAGATTACAGAATGCCTCCAGATGTGCATCGGAAACTACTACTGGTCTTCAGGGAACGATCAAAGCGATGACAGTATGAAACATTACTCCCAAGGAGAAATGTACGCATGGTGCCAGTTGTAATCAACCCCGATGTAATTTCTGTGTTTCCTCAACACTCTGATTGTAAACAGATACAGAATGCTTCCAGATGGGATTAGGAAACTACTATTGGTCTTCCAGGGAACGATCAATGCGTAGACTGTTTGAGATATTACTCCCATGGAGGAAAGTGCCCATGGTGACTGTTGTATTTAATCCCGAGACAATTTCTGTGTTCATCAACACTCTGATAGTCCACAGATTACAGAATGCCTCCAGATGTGCATCGGAAATTACTACTGGCCTTCCAGGGAACGATCAACGCGCAGACTGCTTGAGAATTACTCCCATGGAGGAATGTGCGCATGGTGACTGTTGTATTCAATCCCGATGCAATATCTGTGTTTCATCAACACTCTGATTGTCCACATATTACAGATTGCCTTCAGATGTGCTTCGGAAACTACTACTGGTCTTCCTGGGAACGATCAAAGCGTAGACTGTTTCAGACACTACTCCTATTAAGGAAAGTGCGGATGGTGACTGTTGTGTTCAATCAAGATGCAATTTCTGTGTTTCATCAACGCTCTGATAGTCCACACATTACAGATTGCCTCCAGATGTGCATCGGATACTACTACTGGGCTTCCTGGTAGCGATCAAAACGTAGACTGTTTGTGACATTACTCCCACGGAGGAAAGTGCGCATGGTGAATGTTGTATTCAATCCCGATGCAATTTCTGTGTTTCATCAACACTCGGAAAGACCACAGATTACAGATTGCCTCCCGATGTTCATCAGAAGATACTACGGGTGTTCAGGGATCGATCAAAGCGATGACAGTTTTAGACATTACTCCCATGGAGAAATATATGTATGGTGTTTGTTGTATTCAATCCCGATGCAATTTTCTATGTTTCATCAACACTTTGATGGTCCACATATTACAGAATGCCTCCAGATGTGAATCGGAAACTACTACAGGTCTTCCAGGGAACGATCAATGCGTAGCCTGTTTGAGTCATTACTCCCATAGAGGAAAGTGCGCATGGTGACTGTTGTAATCAATACCGATGTAATGTCTGTGTTTCATCAACACTCTGATTGTAAACAGATACAGAATGCCTCCAGATGGGATTAGGAAACTACTACTGGTCTTCCAGGGAACGATCAAAGCATGGACTGTTTGAGATATTACTCCTATGTAGGAAAGTGCGCATGGTGACTGTTGTATTAAATCCCGATGCAATTTCTGTGTTTCATCAACACAATGATAGTCCACAGATTACAAAATGCCTACAGATTAGCATCGGAAACTACTACTGGTCTTCAGGGAGCGATCAAAGCGATGACAGTTTGAGACATTACTCCCATGGAGAAATGTATGCATGGTGCCTGTTGTAGTCAATCCCGATGTAAATTCTGTGTTTACTCAACACTCTGATTGTAAACAGATACAGAATGCCTCCAGGTGGGATTAGGAAACTACTATTGGTCTTCCAGGGAACGATCAATGCGTAGACTGTTTGAGATATTACTCCCATGGAGGAAAGTGCCCATGGCAAATGTTGTATTCAATCCCGATGCAATTTCTGTGTTCATCAACACTCTGATAGTCCACAGATTACAGAATGCCTCCAGATGTGCATCGGAAACTACTACTGGTCTTCCAGGGAACGATCAAATCGTAGACTGTTTGAAAAATTACTCCTATGTAGGAATGTGCCTATGGTGACTGTTGTATTCAATCCCGATTCAATTTCTGTGTTTCATCAACACTCTGATAGTCCTCGGACTACAGAATGCCTCCAGATGTGCATCGGAAACTACCACTGGTCTTCCAGGGAGCGATCAAAGCGTAGACTGTTTGAGACATTACTCCCATGGAGGAAAGTGCGCATGGTGTCTGTTGTATTCAATCCCGATGCAATTTCTGTGTTTCATCAACACTCTGATAGTCCACAGATTACAGATTGTCTCCAGATGTACATCGGAAACTACTACTGGTTTTCCTGGGAACGATCAAAGCATAGACTGTATCAGACATTACTCCCATGGAGGAAAGTGCGGATGGTGACTGTTGTATTCAATCCCGATGCAATTTCTGTGTTTCATCAACACTTTGAAGGTCCACAGATTACAGAATGCCTCCAGATGTTTGTCGGAAACTACTACTGGTCTTCCAGGGAACGATCAAAGCGTAGACCGCTTGAGACATTACTCCCATGGAGGAAAGTGGGCATGGTGACTGTTTTAATCAAGCCCGATGTAACGTCTGTATTTCATCAACACTCTGATTGTAAACAGATACAGAATGCCTCCTGATGGGATTAGGAAACTACTACTAGTCTTCAAGGGAACGATCAAAGCGTAGACTGTTTGAGACATTACTCCCATGGAGGAAAGTGGTCATGGCGAATGTTGTATTCAATCCCGATGCAATTTCTGTGTTTCATCAACACTCGGAAAGTCCACAGATTACAGAATGCCTAGAGATGTCCATCGGAAACTACTACTGGTCTTCCAGGGAACGATCAAAGCGTAAACCGTTTGAGACATAACTCGCATGGAGGAAAGTGCGCATGGTGACTGTTGTATTAAATGCCGATGCAATATCTGTGTTTCATCAACACTCAGATAGCCCACAGTTTACAGAATGCTTCCAGATGTGCATCGGAAACTACTACTGGTCTTCCAGGGAACGATCAACGCGCAGACTGCTTGAGAATTACTCCCACAGAGGAAAGTGCGAATGGTGACTGTTGTATTCAATCCCGATGCAATTTCTGTGTTTCATCAACACTTTGAAGGTCCACAGATTACAGAATGCCTCCAGATGTGCATTGGAAACTACTGCTGGTCTCACAGGGAACGATCAAATCGTAGACTGTTTGAGACATTAATCCGGTGGAGCGAAGTGCGAATGGTGACTGTTGTATTCAATCCCGGTGCAATTTTTGTGTTGAATCAACACTCCGATTATCCACAGATTACAGATTGCCTTTACATATGCATCGGAAATTACTACTGGTCTTCCTGGGAATGATCTAAGCATAGACTGTTTGATCATTACTCACATGGAGGACAGGCGGTTGGTGACTGTTGTATTCAATCCCGATGCAATTTCTGTGTTCCATCAACACTTTGAAGGTCCACAGATTACAGAATGCCTCCAGATGTGAATCGGAAACTACTACTGGTCTTGCAGGGAACGATCAAAGCGTAGACTGTTTGAGACATTACTCCCATGGAGGAAAGTGCGCATGGTGACTGTTGTAATCAATCCCGATTTAATGTCTGTGTTTGATCAACACTCTGATTGCTAACAGATACAGAATGCCTCCAGATGGGATTAGGACACTACTACTGGTCTTCCAGGGAGCGATCAAAGCGTAGACTGTTTGAGATATTACTCCCATGGAGGAAAGTGCGCATGGTGTCTGTTGTATTCAAGCCCGATGCAATTTCTGTGTTTCAAGAACACTCTGATAGTCCACAGGTTACAGAATGCCTCCAGATGTGCATCGGAAACTACTACTGGTCTTCCAGGGAACGATCAAAGCGTAGAATGTTTGAGACATTACTCCCATGGAGGAAAGTGTGCATGGTGACTGTTGTATTCAATCCCGATGCAATTTCAGTGTTTCATCAACAATCTGATTGTCCACAGATTACAGATTGCCTTCAGATGTGCATCGGAAACTACTACTGGTCTTCCACGGAACGATCAAATCGTAGACTCTTTGAGACATTACTCCCGTGGAGGAAAGTGCGCATGGTGAATATTGTATTCAATTCCGTGGCAATTTCTGTGTTTCATCAACTCTCGGAAAGTCCTCAGATTACAGAATCCCGCAGATGTGCATCGGAAACTACTACTGGTCTTCAGGGAACGATCAAAGGGATGACAGTTTGAGACATTACTCCCATGGAGAAATGTACGCATGGTGAATGTTGTATTCAATCCCGATGCAATATCTGTGTTTCATCAACACTTTGAAGGTCCACAGATTACAGAATGCCCCCAGATGTGATTCGGAAACTACTACCGGTCTTCCAGGGAACGATCAAAGCGTAGACTCTTTGAGACATTACTCCCATGGAGGAAAGTGCGCATGGTGACTGTAGTAATCAATCCCGATGTAATTTCTGTGTTTCATCAACACTCTGATTGTAAACTGATACAGAATGCCTCCAGATGTGCATCGGAAACTACTGCTGGTCTTACAGGGAACGATCAAATCGTAGACTGTTTGAGACATTACTCCAGTAGAGCGAAGTGCGAATGGTGACTGTTGCATTCAATCCCGATGCAATTTCTTTGTTTTATCAACACTCTGATAGTCCACAGGTTACAGATTGCATTCAGATGTGCATCGGAAACTACTACTGGTCTTCCTGGGAATGATCTATGCATAGACTGTTTGAGACATTACTCACATGGAGGAAAGGGCGGATGGAGACTGTTGTATTCAATCCCGGTGCAATTCCTGTGTTCCATCAACACTTTGAAGGTCCACAGATTACAGAATGCCTCCAGATGTGCATCGGAAACTACTACTGGTCTTCCAAGGAACGATCAAAGCATAGACTGTTTAAGACATTACTCCCATGGAGGAAAATGCGCATGGTGACTGTTGTATTCAATCCCGATGCAATTTCTGTGATTCAACAACACTCAGTTAGTCCACAGATTACAGAATGCCTCCAGATGTGCAATGGAAACTGCTACTGGTCTACCAGGGAACAATCAAAGCGTAGACTGTTTCAGACACTACTCCTATGGAGGAAAGTGCGGATGGTGACTGTTGTATTCAATCCGGATGCAATTTCTGTGTTTCATCAACGCTCTGACAGTCCACACATTACAGATTGCCTCCAGATGTGCATCGGAAACTACTACTGGTCTTCCTGGGAACGATCAAAGCGTAGACTCTTTGTGCCATTACTACCACGGAGGAAAGTGCGCATGGTGCATGTTGTATTTAATCCCGACGCAATTTCTGTGTTTCATCAACACTCGGAAAGTCCGCAGAATACAGAATGCCTCCAGGTGTGCATCAGAAACTACTACAGGTGTTCAGGGATAGATCAAAGCGATGACAGTTTGAGACATTACTCCCATGGAGAAATGTATGCAGGGTGTCGGTTGTATTCAATCCCGATGCAATTTCTGTGTTTCATCAACACTTTGAAGGTCCACAGATTTCAGAATGCCTCCAGATGCGATTAGGAAACTACTACTGGTCTTCCAGGGAACGATCAAATCGTAGACTGTTTGAGACACTGCTCCTGTTTAGGAAAGTGCGCATGGTGACTGTTGTATTCAATCCCAATGCGATTTCTGTGTTTCATCAACACACCGACAGTCCACAGATTACAGAATGCCTCCAGATGTGCATCGGAAACTACTACTGGTCGTCCAGGGAACGATCAAAGCGTAGACTGTCTGAGCCATTACACCCATGGAGGAAAGTCCGCATGGTGACTGTTGTATTCAATCCCGATGCAAATTCATAGTTTCAACAACACTCTTATAGTAAACTGATTACAGAAGCCTCCAGATGTGCATCGAAAACTAGTACTGGTCTTCCAGGGAACGATCAAAGCGTAGACTGTTTGAGACATTACTCCCATGGAGGAAAGTGGTCATAGTGAATGTTGTATTCAATCCCGATGCAATTTCTGTGTTTCATCAACACTCTGATAGTCCACATATTACAGAATGCCTCCAAATGTGCATCGGAAACTAATACTGGTCTTGAGTGAACGATCAAAGCGATGACAGTTTGAGACATTACTCCCATGGAAGAAAGTGCGCATGGTGTCAGTTGTATTCAATCCCGATGCAATTTCTGTGTTTCATCAACACTCGGAAAGTCCACAGATTACAGAATGCCTCCAGATGTGCATCGGAAATTACTACTGGTCTTCCAGGGAACGATCAGCGCGCAGACTGCTTGAGAATTACTCCCATAGGAATGTGCGCATGGTGACCGTTGTATTCAATCCCGATGCAATATCTGTGTTTCATCAACACTTTGAAGGTCCAAAGATTACAGAATGCCTCCAGATGTGCATCGGAAACTACTGCTGGTCATACAGGGAACGATCAAATCGTAGACAGCTTGAGGCATTACTCCGGTGGAACGAAGTGCGGATGGTGACTGTTGTATTCAATCCCGATGAAATTTCTGTGTTTCATCAACACTCTGATTGTCCACAGATTACAGATTGCCTTCAGATGTGCATCGGAAACTACTACTGGTCTTCCTGGGAACGATCAAAGCGTAGACTGTTTCAGACACTACACCTATTAAGGAAAGTGCGGATGGTGACTGTTGTGTTCAATCAAGATGCAATTTCTGTGTTTCATCAACGCTCTGATAGTCCACACATTACAGATTGCCTCCAGATGTGCATCGGATACTACTACTGGTCTTCCTGGTAGCGATCAAAACGTAGACTGTTTGTGACATTACTCCCACGGAGGAAAGTGCGCATGGTGAATGTTGCATTCAATCCCGATGCAATTTCTGTGTTTCATCAACACTCGGAAAGACCACAGATTACAGAATGCCTCCCGATGTTCATCAGAAGATACTACGGGTGTTCAGGGATCGATCAAAGCGATGACAGTTTGAGACATTACTCCCATGGAGAAATATATGTATGGTGTCTGTTGTATTCAATCCCGATGCAATTTCTATGTTTCATCAAGACTTTGATGGTCCACAGATTACAGAATGCCTCCACATGTGAATCGGAAACTACTACAGGTCTTCCAGGGAACGATCAAATCGTAGCCTGTTTGAGTCATTACTCCCATGGAGGAAAGTGCGCATGGTGACTGTTGTAATCAATAACGATGTAATGTCTGTGTTTCATCAACACTCTGATTGAAAACAGATACAGAATGCCTCCAGATGGGATTAGGAAACTACTACTGGTCTTCCAGGGAACGATCAAGGCATGGACTGTTTGAGATATTACTCCTATGTAGGAAAGTGCGCATGGTGACTGTTGTATTAAATCCCGATGCAATTTCTGTGTTTCATCAACACCCTGATAGTCCACAGATTACAGAATGCCTCCAGATGTGCATCGGAAACTACTACTGCTCTTCCAGGGAACGATCAAATCGTAGACTGTTTGAGAAATTACTCCTATGTAGGAATGTGCCTATGGTGACTGTTGTATTCAATCCCGATTCAATTTCTGTGTTTCATCAACACTCTGATTGTAAACAGATACAGAATGCCTCCTGATGATATTAGGAAACTACTACTGGTCTTCAAGGGAACGATCAAAGCGTTGACTGTTTGAGATATTACTCCCAAGGAGGAAAGTACGCATGGTGACTGTTGTATTCAATCCCGATGCAATTTCTGTTTTCATCAACACTCTGATAGTCCACAGATTACAGAATGCCTCCGGATGTGCATCGGAAACTACTACTGGTCTTCAGGGAACGATCAAAGCGTAGACTGTTTGAGACATTACTCCCATGGAGGAAAGAGGGCATGGTGAATGTTTTAATCAATCCCGATGTAATGTCTGTGTTTCATCAACACTCTGATTGTAAACAGATACAGAATGCCACCAGATGGGATTAGGAAACTACTACTGGTCTTCAAGGGAACGATCAAAGGGTAGACTGTATGAGATATTACTCCCATGGAGGTAAGTACGCATGGTGACTGTTGTATTCAATCCCGATGCAATTTCTGTTTTCATCAACACTCTGATAGTCCACAGATTACAGAATTCCTCCAGATGTGCATCGGAAACTACTTCTGGTCTTCCAGGGAACGATCAAAGCGTAAACTGTTTGAGACATTACTCCTATGTAGGAAAGTGCTCATGGTGACTGTTGTATTCAATCCCGATGCAATTTCTGTGTTTCAACAACACCCTGATAGTCCACAGATTACAGAATGCCTCCAGATGTGCATCGAAACTACTACTGGTCTTCCAGGGAACGATCAAAGCGTAGTCTGTCTGAGACATTAATCCCATGGAGGGAAGTCCGCATGGTGACTGTTGTATTCAATCCCGATGCTATTTCATATTTTCAACAACACTCTGATAGTAAACAGATTACAGAAGTCTCCAGATGTGCATCGAAAACTACTACTGGTAATCCAGGGAACGATCAAATCGAAGACTGTTTGAGACATTACTCCCATGGAGGAATGTGGTCATGGCGAATGTTGTATTCATCCCGATGCCATTTATGTGTTTCATCAACACTCGGAAAGTACACAGATTACAGAATGCCTCCAGATGTGCATCGGAAGCTACTACTGGTCTTCAGGAAACGATCAAAACGATGACAGTTTGAGACATTACTCCCATGGAGAAATGTACGCATGGTGACTGTTTTAATCAATCCCGATGTAATGTCTGTGTTTCATCAACACTCTGATGGTAAACAGATACAGAATGCCTCCGGATGGGATTAGGAAACTACTACTGGTCTTCAAGGGAACGATCAAAGAGTAGACTGTTTGAGACATTACTCCCATGGAGGAAAGTGGTCATGGCGAATGTTGTATTCATCCGGATGCCATTTATGTGTTTCATCAACACTCGGAAAGTACACAGATTACAGAATGCCTCCAGATGTGCATCGGAAACTACTACTGGTCTTCAGGAAACGATCAAAGCGATGACAGTTTGAGACATTACTCCCATGGAGAAATGTACGCATGGTGACTGTTTTAATCAATACCGATGTAATGTCTGTGTTTCATCAACACTCTGATGGTAAACAGATACAGAATGCCTCCGGATGGGATTAGGAAACTACTACTGGTCTTCAAGGGAACGATCAAAGAGTAGACTGTTTGAGATATTACTCCCATGGAGGAAAGTGCGCATGGTGACTGTTGTATTCAATCCCGATGCAATTTCTGTTTTCATCAACAATCTGATAGTCCACAGATTACAGAATAATTCCAGATGTGCATTGGAAACTACTACTGGTCTTCCAGGGAACGATCAAAGCGTAAACTGTTTGAGACATTAGTACCATGGAGGAAAGTGCGCATGGTGACTGTTGTATTGGATCCCGATGCAATTTCTGTGTTTCATCAACACTATGATAGTCCACAAATTACAGAATGCTTCCAGATGTGCATCGGAAACTGCTACTGGTCTTCCAGGGAACGATCAAAGCGTGGACTGTTTGAGACATTACTCCTATGTAGGAAAGTGCGCACGGTGACTGTTGTATTCAATCCCGATGCAATATCTGTGTTTCATCAACACTCTGATAGTCCACAGATTACAGAATTCCTCCAGATGTGCATCGGAAACTACTACTGGTCTTCCAGGGAACGATCAAAGCGTGAACTGTTTGAGACATTACTCCTATGTAGGAAAGTGCGCATGGTGACTGTTGTATTCAATCCCGATGCAATTTCTGTGTTTCAACAACACCCTGATAGTCCACAAATTACAGAATGCCTCCAGATGTGCATCGGAAACTACTACTGGTCTTCCAGGGAACGATCAAAGCGCAGACTGTTTGAGACATAACTCGTATGGATGAAAGTGCGCATGGTGACTGTTGTATTCAATCCCGATGCAATTTCATAGTTTCAACAATACTCTGATAGTAAACAGATTACAGAAGCTTCCAGATGTGCATCGAAAATTACTACTGGTCTTCCAGGGAACGATCAAAGCGTAGACTGTTTGAGACATTACTCCCATGGAGGAAAGTGGTCATGGCGAATGTTGTATTCAATCCCGATGCAATTTCTGTGTTTCATCAACACTCGGAAAGTCCACATATTACAGAATGCCTAGAGATGTCCATCGGAAACTACTACTGGTCTTCCAGGGAACGATCAAAGCGTAAACTATTTGAGACATAACTCGCATGGAGGAAAGTGCGCATGGTGACTGTTGTATTAAATCCCGATGCAATTTCTGTGTTTCATCAACACTCAGATAGCCCACAGTTTACAGAATGCCTCCAGATGTGCATCGGAAACTACTACTGGTCTTGCAGGGAACGATCAAAGCGTAGACTGTTTGAGATATTACTCCCACTAAGGAAAGTGGGCATGGTGACTGTTTTAATCAATCCCGATGTAATGACTGTGTTTCATTAACACTCTGATTGTAAACAGATACAGAATGCCTCCAGATGGGATTAGGAAACTACTACTGGTCTTCAAGGGAACGATCAAAGCGTAGACTGTTTGAGATATTACTCCCATTGAGGAAAGTGGCATGGTGACTGTTGTATTCAATCCCGATGCAATTTCTGTTTTCATCAACACTCTGATAGTCCACAGATTACAGAATTCCTCCAGATGTGCATCGGAAACTACTACTGGTCTTCCAGGGAACGATCAAAGCGTGAACTGTTTGAGACATTACTACCATGGAGGAAAGTGCGCATGGTGTCTGTTGTATTCAACCCGATGCAATTTCTGTGTTTCAAGAACACTCTGATAGTCCACAGGTTACAGAATGCCTCCAGATGTGCATCAGAAGCTACTACTGGTCTTCCAGGGAGCGATCAAAGCGTAGACTGTTTGACACATTACTCACATGGAGGAAAGGGCGCATGGTGACTGTTTTATTCAATCAGGATGCAATTTCTGTGTTTCATCAACACTCTGATAGTCCACAGAATACAGAATGCCTCCAGATGTGCATCGGAAACTACTACTGTTCTTCCAGGGAACGATCAAAGCGTAGAATGTTTGAGACATTACTCCCATGGAGGAAAGTGTGCATGGTGACTGTTGTATTAAATCCCGATGTAATGTCTGTGTTTCATTAACACTCTGATTGTAAACAGATACAGAATGCCTCCAGATGGGATTAGGAAACTACTACTGGTCTTCAAGGGAACGATCAAAGCGTAGACTGTTTGAGATATTACTCCCATTGAGGAAAGTGGCATGGTGACTGTTGTATTCAATCCCGATGCAATTTCTGTTTTCATCAACACTCTGATAGTCCACAGATTACAGAATTCCTCCAGATGTGCATCGGAAACTACTACTGGTCTTCCAGGGAACGATCAAAGCGTAAACTGTTTGAGACATTACTACCATGCAGGAAAGTGCGCATGGTGACTGTTGTATTGAATCCCGATGCAATTTCTTTGTTTCATCAACACCTTGAAAGTCCACAGATTACAGAATGCGTCCAGATGTCCATCGGAAACTACTACTGGTCTTCATGGGATCGGTCGAAGCGTAGACTGTTTGAGACATTACTCCCATCGAGGAAAGGGCGCATGGTGACTGTTGTATTCAATCCCGATGCATTTTCTGAGTTTCATCAACACTCAGATAGTCCACAGATTACAGAATGCCTAGAGATGTCCATCGGAAAATACTACTTGTCTTCCAGGGAACGATCAAAGCGTAGACTGTTAGAGACATTACTCCCATGGAGGAAAGTGTGCATGGTGACTGTTGTATTCAATCCGGATGCAATTTCTGTGTTTCATCAACACTCAGATAGTCCACAGATTACAGATTGCCACCAGATGAGCATCGGAAATTACTACACGTCTTCCTGGGAACGATCAAAGCCTAGACTGTTTGAGACATTACTCCCATGGAGGAAAGTGTGCATTGTGTCTGTTGTATTCAATCCCGATGCAATTTCTGTGTTTCATCAAGACTCTGATAGTCCACAGATTACAGAATGCCTCCAGATGTGCATCGGAAACTACTACTGATCTTCCTGGGAACGATCAAACCGTAGACTGTTTGTGACATTACTCCCATGGGGGAAAGTGTGCATGGTGACTGTTGTATTCAACCCCGATGCAATTTCTGTGTTTCATCAAGACTCTGATAGTCCACAGATTACAGAATGCCTCCAGATGTGCATCGGAAACTACTACTGGTCTTCCAGGGAACGATCAAAGCGTTAACTGTTAGAGACGTAACTCGCGTGGAGGAAAGTGAGCATGGTGACTCTTGTATTCAATCCCGATGCAATTTCTGTGTTTCATCAACACTCAGATAGTCCACAGTTTACAGAATGCCTCCAGATGTGCATCGGAAACTACTACTGGTCTTCCAGTGAACGATCAACGCGCAGACTGCTTGCGAATTACTCCCATGGAGGAAAGTGCGCATGGTGATTGTTGTAATTAATCCCGATGCAATTTCTGTGTTTCATCAACACTTGGAAGGTCCACAGATTACAGAATGCCTCCAGATGTGCATCGGAAACTACTGCTGGTCTTACAGGGAACGATCAAATCGTAGACTGTTTGAGACATTACTCCGGTGGAGCGAAGTGCGAATGGTGAATGTTGTATTCAATCCCGATGCAATATCTGTGTTTCATCAACCCTCTGATTGCCCACAGATTACAGATTGCCTTCAGATGTGCATCGGAAACTACTACTGGTCTTCCTGGGAATGATCTAAGCATTGACTGTTTGAGACATTACTCACATGGAGGAAAGGGCGGAAGGTGACTGTTGTATTGAATCCCGATGCAATTTCTGTGTTTCATCAACACTCGGAAAGTCTGCAGATTACAGAATGCCTCCAGATGTGCTTCAGAAACTACTACGGGTGTTCAGGGATCGATGAAAGCGATGACAGTTTGAGACATTAATCCCATGGAGAAATAAATGCATGGTGTCTGTTGTATTCAATCCCGATGCAATTTCTGTGTTTCATCAACACTTTGAAGGTCCACAGATTACAGAATGCCTCCAGATGTGAATCGGAAACTACTACTGGTTTTACAGGGAAAGATCAAACCGTAGACTGTTTGAGACATTACTCCCATGGAGGAAAGTGGGCTTGGTGACGTTGTAATCAATCCCGATGTAATGTCTGTGTTTCATCAACACACTGATTGTAAACAGATACAGAATGCCTCCAGATGGGATTAGGAAACTACTACTGGTCTTCCAGGGAACGATCAAAGCGTAGACTGTTCGAGATATTACCCCCATGCAGGAAAGTGCGCATGGTGACTGTTGTATTCAATCCCGAAGCAATTTCTGTTTTCATCAACACTCTGCTAGTCCACAGATTACAGAATTCCTCCAGATGTGCATCGGAAACTACTACTGGTCTTCCAGGGAACGATCAAAGCGTAAACTCTTTGAGACATTACTACCATGGAGGAAAGTGCGCATGGTGACTGTTGTATTCAATCCCGATGCAAATTCTGAGTTTCATCAACACTATGATAGACCACAGATTACAGAATGCTTCCAGATGTGCATCGGAAACTACTACTGGTCTTCCAGGGAACGATCAAAGCGTGGACTGTTTGAGACATTAATCCTATGTAGGAAAGTGCGCATGGTGACTGTTGTATTCAATCCCGGTGCAATTTCTGTGTTTCATCAACACTCCGATAGTTTACAGATTACAGAATGCCTCCAGATGTGCATCGGAAACTACTACTGGTCTTCCAGGGAACGATCAAAGCGTAGACTGTCTGAGACATTACTCCCATGGAGGAAAGTCCGCATGGTGACTGTTGTATTCAATCCCGATGAAATTTCTGTGCTTCATCAACACTCTGATAGTCCACAGATTACAGGTTGCCACCAGATGTACATCGGAAACTACTACTGGTCTTCCTGGGAACGATCAAAGCGTAGACTGTTTGAGACATCACTCCCATGGGGGAAAGTGTGCATGGTGACTGTTGTTTTCAATCCCGATGCAATTTCTGTGTTTCATCAACACTCTGTTAGTCCACAGATTACAGATTGCCTCCAGATGTGCATCGGAAACTACTACTGGTCTTCCTGGGAACGATCAAAGCGTAGACTGTTTCAGACATTACTCCCATGGAGGGAAGTGCGGATGGTTACTGTTGTATTCAATCCCGATGCAATTTCAGTGTTTTATGAACGCTCTGATAGTCCACACATTACAGATTACCTCCAGATGTGCATCGGAAACCACTACTGGTCTTCCTGGGAATGACCTAAGCATAGACTGTTTGAGACATTACTCACATGGAGGAAAAGGCGGATGGTGACTGTTGTATTGAATCCCGATGCAATTTCTGTGTTTCATAAACACTATGATAGTCCACAGATTACAGAATGCCTCCAGATGTGCATCGGAAGCTACTACTGGTCTCCAGGGAACGATCAACGAGCAGACTGCTTGAGAATTACTCCCATGGAGGAAAGTGCGCATGGTGTCTGTTGTATTCAATCACGATGCAATTTCTGTGCTTCATCAACACTTTGAAGGTCCACAGATTACAGAATGCCTCCATATGTGAATCGGAAACTACTTCTGGTCTTACAGGGAAAGATCAAAGCGTAGACTGTTTGAGACATTACTCCCATGGACGAAAGTGGGCATGGTGACTGTTGTAATCAATCCCGATGTAATGTCTGTGTTTCATCAACACCCTGATTGTAAACAGATACAGAATGCCTCCAGATGGGATTAGGAAACTACTACTGGACTTCCAGGGAACGATCAAAGCGTAGACTGTTTGAGATATTACTCCCATGCAGGAAAGTGCGCATGGTGACTGTTGTATTCAATCCCGATGCAAATACTGTTTTCATCAACACTCTGCTAGTCCACAGATTACAGAATTCCTGCAGATGTGCATCGGAAACTACTACTGGTCATCCAGGGAACGATCAAAGCGTAAACTGTTTGAGACATTACTACCATGGAGGAAAGTGCGCATGGTGACTGTTGTATTCAGTCCCGATGCAATTTCTGTGTTTCATCAACACTCTGATAGTCCACAGACTACAGATTGCCACCAGATGTTCATCGGAAACTACTACTGGTCTTCCTAGGAACGATCAAAGCGTAGACTGTTTGAGACATTACTCCCATGGAGGAAAGTGTGCATGGTGACTGTTGTATTCAACCCCGATGCAATTTCTGTGTTTCATTAACACTATGATAATCCACAGATTACAGAATGCCTCCAGATGTGCATCGGAAACTACTACTGGTCTTCCAGGGAACGATCAAAGCGTAAACTGTTAGAGACATAACTCGTGTGGAGGAAAGTGCGAATGGTGACTGTTGTAATCAATCCCGATGCAATTTCTGTGTTTCATCAACACTCAGATAGTCCACAGTTTACAGAATGCCTCCAGATATGCATCGGAAACTACTACTCGTCTTCCAGGGAACGATCAACGAGCAGACTGCTTAAGAATTACTCCCATGAAGGAAAGTGTGCATGGTGTATGTTGTATTCAATCTCGATGCAATTTCTGTGTTTCATCAACACTTTGAAGGTCCACAGATTACAGAATGCCTCCACATGTGAATCGGAAACTACTACTGGTCTTACAGGGAACGATCAAATCGTAGACTGTTTGAGACATTACTCCGGTGGAGCGAAGTGCGAATGGTGACTGTTGTATTCAATCCCGATGCAATATCTGTGTTTCATCAACACTTTGATTGCCCACAGATTACAGATTGCCTTCAGATGTCCATCTTAAACTACTACAGGTCCTCCTGGGATTGATCTAAGCATAGACAGTTTGAGACATTACTCACATGGAGGAATGTGCGGATGGTGACTGTTGTATTCAATCCCGATGCCATTTCTGTGTTTCATCAACTCTCTGATAGTCCACACATTACAGATGGCCTCCAGATGTGCATCGGCAATTACTACTGGTCTTCCTGGGAACGATCAAACCGTAGACTGTTTGTGATATTACTCCCACGGAGGGATGTGCGCATGGTGGATGTTGTATTCAATCGAGATGCAATTTCTGTGTTTCATCAACACTCGGAAAGTCTGCAGATTGCAGAATGCCTCCAGATGTGAATCGGAAACTACTACTGGTCTTCCAGGGAAAGGTCAAAGCGTAGACTGTTTGAGATATTACTCCCATGGAGGAAAGTGGGCATGGTGACTGTTGTAATCAATCCCGATGTAATGTCTGTGTTTCATCAACACACTGATTGTAAACAGATACAGAATGCCTCCAGATGGGATTAGGAAACTACTACTGGTCTTATAGGGAACGATCAAAGCGTAGACTGTTTGAGATATTACTCCCATGGAGGAAAGTGCGCATGGTGTCTGTTGTATTCAATCCCGATGCAAATTCTGTGTTTCATCAACACTATGATAGACCACAGATTACAGAATGCTTCCAGATGTGCATCGGAAACTACTACTGGTCTTCCAGGGAACGATCAAAGCGTGGACTGTTTGAGACATTACTCCTATGTAGGAAAGTGCGCATGGTGACTGTTGTATTCAATCCCGATGCAATTTCTGTGTTTCATC
The DNA here is from genome assembly GCF_023897955.1 of Schistocerca gregaria. Taxonomy (NCBI): domain Eukaryota; kingdom Metazoa; phylum Arthropoda; class Insecta; order Orthoptera; family Acrididae; genus Schistocerca; species Schistocerca gregaria. The sequence goes on from NC_064927.1 coordinate 10,320,676, forward strand.
AACACTCCGATAGTTTACAGATTACAGAATGCTCCCAGATGTGCACCGGAAACTACTACTGGTCTTCCTGGGAACGATCAAAGCGTAGACTGTTTCAGACATTACTCCCATGGAGGGAAGTGCGGATGGTTACTGTTGTATTCAATCCCGATGCAATTTCTGTGTTTCATCAACACTTTGAAGGTCCACAGATTACAGAATGCCTCCAGATGTGAATCGGAAACTACTACTGGTCTTACAGGGAAAGATCGAAGCGTAGACTGTTTGAGACATTACTCCCATGGACGAAAGTGGGCATGGTGACTGTTGTAATCAATCCCGATGTAATGTCTGTGTTTCATCAACACCCTGATTGTAAACAGATACAGAATGCCTCCAGATGGGATTAGGAAACTACTACTGGACTTCCAGGGAACGATCAAAGCGTAGACTGTTTGAGATATTACTCCCATGCAGGAAAGTGCGCATGGTGACTGTTGTATTCAATCCCGATGCAAATACTGTTTTCATCAACACTCTGCTAGTCCACAGATTACAGAATTCCTCCAGATGTGCATCGGAAACTACTACTGGTCATCCAGGGATCGATCAAAGCGTAAACTGTTTGAGACATTACTACCATGGAGGAAAGTGCGCATGGTGGCTGTTGTATTCAATCCCGATGCAATTTCTGTGTTTCATCAACACTCTGATAGTCCACAGACTACAGATTGCCACCAGATGTTCATCGGAAACTACTACTGGTCTTCCTGGGAACGATCAAAGCGTAGACTGTTTGAGACATTACTCCCATGGAGGAAAGTGTGCATGGTGACTGTTGTATTCAACCCCAATGCAATTTCTGTGTTTCATTAACACTATGATAATCCAAAGATTACAGAATGCCTCCAGATGTGCATCGGAAACTACTACTGGTCTTCCAGGGAACGATCAAAGCGTAAACTGTTAGAGACATAACTCGCGTGGAGGAAAGTGCGAATGGTGACTGTTGTAATCAATACCGATGCAATTTCTGTGTTTCATCAACACTCAGATATTCCACAGTTTACAGAATGCCTCCAGATATGCATCGGAAATTACTACTGGTCTTCCAGGGAACGATCAACGAGCAGACTGCTTGAGAATTACTCCCATGAAGGAAAGTGCGCATGGTGTATGTTGTATTCAATCCCGATGCAATTTCTGTGTTTCATCAACACTTTGAAGGTCGACAGATTACAGAATGCCTCCAGATGTGAAACGGAAACTACTACTGGTCTTATAGGGAACGATCAAATCGTAGACTGTTTGAGACATTACTCCGGTGGAGCGAAGTGCGAATGGTGACTGTTGTATTCAATCCCGATGCAATATCTGTGTTTCATCAACACTTTGATTGTCCACAGATTACAGATTGCCTTCAGATGTCCATCTTAAACTACTACAGGTCCTCCTGGGTATGATCTAAGCATAGACAGTTTGAGACATTACTCACATGGAGGAAAGTGCGGATGGTGACTGTTGTATTCAATCCCGATGCCATTTCTGTGTATCATCAACTCTCTGATAGTCCACACTTTACAGATTTCCTCCAGATGTGCATCGGAAATTACTACTGGTGTTCCTGGGAACGATCAAACCGTAGACTGTTTGTGATATTACTCCCACGGAGGGAAGTGCGCATGGTGGATGTTGTATTCAATCGAGATGCAATTTCTGTGTTTCATCAACACTCGGAAAGTCTGCAGATTACGGAATGCCTCCAGATGTGAATCGGAAGCTACTACTGGTCTTCCAGGGAAAGGTCAAAGCGTAGACTGTTTGAGATATTACTCCCATGGAGGAAAGTGGGCATGGTGACTGTTGTAATCAATCCCGATGTAATGTCTGTGTTTCATCAACACACTGATTGTAAACAGATACAGAATGCCCCCCGATGGGATTAGGAAACTACTACTGGACTTCCAGGGAACGATCAAAACGTAGACTGTTTGAGATATTACTCCCATGCAGGAAAGTGCGCATGGTGACTGTTGTATTCAACCCCGATGCAATTTCTGTGTTTCATTAACACTATGATAATCCACAGATTACAGAATTCCTCCAGATGTGCATCGGAAACTACTACTGGTCTTCCAGGGAACGATCAAAGCGTAAACTGTTAGAGACATAACTCGCGTGGAGGAAATTCGAATGGTGACTGTTGTAATCAATCCCGATGCAATTTCTGTGTTTCATCAACACTCAGATAGTCCACAGTTTACAGAATGCCTCCAGATATGCATCGGAAACTACTACTCCTCTTCCAGGGAACGATCAACGAGCAGAGTGCTTAAGAATTACTCCCATGAAGGAAAGTGCGCATGGTGTATGTTGTATTCAATCCCGATGCAATTTCTGTGTTTCATCAACACTTTGAAGGTCCACAGATTACAGAATGCCTCCAGATGTGCATCGGAAACTACTACTGGTCTTACAGGGAACGATCAAATCGTAGACTGTTTGAGACATTACTCCGGTGGAGCGAAGTGCGAATGGTGACTGTTGTATTCAATCCCGATGCAATATCTGTGTTTCATCAACACTTTGATTGCCCACAGATTACATATTGCCTTCAGATGTCCATCTTAAACTACTACAGGTCCTCCTGGGAATGATCTAAGCATAGACAGTTTGAGACATTACTCACATGGAGGAATGTGCGGATTGTGACTGTTGTATTCAATCCCGATGCCATTTCTGTGTTTCATCAACTCTCTGATAGTCCACACATTACAGATTGCCTCCAGATGTGCATCGGCAATTACTACTGGTCTTCCTGGGAACGATCAAACCGTAGACTGTTTGTGATATTACTCCTACGGAGGGAAGTGCGCATGGTGGATGTTGTATTCAATCGAGATGCAATTTCTGTGTTTCATCAACACTCGGAAAGTCTGCAGATTACAGAATGCCTCCAGATGTGAATCGGAAACTACTACTGGTCTTCCAGGGAAAGGTCAAAGCGTAGACTGTTTGAGATATTACTCCCATGGAGGAAAGTGGGCATGGTGACTGTTGTAATCAATCCCGATGTAATGTCTGTGTTTCATCAACACACTGATTGTAAACAGATACAGAATGCCTCCAGATGGGATTAGGAAACTACTACTGGTCTTATAGGGAACGATCAAAGCGTAGACTGTTTGAAATATTACTCCCATGCAGGAAAGTGCGCATGGTGACTGTTGTATTCAATCCCGAAGGAATTTCTGTTTTCATCAACACTCTGCTAGTCCACAGATTACAGAATTCCTCCAGATGTGCATCGGAAACTACTACTGGTCTTCCAGGGAACGATCAAAGCGTAAACTCTTTGAGACATTACTACCATGGAGGAAAGTGCGCATGGTGACTGTTGTATTCAATCCCGATGCAAATTCTGTGTTTCATCAACACTATGATAGACCACAGATTACAGAATGCTTCCAGATGTGCATCGGAAACTACTACTGGTCTTCCAGGGAACGATCAAAGCGTGGACTGTTTGAGACATTACTCCTATGTAGGTAAGTGCGCATGGTGACTGTTGTATTCAATCCCGATGCAATTTCTGTGTTTCATCAACACTCCGATAGTTTACAGATTACAGAATGCTTCCAGATGTGCATCGGAAACTACTACTGGTCTTCCTGGGAACGATCAAAGCGTAGACTGTTTCAGACATTACTCCCATGGAAGGAAGTGCGGATGGTTACTGTTGTATTCAATCCCGATGCAATTTCTGTGTTTCATCAACACTTTGAAGGTCCACAGATTACAGAATGCCTCCAGATGTGAATCGGAAACTACTACTGGTCTTACAGGGAAAGATCGAAGCGTAGACTGTTTGAGACATTACTCCCATGGACAAAAGTGGGCATGGTGACTGTTGTAATCAATCCCGATGTAATGTCTGTGTTTCATCATCACCCTGATTGTAAACAGATACAGAATGCCTCCAGATGGGATTAGGAAACTACTACTGGACTTCCAGGGAACGATCAAAGCGTAGACTGTTTGAGATATTACTCCCATGCAGGAAAGTGCGCATGGTGACTGTTGTATTCAATCCCGATGCAAATACTGTTTTCATCAACACTCTGCTAGTCCACAGATTACAGAATGCCTCCAGATGTGCATCGGAAACTACTACTGGTCATCCAGGGATCGATCAAAGCGTAAACTGTTTGAGACATTACTACCATGGAGGAAAGTGCGCATGGTGACTGTTGTATTCAATCCCGATGCAATTTCTGTGTTTCATCAACACTCTGATAGTCCACAGACTACAGATTGCCACCAGATGTTCATCGGAAACTACTACTGGTCTTCCTGGGAACGATCAAAGCGTAGACTGTTTGAGACATTATTCCCAAGGAGGAAAGTGTGCATGGTGACTGTTGTATTCAACCCCAATGCAATTTCTGTGTTTCATCAACACTTTGATTGTCCACAGATTACAGATTGCCTTCAGATGTCCATCTTAATCTAGTACAGGTCCTCCTGGGTATGATCTAAGCATAGACAGTTTGAGACATTACTCACATGGAGGAAAGTGCGGATGGTGACTGTTGAATTCAATCCCGATGCCATTTCTGTGTTTCATCAACTCTCTGATAGTCCACACTTTACAGATTGCCTCCAGATGTGCATCGGAAATTACTACTGGTCTTCCTGGGAACGATCAAACCGTAGACTGTTTGTGATATTACTCCCACGGAGGGAAGTGCGCATGGTGGATGTTGTATTCAATCGAGATGCAATTCCTGTGTTTCATCAACACTCGGAAAGTCTGCAGATTACGGAATGCCTCCAGATGTGAATCGGAAGCTACTACTGGTCTTCCAGGGAAAGGTCAAAGCGTAGACTGTTTGAGATATTACTCCCATGCAGGAAACTGCGCATGGTGTCTGTTGTATTCAATCCCGATGCTAATACTGTTTTCATCAACACTCTGCTAGTCCACAGATTACAGAATTCCTGCAGATGTGCATCGGAAACTACTACTGGTCATCCAGGGAACGATCAAAGCGTAAACTGTTTGAGACATTACTACCATGGAGGAAAGTGCGCATGGTGACTGTTGTATTCAATCCCGATGCAATTTCTGTGTTTCATCAACACTCTGATAGTCCACAGACTACAGATTGCCACCAGATGTTCATCGGAAACTACTACTGGTCTTCCTAGGAACGATCAAAGCGTAAACTGTTAGAGACATAACTCGCGTGGAGGAAAGTGCGAATGGTGACTGTTGTAATCAATCCCGATGCAATTTCTGTGTTTCATCAACACTCAGATAGTCCACAGTTTACAGAATGCCTCCAGATATGCATCGGAAACTACTACTCGTATCCAGGTAACGATCAACGAGCAGACTGCTTAAGAATTACTCCCATGAAGGAAAGTGCGCATGGTGGATGTTGTATTCAATCGAGATGCAATTTCTGTGTTTCATCAACACTCGGAAAGTCTGCAGATTACAGAATGACTCCAGATGTGAATCGGAAACTACTACTGGTCTTCCAGGGAAAGGTCAAATCGTAGACTGTTTGAGATATTACTCCCATGGAGGAAAGTGGGCATGGTGACTGTTGTAATCAATCCCGATGTAATGTCTGTGTTTCATCAACACCCTGATTGTAAACAGATACAGAATGCCTCCAGATGGGATTAGGAAACTACTACTGGTCTTATAGGGAACGATCAAAGCGTAGACTGTTTGAGATATTACTCCCATGCAGGAAAGTGCGCATGGTGACTGTTGTATTCAATCCCGAAGGAATTTCTGTTTTCATCAACACTCTGCTAGTCCACAGATTACAAAATTCCTCCAGATGTGCATCGGAAACTACTACTGGTCTTCCAGGGAACGATCAAAGCGTAAACTCTTTGAGACATTACTACCATGGAGGAAAGTGCGCATGGTGACTGTTGTATTCAATCCCGATGCAAATTCTGTGTTTCATCAACACTATAATAGACCACAGATTACAGAATGCTTCCAGATGTGCATCGGAAACTACTACTGGTCTTCCAGGGAACGATCAAAGCGTGGACTGTTTGAGACATTACTCCTATGTAGGAAAGTGCGCATGGTGACTGTTGTATTCAATCCCGATGCAATATCTGTGTTTCATCAACACTTTGATTGCCCACAGATTACAGATTGCCTTCAGATGTCCATCTTAAACTACTACAGGTCCTCCTGGGAATGATCTAAGCATAGACAGTTTGAGACATTACTCACATGGAGGAATGTGCGGATGGTGACTGTTGTATTCAATCCCGATGCCATTTCTGTGTTTCATCAACTCTCTGATAGTCCACACATTACAGATTGCCTCCAGATGTGCATCGGAAATTACTACTGGTCTTCCTGGGAACGATCAAACCGTAGACTGTCTGTGATATTACTCCCACGGAGGGAAGTGCGCATGGTGGATGTTGTATTCAATCGAGATGCAATTTCTGTGTTTCATCAACACTCGGAAAGTCTGCAGATTACAGAATGCCTCCAGATGTGAATCGGAAACTACTACTGGTCTTCCAGGGAAAGGTCAAAGCGTAGACTGTTTGAGATATTACTCCCATGGAGGAAAGTGGGCATGGTGACTGTTGTAATCAATCCCGATGTAATGTCTGTGTTTCATCAACACACTGATTGTAAACAGATACAGAATGCCTCCAGATGATATTAGGAAACTACTACTGGTCTTATAGGGAACGATCAAAGCGTAGACTGTTTGAGATATTACTCCCATGCAGGAAAGTGCGCATGGTGACTGTTGTATTCAATCCCGAAGGTATTTCTGTTTTCATCAACACTCAGCTAGTCCACAGATTACAGAATTCCTCCAGATGTGCATCGGAAACTACTACTGGTCTTCCAGGGAACGATCAAAGCGTAAACTCTTTGAGACATTACTACCATGGAGGAAAGTGCGCATGGTGACTGTTGTATTCAATCCCGATGCAAATTCTGTGTTTCATCAACACTATGATAGACCACAGATTACAGAATGCTTCCAGATGTGCATCGGAAACTACTACTGGTCTTCCTGGGAACGATCAAAGCGTAGACTGTTTCAGACATTACTCCCATGGAGGGAAGTGCGGATGGTTACTGTTGTATTCAATCCCGATGCAATTTCTGTGTTTCATCAACACTTTGAAGGTCCAAGATTACAGAATGCCTCCAGATGTGAATCGGAAACTACTACTGGTCTTACAGGGAAAGATCGAAGCGTAGACTGTTTGAGACATTACTCCCATGGACGAAAGTGGGCATGGTGACTGTTGTAATCAATCCCGATGTAATGTCTGTGTTTCATCAACACCCTGATTGTAAACAGATACAGAATGCCTCCAGATGGGATTAGGAAACTACTACTGGACTTCCAGGGAACGATCAAAGCGTAGACTGTTTGAGATATTACTCCCATGCAGGAAAGTGCGCATGGTGACTGTTGTATTCAATCCCGATGCAAATACTGTTTTCATCAACACTCTGCTAGTCCACAGATTACAGAATTCCTCCAGATGTGCATCGGAAACTACTACTGGTCATCCAGGGAACGATCAAAGCGTAAACTGTTTGAGACATTACTACTATGGAAGAAAGTGCGCATGGTGACTGTTGTATTCAATCCCGATGCAATATCTGTGTTTCACCAACACTCTGATAGTCCACAGACTACAGATTGCCACCAGATTTTCATCGGAAACTACTACTGGTCTTCCTGGGAACGATCAAAGCGTAGACTGTTTGAGACATTACTCCCATGGAGGAAAGTGTGCATGGTGACTGTTGTATTCAACCCCGATGCAATTTCTGTGTTTCATTAACACTATGATAATCCACAGATTACAGAATGCCTCCAGATATGCATCGGAAACTACTACTGGTCTTCCAGGGAACGATCAAAGCGTAAACTGTTAGAGACATAACTCGCGTGGAGGAAAGTGCGAATGGTGACTGTTGTAATCAATCCCGATGCAATTTCTGTGTTTCATCAACACTCAGATAGTGCACAGTTTACAGAATGCCTCCAGATATGCATCGGAAACTACTACTGGTCTTCCAGGGAACGATCAACGAGCAGACTGCTTGAGATTTACTCCCTTGAAGGAAAGTGCGCATGGTGTATGTTGTATTCAATCCCGATGCAATTTCTGTGTTTCATCAACACTTTGAAGGTCCACAGATTACAGAATGCCTCCAGATGTGAATCGGGAACTACTACTGGTCTTACAGGGAACGATCAAATCGTAGACTGTTTGAGACATTACTCCGGTGGAGCGAAGTGCGAATGGTGACTGTTGTATTCAATCCCGATGCAATTTCTGTGTTTCATCAACACTCCGATAGTCCACAGATTACAGAATGCCTCCAGATGTGCATCGGAAACTACCACTGGTCTACCAGGGAACGATCAAAGCGTAGACTCTTTGAGACATTACTCCCATGGAGGAAAGTGCGCATGGTGAATGTTGTATTCAATCCCGATGCAATTTCTGTGTTTCATCAACACTCTGATAGTCCACAGATTACAGATTGCCACCAGATGTGCATCGGAAACTACTACTGGTCTTCCTGGGAACGATCAAAGCGTAGACTGTTTGAGACATTACTCCCATGGAGGAAAGTGCGCATGCTGACTGTTGTATTCAACCCCGATGCAATTTCTGTGTTTCATAAACACTATGATAGTCCACAGATTACAGAATGCCTCCAGATGTGCATCGAAAACTACTACTGGCCTTCCAGGGAACGATCAAAGCGTAGACTGTCTGAGACATTACTCAAATGGAGGAAAGTGCGCATGGTGACTGTTGTATTCCATCCCGATGCAATTTCTGTGTTTCATCAACACTCTGATAGTCCACAGATTACAGATTGCCTCCAGATGTGCATCGGAAACTACTACTGGTCTTCCTGGGAACGATCAAAGCATAGACTGTTTCAGACATTACTCCCATGAAGGAAAGTGCGGATGGTGACTGTTGTATTCAATCCCGATCTAATTTCTGTGTTTCATCAACGCTCTGATAGTCCACACTTTACAGATTGCCTCCAGATGTGCATCGGAAACTACTACTGGTCTTCCTGGGAACGATCAAAGAGTAGACTGTTTGTGACATTACTCCCACGGAGGGAAGTGCGCATGGTGAATGTTGTATTCAATCCCGATGAAATTTCTGTGTTTCATCAACACTCGGAAAATCTGCAGATTACAGAATGCCTCCAGATGTGCATCAGAAACTACTGCCGGTGTTCAGGGATCGATCAAAGCGTTGACAGTTTGAGACCTTAATCCCATGGAGAAATGAATGCATGGTGTCTGCTGCATTCAATCCCGATGCAATTCCTGTGTTTCATCAAAACTTTGAAGGTCCACAGATTACAGAATGCCTCCAGATCTGAATCGGAAACTACTACTGGTCTTACAGGGAAAGGTCAAAGCGTAGACTGTTTGAGATATTACTCCCATGGAGGAAAGTGGGCTTGGTGACTGTTGTATTCAATCCCGATGCAATTTCTGTGTTTCATCAAGACTCTGATGGTCCACAGATTACAGAATGCCTCCAGATGTGCATCGGAAACTACCACTGGTCTTCCAATGAAGGATTAAAGCGTAGAATGTTTGAGACATTACTCCCATGGAGGAAAGTGCGCATGGTGACTGTGGTATTCAATCCCGATGCAATTTGTGTGGTTCATCAACACTCTGATAGTCCACAGATTACAGATTGCCACCAGATGTGCATCGGAAACTACTAGTGGTCTTCCTGGGAACGATCAAAGCGTAGACTGTTTGAGACATTACTCCCATGGAGGAAAGTGGGCATGGTGACTGTTGTATTCAACCCCGATGCAATTTCTGTGTTTCATCAACACTTTGAAGGTCCACAGATTACAGAATGCCTCCAGATGTGCATCGGAAACTACTACTGGTCTTCCAGGGAACGATCAAAGCGTAGACTGTATGAGACATTACTACCATGGAGGAAAGTGCGCATGGTGACTGTTGCATTCAATCCCGATGCAATTTCTGTGTTTCATCAACACTCTGATAGTCCACAGATTACAGATTGCCACCAGATGTGCATCGGAAACTACTACTGGTCTTCCAGGGAACGATCAAAGCGTAAACTGTTAGAGACATAACTCGCGTGGAGGAAAGTGCGAATGGTGACCGTTGTATTCAATCCCGATCCAACTTCTGTGTTTCGTCAACACTCAGATAGTCCACAGTTTACAGAATGCCTCCAGATGTGCATCGGAAACTACTACTGGTCTTCCTGGGAACGATCAACGAGCAGACAGCTTGAGAATTACTCCCATGGAGGAAAGTGCGCATGGTGTCTGTTGTATTCAATCACGATTCAATTTCTATGTTTCATCAACACTTTGAAGGTCCACAGATTACAGAATGCCTCCAGATGTGCATCGGAAACTACTGCTGGTCTTACAGGGAACGATCAAATCGTAGACTGTTTGAGACATTACTCCGGTGGAGCGAAGTGCGATTGGTGACGGTTGTATTCAATCCCGATGCAATTTCCGTGTTTCATCAACACTTTGATTGTCCACAGATTACAGATTGCCTTCAGATGTCCATCTTAAACTACTACTGGTCTTCCTGGGAACGATCAAAGCATAGACTGTTTCAGACATTACTCGAATGAAGGAAAGTGCGGATGGTGACTGTTGTATTCAATCCCGATCTAATTTCTGTGATTCATCATCGCTCTGATAGTCCACACTTTACAGATTGCCTCCAGATGTGCATCGGAAACTACTACTGGTCTTCCAGGGAACGATCAAAGCGTAGACTGTCTGAGACATTACTCAAATGGAGGAAAGTGCGCATGGTGACTGTTGTATTCCATCCCGATGCAATTTCTGTGTTTCATCAACACTCTGATAGTCCACAGATTACAGATTGCCACCAGATGTGCATCGGAAACTACTACTGGTCTTCCTGGGAACGATCAAATCGTAGACTGTTTGAGACATCACTCCCATGGAGGAAAGTGTGCATGGTGACTGTTGTAATCAATCCCGATGCAATTTCTGTGTTTCATCAAGACTCTGATGGTCCACAGATTACAGAATGCCTCCAGATGTGCATCGGAAACTACCACTGGTCTTCCAGGGAAGGATCAAAGCGTAGACTGTTTGAGACATTACTCCCATGGAGGAAAGTGCGCATTGTGACTGTTGTATTCAATCCCGATGCAATTTCTGTGGTTCATCAACACTCTGATAGTCCACAGATTTCAAATTGCCACCAGATGTGCATCGGAAACTACTAATGGTCTTCCTGGGAACGATCAAAGCGTAGACTGTTTGAGACATTACTCCCATGGAGGAAAGTGCGCATGGTGTCTGTTGTTTTCAATCCCGATGCAATTTCTGTGTTTCATCAACACTTTGAAGGTCCACGGATTACAGAATGCCTCCAGATGTGCATCGGAAACTACTGCTGGTCTTACAGGGAACGATCAAATCGTAGACTGTTTGAGACATCACTCCGGTGGAGCGAAGTGCGAATGATGACTGTTGTATTCAATCCCGATGCAATTTCTGTGTTTCATCAACACTCTGATAATCCACAGATTACAGATTGCCTCCAGATGTGCATCGGAAACTACTACTGGTCTTCCTGGGAACGATCAAAGCATAGACTGTTTCAGACATTACTCCCACGAAGGAAAGTGCGGATGGTGACTGTTGTATTCAATCCCGATCTAATTTCTGTGTTTCATCAACGCTCTGATAGTCCACACTTTACAGATTGCCTCCAGATGTGCATCGGAAACTACTACAGGTCTTCCTGGGAACGATCAAAGCGTAGACTGTTTGTGACATTACTCCCACGGAGGGAAGTGCGCATGGTGGATGTTGTATTCAATCCCGATGAAATTTCTGTGTTTCATCAACACTCGGAAAGTCTGCAGATTACAGAATGCCTCCAGATGTGCATCAGAAACTACTACGGGTGTTCAGGAATCGATCAAAGCGTTGACAGTTTGAGACCTTAATCCCATGGAGAAATGAATGCATGGTGTCTGCTGTATTCAATCCCGATGCAATTCCTGTGTTTCATCAACACCTTGAAGGTCCACAGATTACAGAATGCCTCCAGATGTGAATCGGAAACTACTACTGGTCTTCCAGGGAAAGGTCAAAGCGTAGACTATTTGAGATATTACTCCCATGGAGGAAAGTGGGCATGGTGACTGTTGTATTCAATCCCGATGCAATTTCTGTGTTTCATCAAGACTCTGATGGTCCACAGATTACAGAATGCCTCCAGATGTGCATCGGAAACTACCACTGGTCTTCCAGGGAAGGATTAAAGCGTAGACTGTTTGAGACATTACTCCCATGGAGGAAAGTGCGCATGGTGACTGTTGTATTCAATCCCGATGAAATTTGTGTGGTTCATCAACACTCTGATAGTCCACAGATTACAGATTGCCACCAGATGTGCATCGGAAACTACTAGTGGTCTTCCTGGGAACGATCAAAATGTAGACTGTTTGAGACATTACTCCCATGGAGGAAAGTGGGCATGGTGACTGTTGTATTCAACCCCGATGCAATTTCTGTGTTTCATCAACACTTTGAAGGTCCACAGATTACAGAATGCCTCCGGATGTGCATCGGAAACTACTACTGGTCTTCCAGGGAACGATCAAATCGTAGACTGTATGAGACATTACTACCATGGAGGAAAGTGCGCATGGTGACTGTTGCATTCAATCCCGATGCAATTTCTGTGTTTCATCAACACTCTGATAGTCCACAGATTACAGAATGCCTCCAGATGTGCATCGGAAACTACTACTGGTCTTCCAGGGAACGATCAAAGCGTAGACTGTCTGAGACATTACTCAAATGGAGGAAAGTGCTCATGGTGACTGTTGTATTCCATCCCGATGCAATTTCTGTGTTTCATCAACACTCTGATAGTCCACAGATTACAGATGGCCACCAGATGTGCATCGGAAACTACTACTGGTCTTCCTGGGAACGATCAAAGCGTAGACTGTTTGAGACATCACTCCCATGGAGGAAAGTGTGCATGGTGACTGTTGTATTCAATCCCGATTCAATTTCTGTGGTTCATCAACACTCTGATAGTCCACAGATTTCAGATTGCCACCAGATGTGCATCGCAAACTACTGATGGTCTTCCTGGGAACGATCAAAGCGTAGACTGTTTGAGACATTACTCCCATGGAGGAAAGTGCGCATGGTTTCTGTTGTATTCAATCCCGATGCAATTTCTGTGTTTCATCAACACTCTGAAGGTCCACAGATTACAGAATGCCTCCAGATGTGCATCGGAAACTACTGCTGGTCTTACAGGGAACGATCAAATCGTAGACTGTTTGAGACATTACTCCGGTGGAGCGAAGTGCGAATGATGACTGTTGTATTCAATCCCGATGCAATTTCTGTGTTTCATCAACACTCTGATAGTCCACAGATTACAGATTGCCTCCAGATGTGCATCGGAAACTACTACTGGTCTTCCTGGGAACGATCAAATCATAGACTGTTTCAGACATTACTCCCATGAAGGAAAGTGCGGATGGTGACTGTTGTATTCAATCCCGATCTAATTTCTGTGTTTCATCAACGCTCTGATAGTCCACACTTTACAGATTGCCTCCAGATGTGCATCGGAAACTACTACTGGTCTTCCTGGGAACGATCAAAGAGTAGACTGTTTGTGACATTACTCCCACGGAGGGAAGTGCGCATGGTGAATGTTGTACTCAATCCCGATGAAATTTCTGTGTTTCATCAACACTCGGAAAGTCTGCAGATTACAGAATGCCTCCAGATGTGCATCAGAAACTACTACGGGTGTTGAGGGATCGATCAAAGCGTTGACAGTTTGAGACCTTAATCCCATGGAGAAATGAATGCATAGTGTCTGCTGCATTCAATCCCGATGCAATTCCTGTGTTTCATCAAAACTTTGAAGGTCTACAGATTACAGAATGCCTCCAGATGTGAATCGGAAACTACTACTGGTCTTCCAGGGAAAGGTCAAAGCGTAGACTGTTTGAGATATTACTCCCATGGAGGAAAGTGGGCTTGGTGACTGTTGTATTCAATCCCGATGCAATTTCTGTGTTTCATCAACACTTTGAAGGTCCACAGATTACAGAATGCCTCCAGATGTGCATCGGAAACTACCACTGGTCTTCCAATGAAGGATTAAAGCGAAGAATGTTTGAGACATTACTCCCATGGAGGAAAGTGCGCATGGTGACTGTGGTATTCAATCCCCTGCAATTTGTGTGGTTCATCAACACTCTGATAGTCCACAGATTACAGATTGCCACCAGATGTGCATCGGAAACTACTAGTGGTCTTCCTGGGAACGATCAAAGCGTAGACTGTTTGAGACATTACTCCCATGGAGGAAAGTGGGCATGGTGACTGTTGTATTCAACCCCGATGCAATTTCTGTGTTTCATCAACACTTTGAAGGTCCACAGATTACAGAATGCCTCCAGATGTGCATCGGAAACTACTACTGGTCTTCCAGGGAACGATCAAAGCGTAGACTGTATGAGACATTACTACCATGGAGGAAAGTGCGCATGGTGACTGTTGCATTCAATCCCGATGCAATTTCTGTGATTCATCAACACTCTGATAGTCCACAGATTACAGATTGCCACCAGATGTGCATCGGAAACTACTACTGGTCTTCCAGGGAACGATCAAAGCGTAGACTGTTTGAGAAATTACTCCCATGGAGGCATGTGTGCATGGTGACTGTTGTATTCAACCCCGATGCAATTTCTGTGTTTCATAAACACTATGATAGTCCACAGATTACAGAATGCCTCCAGTTGTGCATCGGAAACTACTACTGGTCTTCCAGGGGACGATCAAAGCGTAAACTGTTAGAGACATAACTCGCGTGGAGGAAAGTGCGAATGGTGACTGTTGTATTCAATCCCGATCCAATTTCTGTGTTTCATCAACACTCAGATAGTCCACAGTTTACAGAATGCCTCCAGATGTGCATCGGAAACTACTACTGGTCTTCCAGGGAACGATCAACGAGCAGACAGCTTGAGAATTACTCCCATGGAGGAAAGTGCGCATGGTGTCTGTTGTATTCAATCACGATTCAATTTCTGTGTTTCATCAACACTTTGAAGGTCCACAGATTACAGAATGCCTCCAGATGTGCATCGGAAACTACTGCTGGTCTTACAGGGAACGATCAAATCGTAGACTGAGACATTACTCCGGTGGAGCGAAGTGCGATTGGTGACTGTTGTATTCAATCCCGATGCAATTTCCGTGTTTCATTAACACTTTGATTGTCCACAGATTACAGATTGCCTTCAGATGTCCATCTTAAACTACTACTGGTCTTCCTGGGAACGATCAAAGCATAGACTGTTTCAGACATTACTCGAATGAAGGAAAGTGCGGATGGTGACTGTTGTATTCAATCCCGATCTAATTTCTGTGATTCATCATCGCTCTGATAGTCCACACTTTACAGATTGCCTCCAGATGTGCATTGGAAACTACTACTGGTCTTCCAGGGAACGATCAAAGCGTAGACTGTCTGAGACATTACTCAAATGGAGGAAAGTGCGCATGGTGACTGTTGTATTCCATCCCGATGCAATTTCTGTGTTTCATCAACACTCTGATAGTCCACAGATTACAGACTGCCACCAGATGTGCATCGGAAACTACTACTGGTCTTCCTGGGAACGATCAAAGCATAGACTGTTTCAGACATTACTCCCACGAAGGAAAGTGCGGATGGTGACTGTTGTATTCAATCCCGATCTAATTTCTGTGTTTCATCAACGCTCTGATAGTCCACACTTTACAGATTGCCTCCAGATGTGCATCGGAAACTACTACAGGTCTTCCTGGGAACGATCAAAGCGTAGACTGTTTGTGACATTACTCCAACGGAGGGAAGTGCGCATGGTGGATGTTGTATTTTATCCCGATGAAATTTCTGTGTTTCATCAACACTCGGAAAGTCTCCAGATTACAGAATGCCTCCAGATGTGCATCAGAAACTACTACGGGTGTTCAGGAATCGATCAAAGCGTTGACAGTTTGAGACCTTAATCCCATGGAGAAATGAATGCATGGTGTCTGCTGTATTCAATCCCGATGCAATTCCTGTGTTTCATCAACACTTTGAAGGTCCACAGATTACTGAATGCCTCCAGATGTGAATCGAAAACTACTACTGGTCTTCCAGGGAAAGGTCAAAGCGTAGACTATTTGAGATATTACTCCCATGGAGGAAAGTGGGCATGGTGACTGTTGTATTCAATCCCGATGCAATTTCTGTGTTTCATCAAGACTCTGATGGTCCACAGATTACAGAATGCCTCCAGATGTGCATCGGAAACTACCACTGGTCTTCCAGGGAAGGGTTAAAGCGTAGACTGTTTGAGACATTACTCCCATGGAGGAAAGTGCGCATGGTGACTGTTGTATTCAATCCCGATGAAATTTGTGTGGTTCATCAACACTCTGATAGTCCACAGATTACAGATTGCCACCAGATGTGCATCGGAAACTACTAGTGGTCTTCCTGGGAACGATCAAAGCGTAGACTGTTTGAGACATTACTCCCATGGAGGAAAGTGGGCATGGTGACTGTTGTATTCAACCCCGATGCAATTTCTGTGTTTCATAAACACTATGATAGTCCACAGATTACAGAATGCCTCCAGATGTGCATCGGAAACTACTACTGGTCTTCCAGGGAACGATCAAAGCGTAAACTGTTAGAGACATAACTCGCGTGGAGGAAAGTGCGAATGGTGACTGTTGTATTCAATCCCGATCCAATTTCTGTGTTTCATCAACACTCAGATAGTCCACAGTTTACAGAATGCCTCCAGATGTGCATCGGAAACTACTACTGGTCTTCCAGGGGACGATCAACGAGCAGACAGCTTGAGAATTACTCCCATGGAGGAAAGTGCGCATGGTGTCTGTTGTATTCAATCACGATTCAATTTCTGTGTTTCATCAACACTTTGAAGGTCCACAGATTACAGAATGCCTCCAGATGTGCATCGGAAACTACTGCTGGTCTTACTGGGAACGATCAAATCGTAGACTGTTTGAGACATTACTCCGGTGGAGCGAAGTGCGATTGGTGACTGTTGTATTCAATCCCGATGCAATTTCCGTGTTTCATCAACACTTTGATTGTCCACAGATTACAGATTGCCTTCAGATGTCCATCTTAAACTACTACTGGTCTTCCTGGGAACGATCAAAGCATAGACTGTTTCAGACATTACTCGAATGAAGGAAAGTGCGGATGGTGACTGTTGTATTCAATCCCGATCTAATTTCTGTGTTTCATCAACGCTCTGATAGTCCACACTTTACAGATTGCCTCCAGATGTGCATCGGAAACTACTACTGGTCTTCCTGGGAACGATCAAAGAGTAGACTGTTTGTGACATTACTCCCACGGAGGGAAGTGCGCATGGTGAATGTTGTACTCAATCCCGATGAAATTTCTGTGTTTCATCAACACTCGGAAAGTCTGCAGATTACAGAATGCCTCCAGATGTGCATCAGAAACTACTACGGGTGTTGAGGGATCGATCAAAGCGTTGACAGTTTGAGACCTTAATCCCATGGAGAAATGAATGCATAGTGTCTGCTGCATTCAATCCCGATGCAATTCCTGTGTTTCATCAAAACTTTGAAGGTCCACAGATTACAGAATGCCTCCAGATGTGAATCGGAAACTACTACTGGTCTTCCAGGGAAAGGTCAAAGCGTAGACTGTTTGAGATATTACTCCCATGGAGGAAAGTGGGCTTGGTGACTGTTGTATTCAATCCCGATGCAATTTCTGTGTTTCATCAAGACTCTGATGGTCCACAGATTACAGAATGCCTCCAGATGTGCATCGGAAACTACCACTGGTCTTCCAATGAAGGATTAAAGCGTAGAATGTTTGAGACATTACTCCCATGGAGGAAAGTGCGCATGGTGACTGTGGTATTCAATCCCCTGCAATTTGTGTGGTTCATCAACACTCTGATAGTCCACAGATTACAGATTGCCACCAGATGTGCATCGGAAACTAATAGTGGTCTTCCTGGGAACGATCAAAGCGCAGACTGTTTGAGACATTACTCCCATGGAGGAAAGTGGGCATGGTGACTGTTGTATTCAACCCCGATGCAATTTCTGTGTTTCATCAACACTTTGAAGGTCCACAGATTACAGAATGCCTCCAGATGTGCATCGGAAACTACTACTGGTCTTCCAGGGAACGATCAAAGCGTAGACTGTATGAGACATTACTACCATGGAGGAAAGTGCGCATGGTGACTGTTGCATTCAATCCCGATGCAATTTCTGTGATTCATCAACACTCTGATAGTCCACAGATTACAGATTGCCACCAGATGTGCATCGGAAACTACTACTGGTCTTCCTGGGAACGATCAAAGCGTAGACTGTTTGAGAAATTACTCCCATGGAGGCATGTGTGCATGGTGACTGTTGTATTCAACCCCGATGCAATTTCTGTGTTTCATAAACACTATGATAGTCCACAGATTACAGAATGCCTCCAGTTGTGCATCGGAAACTACTACTGGTCTTCCAGGGAACGATCAAAGCGTAAACTGTTAGAGACATAACTCGCGTGGAGGAAAGTGCGAATGGTGACTGTTGTATTCAATCCCGATCCAATTTCTGTGTTTCATCAACACTCAGATAGTCCACAGTTTACAGAATGCCTCCAGATGTGCATCGGAAACTACTACTGGTCTTCCAGGGAACGATCAACGAGCAGATAGCTTGAGAATTACTCCCATGGAGGAAAGTGCGCATGGTGTCTGTTGTATTCAATCACGATTCAATTTCTGTGTTTCATCAACACTTTGAAGGTCCACAGATTACAGAATGCCTCCAGATGTGCATCGGAAACTACTGCTGGTCTTACAGGGAACGATCAAAGCATAGACTGTTTCAGACATTACTCGAATGAAGGAAAGTGCGGATGGTGACTGTTGTATTCAATCCCGATCTAATTTCTGTGATTCATCATCGCTCTGATAGTCCACACTTTACAGATTGCCTCCAGATGTGCATCGGAAACTACTACTGGTCTTCCAGGGAACGATCAAAGCGTAGACTGTCTGAGACATTACTCAAACGGAGGAAAGTGCGCATGGTGACTGTTGTATTCCATCCCGATGCAATTTCTGTGTTTCATCAACACTCTGATAGTCCACAGATTACAGATTGCCACCAGATGTGCATCGGAAACTACTACTGGTCTTCCTGGGAACGATCAAAGCATAGACTGTTTCAGACATTACTCCCACGAAGGAAAGTGCGGATGGTGACTGTTGTATTCAATCCCGATCTAATTTCTGTGTTTCATCAACGCTCTGATAGTCCACACTTTACAGATTGCCTCCAGATGTGCATCGGAAACTACTACAGGTCTTCCTGGGAACGATCAAAGCGTAGACTGTTTGTGACATTACTCCCACGGAGGGAAGTGCGCATGGTGGATGTTGTATTCAATCCCGATGAAATTTCTGTGTTTCATCAACACTCGGAAAGTCTCCAGATTACAGAATGCCTCCAGATGTGCATCAGAAACTACTACGGGTGTTCAGGAATCGATCAAAGCGTTGACAGTTTGAGACCTTAATCCCATGGAGAAATGAATGCATGGTGTCTGCTGTATTCAATCCCGATGCAATTCCTGTGTTTCATCAACACTTTGAAGGTCCACAGATTACAGAATGCCTCCAGATGTGAATCGGAAACTACTACTGGTCTTCCAGGGAAAGGTCAAAGCGTAGACTATTTGAGATATTACTCCCATGGAGGAAAGTGGGCATGGTGACTGTTGTATTCATTCCCGATGCAATTTCTGTGTTTCATCAAGACTCTGATGGTCCACAGATTACAGAATGCCTCCAGATGTGCATCGGAAACTACCACTGGTCTTCCAGGGAAGGATTAAAGCGTAGACTGTTTGAGACATTACTCCCATGGAGGAAAGTGCGCATGGTGACTGTTGTATTCAATCCCGATGAAATTTGTGTGGTTCATCAACACTCTGATAGTCCACAGATTACAGATTGCCACCAGATGTGCATCGGTAACTACTAGTGGTCTTCCTGGGAACGATCAAAGCGTAGACTGTTTGAGACATTACTCCCATGGAGGAAAGTGGGCATGGTACTGTTGTATTCAACCCCGATGCAATTTCTGTGTTTCATCAACACTTTGAAGCTCCACAGATTACAGAATGCCTCCAGATGTGCATCGGAAACTACTACTGGTCTTCCAGGGAACGATCAAATCGTAGACTGTGTGAGACATTACTACCATGGAGGAAAGTGGGCATGGTGACTGTTGCATTCAATCCCGATGCAATTTCTGTGTTTCATCAACACTCTGATAGTCCACAGATTACAGATTGCCACCAGATGTTCATCGGAAACTACTACTGGTCTTCCTGGGAACGATCAAAGCGTAGACTGTTTGAGAAATTACTCCCATGGAGGCATGTGTGCATGGTGACTGTTGTATTCAACCCCGATGCAATTTCTGTGTTTCATAAACACAATGATAGTCCACAGATTACAGAATGCCTCCAGATGTGCATCGGAAACTACTACTGGTCTTCCAGGGAACGATCAAAGCGTAAACTGTTAGAGACATAACTCGCGTGGAGGAAAGTGCGAATGGTGACTGTTGTATTCAATCCCGATCCAATTTCTGTGTTTCATCAACACTCAGATAGTCCACAGTTTACAGAATGCCTCCAGATGTGCATCGGAAACTACTACTGGTCTTCCAGGGAACGATCAACGAGCAGACTGCTTGACAATTACTCCCATGGAGGAAAGTGCGCATGGTGTCTGTTGTATTCAATCGCGATGCAATTTCTGCGTTTCATCAACACTTTGAAGGTCCACAGATTACAGAATGCCTCCAGATGTGCATCGGCAACTACTGCTGGTCTTACAGGGAACGATCAAATCGTACACTGTTTGAGACATTACTCCCATGGAAGAAAGTGCGCATGGTGACTGTTGTATACAATCCCGATGCAATTTCCGTGTTTCATCAACACTTTGATTGTCCACAGATTACAGATTGCCTTCAGATGTCCATCTTAAACTACTACTGGTCTTCCTGGGAACGATCAAATCATAGACTGTTTCAGACATTACTCCCATGAAGGAAAGTGCGGATGGTGACTGTTGTATTCAATCCCGATCTAATTTCTGTGTTTCATCATCGCTCTGATAGTCCACACTTTACAGATTGCCTCCAGATGTGCATCGGAAAGTACTACTGGTCTTCCTGGGAACGATCAAAGCGTAGACTGTTTGTGACATTATTCTTACGGAGGGAAGAGCGCATGGTGGTTGTTGTATTATATCCCGATGCAATTTCTGTGTTTCATCAACACTCGGAAAGTCTGCAGATTACAGAATGCCTCCAGATGTGAATCGGAAACTACTACTGGTCTTCCAGGGAAAGGTCAAAGCGTACACTGTTTGAGATATAACTCCCATGGAGGAAAGTGGGCATGGTGACTGTTGTAATCAATCCCGATGTAATGTCTGTGTTTCATCAACACACTGATTGTAAACAGGTAGAGAATGCCTCCAGATGGGGTTATTAAACTACTACTGGTCTTCCACGGAACGATCAAAGCGTAGACAGTTTGAGATACTACTCCCATGGAGGAAAGTGCGCATGGTGACTGTTGTATTCAATCCCGATGCAATTTCTGTTTTCATCAACACTCTGATAGTCCACAGATTACAGAATTCCTCCATATGTGCATCGGAAACTACTACTGGTCTTCCAAGGAACGATCAAAGCGTAAACTGTTTGAGACCATTACTACCATTGAGGAAAGTGCGCATGGTGACTGTTGTATTCAATCCCGATGCAGTTTCTGTGTTTCATCAACACTATGATAGTCCACAGATTACAGAATGCTTCAAGATGTGCATCAGAAACTACTACTGGTCTTCCAGGGAACGATCAAAGCGTGGACTGTTTGAGACATTACTCCTCTGTAGGAAAGTGCGCATGGTGACTGTTGTATTCAATCCCGATGCAATTTCTGTGTTTCATCAACACTCTGATAGTCCACAGATTACAGAATGCATCCAGATGTGCATCGGAAACTACTACTGGTCTTCCAGGGAACGATCAAAGCGTAGACTGTTTGAGACATAACTCATATGGATGGACGTGCGTATGGTGACTGTTGTATTCAATCCCGATGCAATTTCTGTGTTTCATCAACACTCTGATAGTCCACAGATTACAGATTGATACCTGATGTGCATTGGAAACTACTACTGGTCTTCCTGGGAACGATCAAAGCGTAGACTGTTTGAGACATCACTCCAATGGAGGCAAGTGTGCATGGTGACTGTTATATTCAATCCCGATGCAATTTCTGTGTTTCATCAAGACTCTGATGGTCCACAGATTACACTAAGCCTCCAGATGTGCATCGGAAACTACCACTGGTCTTCCAGGGACGGATCAAAGCGTAGGCTGTTTGAGACATTACTCCCATGGAGGAAAGTGCGCATGCTGACTGTTATATTCAATCCCGATGCAATTTCTGTGGTTCATCAACACTCTGATAGTCCACAGATTACAGATTGCCACCAGATGTGCATCGGAAACTACTGCTGGTCTTCCTGGGAACGATCAAAGCGTAGACTGTTTGAGAAATTACTCCCATGGAGGAAAGTGCGCATGGTGTCTGTTGTATTCAATCCCGATGCAATTTCTGTGTTTCATCAACACTCTGATTGTCCACAGATTACAGATTGCCTTCAGATGTGCATCGGAAACTACTACTGGTCTTCCTGGGAATGATCTAAGCATAGACAGTTTGAGACATTACTCACATGGAGGAAAGGGCGGATGGTGACTGTTGTTTTCAATCCCGATGCAATTTCTGTGTTTCATCAACACTCTGATAGTCCACAGATTACAGATTGCCTCCAGATGTGCATCGGAAACTACTACTGGTCTTCCTGGGAACGATCAAAGCATAAACTGTTTCAGACATTACTCCCATGAAGGAAAGTGCGGATGGTGACTGTTGTATTCAATGCCGATCTAATTTCTGTGTTTCATCCACGCTCTGATAGTCCACACTTTACAGATTGCCTCCAGATGTGCATCGGAAACTACTACTGGTCTTCCTGGGAACGATCAAAGCGTAGACTGTTTGTGACATTACTCCCACGGAGGGAAGTGCGCATGGTGGATGTTGTATTCAATCCCGATGCAATTTCTGTGTTTCATAAACACATTGAAGGTCCACAGATTTCAGAATGCCTCCAGATGTGCATCAGAAACTACTACTGGTCTTCCAGGGAACGATCAAATCTTGGACTGTTTGAGACATTACTCCTCTGTAGGAAAGTGCGCATGGTGACTGTTGTATTCAATCCCGATGCAATATCTGTGTTTCATCAACACTCTGATAGTCCACAGATTACAGATTGATTCCAGATGTGCATCGGAAACTACTACTGGTCTTACTGGGAACGATCAAAGCGTAGACTGTTTCAGACATTACTCCCATGGAGAAAAGTGCGGATGGTGACTGTTGTATTCAATCCCGATGCAATTTCTGTGTTTCATGAACGCTCTGATAGTCCACACATTACAGATTGCCTCCAGATGTGCATCGGAAACTACTACTGGTCTTCCTGGGAACGATCAAAGCGTAGACTGTTTGTGACATTACTCCCACGGAGGAAAGTGCGCATGGTGGATGTTGTATTCAATCCCGATGCAATTTCTGTGCTTCATCAACACTTTGAAGGTCCACAGATTACAGAATGCCACCAGATGTGAATCGGAAACTACTACTGGTCTTACAGGGAAAGATAAAAGCGTAGACTTTTTGAGACATTACTCCCATGGAGGAAAGTAGGCATGGTGACGGTTGTAATCAATCCCGATGTAATGTCTGTGTTTCATCAACACACTGATTGTAAACTGATACAGAATGCCACCAGATGGGATTAGGAAACTACTACTGGTCTTCCAGGGAACGATCAAAACGTAGACTGTTTGAGATATTTCTCCCATGCAGGAAAGTGCGCATGGTGACTGTTGTATTCAATCCCGATCCAATTTCTGTTTTCATCAACACTCTGATAGTCCACAGATTACAGAATTCCTCCAGATGTGCATCGGAAACTACAACTGGTCTTCCAGGGAACGATCAAAGCGTAAAATGTTTGAGACATTACTACCATGGAGGAAAGTGCGCATGGTGACTGTTGTATTCAATCCCGATGCAGTTTCTGTGTTTCATCAACACTATGATAGTCCACCGATTACAGAATGCTTCAAGATGTGCATCAGAAACTACTACTGGTCTTCCAGGGAACGATCAAAGCGTGGACTGTTTGAGACATTACTCCTCTGTAGGAAAGTGCGCATGGTGATCGTTGTATTCAATCCCGATGCAATTTCTGTGTTTCATTAACACTCTGATAGTCCACAGATTACAGAATGCCTCCAGATGTGCATCGGAAACTACTACTGGTCTTCCAGGGAACGATCAAAGCGTAGACTGTCTGAGACATTACTCCCATGGAGGAAAGTGAGCATGGTGACTGTTGTATTCAATCCCGATGCAATTTCTGTGTTTCATCAACACTCTGATAGTCCACAGATTACAGAATTCCTCCAGATGTGCATCGGAAACTACAACTGGTCTTCCAGGGAACGATCAAAGCGTAAACTGTTTGAGACATTACTACCATGGAGAAAAAGTGCGCATGGTGACTGTTGTATTCAATCCCGATGCAGTTTCTATGTTTCATCAACACTATGATAGTCCACAGATTACAGATTGACTTCAGATGTGCATCGGAAACTACTACTGGTCTTCCTGGGAATGATCTAAGCATAGACAGTTTGAGACATTACTCACATGGGGGAAAGGGCGGATGGTGACTGTTGTATTCAATCCCGATGCAATTTCTGTGTTTCATCAACACTCTGATAGTCCACGGATTACAGATTGCCTCCAGATGTGCATCGGAAACTACTACTGGTCTTCCAGGGAAAGGTCAATGCGTAGACTGTTTGAGATATTACTAACATGGAGGAAAGTGGGAATGGTGACTGTTGTATTCAATCCCGATGCAATTTCTGTGTTTCATCAAGACTCTGATGGTCCACAGATTACAGAATGCCTCCAGATGTGCATCGGAAACTACCACTGGTCTTCCAGGGAAGGATCAAAGCGTACGCTGTATGAGACATTACTCCCATTGAGGAAAGTGCGCATGGTGACTGTTGCATTCAATCCCGATGCAATTTCTGTGGTTCATCAACACTCTGATAGTCCACAGATTACAGATTGCCTCCAGATGTGCATCGGAAACTACCACTGGTCTTCCAGGGAAGGATCAAAGCGTAGACTGTATGAGACATTACTCCCATGGAGGAAAGTGCGCATGGTGACTGTTGCATTCAATCCCGATGCAATTTCTGTGGTTCATCAACACTCTGATAGTCCACAGATTACAGATTGCCACCAGATGTGCTTCGGAATCTATTACTGGTCTTTCTGGGAACGATCAAAGCGTAGACTGTTTGAGACATTACTCCCAAGGAGGAAAGTGTGCATGGTGACTGTTGTATTCAACCCCGATGCAATTTCTGTGTTTCATCAACACTTTGAAGGTCCACAGATTACAGAATGCCTCCAGATGTGCATCGGAAACTACTACTGGTCTTCCTGGGAACGATCAAAGCGTAGACTGTTTGTGACATTACTCCCACGGAGGAAAGTGCGCATGGTGAATGTTGTATTCAATCCCGATGCAATATCTGTGTTTCATGAACGCTCTGATAGTCCACACATTACAGATTTCCTCCAGATGTGCATCGGAAACTACTACTGGTCTTCCTGGGAATGATCTAAACATAGACTGTTTGAGACATTACTAACATGGAGGAAAGGGCGGATGGTGACTGTTGTATTGAATCCCGATGCAATTTCTGTGTTTCATCAAAACTGTGATAGTCCACAGATTACTGAGTGCCTCCAGATGTGCATCGGAAACAACTACTGGTCTTCCTGGGAACGATCAAATCAGAGGCTGTTTCAGACATGATTCCCATGGAGGTAAGTGCGGATGGTGACTGTTGTATTCAATCCCGATGCAATTTCTGTGTTTCATGAACGCTCTGATAGTCCACACATTACAGATTGCCTCCAGATGTGCATCGGAAACTACTACAGGTCTTCCTGGGAACGATCAAAGCGTAGACTGTTTGTGAAATTACTCCCACGGAGGAAAGTGCGCATGGTGGACGTTGTATTCAATCCCGATGCAATTTCTGTGTTTCATCAACACTCGGATAGTCTGCAGATTACAGAATGCCTCCAGATGTGCATCAGAAACTACTACGGGTGTTCAGGGATCGATCAAAGCGATGACAGTTTGAGACATTAATCCCATGGAGAAATAAATGCATTGTGTCTGTTGTATTCAATCCCGATGCAATTTCTGTGTTTCATCAACACTTTGAAGGTCTACAGATTACAGAATGCCTCCAGATGTGAATCGGAAACTACTACTGGTCTTACAGGGAAAGATAAAAGCGTAGACTTTTTCAGACATTACTCCCATGGAGGAAAGTAGGCACGGTGACTGTTGTAATCAATCCCGATGTAATGTCTGTGTTTCATCAACACACTGATTGTAAACAGATACAGAATGCCTCCAGATGGGATTAGGAAACTACTACTGGTCTTCCAGGGAACGATCAAAGCGTAGACTGTTTGAGATATTACTCCCATGCAGGAAAGTGCGCATGGTGACTGTTGTATTCAATCCCGATGCATTTTCTGTTTTCATCAACACTCTGCTAGTCCACAGATTACAGAATTCCTCCAGATGTGCATCGGAAACTACTACTGGTCTTCCAGGGAACGATCAAAGCGTAAACTGTTTGAGACATTAATACCACGGAGGAAAGTGCGCATGGTGACTGTTGTATTCAATCCCGATGCAATTTCTGTGTTTCATCAACACTACGATAATCCACAGTTTACAGAATGCTTCCAGATGTGCATCGGAAACTACTACTGGTCTTCCAGTGAACGATCAAAGCGTGTACTGTTTGAGACATTACTCCTATGTAGGAAAGTGCGCATGGTGAATGTTGTATTCAATCCCGATGCAATTTCTGTGTTTCATCAACACTCCGATAGTCCACTGATTACAGAATGCCTCCAGATGTGCATCGGAAACTACCACTGGTCTTCCAGTTAACGATCAAAGCGTAGACTCTTTTTGACATTACTCCCCTGGAGGAAAGTGTGCATGGTGACTGTTGTATTCAACCCCGATGCAATTTCTGTGTTTCATCATCACTTTGAAGGTCCACAGATTACAGAATGCCTCCAGATGTGCATCTGAAACTACTACTGGTCTTCCAGGGAACGATCAAAGCGTAAACTGTTAGAGACATAACTCGCGTGGAGGAAAGTGCGCATGGTGACAGTTGTATTCAATCCCGATGCAATTTCTGTGTTTCATCAACACTCAGATAGTCCACAGTTTACAGATTGCCTTCAGATGTGCATCGGAAACTACTACTGGTCTTCCAGGGAACCATCAACGCGCGGACTGCTTGAGAATTACTCCCATGGAGGAAAGTGCGCATGGTGACTGATGTATTCAATCCCGATGCAATTTCTGTGTTTCATCAACACTTTGAAGATCCACAGATTACAGAATACCTCCAGATGTGCATCGGAAACTACTTCTGGTCTTACAGGGAACGATCAAATCGTAGACTGTTTGAGACATTACTCCGGTGGAGCGAAGTGAGAATGGTGACTGTTGTATTCAATCCCAGCACAATTTCTGTGTTTCATCAACACTCTGATTGTCCACAGATTACAGGTTGCCTTCAGATGTGCATGGGAAACTACTACTGGACTTCCTGGGAATGATCTAAGCATAGACAGTTTGAGACATTACTCACATGGAGGAAAGGGCGGATGGTGACTGTTGTATTCAATCCCGATGCAATTTCTGTGTTTCATCAACACTTGAAAAGTCTGCAGATTACAGAATGCCTCCAGATGTGCATCAGAAACTACTACGGGTGTTCAGGGATCGATCAAAGCGTTGACAATTTGACACCTTAATCCCATGGAGAAATGAATGCATGGTGTCTGCTGTATTCAATCCCGATGCAATTCCTGTGTTTCAGCAACACTTTGAAGGTCCACAGATTACAGAATGCCTCCAGATGTGCATCGGAAACTACTATTGGTCTTCCAGGGAACGATCAACGCGCGGACTGCTTGTGAATTACTCCCATGGAGGAAAGTGCGCATGGTGACTGTTGTATTCAATCCCGATGCAATTTCTGTGTTTCAGCAACACTTTGAAGGTTTACAGATTACAGAATGCCTCCAGATGTGCATCAGAAACTACTACGGGTGTTCAGGGATCGATCAAAGCGATGACAGTTTGAGACATTAATCCCATGGAGAAATAAATGCATTGTGTCTGTTGTATTCAATCCCGATGCAATTTCTGTGTTTCATCAACACTTTGAAGGTCCACAGATTACAGAATGCCTCCAGATGTGAATCGGAAACTACTACTGGTCTTACAGGGAAAGATAAAAGCGTAGACTTTTTCAGACATTACTCCCATGGAGGAAAGTAGGCACGGTGACTGTTGTAATCAATCCCGATGTAATGTCTGTGTTTCATCAACACACTGATTGTAAACAGATAAAGAATGCCTCCAGATGGGATTAGGAAACTACTACTGGTCTTCCAGGGAACGATCAAAGCGTAGACTGTTTGAGATATTACTCCCATGCAGGAAAGTGCGCATGGTGACTGTTGTATTCAATGCCGATGCAATTTCTGTGTTTCATCAACACTCCGATAGTCCACTGATTACAGAATGTCTCCAGATGTGCATCGGAATCTACCACTGGTCTTCCAGTTAACGATCAAATCGTAGACTGTTTTTGACATTACTCCCCTGGAGGAAAGTGTGCATGGTGACTGTTGTATTCCACCCCGATGCAATTTCTGTGTTTCATCAACACTTTGAAGGTCCACAGATTACAGAATGCCTCCAGATGTGCATCGGAAACTACTACTGGTCTTCCAGGGAAAGATCAAAGCGTAGACTGTCTGAGACATTACTTCCATGGGGGAAAGTCCGCATGGTGACTGTTGTATTCAATCCCGATGCAATTTCATAGTTTCAACAACACTCTGATAGTAAACAGATTAGAGAAACCTCCAGATGTGCATCGAAAACTACTACTGGTCTTCCAGGGAACGATCAAATCGTGGACTGTTTGAGACATTACTCCCATGGAGGAGAGTGGTCATGGTGAATGTTGTATTCAATCCCGATGCAATTTCTGTGTTTCATCAACACTCGGAAAGTCCACAGATTACAGAATGCCTCTAGATGTACATCGGAAACTACTACTGGTCTTCAGGGAACGATCAATGCGATGACTGTTTGAGACATTATTCCCATGGAGAAATGTACGCATGGTGCCTGTTGTAATCAGTC
The DNA here is from genome assembly GCF_023897955.1 of Schistocerca gregaria. NCBI lineage: Eukaryota > Metazoa > Arthropoda > Insecta > Orthoptera > Acrididae > Schistocerca > Schistocerca gregaria. Next base: position 10,350,355 of record NC_064927.1, read on the forward strand.
CCGATGTAATTTCTGTGTTTCATCAAGACTCTGATAGTCCACAGATTACAGAATGCCTCCAGATGTGCATCGGAAACTACCACTGGTCTTCCAGTTAACGATCAATGCGTAGACTGTTTGAGATATTACTCCCATGGAGGAAAGTGCCCATGGTGACTGTTGTATTCAATCCCGATGCAATTTCTGTGTTCATCAACACTCTGATAGTCCACAGATGACAGAATGCCCCCAGATGTGCATCTGAAACAACTACTGGTCTTCCAGGGAACGAATAAAGCGTAAACTGTTAGAGACATAACTCGCGTGGAGGAAAGTGCGGATGGTGACAGTTGTATTCAATCCCAATGCAATTTCTGTGTTTCATCAACACTCAGATAGTCCACAGTTTACAGATTGCCTTCAGATGTGCATCGGAAACTACTACTGGTCTTCCAGGGAACCATCAACGCGCGGACTGCTTGAGAATTACTCCCATGGTGGAAAGTGCGCATGGTGACTGTTGTATTCAATCCCGATGCAATTTCTGTGTTTCATCAACACTTTGAAGATCCACAGATTACAGAATGCCTCCAGATGTGCATCGGAAACTGCTGCTGGTCTTACAGGGAACGATCAAATCGTAGACTGTTTGAGACAATACTCCGGTGGAGCGAAGTGCGAATGGTGACTGTTGTATTCAATCCCGACGCAATTTCTGTGTTTCATCAACACTCTGATTGTCCACAGATTACAGATTGCCTTCAGATGTGCATGGGAAACTACTACTGGACTTCCTGGGAATGATCTAAGCATAGACAGTTTGAGACATTACTCACATTTAGGAAAGGGCGGATGGTGACTGTTGTATTCAATCCCGATGCAATTTCTGTGTTTCATCAACACTTGAAAAGTCTGCAGATTACAGAATGCCTCCAGATGTGCATCAGAAACTACTACGGGTGTTCAGGGATCGATCAAAGCGTTGACAGTTTGAGACCTTAATCCCATGGGGAAATGAATGCATGGTGTCTGCTGTATTCAATCCCGATGCAATTCCTGTGTTTCAGCAACACTTTGAAGGTCCACAGATTACAGAATGCCTCCAGATGTGAATCGGAAACTACTACTGGTCTTCCAGGAAAGATCAAAGCGTAGACTGTTTGAGATATTACTCCCATGGAAGGAAGAGGGCATGGTGACTGTTGTAATCAATCCCCACGTAATTACAGTGTTTCATCAACATACTGATTGTAAACAGATAGAGAATGCCTCCAGATGGGATTATTAAACTACTACTGGTCTTCCACGGAACGATCAATGCGTAGGCTGTTTGAGATATTACTCCCATGGAGGAAAGTGCGCATGGTGACTGTTGTATTCAATCCCGATGCAATTTCTGTGTTCATCAACACTCTGATAGTCCACAGATGACAGAATACCCCCAGATGTGCATCGGAAACTACTACTGGTCTTCCAGGGAACGATCAAAGCGTAAACTGTTAGAGTCATAACTCGCGTGGAGGAAAGTGCGCATGGTGACTGTTGTATTCAATGCCGATGCAATTTCTGTGTTTCATCAACACTCAGATAGTCCACAGTTTACAGAATGCCTCCAGATGTGCATCGGAAACTACTATTGGTCTTCCAGGGAACGATCAACGCGCAGACTGCTTGAGAATTACTCCCATGGAGGAAAGTGCGCATGGTGACTGTTGTATTCAATCCCGATGCAATTTCTGTGTTTCATCAACACTTTGAAGATCCACAGATTACAGAATGCCTCCAGATGTGCATCGGAAACTGCTGCTGGTCTTACAGGGAACGATCAAATCGTAGACTGTTTGAGACAATACTCCGGTGGAGCGAAGTGCGAATGGTGACTGTTGTATTCAATCCCGATGCAATTTCTGTGTTTCATCACCACTCTGATTGTCCACAGATTACAGATTGCCTTCAGATGTGCATCGGAAACTACTACTTTACTTCCTGGGAATGATCTAAGCATAGACAGTTTGAGACATTATTCACATGGAGGAAAGTGCGGATGGTGACTGTTGTATTCAATCCCGATGCAATTTCTGTGTTTCATCAACACTTGGAAAGTCTGCAGATTACAGAATGCCTCCAGATGTGCATCAGAAACTACTACGGGTGTTCAGGGATCGATCAAAGCGTTGACAGTTTGAGACCTTAATCCCATGGAGAAATGAATGCATTGTGTCTGCTGTATTCAATCCCAATGCTATTCCTGTGTTTCAGCAACACTTTGAAGGTCCACAGATTACAGAATGCCTCCAGATGTGAATCGGAAACTACTACTGGTCTTCCAGGAAAGATCAAAGCGTAGACTGTTTGAGATATTACTCCCATGGAGGAAAGTGGGCATGGTGACTGTTGTAATCAATCCCGACGTAATTAAAGTGTTTCATCAACATACTGATTGTAAACAGATAGAGAATGCCTCCAGATGGGATTATTAAACTACTACTGGTCTTCCACGGAACGATCAATGCGTAGACTGTTTGAGATATTACTCCCATGGAGGAAAGTGCGCATGGTGACTGTTGTATTCAATCCCGATGCAATTTCTGTGTTCATCAACACTCTGATAGTCCACAGACGACAGAATGCTCCCAGATGTGCATCGGAAACTACTACTGGTCTTCCAGGGAACGACCAAAGCGTAAACTGTTAGAGACATAACTCGCGTGGAGGAAAGTGCACATGGTGACTGTTGTATTCAATTCCGATGCAATTTCTGTGTTTCATCAACACTCAGATAGTCCACAGTTTACAGAATGCCTCCAGATGTGCATCGGAAACTACTACTGGTCTTCCAGGGAACGATCAACGCGCGGACTGCTTGAGAATTACTCCCATGGAGGAAAGTGCGCATGGTGACTGTTGTATTCAATCCCGATGCAATTTCTGTGTTCATCAACACTCTGATAGTCCACAGATGACAGAATGCCCCCAGATGTGCATCTGAAACAACTACTGGTCTTCCAGGGAACGAATAAAGCGTAAACTGTTAGAGACATAACTCGCGTGGAGGAAAGTGCGCATGGTGACAGTTGTATTCAATCCCAATGCAATTTCTGTGTTTCATCAACACTCAGATAGTCCACAGTTTACAGATTGCCTTCAGATGTGCATCGGAAACTACTACTGGTCTTCCAGGGAACCATCAACGCGCGGACTGCTTGAGAATTACTCCCATGGTGGAAAGTGCGCATGGTGACTGATGTATTCAATCCCGATGCAATTTCTGTGTTTCATCAACACTTTGAAGATCCACAGATTACAGAATACCTCCAGATGTGCATCGGAAACTACTTCTGGTCTTACAGGGAACGATCAAATCGTAGACTGTTTGAGACATTACTCCGGTGGAGCGAAGAGCGAATGGTGACTGTTGTATTCAATCCCGACGCAATTTCTGTGTTTCATCAACACTCTGATTGTCCACAGATTACAGATTGCCTTCAGATGTGCATGGGAAACTACTACTGGACTTCCTGGGAATGATCTAAGCATAGACAGTTTGAGACATTACTCACATTTAGGAAAGGGCGGATGGTGACTGTTGTATTCAATCCCGATGCAATTTCTGTGTTACATCAACACTTGAAAAGTCTGCAGATTACAGAATGCCTCCAGATGTGCATCAGAAACTACTACGGGTGTTCAGGGATCGATCAAAGCGTTGACAGTTTGAGACCTTAATCCCATGGGGAAATGAATGCATGGTGTCTGCTGTATTCAATCCCGATGCAATTCCTGTGTTTCAGCAACACTTTGAAGGTCCACAGATTACAGAATGCCTCCAGATGTGAATCGGAAACTACTACTGGTCTTCCAGGAAAGATCAAAGCGTAGACTGTTTGAGATATTACTCCCATGGAAGGAAGAGGGCATGGTGACTGTTGTAATCAATCCCCACGTAATTACAGTGTTTCATCAACATACTGATTGTAAACAGATAGAGAATGCCTCCAGATGGGATTATTAAACTACTACTGGTCTTCCACGGAACGATCAATGCGTAGGCTGTTTGAGATATTACTCCCATGGAGGAAAGTGCGCATGGTGACTGTTGTATTCAATGCCGATGCAATTTCTGTGTTCATCAACACTCTGATAGTCCACAGACGACAGAATGCTCCCAGATGTGCATCGGAAACTACTACTGGTCTTCCAGGGAACGACCAAAGCGTAAACTGTTAGAGACATAACTCGCGTGGAGGAAAGTGCACATGGTGACTGTTGTATTCAATTCCGATGCAATTTCTGTGTTTCATCAACACTCAGATAGTCCACAGTTTACAGAATGCCTCCAGATGTGCATCGGAAACTACTACTGGTCTTCCAGGGAACGATCAACGCGCGGACTGCTTGAGAATTACTCCCATGGAGGAAAGTGCGCATGGTGACTGTTGTATTCAATCCCGATGCAATTTCTGTGTTTCATCAACACTCGGAAAGTCCACAGATTACAGAATGCCTCTAGATGTACATCGGAAACTACTACTGGTCTTCAGGGAACGATCAATGCGATGACTGTTTGAGACATTATTCCCATGTAGAAATGTACGCATGGTGCCTGTTGTAATCAGTCCTGATGTAATTTCTGTGTTTCATCAAGACTCTGATAGTCCACAGATTACAGAATGCATCCAGATGTGCATCGGAAACTACCACTGGTCTTCCAGTTAACGATCAATGCGTAGACTGTTTGAGATATTACTCCCATGGAGGAAAGTGCCCATGGTGACTGATGTATTCAATCCCGATGCAATTTCTGTGTTCATCAACACTCTGATAGTCCACAGATGACAGAATGCCCCCAGATGTGCATCTGAAACAACTACTGGTCTTCCAGGGAACGAATAAAGCGTAAACTGTTAGAGACATAACTCGCGTGGAGGAAAGTGCGCATGGTGACAGTTGTATTCAATCCCAATGCAATTTCTGTGTTTCATCAACACTCAGATAGTCCACAGTTTACAGATTGCCTTCAGATGTGCATCGGAAACTACTACTGGTCTTCCAGGGAACCATCAACGCGCGGACTGCTTGAGAATTACTCCCATGGTGGAAAGTGCGCATGGTGACTGATGTATTCAATCCCGATGCAATTTCTGTGTTTCATCAACACTTTGAAGATCCACAGATTACAGAATACCTCCAGATGTGCATCGGAAACTACTTCTGGTCTTACAGGGAACGATCAAATCGTAGACTGTTTGAGACATTACTCCGGTGGAGCGAAGAGCGAATGGTGACTGTTGTATTCAATCCCGACGCAATTTCTGTGTTTCATCAACACTCTGATTGTCCACATATTACAGATTGCCTTCAGATGTGCATGGGAAACTACTACTGGACTTCCTGGGAATGATCTAAGCATAGACAGTTTGAGACATTACTCACATTTAGGAAAGGGCGGATGGTGACTGTTGTATTCAATCCCGATGCAATTTCTGTGTTACATCAACACTTGAAAAGTCTGCAGATTACAGAATGCCTCCAGATGTGCATCAGAAACTACTACGGGTGTTCAGGGATCGATCAAAGCGTTGACAGTTTGAGACCTTAATCCCATGGGGAAATGAATGCATGGTGTCTGCTGTATTCAATCCCGATGCAATTCCTGTGTTTCAGCAACACTTTGAAGGTCCACAGATTACAGAATGCCTCCAGATGTGAATCGGAAACTACTACTGGTCTTCCAGGAAAGATCAAAGCGTAGACTGTTTGAGATATTACTCCCATGGAAGGAAGAGGGCATGGTGACTGTTGTAATCAATCCCCACGTAATTACAGTGTTTCATCAACATACTGATTGTAAACAGATAGAGAATGCCTCCAGATGGGATTATTAAACTACTACTGGTCTTCCACGGAACGATCAATGCGTAGGCTGTTTGAGATATTACTCCCATGGAGGAAAGTGCGCATGGTGACTGTTGTATTCAATCCCGATGCAATTTCTGTGTTCATCAACACTCTGATAGTCCACAGATGACAGAATACCCCCAGATGTGCATCGGAAACTACTACTGGTCTTCCAGGGAACGATCAAAGCGTAAACTGTTAGAGTCATAACTCGCGTGGAGGAAAGTGCGCATTGTGACTGTTGTATTCAATGCCGATGCAATTTCTGTGTTTCATCAACACTCAGATAGTCCACAGTTTACAGAATGCCTCCAGATGTGCATCGGAAACTACTATTGGTCTTCCAGGGAACGATCAACGCGCGGACTGCTTGAGAATTACTCCCATGGAGGAAAGTGCGCATGGTGACTGTTGTATTCAATCCCGATGCAATTTCTGTGTTTCATCAACACTTTGAAGATCCACAGATTACAGAATGCCTCCAGATGTGCATCGGAAACTGCTGCTGGTCTTACAGGGAACGATCAAATCGTAGACTGTTTGAGACATTCCTCCGGTGGAGCGAAGTGCGAATGGTGACTGTTGTATTCAATCCCGATGCAATTTCTGTGTTTCATCAACACTCTGATTGTCCACAGATTACAGATTGCCTTCAGATGTGCATCGGAAACTACTACTTTACTTCCTGGGAATGATCTAAGCATAGACAGTTTGAGACATTATTCACATGGAGGAAAGGGCGGATGGTGACTGTTGTATTCAATCCCGATGCAATTTCTGTGTTTCATCAACACTTGGAAAGTCTGCAGATTACAGAATGCCTCCAGATGTGCATCAGAAACTACTACGGGTGTTCAGGGATCGATCAAAGCGTTGACAGTTTGAGACCTTAATCCCATGGAGAAATGAATGCATGGTGTCTGCTGTATTCAATCCCAATGCTATTCCTGTGTTTCAGCAACACTTTGAAGGTCCACAGATTACAGAATGCCTCCAGATGTGAATCGGAAACTACTACTGGTCTTCCAGGAAAGATCAAAGCGTAGACTGTTTGAGATATTACTCCCATGGAGGAAAGTGGGCATGGTGACTGTTGTAATCAATCCCGACGTAATTAAAGTGTTTCATCAACATACTGATTGTAAACAGATAGAGAATGCCTCCAGATGGGATTATTAAACTACTACTGGTCTTCCACGGAACGATCAATGCGTAGACTGTTTGAGATATTACTCCCATGGAGGAAAGTGCGCATGGTGACTGTTGTAATCAATCCCGATGCAATTTCTGTGTTCATCAACCCTCTGATAGTCCACAGACGACACAATGCTCCCAGATGTGCATCGGAAACTACTACTGGTCTTCCAGGGAACTTCCAAAGCGTAAACTGTTAGAGACATAACTCGCGTGGAGGAAAGTGCACATGGTGACTGTTGTATTCAATTCCGATGCAATTTCTGTGTTTCATCAACACTCAGATAGTCCACAGTTTACAGAATGCCTCCAGATGTGCATCGGAAACTACTACTGGTCTTCCAGGGAACGATCATTGCGCGGACTGCTTGAGAATTACTCCCATGGATTAAAGTGCGCATGGTGACTGTTGTATTCAATCCCGATGCAATTTCTGTGTTTCATCAACACTTTGAAGATCCACAGATTACAGAATGCCTCCAGATGTGCATCGGAAACTGCTGCTGGTCTTACAGGGAACGATCAAATCGTAGACTGTTTGAGACATTCCTCCGGTGGAGCAAAGTGCGAATGGTGACTGTTGTAATCAATCCCGATGTAATTACTGTGTTTCATCAACATACTGATTGTAAACAGATAGAGAATGCCTCCAGATGGGATTATTAAACTACTACTGGTCTTCCACGGAGCGATCAAAACGTAGACTGTTTGAGATATTACTCCCATGGAGGAAAGAGCGCATGGTGACTGTTGTATTCAATGCCGATGCAATTTCTGTGTTTCATCAACACTCAGATAGTCCACAGTTTACAGAATGCCTCCAGATGTGCATCGGAAACTACTATTGGCCTTCCAGGGAACGATCAACGCGCGGACTGCTTGAGAATTACTCCCATGGAGGAAAGTGCGCATGGTGAATGTTGTATTCAATCCCGATGCAATTTCTGTGTTTCATCAACACTCGGAAAGTCTGCAGATTACAGAATGCCTCCTGATGTGCATCAGAAACTACTACGGGTGTTCAGGGATCGATCAAAGCGATGACAGTTTGAGACATTAATCCCATGGAGAAATAAATGCATTGTGTCTGTTGTATTCAATCCCGATGCAATTTCTGTGTTTCATCAACACTTTGAAGGTCCACAGATTACAGAATGCCTCCAGATGTGAATCGGAAACTACTACTGGTCTTACAGGGAAAGATAAAAGCGTAGACTTTTTCAGACATTACTCCCATGGAGGAAAGTAGGCATGGTGACTGTTGTAATCAATCCCGATGTAATGTCTGTGTTTCATCAACACACTGATTGTAAACAGATACAGAATGCCTCCAGATGGGATTAGGAAACTACTACTGGTCTTCCAGGGAACGATCAAAGCGTAGACTGTTTGAGATATTACTCCCATGCAGGAAAGTGCGCATGGTGACAGTTGTATTCAATCCCGATGCAATTTCTGTTTTCATCAACACTCTGCTAGTCCACAGATTACAGAATTCCTCCAGATGTGCATCGGAAACTACTACTGGTCTTCCAGGGAACGATCAAAGCGTAAACTGTTTGAGACATTAATACCATGGAGGAAAGTGCGCATGGTGACTGTTGTATTCAATCCCGATGCAATTTCTGTGTTTCATCAACACTATGATAGGCCACAGTTTACAGAATGCTTCCAGATGTGCATCGGAAACTACTACTGGTCTTTCGGTGAACGATCAAAGCGTGTACTGTTTGAGGCATTACTCCTATGTAGGAAAGTGCGCATGGTGAATGTTGTATTCAATCCCGATGCAATTACTGTGTTTCATCAAAACTCCGATAGTCCACTGATTACAGAATGCCTCCAGATGTGCATCGGAAACTACCACTGGTCTTCCAGTTAACGATCAAAGCGTAGACTCTTTTTGACATTACTCCCCTGGAGGAAAGTGTGCATGGTGACTGTTGTATTCAACCCCGATGCAATTTCTGTGTTTCATCAACACTTTGAAGGTCCACAGATTACAGAATGCCTCCAGATGTGCATCGGAAACTACTACTGGTCTTCCAGGGAAAGATGAAAGCGTAGACTGTCTGCGACATTACTTCCATTTAGGAAAGTCCGCATGGTGACTGTTGTATTCAATCCCGATGCAATTTCATAGTTTCAACAACACTCTGATAGTAAACAGATTAGAGAAACCTCCAGATGTGCATCGAAAACTACTACTGGTCTTCCAGGGAACGATCAAATCGTCGACTGTTTGAGACATTACTCCCATGGAGGAGAGTGGTCATGGTGAATGTTGTATTCAATCCCGATGCAATTTCTGTGTTTCATCAACACTCGGAAAGTCCACAGATTACAGAATGCCTCTAGATGTACATCGGAAACTACTACTGGTCTTCAGGGAACGATCAATGCGATGACAGTTTGAGACATTATTCCCATGGAGAAATGTACGCATGGTGCCTGTTGTAATCAGTCCCGATGTAATTTCTGTGTTTCATCAGGACTCTGATAGTCCACAGATTACAGAATGCCTCCAGATGTGCATCGGAAACTACCACTGGTCTTCCAGTTAACGATCAATGCGTAGACTGTTTGAGATATTACTACCATGGAGGAAAGTGCCCATGGTGACTGTTGTATTCAATCCCGATGCAATTTCTGTGTTCATCAACACTCTGATAGTCCACAGATGACAGAATGCCCCCAGATGTGCATCTGAAACAACTACTGGTCTTCCAGGGAACGATCAAAGCGTAAACTGTTAGAGACATAACTCGCGTGGAGGAAAGTGCGCGTGGTGACTGTTGTATTTAATCCCGATGCAATTTTTGTGTTTAATCGACACTTTGATGGTCTACAGTTTACAGAATGCCTCCAGATGTGCATCGGAAACTACTACTGGTCTTCCAGGGAACGATCAAAGCGTAGACTGGTTGATACATTAGTCCCGTGGAAAAAAGTGCTCATGGTGACTGTTGTATTCAATCGCGATGCTATTTCTATGTTTCATCAACACTCTAATTGTCCACAGATTACAGATTGCCTTCAGATGTGCATGGGAAACTACTACTGGACTTCCTGGGAATGATCTAAGCATAGACAGTTTGAGACATTATTCACATGGAGGAAAGGGCGGATGGTGACTGTTGTATTCAATCCCGATGCAATTTCTGTGCTTCATCAACACTTGGAAAGTCTGCAGATTACAGAATGCCTCCAGATGTGCATCAGAAACTACTACGGGTGTTCAGGGATCGATCAAAGCGTTGACAGTTTGAGACCTTAATCCCATGGAGAAATGAATGCATGGTGTCTGCTGTATTCAATCCCAATGCTATTCCTGTGTTTCAGCAACACTTTGAAGGTCCACAGATTACAGAATGCCTCCAGATGTGAATCGGAAACTGCTGCTGGTCTTACAGGGAACGATCAAATCGTAGACTGTTTGAGACATTACTCCGGTGGAGCGAAGTGCGAATGGTGACTGTTGTATTCAATCCCGATGCAATTTCTGTGTTTCATCAACACTCTGATTGTCCACAGATTACAGATTGCCTTCAGATGTGCATCGGAAACTACTACTTTACTTCCTGGGAATGATCTAAGCATTGACAGTTTGAGACATTATTCACATGGAGGAAAGGGCGGATGGTGACTGTTGTATTCAATCCCGATGCAATTTCTGTGCTTCATCAACACTTGGAAAGTCTGCAGATTACAGAATGCCTCCAGATGTGCATCAGAAACTACTACGGGTGTTCAGGGATCGATCAAAGCGTTGACAGTTTGAGACCTTAATCCCATGGAGAAATGAATGCATGGTGTCTGCTGTATTCAATCCCAATGCTATTCCTGTGTTTCAGCAACACTTTGAAGGTCCACAGATTACAGAATGCCTCCAGATGTGAATCGGAAACTACTACTGGTCTTCCAGGAAAGATCAAAGCGTAGACTGTTTGAGATATTACTCCCATGGAGGAAAGTGGGCATGGTGACTGTTGTAATCAATCCCGACGTAATTAAAGTGTTTCATCAACATACTGATTGTAAACAGATAGAGAATGCCTCCAGATGGGATTATTAAACTACTACTGGTCTTCCACGGAACGATCAATGCGTAGACAGTTTGAGATATTACTCCCATGGAGGAAAGTGCGCATGGTGACTGTTGTATTCAATCCCGATGCAATTTCTGTGTTCATCAACACTCTGATAGTCCACAGACGACAGAACGCTCCCAGATGTGCATCGGAAACTACTACTGGTCTTCCAGGGAACGACCAAAGCGTAAACTGTTAGAGACATAACTCGCGTGGAGGAAAGTGCACATGGTGACTGTTGTATTCAATTCCGATGCAATTTCTGTGTTTCATCAACACTCAGATAGTCCACAGTTTACAGAATGCCTCCAGATGTGCATCGGAAACTACTACTGGTCTTCCAGGGAACGATCAACGCGCGGACTGCTTGAGAATTACTCCCTTGGAGGAAAGTGCGCATGGTGACTGTTGTATTCAATCCCGATGCAATTGCTGTGTTTCATCAACACTTTGAAGATCCACAGATTACAGAATGCCTCCAGATGTGCATCGGAAACTGCTGCTGGTCTTACAGGGAACGATCAAATCGTAGACTGTTTGAGACATTCCTCCGGTGGAGCGAAGTGCGAATGGTGACTGTTGTATTCAATCCCGATGCAATTTCTGTGTTTCATCAACACTCTGATTGTCCACAGATTACAGATTGCCTTCAGATGTGCCCCGGAAACTACTATTGGACTTCCTGGGAATGATATAAGCATAGACAGTTTGAGAATTTACTCACATGGAGGAAAGGGCGGATGGTGACTGTTGTATTCAATCTCGATGCAATTTCTGTGTTTCATCAACACTTGGAAAGTCTGCAGATTACAGAATGCCTCCAGATGTGCATCAGAAACTACTACGGGTGTTCAGGGATCTATCAAAGCGTTGACAGTTTGAGACCTTAATCCCATGGAGAAATGAATGCATGGTGTCTGCTGTATTCTATCCCGATGCAATTCCTGTGTTTCAGCAACACTTTGAAGGTCCACAGATTACAGAATGCGTCCAGATGTGAATCGGAAACTTCTACTGGTCTTCCAGGGAAAGATCAAAGCGTAGACTGTTTGAGATATTACTCCCATGGAGGAAAGTGGGCATGGTGACTGTTGTAATCAATCCCGATGTAATTACTGTGTTTCATCAACATACTGATTGTAAACAGATAGAGAATGCCTCCAGATGGGATTATTAAACTACTACTGGTCTTCCACGGAGCGATCAAAGCGTAGACTGTTTGAGATATTACTCCCGTGGAGGAAAGTGCGCATGGTGACTGTTGTATTCAATCCCGATGCAATTTCTGTTTTCATCAACACTCTGATAGTCCACAGATTACAGAATACTTCAAGATGTGCATCAGAAACTACTACTGGTCTTCCAGGGAACGATCAAAGCGTGGACTGTTTGAGACATTACTCCTCTGTAAGAAAGTGCGCATTGTGACTGTTGTATTCAATCCCGATGCAATTTCTGTGTTTCATCAACACTCCGATAGTCCACAGATTACAGAATGCCTCCAGATGTGCGTCGGAAACAACTACTGGTCTTCCAGGGAACGATCAAAGCGTAGACTGTTTGAGACATAACTCAGATGGATGAACGTGCGCATGGTGACTGTTGTATTCAATCCCGATGCAATTTCTGTGATTCAACAACACCCTGATAGTCCACAGATTACAGAATGCCTCCAGATGTGCATCGGAAACTACTGCTGGTCTTACAGGGAACGATCAAATCGTAGTCTGTTTGAGACATTACTCCGGTGGAGCGAAGAGCGAATGGTGACTGTTGTATTCAATCCCGATGCAATTTCTGTGTTTCATCAACGCTCGGATAGTCCACACTTTATAGATTGCCTCCAGATGTGCATCGGAAACTACTACTGGTCTTCCTGGGAACGATCAAAGCGTAGACTGATTGTGACATTACTCCCACGGAGGGAAGTGCGCATGGTGGATGTTGTATTCAATCCCGATGCAATTTCTGTGTTTCATCAACACTCGGAAAGTCTGCAGATTACAGAATGCCTCCAGATGTGCATCAGAAACTACTACAGGTGTTCAGCTATCGATCAAAGCGTTGACAGTTTGAGACCTTAATCCCATGGAGAAATGAATGCATGGTGTCTGCTGTATTCAATCCCGATGCAATTCCTGTGTTTCATCAACACTTTGAAGGTCCACAGATAACACAATGCCTCCAGATGTGAATCGGAAACTACTACTGGTCTTCCAGGGAAAGATCAAAGCGTAGACACTTTGACATATTACTCCCATGGAGGAAAGTTGTCATGGTGACTGTTGTAATCAATCCCAATGTAATGTCTGTGTTTCATCAACACACTGTTTGTAAACAGATAGAGAATGACTCCACATGGGATTATTAAACTACTACTGGTCTTCCACGGAACGATCAAAGTGTAGACTGTTTGAGATATTACTCCCATGGAGGAAATTGCGCATGGTGACTGTTGTATTCAATCCCGATGCAATTTCTGTTTTCATCAACACTCTGATAGTCCACAGATTACAGAAGTCCTCCATATGTGCATCGGAAACTACAACTGGTCTTCCAGGGAACGATCAAAGCGTAAACTGTTTGAGACCATTACTACCATGGAGGAAAGTGCGCATGGTGATTGTTGTATTCAATCCCGATGCAGTTTCTGTGTTTCATCAACACTATGATAGTCCACAGATTACGGAATGCTTCAAGATGTGCATCAGAAATTACTACTGGTCTCCCAGGGAACGATCAAAGCGTGGACTGTTTGAGACATTACTTCTCTGTAGGAAAGTGCGCATGGTGACTGTTGTATTCAATCCCGATGCAATTTCTGTGTTTCATCAACACTCTGATAGTCCACAGATTACAGAATGCCTCCAGATGTGCGTCGGAAACTACTACTGGTCTTCCAGGGGACGATCAAAGCGTAGACTGTTTGAGACATAACTCATATGGATGAACGTGCGCATGGTGACTGTTGTATTAAATCCTGATGCAATTTCTGTGATTCAACAACACCCTGATAGTCCACAGATTAAAAATGCCTCCAGATGTGCATCGGAATCTACTACTGGTCTTCCAGGGAACGATCAAAGCGTAGACTGTCTGAGACATTACTCCCATGGAGGAAAGTGCGCATGATGACTGTTGTATTCAATCCCGATGCAATTTCTGGGTTTCATCAACACTCTGATAGTCCACAGATTACAGATTGCCACCAGATGTGCATCGGAAACTACTACTTGTCTTCCTTGGAACGATCAAATCGTAGACTGTTTGAGACATTACTCCGGTGGAGCGAAAGGCGAATGGTGACTGTTGTATTCAATCCCGATGCAATTTCTGTGTTTCAGCAACACTCTGATGGTCCACAGATTACAGAATGCCACCAGATGTGCATCGGAAACTACCACTGGTCTTCCAGGGAACGATCAAAACGTAGACTGTTTGAGACATTACTCCGGTGGAGCGAAGTGCGAATGGTGACTGTTGTATTCAATCCCGATGCAATTTCTGTGTTTCATCAACACTCTGATGGTCCACAGATTACAGAATGCCACCAGATGTGCATCGGAAACTACCACTGGTCTTCCAGGGAACGATCAAAGCGTAGACTGTTTCAGACATTACTCCCATGGAGGTGTGTGCGGATGGTGACTGTTGTATTCAATCCCGATGCAATTTCTGTGTTCATCAACACTCTGATAGTCCACAGATGACAGATTACCCCCAGATGTGCATCGGAAACTACTACTGGTCGTCCAGGGAACGATCAAAGCGTAAACTGTTAGAGTCATAACTCGCGTGGAGGAATGTGCGCATGGTGACTGTTGTATTCAATGCCGATGCAATTTCTGTGTTTCATCAACACTCAGATAGTCCACAGTTTACAGAATGCCTCCAGATGTGCATCGGAAACTACTATTGGTCTTCCAGGGAACGATCAACGCGCGGACTGGTTGAGAATTACTCCCATGGAGGAAAGTGCGCATGGTGACTGTTGTATTCAATCCTGATGCAATTTCTGTGTTTCATCAACACTTTGAAGATCCACAGATTACAGAATGCCTCCAGATGTGCATCGGAAACTGCTGCTGGTCTTCCAGGGAACGATCAAATCGTAGACTGTTTGAGACATTACTCCGGTGGAGCGAAGTGCGAATGGTGACTGTTGTATTCAATCCCGATGCAATTTCTGTGTTTCATCAACACTCTGATTGTCCACAGATTACAGATTGCCTTCAGATGTGCATCGGAAACTACTACTTTACTTCCTGGGAATGATCTAAGCATAGACAGTTTGAGACATTATTCACATGGAGGAAAGGGCGGATGGTGACTGTTGTATTCAATCCCGATGCAATTTCTGTGCTTCATCAACACTTGGAAAGTCTGCAGATTACAGAATGCCTCCAGATGTGCATCAGAAACTACTACGGGTGTTCAGGGATCGATCAAAGCGTTGACAGTTTGAGACCTTAATCCCATGGAGAAATGAAAGCATGGTGTCTGCTGTATTCAATCCCAATGCTATTCATGTGTTTCAGCAACACTTTGAAGGTCCACAGATTACAGAATGCCTCCAGATGTGAATCGGAAACTACTACTGGTCTTCGAGGAAAGATCAAAGCGTAGACTGTTTGAGATATTACTCCCATGGAGGAAAGTGTGCATGGTGACTGTTGTAATCAATCCCGACGTAATTAAAGTGTTTCATCAACATACTGATTGTAAACAGATAGAGAATGCCTCCAGATGGGATTATTAAACTACTACTGGTCTTCCACGGAACGATCAATGCGTAGACAGTTTGAGATATTACTCCCATGGAGGAAAGTGCGCATGGTGACTGTTGTATTCAATCCCGATGCAATTTCTGTGTTTCATCAACGCTCGGATAGTCCACACTTTATAGATTGCCTCCAGATGTGCATCGGAAACTACTACTGGTCTTCCTGGGAACGATCAAAGCGTAGACTGATTGTGACATTACTCCCACGGAGGGAAGTGCGCATGGTGGATGTTGTATTCAATCCCGATGCAATTTCTGTGTTTCATCAACACTCGGAAAGTCTGCAGATTACAGAATGCCTCCAGATGTGCATCAGAAACTACTACAGGTGTTCAGCTATCGATCAAAGCGTTGACAGTTTGAGACCTTAATCCCATGGAGAAATGAATGCATGGTGTCTGCTGTATTCAATCCCGATGCAATTCCTGTGTTTCATCAACACTTTGAAGGTCCACAGATAACACAATGCCTCCAGATGTGAATCGGAAACTACTACTGGTCTTCCAGGGAAAGATCAAAGCGTAGACACTTTGACATATTACTCCCATGGAGGAAAGTTGTCATGGTGACTGTTGTAATCAATCCCAATGTAATGTCTGTGTTTCATCAACACACTGTTTGTAAACAGATAGAGAATGACTCCACATGGGATTATTAAACTACTACTGGTCTTCCACGGAACGATCAAAGTGTAGACTGTTTGAGATATTACTCCCATGGAGGAAATTGCGCATGGTGACTGTTGTATTCAATCCCGATGCAATTTCTGTTTTCATCAACACTCTGATAGTCCACAGATTACAGAAGTCCTCCATATGTGCATCGGAAACTACAACTGGTCTTCCAGGGAACGATCAAAGCGTAAACTGTTTGAGACCATTACTACCATGGAGGAAAGTGCGCATGGTGATTGTTGTATTCAATCCCGATGCAGTTTCTGTGTTTCATCAACACTATGATAGTCCACAGATTACGGAATGCTTCAAGATGTGCATCAGAAATTACTACTGGTCTCCCAGGGAACGATCAAAGCGTGGACTGTTTGAGACATTACTTCTCTGTAGGAAAGTGCGCATGGTGACTGTTGTATTCAATCCCGATGCAATTTCTGTGTTTCATCAACACTCTGATAGTCCACAGATTACAGAATGCCTCCAGATGTGCGTCGGAAACTACTACTGGTCTTCCAGGGGACGATCAAAGCGTAGACTGTTTGAGACATAACTCATATGGATGAACGTGCGCATGGTGACTGTTGTATTAAATCCTGATGCAATTTCTGTGATTCAACAACACCCTGATAGTCCACAGATTAAAAATGCCTCCAGATGTGCATCGGAATCTACTACTGGTCTTCCAGGGAACGATCAAAGCGTAGACTGTCTGAGACATTACTCCCATGGAGGAAAGTGCGCATGATGACTGTTGTATTCAATCCCGATGCAATTTCTGGGTTTCATCAACACTCTGATAGTCCACAGATTACAGATTGCCACCAGATGTGCATCGGAAACTACTACTTGTCTTCCTTGGAACGATCAAATCGTAGACTGTTTGAGACATTACTCCGGTGGAGCGAAAGGCGAATGGTGACTGTTGTATTCAATCCCGATGCAATTTCTGTGTTTCAGCAACACTCTGATGGTCCACAGATTACAGAATGCCACCAGATGTGCATCGGAAACTACCACTGGTCTTCCAGGGAACGATCAAAACGTAGACTGTTTGAGACATTACTCCGGTGGAGCGAAGTGCGAATGGTGACTGTTGTATTCAATCCCGATGCAATTTCTGTGTTTCATCAACACTCTGATGGTCCACAGATTACAGAATGCCACCAGATGTGCATCGGAAACTACCACTGGTCTTCCAGGGAACGATCAAAGCGTAGACTGTTTCAGACATTACTCCCATGGAGGTGTGTGCGGATGGTGACTGTTGTATTCAATCCCGATGCAATTTCTGTGTTCATCAACACTCTGATAGTCCACAGATGACAGATTACCCCCAGATGTGCATCGGAAACTACTACTGGTCGTCCAGGGAACGATCAAAGCGTAAACTGTTAGAGTCATAACTCGCGTGGAGGAATGTGCGCATGGTGACTGTTGTATTCAATGCCGATGCAATTTCTGTGTTTCATCAACACTCAGATAGTCCACAGTTTACAGAATGCCTCCAGATGTGCATCGGAAACTACTATTGGTCTTCCAGGGAACGATCAACGCGCGGACTGGTTGAGAATTACTCCCATGGAGGAAAGTGCGCATGGTGACTGTTGTATTCAATCCTGATGCAATTTCTGTGTTTCATCAACACTTTGAAGATCCACAGATTACAGAATGCCTCCAGATGTGCATCGGAAACTGCTGCTGGTCTTCCAGGGAACGATCAAATCGTAGACTGTTTGAGACATTACTCCGGTGGAGCGAAGTGCGAATGGTGACTGTTGTATTCAATCCCGATGCAATTTCTGTGTTTCATCAACACTCTGATTGTCCACAGATTACAGATTGCCTTCAGATGTGCATCGGAAACTACTACTTTACTTCCTGGGAATGATCTAAGCATAGACAGTTTGAGACATTATTCACATGGAGGAAAGGGCGGATGGTGACTGTTGTATTCAATCCCGATGCAATTTCTGTGCTTCATCAACACTTGGAAAGTCTGCAGATTACAGAATGCCTCCAGATGTGCATCAGAAACTACTACGGGTGTTCAGGGATCGATCAAAGCGTTGACAGTTTGAGACCTTAATCCCATGGAGAAATGAAAGCATGGTGTCTGCTGTATTCAATCCCAATGCTATTCATGTGTTTCAGCAACACTTTGAAGGTCCACAGATTACAGAATGCCTCCAGATGTGAATCGGAAACTACTACTGGTCTTCGAGGAAAGATCAAAGCGTAGACTGTTTGAGATATTACTCCCATGGAGGAAAGTGTGCATGGTGACTGTTGTAATCAATCCCGACGTAATTAAAGTGTTTCATCAACATACTGATTGTAAACAGATAGAGAATGCCTCCAGATGGGATTATTAAACTACTACTGGTCTTCCACGGAACGATCAATGCGTAGACAGTTTGAGATATTACTCCCATGGAGGAAAGTGCGCATGGTGACTGTTGTATTCAATCCCGATGCAATTTCTGTGTTCATCAACACTCTGATAGTCCACAGACGACAGAATGCTCCCAGATGTGCATCGGAAACTAGTACTGGTCTTCCAGGGAACGACCAAAGCGTAAACTGTTAGAGACATAACTCGCGTGGAGGAAAGTGCACATGGTGACTGTTGTATTCAATTCCGATGCAATTTCTGTGTTTCATCAACACTCAGATAGTCCACAGTTTACAGAATGCCTCCAGATGTGCATCGGAAACTACTACTGGTCTTCCAGGGAACGATCAACGCGCGGACTGCTTGAGAATTACTCACGTGGAGGAAAGTGCGCATGGTGACTGTTGTATTCAATCCCGATGCAATTGCTGTGTTTCATCAACACTTTGAAGATCCACAGATTACAGAATGCTTCCAGATGTGCATCGGAAACTGCTGCTGGTCTTACAGGGAACGATCAAATCGTAGACTGTTTGAGACATTCCTCCGGTGGAGCGAAGTGCGAATGGTGACTGTTGTATTCAATCCCGATGCAATTTCTGTGTTTCATCAACACTCTGATTGTCCACAGATTACAGATTGCCTTCAGATGTGCACCGGAAACTACTATTGGACTTCCTGGGAATGATATAAGCATAGACAGTTTGAGAATTTACTCACATGGAGGAAAGGGCGGATGGTGACTGTTGTATTCAATCCCGATGCAATTTCTGTGTTTCATCAACACTTGGAAAGTCTGCAGATTACAGATTGCCTCCAGATGTGCATCAGAAACTACTACGGGTGTTCAGGGATCTATCAAAGCGTTGACAGTTTGAGACCTTAATCCCATGGAGAAATGAATGCATGGTGTCTGCTGTATTCTATCCCGATGCAATTCCTGTGTTTCAGCAACACTTTGAAGGTCCACAGATTACAGAATGCGTCCAGATGTGAATCGGAAACTTCTACTGGTCTTCCAGGGAAAGATCAAAGCGTAGACTGTTTGAGATATTACTCCCATGGAGGAAAGTGGGCATGGTGACTGTTGTAATCAATCCCGATGTAATTACTGTGTTTCATCAACATACTGATTGTAAACAGATAGAGAATGCCTCCAGATGGGATTATTAAACTACTACTGGTCTTCCACGGAGCGATCAAAGCGTAGACTGTTTGAGATATTACTCCCGTGGAGGAAAGTGCGCATGGTGACTGTTGTATTCAATCCCGATGCAATTTCTGTTTTCATCAACACTCTGATAGTCCACAGATTACAGAATACTTCAAGATGTGCATCAGAAACTACTACTGGTCTTCCAGGGAACGATCAAGGCGTGGACTGTTTGAGACATTACTCCTCTGTAAGAAAGTGCGCATTGTGACTGTTGTATTCAATCCCGATGCAATTTCTGTGTTTCATCAACACTCTGATAGTCCACAGATTACAGAATGCCTCCAGATGTGCGTCGGAAACTACTACTGGTCTTCCAGGGAACGATCAAAGCGTAGACTGTTTGAGACATAACTCATATGGATGAACGTGCGCATGGTGACTGTTGTATTCAATCCCGATGCAATTTCTGTGATTCAACAACACCCTGATAGTCCACAGATTACAGAATGCCTCCAGATGTGCATCGGAAACTACTGCTGGTCTTACAGGGAACGATCAAATCGTAGTCTGTTTGAGACATTACTCCGGTGGAGCGAAGTGCGAATGGTGACTGTTGTATTCAATCCCGATGCAATTTCTGTGTTTCATCAACACTCTGATTGTCCACAGATTACAGATTGCCTTCAGATGTGCATCGGAAACTTCTACTGGCCTTCCAGGGAATGATCAAAGCGTAGACTGTTTGAGACATTACTCCGGTGGAGCGAAGTGCGAATGGTGACTGTTGTATTCAATCCCGATGCAATTTCTGTGTTTCATCAACGCTCGGATAGTCCACACTTTATAGATTGCCTCCAGATGTGCATCGGAAACTACTACTGGTCTTCCTGGGAACGATCAAAGCGTAGACTGTTTGTGACATTACTCCCACGGAGGGAAGTGCGCATGGTGGATGTTGTATTCAATCCCGATGCAATTTCTGTGTTTCATCAACACTCGGAAAGTCTGCAGATTACAGAATGCCTCCAGATGTGCATCAGAAACTACTACAGGTGTTCAGCGATCGATCAAAGCGTTGACAGTTTGAGACCTTAATCCCATGGAGAAATGAATGCATGGTGTCTGCTGTATTCAATCCCGATGCAATTCCTGTGTTTCATCAACACTTTGAAGGTCCACAGATTACACAATGCCTCCAGATGTGAATCGGAAACTACTACTGGTCTTCCAGGGAAAGTTCAAAGCGTAGACAGTTTGACATATTATTCCCATGGAGGAAAGTGGTCATGGTGACTGTTGTAATCAATCCCAATGTAATGTCTGTGTTTCATCAACACACTGATTGTAAACAGATAGAGAATGACTCCAGATGGGATTATTAAACTACTACTGGTCTTCCACGGAACGATCAAAGTGTAGACTGTTTGAGATATTACTCCCATGGAGGAAATTGCGCATGGTGACTGTTGTATTCAATCCCGATGCAATTTCTGTTTTCATCAACACTCTGATAGTCCACAGATTACAGAAGTCCTCCATATGTGCATCGGAAACTACAACTGGTCTTCCAGGGAACGATCAAAGCGTAAACTGTTTGAGACCATTACTACCATGGAGGAAAGTGCGCATGGTGACTGTTGTATTCAATCCCGATGCAGTTTCTGTGTTTCATCAACAATATGATAGTCCACAGATTACGGAATGCTTCAAGATGTGCATCAGAAACTACTACTGGTCTCCCAGGGAACGATCAAAGCGTGGACTGTTTGGGACATTACTTCTCTGTAGGAAAGTGCGCATGGTGACTGTTGTATTCAATCCCGATGCAATTTCTGTGTTTCATCAACACTCTGATAGTCCACAGATTACAGAATGCCTCCAGATGTGCGTCGGAAAATACTACTGGTCTTCCAGGGGACGATCAAAGCGTAGACTGTTTGAGACATAACTCATATGGATGAACGTGCGCATGGTGACTGTTGTATTAAATCCTGATGCAATTTCTGTGATTCAACAACACCCTGATAGTCCACAGATTAAAAATGCCTCCAGATGTGCATCGGAATCTACTACTGGTCTTCCAGGGAACGATCAAAGCGTAGACTGTCTGAGACATTACTCCCATGGAGGAAAGTGCGCATGGTGACTGTTGTATTCAATCCCGATGCAATTTCTGTGTTTCATCAACACTCTGATAGTCCACAGATTACAGATTGCCACCAGATGTGCATCGGAAACTACTACTTGTCTTCCTTGGAACGATCAAATCGTAGACTGTTTGAGACATTACTCCGGTGGAGCGAAAGGCGAATGGTGACTGTTGTATTCAATCCCTATGCAATTTCTGTGTTTCAGCAACACTCTGATGGTCCACAGATTACAGAATGCCACCAGATGTGCATCGGAAACTACCACTGGTCTTCCAGGGAACGATCAAAGCGTAGACTGTTTGAGACATTACTCCGGTGGAGCGAAGTGCGAATGGTGACTGTTGTATTCAATCCCGATGCAATTTCTGTGTTTCATCAACACTCTGATGGTTCACAGATTACAGAATGCCACCAGATGTGCATCGGAAACTACCACTGGTCTTCCAGGGAACGATCAAAGCGTAGACTGTTTCAGACATTACTCCCATGGAGGTGTGTGCGGATGGTGACTGTTGTATTCAATCCCGATGCAATTTCTGTGTTTGATGAACGCTCTGATAGTCCACACATTACAGATTGCCTCCAGATGTGTATCGGAAACTACTACTGGTCTTCCTAGGAACGATCAAAGCGTAGACTGTTTGTGACATTACTCCCACGGAGGAAAGTGCGAATGGTGAATGTTGTATTCAATCCCGATGCAATTTCTGTGTTTCATCAACACTCGGAAAGTCTGCAGATTACAGAATGCCTCCGGATGTGCATCAGAAACTACTACGGGTGTTGAGGGATCGATCAAAGCGATGACAGTTTGAGACATTAATACCATGGAGAAATAAATGCATGGTGTGTGTTGTATTCAATCCCGATGCAATTTCTGTTTTCATCAACACTCTGATAGTCCACAGATTACAGAATTCCTACAGATGTGCATCGGAAACTACTACTGGTCTTCCAGGGAACGATCAAAGCGTAAACTGTTTGAGACATTACTCCTCTGTAGGAAAGTGCGCATGGTGACTGTTGTATTCAATCCCGATGCAATTTCTGTGTTTCATCAACACTCTGATAGTCCACAGATTACAGAATGCCTCCAGATGTGCGTCGGAAACTACTACTGGTCTTCCAGGGGACGATCAAAGCGTAGACTGTTTGAGACATAACTCATATGGATGAACGTGCGCATGGTGACTGTTGTATTAAATCCTGATGCAATTTCTGTGATTCAACAACACTCTGATAGTCCACAGATTACAGAATGCCTCCAGATGTGCGTCGGAAACTACTACTGGTCTTCCAGGGGACGATCAAAGCGTAGACTGTTTGAGACATAACTCATATGGATGAACGTGCGCATGGTGACTGTTGTATTAAATCCTGATGCAATTTCTGTGATTCAACAACACCCTGATAGTCCACAGATTAAAAATGCCTCCAGATGTGCATCGGAATCTACTACTGGTCTTCCAGGGAACGATCAAAGCGTAGACTGTCTGAGACATTACTCCCATGGAGAAAAGTGCGCATGGTGACTGTTGTATTCAATCCCGATGCAATTTCTGGGTTTCATCAACACTCTGATAGTCCACAGATTCCAGATTGCCACCAGATGTGCATCGGAAACTACTACTTGTCTTCCTTGGAACGATCAAATCGTAGACTGTTTGAGAAATTACTCCGGTGGAGCGAAAGGCGAATGGTGACTGTTGTATTCAATCCCGATGCAATTTCTGTGTTTCAGCAACACTCTGATGGTCCACAGATTACAGAATGCCACCAGATGTGCATCGGAAACTACCACTGGTCTTCCAGGGAACGATCAAAGCGTAGACTGTTTGAGACATTACTCCGGTGGAGCGAAGTGCGAATGGTGACTGTTGTATTCAATCCCGATGCAATTTCTGTGTTTCATCAACACTCTGATGGTCCACAGATTACAGAATGCCACCAGATGTGCATCGGAAACTACCACCGGTCTTCCAGGGAACGATCAAAGCGTAGACTGTTTCAGACATTACTCCCATGGAGGTGTGTGCGGATGGTGACTGTTGTATTCAATCCCGATGCAATTTCTGTGTTTGATGAACGCTCTGATAGTCCACACATTACAGATTGCCTCCAGATGTGTATCGGAAACTACTACTGGTCTTCCTGGGAACGATCAAAGCGTAGACTGTTTGTGACATTACTCCCACGGAGGAAAGTGCGAATGGTGAATGTTGTATTCAATCCCGATGCAATTTCTGTGTTTCATCAACACTCGGAAAGTCTGCAGATTACAGAATGCCTCCGGATGTGCATTAGAAACTACTACGGGTGTTGAGTGATCGATCAAAGCGATGACAGTTTGAGACATTAATACCATGGAGAAATAAATGCATGGTGTGTGTTGTATTCAATCCCGATGCAATTTCTGTTTTCATCAACACTCTGATAGTCCACAGATTACAGAATTCCTACAGATGTGCATCGGAAACTACTACTGGTCTTCCAGGGAACGATCAAAGCGTAAACTGTTTGAGACATTAGTACCATGGAGGGAAGTGCGCATGGTGACTGTTGTATTCAATCCCGATGCAATTTCTGTGTTTCATTAACACTATAATAGTCCACAGATTACAGAATGCTTCCAGATGTGCATCGGAAACAACTACTGGTCTTCCAGGGAACGATCAAAGCGTAGACTGTTTGAGATATTACTCCAATGAAGGAAAGTGCGCATGGTGACTGTTATATTCAATCCCGATGCAATTTCTGTGTTTCATCAACACTCTGATAGTCCACAGATTACAGAATGCCTCCAGATGTGCATCGGAAACTACCACTGCTCTTCCAGAGAACGATCAAAGCGTAGACTGTTTGAGACATTACTCCCATGGAGGAAAGTGCGCATGGTGACTGTTGTATTCAACCCCGATGCAATTTCTGTGTTTCATCAACACTCTGATAGTCCACAGATTACAGATTGCCACCAGATGTTCATCGGAAACTACTACTGGTCTTCCTGGGAACGAACAAAGCGTAGACTGTTTTAGACATTACTGCCATAGAGTAAAGTGTGCATGGTGACTGTTGTATTCAACCCCGATGCAATTTCTGTGTTTCATCAACAATTTGAAGGTCCACAGATTACAGAATGCCTCCAGATGTACATCGGAAACTACTACTGGTCTTCCAGGGAAAGATCAAAGCGTAGACTGTCTGAGACATTACTCCCATGGAGGAAAGTCCGCATGGTGACTGTTGTATTCAATCCCGATGCAATTTCTGTGTTTGATGAACGCTCTGATAGTCCACACATTACAGATTTCCTCCAGATGCGCATCGGAAACTACTACTGGTCTTCCTGGGAACGATCAAAGCGTAGACTGTATCAGACATTACTCCCATGGAGATGTGTGCGGATGGTGACTGTTGTATTCAATCCCGATGCAATTTCTGTGTTTGATGAACGCTCTGATAGTCCACACATTACAGATTGCCTCCAGATGTGCATCGGAAACTACTACTGGTCTTCCTCTGAACGATCAAAGCGTAGACTGTTTGTGACATTACTCCCACGGAGGAAAGTGCGCATGGTGAATGTTGTATTCAATCCCGATGCAATTTCTGTGTTTCATCAACACTCGGAAAGTCTGCAGATTACAGATTGCCTCCGGATGTGCATCAGAAACTACTACGGGTGTTGAGGGATCGATCAAAGCTATGACAGTTTGAGACATTAATCCCATGGAGAAATAAATGCATGGTGTCTGTTGTATTCAATCCCGATGCAATTTCTGTTTTCATCAACACTCTGATAGTCCACAGATTACAGAATTCCTCCAGATGTGCATCGGAAACTACTACTGGTCTTCCAGGGAACGATCAAAGCGTAAACTGTTTGAGACATTAGTACCATGGAGGGAAGTGCGCATGGTGACTGTTGTATTCAATCCCGATGCAATTTCTGATTTTCATCAACACTATGATAGTCCATAGATTACAGAATGCTTCCAGATGTGCATCGGAAACTACTACTGGTCTTCTAGGGAACGATTAAATCGTAGACTGTTTGAGATATTACTCCAATGCAGGAAAGTGCGCATGGTTACTGTTATATTCAACCCCGATGCAATTTCTGTTTTCATCAGCACTCTGATAGTCCACAGATTACAGAATTCCTCCAGATGTGCATCGGAAACTACTACTGGTCTTCCAGGGAACGATCAAAGCGTAAACTGTTTGAGACATTCCTACCATGGAGGAAAGTGAACATGGTGACTGTTGTATTCAACCCCGATGCAATTTCTGTTTTCATCAACACTCTGATAGTCCACAGATTACAGAATTCCTACAGATGTGCATCGGAAACTACTACTGGACTTCCAGGGAACGATCAAAGCGTAAACTGTTTGAGATATTACTCCTCTGTAGGAAAGTGCGCATGGTGACTGTTGTATTCAATCCCGATGCAATTTCTGTGTTTCATCAACACTCTGATAGTCCACAGATTACAGAATGCCTCCAGATGTGCGTCGGAAACTACTACTGGTCTTCCAGGGGACGATCAAAGCGTAGACAGTTTGAGACATAACTCATATGGATGAACGTGCGCATGGTGACTGTTGTAATAAATCCTGATGCAATTTCTGTGATTCAACAACACTCTGATAGTCCACAGATTACAGAATGCCTCCAGATGTGCGTCGGAAACTACTACTGGTCTTCCAGGGGACGATCAAAGCGTAGACTGTTTGAGACATAACTCATATGGATGAACGTGCGCATGGTGACTGTTGTATTAAATCCTGATGCAATTTCTGTGATTCAACAACACCCTGATAGTCCACAGATTAAAAATGCCTCCAGATGTGCATCGGAATCTACTACTGGTCTTCCAGGGAACGATCAAAGCGTAGACTGTCTGAGACATTACTCCCATGGAGGAAAGTGCGCATGGTGACTGTTGTATTCAATCCCGATGCAATTTCTGGGTTTCATCAACACTCTGATAGTCCACAGATTACAGATTGCCACCAGATGTGCATCGGAAACTACTACTTGTCTTCCTTGGAACGATCAAATCGTAGACTGTTTGAGACATTACTCCGGTGAAGCGAAAGGCGAATGGTGACTGTTGTATTCAATCCCGATGCAATTTCTGTGTTTCAGCAACACTCTGATGGTCCACAGATTACAGAATGCTACCAGATGTGCATCGGAAACTACCACTGGTCTTCCAGGGAACGATCAAAGCGTAGACTGTTTGAGACATTACTCCGGTGGAGCGAAGTGCGAATGGTGACTGTTGTATTCAATCCCGATGCAATTTCTGTGTTTCATCAACACTCTGATGGTTCACAGATTACAGAATGCCACCAGATGTGCATCGGAAACTACCACTGGTCTTCCAGGGAACGATCAAAGCGTAGACTGTTTCAGACATTACTCCCATGGAGGTGTGTGCGGATGGTGACTGTTGTATTCAATCCCGATGCAATTTCTGTGTTTGATGAACGCTCTGATAGTCCACACATTACAGATTGCCTCCAGATGTGTATCGGAAACTACTACTGGTCTTCCTGGGAACGATCAAAGCGTAGACTGTTTGTGACATTACTCCCACGGAGGAAAGTGCGAATGGTGAATGTTGTATTCAATCCCGATGCAATTTCTGTGTTTCATCAACACTCGGAAAGTCTGCAGATTACAGAATGCCTCCGGATGTGCATCAGAAACTACTACAGGTGTTGAGGGATCGATCAAAGCGATGACAGTTTGAGACATTAATACCATGGAGAAATAAATGCATGGTGTGTGTTGTATTCAATCCCGATGCAATTTCTGTTTTCATCAACACTCTGATAGTCCACAGATTACAGAATTCCTACAGATGTGCATCGGAAACTACTACTGGTCTTCCAGGGAACGATCAAAGCGTAAACTGTTTGAGACATTAGTACCATGGAGGGAAGTGCGCATGGTGACTGTTGAATTCAATCCCGATGCAATTTCTGTGTTTCATTAACACTATAATAGTCCACAGATTACAGAATGCTTCCAGATGTGCATCGGAAACAACTACTGGTCTTCCAGGGAACGATCAAAGCGTAGACTGTTTGAGATATTACTCCAATGCAGGAAAGTGCGCATGGTGACTGTTATATTCAATCCCGATGCAATTTCTGTGTTTCATCAACACTCTGATAGTCCACAGATTACAGAATGCCTCCAGATGTGCATCGGAAACTACCACTGGTCTTCCAGAGAACGATCAAAGCGTAGACTGTTTGAGACATTACTCCCATTGAGGAAAGTGCGCATGGTGACTGTTGTATTCAACTCCGATGCAATTTCTGTGTTTCATCAACACTCTGATAGTCCACAGATTACAGATTGCCACCAGATGTTCATCGGAAACTACTACTGGTCTTCCTGGGAACGAAGAAAGCGTAGACTGTTTGAGACATTACTGCCATAGAGTAAAGTGTGCATGGTGACTGTTGTATTCAACCCCGATGCAATTTCTGTGTTTCATCAACAATTTGAAGGTCCACAGATTACAGAATGCCTCCAGATGTACATCGGAAACTACTACTGGTCTTCCAGGGAAAGATCAAAGCGTAGACTGTCTGAGACATTACTCCCATGGAGGAAAGTCCGCATGGTGACTGTTGTATTCAATCCCGATGCAATTTCTGTGTTTGATGAACGCTCTGATAGTCCACACATTACAGATTGCCTCCAGATGTGCATCGGAAACTACTACTGGTCTTCCTGGGAACGATCAAAGCGTAGACTGTATCAGACATTACTCCCATGGAGATGTGTGCGGATGGTGACTGTTGTATTCAATCCCGATAAAATTTCTGTGTTTGATGAACGCTCTGATAGTCCACACATTACAGATTGCCTCCAGATGTGCATCGGAAACTACTACTGGTCTTCCTCTGAACGATCAAAGCGTAGACTGTTTGTGACATTACTCCCACGGAGGAAAGTGCGCATGGTGAATGTTGTATTCAATCCCGATGCAATTTCTGTGTTTCATCAACACTCGGAAAGTCTGCAGATTACAGATTGCCTCCGGATGTGCATCAGAAACTACTACGGGTGTTGAGGGATTGATCAAAGCTATGACAGTTTGAGACATTAATCCCATGGAGAAATAAATGCATGGTGTCTGTTGTATTCAATCCCGATGCAATTTCTGTTTTCATCAACACTCTGATAGTCCACAGATTACAGAATTCCTCCAGATTTGCATCGGAAACTACTACTGGTCTTCCAGGGAACGATCAAAGCGTAAACTGTTTGAGACATTAGTACCATGGAGGGAAGTGCGCATGGTGACTGTTTTATTCAATCCCGATGCAATTTCTGATTTTCATCAACACTATGATAGTCCACAGATTACAGAATGCTTCCAGATGTGCATCGGAAACTACTACTGGTCTTCTAGGGAACGATCAAAGCGTAGACTGTTTGAGATATTACTCCAATGCAGGAAAGTGCGCATGGTTACTGTTATATTCAACCCCGATGCAATTTCTGTTTTCATCAGCACTCTGATAGTCCACAGATTACAGAATTCCTCCAGATGTGCATCGGAAACTACTACTGGTCTTCCAGGGAACGATCAAAGCGTAAACTGTTTGAGACATTCCTACCATGGAGGAAAGTGAACATGGTGACTGTTGTATTCAACCCCGATGCAATTTCTGTGTTTCACCAACAATTTGAAGGTCCACAGATTGCAGAATGCCTCCAGATGTACATCGGAAACTACTACTGGTATTCCAGGGAAAGATCAAAGCGTAGACTGTCTGAGACATTACTCCCATGGAGGAAAGTCCGGTACGGTGACTGTTGTATTCAATCCCGATGAGATTTCTGTGTTTCATCAACACTCGGAAAGTCTGCAGATTACAGAATGCCTCCAGATGTGCATCAGAAACTACTACGGGTTTTGAGGGATCGATCAAAGCGATGACAGTTTGAGACATTAATCCCATGGAGAAATAGATGCATGGTGTCTGTTGTATTCAATCCCGAGGCAATTTCTGTGTTTCATCAACACTTTGAAGGTCCACAGATTACAGAATGCCTCCAGATGGGATTAGGAAACTACTACCGGTCTTCCAAGGAACGATCAAAGCGTAGACTGTTTGAGATATTACTCCCATGCAGGAAAGTGCTCCTGGTGACTGTTGTATTCAATCCCGATGCAATTTCTGTTTTCATCAACACTCTGATAGTCCACAGATAGCAGAATTCCTCCAGATGTGCATCGGAAACTACCACTGGTCTTCCAGAGAACGATCAAAGCGTAGACTGTTTGAGACATTACTCCCATGGCGGAAAGTGCGCATGGTGACTGTTGTATTCAATCCCGATGCAATTTCTGTGTTTCATCAACACTCTGATAGTCCACAGATTACAGATTGCCACCAGATGTTCATCGGAAACTACTACTGGTCTTCCTGGGAACGATCAAATCGTAGACTGTTTGAGACATTACTGCCATATAGTAAAGTGTGCATGGTGAGTGTTGTATTCAACCCCGATGCAATTTCTGTGTTTCATCAACAATTTGAAGGTCCACAGATTACAGAGTGCCTCCAGATGTACATCGGAAATTACTACTGGTCTTCCAGGGAACGATCAAAGCGTAGAATGTCTGAGACATTACTCCCATGGAGGAAAGTCCACATGGTGACTGTTGTATTCAATCCCGATGCAATTTCATAGTTTCAACAACACTCTGTTAGTAAACAGATTACAGAAACCTCCAGATGTGCATCGAAAACTACTACTGGTCTTCCAGGGAACGATCAAAGCGTAGACTGTTTGAGACATTACTCCCATGGAGGAGAGTGGTCATGGTGAATGTTGTATTCAATCACGATGCAATTACTGTGTTTCATCAACACTCGGAAAGTCCACAGATTACAGAATGCCTCCAGATGTGCATCGGAAACTACGACTGGCCTTCCAGGGAACGATCAATGCGTAGACTGTTTGAGATATTACTCCCATGGAGGAAAGTGCCCATGGTGACTTTTGTATTCAATCCCGATGCAATTTCTGTGTTTGATGAACGCTCTGATAGTCCACACATTACAGATTGCCTCCGTATGTGCATCGGAAACTACTACTGGTCTTCCTCTGAACGATCAAAGCGTAGACTGTTTGTGACATTACTCCCACGGAGGAAAGTGCGCATGGTGAATGTTGTATTCAATCCCGATGCAATTTCTGTGTTTCATCAACACTCGGAAAGTCTGCAGATTACAGAATGCCTCCGGATGTGCATCAGAAACTACTACGGGTGTTGAGGGATCGATCAAAGCTATGACAGTTTGAGACATCAATCCCATGGAGAAATAAATGCATGGTGTCTGTTGTATATAATCCCGATGCAATTTCTGTTTTCATTAGCACTCTGATAGTACACAGATTACAGAATTCCTCCAGATGTGCATCGGAAACTACTACTGGTCTTCCAGGGAACGATCAAAGCGTAAACTGTTTGAGACATTAGTACCATGGAGGGAAGTGCGCATGGTGACTGTTGTATTCAATCCCGATGCAATTTCTGTGTTTCATCAACACTATGATAGTCCACAGATTACAGAATGCTTCCAGATGTGCATCGGAAACTACTACTGGTCTTCTAGGAACGATCAAAGCGTAGACTGTTTGAGATATTACTCCAATGCAGGAAAGTGCGCATGGTGACTGTAATATTCAACCCCGATGCAATTTCTGTTTTCATCAGCACTCTGATAGTCCACAGATTACAGAATTCCTCCAGATGTGCATCGGAAACTACTACTGGTCTTCCAGGGAACGATCAAAGCGTAAACTGTTTGAGACATTCCTACCATGGAGGAAAGTGAACATGGTGACTTTTGTATTCAACCCCGATGCAATTTCTGTGTTTCACCAACAATTTGAAGGTCCACAGATTGCAGAATGCCTCCAGATGTACATCGGAAACTACTACTGGTCTTCCAGGGACAGATCAAAGCGTAGACTGTCTGAGACATTATTCCCATGGAGGAAAGTCCGCATGGTGACTGTTGTATTCAATCCCGATGGGATTTCTGTGTTTCATCAACACTCGGAAAGTCTGCAGATTACAGAATGCCTCCAGATGTGCATCAGAAACTACTACGGGTGTGGAGGGATCGATCAAAGCGATGACAGTTTGAGACATTAATCCCATGGAGAAATAGATGCATGGTGTCTGTTGTATTCAATCCCGAGGCAATATCTGTGTTTCATCAACACTTTGAAGGTCCACAGATTACAGAATGCCTCCATATGTGAATCGGGATCTACTACTGGTCTTCCAGGGAAAGATCAAAGCGTAGAGTGTTTGAGACATTACTCCCATGGAGGAAAGTGGGCATGGTGACTGTTGAAATCAATCCCGATGTAATGTCTGTGTTTCATCAATACACTGAATGTAAACAGATACAGAATGCCTCCAGATGGGATTAGGAAACTACTACTGGTCTTCCAAGGAACGATCAAAGCGTAGACTGTTTGAGATATTACTCCCATGAAGGAAAGTGCTCCTGGTGACTGTTGTATTCAATCCCGATGCAATTTCTGTTTTCATCAACACTCTGATAGTCCACAGATAGCAGAATTCCTCCAGATGTGCATCGGAAACTACCACTGGTCTTCCAGAGAACGATCAAAGCGTAGACTGTTTGAGACATTACTCCCATGGCGGAAAGTGCGCATGGTGACTGTTGTATTCAATCCCGATGCAATTTCTGTGTTTCATCAACACTCTGATAGTCCACAGATTACAGATTGCCACCAGATGTTCATCGGAAACTACTACTGGTCTTCCTGGGAACGATCAAAGCGTAGACTGTTTGAGACATTACTGCCATGGAGGAAAGTCCACATGGTGACTGTTGTATTCAATCCCGATGCAATTTCATAGTTTCAACAACACTCTGATAGTAAACAGATTACAGAAACCTCCAGATGTGCATCGAAAACTACTACTGGTCTTCCAGGGAACGATCAAAGCGTAGACTGTTTGAGACATTACTCCCATGGAGGAGAGTGGTCATGGTGAATGTTGTATTCAATCACGATGCAATTACTGTGTTTCATCAACACTCGGAAAGTCCACAGATTACAGAATGCCTCCAGATGTGCATCGGATACTACTACTGGTCTTCAGGGAACGATCAATGCGATGACAGTTTGAGAAATTAATCCCATGGAGGAAAGTCCGCATATTGCCTGTTGTAATCAATCCCGATGTAATTTCTGTGTTTCATCAAGACTCTGATAGTCCACAGTTTACAGAATGCCTCCGGATGTGCATCGGAAACTACCACTGGCCTTCCAGGGAACGATCAATGCGTAGACTGTTTGAGATATTACTCCCATGGAGGAAAGTGCCCATGGTGACTTTTGTATTCAATCCCGATGCAATTTCTGTGTTTGATGAACGCTCTGATAGTCCACACATTACAGATTGCCTCCAGATGTGCATCGGAAACTACTACTGGTCTTCCTGGGAACGATCAAAGCGTAGACTGTTTGTGACATTACTCCCACGGAGGAAAGTGCGCATGGTGAATGTTGTATTCAATCCCGATGCCATTTCTGTGTTTCATCAACACTCGGAAAGTCTGCAAATTACAGAATGCCTCCAGATGTGCATCAGAAACTACTACGGGTGTTGAGGGATCGATCAAAGCGATGACAGTTTGAGACATTAATCCCATGGAGTAATGAATGCATGGTGTCTGTTGTATTCAATCCCGATGCAATTTCTGTGTTTCATCAACACTTTTAAGGTCCACAGATTACAGAATGCCTCCAGATATGAATCGGAAACCACTACTGGTCTTCCAGGGAAAGATCAAAGCGTAGACTGTTTGAGACATTACTCCCATGGAGGAAATTTGGCATGGTGACTGTTGTAATCAATCCCGATGTAATGTCTGTGTTTCATCAATACACTGATTGTAAATAGATACAGAATGCCTCCAGATGGGATTAGGAAACTACTACGGGTCTTCCAGGGAACGATCAAAGCGTAGACTGTTTGTGACATTACTCCCACGGAGGAAAGTGCGCATGGTGAATGTTGTATTCAATCCCGATGCCATTTCTGTTTTCATCAACACTCTGATAGTCCACAGATAGCAGAATTCCTCCAGATGTGCATCGGAAACTACTACTGGTCTTCCAGGGAACGATCAAAGCGTAAACTGTTTGAGACATTAGTACCATGGAGGGAAGTGCGCATGGTGACTGTTGTATTCAATCCCGATGCAATTTCTGTGTTTCATTAACACTATGATAGTCCACGGATTACAGAATGCTTCCAGATGTGCATCGGAAACTACTACTGGTCTTCTAGGGAACGATCAAAGCGTAGACTGTTTGAGATATTACTCCAATGCAGGAAAGTGCGCATGGTGACTATTATATTCAACCCCGATGCAATTTCTGTTTTCATCAGCACTCTGATAGTCCACAGATTACAGAATTCCTCCAGATGTGCATCGGAAACTACTACTGGTCTTCCAGGGAACGATCAAAGCGTAAACTGTTTGAGACATTCCTACCATTGAGGAAAGTGAACATGGTGACTGTTGTATTCAACCCCGATGCAACTTCTGTGTTTCACCAACAATTTGAAGGTCCACAGATTGCAGAATGCCTCCAGATGTACATCGGAAACTACTACTGGTCTTCCAGGGAAAGATAAAAGCGTAGACTGTTTGAGACACTACTCCCATGGAGGAAAGTGGGCATGGTGACTGTTGTAATCAATCCCGATGTAATGTCTGTGTTTCATCAATACACTGATTGTAAACAGATACAGAATGCCTCCAGATGGGATTAGGAACCTACTACTGGTCTTCCAAGGAACGATCAAAGCGTAGACTGTACGAGATATTACTCCCATGCAGGAAAGTGCTCCTGGTGACTGTTGTATTCAATCCCGATGCAATTTCTGTTTTCATCAACACTCTGATAGTCCACAGATTACAGATTGCCACCAGATGTTCATCGGAAACTACTACTGGTCTTCCTGGGAACGATCAAAGCGTAGACTGTTTGAGACATTACTGCCATGGAGTAAAGTGTGCATGGTGACTGTTGTATTCAACCCCGATGCAATTTCTGTGTTTTATCAACAATTTGAAGGTCCACAGATTACAGAGTGCCTCCAGATGTACATCGGAAATTACTACTGGTCTTCCAGGGAACGATCAAAGCGTAGACTGTCTGAGACATTACTCCCATGGAGGAAAGTCCACATGGTGACTGTTGTATTCAATCCCGATGCAATTTCATAGTTTCAACAACACTCTGATAGTAAACAGATTACAGAAACCTCCAGATGTGCATCGAAAACTACTATTGGTCTTCCAGGGAACGATCAAAGCGTAGACTGTTTGAGACATTACTCCCATGGAGGAGAGTGGTCATGGTGAATGTTGTATTCAATCACGATGCAATTACTGTGTTTCATCAACACTCGGAAAGTCCACAGATTACAGAATGCCTCCAGATGTGCATCGGATACTACTACTGGTCTTCAGGGAACGATCAATGCGATGACAGTTTGAGAAATTAATCCCATGGAGGAAAGTCCGCATATTGCCTGTTGTAATCAATCCCGATGTAATTTCTGTGTTTCATCAAGACTCTGATAGTCCACAGTTTACGGAATGCCTCCAGATGTGCATCGGAAACTACCACTGGCCTTCCAGGGAACGATCAATGCGTAGACTGTTTGAGATATTACTCCCATGGAGGAAAGTGCCCATGGTGACTTTTGTATTCAATCCCGATGCAATTTCTGTGTTTGATGAACGCTCTGATAGTCCACACATTACAGATTGCCTCCAGATGTGCATCGGAAACTACTACTGGTCTTCCTCTGAACGATCAAAGCGTAGACTGTTTGTGACATTACTCCCACGGCGGAAAGTGCGCATGGTGAATGTTGTAATAAATCCCGATGCAATTTCTGTGTTTCATCAACACTCGGAAAGTCTGCAGATTACAGAATGCCTCCGGATGTGCATCAGAATCTACTACGGGTGTTGAGGGATCGATCAAAGCTATGACAGTTTGAGACATTAATCCCATGGAGAAATAAATGCATGGTGTCTGTTGTATTCAATCCCGATGCAATTTCTGTTTTCATCAACACTCTGATAGTACACAGATTACAGAATTCCTCCAGATGTGCATCGGAAACTACTACTGGTCTTCCAGGGAACGATCAAAGCGTAAACTGTTTGACACATTAGTACCATGGAGGGAAGTGCGCATGGTGACTGTTGTATTCAATCCCGATGCAATTTCTGTGTTTCATTAACACTATGATAGTCCACAGATTACAGAATGCTTCCAGATGTGCAACGGAAACTACTACTGGTCTTCTAGGGAACGATCAAAGCGTAGACTGTTTGAGATATTACTCCAATGCAGGAAAGTGCGCATGGTGACTGTTATATTCAACCCCGATGCAATTTCTGTTTTCATCAGCACTCTGATAGTCCACAGATTACAGAATTCCTCCAGATGTGCATCGGAAACTACTACTGGTCTTCCAGGGAACGATCAAAGCGTAAACTGTTTGAGACATTCCTACCACGGAGGAAAGTGAACATGGTGACTGTTGTATTCAACCCCGATGCAATTTCTGTGTTTCACCAACAATTTGAAGGTCCACAGATTGCAGAATGCCTCCAGATGTACATGGGAAATTACTACTGGTCTTCCAGGGAAAGATCAAAGCGTAGACTGTCTGAGACATTACTCCCATGGAGGAAAGTCCGCATGGTGACTGTTGTATTCAATCCCGATGAGATTTCTGTGTTTCATCAACACTCGGAAAGTCTGCAGATTACAGAATGCCTCCAGATGTGCATCAGAAACTACTACGGGTGTTGAGGGATCGATCAAAGCGATGACAGTTTGAGACATTAATCCCACGGAGAAATAGATGCATGGTGTCTGTTGTATTCAATCCCGATGCAATTTCTGTGTTTCATCAACACTTTGAAGGTCCACAGATTACAGAATGTTTCCAGATGTGAATCGGAAACTACTACTGGTCTTCCTGATAACGATCAAAGCGTAGACTGTTTGAGACATTACTGCCATGGAGTAAAGTGTGCATGGTGACTGTTGTATTCAACCCCGATGCAATTTCTGTGTTTCATCAACAATTTGAAGGTCCACAGATTACAGAGTGCCTCCAGATGTACATCGGAAATTACTACTGGTCTTCCAGGGAACGATCAAACCGTAGACTGTCTGAGACATTACTCCCATGGAGGAAAGTCCACATGGTGACTGTTGTATTCAATCCCGATGCAATTTCATAGTTTCAACAACACTCTGATAGTAAACAGATTACAGAAACCTCCAGATGTGCATCGAAAACTACTACTGGTCTTCCAGGGAACGATCAAAGCGTAGACTGTTTGAGACATTACTCCCATGGAGGAGAGTGGTCATGGTGAATGTTGTATTCAATCACGATGCAATAACTGTGTTTCATCAACACTCGGAAAGTCCACAGATAACAGAATGCCTCCAGATGTGCATCGGATACTACTACTGGTCTTCAGGGAACGATCAATGCGATGACAGTTTGAGAAATTAATCCCATGGAGGAAAGTCCGCATATTGCCTGTTGTAATCAATCCCGATGTAATTTCTGTGTTTCATCAAGACTCTGATAGTCCACAGTTTACAGAATGCCTCCAGATGTGCATCGGAAACTACCACTGGCCTTCCAGGGAACGATCAATGCGTAGACTGTTTGAGATATTACTCCCATGGAGGAAAGTGCCCATGGTGACTTTTGTATTCAATCCCGATGCAATTTCTGTGTTTGATGAACGCTCTGATAGTCCACACATTACAGATTGCCTCCAGATGTGCATCGGAAACTACTACTGGTCTTCCTGGGAACGATCAAAGCGTAGACTGTTTGTGACATTACTCCCACGGAGGAAAGTGCCCATGGTGAATGTTGTATTCAATCCCGATGTAATTTCTGTGTTTCATCAAGACTCTGATAGTCCACAGTTTACAGAATGCCTCCAGATGTGCATCGGATACTACTGCTGGTCTTACAGGGAACGATCAATGCGTAGACTGTTTGAGACATTACTCCGGTGGAGCGAAGTGCGAATGGTGACTGTTGTATTCAATCCCGATGCAATTTCTGTGTTTCATAAACGCTCTGATAGTCCACACATTACAGATTGCCACCAGATGTGCATCGGAAACTACTACTGGTCTTCCAGGGAGCGATCAAAGCGTAGACTGTCTGAGACATTACTCCCATGGAGGAATGTGCGCATGGTGACTGTTGTATTCAATCCCGATGCAATTTCTGTGTTTCATCAACACTCTGATAGCCCACAGATTACAGATTGCCACCAGATGTGCATCGGAAACTACTACTGGTCTTCCTGGGAACGATCACAGCGTAGACTGTTTGAGACATAACTCATATGGATGAAAGTGTGCATGGTGACTGTTGTATTATATCCCGATGCAATTTCTGTTATTCAACAACACACTGATAGTCCACAGATTACAAAATGCCTGCAAATGTGCATCGGAAACTACTACTGGTGTTCCAGGGAATGATCAAAGCGTAGACTGTGTGAGACATTACTCCCATGGAGGAAAGAGCGCATTGTGACTTTTGTATTCAATCCCGATGCCATATCTGTGTTTCA
This sequence comes from Schistocerca gregaria, assembly GCF_023897955.1. Classification (NCBI taxonomy): domain Eukaryota; kingdom Metazoa; phylum Arthropoda; class Insecta; order Orthoptera; family Acrididae; genus Schistocerca; species Schistocerca gregaria. The sequence goes on from NC_064927.1 coordinate 10,389,423, forward strand.
TCAACACTCTGATAGTCCACAGATTACAGATTGCCACCAGATGTGCATCGGAAACTACTACTGGTCTTCCTGGGAACGATCAAATCGTAGACTGTTTCAGACATTACTCCCATTGAGGGAAGTGCGGATGGTGACTGTTGTATTCAATCCCGATGTAATTTCTGTGTTTCATGAATGCACTGATAGTCCACACATTACAGATTGCCTCCAGATGTGCATCGGAAACTACCACTGGTCTTCCTGGGAACGATCAAAGCGTAGACTGTTTGTGACATTACTCCCACGGAGGAAAGTGCGCATGGTGAATGTTGTATTCAATCCCGATGCAATTTCTGTGTTTCATCAACACTCGGAAAGTCTGCAGATTACAGAATGCCTCCAGATGTGCATCAGAAACTACTACGGGTGTTGAGGGATCGATCAAAGCGATGACAGTTTGAGACATTAATCCCATGGAGAAATAAATGCATGGTGTCTGTTGTATTCAATCCCGATGCAATTTCTGTGTTTCATTAACACTATGATAGTCCACAGATTACAGAATGCTTCCAGATGTGCATCGGAAACTACTACTAGTCTTGCAGTTAACGATCAAAGCGTAGACTGTTTGAGATATTACTCCCATGCAACAAAGTGCGCATGGTGACTGTTATATTCAATCCCGATGCAATTTCTGTTTTCATCAGCACTCTGATAGTCCACAGATTACAGAATTCCTCCAGATGTGCATCGGAAACTACAATTGGTCTTCCAGGGAACGATCAAAGCGTAAACTGTTTGAGACATTACTACCATGGAGGAAAGTGCGCATGGTGACTGTTGTATTCAATCCCGATGCAATTTCATAGTTTTAACAACACTCTGATAGTAAACAGATTACAGAAACCTCCAGATGTGCATCGAAAACTACTACTGGTCTTCCAGGGAACGATCAAAGCGTAGACTGTATGAGACATTACTCCCATGGAGGAGAGTGGTCTTGGTGAATGTTGTATTCAATCCCGATGCAATTTCTGTGTTTCATCAACACTCGGAATGTCCACAGATTACAGAATGCCTCTAGATGTGCATCGGAAACTACTACTCTTCTTCAGGTAACGATCAATGCGATGACAGTTTGAGACATTAATCCCATGGAGAAATGTACGCATATTGCCTGTTGTAATCAATCCCGATGTAATTTCTGTGTTTCATCAAGACTCTGATAGTCCACAGTTTACAGATTGCCTCCAGATGTGCATCGGAAACTACTACTGGTCTTCCTGGGAACGATCAAAGCGTAGACTGTTTGTGACATTACTCCCACGGAGGAAAGTGCCCATGGTGAATGTTGTATTCAATCCCGATGTAATTTCTGTGTTTCATCAAGACTCTGATAGTCCACAGTTTACAGAATGCCTCCAGATGTGCATCGGATACTACTGCTGGTCTTACAGGGAACGATCAATGCGTAGACTGTTTGAGACATTACTCCGGTGGAGCGAAGTGCGAATGGTGACTGTTGTATTCAATCCCGATGCAATTTCTGTGTTTCATCAACGCTCTGATAGTCCACACATTACAGATTGCCACCAGATGTGCATCGGAAACTACTACTGGTCTTCCAGGGAACGATCAAAGCGTAGACTGTCTGAGACATTACTCCCATGGAGGAAAGTGCGCATGGTGACTGTTGTATTCAATCCCGATGCAAATTCTGTGTTTCATCAACACTCTGATGGTCCACAGATTACAGAATGCCACCAGATGTGCATCGGAAACTACCACTGATCTTCCAGGGAACGATCAAAGCGTAGACTGTGTGAGACATTACTCCCATGGAGGAAAGTGCGCATGGTGACTGTTGTATTCAATCCCAATGCCATATCTGTGTTTCATCAACACTCTGATAGTCCACAGATTACAGATTGCCACCAGATGTGCATCGGAAACTACTACTGGTCTTCCTGGGAACGATCACAGCGTAGACTGTTTGAGACATAACTCATATGGATGAAAGTGCGCATGGTGACTGTTGTATTATATCCCGATGCAATTTCTGTTATTCAACAACACCCTGATAGTCCACAGATTACAAAATGCCTGCAGATGTGCATCGGAAACTACTACTGGTGTTCCAGGGAATGATCAAAGCGTTGACTGTGTGAGACATTACTCCCATGGAGGAAAGTGCGCATGGTGACTGTTGTATTCAATCCCGATGCCATATCTGTGTTTCATCAACACTCTGATAGTCCACAGATTACAGATTGCCACCAGATGTGCATCGGAAACTACTACTGGTCTTCCTGGGAACGATCAAATCGTAGACTGTTTCAGACATTACTCCCATTGAGGGAAGTGCGGATGGTGACTGTTGTATTCAATCCCGATGTAATTTCTGTGTTTCATGAATGCACTGATAGTCCACACATTACAGATTGCCTCCAGATGTGCATCGGAAACTACCACTGGTCTTCCTGGGAACGATCAAAGCGTAGACTGTTTGTGACATTACTCCCACGGAGGAAAGTGCGCATGGTGAATGTTGTATTCAATCCCGATGCTATTTCTATGTTTCATCAACACTCGGAAAGTCTGCAGATTACAGAATGCCTCCAGATGTGCATCAGAAACTACTACGGGTGTTGAGGGATCGATCAAAGCGATGACAGTTTGAGACATTAATCCCAAGGAGAAATAAATGCATGGTATTTGTTGTATTCAATCCCGATGCAATTTCTGTGTTTCATTAACACTATGATAGTCCACAGATTACAGAATGCTTCCAGATGTGCATCGGAAACTACTACTGGTCTTCCAGTTAACGATCAAAGCGTAGGCTGTTTGAGATATTACTCCCATGCAACAAAGTGCGCATGGTGACTGTTATATTCAATCCCGATGCAATTTCTGTTTTCATCAGCACTCTGATAGTCCACAGATTACAGAATTCCTCCAGATGTGCATCGGAAACTACAATTGGTCTTCCAGGGAACGATCAAAGCGTAAACTGTTTGAGACATTACTACCATGGAGGAAAGTGCGCATGGTGACTGTTGTATTCAATCCCGATGCAATTTCATAGTTTTAACAACACTCTGATAGTAAACAGATTACAGAAACCTCCAGATGTGCATCGAAAACTACTACTGGTCTTCCAGGGAACGATCAAAGCGTAGACTGTTTGAGACATTACTCCCATGGAGGAGAGTGGTGTTGGTGAATGTTGTATTCAATCCCGATGCAATTTCTGTGTTTCATCAACACTCGGAAAGTCCACAGATTACAGAATGCCTCTAGATGTGCATCGGAAACTACTACTCTTCTTCAGGGAACGATCAATGCGATGACAGTTTGAGACATTAATCCCATGGAGAAATGTACGCATATTGCCTGTTGTAATCAATCCCGATGTAATTTCTGTGTTTCATCAAGACTCTGATAGTCCACAGTTTACAGAATGCCTCGAGATGTGCATCGGAAACTACCACTGGCCTTCCAGGGAACGATCAATGCGTAGACTGTTTGAGATATTACACCCATGGAGGAAAGTGCCCATGGTGACTGTTGTATTCCATCCCGATGCAATTTCTGTGTTCATCAACACTCTGATAGTCCACAGATTTCAGAATGCCTCCAGATGTGCATCAGAAACTACTACTGGTCTTCCAGGGAACGATCAAAGCGTAAACTGTTAGAGACATAAGTCGTGTGGATGAAAGTGCGCATGGTGACTGTTGTATTCAATCCCGATGCAATTTCTGTGTTTCATCAACACTCAGATAGTCCACAGTTTACAGAATGCCTCCAGATGTGCATCGGAAGCTACTACTTGTCTTACAGGGAACGATCAACGCGCAGACTGCTTGAGAATTACTCCCATGGAGGGAAGTGCGCATGGAGACTGTTGTATTCAATCCCAATGCAATTCCTGTGTTTCATCAACACTTTGAAGGTCCACAGATTACAGAATGCCTCCAGATGTGAAACGGAAACTACTACTGGTCTTCCAGGGAAAGATCAAAGCGTAGACTGTTTGAGACATTACTCCCATGGAGGAAAGTGGGCATGGTGACTGTTGTATTCAATCCCAATGCAATATCTGTTTTCATCAACACTCTGATAGTCCACAGATTACAGAATTCCTCCATATGTGCTTCGGAAACTACTACTGGTCTCCCAGGGAACGATCGAAGCGTAAACTGTTTGAGACATTAGTACCATGGAGGAAAGTGCGCATGATGACTGTTGTATTCAATCCCGATGCAATTTCTGTGTTTCATCAACACTATGATAGTCCACAGATTAAAGAATGCTTCAAGATGTGCATCAGAAACTACTACTGGACTTCCAGGGAACGATCAAAGCGTAACTGTTTGAGACATGACTCATATGGATGAAAGTGCGCATGGTGACTGTTGTATTAAATCCCGATGCAATTTCTGTGATTCAACAACACCCTGATAGTCCACAGATTACAAAATGCCTCCAGATGTGCATCGGAAACTACTACTGGTCTTCCTGGGAACGATCAAAGCGTAGACTGTCTGAGACATTACTCCCATGGAGGAATGTCCGCATGGTGACTGTTGTATTCACTCCCGATGCAATTTCTGTGTTTCATCAACACTCTGATAGTCCACAGATTACAGATTGCCACCAGATGTGCATCGAAAACTACTACTGGTCTTCCAGGGAACGATCAAAGCGTAGACTGTCTGAGACATTACTCCCATGGAGGAAAGTGCGCATGGTGACTGTTGTATTCAATGCCGATGCAATTTCTGTGTTTCATCAAGACTCTGATAGTCCACAGATTACATATTGCCACCAGATGTGCATCGGAAACTACTACTGGTCTTCCTGGGAACGATCAAATCGTAGACTGTTTGAGACATTACTCCGGTGGAGCGAAGTGCGAATGGTGACTGTTGTATTCAATCCCGATGCAATTTCTGTGTTTCATCAACACTCTGATGGTCCACAGATTACAGAATTCCACCAGATGTGCATCGGAAACTACTACTGGCCTTCCTGGGAACGATCAAAGCGTAGACTGTTTGAGACATAACTCATATGGATGAAAGTGCGCATGGTGACTGTTGTATTAAATCCCAATGCAATTTCTGTTATTCAACAACACCCTGATAGTCCACAGATTACAAAATGCCTCCAGATGTGCATCGGAAACTACTACTGGTCTTCCAGGGAATGATCAAATCGTAGACTGTGTGACACATTACTCCTATGGAGGAAAGTCCGCATGGTGACTGTTGTAATCAATCTCGATGCAATTTCTGTGTTTCATCAACACTCTGATAGTCTACAGATTACAGATTGCCACCAGATGTGCGTCGGAAACTACTACTGGTCTTCCTGGGAACGATCAAAGCGTAGACTGTTTGAGACATTACTCCCATGGAGGAAAGTGTGCATGGTGACTGTTGTATTCAATCCCGATGCAATTTCTGTGTTTCATCAAGACTCTGATGGTCCACAGAATACAGAATGCCAAAAGATGTGCATCGGAAACTACCACTGGGCTCTCAGGGAACGATCAAAGCGTAGACTGTTTGAGACATTACTCCCATGGAGGAAAGTGCGCATGGTGACTGTTGTATTCAATCCCGATGCCATATCTGTGTTTCATCAACACTCTGATAGTCCACAGATTACAGATTGACACCAGATGTGCATCGGAAATTATTACTGGTCTTCCTGGGAACGATCAAATCGTAGACTGTTTCAGACATTACTCCCATGGAGGGAAGTGCGGATGGTGACTGTTGTATTCAATCCCGATGCAATTTCTGTGTTTCATGAACGCTCTGATAGTCCACACATTACAGACTGCCTCCAGATGTGCATCGGAAACTACTACTGGTCTTCCTGGGAACGATCAAAGCGTAGACTGTTTGTGACATTACTCCCACGGAGGAAAGTGCGCATGGTGAATGTTGTAATCTATCCCGATGTAATGTCTGTGTTTCATCAATACACTGATTGTAAACAGATACAGAGTGCCACCAGATGGGATTAGGAAACTACTACTGGTCTTCCAGGAACGATCAAAGCGTAGACTGTTTGAGATATTACTCCCATGCAGGAAAGTGCTCATGGTGACTGTTGTATTCAATCCCGATGCAATTTCTGTTTTCATCAACACTCTGATAGTCCACAGATTACAGAATTCCTCCAGATGTGCATCGGAAACTACTACTGGTCTTCCAGGGAACGATCAAAGCGTAAACTGTTTGAGACATTAGTACCATGGAGGAAAGTGCGCATGGTGACTGTTGTATTCAATCCCGATGCAATTTCTGTGTTTCATAAACACTATGATAGTCCACAGATTAAAGAATGCTTCCAGATGTGCATCGGAAACTACTACTGGTCTTCCAGGGAACGATCAAAGCCTAGACTGTTTGAGATATTACTCCCATGCAGGAAAGTGCGCAAGGTGACTGTTATATTCAATCACGATGCAATTTCTCTTTCCATCAGCACTCTGATAGTCCACAGATTACAGAATTCCTCCAGATGTGCATCGGAAACTACTATTGGTCTTCCAGGGAACGATCAAAGCGTAAACTGTTTGAGACATTACTACCATGGAGGAAAGTGCGCATGGTGACTGTTGTATTCAATCCCGATGCAATTTCATAGTTTCAACAACACTCTGATAGTAAACAGATTACAGAAACCTCCAGATGTGCATCGGAAACTACTACTGGTCTTCCAGGGAACGATCAAAGCGTAAACTGTTAGAGACATAAGTCGCGTGGAGGAAAGTGCGCATGGTGACTGTTGTATTCAATCAAGATGCAATTTCTGTGTTTCATCAACACTCAGATAGTCCACAGTTTACAGAATGCCTCCAGATGTGCATCGGAAGCTACTACTTGTCTTCCAGGGAACGATCAACGCGCAGACTGCTTGAGAATTACTCCCATGGAGGGAAGTGCGCATGGAGACTGTTGTATTCAATCCCAATGCAATTCCTGTGTTTCATCAACACTTTGAAGGTCCACAGATTACAGAATGCCTCCAGATGTGAAACGGAAACTACTACTGGTCTTCCAGGGAAAGATCAAAGCGTAGACTGTTTGAGACATTACTCCCATGGAGGAAAGTGGGCATGGTGACTGTTGTATTCAATCCCAATGCAATTTCTGTTTTCATCAACACTCTGATAGTCCACAGATTACAGAATTCCTCCATATGTGCTTCGGAAACTACTACTGGTCTCCCAGGGAACGATCAAAGCGTAAACTGTTTGAGACATTAGTACCATGGAGGAAAGTGCGCATGATGACTGTTGTATTCAATCCCGATGCAATTTCTGTGTTTCATCAACACTATGATAGTCCACAGATTAAAGAATGCTTCAAGATGTGCATCAGAAACTACTACTGGACTTCCAGGGAACGATCAAAGCGTAACTGTTTGAGACATGACTCATATGGATGAAAGTGCGCATGGTGACTGTTGTATTAAATCCCGATGCAATTTCTGTGATTCAACAACACCCTGATAGTCCACAGATTACAAAATGCCTCCAGATGTGCATCGGAAACTACTACTGGTCTTCCTGGGAACGATCAAAGCGTAGACTGTCTGAGACATTACTCCCATGGAGGAATGTCCGCATGGTGACTGTTGTATTCACTCCCGATGCAATTTCTGTGTTTCATCAACACTCTGATAGTCCACAGATTACAGATTGCCACCAGATGTGCATCGAAAACTACTACTGGTCTTCCAGGGAACGATCAAAGCGTAGACTGTCTGAGACATTACTCCCATGGAGGAAAGTGCGCATGGTGACTGTTGTATTCAATGCCGATGCAATTTCTGTGTTTCATCAAGACTCTGATAGTCCACAGATTACATATTGCCACCAGATGTGCATCGGAAACTACTACTGGTCTTCCTGGGAACGATCAAATCGTAGACTGTTTGAGACATTACTCCGGTGGAGCGAAGTGCGAATGGTGACTGTTGTATTCAATCCCGATGCAATTTCTGTGTTTCATCAACACTCTGATGGTCCACAGATTACAGAATTCCACCAGATGTGCATCGGAAACTACTACTGGTCTTCCTGGGAACGATCAAAGCGTAGACTGTTTGAGACATAACTCATATGGATGAAAGTGCGCATGGTGACTGTTGTATTAAATCCCAATGCAATTTCTGTTATTCAACAACACCCTGATAGTCCACAGATTACAAAATGCCTCCAGATGTGCATCGGAAACTACTACTGGTCTTCCAGGGAATGATCAAATCGTAGACTGTGTGACACATTACTCCTATGGAGGAAAGTCCGCATGGTGACTGTTGTAATCAATCTCGATGCAATTTCTGTGTTTCATCAACACTCTGATAGTCTACAGATTACAGATTGCCACCAGATGTGCGTCGGAAACTACTACTGGTCTTCCTGGGAACGATCAAAGCGTAGACTGTTTGAGACATTACTCCCATGGAGGAAAGTGTGCATGGTGACTGTTGTATTCAATCCCGATGCAATTTCTGTGTTTCATCAAGACTCTGATGGTCCACAGAATACAGAATGCCACCAGATGTGCATCGGAAACTACCACTGGGCTCTCAGGGAACGATCAAAGCGTAGACTGTTTGAGACATTACTCCCATGGAGGAAAGTGCGCATGGTGACTGTTGTATTCAATCCCGATGCCATATCTGTGTTTCATCAACACTCTGATAGTCCACAGATTACAGATTGACACCAGATGTGCATCGGAAATTATTACTGGTCTTCCTGGGAACGATCAAATCGTAGACTGTTTCAGACATTACTCCCATGGAGGGAAGTGCGGATGGTGACTGTTGTATTCAATCCCGATGCAATTTCTGTGTTTCATGAACGCTCTGATAGTCCACACATTACAGACTGCCTCCAGATGTGCATCGGAAACTACTACTGGTCTTCCTGAGAACGATCAAAGCGTAGACTGTTTGTGACATTACTCCCACGGAGGAAAGTGCGCATGGTGAATGTTGTAATCTATCCCGATGTAATGTCTGTGTTTCATCAATACACTGATTGTAAACAGATACAGAGTGCCTCCAGATGGGATTAGGAAACTACTACTGGTCTTCCAGGAACGATCAAAGCGTAAACTGTTTGAGACATTAGTACCATGGAGGAAAGTGCGCATGGTGACTGTTGTATTCAATCCCGATGCAATTTCTGTGTTTCATAAACACTATGATAGTCCACAGATTAAAGAATGCTTCCAGATGTGCATCGGAAACTACTACTGGTCTTCCAGGGAACGATCAAAGCCTAGACTGTTTGAGATATTACTCCCATGCAGGAAAGTGCGCAAGGTGACTGTTATATTCAATCACGATGCAATTTCTCTTTCCATCAGCACTCTGATAGTCCACAGATTACAGAATTCCTCCAGATGTGCATCGGAAACTACTATTGGTCTTCCAGGGAACGATCAAAGCGTAAACTGTTTGAGACATTACTACCATGGAGGAAAGTGCGCATGGTGACTGTTGTATTCAATCCCGATGCAATTTCATAGTTTCAACAACACTCTGATAGTAAACAGATTACAGAAACCTCCAGATGTGCATCGGAAACTACTACTGGTCTTCCAGGGAACGATCAAAGCGTAAACTGTTAGAGACATAAGTCGCGTGGAGGAAAGTGCGCATGGTGACTGTTGTATTCAATCAAGATGCAATTTCTGTGTTTCATCAACACTCAGATAGTCCACAGTTTACAGAATGCCTCCAGATGTGCATCGGAAGCTACTACTTGTCTTCCAGGGAACAATCAACGCGCAGACTGCTTGAGAATTACTCCCATGGAGGAAAGTGCGCATGGAGACTGTTGTATTCAATCCCGATGCAATTTCTGTGTTTCTACAACACTCTGATAGTGAAGAGATAACAGAATGAATCCAGATGTGCATCGGATACTACTGCTGGTCTTACTGGGAACGATCAAATCGTAGACTGTTTGAGACATTACTCCGGTGGAGCGAAGTGCGAATGGTGACTGTTGTATTCAATCCTGATGCAATTTCTGTGTTTCATCAACGCTCTGATAGTCCACACTTTACAGATTGCCTCCAGATGTGCATCGGAAACTACTACTGGTCTTCCTGGGAACGATCAAAGCGTAGACTGTTTGTGACATTACTCCCAAGGAGGAAAGTGCGCATCGTGGGTGTTGTATTCAATCCCGATGCAATTTCTGTGTTTCATCAACACTCGGAAAGTTTGCAGATTACAGAATGCCTCCAGATGTGCATCAGGAACTACTACGGGTGTTCAGGGATCGATCAAAGCGTTGACAGTTTGAGACATTAATCCCATGGAGAAATGAATGCATGGTGTCTGCTGTATTCAATCCCGATGCAATTCCTGTGTATCATCAACACTTTGAAGGTCCACAGATTACAGAATGCCTCCAGATGTGAAACGCAAACTACTACTGGTCTTCCAGGGAACGATCAAAGCGTAGACTGTTTGAGACATTACTCCCATGGAGGAAAGTGGGCATGGTGACTGTTGTAATCAATCTCGATTTAATGTCAGTGTTTCATCAACACACTGATTGTAAACAGATACAGAATGCTTCCAGATGGGATTAGGAAACTACTACTGGTCTTCCTGGGAACGATCAAATCGTAGACTGTTTGAGACATTACTCCCATGGAGGAAAGTCCGCATGGTGACTGTTGTATTCACTCCCGATGCAATTTCTGTGTTTCATCAACACTCTGATAGTCCACAGATTACAGATTGCCACCAGATGTGCATCGGAAACTACTACTGGACTTCCAGGGAACGATCAAAGCGTAGACTGTTTGAGACATAACTCATATGGATGAAAGTGCGCATGGTGACTGTTGTATTAAATCCCGATGCAATTTCTGTGATTCAACAACACCCTGATAGTCCACAGATTACAAAATGCCTCCAGATGTGCATCGGAAACTACTACTGGTCTTCCTGGGAACGATAAAAGCGTAGACTGTCTGAGACATTACTCCCATGGAGGAAAGTCCGCATGGTGACTGTTGTATTCAATCCCGATGCAATTTCTGTGTTTCATCAACACTCTGATAGTCCACAGAGTACAGATTGCCACCAGATGTGCATCGGAAACTACTACTGGTCTTCCTGGGAACGATCAAAGCGTAGACTCTTTGAGACACTACTCCCATGGAGGAAAGTGCGCATGGTGACTGTTGTATTCAATCCCGATGCAATTTCTGTGTTTCATCAACACTCTGATAGTCCACAGATTACAGATTGCCTCCAGATGTGCATCGGAAACTACTACTGGTCTTCCTGGGAACGATCAAAGCGTAGACTGTTTGTGACATTACTCCCAAGGAGGAAAGTGCGCATGGTGAATGTTGTATTCAATCCCGATGCAATTTCTGCGTTTCATCAACACTCTGAAAGTCTGCAGATTACAGAATGCCTCCAGATGTGCATTAGAAACTACTACGGGTGTTGAGGGATCGATCAAAGCGATGACAGTTTGAGACATTAATCCCATGGAGAAATAAATGCATGGTGTCTGTTGTATTCAATCCCGATGCAATTTCTGTGTTCCATCAACACTTTGAAGGTCCACAGATTACAGAATGCCTCTAGATGTGAATCCTAAACTACTACTGGTCTTCCAGGGAAAGATCAAAGCGTAGACTGTTTGAGACATTACTCCCATGGAGGAAAGTGGGCATGGTGACTGTTGTAATCTATCCCGATGTAATGTCTGTGTTTCATCAATACACTGATTGTAAACAGATACAGAGTGCCTCCAGATGGGATTAGGAAACTACTACTGGTCTTCCAGGGAACGATCAAAGCGTGGACTGTTTGAGATATTACTCCCATGCAGGAAAGTGCTCATGGTGACTGTTGTATTCGATCCCGATGCAATTTCTGTTTTCATCAACACTCTGATAGTCCACAGATTACAGAATTCCTCCAGATGTGCATCGGAAACTACTACTGGTCTTCCAGGGAACGATCAAAGCGTAAACTGTTTGAGACATTAGTACCATGGAGGAAAGTGCGCATGGTGACTGTTGTATTCAATCCCGATGCAATTTCTGTGTTTCATAAACACCATGATAGTCCACAGATTAAAGAATGCTTCCAGATGTGCATCGGAAACTACTACTGGCCTTACAGGGAACGATCAAAGCGTAGACTGTTTGAGATATTACTCCCATGCAGGAAAGTGCGCAAGGTGACTGTTATATTCAATCCCGATGCAATTTCTCTTTCCATCAGCACTCTGATAGTCCACAGATTACAGAATTCCTCCAGATGTGCATCGGAAACTACTATTGGTCTTCCAGGGAACGATCAAAGCGTAAACTGTTTGAGACATTACTACCATGGAGGAAAGTGCGCATGGTGACTGTTGTATTCAATCCCGATGCAATTTCATAGTTTCAAAAACACTCTGATAGTAAACAGATTACAGAAACCTCGAGATGTGCATCGGAAACTACTACTGGTCTTCCAGGGAACGATCAAAGCGTAAACTGTTAGAGACATAAGTCGCGTGGAGGAAAGTGCGCATGGTGACTGTTGTATTCAATCAAGATGTAATTTCTGTGTTTCATCAACACTCAGATAGTCCACAGTTTACAGAATGCCTCCAGATGTGCTTCGGAAGCTACTACTTGTCTTCCAGGGAACGATCAACGCGCAGACTGCTTGAGAATTACTCCCATGGAGGAAAGTGCGCATGGAGACTGTTGTATTCAATCCCGATGCAATTTCTGTGTTTCTACAACACTCTGATAGTGAAGAGATAACAGAATGAATCCAGATGTGCATCGGATACTACTGCTGGTCTTACTGGGAACGATCAAATCGTAGACTGTTTGAGACATTACTCCGGTGGAGCGAAGTGCGAATGGTGACTGTTGTATTCAATCCTGATGCAATTTCTATGTTTCATCAACGCTCTGATAGTCCACACATTACAGATTGCCTCCAGATGTGCATCGGAAACTACTACTGGTCTGCCTGGGAACGATCAAAGCGTAGACTGTTTGTGACATTACTCCCAAGGAGGAAAGTGCGCATCGTGGATGTTGTATTCAATCCCGATGCAATTTCTGTGTTTCATCAACACTCGGAAAGTCTGCAGATTACAGAATGCCTCCAGATGTGCATCAGAAACTACTACGGGTGTTCAGGGATCGATCAAAGCGTTGACAGTTTGAGACATTAATCCCATGGAGAAATGAATGCATGGTGTCTGCTGTATTCAATCCCGATGCAATTCCTGTGTTTCATCAACACTTTGAAGGTCCACAGATTACAGAATGCCTCCAGATGTGAAACGGAAACTACTACTGGTCTTCCATTGAACGATCAAAGCGTAGACTGTTTGAGACATTACTCCCATGGAGGAAAGTGGGCATGGTGACTGTTGTAATCAATCCCGATGTAATGTCTGTGTTTCATCAACACACTGATTGTAAACAGATACAGAATGCTTCCAGATGGGATTAGGAAACTACTACTGGTCTTCCTGGGAACGATCAAATCGTAGACTGTTTGAGACATTACTCCTATGGAGGAAAGTCCGCATGGTGACTGTTGTATTCTCTCCCGATGCAATTTCTGTGTTTCATCAACACTCTGATAGTCCACAGATTACAGATTGAAACCAGATGTGCATCGGAAACTACTACTGGACTTCCAGGGAACGATCAAAGCGTAGACTGTTTGAGACATAACTCATATGGATGAAAGTGCGCATGGTGACTGTTGTATTAAATCCCGATGCAATTTCTGTGATTCAACAACACCCTGATAGTCCACAGATTACAAAATGCCTCCAGATGTGCATCGGAAACTACTACTGGTCTTCCTGGGAACGATAAATGCGTAGACTGTCTGAGACATTACTCCCATGGAGGAAAGTGCGCATGGTGACTGTTGTATTCACTCCCGATGCAATTTCTGTGTTTCATCAACACTCTGATAGTCCACAGATTACAGATTGCCACCAGATGTGCACTGGAAACTACTACAGGTCTTCCAGGGAACGATCAAAGCGTAGACTGTCTGAGACATTACTCCCATGGAGAAAAGTGCGCATGGTGACTGTTGTATTCAATCCCGATGCAATTTCTGTGTTTCATCAACACTCTGATAGTCCACAGATTACAGATTGCCACCAGATGTGCATCGGAAACTACTACTGGTCTTCTTGGGAACGATCAAATCGTAGACTGTTTGAGACATTACTCCGGTGGAGCGAAGTGCGAATGGTGACTGTTGTATTCAATCCCGATGCAATTTCTGTGTTTCATGCACACTCTGATGGTCCACAGATTACAGAATGCCACCAGATGTGCATCGGAAACTACCACTGATCTTCCAGGGAACGATCAAAGCGAAGACTGTTTGAGACATTACTCCCATGGAGGAAAGTGCGCATGGTGACTGTTGTATTCAATCCCGATGCCATATCTGTGTTTCATCAACACTCTGATAGTCCACAGATTACAGATTGCCACCAGATGTGCATCGGAAACTACTACTTGTCTTCCTGGGAACGATCAAAGTGTAGACTGTTTGAGACATAACTCATATGGTAGAAAGTGCGCATGGTGACTGTTGTATTAAATCCCGATGCAATTTCTGTTATTCAACAACACCCTGATAGTCCACAGATTACAAAATGCCTGCAGATGTGCATCGGAAACTACTACTGGTCTTCCAGGGAATGATCAAAGCGTAGACTGTGTGAGACATTACTCCAATGGAGGAAAGTCCGCATGGTGACTGTTGTATTCAATCCCGGTGCCATTTCTGTGTTTCATCAACACACTGATAGTCCACAGATTACAGATTGCCACCAGATGTGCATCGGAAACTACTACTGGTCTCCCTGGGAACGATCAAAGCGTAGACTATTTGAGTCATTACTCCCATGGAGGAAAGTGTGCATGGTGACTGTTGTATTCAATCCCTATGCAATTTCTGTGTTTCATCAAGACTCTTATGGTCCACAGAATACAGAATGCCACCAGATGTGTATCGGAAACTACCACTGGTCTTCCAGGGAACGATCGAAGCGTAGACTGTTTGAGACATTACTCCTCTGTAGGAAAGTGCGCATGGTGACTGTTGTATTCACTCCCGATGCAATTTCTGTGTTTCATCAACACTCTGATAGTCCACAGATTACAGATTGCCAACAGATGTGCATCGGAAACTACTACTGGTCGTCCTGGGAACGATCAAAGCGTAGACTGTTTGAGACATTACTCCCATGGAGGAGAGTGGTCATGGTGAATGTTGTATTCAATCCCGATGCAATTTCTGTGTTTCATCAACACTCGGAAAGTCCACATATTACAGAATGCCTCTAGATGTGCATCGAAAACTACTACTGGTCTTCAGGGAACGATCAATGCGATGACAGTTTGAGACATTAATCCCATGGAGAAATGTACGCATATTGCCTGTTGAAATCAATCCCTACGTAATTTCTGTGTTTCATCAAGACTCGGATAGTCCACAGTTTACAGAATGCCTCCAGATGTGCATCGGAAACTGAAACTGGCCTTCCAGGGAACGATCAATGCGTAGACTGTTTGAGATATTACTCCCATGGAGGAAAGGGCCCATGGTGACTGTTGTATTCAATCCCGATATAATGTCTGTGTTTCATCAACACACTGATTGTAAACAGATAAAGAATGCCTCCAGATGGGTTTAGGAAACTAATACTGGTCATCCAGTGAACGATCAAAGCGTAGACTGTTTGAGATATTACTCCAATGGAGGAAAGTGCGCATGGTGAGTTTTGTATTCAATCCCGATGCAATTTCTGTTTTCATCAACACTCTGATAGTCCACAGATTACAGAATTCCTCCATATGTGCATCGGAAACTACTACTGGTCTCCCAGGGAACGATCAAAGCGTAAACTGTTTGAGACATTACTACCTTGGAGCAAAGTGCGCATGGTGACTGTTGTATTCAATCCCGATGCAATTTCTGTGTTTCATCAACACTATGATAGTCCACAGATTACAGAATTCTTCAAGATATGCATCAGAAACTATTACTGGTCTTCCAGGGAACGATCAAAGCGTGGACTGTTTGAGACATTACTCCTCTGTAGGAAAGTGCGCATGGGGACTGTTGTATTCACTCCCGATGCAATTTCTGTGTTTCATCAACACTCTGATAGTCCACAGATTACAGATTGCCAACAGATGTGCATCGGAAACTACTACTGGTCGTCCTGGGAATGATCAAAGCGTAGACTGTTTGAGACATTACTCCCATGTAGGAAAGTGCGCATGGTGACTGTTGTATCCAATCCCGATGCAATTTCTGTGTTTCATCAACACTCTGATAGTCCACAGATTACAGATTGCCACCAGATGTGCATAGGAAACTACTACTGGTCTTCCAGGGAACGATCAAAGCGTAGACTGTCTGAGACATTACTCCCATGGAGGAAAGTCTGCATGGTGACTGTTGTATTCAATCCCGATGCAATTTCATAGTTTCAACAACACTCTGATAGTAAACAGATTATAGAAACCTCAAGATGTGCATCGAAAACTACTACTGGTCTTCCAGGGAACGATCAAAGGATAGACTGTTTGAGACATTACTCCCATGGAGGAGAGTGGTCATGGTGAGTGTTGTATTCAATCCCGATGCAATTTCTATGTTTCATCAAGATTCGGAAAGTCCACAGATTACAGAATGCATCTAGATGTGCATCGGAAACTACTACTGGTCTTCAGGGAACGATCAAAGCGATGACAGTTTGAGACATTAATCCCATGGAGAAATGTACGCATGGAGCCTGTAGTAATCAAATCGATGTAATTTCTGTGTTTCATCAAGACTCTGATAGTCCACAGATTACAGAATGCCTCCAGATGTGCATCGGAAACTACCACTGGTCATCCAGGGAACGATCAAAGCTTAGAATGTTTGATGTATTACTCCAATGGAGGAAAGTGCGCATGGTGACTGTTGTATATTCAATCCCGATGCAATTTCTGTGTTTCATCAACACTTTGAAGGTCCACAGATTACAGAATGCCTCCAGATGTGCATGGGAAACTACTGCTGGTCTTACAGGGAACATTCAAATCGTACTCTGTTTGAGACATTATTCCCGTGGAGGAAAGTGCGAATGGTGACTGTTGTATTCAATCCCGATGCAATTTCTGTGTTCATCAACACTCTGATAGTCCACAGATTAAAGAATGCCCCCAGATGTGCATCGGAAACTACTACTGGTCTTCCAGGGAACGAACAAAGCGTAAACTGTTAGAGACATGACTCGCGTGGTGGAAAGTGCGCATAGTGACTGTTGTATTCAATCCCGATGCAATTTCTGTGTTTCATCAACACTCTGATAGTCCACAGATTACAGAATGCTACCAGATGTGCATCGGAAACTACTACTGGTCTTCCAGGTAACGATCAAATCGTAGACTGTTTGAAAAATTACTCTTATGTAGGAAAGTGCGCATGGTGACTGTTGTATTCAATCCCGATGCAATTTCTGTGTTTCATCATCACTCTGATAGTCCACAGATTACAGAATGCCTCCAGATGTGCATCGGAAACTACTACTGGTCATCCAGGGAACGATCAAAGCGTAGAATGTTTTAGACATTACTCCCATGTAGGAAAGTGCGCTTGGTGACTGTTGTATTCAATCCCGATGCAATTTCTGAGTTTCATCAACACTCAGATAGTCCACAGTGTACAGAATGCCTCCAGATGTGCATCGGAAACTACTAGTGGTCTTCCAGGGAACGATCAACGAGCAGACTGCTTGAGAATTACTCCCATAGAGGAAAGTGCGCATGGTGATTGTTGTATTAAATCCCGATGCAATATCTGTGTTTCATCAACACTTTGAAGGTCCACAGATTACAGAATGCCTCCAGAAGTGCATCAGTACTACTGCTGGTCTTACAGGGAACGATCAAATCGTAGACTGTTTGAGACATTACTCCGGAGGAGCGAAGTGCGAATGGTGACTGTTGTACTCAATCCCGATGCAATTTCTGTGTTTCATCAACACTCTGATTGTCCACAGATTACAGATTGCCTTCAGATATGCATCGGAAACTACTACTGGTCTTCCTGGGAATGATCTAAGCATAGACTGTTTGAGCCATTTCTCACATGGAGGAAAGTGCGCATGGTGACTGTTGTATTCCATCCCGATGCAATTTCTGTGTTCCATCAACACTGTGAAAGTCCACAGATTACAGAATGCCTCCAGATGTGCATCGGAAACTACCACTGGTCTTCCTGGGAACGGTCGAAGCGTAGACTGTTTCAGACATTACTCCCATGGAGGAAAATGCGCATGGTTACTGTTGTATTCAATCCCGATGCATTTTCTGAGTTTCATCAACACTCAGATAGTCCACAGATTACTGAATGCCTAGAGGTGTCCATCGGAATATACTACTGGTCTTCCAGCTAACGATCAAAGCGTAGACTGTTAGAGACATTACTCTCATGGAGGAAAGTGTGCATGGTGACTGTTGTATTCAATACCAATGCAATTTCTGTGTTTCATCAACACTCTGATAGTCCACAGATTACAGATTGCCTCCAGATGTGCATCGGAAACTACTACTGGTCTTCCTGGGAACGATCAAAGCGCAGACTGTTTGTGACATTACTCCCACGGAGGAAAGTACTCATGTTGGATGTTGTATTCAATCCCGATGCAATTTCTGTGTTTCATCAACACTCGGACAGTCTGCAGATTACAGAATGCCTCCAGATGTGCATCAGAAACTATTACGGGTGTTCAGGGATCGATCAAAACGTTGACAGTTTGAGACATTAATCCCATGGAGAAATGAATGTATGGTGTCTGTTGTATTCAATCCCGATGCAATTTCTGTGTTTCATCAACACTTTGAAGGTCCACAGATTACAGAATGCCTCCAGATGTGAATCGGAAACTACTACTGGTCTTCCAGGGAAAGATCAAATCGTAGACTGTTTGAGACATTACTCCCATGGAGGAAAGTGGGCATGGTGACTGTTTTAATCAATCCCGATGTAATGTGTGTGTTTCATCAACACACTGATTGTAATCAGATACAGAATGCCTCCAGATTGGATAAGGAAACTACTACTGATGTTCCAGGGAACGAACAAAGCGGAGACTGTTTGAGATATTACTCCCATGGAGGAAAGTGTGCATGGTGACTGTTGTACTCAATCCCGATGAAATTTCTGTGTTGCATCAAGACTATGATGGTCCACAGATTACAGAATGCTTCAAGATGTGCATCAGAAACTACTACTGGTCTTCCAGGGAACGATCAAAGCGTGGACTGTTTGAGACATTACTCCTCTGTAGGAAAGTGCGCATGGTGACTGTTGTATTCAATCCCGATGCAATTTCTGTGTTTCATCAACACTCTGATAGTCCACAGATTACACAATGCCTCCAGATGTGCATCGGAAACTACTACTGGTCTTCCAGGGAACGATCAAAGCGTAGACTGTTTGAGACATAACTCATATGGATGAAAGTGCGCATGGTGACTGTTGTATTAAATCCCGATGCAATTTCTGTGATTCAACAACACCCTGATAGTCCACAAATTACAAAATGCCTCCAGATGTGCATCGGAAACTACTACTGGTCTTCCAGGGAACGATCAAAGCGTAGACTGTCTGAGACATTACTCCCATGGAGGAAAGTCCACATGGTGACTGTTGTATTCAATCCCGATGCAATTTCTGTGTTTCATCAACACTCTGATAGTCTACAGATTACAGTTTGCCACCAGATGTGCATCGGAAACTACTACTGGTCTTCCAGGGAACGATCAAAGCGTAAACTGTTAGAGACATAAGTCGCGTGGAGGAAAGTGCGCATGGTGACTGCTGTATTCAATCCCGATGCTATTTCTGTGTTTCATCAACACTCAGATAGTCCACACTTTACAGAATGCCTCCAGATGTGCATCGGAAGCTACTACTTGTCTTCCAGGGAACGATCAACGCGCAGACTGCTTGAGAATTACTCCCATGGAGGAAAGTGCGCATGGAGACTGTTGTATTCAATCCCGATGCAATTTCTGTGTTTCATCAACACTCTGATAGCCCACAGATTACAGATTGCCACCAGATGTGGATCCTAAACTACTACTGGTCTTCCAGGGAACTATCAAAGCGTAGACTGACTGAGACATTACTCCCATGGAGGAAAGTGTGCATGGTGACTGTTGTATTCAATCCCGATGCAATTTCTGTGTTTCATCAAGACTCTGAAAGTCCATTGATTACAGAATGCCTCCAGATGTGCATCGGAAACTACCACTGGTCTTCCAGGGAACGATCAAAGCGTAGACTGTTTGAGACATTACTCCCATGGAGGAAAGTGCGCATGGTGACTGTTGTATTCAACCCCGTTGCAATTTCTGTGTTTCATCAACACTTTGAAGGTCCACAGATTACAGAATGCCTCCAGAGGTGCATCGAAAACTACTACTGGTCTTCCAGGGAACGATCAAAGTGTAGACTGTTTCAGGCGTTACTCCCAAGGAGGAAAGTGCGGATGGTGACTGTTGTAATCAATCCCGATCCAATTTCAGTGTTTCATCAACAATCTGATAGTCCACAGATTACAGATTGTCTCCAGATGTGCATCGGAAACTACTACTGGTCTTCCTGGGAACGATCAAAGCATAGACGGTTTCAGACATTACTCCCATGGAGGAAAGTGCGGATGGTGACTGTTGTATTCACTCCTGATGCAATTTCTGTGTTTCATCAACACTTTGAAGGTCCACAGACTACAGAATGCCTCCAGACGTGCATCGGAAACTACTACTGGTCTTCCAGGGAACGATCAAAGCTTAGACTGTTTCCAACATTACTCCCATGGAGGAAAGTGCGCATGGTGACTGTTGTATGCAATCGCGATGCAATTTCTGTGTTTTATCAACGCTCTGATAGTCCACACATTACAGATTGCCTCCAGATGTGCATCGGAAACTACTACTGGCCTTCCTGGGAACGATCAAAGCGTAGACTGTTTGTGACATTACTCCCACGGAGGGAAGTGCGCATGGTGAATGTTGTATTCAATCCCGATGCAATTTCTGCGTTTCATCAACACTCGGAAAGTCCGCAGATTACAGAATGCCACCAGCCGTGCATCAGAAACTACTACGGGTGTTCAGGGATCGATCAAAGCGATGACAGTTTGAGACATTACTCCCATGGAGAAATGTATGCATGGTGTCTGTTGTATTCAATCCCGATGCAATTTCTGTGTTTCATCAACACTCTGATTGTCCACAGATTACAGATTGCCTTCAGATGTGCATCGGAAACTACTACTCGTCTTCCTGGGAATGATCTAAGCATAGACTGTTTGAGACATTACTCCCATGGAGGAAAGGGCGGATGGTGACAGTTGTATTCAATCCCGATGCATTTTCTGTGTTTCATCAACACTCTGATAGTCCACAGATTACAGATTGCCTCCAGATGTGCATCGGAAACTACTACTGGTCTTCCTGGGAACGATCAAAGCATAGACTGTTTCAGACATTACTCCCATGGAGGAAAGTGCGGATGGTGACTGTTGTATTCAATCCCGATGCAATTTCTGAGTTTCATCAACACTCAGATAGTCCACACATTACACAATGCCTCCAGATGTGCATCGGAAACTACTACTGGTCTTCCTGGGAACGATCAAAGCGTAGACTGCTTGTGACATTACTCCCAAGGAGGAAAGTGCGCATGAAGAATGTTGTATTCAATCCCGAAGCAATTTCTGTGTTTCATCAACACTCGGAAAGTCCGCAGATTACAGAATGCCTCCAGATGTGCATCAGAAACTACTACGAGTGTTCAGGGATCGATCAAAGCGATGACAGTTTGAGACATTACTCCCATGGAGAAATGTATGCATTGCGTCTGTTGTATTCAATCCCGATGCAATTACTGTGTTTTATCAACACTTTGAAGGTCCACAGATTACAGAATGCCTCCAGATGGGAATCGGAAACTACTACTGGTCTTCCAGGGAACTTTCAAAGCGTAGATTGTTAGAGACATTACTCCCATGAAGGAAAGTTGGCATGGTGACTGTTGTAATCAATCCCGATGTAATGTCTGTGTTTCATCAACACTCTGATTGTAAACAGATACAGAATGCCTCCAGATGGGATTTGGAAAGTACTACTGGTCTTCCAGGGAACGATCAAAGCGTAGACTGTTTGAGATATTACTCCAATGGAGGAAAGTGCCCATGGTGACTGTTGTATTCAATCCCGATGCAATTTCTGTGTTCATCAACACTCTGATAGTCCACAGATTACAGAATGCCTCCAGATGTGCTTCGGAAACTACTACTGTTCTTCCAGGGAACGATCAAAGCGTAACCTGTTAGAGACATAACTCGCGTGGAGGAAAGTGCGCATGGCGACTGTTGTATTCAATCCCGATGGAATTTCTGTGTTTCATCAACACTCTGATAGTCCACAGATTACAGAATGCTACCAGATGTTCATCGGAAACTACTACTGGTCTTCCAGGGAACGATCAAATCGTAGACTGTATGAAAAATTACTAACATGTAGGTAAGTGCGCTTGGTGACTGTTGTATTCAATCCCGATGCAATTTCTGTGTTTCATCAACACCCAGATAGTCCACAGTTTACAGAATGCCTCCAGATGTGCATCGAGAACTACTACTGGTCTTCCATGGAACGATCAAAGCATAGACTGTTTCAGACATTACTCCCATGGAGGAAAGTGCGGATGGTGACTGTTGTATACAATCCCGATGCAATTTTTGTGTTTCATCAACGCTCTGATAGTCCACACATTACAGATTGCCTCCAGATGTGCATCGAAAACTACTACTGGTCTTCCTGGGAACAATCAAAGCGTAGACTGTTTGTGACATTACTCCCACGGAGGGAAGTGCGCATGGTGAATGTTGTATTAAATCCCGATGCAATTTCTGCGTTTTATCAACACTCGGAAAGTCCGCAGATTACAGAATGCCACCAGATGTGCATCAGAAACTACTACGGGTGTTAAGGGATCGATCAAAGCGATGACAGTTTGAGACATTACTCCCATGGAGAATTGTATGAATGGTGTCTGTTGTATTCAATCCCGATGCAATTTCTGTGTTTTATCAACACTCTGATTGTCCACAGATTACAGATTGCCTTCATATGTGCATCGGAAACTACTACTGGTCTTCCTGGGAATGATCTAAGCATAGACTGTTTGAGACATTACTCCCATGGAGGAAAGGGCGGATGGTGACAGTTGTATTCAATCCCGATGCATTTTCTGTGTTTCATCAACACTCTGATAGTCCACAGATTACAGATTGCCTCCAGATGTGCATCGGAAACTACTACTGGTCTTCCTGGGAACGATCAAAGCATAGACTGTTTCAGACATTACTCCCATGGAGGAATGTGCGGATGGTGACTGTTGTATTCAATGCCGATGCAATTTCTGTGTTTCATGAACACTCGGAAAGTCCACAGATTACAGAATGCCTCCAGATGTGCATCAGAAACTACTACGGGTCTTCAAGGATCGATCGAAGCGATGGCAGATTGAGACATTACTACCATGGAGGAAAGTGCGCATGGTGACTGTTGTATTCAATCCCGATGCAATTTCTGTGTTTCAACAACACCCTGATAGTCCACAGATTACAGAAAGCCTCCAGATGTGCATCGGAGACTACTACTGGTCATCCAGGGAACGATCAAAGCGTAGACTGTCTTAGACATTACTCCCATGAAGGAAAGTCTGCATGGTGACTGTTGTGATCAAACCCGATGTAATTTCTGTGTTTCCTCAACACTCTGATTGTAAACCGATACAGAATGCCTCCAGATGGGATTAGGAAACTACTATTGGTCTTCCAGGGAACGATCAATGCGTAGACTGTTTGAGATATTACTCTCATGGAGGAAAGAGCCCATGGCGACTGTTGTATTCAATCCCGATGCTATTTCTGTGTTCATCAACACTCTGATAGTCCACAGATAACAGAATGCCTCCAGATGTGCATCGGAAACTACTACTGGTCTTCCAGGGAACGATCAAAGCATAGAATGTTTGAGACATAACTCGTATGGAGGAAAGTGAGCATTGTGAGTGTTGTACTCAATCCCGATGCAATTTCTATGTTTCATAAACACTCTGAAAGTCCACAGATTACAGAATGCCTCCAGATGTTCATCGGAAGCTACTACAGGTCTCCCAGGGAACGATCAACGCGCAGACTGCTTGAGAATTACTCCTATGGAGGAAAGTGTTCATGGTGACTGTTGTAGTCAATCCCGATGCAATTTCTGTGTTTCATCAACACTTTGAAGGTCCACAGATTACAGAATGCGTCCAGATGTGCATCGGAGCTCCTGCTGGTCTTACAGGGAACGATCTAATTGTAGACTGTTTGAGACATTACTCCGGTGGAGCGAAGTTCGAATGGTGACTGTTGAATTCAATCCCGATGCAATATCTGTGTTTCATCAACACTCTGACTGTTCACATATTACAGATTGCCTTCAGATGTGCATCGGAAACTACTACTGGTCTTCCTGGGAGTGATCTAGGCATAGACAGTTTGAGACATTTCTCACATTGAGGAAAGGGCGGATGGTGACTGTTGTATTCAATCCCGATGCAATTTCTGTGTTTCATCAACACTCTGAGAGTCCACAGATTACAGATTGCCACCAGACGTGCATCGGAAACTACTACTGGTCATCCTGATAACGATCAAATCGTAGACTGTTTGAGACATTACTCCCATGGAGGAAAGTGTGCATGGTGACTGTTGTATTCAATCCCGATACAATTTCTGTGTTTCAAGAACACTCTGATAGTCCACAGATTACAGATTACCACCAGATGTGCATCGGAAACTACTACTGGCCTTCCTGATAACGATCAAAGCGTAGACTGTTTGAGACATTACTCCCATGGAGGAAAGTGCGCATGGTGACTGTTGTATTCAATCCCGTTGCAATTTCTGTGTTTCATCAAGACTCTGATAGTCCACAGATTACAGAATGCCTCCAGATGTGCATCGGAAACTACCACTGGTCTTCCAGGGAACGATCAAAGCGTAGACTGTTTGAGACATTACTCCCATGGAAGAAAGTGCGCATGGTGACTGTTGTATTCAATCCCGATGCAATTTCTGTGTTTCATCAACACTCTGATAGTCCACAGATTACAGATTGCCACCAGATGACCGTCGGAAACTACTACTGGTCCTCCTGGTAACGATCAAAACGTAGACTGTTTAAGACATTACTCCAATGTAGGAATGTGTTCATGGTGACTGCTGTATTCAACCCCAATGCAATTTCTGTGTTTCATCAACACTTTGAAGGTCCACAGATTACAGAATGCCTCCCGACGTGCATGGGAAACTACTACTGGTCTTTCAGGGAACGGGCAAAACTTAGACTGTTTCCGACATTACTCCCATCTAGAAAAGTGTGCATGGTGACTGTTGTATTAAATCGCGATGCAATTTCTGTGTTTCATCAACTTTCTGATAGTCCACAGATTACAGATTGCCTCCAGATCTGCATCGGAAACTACTACTGGTCTTCCCGGGAATGATCTAAGCATAGACTGTTTGAGACATTACTCACATGGAGGAAAGGGCGGAGGGTGACTGCTGTATTCGATCCCGATGCAATTTCTGTGTTCCATCAACACTTTGAAGGTCCACAGATTCAGAATGAATCCTGAGGTGCATCGGAAACTGCTACTGGTCTTCCAGGGAACGATCAAAGCATAGACTGTTTAAGACATTACTCCCATTGAGGAAAATGCGCATGGTGACTGTTGTATTCAATCCCGATGCAATTTCTGAGTTTCATCAACACTCAGTTAGTCCACAGATTACAGAATGCCTCCAGATGTGCATCAGAAACTACCACTGGTCATCCAGGGAACGATCAAAGCGTAGACTGTTTGCGACATTACTCCCATGGAGGAAAGTGCGCATGGTGACTGTTGTATTCAATCCCGATGCAATTTCTGTGTTTCATTAACACTCTGATAGTCCACAGATTACATATTGCCTCCAGATGTGCATCGGAAACTACTACTGGCCTTCCTGGGAACGATCAAATCTTAAACTGTTTGTGACATTACTCGCATGGAGGAAAGTGCGAATGATGACTGTTGTATTCAATCCCGATGCAATTTCTGTGTTTCATCAACACTCTGATATCCACAGATTACAGAATGCCTCCAGACGTGCATGGGAAATTACTACTGGTCTTTCAG
Source organism: Schistocerca gregaria (assembly GCF_023897955.1). NCBI lineage: Eukaryota > Metazoa > Arthropoda > Insecta > Orthoptera > Acrididae > Schistocerca > Schistocerca gregaria. Next base: position 10,415,772 of record NC_064927.1, read on the forward strand.
GGAACGAGCAAAGCTTAGACTGTTTCCGACATTACTCCCATCTAGAAAAGTGTGCATGGTGACTGTGTTATTCAATCGCGATGCAATTTCTGTGTTTCATCAACTTTCTGATAGTCCACAGATTACAGATTGCCTCCAGATCTGCATCGGAAACTACTACTGGTCTTCCAGGGAACGATCAAAGCGTAGACTGTTTGAGACAATACCCCCATGGAAGAAAGTGCGCATGGAGACTGTTGTATTCAATCCCGATGCAACTTCTGTGTTTCATCAACACTCTGATAGTAAACAGATTACAGAATGCCTCCAGATGTGCATCGGAAACCACTAGTTGTCTTCCATTGATCGATCAATTCGTAGACTGTTTGAGACATTACTCCCATGGAGGGAAGTGCGCATGGTGACTGTTGTAGTCAATCCCGATGCAATTTCTGTGTTCATCAACACTCTGATAGTCCACAGATTACAGAATGCGCCCAGATGTGCATCGGAAACTACTACTGGTCTTCCAGGGAACGATCAAAGCGTAGAATGTTTGAGACATAACTCGTATGGAGGAAAGTGCGCATGGTGTGTGTTGTATTCAATCTCGATGCAATTTCTATGTTTCATAAACACTCTGATAGTCCACAGATTACAGAATGCCTCCTGATGTACATCGGAAGCTACTACTGGTCTTCCAAGGAACGATCAAAGCGCAGACTGCTTGAGAATTACTCCCATGGGGGAAAGTGCGCATGGTGACTGTTGTATTCAATCCCGATGCAATTTCTGTGTTTCATCAACACTTTGAGGTCCACAGATTACAGAATGCCTCCAGATGTGCATCGTAACTACTGCTGGTCTTACAGGGAACGATCTAATTGTAGACTGTTTGAGACATTACTCCAGTGGAGCGAAGTTCGAATGGTGACTGTTGTATTCAATCCCGATGCAAATTCTGTGTTTCATCAACACTCTGATAGTAAACAGATTACAGATTTCCACCAGACGTGCATCGGAAACTACTACTGGTCTTCCTGATAACGATCAAAACGTAGAATGTTTGAGACATTACTCCCATGGAGGAAAGTGTGCATGGTGACTGTTGTATTCAATCCCGATGCAATTTCTGTGTTTCAAGAACACTCTGATAGTCCACAGATAACAGATTGCCACCAGATGTGCATCGGAAACTACTACTGGTCTTCCTGGGAACGATCAAAGCCTAGACTGTTTGAGACATTACTCCCATGGAGGAAAGTGTGCATGGTGACTGTTGTATTCAATCCCGATGCAATTTCTGTGTTTCATCAAGAATATGATAGTCCACAGATTACAGAATGCCTCCAGATGTGCATCGGAAACTACCACTGGTCTTCCAGGGAACGATCAAAGCGTACACTGTTTGAGACATTACTCACATGGAGGAAAGGGCGGAGTTTGACTGTTGTATTCGATCCCGATCCAATTTCTGTGTTCCATCAACACTTTGAAGGTCCACAGATTACAGAATGAATCCTGAGGTGCATCAGAAACTGCTACTGGTCTTCCAGGGAACGATCAAAGCATAGACTGTTTAAGACATTACCCCCATGGAGGAAAATGCGAATGGTGACTGTTGCATTCAATCCCGATGCAATTTCTGTGTTTCATCAACACTCAGTTAGTCCACAGATTACAGAATACCTCCAGATGTGCATCAGAAACTACCACTGGTCTTCCAGGGAACGATCAAAGCGTAGACTGTTTGAGACATTACTCCCATGGAGGAAAATGCGCATGGTGACTGTTGTATTCAATCCCTATGCAATTTCTGTGTTTCATCAACACTCTGATAGTCCACAGATTACAGATTGCCTCCAGATGTGCATCGGAAACTACTACTGGTCTTCCAGGGAACGATCAAAGCCTAGACTGTTTGAGACATTACTCCCGTGGAGGAATGTGAGCATGGTGACTGTTGTATTCAATCCCGATGCAATTTCTGTGTTTCATCAACACTGTGATAATCCACAGATTACAGAATGCCAATAGATGTGCATCGGAAACAACTACTGGTCTTCCAGGGAACGATCAAAGCGTAGACTGTTTCAGACGTTACTCCCATGGAGGAAAGTGCGGATGGTGACTGTTGTATTCACTCCCGATGAAATTTCTGTGTTTCATCAACACTTTGAAGGTCCACAGTTTACAGAATGCCTCCAGATGTGCATCGGAAACTACCACTGGTCTTCCAGGGAACGATCAAAGCGTAGACTGTTTGAGACATTACTCCCATGGAGGAAAGTGCGCATGGTGACTGTTGTATTCAAAGCGTAGACTGTTTGAGACATTACTCCCATGGAGGAAAATGCGCATGGTGACTGTTGTATTTAATCCCTATGCAATTTCTGTGTTTCATCAACACTCTGATAGCCCACAGATTACAGATTGCCTCCAGATGTGCATGGGAAACTACTACTGGTCTTCCTGGGAACGATCAAAGCATAGACTGTTTCAGACATTACTCCCATGGAGGAAAGTGCGGATGATGACTGTTGTATTCAACAACGATGCATTTTCTGTGTTTCATCAACACTTTGAAGGTCCACAGATTACGGAATGCCTCCAGATGTGCATCGGAAACTGCTACTGGCCTTCCAGGGAACGATCAAAACGTAGACTGTTTCAGACGTTACTCCCATGGAGGAAAGTGTGGATGGTGACTGTTGTATTCACTCCCGATGCAATTTCTGTGCTTCATCAACACTTTGAAGGTCCACAGATTACAATATGCCTTCAGACGTGCATCGGAAACTACTACTGGTCTTCCAGGGAACGATCAAATCTTAGACTGTATCCGACATTACTCCCATGGAGGAAAGTGCGCATGGTGACTGTTGTATTAAATCGCGATGCAATTTCTGTGTTTCATCAACACTCTTATAGTCCACAGATTACAGATTGCCTTCAGATATGCATCGGAAACTAATGCTGGTCTTCCAGGGAACGATCAAAGCGTAGACTGTTTGAGACATTATTCCGGTGGAGGGAAGTGCGAATGGTGACTGTTGTATTCATTCCCGATGCAATTTCTGTGTTTCATCAACACTCTGATTGTCCACAGATTACAGAATACCTTCAGATGTGCATCGGAAACTACTACTGGTCTTCCCGGGAATGATCTAAGCATAGACTGCTTGAGACATTACCCACATGGAGGAAAGGGCGGATGGTGACTGTTGTATTCAATCCCGATGCTATTTCTGTGTTCATCAACACTCTGATAGTAAACAGATTACAGAATGCCTCCAGATGTGCATCGGAAACTACTACTGGTCTTCCATTGATCGATCAATTCGTAGACTGTTTGAGACATTACTCCCATGGAGGAAAGTGCGCATGGTGACTGTTGTATTCTATCCCGATGCAATTTCTGTGTTCATCAACACTCTGATAGTCCACAGATTACAGAATGCCCCCAGATGTGCATCGGAAACTACTACTGGTCTTCCAGGGAACGATCAAAGCGTAGAATGTTTGAGACATAACTCGTATGGAGGAAAGTGCGCATGGTGAGTGTTGTATTCAATCCCGATGCAATTTCTATGTTTCATAAACACTCTGATAGTCCACAGATTACAGAATGCCTCCAGATGTGCATCGGAACTACTGCTGGTCTTACAGGGAACGATCTAATTGTAGACTGTTTGAGACATTACTCCGGTGGAGCGAAGTTCGAATGGTGACTGTTGTATTGAATCCCGATGCAATATCTGTGTTTCATCAACACTCTGATTGTCCACATATTACAGATTGCCTTCAGATGTGCATCGGAAACTACTACTGGTCTTCCTGGGAATGATCTAAGCATAGACTGTTTGGGACATTTCTCACATTGAGGAAAGGGCGGATTGTGACTGTTGTATTCAATCCCGTTGCAATTTCTGTGTTTCATCAACACTCTGATAGTCCACAGATTACAGAATGCCTCCAGATGTACATCGGAAGCTACTACTGGTCTTCCAGGGAACGATCAACGCGCAGACTGCTTGAGAATTACTCCCATGGAGGAAAGTGCGAATGGTGACTGTTGTATTCAATCCCGATGCAATTTCTGTGTTTCATCAACACTTTGAAGGTCCACAGATTACAGAATGCCTCCAGATGTGCATCGGAACTACTGCTGGTCTTACAGGGAACGATCTAATTGTAGACTGTTTGAGACATTACTCCGGTGGAGCGAAGTTCGAATGGTGACTGTTGTATTGAATCCCGATGCAATATCTGTGTTCCATCAACACTCTGATTGTCCACATATTACAGATTGCCTTCAGATGTGCATCGGAAACTACTACTGGTCTTCCTGGGAATGATCTAAGCATAGACTGTTTGAGACATTTCTCACATTGAGGAAAGGGCGGATTGTGACTGTTGTATTCAATCCCGATGCAATTTCTGTGTTTCATCAACACTCTGATAGTCCACAGATTACAGATTGCAGCCAGACGTGCATCGGGTACTACTACTGGTCTTCCTGATAACGATCAAATCGTAGACTGTTTGAGACATTACTCCCATGGAGGAAAGTGTGCATGGTGACTGTTGTATTCAATCCCGATGCAATTTCTGTGTTTCAAGAACACTCTGATAGTCCACAGATTACAGATTACCACCAGATGTGCATCGGAAACTACTACTGGCCTTCCTGATAACGATCAAAGCGTAGACTGTTTGAGACATTACTCCCATGGAGGAAAGTGCGCATGGTGACTGTTGTATTCAATCCCGTTGCAATTTCTGTGTTTCATCAAGACTCTGATAGTCCACAGATTACAGAATGCCTCCAGATGTGCATCGGAAACTACCACTGGTCTTCCAGGGAACGATCAAAGCGTAGACTGTTTGAGACATTACTCCCATGGAAGAAAGTGCGCATGGTGACTGTTGTACTCAATCCCGATGCAATTTCTGTGTTTCATCAACACTCTGATAGTCCACAGATTACAGATTGCCACCAGATGACCGTCGGAAACTACTACTGGTCCTCCTGGTAACGATCAAAACGTAGACTGTTTAAGACATTACTCCCATGTAGGAATGTGTGCATGGTGACTGCTGTATTCAACCCCGATGCAATTTCTGTGTTTCATCAACACTTTGAAGGTCCACAGATTACAGAATGCCTCCCGACGTGCATGGGAAACTACTACTGGTCTTTCAGGGAACGAGCAAAACTTAGACTGTTTCCGACATTACTCCCATCTAGAAAAGTGTGCATGGTGACTGTTGTATTAAATCGCGATGCAATTTCTGTGTTTCATCAACTTTCTGATAGTCCACAGATTACAGATTGCCTCCAGATCTGCATCGGAAACTACTACTGGTCTTCCCGGGAATGATCTAATCATAGACTGTTTAACACATTACTCACATGGAGGAAAGGGCGGAGGGTGACTGCTGTATTCGATCCCGATGCAATTTCTGTGTTCCATCGACACTTTGAAGGTCCACAGATTCAGAATGAATCCTGAGGTGCATCGGAAACTGCTACTGGTCTTCCAGGGAACGATCAAAGCATAGACTGTTTAAGACATTACTCCCATTGAGGAAAATGCGCATGGTGACTGTTGTATTCAATCCCGATGCAATTTCTGTGTTTCATCAACACTCAGTTAGTCCACAGATTACAGAATGCCTCCAGATGTGCATCAGAAACTACCACTGGTCATCCAGGGAACGATCAAAGCGTAGACTGTTTGCGACATTACTCCCATGGAGGAAAGTGCGCATGGTGACTGTTGTATTCAATCCCGATGCAATTTATGTGTTTCATTAACACTCTGATAGTCCACAGATTACAGATTGCCTCCAGATGTGCATCGGAAACTACTACTGGTCTTCCTGGGAACGATCAAATCTTAAACTGTTTGTGACATTACTCGCATGGAGGAAAGTGCGCATGATGACTGTTGTATTCAATCCCGATGCAATTTCTGTGTTTCATCAACACTCTGATATCCACAGATTACAGAATGCCTCCAGACGTGCATGGGAAACTACTACTGGTCTTTCAGGGAACGAGCAAAGCTTAGACTGTTTCCGACATTACTCCCATCTAGAAAAGTGTGCATGGTGACTGTGTTATTCAATCGCGATGCAATTTCTGTGTTTCATCAACTTTCTGATAGTCCACAGATTACAGATTGCCTCCAGATCTGCATCGGAAACTACTACTGGTCTTCCAGGGAACGATCAAAGCGTAGACTGTTTGAGACAATACTCCCATGGAAGAAAGTGCGCATGGTGACTGTTGTATTCAATCCCGATGCAATTTCTGTGTTTCATCAACACTCTGATAGTAAACAGATTACAGAATGCCTCCAGATGTGCATCGGAAACCACTAGTTGTCTTCCATTGATCGATCAATTCGTAGACTGTTTGAGACATTACTCCCATGGAGGGAAGTGCGCATGGTGACTGTTGTATTCAATCCCGATGCAATTTCTGTGTTCATCAACACTCTGATAGTCCACAGATTACAGAATGCGCCCAGATGTGCATCGGAAACTACTACTGGTCTTCCTGGGAATGATCTAAGCATAGACTGTTTGAGACATTTCTCACTTTGAGGAAAGGGCGGATGGTGACTGTTGTATTCAATCCCGATGCAAATTCTGTGTTTCATCAACACTCTGATAGTAAACAGATTACAGATTGCCACCAGACGTGCATCGGAAACTACTACTGGTCTTCCTGATAACGATCAAAACGTAGAATGTTTGAGACATTACTCCCATGGAGGAAAGTGTGCATGGTGACTGTTGTATTCAATCCCGATGCAATTTCTGTGTTTCAAGAACACTCTGATAGTCCACAGGTTACAGATTGCCGCCAGATGTGCATCGGAAACTACTACTGGTCTTCCTGGGAACGATCAAAGACTAGACTGTTTGAGACATTACTCCCATGGAGGAAAGTGTGCATGGTGACTGTTGTATTCAATCCCGATGCAATTTCTGTGTTTCATCAAGAATCTGATAGTCCACAGATTACAGAATGCCTCCAGATGTGCATCGGAAACTACCACTGGTCTTCCAGGGAACGATCAAAGCGTAGACTGTTTGAGACATTACTCACAATGAGGAAAGGGCGGAGGGTGACTGTTGTATTCGATCCCGATCCAATTTCTGTGTTCCATCAACACTTTGAAGGTCCACAGATTACAGAATGAATCCTGAGGTGCATCAGAAACTGCTACTGGTCTTCCAGGGAACGATCAAAGCATAGACTGTTTAAGACATTACTCCCATGGAGGAAAATGCGAATGGTGACTGTTGCATTCAATCCCGATGCAATTTCTGTGTTTCATCAACACTCAGTTAGTCCACAGATTACAGAATACCTCCAGATGTGCATCAGAAACTACCACTTGTCTTCCAGGGAACGATCAAAGCGTAGACTGTTTGAGACATTACTCCTATGGAGGAAAATGCGCATGGTGATTGTTGTATTCAATCCCTATGCAATTTCTGTGTTTTATCAACACTCCGATAGTCCACAGGTTACAGATTGCCTCCAGATGTGCATCGGATACTACTACTGGTCTTCCTGGGAACGGTCGAAGCGTAGACTGTTTGATATATTACTCCCATGGAGGAACGTGTGCATGGTGGCTGTTGTATTATATCGCGATGCAATTTCTGAGTTTCAGCAACACTCTGATAGTCCACAGATTACAGATTGCCTCCAGATGTGCATCGGAAACTACTACTGGTCTTCCAGGGAACGATCAAAGCCTAGACTGTTTGAGACATTACTCCCGTGGAGGAATGTGAGCATGGTGACTGTTGTATTCAATCCCGATGCAATTTCTGTGTTTCATCAACACTGTGATAATCCACAGATTACAGAATGCCTCCAGATGTGCATCGGAAACTACTACTGGTCTTCCAGGGAACGATCAAAGCCTAGACTGTTTGAGACATTACTCCCCTGGAGGAATGTGAGCATGGTGACTGTTGTATTCAATCCCGATGCAATTTCTGTGTTTCATCAACACTGTGATAATCCACAGATTACAGAATGCCAATAGATGTGCATCGGAAACAACTACTGGTCTTCCAGGGAACGATCAAAGCGTAGACTGCTTGAGACATTACCCACATGGAGGAAAGGGCGGATGGTGACTGTTGTATTCAATCCCGATGCAATTTCTGTGTTCCATCAACCCTTTGAAGGTCCACAGATTACAGAATGCCTCCAGAGGTGTATCGGAAACTGCTACTGGTCTTCCAGGGAACGATCAAAGCATAGACTGTTTAAAACATTACTCCCATGGAGGAAAATGCGCATGATGACTGTTGTATTCAATCCCGATGCAATTCCTGTGTTTTATCAACACTCAGATAGTCCACAGATTACAGAATGCCTCCAGATGTGCATCAGAAACTAACACTGGTCTTCCGGGGAACAAACAAATCGTGGACAGTTTCAGACATTACTCCCATGGAGGAAAGTGCGGATGGTGACTGTTGTATTCAATCCCGATGCATTTTCTGTGTTTCATCAACACACTGATAGTAGACAGATTACAGAATGCCACCAGATGTGCATCGGAAACTACTACTGGTCTTCCTGGGAACGGTGAAAGCGTAGACTCTTTGAGTCATTACTCCCATGGAGGAAAGTGCGCATGGTGACTCTAGTATTAAATCGCGATGCAATTTCTGTGTTTCAACAACACTCTGATAGTCCACAGATTACAGAATGCCTCCAGAAGTGCATCGGAAACTATTACTGGTCTTCCAGGGAACGATTAAAGGGTAGACAGTTTGAGGCATTACTCTCATGGAGGAAAGTGCGCATGGTGACTGTTGTATTCAATCCCGAGGGAATTTCTGTGTTTCATCAACACTTTGAAGGTCCACAGATTACGGAATGCCTCAAGATGTGCATCGGAAACTAGTACTGGACTTCCAGCGAACGATCAAAGCGTAGACTGTTTCAGACGTTACTCCCATGGAGGAATGTGCGGATGGTGACTGTTGTATTCACTCCCGATGCAATTTCTGTATTTCATCAACACTTTGAAGGTCCACAGATAACAGAATGCCTCCAGATGTGCATCGGAAACTACTACTGGTTTTCCAGGGAACGATCAAAGCGTAGACTGTTTGAGACATTACTCCCATGGAGGAAAGTGCGCACGGTGACTGTTGTATTCAATCCCGATGCAATTTCTGTGTTTCATCAACACTTTGAAGGTCCACAGATTACAGAATGCCTCCAGATGTGCATCGGAAACTACTACTGGTCTTCCTGGGAGCGATCAAAGTGTAGACTGTTTGTGACATTACTCCCATGGAGGAAAGTGCGCATGGTGACTGCTGTATTGAATCCCGATGCAATTTCTGTGTTTCATCAACACTCTGATAGTCCATCGATTACAGATTGCCTGCTGATGTGCAACGGAAACCACTACTGGTCTTCCTGGGAACGATCAAAGCGTAGACTGTTTGAGACATTACTTCCATGGAGGAAAGTGTGCATGGTGACTGTTGTACTCAATTCCGATGCAAATTCTGTGTTTCATCAAGACTCTGATAGTCCACAGATTACAGAATGCCTCCAGATGTGCATCGGATACTACCACTGGTCTTCCAGGGAACGATCAAAGCGTAGACTGTTTGAGACATTACTCCCATGGAGGAAAGTGCGAATGGTTACTGTTGTATTCAATCCCGGTGCAATTTCTGTGTTTCATCAACACTCTGATAGTCCACAGATTACAGATTGACTCCAGATGTGCATTGGAAACTACTACTGGTCTTCCTGGGAACGGTCGAAGCGTAGACTGTTTGAGACATCCCTCACATGGAGGATAGGGCGGATGGTGACTGTTGTATTCAATCCCGATGCAATTTCTGTGTTCCATCAACACTTTGAAGGTCCACAGATTACAGAATGACTCCAGAGGTGCATCGGATATTGCTACTGGCCTTCCAGGGAACGATCAAAGCATAGACTGTTTAAGACATTACTCCCATGGAGGAAAATGCGAATGGTGACCGTTGTATTCAATCCCGATGCAATTTCTGTGTTTCATCAACACTCAGTTAGTCCACTGATTACATAATGCCTCCAGATGTGCATCAAAAACTACCACTGGTCTTCCAGGGAACGATCAAAGCGTAGACTGTTTGAGACATTACTCCCATGGAGGATAGTGCGCATGGTGACTGTTGTATTCAATCCCGATGCAATTTCTGTGTTTCATTAACACTCTGATAGTCCACAGATCACAGATTGCCTCCAGATGTGCATCGGAAACTACTACTGGTCTTCCTGGGAACGATCAAAGCCTAGACTGTTTGAGACATTACTCCCGTGGAGGAATGTGAGCATGGTGACTGTTGTATTCAATACCGATGCAATTTCTGTGTTTCATCAACACTCTGATAGTCCATCGATTACAGAATGCCTCTAGATGTACATCGGAAAGTACTACTGGTCTTCCAGGGAACGATTAAAGCGTAGACTGTTTGAGGCATTACTCTCATGGAGGAAAGTGCGCATGGTAAATGTTGTATTCAATCCCGAGGCAATTTCTGTGTTTCATCAACACTTTGAAGGTCCACAGATTACAGAATGCCTCAAGATGTGCATCGGAAACTACTACTGGTCTTCCAGGGAACGATCAAAGCGTAGACTGTTTGAGACATTCCTCCCATGGAGGAAAGTGCGCATGGTTACTGTTGTATATTCAATCCCGATGCAATTTCTGTGTTTCATCAACACTTTGAAGGTCCACAGATTACAGAATGCCTCCAGATGTGCATCGGAAACTACTGCTGGTCTTATAGGGAATATTCAAATCGTAGACTGTTTGAGACATTATTCCGGTGGAGGGAAGTGCGAATGGTGACTGTTGTATTCAATCCCGATGCAATTTCTGTGTTTCATCAACAATCTGAGTGTCCACAGATTACAGATTACCTTCAGATGTGCATCGGAAACTACTACTGATCTTCCAGGAAACGATCAAATCTTAGACTGTATCCGACATTAGTCCCATGGAGGAAAGTGCGCATGGTGACTGTTGTTTTAAAACGCGATGCAATTTCTGTGTTTCATCAACACTCTGATAGTCCACAGATTACAGATTGACTCCAGATGTGCATTGGAAACTACTACTGGTCTTCCTGGGAACGGTCGAAGCGTAGACTGTTTGAGACATTCCTCACATGGAGGATAGGGCGGATGGTGACTGTTGTATTCAATCCCGATGCAATTTCTGTGTTCCATAAACACTTTGAAGGTCCACAGATTACAGAATGACTCCAGAGCTGCATCGGAAATTGCTACTGGCCTTCCAGGGAACGATCAAAGCATAGACTGTTTAAGACATTACTCCCATGGAGGAAAATGCGAATGGTGACCGTTGTATTCAATCCCGATGCAATTTCTGTGTTTCATCAACACTCAGTTAGTCCACTGATTACATAATGCCTCCAGATGTGCATCAGAAACTACCACTGGTCTTCCAGGGAACGATCAAAGCGTAGACTGTTTGAGACATTACTCCCATGGAGGATAGTGCGCATGGTGACTGTTGTATTCAATCCCGATGCAATTTCTGTGTTTCATTAACACTCTGATAGTCCACAGATCACAGATTGCCTCCAGATGTGCATCGGAAACTACTACTGGTCTTCCTGGGAACGATCAAAGCCTAGACTGTTTGAGACATTACTCCCGTGGAGGAATGTGAGCATGGTGACTGTTGTATTCAATACCGATGCAATTTCTGTGTTTCATCAACACTGTGATAGTCCACAGATTACAGAATGCCAATAGATGTGCATCGGAAACAACTACTGGTCTTCCAGGGAACGGTCGAAGCGTAGACTGTTTGAGATATTACTCCCATGGAGGAAAGTGCGCATGATGACTGTTGTATTCAATCCCGATGCAATTTCTGTGTTTCATCAACACTCTGATAGTCCACAGATTACAGAATGCCAATAGATGTGCATCGGAAACAACTACTGGTCTTCCAGGGAACGATCAAAGCGTTGACAGTTTCAGACATTACTGCCATGGAGGAAAGTGCGGATGGTGAATGTTGTATTCAATCGCGATGCAATTTCTGTGTTTCATCAACATACTGATAGTAGACAGATAACAGAATGCCACAAGATGTGCATCGGAAACTACTACTGGTCTTCCTGGGAACGATGAAAGCGTAGACTCTTTGAGTCATTACTCCCCTTGGAGGAAAGAGCGCAAGGTGACTCTGGTATTAAATCGCGATAAAATTTCTGTGTTTCAACAACACTCTGATAGTCCACAGATTACAGATTGCCTCCAGATGTGCATCGGAAACTACTACTGGTCTTCCAGGGAACGATTAAAGCGTAGACAGTTGGAGGCATTACTCTCATGGAGGAAAGTGAGCGTGGTGACTGTCTTATTCAATCCCAAGGCCATTTCTGTGTTTAATCAACACTTTGAAGGTCCACAGATTACAGTATGCCTCAAGATGTGCATCGGAAACTACTACTGGTCTTCCAGGGAACGATCAAAGCGTAGACTGTTTCAGACGTTACTCCCATGGAGGAAAGTGCGGATGGTGACTGTTGTATTCACTCCCGATGCAATTTCTGTGTTTCATCAACACTTTGAAGGTCCACAGATTACAGAATGCCTCCAGATGTGCATCGGAAACTACTACTGGTTTTCCAGGGAACGATCAAAGCGTAGACTGTTTTAGACGTTACTCCCATGGAGGAAAGTGCGCATGGTGACTGTTGTATTCAATCCCGATGCAATTTCTGTGTTTCATCAACACTCTGATAGTCCACAGATGGCAGAATGCCTCCAGATGTGCATCAGAAACTACTACTGGTCTTCCTGGGAACGATCAAAGCGTAGACTGTTTGAGACATTACTCCCATGGAGGAAAGTGCTCACGGTGACTGTTGTATTCAATCCCGAAGCAATTTCTGTGTCGCATTAACACTTTGAAGTCCACAGATTACAGAATGCCTCCAAATGTGCATCGGAAACTACTACTGGTTTTCCTGGGAACGATCAAAGCGTAGACTGTTTGTGACATTACTCCCATGGAGGAAAGTGCGCATGGTGACTGTTGTATTGAATCCCGATGCAATTTCTGTGTTTCATCAACACTCTGATAGTCCATCGATTACAGAATGCCTCTAGATGTACATCGGAAAGTACTACTGGTCTTCCAGGGAACGATTAAAGCGTCGACTGTTTGACGCATTCCTCTCATGGAGGAAAGTGCGCATGGTAAATGTTGTATTCAATCCCGAGGCAATTTCTGTGTTTCATCAACACTTTGAAGGTCCACAGATTACAGAATGCCTCAAGATGTGCATCGGAAACTACTACTGGTCTTCCAGGGAACGATCAAAGCGTAGACTGTTTGAGACATTCCTCCCATGGAGGAAAGTGCGCATGGTTACTGTTGTATATTCAATCCCGATGCAATTTCTGTGTTTCATTAACACTTTGAAGGTCCACAGATTACAGAATGCCTCCAGATGTGCATCGGAAACTACTGCTGGTCTTACAGGGAATATTCAAATCGTAGACTGTTTGAGACATTATTCCGGTGGAGGGAAGTGCGAATGGTGACTGTTGTATTCAATCCCGATGCAATTTCTGTGTTTCATCAACAATCTGAGTGTCCACAGATTACAGATTACCTTCAGATGTGCATCGGAAACTACTACTGGTCTTCCAGGAAACGATCAAATCTTAGACTGTATCCGACATTAGTCCCATGGAGGAAAGTGCGCATGGTGACTGTTGTTTTAAAACGCGATGCAATTTCTGTGTTTCATCAACACTCTGATAGTCCACAGATTACAGATTGCCTTCAGATATGAATCGGAAACTACTGCTGGTCTTCCAGGGAACGATCAAAGCGTAGACTGTTTGAGACATTATTCCGGTGGAGGGAAGTGCGAATGGTGACTGATGTATTCAATCCCGATGCAATTTCTGTGTTCCATCAACACTTTGAAGGTCCACAGATTACAGAATGCCTCAAGATGTGCATCGGAAACTACTACTGGTCTTCCAGGGAACGATCAAAGCGTAGACTGTTTGAGGCATTACTCTCATGGAGGAAAGTGCGCATGGTGACTGTCGTATTCAATCCCGAGGCAATTTCTGTGTTTCATCAACACTTTGAAGGTCCACAGATTACAGAATGCCTCAAGATGTGCATCGGAAACTACTACTGGTCTTCCAGGGAACGATCAAAGCGTAGACTGTTTCAGACGTTACTCCCATGGAGGAAAGTGCTGATGGTGACTGTTGTATTCACTCCCGATGCAATTTCTGTGTTTCATCAACACTTTGAAGGTCCACAGATTACAGAATGTCTCCAGATGTGCATCGGAAACTACTACTGGTTTTCCAGGGCGATCAAAGCGTAGGCTGTTTTAGACATTACTCCCATGGAGGAAAGTGCGCATGGTGACTGTTGTATTCAATCCCGATGCAATTTCTGTGTTTCATCAACACTCTGATAGTCCACAGATTACAGAATGCCTCCAGATGTGCATCAGAAACTACTACTGATCTTCCTGGGAACGATCAAAGCGTAGACTGTTTGAGACATTACTCCCATGGAGGAAAGTGCTCACGGTGACCGTTGTATTCAATCCCGATGCAATTTCTGTGTCGCATTTACACTTTGAAGTCCACAGATTACAGAATGCCTCCAAATGTGCATCGGAAACTACTACTGGTTTTCCTGGGAACGATCAAAGCGTAGACTGTTTGTGACATTAATCCCATGGAGAAAAGTGCGCATGGTGACTGTTGTATTGAATCCCGATGCAATTTCTGTGTTTCATCAACACTCTGATAGTCCATCGATTTCAGATTGCCTCCAGATGTGCATCGGAAACTACTACAGGTCTTCCTGGGAACGATCAAAGCGTAGACTGTTTGAGACATTACTAACATGGAGGAAAGTGCGCATGCTGACTGTTGTATTCAATCCCGATGCAATTTCTGTGTTTCATCAATACTCAGATAGTCCACAGATTACAGAATGCCTAGAGATGTCCATCGGAAACTACTACTGGTCTTTAGGGAACGATCAAATCGATGACAGTCTGAGACATTACTCCCATGGAGGAAAGTGCGTATGGTGACTGTTGTATTCAATCCCGATGCAATTTCTGTGTTTCATTAACAATCTGATAGTCCACAGATTACAGAATGCCTCTAGATGTACATCGGAAAGTACTACTGGTCTTCCAGGGAACGATTAAAGCGTAGACTGTTTGAGGCATTACTCTCATGGAGGAAAGTGCGCATTTTAAATGTTGTATTCAATCCCGAGGCAATTTCTGTGTTTCATCAACACTTTGAAGGTCTACAGATTACAGAATGCCTCAAGATGTGCATCGGAAACTACTACTGGTCTTCCAGGGAACGATCAAAGCGTAGACTGTTTGAGACATTCCTCCCATGGAGGAAAGTGCGCATGTTTACTGTTGTATATTCAATCCCGATGCAATTTCTGTGTTTCATCAACACTTTGAAGGTCCACAGATTACAGAATGCCTCCAGATGATCAACGGAAACTACTGCTGGTCTTACAGGGAATAGTCAAATCGTAGACTGTTTGAGACATTATTCCGGTGGAGGGAAGTGCGAATGGTGACTGTTGTATTCAACCCCGATGCAATTTCTGTGTTTCATCAACAATCTGATTGTCCACAGATTACAGATTACCTTCAGATGTGCATCGAAAACTACTACTGGACTTCCCGGGAATGATCTAAGCATAGACTCTTTGAGACATTACTCACATGGAGGAAAGGGCGGATGGTGACTGTTGTATTCAATCCCGATGCAATTTCTGTGATCCATCAACACTTTGAAGGTCCACAGATTACAGAATACCTCCAGAGGTGCATCGTAAACTGCTACTGGTCTTCCAGTGAACGATCAAAGCATAGACTGAATAAGACATTACTCCCATGGAGGAAAATGCGCATGGTGACTGTTGTATTCGATACCGATGCAATTTCTGTGTTTCATCAACACTCAGATAGTCCACACATTACAGAATGCCTCCAGATGTGCATCGGAAACTACTACTGGTCTTCCTGGGAACGATCAAATCGTAAACTGTTTGTGACATTACTCCCACGGAGGAAAGTGCGCATGATGACTGTTGTATTCAATCATGATGCATATTCTGTGTTTCATCAACACTATGATAGTGCACAGACTACAGATTGCCTCCAGATGTGCATCGGAAACTACTACTGGACCTCCCGGGAATGATCTAAGCATAGACTGTTTGAGACATTACTCACATGGATTAAAGGGCGGATGGTGACTGTTGTATTCAATCCCGATGCAATTTCTGTGTTTCATCAATACTCAGATAGTCCACAGATTACAGAATGCCTAGAGATGTCCATCGGAAACTACTACTGGTCTTTAGGGAACGATCAAATCGATGACAGTCTGAGACATTACTCCCATGGAGGAAAGTGCGTATGGTGACTGTTGTATTCAATCCCGATGCAATTTCTGTGTTTCATTAACGATCTGATAGTCCACAGATTACAGAATGCCTCTAGATGTACATCGGAAAGTACTACTGGTCTTCCAGGGAACGATTAAAGCGTAGACTGGTTGAGGCATTACTCTCATGGAGGAAAGTGCGCATTTTAAATGTTGTATTCAATCCCGAGGCAATTTCTGTGTTTCATCAACACTTTGAAGGTCCACAGATTACAGAATGCCTCAAGATGTGCATCGGAAACTACTACTAGTCTTCCAGGGAACGATCAAAGCGTAGACTGTTTGAGACATTCCTCCCATGGAGGAAAGTGCGCATGGTTACTGTTGTATATTCAATCCCGATGCAATTTCTGTGTTTCATCAACACTTTGAAGGTCTACAGATTACAGAATGCCTCCAGATGTGCATCGGAAACTACTGCTGGTCTTACAGGGAATATTCAAATCGTAGACTGTTTGAGACATTATTCCGGTGGAGGGAAGTGCGAATGGTGACTGTTGTATTCAATCCCGATGCAATTTCTGTGTTTCATCAACAATCTGATTGTCCACAGATTACAGATTACCTTGAGATGTGCATCGGAAACTACTACAGGACTTCCCGGGAATGATCTAAGCATAGACTGTTTGAGACATTACTCACATGGAGGAAAGGGCGGATGGTGACTGTTGTATTCAATCCCGATGCAATTTCTGTGTTCCATCAACACTTTGAAGGTCCACAGATTACAGAATACCTCCAGAGGTGCATCGGAAACTGCTACTGGTCTTCCAGGGAACGATCAAAGCATAGACTGTTTAAGACATTACTCCCATGGAGGAAAATGCGCATGGTGACTGTTCTATTCGATACCGATGCAATTTCTGTGTTTCATCAACACTCAGATAGTCCACAGATTACAGAATGCCTCCTGATGTGCATCAGAAACTACCACTGGTCTTCCAGGGAACGATCAAAGTGTAGACTGTTTGAGACATTACTCCCATGGAGGAAAGTGCGCATGGTGACTTTTGTATTCAATCCCGATGCAATTTCTGTGTTTCATTAACACTCTGATAGTCCACAGATTACAGATTGCCTCCAGATGTGCATCGGAAACTACTACTGGTCTTCCAGGGAACGATCAAATCGTAAACTGTTTGTGACATTACTCCCACGGAGGAAAGTGCGCATGATGACTGTTGTATTCAATTCCGATGCAATTTCTGTGTTTCATCAACACTATGATAGTGCACAGAGTACAGATTGCCTCCAGATGTGCATCGGAAACTACTACTCGTCTTCCTGGGAACGGTCGAAGCGTAGACTGTTTGAGATATTACTCCCATGGAGGAAAGTGTGCATGGTGACTGTTGTACTCAATCCCGATGCAATTTCTGTGATCCATCAACACTTTGAAGGTCCACAGATTACAGAATACCTCCAGAGGTGCATCGTAAACTGCTACTGGTCTTCCAGTGAACGATCAAAGCATAGACTGAATAAGACATTACTCCCATGGAGGAAAATGCGCATGGTGACTGTTGTATTCGATACCGATGCAATTTCTGTGTTTCATCAACACTCAGATAGTCCACACATTACAGAATGCCTCCAGATGTGCATCGGAAACTACTACTGGTCTTCCTGGGAACGATCAAATCGTAAACTGTTTGTGACATTACTCCCACGGAGGAAAGTGCGCATGATGACTGTTGTATTCAATCATGATGCATATTCTGTGTTTCATCAACACTATGATAGTGCACAGACTACAGATTGCCTCCAGATGTGCATCGGAAACTACTACTGGACCTCCCGGGAATGATCTAAGCATAGACTGTTTGAGACATTACTCACATGGATTAAAGGGCGGATGGTGACTGTTGTATTCAATCCCGATGCAATTTCTGTGTTTCATTAACGATCTGATAGTCCACAGATTACAGAATGCCTCTAGATGTACATCGGAAAGTACTACTGGTCTTCCAGGGAACGATTAAAGCGTAGACTGGTTGAGGCATTACTCTCATGGAGGAAAGTGCGCATTTTAAATGTTGTATTCAATCCCGAGGCAATTTCTGTGTTTCATCAACACTTTGAAGGTCCACAGATTACAGAATGCCTCAAGATGTGCATCGGAAACTACTACTGGTCTTCCAGGGAACGATCAAAGCGTAGACTGTTTGAGACATTCCTCCCATGGAGGAAAGTGCGCATGGTTACTGTTGTATATTCAATCCCGATGCAATTTCTGTGTTTCATCAACACTTTGAAGGTCTACAGATTACAGAATGCCTCCAGATGTGCATCGGAAACTACTGCTGGTCTTACAGGGAATATTCAAATCGTAGACTGTTTGAGACATTATTCTGGTGGAGGGAAGTGCGAATGGTGACTGTTGTATTCAATCCCGATGCAATTTCTGTGTTTCATCAACAATCTGATTGTCCACAGATTACAGATTACCTTGAGATGTGCATCGGAAACTACTACTGGACTTCCCGGGAATGATCTAAGCATAGACTGTTTGAGACATTACTCACATGGAGGAAAGGGCGGATGGTGACTGTTGTATTCAATCCCGATGCAATTTCTGTGTTCCATCAACACTTTGAAGGTCCACAGATTACAGAATACCTCCAGAGGTGCATCGGAAACTGCTACTGGTCTTCCAGGGAACGATCAAAGCATAGACTGTTTAAGACATTACTCCCATGGAGGAAAATGCGCATGGTGACTGTTCTATTCGATACCGATGCAATTTCTGTGTTTCATCAACACTCAGATAGTCCACAGATTACAGAATGCCTCCTGATGTGCATCAGAAACTACCACTGGTCTTCCAGGGAACGATCAAAGTGTAGACTGTTTGAGACATTACTCCCATGGAGGAAAGTGCGCATGGTGACTTTTGTATTCAATCCCGATGCAATTTCTGTGTTTCATTAACACTCTGATAGTCCACAGATTACAGATTGCCTCCAGATGTGCATCGGAAACTACTACTGGTCTTCCTGGGAACGATCAAATCGTAAACTGTTTGTGACATTACTCCCACGGAGGAAAGTGCGCATGATGACTGTTGTATTCAATTCCGATGCAATTTCTGTGTTTCATCAACACTATGATAGTGCACAGACTACAGATTGCCTCCAGATGTGCATCGGAAACTACTACTCGTCTTCCTGGGAACGGTCGAAGCGTAGACTGTTTGAGATATTACTCCCATGGAGGAAAGTGTGCATGGTGACTGTTGTACTCAATCCCGATGCAAATTCTGTGTTTCATGAAGACTCTGATAGTCCACAGATTACAGAATGCCTCCAGATGTGCATCAGAAACTACCACTGGTCTTTAAGGGAACGATCAAAGCGTAGACTGTTTGAGACATTACTCCCGTGGAGGAAAGTGTGCATGGTGACTTTTGTATTAAATCCCCATTATATTTCTGTGTTTGATCAACACTCTGATAGTCCACAGATTACAGATTGTCACCAGATGTGCATCGGAAACTACTACTGGTCCTCCTGGGAACGATCAAAGCGTAGACTGTTTGAGACATTACTCCCATGGAGGAAAGTGTGCATGGTGACTGTTGTATTCAATCCCGATGCAATTTCTGTGTTTCATCAAGAATCTGATAGTCCACAGATTACAGAATGCCTCCAGATGTGCATCGCAAACTACCACTGGTCTTCCAGGGAACGATCAAAGCGTAGACTGTTTGAGACATTACTCCCATGGAAGAAAGTGCGCATGGTGACTGTTGTATTCAATCCCGATGCAATTTCTGTGTTTCATCAACACTCTGATAGTCCACAGATTACAGATTGCCACCAGATGTGGGTCGGAAACTACTACTGGTCTTCCTGGTAACGATCAAATCGTAGACTGTTTAAGACATTACTCCCATGTAGGAAAGTGTGCATGGTGACTGTTGTATTCAATTGCGATGCAGTTTCTGTGTTTCATCAACTTTCTGATAGTCCACAGATTACAGATTGCCTCCAGACGTGCATGGGAAACTACTACTGGTCTTTCAGGGAACGAGCAAAGCTTAGACTGTTTCCGACATTACTCCCATCTAGAAAAGTGTGCATGGTGACTGTTGTATTCAATTGCGATGCAGTTTCTGTGTTTCATCAACTTTCTGATAGTCCACAGATTACAGATTGCCTCCAGATCTGCATCGGAAACTACTACTGGTCTTCCTGGGAATGATCTAAGCATAGACTGTTTGAGACATTACTCACATGGAGGAAAGGGCGGAGGGTGACTGTTGTATTCGATCCCGATTCAATTTCTGTGTTCCATCAACACTTTGAAGGTCCACAGATTACAGAATGAATCCTGAGGTGCATCAGAAACTGCTACTGGTCGTCCAGGGAACGATCAAAGCATAGACTGTTTAAGACATTACTCCCATGGAGGAAAATGCGCATGGTGACTGTTGCATTCAATCCCGATGCAATTTCTGTGTTTCATCAACACTCAGTTAGTCCACAGATTACAGAATGCCTCCAGATGTGCATCAGAAACTACCACTGGTCTTCCAGGGAACGATCAAAGCGTTGACTGTTTGAGACGTTACTCCCATGGAGGAAAATGCGCATGGTGACTGTTGTATTCAATCCCTATGCTATTTCTGTGTTTCATCAACACTCTGATAGTCCACAGATTACAGATTGCCACCAGATGTGCGTCGGAAACTACTACTGGTCTTCCTGGTAACTATCTAAACGTAGACTGTTTAAGACATTACTCCAATGTAGGAAAGTGTGCATGGTGACTGTTGTATTCAATTGCGATGCAATTTCTGTGTTTCATCAACACTTTGAAGGTCCACAGATTACAGAATGCCTCCAGACGTGCATGGGATACTACTACTGGTCTTTCAGGGAACGAGCAAAGCTTAGACTGTTTCCGACATTACTCCCATCTAGAAAAGTGTGCATGGTGACTGTTGTATTCAATTGCGATGCAGTTTCTGTGTTTCATCAACTTTCTGATAGTCCACAGATTACAGATTGCTCCAGATCTGCATGGGAAACTATTACTGGTCTTCCCGGGAATGATCTAAGCATAGACTGTTTGAGACATTACTCACATGGAGGAAAGGGCGGAGGGTGACTGTTGTATTCGATCCCGATTCAATTTCTGTGTTCCATCAACATTTTGAAGGTCCACAGATTACAGAATGAATCCTGAGGTGCATCAGAAACTGCTACTGGTCGTCCAGGGAACGATCAAAGCATAGACTGTTTAAGACATTACTCCCATGGAGGAAAATGCGCATGGTGACTGTTGCGTTCAATCCCGATGCAATTTCTGTGTTTCATCAACACTCAGTTAGTCCACAGATTACAGAATGCCTCCAGATGTGCATCAGAAACTACCACTGGTCTTCCAGGGAACGAACAAAACGTAGACTGTTTGAGACATTACTCCCATGGAGGAAAATGCGCATGGTGACTGTTGTATTCAATCCCTATGCAATTTCTGTGTTTCATCAACACTCTGATAGTCCACAGATTACAGATTGCCTCCAGATGTGCATCGGAAACTACTACTGGTATTCCTGGGAACGGTCGAAGCGTAGACTGTTTGATATGTTACTCCCAAGGAGGAAAGTGTGCATGGTGGCTGTTGTATTATATCGCGATGCAATTTCTGTGTTTCATTAACACTCTGATAGTCCACAGATTACAGATTGCCTCCAGATGTGCATCGGAAACTACTGCTGGTCTTCCAGGGAACGATCAAAGCCTAGACTGTTTGAGACATTACTCCCGTGGAGGAATGTGAGCATGGTGACTGTTGTATTCAATCCCGATGCAATTTCTGAGTTTCATCAACACTGTGATAGTCCACAGATTACAGAATGCCAATAGATGTGCATCGGAAACAACTACTGGTCTTCCTGGTAACGGCCGAAGCTTTGACTGTTTGAGATATTACTCCCATGGAGGAAAGTGCGCATGATGACCGTTGTATTCAATCCCGATGCAATTTCTGTGTTTTATCAACACTCTGATAGTCCACAGATTACAGATTGCCTCCAGATGTGCATCGGAAACTACTACTGGTCTTCCAGGGAACGATTAAAGCGTAGACTGTTTGAGGCATTACTCACATGGAGGAAAGTGCGCATGGTGACTGTCGTATTCAATCCCGAGGCAATTTCTGTGTTTCATCAACACTTTGAAGGTCCACAGATTACAGAATGCCTCAAGATGTGCATCGGAAACTACTACTGGTCTTCCAGGGAACGATCAAAGCGTAGACTGTTTCAGACGTTACTCCCATGGAGGAAAGTGCGGATGGTGACTGTTGTATTCACTCCCGATGCAATTTCTGTGTTTCATCACCACTTTGAAGGTCCACAGATTACAGAATGCCTCCAGATGTGCATCGGAAACTACTACTGGTTTTCCAGGGAACGATCAAAGCGTAGACTGTTTTAGACATTACTCCCATGGAGGAAAGTGCGCATGGTGACTGTTGTATCCAATCCCGATGCAATTTCTGTGTTTCATTAACAATCTGATAGTCCACAGATTACAGAATGCCAATAGATGTGCATCGGAAACTACTACTGGTTTTCCTGGGAACGATCAAAGCGCAGACTGTTTGTGACATTACTCCCATGGAGGAAAGTGCGCATGGTGACTGTTGTATTGAATCCCGATGCGATTTCTGTGTTTCATCAACACTCTGATAGTCCATCGATTACAGATTGCCTCCAGATGTGCATCGGAAACTACTACAGGTCTTCCTGGGAACGATCAAAGCGTAGACTGTTTGAGACATTACTAACATGGAGGAAAGTGCGCATTCTGACTGTTGTATTCACTCCCGATGCAATTTCTGTGTTTCATCAACACTCAGATAGTCCACAGATTACAGAATGCCTAGAGATGTCCATCGGAAACTACTACTGGTCTTTAGGGAACGATCAAATCGATGACAGTCTGAGACATTACTCCCATGGAGGAAAGTGCGTATGGTGACTGTTGTATTCAATCCCGATGCAATTTCTGTGTTTCATTAACAATCTGATAGTCCACAGATTACAGAATGCCTCTAGATGTACATCGGAAAGTACTACTGGTCTTCCAGGGAACGATTAAAGCGTAGACTGTTTGAGGCATTACTCTCATGGAGGAAAGTGCGCATGGTAAATGTTGTATTCAATCCCGAGACAATTTCTGTGTTTCATCAACACTTTGAATGTCCACAGATTACAGAATGCCTCAAGATGTGCATCTTAAACTACTACTGGTCTTCCAGGGAACGATCAAAGCGTAGACTGTTTGAGACATTACTCCCATGGAGGAAAGTGCGCATGGTTACTGTTGTATATTTAATCCCGATGCAATTTCTGTGTTTCATCAACACTTTGAAGGTCCACAGATTACAGAATGCCTCCAGATGTGCATCGGAAACTACTGCTGGTCTTACAGGGAATATTCAAATCGCAGACTGTTTGAGACACTATTCCGGTGGAGGGATGTGCGAGTGGTGACTGTTGTATGCAATCCCGATGCAATTTCTGTGTTTCATCAACAATCTGATTGTCCACAGATTACAGATTACCTTCAGATGTGCATCGGAAACTACTACTGGACTTCCCGGGAATGATCTAAGCATAGACTGGTTGAGACATTACTCACATGGAGGAAAGGGCGGATGGTGACTGTTGTATTCAATCCCGATGCAATTTCTGTGTTCCATCAACACTTTGAAGGTCCACGGATTACAGAATGCCTCCAGAGGTGCATCGGAAACTGCTACTGGTCTTCCAGGGAACGATCAAAGCATAGACTGTTAAAACATGACTCCCATGGAGGAAAATGCGCATGGTGACTGTTGTATTAAATTTCGATGCAATTTCTGTGTTTCATCAACACTCAGATAGTCCACAGATTACAGAATGCCTGCTGATGTGCAACGGAAACTACTACTGGTCTTCCTGGGAACGATCAAAACGTAGACTGTTTGAGACATTACTTCCATGGAGGAAAGTGTGCATGGTGACTGTTGTACTCAATTCCGATGCAAATTCTGTGTTTCATCAAGACTCTGATAGTCCACAGATTACAGAATGCCTCCAGATGTGCATCAGAAACTACCACTGGTCTTCCAGGGAACGATCAAAGCGTAGACTGTTTGAGACATTACTTCCATGGAGGAAGGTGTGCATGGTGACTGTTGTACTCAATTCCGATGCAAATTCTCTGTTTCATCAAGACTCTGATAGTCCACAGATTACAGAATGCCTCCAGATGTGCATCAGAAACTACCACTGGTCTTCCAGGGAACGATCAAAGCGTAGACTGTTTGAGACATTACTCCCATGGAGGAAAGTGCGCATGGTGACTGTTGTATTGAATCCCGATGCGATTTCTGTGTTTCATCAACACTCTGATAGTCCATCGATTACAGATTGCCTCCAGATGTGCATCGGAAACTACTACAGGTCTTCCTGGGAACGATCAAAGCGTAGACTGTTTGAGACATTACTAACATGGAGGAAAGTGCGCATTCTGACTGTTGTATTCAATCCCGATGCAATTTCTGTGTTTCATCAACACTCAGATAGTCCACAGATTACAGAATGCCTAGAGATGTCCATCGGAAACTACTACTGGTCTTTAGGGAACGATCAAATCGATGACAGTCTGAGACATTACTCCCATGGAGGAAAGTGCGTATGGTGACTGTTGTATTCAATACCGATGCAATTTCTGTGTTTCATTAACAATCTGATAGTCCACAGATTACAGAATGCCTCTAGATGTACATCGGAAAGTACTACTGGCCTTATAGGGAACGATTAAAGCGTAGACTGTTTGAGGCATTACTCTCATGGAGGAAAGTGCGCATGGTAAATGTTGTATATTTAATCCCGATGCAATTTCTGTGTTTCATCAACACTTTGAAGGTCCACAGATTACAGAATGCCTCCAGATGTGCATCGGAAACTACTGCTGGTCTTACAGGGAATATTCAAATCGCAGACTGTTTGAGACATTATTCCGGTGGAGGGAAGTGCGAATGGTGACTGTTGTATTCACTCCCGATGCAATTTCTGTGTTTCATCAACACTTTGAAGGTCCACAGATTACAGAATGCCTCCGGATGTGCATCGGAAACTACTACTGGTTTTCCAGGGAACGATCAAAGCGTAGACTGTTTTAGACATTACTCCCATGGAGGAAAGTGCGCATGGTGACTGTTGTATTCAATCCCGATGCAATTTCTGTGTTTCATTAACAATCGGATAGTCCACAGATTACAGAATGCCAATAGGTGTGCATCGGAAACTACTACTGGTTCTCCTGGGAACGATCAAAGCGCAGACTGTTTGTGACATTACTCCCATGGAGGAAAGTGCGCATGGTGACTGTTGTATTGAATCCCGATGCGATTTCTGTGTTTCATCAACACTCTGATAGTCCATCGATTACAGATTGCCTCCAGATGTGCATCGGAAACTACTACAGGTCTTCCTGGGAACGATCAAAGCGTAGACTGTTTGAGACATTACTAACATGGAGGAAAGTGCGCATTGTGACTGTTGTATTCAATCCCGATGCAATTTCTGTGTTTCATCAACACTCAGATAGTCCACAGATTACAGAATGCCTAGAGATGTCCATCGGAAACTACTACTGGTCTTTAGGGAAAGATCAAATCGATGACAGTCTGAGACATTACTCCCATGGAGGAAAGTGCGTATGGTGACTGTTGTATTCAATCCCGATGCAATTTCTGTGTTTCATTAACAATCTGATAGTCCACAGATTATAGAATGCCTGTAGATGTACATCGGAAAGTACTACTGGTCTTTCAGGGAACGATTAAAGCGTAGACTGTATGAGGCATTACTCTCATGGAGGAAAGTGCGCATGGTAAATGTTGTATTCAATCCCGAGGCAATTTCTGTGTTTCATCAACACTTTGAATGTCCACAGATTACAGAATGCCTCAAGATGTGCATCTTAAACTACTACTGGTCTTCCAGGGAACGATCAAAGCGTAGACTGTTTGAGACATTACTCCCATGGAGGAAAGTGCGCATGGTTACTGTTGTATATTTAATCCCGATGCAATTTCTGTGTTTCATCAACAATCTGATTGTCCACAGATTACAGATTTCCTTCAGATGTGCATCGGAAACTACTACTGGACTTCCCGGGAATGATCTAAGCATAGACTGGTTGAGACATTACTCACATGGAGGAAAGTGCGGATGGTGACTGTTCTATTCACTCCCGATGCTATTTCTGTGTTCCATCAACACTTTGAAGGTCCACAGATTACAGAATGCCTCCAGAGGTGCATCGGAAACTGCTACTGGTCTTCCAGGGAACGATCAAAGCATAGACTGTTAAAACATGCCTCCCATGGAGGAAAATGCGCATGGTGACTGTTGTATTAAATTTCGATGCAATTTCTGTGTTTCATCAACACTCAGATAGTCCACAGATTACAGAATGCCTCCAGATGTGCATCAGAAACTACCACTGGTCTTCCAGGGAACGATCAAAGCGTAGACTGTTTGAGACATTACTCCCATGGAGGAAAGTGCGCATGGTGACTGTTGTATTCAATCCCGATGCAATATCTGTGTTTCATTAACACTCTGATAGTGCACAGATTACAGATTGCCTCCAGATGTGCATCGGAAACTACTACTGGTCTTCCTGGGAACGGTCGAAGCGTAGACTGTTTGAGATATTACTCCCATGGAGGAAAGTGTGCATGGTGACTGTTGTACTCAATCCCTATGCAAATTCTGTGTTTCATGAAGACTCTGATAGTCCACAGATTACAGAATGCCTCCAGATTTGCATCGGAAACTACCACTGGTCTTCAAGGGAACGATCAAAGCGTAGACTGTTTGAGACATTACTCCCATGGAGGAAAGTGCGGATGGTTACTGTTGTATTCAATCCCGATGCAATTTCTGTGTTTCATTAACAATCTGATAGTCCACAGATTACAGATTGTCTCCAGATGTGCATCGGAAACTACTACTGGTCTTCCTGGGATCGATCAAACCATAGACTGTTTCAACATTACTCCCATGGAGGAAAGTGCGGATGATGACTGTTGTATTCAACAACGATGTAATTTCTGTGTTTCATCAACACTTTGAAGGTCCACAGATCACAGAATGCCTTCAGACCTGCATCGGAAACTACTACTGGTCTTCCAGGGAACGATCAAATCTTAGACTGTATCCGACATTACTCCCATGGAGGAAAGTGCGCATGGTGACTGTTGTATTCAATCCCGATGCAATTTCTGTGTTTCATCAACACTCTGATTGTCCACAGATTACAGATTACCTTCAGATGTGCATCGGAAACTACTACTGGTCTTCCCGGGAATGATCTAAGCATAGACTGCTTGAGACATTACTCACATGGAGGAAAGGGCGGATGGTGACTATAGTATTCAATCCCGATGCAATTTCTGTGTTCCATCAACACTTTGAAGGTCCACAGATTACAGAAAACCTCCAGAGGTGTATCGGAAACTGCTACTGGTCTTCCAGGGAACGATCAAAGCATAGACTGTTTAAAACATTACTCCCATGGAGGAAAATGCGCATGATGACTGTTGTATTCAATCCCGATGCAATTCCTGTGTTTTATCAACACTCAGATAGTCCACAGATTACAGAATGCCTCCAGATGTGCATCACAAACTTCCACTGGTCTTTCAGGGAACGATCAAAGCGTAGACTGTTTGAGACATTACTCCCATGGAGGAAAGTGAGCATGGTGACTTTTGTATTAAATCCCCATTATATTTCTGTGTTTCATCAACACCCTGATAGTCCACAGATTACAGAATGCCAATAGATGCGCATCGGAAACTACTACTGGTCTTCCGGGGATCGAACAAATCGTGGACAGTTTCAGACATTACTCCGATGGAGGAAAGTGCGGATGGTGACTGTTGTATTCAATCCCGATGCATTTTCTGTGTTTCATCAACACACTGATAGTAGACAGATTACAGAATGCCACCAGATGTGCATCGGAAACTACTACTGGTCTTCCTGGGAACGGTGAAAGCGTAGACTCTTTGACTCATTACTCCCATGGAGGAAAGTGCGCATGGTGACTCTAGTATTAAATCGCGATGCAATTTCTGTGTTTCAACAACACTCTGATAGTCCACAGATTACAGAATGCCTCCAGATGTGCATCGGAAACTATTACTGGTCTTCCAGGGAACGATCAAAGCGTAGACTGTTTGAGACATTACTCCCATGGAGGAAAGTGCGCACGGTGGCTGTTGTATTGAATCCCGATGCAATTTCTGTGTTTCATCAACACTTTGAAGGTCCACAGATTACAGAATGCCTCCAGATGTGCATCGGAAACTACTACTGGTCTTCCTGGGAACGATCATAGTGTAGACTGTTTGTGACATTACTCCCATGGAGGAAAGTGCGCAAGGAGACTGTTGTATTGAATCCCGATGCAATTTCTGTGTTTCATCAACACTCTGATAGTCCATCGATTACAGATTGCCT
The DNA here is from genome assembly GCF_023897955.1 of Schistocerca gregaria. Taxonomy (NCBI): domain Eukaryota; kingdom Metazoa; phylum Arthropoda; class Insecta; order Orthoptera; family Acrididae; genus Schistocerca; species Schistocerca gregaria. The sequence continues at coordinate 10,444,862 of NC_064927.1, forward strand.
GCAGATGTGCAACGGAAACTACTACTGGTCTTCCTGGGAACGATCAAAGCGTAGACTGTTTGAGACATTACTCCCATGGAGGAAAGTGTGCATGGTGACTGTTGTACTCAATCCCGATGCAAATTCTGTGTTTCATCAAGACTCTGATAGTCCACAGATTACAGAATGCCTCCAGATGTGCATCGGAAACTACCACTGGTCTTCCAGGGAAAGATCAAAGCGTAGACTGTTTGAGACATTACTCCCATGAAGGAAAGTGCGAATGGTTACTGTTGTATTCAATCCCGGTGCAATTTCTGTGTTTCATCAACACTCTGATAGTCCACAGATTACAGATTGACTCCAGATGTGCATCGGAAACTACTACTGGTCTTCCTGGGAACGGTCGAAGCGTAAACTGTTTGAGACATTACTCACATGGAGGATAGGGCGGATGGTGACGGTTGCATTCAATCCCGATGCAATTTCTGTGTTCCATCAACACTTTGAAGGTCCACAGATTACAGAATGCCTCCAGAGGTGCATCGCAAACTGCTACTGGTCTTCCAGGGAACGATCAAAGCATAGACTGTTTAAGACATTACTCCCATGGAAGAAAATGCGCATGGTGACTGTTGTATTCAATCCCGATGCAATTTTTGTGTTTCATCAACACTCAGTTAGTCCACAGATTACATAATGCCTCCAGATGTGCATCAGAAACTACCACTGGTCTTCCAGGGAACGATCAAAGCGTAGACTGTTTGAGACATTACTCCCATGGAGGATCGTGCGCATGGTGACTGTTGTATTCATTCCCGATGCAATTTCTGTGTTTCATTAACACTCTGATAGTCCACAGATCACAGATTGCCTCCAGATGTGCATCGGAAACTACTATTGGTCTTCCTGGGAACGATCAAATCGTAAACTGTTTGTGACATTACTAACACGGAGGAAAGTGCGCATGATGACATTTGTATTCAATCCCTATGCAATTTCTGTGTTTCGTCAACACTCTGATAGTCCACGGATTACAGATTGCCACCAGATGTGCATCGGAAGCTACTACTGGTCTTCCTGGGAACGGTCGAAGCGTAGACTGTTTGAGATATTACTCCCATGGAGGAAAGTGTGCATGGTGCCTGTTGTATTATATCGTGATGCAATTTCTGTGTTTCATCAACACTCTGATAGTCCACAGATTACAGATTGCCTTCAGATGTGCATCGGAAACTACTTCTGGTCTTCCAGGGAACGATCAAATCCTAGACTGTTTGAGACATTACTCCCGTGGAGGAATGTGAGCATGGTGACTGTTGTATTCAATCCCGATGCAATTTCTGTGTTTCATCAACACTGTGATAGTCCACAGATTACAGAATGCCAATAGATGTGCATCGGAAACAACTACTGGTCTTCCAGGGAACGGTCGAAGCGTAGACTGTTTGAGATATTACTCCCAGGGAGGAAAGTGCGCAAGATGACTGTTGTATTCAATCCCGATGCAATTTCTGTGTTTCATCATCATTTTGATAGTCCACAGATTACAGAATGCCAATAGATGTGCATCGGAAACAACTACTGGTCTTCCAGGGAACGATCAAAGCGTGGACAGTTTCAGACATTACTCCCATGGAGGAAAGTGCGGATGGTGTCTGTTGTATTCAATCCCGATGCAATTTCTGTGTTTCATCAACATACTGATAGTAGACAGATTACAGAATGCCACAAGATGTGCATCGGAAACTACTACTGGTCTTCCTGGGAACGATTAAAGCGTAGACTGTTTGAGGCATTACTCTCATGGAGGAAAGTGCTGATGGTGACTGTCGTATTCAATCCCGAGGCAATTTCTGTGTTTCATCAACAGTTTGAAGGTCCACAGATTACAGAATGCCTCAAGATGTGCATCGGAAACTACTACTGGTCTTCCAGGAAACGATCAAAGCGTAGACTGTTTCAGACGTTACTCCCATGGAGGAAAGTGCGGATGGTGACTGTTGTATTCCCTCCCGATGCAATTTCTGTGTTTCATCAACACTTTGAAGGTCCACAGATTACAGAATGCCTCCAGATGAGCATCGGAAACTACTACTGGTTTTCCAGGGAACGATCAAAGCGTAGACTGTTTTAGACATTACTCCCATGGAGATTAGTGCGCATGGTGACTGTTGTATTCAATCCCGATGCAATTTCTGTGTTTCATCAACACTCTGATAGTCCACAGATTACAGAATGCCTCCAGATGTGCATCAGAAACTACTACTCGTCTTCCTGGGAACGATCAAAGCGTAGACTGTTTGAGACATTACTCCCATGGAGGAAAGTGGTCACGGTGACTGTTGTATTCAATCCCGATGCAATTTCTGTGTCGCATTAACACTTTGAAGTCCACAGATTACAGAATGCCTCCAAATGTGCATCGGAAACTACTACTGGTTTTCCTGGGAACGATCAAAGCGTAGACTGTTTGTGACATTACTCCCATGGAGGAAAGTGCGCATGGTGACTGTTGTATTGAATCCCGACGCAATTTCTGTGTTTCATCAACACTCTGATAGTCCATCGATTACAGATTGCCTCCAGATGTGCATCGGAAACTACTACAGGTCTTCCTTGGAACGATCAAAGCGTAGACTGTTTGAGACATTACTAACATGGAGGAAAGTGCGCATGCTGACTGTTGTATTCAATCCCGATGCAATTTCTGTGTTTCATCAATACTCAGATAGTCCACAGATTACAGAATGCCTAGAGATGTCCATCGGAAACTACTACTGGTCTTTAGGGAACGATCAAATCGATGACAGTCTGAGACATTACTCCCATGGAGGAAAGTGCGTATGGTGACTGTTGTATTCAACCCCGATGCAATTTCTGTGTTTCATCAACAATCTGATTGTCCACAGATTACAGATTACCTTCAGATGTGCATCGGAAACTACTACTGGACTTCTCGGGAATGATCTAAGCATAGACTGTTTGAGACATTACTCACATGAAGGAAAGGGCGGATGGTGACTGTTCTATTCAATCCCGATGCAATTTCTGTGTTCCATCAACACTTTGAAAGTCCACAGATTACAGAATACCTCCAGAGGTGCATCGGAAACTGCTACTGGTCTTCCAGGGAACGATCAAAGCATAGACTGTTTAAGACATTACTCCCATGGAGGAAAATGCGCATGGTGACTGTTGTATTCGATACCGATGCAATTTCTTTGTTTCATCAACACTCAGATAGTCCACAGATTACAGAATGCCTCCAGATGTGCATCAGAAACTACCACTGGTCTTCCAGGGAACGATCAAAGTGTAGACTGTTTGAGACATTACTCCCATGGAGGAAAGTGCGCATGGTGACTTTTGTATTCAATCCCGATTCAATTTTTGTGTTTCATTAACACTCTGATAGTCCACAGATTACAGATTGCCTCCAGATGTGCATCGGAAACTACTACTGGTCTTCCTGGGAACGATCAAATCGTAAACTGTTTGTGACATTACTCCCACGGAGGAAAGTGCGCATGATGACTGTTGTATTCAATCCCGATGCAATTTCTGTGTTTCATCAACACTATGATAGTGCACAGATTACAGATTGCCTCCAGATGTGCATCGGAAACTACTACTGGTCTTCCTGGGAACGGTCGAAGCGTAGACTGTTTGAGATATTACTCCCATGGAGGAAAGTGTGCATGGTGACTGTTGTACTCAATCCCGGGTCAAATTCTGTGTTTCATGAAGACTCTGATAGTCCACAGATTACAGAATGCCTCCAGATTTGCATCGGAAACTACCACTGGTCTTCCAGGGAACGATCAAAGCGTAGACTGTTTGAGACATTACTCCCATGGAGGAAAGTGCTAATGGTTAATGTTGTATTCAATCCCGATGCATTTTCTGTGTTTCATTAACAATCTGATAGTCCACAGATTACAGATTACCTTCAGATGTGCATCGGAAACTACTGCTGGTCTTAAAGGGAACGATCAAATCTTAGACTGTATCCGACATTACTCCCATGAAGGAAAGTGCGCATGGTGACTGTTGTATTAAATCGCGATGCAATTTCTGTGTTTCATCAACACTCTGATAGTCCACAGATTACAGATTGCCTTCAGATATGAATCGGAAACTACTGCTGGTCTTCCAGGGAACGATCAAAGCGTAGACTGTTTGAGACATTATTCCGGTGGAGGGAAGTGCGAATGGTGACTGTTGTATTTAATCCCGATGCAATTTCTGTGTTCCATCAACACTTTGAAGGTCCACAGATTACAGAATGCCTCAAGATGTGCATCGGAAACAACTACTGGTCTTCCAGGGAACGATCAAAGCGTAGACTGTTTCAGACGTTACTCCCATGGAGGAAAGTGCGGATGGTGACTGTTGTATTCAATCCCGATGCAATTTCTGTGTTTCATCAACACTCTGATAGTCCACAGATTACAGAATGCCTCCAGATGTGCATCAGAAACTACTACTGATCTTCCTGGGAACAATCAAAGCGTAGACTGTTTGAGACATTACTCCCATGGAGGAAAGTGCTCACGGTGACTGTTGTATTCAATCCTGATGCAATTTCCGTGTCGCATTAACACTTTGAAGTCCACAGATTACAGAATGCCTCCAATTGTGCATCGGAAACTACTACTGGTTTTCCTGGGAACGATCAAAGCGTAGACTGTTTGTGACATTACTCCCATGGAGGAAAGTGCGCATGGTGACTGTTGTATTGAATCCCGAAGTAATATCTGTGTTTCATCAACACTCTGATAGTCCATCGATTACAGATTGCCTCCAGATGTGCATCGGAAACTACTACAGGCTTCCTGGGAACGATCAAAGCCTAGACTGTTTGAGACATTACTAACATGGAGGAAAGTGCGCATGCTGACTGTTGTATTCAATCCCGATGCAATTTCTGTGTTTCATCAATACTCAGATAGTCCACAGATTACTGAATGCCTAGAGATGTCCATCGGAAACTATTACTGGTCTTTAGGGAACGATCAATTCGATGACATTCTGAGACATTACTCCCATGGAGGAAAGTGCGTATGGTGACTGTTGTATTCAATCCCGATGCAATTTCTGTGTTTCATTAACAATCTGATAGTCCACAGATTACAGAGTGCCTCTAGATGTACATCGGAAAGTACTACTGGTCTTCCTGGGAACGGTGAAAGCGTAGACTCTTTGAGTCATTACTCCCATGGAAAAAAGTGCGCATGGTGACTCTAGTATTAAATCGCGATGCAGTTTCTATGTTTCAACAACACTCTGATAGTCCACAGATTACAGAATGCCTCCAGATGTGCATCGGAAACTATTACTGGTCTTCCAGGGAACGATTAAAGCGTAGACTGTTTGTGACATTAATCCCATGGAGGAAAGTGCGCATGGTGACTGTTGTATTCAATCCCGAGGGAATTTCTGTGTTTCATCATCACTTTGAAGGTCCAAAGATTACAGAATGCCTCAAGATATGCATCTGAAACTAGTACTGGACTTCCAGGAACGATCAAGGCGTAGACTGTTTCAGACGTTACTCCCATGGAGGAATGTGCGGATGGTGCCTGTTGTATTCACTCCCGATGCAATTTCTGTGTTTCATCAACACTTTGAAGGTCCACAGATTACAGAATGCCTCCAGATGTGCATCGGAAACTACTACTGGTTTTCCAGGGAACGATCAAAGCGTAGACTGTTTGAGACATTACTCCCATGGAGGAATGTGCGCACGGTGACTGTTGTATTCAATCCCGATGCAATTTCTGTTTTTCATCAAAACTTTGAAGGTCCACAGAATACAGAATGCCTCCAGATGTGCATCGGAAACTACTACTGGTCTTCCTGGGAACGATCAAAGTGTAGACTGTTTGTGACATTACTCCCATGGAGGAAAGTGCGCATGGTGACTGTTGTATTGAATCCCGATGCAATTTCTGTGTTTCATCAACACTCTGATAGTCCATCGATTACAGATTGCCTGCAGATGTGCAACGGAAACTACTACTGGTCTTCCTGGGAACGATCAAAACGTAGACTGTTTGAGACATTACTCCCATGGAGGAAAGTGCGCAAGGTGACTCTTGTATTCAATCCTGAGGTAATTTCTGTGTTTCATCAACACTCAGATAGTCCACAGATTACAGATTGCCTAGAGATGTCCATCGGAAACTACTACTCGTCTTTAGGGAACGATCAAATCGATGACAGTTTGAGACATTACTCCCATGGAGGAAAGTGCGTATGGTGACTGTTGTATTCAATCCCGATGCAAATTCTGTGTTTCATCAACAATCTGATAGTGCACAGATTACAGAATGCCTAGAGATATCCATCGGAAACTACTACTGGTCTTTAGGGAACGATCAAATCGATGACAGTTTGAGACATTTCTCCCATGGAGGAAAGTGCGTATGGTGACTGTAGTATTCAATCCCGATGCAATTTCTGTGTTTCATCAACAATCTGATAGTCCACAGATTACAGAATGCCTCCAGATGTGCATCGGAAACTACTACTGGTCTTCCAGGGTACGATTAAAACGTAGAATGTATCAGGCATTACTCTCATAGAGGAAAGTGCGCATGGTAAATGTTGTATTCAATCCCGATGCAATTTCTGTGTTTCATCAACACTCTGATAGTCCACAGATTACAGAATGCCTCCAGATGTGCATCAGAAACTACTACTGATCTTCCTGGGAACAATCAAAGCGTAGACTGTTTGAGACATTACTCCCATGGAGGAAAGTGCTCACGGTGACTGTTGTATTCAATCCCGATGCAATTTCCGTGTCGCATTAACACTTTGAAGTCCACAGATTACAGAATGCCTCCAATTGTGCATCGGAAACTACTACTGGTTTTCCTGGGAACGATCAAAGCGTAGTCTGTTTGTGACATTACTCCCATGGAAGAAAGTGCGCATGGTGACTGTTGTATTGAATCCCGATGTAATTTCTGTGTTTCATCAACACCCTGATAGTCCATCGATTACAGATTGCCTCCAGATGTGCATCGGAAACTACTACAGGCTTCCTGGGAACGATCAAAGCGTAGACTGTTTGAGACATTACTAACATGGAGGAAAGTGCGCATGCTGACTGTTGTATTGAATCCTGATGCAATTTCTGTGTTTCATCAACACTCTGATAGTCCATCGATTACAGATTGCCTGCAGATGTGCAACGGAAACTATTACTGGTCTTCCTGGGAACGATTAAAGCGTAGACTGTTTGTGACATTAATCCCATGGAGGAAAGTGCGCATGGTGACTGTTGTATTCAATCCCGAGGGAATTTCTGTGTTTCATCAACACTTTGAAGGTCCACAGATTACAGAATGCCTCCAGATGTGCATCGGAAACTACTACTGGTTTTCCAGGGAACGATCAAAGCGTAGACTGTTTGAGACATTACTCCCATGGAGGAATGTGCGCACGGTGACTGTTGTATTCAATCCCGATGCAATTTCTGTTTTTCATCAAAACTTTGAAGGTCCACAGAATACAGAATGCCTCCAGATGTGCATCGGAAACTACTACTGGTCTTCCTGGGAACGATCAAAGTGTAGACTGTTTGTGACATTACTCCCATGGAGGAAAGTGCGCAAGGTGACTCTTGTATTCAATCCTGAGGTAATTTCTGTGTTTCATCAACACTCAGATAGTACACAGATTACAGATTGCCTAGAGATGTCCATTGGAAACTACTACTCGTCTTTAGGGAACGATCAAATCGATGACAGTTTGAGACATTACTCCTATGGAGGAAAGTGCGTATGGCGACTGTTGTATTCAATCCCGATGCAAATTCTGTGTTTCATCAACAATCTGATAGTGCACAGATTACAGAATGCCTAGAGATATCCATCGGAAACTACTACTGGTCTTTAGGGAACGATCAAATCGATGAAAGTTTGAGACATTTCTCCCATGGAGGGAAGTGCGAATGGTGACTGTTGTATTCAATCCCGATGCAATTTCTGTGTTCCATCAACACTTTGAAGGTCCACAGATTACAGAATGCCTCAAGATGTGCATCGGAAACTACTACTGGTTTTCCAGGGAATGATCAAAGCGTAGACTGTTTTAGACATTACTCCCATGGAGGAAAGTGCGCATGGAGTCTGTTGTATTCAATCCCGATGCAATTTCTGTGTTTCATCAACACTTTGAAGGTCCACAGATTACAGAATGCCTCCAGATGTGCATCGGAAACTACTACTGGTCTTCCTGGGAACGATCATAGTGTAGACTGTTTGTGACATTACTCCCATGGAGGAAAGTGCGCAAGGTGACTGTTGTATTGAATCCCGATGCAATTTCTGTGTTTCATCAACACTCTGATAGTCCATCGATTACAGATTGCCTGCAGATGTGCAACGGAAACTACTACTGGTCTTCCTGGGAACGATCAAAGCGTAGACTGTTTGAGACATTACTCCCATGGAGGAAAGTGTGCATGGTGACTGTTGTACTCAATCCCGATGCAATTTTTGTGTTTCATCAACACTCAGTTAGTCCACAGATTACATAATGCCTCCAGATGTGCATCGCAAACTGCTACTGGTCTTCCAGGGAACGATCAAAGCATAGACTGTTTAAGACATTACTCCCATGGAAGAAAATGCGCATGGTGACTGTTGTATTCAATCCCGATGCAATTTTTGTGTTTCATCAACACTCATTAGTCCACAGATTACATAATGCCTCCAGATGTGCATCAGAAACTACCACTGGTCTGCCAGGGAACGATCAAAGCGTAGACTGTTTGAGACATTACTCCCATGGAGGATCGTGCGCATGGTGACTGTTGTATTCATTCCCGATGCAATTTCTGTGTTTCATTAACACTCTGATAGTCCACAGATCACAGATTGCCTCCAGATGTGCATCGGAAACTACTACTGGTCTTCCTGGGAACGATCAAATCGTAAACTGTTTGTGACATTACTAACACGGAGGAAAGTGCGCATGATGACATATGTATTCAATCCCTATGCAATTTCTGTGTTTCGTCAACACTCTGACAGTCCACGGATTACAGATTGCCACCAGATGTGCATCGGAAGCTACTACTGGTCTTCCTGGGAACGGTCGAAGCGTAGACTGTTTGAGATATTACTCCCATGGAGGAAAGTGTGCATGGTGCCTGTTGTATTATATCGTGATGCAATTTCTGTGTTTCATCAACACTCTGATAGTCCACAGATTACAGATTGCCTTCAGATGTGCATCGGAAACTACTTCTGGTCTTCCAGGGAACGATCAAATCGTAGACTGTTTGAGACATTACTCCCGTGGAGGAATGTGAGCATGGTGACTGTTGTATTCAATCCCGATGCAATTTCTGTGTTTCATCAACACTGTGATAGTCCACAGATTACAGAATGCCAATAGATGTGCATCGGAAACAACTACTGGTCTTCCAGGGAACGGTCGAAGCGTAGACTGTTTGAGATATTACTCCCATGGAGGAAAGTGCGCAAGATGACTGTTGTATTCAATCCCGATGCAATTTCTGTGTTTCATCATCATTTTGATAGTCCACAGATTACAGAATGCCAATAGATGTGCATCGGAAACAACTACTGGTCTTCCAGGGAACGATCAAAGCGTGGACAGTTTCAGACATTACTCCCATGGAGGAAAGTGCGGATGGTGTCTGTTGTATTCAATCCCGATGCAATTTCTGTGTTTCATCAACATACTGATAGTAGACAGATTACAGAATGCAACAAGATGTGCATCGGAAACTACTACTGGTCTTCCTGGGAACGATTAAAGCGTAGACTGTTTGAGGCATTACTCTCATGGAGGAAAGTGCGAATGGTGACTGTCGTATTCAATCCCGAGGCAATTTCTGTGTTTCATCAACAGTTTGAAGGTCCACAGATTACAGAATGCCTCAAGATGTGCATCGGAAACTACTACTGGTCTTCCAGGAAACGATCAAAGCGTAGACTGTTTCAGACGTTACTCCCATGGAGGAAAGTGCGGATGGTGACTGTTGTATTCCCTCCCGATGCAATTTCTGTGTTTCATCAACACTTTGAAGGTCCACAGATTACAGAATGCCTCCAGATGTGCATCGGAAACTACTACTGGTTTTCCAGGGAACGATCAAAGCGTAGACTGTTTTAGACATTACTCACATGGAGATTAGTGCGCATGGTGACTGTTGTATTCAATCCCGATGCAATTTCTGTGTTTCATCAACACTCTGATAGTCCACAGATTACAGAATGCCTCCAGATGTGCATCAGAAACTACTACTGGTCTTCCTGGGAACGATCAAAGCGTAGACTGTTTGAGACATTACTCCCATGGAGGAAAGTGGTCACGGTGACTGTTGTATTCAATCCCGATGCAATTTCTGTGTCGCATTAACACTTTGAAGTCCACAGATTACAGAATGCCTCCAAATGTGCATCGGAAACTACTACTGGTTTTCCTGGGAACGATCAAAGCGTAGTCTGTTTGTGACATTACTCCCATGGAAGAAAGTGCGCATGGTGACTGTTGTATTGAATCCCGATGTAATTTCTGTGTTTCATCAACACCCTGATAGTCCATCGATTACAGATTGCCTCCAGATGTGCATCGGAAACTACTACAGGCTTCCTGGGAACGATCAAAGCGTAGACTGTTTGAGACATTACTAACATGGAGGAAAGTGCGCATGCTGACTGTTGTATTGAATCCCGATGCAATTTCTGTGTTTCATCAACACTCTGATAGTCCATCGATTACAGATTGCCTGCAGATGTGCAACGGAAACTACTACTGGTCTTCCTGGGAACGATCAAAGCGTAGACTGTTTGAGACATTACTCCCATGGAGGAAAGTGCGCAAGGTGACTCTTGCATTCAATCCTGAGGTAATTTCTGTGTTTCATCAACACTCAGATAGTACACAGATTACAGATTGCCTAGAGATGTCCATCGGAAACTACTACTCGTCTTTAGGGAACGATCAAATCGATGACAGTTTGAGACATTACTCCTATGGAGGAAAGTGCGTATGGCGACTGTTGTATTCAATCCCGATGCAAATTCTATGTTTCATCAACAATCTGATAGTGCACAGATTACAGAATGCCTAGAGATATCCATCGGAAACTACTACTGGTCTTTAGGGAACGATCAAATCGATGAAAGTTTGAGACATTTCTCCCATGGAGGGAAGTGCGAATGGTGACTGTTGTATTCAATCCCGATGCAATTTCTGTGTTCCATCAACACTTTGAAGGTCCACAGATTACAGAATGCCTCAAGATGTGCATCGGAAACTACTACTTGTCTTCCAGGGAACGATCAAAGTGTAGACTGTTTCAGACGTTACTCCCAAGGAGGAAAGTGCGGATGGTGACTGTTGTATTCATTCCCGATGCAATTTCTGTGTTTCATCAACACTTTGAAGGTCCACATATTACAGAATGCCTCCAGATGTGCATCGGAAACTACTACTGGTTTTCCAGGGAATGATCAAAGCGTAGACTGTTTTAGACATTACTCCCATGGAGGAAAGTGCGCATGGTGTCTGTTGTATTCAATCCCGATGCAATTTCTGTGTTTCATCAACACTCTGATAGTCCACAGATTACAGAATGCCTCCAGATGTGCATCAGAAACTACTACTGATCTTCCTGGGAACAATCAAAGCGTAGACTGTTTGAGACATTACTCCCATGGAGGAAAGTGCTCACGGTGACTGTTGTATTCAATCCCGATGCAATTTCCGTGTCGCATTAACACTTTGAAGTCCACAGATTACAGAATGCCTCCAATTGTGCATCGGAAACTACTACTGGTTTTCCTGGGAACGATCAAAGCGTAGACTGTTTGTGACATTACTCCCATGGAGGAAAGTGCGCATGGTGACTGTTGTATTGAATCCCGATGTAATTTCTGTGTTTCATCAACACTCTGATAGTCCATCGATTACAGATTGCCTCCAGATGTGCATCGGAAACTACTACAGGCTTCCTGGGAACGATCAAAGCGTAGACTGTTTGAGACATTACTAACATGGAGGAAAGTGCGCATGCTGACTGTTGTATTCAATCCCGATGCAATTTCTGTGTTTCATCAATACTCAGATAGTCCACAGATTACAGAATGCCTAGAGAAGTCCATCGGAAAATATTACTGGTCTTTAGGGAACGATCAAATCGATGACAGTCTGAGACATTACTCCCATGGAGGAAAGTGCGTATGGTGACTGTTGTATTCAATCCCGATGCAATTTCTGTGTTTCATTAACAATCTGATAGTCCACAGATTACAGAATGCCTCTAGATGTACATCGGAAAGTACTACTGGTCTTCCTGGGAACGGTGAAAGCGTAGACTCTTTGAGTCATTACTCCCATGGAAAAAAGTGCGCATGGTGACTCTAGTATTAAATCGCGATGCAATTTCTATGTTTCAACAACACTCTGATAGTCCACAGATTACAGAATGCCTCCAGATGTGCATCGGAAACTATTACTGGTCTTCCAGGGAACGATTACAGCGTAGACACTTTGAGGCATTACTCTCATGGAGGGAAGTGCGCATGGTGACTGTTGTATTCAATCCCGAGGGAATTTCTGTGTTTCATCAACACTTTGAAGGTCCAAAGATTACAGAATGCCTCAAGATATGCATCTGAAACTAGTACTGCACTTCCAGGAACGATCAAGGCGTAGACTGTTGCAGACGTTACTCCCATGGAGGAATGTGCGGATGGTGCCTGTTGTATTCACTCCCGATGCAATTTCTGTGTTTCATCAACACTTTGAAGGTCCACAGATTACAGAATGCCTCCAGATGTGCATCGGAAAGTACTACTGGTTTTCCAGGGAACGATCAAAGCGTAGACTGTTTGAGACATTACTCCCATGGAGGAAAGTGCGCACGGTGACTGTTGTATTCAATCCCGATGCAATTTCTGTGTTTCATCAAAACTTTGAAGGTCCACAGATTACAGAATGCCTCCAGATGTGCATCGGAAACTACTACTGGTCTTCCTGGGAACGATCAAAGTGTAGACTGTTTGTGACATTACTCCCATGGAGGAAAGTGCGCATGGTGACTGTTGTATTGAATCCCGATGCAATTTCTGTGTTTCATCAACACTCTGATAGTCCATCGATTACAGATTGCCTGCAGATGTGCAACGGAAATTACTACTGGTCTTCCTGGGAACGATCAAAGCGTAGACTGTTTGAGACATTACTCCCATGGAGGAAAGTGCGCAAGGTGACTCTTGTATTCAATCCTGAGGTAATTTCTGTGTTTCATCAACACTCAGATAGTCCACAGATTACAGATTGCCTAGAGATGTCCATCGGAAACTACTACTCGTCTTTAGGGAACGATCAAATCGATGACAGTTTGAGACATTACTCCCATGGAGGAAAGTGCGTATGGTGACTGTTGTATTCAATCCCGATGCAAATTCTGTGTTTCATCAACATTCTGATAGTGCACAGATTACAGAATGCCTAGAGATATCCATCGGAAACTACTACTGGTCTTTAGGGAACGATCAAATCGATGACAGTTTGAGACATTTCTCCCATGGAGGAAAGTGCGTATGGTGACTGTAGTATTCAATCCCGATGCAATTTCTGTGTTTCATCAACAATCTGATAGTCCACAGATTACAGAATGCCTCCAGATGTGCATCGGAAACTACCACTGGTCTTCCAGGGTACGATTAAAACGTAGAATGTATCAGGCATTACTCTCATAGAGGAAAGTGCGCATGGTAAATGTTGTATTCAATCCCGAGGCAATTTCTGTGTTTCTTCAACACTTTGAAGGTCCAAAGATTACAGAATGCCTCAAGATGTGCATCGGAAACTACTACTGGTCTTCCAGGGAACGATCAAAGCGTAGACTGTTTGAGACATTACTCCCATGGAGGAAAGTGCGCATGGTTACTGTTGTATATTCAATCCCGATGCAATTTCTGTGTTTCATCAACACTTTGAAGGTCCACAGATTACAGGATGCCTCCAGATGTGCATGGGAAACTACTGCTGATCTTACAGGGAACATTCAAATCGTAGACTGTTTGAGACATTATTCCGGTGGAGGGAAGTGCGAATGGTGACTGTTGTATTCAATCCCGATGCAATTTCTGTATTTCGTCAACACTCTAATTGTCCACAGATTACAGATTGCCTTCAGATGTGCATCGGAAACTACTACTGGTCTTCCCGGGAAAGATCTAAGCATAGACTATAACAATTTGTCCGATTTATTGGGACTGTTGAGCTCCGTGGCCGTGGATAATGATATTTCATTGAAAAAATACGGCAACCAGCAGCTTTTTAATGCGTTTTTTATTTACGCCAATATGCATTTCGGGTTTGCACCCATCTTCAGCTGGCAAATTACATGGATCTTCAGTTATTACAGTAGTATAATCTCGACAGCAGTTTGGATGCTGCAGCAAGCCTGTGCAAAGCAACGACTCCAATCAGTTACTTCAATTTCGCGAGTTTAAAGTCACATACTATCAGCTGTTCATTTTACTTACTTTCTCCTCTCCTTGTTTTTTCCTGGCTTTTCTTCCTTTTTGCAACGACACAAACACTTTTTATCACGTATTTTGCACAGGCGCACTGCGTTATCCGCCATGTTGTCGACTGACAGTTTTTGTTTACATGCAAATGGTTTATCTATAGACAGAGTTATATTTTTACGAAAGTTTTGAGGTTCTAAAATAAGCTATTGTTTTCTAAATATTGATTTGGCTGATAGAAGTAGTCTAACATAACACATTTATACAAAGCAGTAATTCATACATTTACAATATAACAAAGATATAATTAAGATATTGGAATTAAGATTTTTATGTTTTTTACATGCATTTGCTGGGTTTATATCATATTATGTTGTTTGTTGATTGTGCTTAGTAAGTGGTTTGATAAGTAGAGTGTGGAAGTTTTTTAGAAATATTCGGTTTGGCAGCTCTGTTTGGTCGTTAAGTATGTCAGAAGGGGATGCATGTTTATGTGAATAAATTTCGATTTCTTCTAGGAGGTTCATTCTTTTTCCTTTGTTGGCTAAGTGGAGAACTTGTAGGTTATGGGATATGTCTGTTACTTGATGTTCTTCTTCTGCTACATGTTGGGCGAATGTGGATTTATTTAGGTTTTATAAACGAAGAGCATCCATGTGTTCTCGAAACCGTATGCTGAAGTTTCTCCCTTTTTGGCCTATGTATGTTTTTGGACATGAGTTGCAGTTAAGTTTGTATATTCCTGATTGATTGTACGGTTTGGTATTATTTTTAATGTTATGGATAGCTTTGTCCTTTATATTGTTATTTGTATAGTAGCTGATTTTGATATTTGTTCCTCGGAACAAGTTTGATATTTTATATGACAGCTTTCCTACAAATGGCAAGCTTACATATTTTTCTTTTGGCTGTGTTGTGGTATTCTTTAATGTAGTTTTGTTATTGTGTTTGTTTATGTGGGGATTTATCTTAGAGTTTAGTTCATCTATTAATTTTGAATTGTAACCATTATTGTAAGCAATTGCTTTGATGGTGTTTAGTTCTTCTATTTGGTCAGCTGGTTGTAGTGGTATTTTGTGCATTCTGTATAGCATTGCTCTGTATGAAGCCGTCTTATGTTGATCCGGGTGGCAGGATGACTTCTTAATTGTGTTATCTGTGTATGTTGGTTTCCTGTATACTTGAAATTTGTGTTTGTTGTTGGAGCTACTTATGCAGAGATCCAGAAAATTTAAACCTACTGCTGTTTGGTGTTCTACAGTGAAGATGATGTTCTGATGCATTTTATTCATTTCTTTTGCAAGGTTATCAATTTCTTCTGCTGTGCCATCAAATATGACTATTATATCATGAACATACCTTCTGTAATAAATTATCTTGTTTACCATCTGGGGTTTTCTTTAAAAAAATTACATTCTATGTTATTGATGAAAATATCTGCTAGCAAACTGGCAAGGCAGCTACCCATAGCCAGGCCCTCTTTCTGCTGGTACATTTTGTTATTAAAAGAAAAATAGTTGTGTGATAGTACTAGTGTTAATAGATCAATGAATTCATATATTTCTGGTAATGCAAAATTTTTATGTTTAAGTAAATTGTTTTTAATAATTTCTATTGTTTCTTTGATGGGTATGTTTGTGTAGAGGTTTGTGATGTCAAGTGATGCAAACCTAGCAGTATCAGGAATCTGAATTTCCTTTAGACAATTAATAAGTTCATAACTGTTCTTTACTATGTAGGTCTCTTCAAATTTGAATGTGTTGCTAAGGACCTCATTTAGTTTCTTGCTGATTATATAAGTTGGGCTGCTCCGAGAATTAACAATTGGATGTATGGGACAGTTAACTTTATGGGTCTTAGGTTGTGCTCGTAGACGTGGTGCATAAGGGTTCATAACGGTGCATTCATGTATATCTTTTGCATTTAAGAGGAAATTACTTTTTTTCATCATATTCTTAAGTTTATTCTGTAACTTAAGAGTGGGATCAGACTTAATTTCTACTATATTATTATTACTGAAAAATTCAATGGTTTTTCTTACATATTCACTTTCATACATTACAACAATAGCATTGCTTTTATCTGCTTTTACTACTAAAGCTTTACTGTCACTTAGTTTCTTATTAACACTTTTAAGTATTGTTCTGTCATGGTGCTTTATACTATTATTATTATTTGCTTTCTCCATTTGTTTGGTGATAAAATTGTTAACTTTGTGGCCTATGGCAATCTGATCATTCTGAGTTAGTTTTGCAGTATCACAGGCTATTTTGGTGGGTACTATTAATTCTTTAATATTATTTTCAGTCAGAGATGGGGTGATATTATGTTGAAGCCCTTTATTCAGCAAACTTACTTCTTTATCACTGAAGATGATGTTAGTTGAATTTACTAGACGTTTGGAGAATTTATGATTAGTGGGAGGTAATTTGTCATTCACCTTTGGAATTTGTGACATAAGCTTTTTCAACTTATTGTTATGCCTACATCAGACTTTATGCTGTTCTTTCATAGCTATTATAGTGACAAAATCTAAAGCATGGTTGAATTGTGTAGGAGTAAGTTGTTTACCTAGCTCTAAATGTAATCTATATAACTGGTGGTTTAAAAACTGCTTCTTTCTGTGTTGGTTTCGGATTTCAGATTGGAGCCATATAATTTCACTTCTTTCTTTAGCTATTTTCGCTTCTTTGCTTTGACTGTTGATGTTCACTTTCACATATTTTGGAGTTACATTCGCACTTAAACACATTTTATTGAACTTGATACTAAGAATTGTTCTTTCTAACTTAATTTTGTACTTTCTGAAGTCATGTAACGCTCTTAGTACCTGGCTAGGTAGTGTCAATAACAATTTGTCCATTTTATTGGGACTGTTGAGCTCCGTGGCCGTGGATAATGATATTTCACTGAAAAAATACGGCAACCAGCCACTTTTTAATGCGTTTTTTATTTACGCCAATATGCATTTCGGGTTTGCACCCATCTTCAGCTGGCAAATTACATGGATCTTCAGTTATTACAGTAGTATAATCTCGACAGCAGTTTGGATGATGCAGCAAGCCTGTGCAAAGCAACGACTCCAATCAGTTACTTCAATTTCGCGAGTTTAAAGTCACATACTATCAGCTGTTCATTTTACTTACTTTCTCCTCTCCTTGTTTTTTCCTGGCTTTTCTTCCTTTTTGCAACGACAGAAACACTTTTTATCACGTATTTTGCACAGGCGCACTGCGTTATCCGCCATGTTGTCGACTGACAGTTTTTGTTTACATACTAATGGTTTATCTATGGACAGAGTTATATTTTTACGAAAGTTTTGAGGTTCTAAGATAAGCTATTGTTTTCTAAATATTGATTTGGCTGATAGAAGTAGTCTAACATAACACATTTATACAAAGCAGTAATTCATACATTTACAATATAACAAAGATATAATTAAGATATTAGAATTAAGATTTTTATGTTTTTTACATGCATTTGCTGGGTTTATATCAGATTATGTTGTTTGTTGATTGTGCTTAGTAAGTGGTTTGATAAGTAGAGTGTGGAAGTTTTTTAGAAATATTCGGTTTGGCAGCTCTGTTTGGTCGTTAAGTATGTCAGAAGGGGATGCATGTTTATGTGAATAAATTTCGATTTCTTCTAGGAGGTTCATTCTTTTTCCTTTGTTGGCTAAGTGGAGAACTTGTAGGTTATGGGATATGTCTGTTACTTGATGTTCTTCTTCTGCTACATGTTGGGCGAATGTGGATTTATTTAAGTTTTTTAAACGAAGAGCATCCATGTGTTCTCGAAACCGTATGCTGAAGTTTCTCCCTGTTTGGCTTATGTATGTTTTTGGACATGAGTTGCAGTTATGTTTGTATATTCCTGATTGATTGTACGGTTTGGTATTATTTTTAATGTTATGGATAGCTTTGTCCTTTATTTTGTTATTTGTATAGTAGCTGATTTTGATATCTGTTCCTTGGAACAAGTTTGATATTTTATATGACAGCTTTCCTACAAATGGCAAGCTTACATATTTTTCTTTTGGCTGTGTTGTGGTATTCTTTAATGTAGTTTTGTTATTGTGTTTGTTTATGTGGGGATTTATCTTAGAGTTTGGTTCATCTATTAATTTTGGATTGTAACCATTATTGTAAGCAATTGCTTTGATGGTGTTTAGTTCTTCTATTTGGTCAGCTGGTTGTAGTGGTATTTTGTGCATTCTGTTTAGCATTGCTCTGTATGAAGCCGTCTTATATTGATCCGGGTGGCAGGATGACTTATTAATTGTGTTATCTGTGTATGTTGGTTTCCTGTATACTTGAAATTTGTGTTTGTTGTTGGAGCTACTTATGCAGAGATCCAGAAAATTTAAACCTACTGCTGTTTGGTGTTCTACAGTGAAGATGATGTTCTGATGCATTTTATTCATTTCTTTTGCAGGGTTATCAATTTCTTCTGCTGTGCCATCAAATAAGACTATTATATCATCAACATACCTTCTGTAATAAATTATCTTGTTTACCATCTGGGGGTTTTCTTTAAAAAATTTACATTCTAAGTTATTGATGAAAATATCTGCTAGCTAATTGGCAAGGCAGCTACCCATAGCCAGGCCCTCTTTCTGCTGGTACATTTTGTTATTAAAAGAAAAATAGTTGTGTGATAGTACTAGTGTTAATAGATCAATGAATTCATATATTTCTGGTAATGCAAAATTTTTATGTTTAAGTAAATTGTTTTTAATAATTTCTATTGTTTCTTTGACAGGTATGTTTGTGTAGAGGTTTGTGATGTCAAGTGATGCAAACCTAGCAGTATCAGGAATCTGAATTTCCTTTAGACAATTAATAAGTTCATAACTGTTCTTTACTGTGTAGGTCTCTTCAAATTTGAATGTGTTGCTAAGGACCTCATTTAGTTTCTTGCTGATTATATAAGTTGGGCTGCTCCGAGAATTAACAATTGGACGTATGGGACAGTTAACTTTATGGGTCTTAGGTTGTGCTCGTAGACGTGGTGCATAAGGGTTCATAACGGTGCATTCATGTATATCTTTTGCATTTAAGAGGAAATTACTTTTTTTCATCATATTTTTAAGTTTATTCTGTAACTTAAGAGTGGGATCAGACTTAATTTCTACTATATTATTATTACTGAAAAATTCAATGGTTTTTCTTACATATTCACTTTCATACATTACAACAATAGCATTGCTTTTATCTGCTTTTACTACTAAAGCTTTACCGTCACTTAGTTTCTTATTAACACTTTTAAGTATTGTTCTGTCATGGTGCTTTATACTATTATTATTATTTGCTTTCTCCATTTGTTTGGTGATAAAATTGTTAACTTTGTGGCCTATGGCAATCTGATCATTCTGAGTTAGTTTTGCAGTATCACAGGCTATTTTGGTGGCTACTATTAATTCTTTAATATTATTTTCAGTCAGAGATGGGGTGATATTATGTTGAAGCCCTTTATTCAGCAAACTTACTTCTTTATCACTGAAGATGATGTTAGTTGAATTTACTAGACGTTTGGAGAATTTATGATTAGTGGGAGGTAATTTGTCATTCACCTTTGGAATTTGTGACATAAGCTTTTTCAACTTATTGTTATGCCTACATCAGACTTTATGCTGTTCTTTCATAGCTATTATAGTGACAAAATCTAAAGCATGGTTGAATTGTGTAGGAGTAAGTTGTTTACCTAGCTCTAAATGTAATCTATATAACTGGTGGTTTAAAAACTGCTTCTTTCTGTGTTGGTTTCGGATTTCAGATTGGAGCCATATAATTTCACTTCCTTCTTTAGCTATTTTCGCTGCTTTGCTTTGACTGTTGATGTTCACTTTCACATATTTTGGAGTTACATTCGCACTTAAACACATTTTATTGAACTTGATACTAAGAATTGTTCTTTCTAACTTAATTTTGTACTTTCTGAAGTGATGTAACGCTCTTAGTACCTGGCTAGGTAGTGTCAATAACAATTTGTCCATTTTATTGCGACTGTTGAGCTCCGTGGCCATGGATAATGATATTTCACTGAAAAAATACGGCAACCAGCCACTTTTTAATGCGTTTTTTATTGACGCCAAAATGTATTTCTGGTTTGCGCCCATCTTCAGCTGGAAAATTACATGGATCTTCAGTTATTACAGTAGTATAATCTCGACAGCAGTTTGGATGCTGCAGCAAGCCTGTGCAAAGCAACGATCCAATCAGTTACTTCAATTTCGCGAGTTTAAAGTCACATACTATCAGCTGTTCATTTTACTTACTTTCTCCTCTCCTTGTTTTTTCCTGGCTTTTCTTCCTTTTTGCAACGACACAAACACTTTTTATCACGTATTTTGCACAGGCGCACTGCGTTATCCGCCATGTTGTGGACTGACAGTTTTTGTTTACATACAAATGGTTTATCTATGGACATAGTTATATTTTTACGAAAGTTTTGAGGTTCTAAGATAAGCTATTGTTTTCTAAATATTGATTTGGCTGATAGAAGTAGTCTAACATAACACATTTATACAAAGCAGTAATTCATACATTTACAATATAACAAAGATTTAATTAAGATATTAGAATTAAGATTTTTATGTTTTTTACATGCATTTGCTGGGTTTATATCAGATTATGTTGTTTGTTGATTGTGCTTAGTAAGTGGTTTGATAAGTAGAGTGTGGAAGTTTTTTAGAAATATTCGGTTTGGCAGCTCTGTTTGGTCGTTAAGTATGTCAGAAGGGGATGCATGTTTATGTGAATAAATTTCGATTTCTTCTAGGAGGTTCATTCTTTTTCCTTTGTTGGCTAAGTGGAGAACTTGTAGGTTATGGGATATGACTGTTACTTGATGTTCTTCTTCTGCTACATGTTGGGCGAATGTGGATTTATTTAAGTTCTTTAAACGAAGAGCATCCATGTGTTCTCGAAACCGTATGGTGAAGTTTCTCCCTGTTTGGCTTATGTATGTTTTTGGACATGAGTTGCAGTTAAGTTTGTATATTCCTGATTGATTGTACGGTTTCGTATTATTTTTAATGTTATGGATAGCTTTGTCCTTTATTTTGTTATTAGAATAGTAGCTGATTTTGATATCTGTTCCTCGGAACAAGTTTGATATTTTATATGACAGCTTTCCTACAAATGGCAAGCTTGCATATTTTTCTTTTGGCTGTGTTGTGGTATTCTTTAATGTAGTTTTGTTATTGTGTTTGTTTATGTGGGGATTTATCTTAGAGTTTAGTTCATCTATTAATTTTGGATTGTAACCATTATTGTAAGCAATTGCTTTGATGGTGTTTAGTTCTTCTATTTGGTCAGCTGGTTGTAGTGGTATTTTGTGCATTCTGTTTAGCATTGCTGTGTATGAAGCCGTCTTATGTTGATCTGGGTGGCAGGATGACTTATTAATTGTGTTATCTGTGTATGTTGGTTTCCTGTATACTTGAAATTTGTGTTTGTTGTTGGAGCTACTTATGCAGAGATCCAGAAAATGCATCCCCTTCTGACATACTTAACGACCAAACAGAGCTGCCAAACCGAATATTTCTAAAAAACTTCCACACTCTACTTATCAAACCACTTACTAAGCACAATCAACAAACAACTTAATCTGATATAAACCCAGCAAATGAATGTAAAAAACATAAAAATCTTAATTCTAATATCTTAATTAAATCTTTGTTATATTGTAAATGTATGAATTACTGCTTTGTATAAATGTGTTATGTTAGACTACTTCTATCAGCCAAATCAATATTTAGAAAACAATAGCTTATCTTAGAACCTCAAAACTTTCGTAAAACTATAACTCTGTCCATAGATAAACCATTTGTATGTAAACAAAAACTGTCAGTCGACAACATGGCGGATAACGCAGTGCGCCTGTGCAAAATACGTGATAAAAAGTGTTTGTGTCGTAGCAAAAAGGAAGAAAAGCCAGGAAAAAACAAGGAGAGGAGAAAGTAAGTAAAATGAACAGCTGATAGTATGTGACTTTAAACTCGCGAAATTGAAGTAACTGATGGGAGTCGTTGCTTTGCACAGGCTTGCTGCAGCCTCCAAACTGCTGTCGAGATTATACTACTGTAATAACTGAAGATCCATGTAATTTGCCAGCTGAAGATGGGTGCAAACCCGAAATGCATATTGGCGTAAATAAAAAAGGCATTAAAAAGTGGCTGGTTGCCGTATTTTTTCAGTGAGATAAGCATAGACTGTTTGAGACATTACTCACGTGGAGGAAAGGGCGGATGGTGACTGTTGTAATCAATCCTGATGCAATTTCTGTGTTCCATCAACACTTTGAAGGTCCACAGATTACAGAATGCCTCCAGAGGTGCATCGGAAACTGCTACTGGTCTTCCAGGGAACGATCAAAGCATAGACTGTTTAAGACATTACTCCCATGGAGGAAAATGCGCATGGTGACTGTTGTATTCAATCCCGATGCAATTTCCGTGTTTCATCAACACTCAGTTAGTCCACAGATTACAGAATGGCTCCAGATGTGCATCAGAAACTACCACTGGTCTTCCATTGAACGATCAAAGCGTAGACTGTTTGACACACTACTCCCATGGAGGAAAGTGTTCATGGTGACTGTTGTATTCAATCCCGATGCAATTTCTGTGTTTCATTAACACTCTGATAGTCTACAGATTACATATTGCCTCCAGATGTGCATCGGAAACTACTACTGGTCTTCCTGGGAACGATCAAATCGTAAACTGTTTGAGACATTACTCCCACGGAGGAAAGTGCGCATGATGACTGTTGTATTCATACCCGATGCAATTCCTGTGTTTCATCAACACTCTAATAGTCCACAGATTACAGATTGCCTCCAGATGTGCATCAGAAACTACCACAGGTCTTCCAGGGAACGATCAAAGCGTATACTGTTTGAGACAATACTCCCATGGAGGAAAATGTGGATGGTGACTGTTGTATTCAATCCCGATGCAATTTCTGTCTTTCATTAACAATCTGATAGACCACAGATTACAGATTGTCTCCAGATGTGCATCGGAAACTACTACTGGTCTTCCTGGGAACGATCAAAGCATAGACGGTTTCAGACATTACTCCCATGGAGGAAATTGCGAATGGTGGTAGTTGTATTCACTCCTGATGCAATTTCTGTGCTTCATCAACACCTTGGAGTTCCACAGATTACAGAATGCCTTCTGACGTGCATCGGAAACTACTACTGGCCTTCCAGGGAACGATCAAAACTTAGACTGTTTCCGACATTACTCAAATGAAGGAAAGTGCGCATGGTGACTGTTGTATTAAATCCCCATTATATTTCTGTGTTTCATCAACATTCTGATAGTCCACAGATTACAGAATGCCAATAGATGTGCATCGGAAACTACTACTGGTCTTCCAGGGAACGATCAAATCGTGGACAGTTTCAGACATTAGTCTCATGGAGGAAAGTGCGGGTGGTGACTGTTGTATTCAATCACGATGCAATTTCTGAGTTTCATCAACACACTGATAGTAGACAGATTACAGAATGCCACCAGATGTGCATCGGAAACTACTACTGGTCTTAATGGGAACGATGAAAGCGTAGACTCTTTGAGTCATTACTCCCATGGAGGAAAGTGCGCATGGTGACTCTTGTATTAAATCGCGATGCAATTTCTGTGTTTCAACAACACTCTGATACTCCACAGATTACAGAATGCCTCCAGATGTGCATCGGAAACTACTACTGGCCTTCCAGGGAACGATTAAAGCGTAGACTGTTTGAGCCATTACTCTCTTGGAGGAAAGTGCGCATGGTGACTGTTGTATTCAATCCCGAGGCAATTTCTGTGTTTCATCAACACTTTGAAGGTCCACAGATTACAGAATGCCTCAAGATGTGCATCGGAAACTAGTACTGGACTTCCAGGGAACGATCAAAGCGTAGACTGTTTCAGGCGTTACTCCCATGGAGGAATGTGCGGATGGTGACTGTTGTATTCACTCCGATGCAACTTCTGTGTTTCATCAACACTTTGAAGGTCCACAGATTACAGAATGCCTCCAGATGTGCATCGGAAACTACTACTGGCTTTCCAGGGAACGATCAAAGCGTAGACTGTTTTAGACATTACTCCCATGGAGGAAAGTGCGCATGGTGACAGTTTTATTCAATCGCGATGCAATTTCTGTGTTTCATCAGCACTCTAATAGTCCACAGATTACAGAATGCCTCCAGATGTGCATCGGAAACTACTACTGGTCTTATTGGGTACGATTAAAGCATAGACTGTTTCAGACATTACTCCCATGTAGGGAAGTGCGGATGGTGGCAGTTGTATTCACTCCTGATGCAATTTCTGTGCTTCATCAACAGCTTGGAGGTCCACAGATTACAGAATGCCTTCAAACGTGCATCGGAAACTACCACTGGTCTTGCAGGGAATGATCAAAACTTAGACTGTTTCCGACATTACTCCCATGGAGGAAAGTGCGCAAGGTGACTGTTGTATTAAATCCCCATTATATTTCTGTGTTTCATCAACACTCTGATAGTCCACAGATTACAGAATGCATCCAGATGTGCATCGGAAACTACTACTGGTCTTCCAGGGAACAATCAAGGCGTACACTGTTTCAAACGTTACTCCCATTTAAGAAAGTGCTGTTGGCGACGGTTGTATTCACTTCCAATGCATTTTCTGTGTTTCATCAACAATTTTAAGGTCCACAGATTACAGAGTGCCTCCAGATGTGCATCGGAAGCTACTACTGGTCTTCCAGGGAACGATCAAAGCGTAGACCGTTTTAGACATTACTCCCATGGAGGATAGAACGCATGGTGACTTTTGTATTCAATCCCGATGCAATTTCTGTGTTTCATTAACACTCTGATAGTCCACAGATTACAGAATGCCTCCAGACGTGCATCGGAAACTACTACTGGTCTTCCATGGAACGATCAAAGCGTAGACTGTTTGAGACATTACTCCCATGGTGGAAAGTGCGCATGGTGACTGTTGTATTCAATCCCGAGCAATTTTCTGTGTTTCATCAACACTTTGAAAGTGCACAGATTACAGAATGCCTCAAGATGTGCATCTGAAACTACAACTGGTCTTCCAGGGAACGATGAAAGCATAGACTGTTTGATACATTACTCCCATGGAGGAAAGTGCGCATGGTGAATGTTGTATTGAAACCCGATACAATTTCTGTGTTTCATCATCAATCTGATAGTCCACAGATCGCAGATCGCCTCCAGATGTGCATCGGAAACTACTACTGGTCTTCAGGGAACGATCAAATCTATGACAGTTTTACTCATTACTCCCATAAAGAAAAGTGCGCATGGTGACTGTTGTATTCAATCCCGATGCAAATACTGTGTTTCATCAACACTTTGAGGTCCACAGATTACAGAATGCATCCAGTTATGCATCGGAAACTACTACTGGTCTTCCTGGGAACGATCAAAGCGTAGACTGTTTGAGACATTACTCCCATGGAGGAAATTGCGCATGGTGACTGTTGTATTCAATCCCGATACAATTTCTGTGTTTCATCAACACTCAGATAGTCCACAGATGACAGAATGCCTCCAGATGTTCATCAGAAACTACTACTGGTCTTCCTGGGAACGTTCAAAGCGTAGACTGTTTGAGACATTACTCCCTTGGAGGAAGGTGCGCATGGTGACTGTTGTATTCAATCCCGATGCAATTTCTGTGTTTCATTGACAGTCTGATAGTCCACAGATTACAGAATGCCTCCAGATGTACATCGGAAAGTACTACTGGTCTTCCACGGAACGATTAAAGCGTAGACTGTTTGAGGCATTACTCTCATGGAGGAAAGTGCGCATGGTGACTGTTGTATTCAATCCCGAGGCAATTTCTGTGTTTCATCAACACTTTGAAGGTCTACAGATAACAGAAT
Organism: Schistocerca gregaria; assembly: GCF_023897955.1. Lineage (NCBI taxonomy): Eukaryota > Metazoa > Arthropoda > Insecta > Orthoptera > Acrididae > Schistocerca > Schistocerca gregaria. The sequence goes on from NC_064927.1 coordinate 10,471,290, forward strand.
GCCTCAAGATGTGCATCGGAAACTACTACTGATCGTCCAGGGAACGATCAAAGCGTAGACTCTTTGAGACATTACTCCCATGGAGGACAGGGCGCATGGTTACTGTTGTATATTCAATCCCGATGCAATTTCTGTGTTTCATCAACACTTGGAAGGTCCACATATTATAGAATGCCTCCATATGTGCATCGGAAACTATTACTGGTCTTCCAGAGAACGATCAAAGCGTAGACTGTTTCAAACGTTACTCCCATTTAGGAAAGTGCTGATGGTGACTGTTGTATTCACTCCCAATGCATTTTCTGTGTTTCATCAACACTTTGAAGGTCTACAGATTACAGAATTCCTCCAGATGTGCATCGGAAACTACTACTGGTCTTCCAGGGAACGATCAAACCGTTGACTGTTTTAGACATTACTCCCATGGAGGAAAGTGCGTATGGTGACTGTTGTATTCAATCCCGATGCAATTTCTGTGTTTCATTAACACTCTGATAGTCCACAGATTACAGAATGCCCCCAGAAGTGCATCGGAAACTACTACTGGCCTTCCAGGGAACGATCAAAGCGTAGACTGTTTGAGACATAACTCCCATGGAGGAAAGCGCGCATGGTGACTGTTGTATTCAAACCCGATACAATTTCTTTGTTTCATCATCACTCTCATAGTCCACAGATTACAGATTGCCTCCAGATGTGCATCGGAAACTACTACTGGTCTTCAGGGAACGACCAAATCTATGACAGTTTGAGTCATTACTCCCATGGAGGAAAGTGCGCATGGTGACTGTTGTATTCAATCCCGATGCAATTTCTGTGTTTCATCAACACTTTGGAGGTCCACAGATTACAGAATGCATCCAGATGTGCATCGGAAACTACTACTAGTCTTCCTGGGAACGATCAAAGCGTAGACTGTTTGTGACATTACTCCCATCGAGGAATGTGCGCATGGTGACTGTTGTATTCAATCCCTATGCAATTTCTGTGTTCCATCAACACTCTGATAGTCCTCCGATTACATATTGCCTACAGATGTGCATCGGAAACTACTACTGGTCTTCCAGGGAACGATCAAAGCGTAGACAGTTTGAGACATTATTCCCATGGAGGAAAGTGTGCATGGTGACTGTTGTATTAAATCCCGATGCAATTTCTGTGTTTCATCAACACTCTGATAGTCCACAGATTACAGAATGCCTCCAGATGTGCATAGGAAACTACCACTGGTCTTCCAGGGAACGATCAAAGCGTAGACAGTTTGTGACATTACTCCCATTTACAAAGTGCGGATGGTGACTGTTGTATTCAACCCCGATACAATTTCTGTGTCTCAAAACACTCTGATAGTCCAAAGATTACAGAATGCCGCCAGACGTGCATCGGAAACTACTACTGGTCTTCCAGGGAACGATCAGAGCGTAGACTGTTTGAGACATTACTCCCATTTAGGAAAGTGCGCATGGTGACTGTTGTATTCAATCCCGAGGCAATTTCTGTGTTTCATCAACACTTTAAAGGTCCACAGATTACAGAATGCCTCTAGATGTGCATCGGAAACTACTACTGGTCTTCCAGGGAACGATCAAAGCGTAGACTGTTTCAAACGTTACTCCCATTTAGGAAAGTGCTGATGGTGACAGTTGTATTCACTCCCAATGCATTTTCTGTGTCTCATCAACACTTTGAAGGTCTACAGATTACATAATTCCTCCAGATGTGCATCGGAAACTACTACTGGTGTTCCAGGGAACGATCAAAGCGTTGACTGTTTTAGACATTACTCCCATGGAGGAAAGTGCGCATGGTGACTGTTGTATTCAATCCCGATGCAATTTCTGTGTTTTATTAACACTCTGATAGTCCACAGATTACAGAATGCCTCCAGATGTGCATCGGAAACTACTACTGGTCTTCCAGGGAACGATCAAAGCGTTGACTGTTTTAGACATTACTCCCATGGAGGAAAGTGCGCATGGTGATTGTTGTATTCACTCCCAATGCATTTTCTGTGTTTCATCAACACTTTGAAGGTCTACAGATTACAGAATTCCTCCAGATGTGCATCGGAAACTACTACTGGCCTTCCAGGGAACGATCAAAGCGTAGACTGTTTGAGACATAACTCCCATGGAGGAAAGCGCGCATGGTGACTGTTGTATTCAAACCCGATACAATTTCTTTGTTTCATCATCACTCTCATAGTCCACAGATTACAGATTGCCTCCAGATGTGCATCGGAAACTACTACTGGTCTTCAGGGAACGACCAAATCTATGACAGTTTGAGTCATTACTCCCATGGAGGAAAGTGCGCATGGTGACTGTTGTATTCAATCCCGATGCAATTTCTGTGTTTCATCAACACTTTGGAGGTCCACAGATTACAGAATGCATCCAGATGTGCATCGGAAACTACTACTAGTCTTCCTGGGAACGATCAAAGCGTAGACTGTTTGTGACATTACTCCCATCGAGGAATGTGCGCATGGTGACTGTTGTATTCAATCCCTATGCAATTTCTGTGTTCCATCAACACTCTGATAGTCCTCCGATTACATATTGCCTACAGATGTGCATCGGAAACTACTACTGGTCTTCCAGGGAACGATCTAAGCGTAGACTGTTTGAGACATAACTCCCATGGAGGAAAGTGCGCATGGTGACTGTTGTATTCAAACCCGATACAATTTCTTTGTTTCATCATCACTCTGATAGTCCACAGATTACAGATTGCCTCCAGATGTGCATCGGAAACTACTAATGGTCTTCAGGGAACGATCAAATCTATGACAGTTTGAGTCATTACTCCCATGGAGGGAAGTGCGCATGGTTGCTGTTGTATTCAATCCCGATGCAATTTCTGTGTTTCATCAACACTTTGGTGGTCCACAGATTACAGAATGCATCCAGTTGTGCATCGGAGACTACTACTGGTCTTCCTGGGAACAATCAAAGCGTAGACTGTTTGTGACATTACTCCCATGGAGGAAAGTGCGCATGGTGACTGTTGTATTCAATCCCTATGCAATTTCTGTGTTTCATCAACACTCTGATAGTCCACCGATTACATATTGCCTCCAGATGTGCATCGGAAACTACTACTGGTCTTACAGGGATCGATCAATGCGTAGACTGTTTGAGAGATTACTCCCATGGAGGAAAGTGCGCATGGTGTCTGTTGTTAACAATCCCCATGCCATTTCTGTGTTTCATTAACACTCTGATAGTCCACCGATTACATATTGCCTCCAGATGTGCATCGGAAACTACTACTGGTCTTCCTGAAAACGATCAAAGCGTAGACTGTTTGTGACATTACTCCCATGGAGGAAAGTGCGCATGGTGACTGTTGTATTCAATCCCGATAAAATTTCTGTGTTTCATCAACACTCTGATAGTCCACCGATTACAGATTGCCTCCAGATGTGCATCGGAAACTGCTACTGGTCTTCCAGGGAACGATCAAAGCGTAGACTGTTTGAGACATTACTCCCAAGGAGGAAAGTGCGCATGGTGGCTGTTGTATTCAATCCCGATGCAATTTCTGTGTTTCATCAACACTCAGATAGTCCCAGATTACAGAATGCCTAGAGATGTCCATCGGAAACTACTACTGGTTTTCCAGGGAACGATCAAAGCGTAGACTGTTTGAGACATTACTCTTATGGAGGAAAGTGCGCATGGTGACTGTTGTATTCAATCGCGATACAATTTCTGTGTTTCGTCAACACTCTGATAATCCACAGATTACAGATTGCCTCCAGATGTGCATCGGAAAGTACTACTGGTCTTCCTAGGAACGATCAAAGAATTGACTGTTTGAGATATTACTCGCATGGAGGAAAGTGCGCATGGTGACTGTTGTATTCAATGCCGATGCAATTTCTGTGTTTCATCAACGCTCTGATAGTCCACCGATTACAGATTGCCTCCAGATGTGCATTGGAAACTACTACTGGTCTTCCTGGGAACGATCAAAGCGTAGACTGTTTGTGACCTTACTCCCATGGAGGAAAGTGCGCATGGTGACTGTTGTATTCAATCCCGATGCAATTTGTGTGTTTCATCAACACTCTGATAGTCCACAGATTACAGATTGCCTCCAGATGTGCATCGGAAACTGCTACTGGTCTTCCAGGGAACGATCAAAGCGTAGACTGTTTGAGACATTACTCCCATGGAGGAAAGTGCGCATGGTGACTGTTGTATTCAATCCCGAGGCAATTTCTGCATTTCATCAACATTTTTGAAGGTCCACAGCTTACAGAATGCCTCAAGATGTGCATCGGAAACTACTATTGGTCTTCCAGGGAACGATCAAAGCGTAGACTGTTTGAGACATTACTCCCAAGGAGGAAAGTGCGCATGGAGATTGTTGTATTCAATTCCGATGCAATTTCTGTGTTTCATCAACACTTTGAAAGTCCACAGATTACAGAATGCATCCAGTTGTGCATCGGAAACTACTACTGGTCTTCCTGGGAACGATCAAAGCGTAGACTGTTTGAGACATTACTCCCATGGAGGAAAGAGCGCATGGAGACTGTTGTATTCAATCCCGATGCAATTCCTGTGTTTCATCAACACTCAGATAGTCCACAGATTACAGAATGCCTCCAGATGTGCATCGGAAACTACAACTGGTCTCCCAGGGAAAGATCAAAGCGTAGACTTTTTGAGACATTACTCCTATGGAGGAAAGTGCGCATGGTGACTGTTGTATTCAATCACGATGCAATTTCTGTGTTTCATCAACACTCTGATAGTCCACAGATTACAGAATGCTTCCAGATGTGCATCGTAAACTACTACAGGTCTTCCAGGGAACGATCAATGCGTAGACTGTTGGAGACATTACTCCCATGGAGGAAAGGGCGCATGGTGACTGTTATATTCAAACCCGATGCAATATCTGTGCTTCATCAACACTCTGATAGTCCACCGATTACATATTGCCTCCAGATGTGCATCGGAAACTACTACTGGTCTTCCTGGGAACGATCAAAGCGTAAACTGTTTGATACATTACTCCCATGGAGGAAAGTGCGCATGGTGACTGTTGTATTCAATCCCGAGGCAATTTCTGCATTTCATCAACATTTTTGAAGGTCCACAGATTACAGAATGCCTCAAGATGTGCATCGGAAACTACTATTGGTCTTCCAGGGAACGATCAAAGCGTAGACTGTTTGAGACATTACTCCCAAGGAGGAAAGTGCGCATGGAGATTGTTGTATTCAATCCCGATGCAATTTCTGTGTTTCATCAACACTTTGAAGGTCCACAGATTACAGAATGCATCCAGTTTTGCATCGGAAACTACTACTGGTCTTCCTGGGAACGATCAAAGCGTAGACTGTTTGTGACATTACTCCCATGGAGGAAAGTGCGCATGGTGACTGTTGTATTCAAACCCGATGCAATATCTGTGCTTCATCAACACTCTGATAGTCCACCGATTACATATTGCCTCCAGATGTGCATCGGAAACTACTACTGGTCTTCCTGGGAACGATCAAAGCGTAGACTGTTTGAGACATTACTCCCATGGAGGAAAGTGCGCATGGAGACTGTTGTATTCAATCCCGATGCAATTTCTGTGTTTCATCAACACTCTGATAGTCCACAGATTACAGAATGCTTCCAGATGTGCATCGGAAACTACTACAGGTCTTCCAGGGAACGATCAATGCGTAGACTGTTGGGGACATTACTCCCATGGAGGAAAGGGCGCATGGTGACTGTTGTAATCAATCACGATGCAATTTCTGTGTTTCATCAACACTTTGAAGGTCCACAGATTACAGAATGCCTCCAGATGTGCATCGGAAACTACTACTGGTCTTCCAGGGAACGATCAAAACGTAGACTGTTTGAGACATTACTCCCATGGAGGAAAGTGCGCATGGTGACTGTTGTATTCTACCCCGATGCAATATCTGTGCTTCATCAACACTCTGATAGTCCACCGATTACATATTGCCTCCAGATGTGCATCGGAAACTACTACTGGTCTTCCTGGGAACGATCAAAGCGTAGACTGTTTGAGACATTACTCCCATGGAGGAAAGTGCGCATGGAGACTGTTGTATTCAATCCCGATGCAATTTCTGTGTTTCATCAACACTGTGATAGTCCACAGATTACAGAATGCCTCCAGATGTGCATCGGAAACTACAACTGGTCTCCCAGGGAGAGATCAAAGCGTAGACTGTTTGAGACATTACTCCTATGGAGGAAAGTGCGCATGGTGACTGTTGTATTCAATCACGATGCAATTTCTGTGTTTCATCAACACTCTGATAGTCCACAGATTACAGAATGCTTCCAGATGTGCATCGGTAACTACTACTGGTCTTCCAGGGAACGATCTAAACGTAGACTGTTTGAGACATTACTCCCGTGGAGGAAAGTGCGCATGGTGACTGTTGTATTCAATCGCGATGCAATTTCTGTGTTTCATCAACACTCTGATAGTATACAGATTACAGATTGCCTCCAGATGTGCATCGTAAACTACTACTGGTCTTCCTGGGAACGATCAAAGAATTGACTGTTTGAGACATTACTCCCATGGAGGAAAGTGCGCATGGTGACTGTTGTATCCAATCCCGATGCAATTTCTGTGTTTCATCAACACTTTGAAGGTCCACAGATTACAGAATGCCTCCAGATGTGCATCGGAAACTACTACTGGTCTTCCAGGGAACGATCAAAGCGTAGACTGGTTGATACATTACTCCCGTGGAGGAGAGTGCTCATGGTGACTGTTGTATTCAATCGCGATGCTATTTCTATGTTTCATCAACACTCTGATAGTCCACAGATTACAGATTGCCTCCAGATGTGCATCGGAAACTACTACTGGTCTTCCTGGGAACAATCAAAGAATTGACTGTATGAGACATTACTCCTATGGAGGAAAGTGCGCATGGTGACTGTTGTATTTAATCCCGATGCAATTTCTGTGTTTCATCGACACTTTGAAGGTCTACAGTTTACAGAATGCCTCCAGTTGTGCATCGGAAGCTACTACTGGTCTTCCAAGGAACGATCAATGCGTAGAGTGTTTGAGAGATTACTCCCATGGAGGAAAGTGCGCATGGTGACTGTTGTATTCAATGCCGATGCAGTTTCTGTGTTTCTTCAACACTCTGATAGTCCACAGATTACAGAATGACTCCAGATGTGCATCGGAAACTACTACTGGTCTTCCAGGGAACGATCAAGGCGCAGACTGTTTGAGACATTACTCCCATGGAGGAAGGTGCGCATGGTGACTGTTGTATTCAATCCAGATGCAATTTCTGCGTCCATCAACTCTCTGATAGTCCACAGATTACAGAATGCCTCCGGATGTGCATCGGAAACTACTACTGGTCTTCCAGGGAACGATCAAGGCGTAGACTGTTTGAGACATTACTCCCATGGAGGAAAGTGCGCATGGTCACTGTTGTATTCAATCCCATGCAATTTCTGTGTCTCATTAACACTCTGATTGTCCACAGATTACAGAATGCCACCAGATGTGCATCAGAAACTACTACTGGTCTTCCTGGGAACGATCAAAGCGTAGACTGTTTGAGACACTACTCACATGGAGGAAAGTGCGCATGGTGACTGTTGTATTCAATCCCGATGCAATTTCTGTGTTTCATCAACGCTCTGATAGTCCACCGATTACAGATTGCCGCCAGATGTGCATCGGAAACTACTACTGGTCTTCCTGGGAACGATCAAAGCGTAGACTGTTTGTCACATTACTCCCATGGAGGAAAGTGCGCATGGTGCCTGTTGTATTCAATCCCGATGCAATTTTTGTTTTTCATCAACACTCTGATAGTCCACCGATGTACAGATTGCCTCCAGATGTGCATCGGAAACTGCTACTGGTCTTCCAGGGAACGATCAAAGCGTAGACTGTTTGAGACATTACTCCCATGGAGGAAAGTGCGCATGGTGACTGTTGTATTCAATCCCGAGGCAATTTCTGTATTTCATCAACATTTTTGAAGGTCCACAGATTACAGAATGCCTCAAGATGTGCATCGGAAACTACTATTGGTCTTCCAGGGAACGATCAAAGCGTAGACTGTTTTAGACATTACTCCCATGGAGGAAAGTGCGCATGGAGACTGTTGTATTCAATCCCGATGCAATTTCTGTGTTTCATCAACACTTTGAAGGTCCACAGATTACAGAATGAATCCAGTTGTGCATCGGAAACTATTACTGGTCTTCAGTAAACGATCAAAGCGTAGACTGTTTGAGACATTACTCCCATGGAGGAAAGTGCGCATGGAGACTGTTGTATTCAATCCCGATGCAATTTCTGTGTTTCATCAACACTTTGAAGGTCCACAGATTACAGAATGAATCCAGTTGTGCATCGGAAACTACTACTGGTCTTCAGTAAACGATCAAAGCGTACACTGTTTGTGACATTACTCCCATGGAGGAAAGTGCGCATGGTGACTGTTGTATTCTACCCCGATGCAATATCTGTGCTTCATCAACACTCTGATAGTCCACCGATTACATATTGCTTCCAGATGTGCATCGGAAACTACTACTGGTCTTCCTGGGAACGATCAAAGAATTGACTGTTTGAGACATTACTCCCATGGAGGAAAGTGCGCATGGTGACTGTTGTATTCGATCCCGATGCTATTTCTTCTTTTCATGAACACCTTGAAAGTCCACAGATTACAGAATGGCTCCAGTTGTGCGTCAGAAACTACTACTGGTGTTCCAGGAAACGATCAAACGTAGACTCTTTGAGACATTACTCCTGTGGAGAAAACTATGTATGGTGACTGTTGTTAACAATCCCCATGCCATTTCTGTGTTTCATTAACACTCTGATAGTCCACAGATTACAGAATGCCACCAGATGTGCATCGGAAACTACTACTGGTCTTTCAGGAAACGATCAAAGCGTAGACTGTTTGAGACATTACTCACATGGAGGAAAGTGCGCATGGTGACAGTTGTATTCAATCCCGATGCAATTTCTGTGCTTCATCAACACTCTGATAGTCCACAGATTACAGAATGCCTATAGATGTGCTTTGGAAACTACTACTGGTCTTACAGGAATCGATCAAGGCGTAGACTGTTTGAGAGATTACTCCCATTGAGGAAAGTGCGCATGGTGACTGTTATATCCAATCCCGATGCAATTTCTCTGTTTCATCAACACTTTGAAGGTCCACAGATTACAGAATGCGTCCAGATGTGCATCGGAAACTACTACTGGTCTTCCAGGGAACGATCAAAGCGTAGACTGGTTGATACATTACTCCCGTGGAGGAAAGTGCTCATGGTGACTGTTGTATTCAATCGCGATGCTATTTCTATGTTTCATCAACACTCTGATAGTCCACAGATTACAGATTGCCTCCAGATGTGCATCGGAAACTACTACTGGTCTTCCTGGGAACGATCAAAGGAATGACTGTTTGAGACATTACTCCCATGAAGGAAAGTGCGCATGGTGACTGTTGTAATCAATCCCGATGCAATATCTTCTTTTCATCAACACTTTGAAAGTCCACAGATTACAGAATGGCTCCAGTTGTGCGTCAGAAACTACTACTGGTGTTCCAGGAAACGATCAAACGTAGACTGTTTGAGACATTACTCCTGTGGAGAAAACTATGTATGGTTACTGTTGTTAACAATCCCCATGCCATTTCTGTGTTTCATTAACACTCTGATAGTCCACAGGTTACAGAATGCCACCAGATGTGCATCGGAAACTACTACTGGTCTTCCTGGAAACAATCAAAAATTGACTGTTTGAGACATTACTCCTATAGAGGAAAGTGCGCATGGTGACTGTTGTATTTAATCCCGATGCAATTCCTGTGTTTCATCGACACTTTGAAGGTCTACAGTTTACAGAATGCCTCCAGTTGTGCATCGGAAGCTACTACTGGTCTTCCAAGGAACGATCAATGCGTAGAGTGTTTGAGAGATTACTCCCATGGATGAAAGTGCGCATAGTGACTGTTGTATTCAATGCCGATGCAATTTCTGTGTTTCTTCAACACTCTGATAGTCCACAGATTACAGAATGACTCCAGATGTGCATCGGAAACTACTACTGGTCTTCCAGGGAACGATCAAGGCGCAGACTGTTTGAGACATTACTCCCATGGAGGAAGGTGCGCATGGTGCCTGTTGTATTCAATCCCGATGCAATATCTGTGATTCATCAACACTTTGAAAGTCCACAGATTACAGAATGCCTCCAGATGTGCATCAGAAACTACTACTGGTCTTCCAGGGAACGATGAAAGCGTAGACTGGTTGATACATTACTCCCGTAGAGGAAAGTGCTCATGGTGACTGTTGCATTCAATCGCAATTCTATTTCTATGTTTCATCAACACTCTGATAGTCCACAGATTACAGATTGCCTCCAGATGTGCATCGGAAACTACTACTGGTCTCCCTGGGAACAATCAAATAATTGACTGTTTGAGACATTACTCCTATGGAGGAAAGTGCGCATGGTGACTGTTGTATTTAATTCCGATGCAATTTCTGTGTTTCATCGACATTTTGAAGGTCTACAGTTTACAGAATGCCTCCAGATGTTCATCGGAAACTACTACTGGTCTTCCAGGGAACGAACAAAGCGTAGACTGGTTGATACATTACTCCCGTGGAGGAAAGTGCTCATGGTGACTGTTGTATTCAATCGCGATGCAATTTCTGTGTTTCATCAACAATCTGATTCTCCACAGATTACAGAATGCCTCCAGATGTGCATCGGAAACTACTCTTGGTCTTCCAGGGAACGATCAAGGCGTAGACTGTTTGAGCCATTACTCCCATGGAGGAAAGTGCGCATGGTGACTGTTGTATCCAATCCCGATGCAATTTCTGTGTTTCATCAACAGTTTGAAGGTCCACAGATTACAGAAAGCCTCCAGATGTGCATCGGAAACTACTGCTGGTCTTCCAGGGAACGATCAAGGCGTAGACTGTTTGAGACAATACTCCCATGGAGGAAAGTGCGCATGGTCACTGTTGTATTCAATCCCGATGCAATTTCTGTGTTTCATCAACACTCTGATTGTCCACAGATTACAGAATGCCTCCAGATGTGCATCGGAAACTACTACTGGTCTTCCAGGGAACGATCAAGGCGTAGACTGTTTGAGACATTACTCCCATGAAGGAAAGTGCGCATGGTCACTGTTGTGTTCAATCCCGATGCAATATCTGTGTTTCATCAACACTCTGATTGTCCACAGATTACAGAATGCCTCCAGATGTGCATCGGTAACTACTACTGGTCTTCCAGGGAACGATCAAGGCGTAGACTGTTTGAGACATTACTCCCATGGTGGAAAGTGCGCATGGTGACTTGTATCCAATCCCGATGCAATTTCTGTGTTTGATCAACAGTTTGAAGGTCCACAGATTACAGAATGCCTCCAGATGTGCATCGGAAACTACTGCTGGTCTTCCAGGGAACGATCAAGGCGTAGACTGATTGAGACATTACTCCCATGGAGGAAGGTGCGCATGGTGACTGTTGTATTCAATCCAGATGCAATTTCTGTGTCCATAAACACTCTGATAGTCCACAGATTACAGAATGCCACTTGATGTGCATCGGAAACTACTACTGGTCTTCCAAGGAACGATCAATGCGTAGAGTGTTTGAGAGATTACTCCCATGGAGGAAAGTGCGCATGGTGACTGTTGTATTCAATGCCGATGCAATTTGTGTGTTTATGCAACACTTTGACATTCCACAGATTACAGAATGCCTCCAGATGTGCATCGGAAACTACTACTGGTCTTCCAGGGAACGATCAAGGCGTAGACTGTTTGAGGCATTACTCCAATGGAGGAAGGTGCTCCTGGTGACTGTTGTATTCAATCCAGATGCAATTTCTGTGTCCATCAACACTCTGATAGTCCACAGATTACAGTATGCCTCCAGCTGTGCATCGGAAACTACTACTGGTCTTAAAGGGAACGATCAAAGCGTAGACTGTTTGAGAGATTACTCCCATGGAGGAAAGTGCGCATGGTGACTGTTGTATTCAATCCCGATGGAATTTCTGTGTTTCATCAACACTCTGATAGTCCACTGATTACAGAATGCCTCCAGATGTGCATCGGAAACTACTACTGGTCTTCCAGGGAACAGTCAAGGCGTAGACTGTTTGAGACATTACTCCCATGGAGGAAGGTGCGCATGGTGGCTGTTGTATTCAATCCCGATGAAATTTCTGTGTTTCATCAACACTCTGATAGTCCACAGATTACAGAATGCATCCAGATGTGCATCGGAAACTACTACTGGTCTTCCAGGGAACGATCAAAGCGTAGACTGGTTGATACATTACTCCCGTGGAGAAAAGTGCTCATGGTGACTGTTGTATTCAATCGCGATGCTATTTCTATGTTTCATCAACACTCTGATAGTCCACAGATTACAGATTGCCTCCAGATGTGCATCGGAAACTACTACTGGTCTTCCAGGGAACGATCAAGGCGTAGACTGTTTGAGTCATTACTCCCATGGAGGAAAGTGCGCATGGTCACAGTTGTATTCAATCCCGATGCAATTTCTGTGTTTCATCAACACTCTGATTGTCCACAGATTACAGAATGCCTACAGATGTGCATCGGAAACTACTACTGGTCTTCCAGGGAACGATCAAGCCGTAGACTGTTTGAGACATTAGTCCCATGGATGAAAGCGCGCATGGTGACTGTTGTATCCAATCCCGATGCAATTTCTGTGTTTCATCAACACTTGGAAGGTCCACAGATTACAGAATGCCTCCAGATGTGCATCGGAAACTACTACTGGTCTTCCAGGGAACGATCAAAGCGTAGACTGGTTGATACATTACTCCCGTGGAGGAAAGTGCTCATGGTGACTGTTGTATTCAATCGCGATGCTATTTCTATGTTTCATCAACACTCTGATAGTCCACAGATTACAGATTGCCTCCAGATGTGCATCGGAAACTACTACTGGTGTTCCTGGGAACAATCAAAGAATTGACTGTTTGAGACATTACTCCTATGGAGGAAAGTGCGCATGGTGACTGTTGTATTTAATCCCGATGCAATTTATGTGTTTCATTCACACTTTAAGGTCTACAGTTTACAGAATGCCTCCAGATGTGCATCGGAAACTACTACTGGTCTTCCAGGGAACGATCAAAGCGCAGACTGGTTGATACATTTCTCCCGTGGAGGAAAGTGCTCATGGTGACTGTTGTATTCAATCGCGATGCTATTTCTATGTTTCATCAACACTCTTATAGTCCACAGATTACAGATTGCCTCCAGATGTGCATCGGAAACTACAACTGGTCTTCCTGGGAACAATCAAAGAATTGACTGTTTGAGACATTACTCCTATGGAGGAAAGTGCGCATGGTGACTGTTGTATTCAATCCCGATGCAATTTCTGTGTTTCATCAACACTCTGATTGTCCACAGATTACAGAATGCCTCAAGATGTGCATCGGAAACTACTATTGGTCTTCCAGGGAACGATCAAAGCGTAGACTGTTTGTGACATTACTCCCATACAGGAAAGAGCGCATGGTGAATGTTGTATTCACCCCGATGCAATTTCTGTGTTTCATCAACACTCTGATAGTCCACCGATTACATATTGCCTCCAGATGTGCATCGGAAACTACTATTGGTCTTCCAGGGAACGATCAAAGCGTAGACTGTTTCAGACATTACTCCCATGGAGGAAAGTGCGCATGGTGACTGTTGTATTCAATCCCGATGCAATTTCTGTGTTTCATCAACACTTTGAAGGTCCACAGATTACAGAATGCATCCAGTTGTGCATCGGAAACTACTACTGGTCTTCCAGGGAACGATCAAGGCGTAGACTGTTTGAGACATTACTCCCATGGAGAAAGGTGCGCATAGTGACTGTTGTAGTCAATCCCGATGCAATTTTTGTGTTTCATCAACACTCTGATAGTCCACAGATTTAGGATGCCTCCAGATGTGCATCGGAAACTACAACTGGTCTTCCAGGGAACGATCATAGCTTAGACTCTTTGAGACATTACTCACATGGAGGAAAGTGCGCATGGTGACAGTTGTATTCAATCCAGAGGCAATTTCTGTGCTTCATCAACACTCTGATAGTCCAAAGATTACAGATTGCCTCCAGTTGTGCATCGGAAACTACTACTGGTCTTCCGGGGAACGGTCAAAGCGTAGACTGTTTGAGACATTATCCCATGGAGGAAGGTGCGAATGGTGACTGTTGTATTCAATGCCGATGCAATATCTGTGTTTCATCAACACTTTGAAAGTCCACAGATTACAGAATGCCTCCAGATGTGCATTAGAAACTACTACTGGTCTCCCTGGGAACAATCAAATAATTGACTGTATGAGACATTACTCCTATGGAGGAAAGTGCGCATGGTGACTGTTGTATATAATCCCGATGCAATTTCTGTGTTTCATCGACATTTTGAAGGTCTACAGTTTACAGAATGCCTCCAGATGTGCATCGGAAACTACTACTGGTCTTCCAGGGAACGAACAAAGCGTAGACTGGATGATACATTACTCCCGTGGAGGAAAGTGCTCATGGTGACTGTTGTATTCAATCGCGATGCTATTTCTATGTTTCATCAACTCTCTGATAGTCCAAAGACTACAGATTGCCTCCAGATGTGCATCGGAAACTACTACTGGTCTTCCAGGGAACGATCAAGGCGTAGACTGTTTGAGGCATTACTCCCATGGAAGAAAGTTCGCATGGTCACTGTTGTATTCAATCCCGATGCAATTTCTGTGTTTCATCAACAATCTGATTCTCCACAGATTACAGAATGCCTCCAGATGTGCATCGGAAACTACTACTGGTCTTCCAGGGAACGATCAAAGCGTAGACTGTTTGAGACATTACTCCCATGGAGGAAAGTGCGCATGGTGTCTGTTGTATCCAATCCCGATGCAATTTCTGTGTTTCATCAACACTCTGATTGTCCACAGATTACAGAATGCCTCCAGATGTGCATCGGAAACTGCTACTGGTCTTCCAGGGAACGATCAAGGCGTAGACTGTTTGAGACATTACTCCCATGGAGGAAAGTGCGCATAGTCACTGTTGTGTTCAATCCCGATGCAATTTCTGTGTTTCATCAACACTCTGATTGTCCACAGGTTACAGAATGCCTCCAGATGTGCATCGGAAACTACTACTGGTCTTCCAGGGAACGATGAAAGCGTAGACTGTTTGAGACATTACTCCCGTGGAGGAAAGTGCGCATGGTGAATGTTGTATTCAATCGAGATGCTATATGTATGTTTCATCAACACTCTGATAGTCCACAGATTACAGAATGCCTCCAGTTGTGCATCGGAAACTACTACTGGTCTTCCAAGGAAAGATCAATGCGTAGAGTGATTGAGAGATTACCTCCATTTAGGAAAGTGCGCATGGTGACTGTTGTATTCAATGCCGATGCAATTTCTGTGATTCTTTAACACTCTGATAGTCCACAGATTACAGAATGCCTCCAGATAAGCATCGGAAACTACTACTGGTCTTCCAGGGAACGATCAAGGCGTAGACTGTTTGAGACATTACTCCCATGGAGGAAGGTGCGCATGGTGACTGTTGTATTCAATGCCGATGCAATATCTGTGTTTCATCAACACTTTGAAAGTCCACAGATTACAGAATGCCTCCAGATGTGCATCAGAAACTACTACTAGTCTCCCTGGGAACAATCAAATAATTGACTGTTTGAGACATTACTCCTATGGAGGAATGTGCGCATGGTGACTGTTGTATTTAATCCCGATGCAATTTCTGTGTTTCATCGACATTTTGAAGGTCTTCAGTTTACAGAATGCCTCCAGATGTGCATCGGAAACTACTACTGGTCTTCCAGGGAACGAACAAAGCGTAGACTGGTTGATACATTACTCCCGTGGAGGTAAGTGCTCATGGCGACTGTTGTATTCAATCGCGATGCTATTTCTATGTTTCATCAACACTCTGATAGTCCACAGATTACAGATTGCCTCCAGATGTGCATCGGAAACTACTACTGGTCTTCCAGGGAACGATCAAGGCGTAGACTGTTTGAGTCATTACTCCCGAGGAGGAAAGTGCGCATGGTCACAGTTGTATTCAATCCCGATGCAATTTCTGTGTTTCATCAACACTCTGATTGTCCACAGATTACAGAATGCCTACAGATGTGCATCGGAAACTACTACTGGTCTTCCAGGGAACGATCAAGGCGTAGACTGTTTGAGACATTACTCCCATGGGGGAAAGAGCGCATGGTGACTGTTGTATTCAATCCCGACGCAATTTCTGTGTTTCATCAACACTATGAAGGTCCACAGATTACAGAATGCCTCCAGATGTGCATCGGAAACTACTACTGGTCTTCCAGGGAACGATGAAAGCGTAGACTGTTTGAGACATTACTCCCGTGGAGGAAAGTGCGCATGGTGACTGTTGTATTCAATCGAGATGCTATTTGTATGTTTCATCAACACTCTGATAGTCCACAGATTACAGAATGCCTCCAGTTGTGCATCGGAAACTACTACTGGTCTTCCAAGGAAAGATCAATGCGTAGAGTGTTTGAGAGATTACTCCCATGGAGGAAAGTGCGCATGGTGACTGTTGTATTCAATGCCGATGCAATTTCTGTGATTCTTTAACACTCTGATAGTCCACAGATTACAGAATTCCTCCAGATAAGCATCGGAAACTACTACTGGTCTTCCAGGGAGCGAACAAGGCGTAGACTGTTTGAGACATTACTCCCATGGAGGAAGGTGCGCATGGTGACTGTTGTATTCAATCCAGACGCAATTTCTGTGTCCATCAACACTCAGATAGTCCACAGATTACAGTATGCCACCAGATGTGCATCGGAAACTACTACTGGTCTTCCAGGGAACGATCAAAGCGTAGACTGTTTGAGAGATTACTCCCATGGAGGAAAGTGCGCATGGTGACTGTTGTATTGAATCCCGATGCAATTTCTGTGTTTCATCAACACTCTGATAGTCCACAGATTGCAGAATGTATCCAGATGTGCATCGGAAACTACCACTCGTCTACCAGGAAACGATCAAAGCGTAGTCTGTTTGAGACATTAATCCCTTGGAGAAAAGTGCGCATGGTGACTGTTGTTATCAATCCACATGCCATTTCTGTGTTTCATCAACGCTCTGATAGTCCACAGATTACAGAATGCCACTTGATGTGCATCGGAAACTACTACTGGTCTTCCAGGGAACGATCAAGGCGTAGACTGTTTGAGACATTACTCCCATGGAGGAAAGTGCGCATGGTGACTGTTGTATTCAATCCCGATGCAATTTTTGTGTTTCATCAACACTCTGATAGTCCACAGATTACAGAATGCCTCCAGATGGGCATCGGAAACTACTACTGGCCTTCCAGGGAACGATCATAGCGTAGACTGTTTGAGACATTACTCCCGCGGAGAAAAGTAGGAATTTTGTCTGTTGTTATCAATCCCCATGCCATTTCTGTGTTTCATCAACACTCTGATAGTCCACAGATAACAGATTGCCTCCAGATGTGCATCGGAAACTACTACTGGTCTTCCTGGGAACAATCAAAGAATTGACTGTTTGAGACATTACTCCTATGGAGGAAAGTGCGCATGGTTACTGTTGTATTTAATCCCGATACAATTTCTGTGTTTCATCGACACTTTGAAGGTCTACAGTTTACAGAATGCCTCCTGTTGTGCATCGGAAACTACTACTGGTCTTCCAAGGAACGATCAATGCGTAGAGTGTTTGAGAGATTACTCCCATGGAGGAAAGTGCGCATGGTGACTGTTGTATTCAATGCCGATGCAATTTGTGTGTTTATTCAACACTTTGACATTCCACAGATTACAGAATGCCTCCAGATGTGCATCTGAAACTACTACTGGTCTTCCAGGGAACGATCAAGTCGTAGACTGTTTGAGGCATTACTCCAATGGAGGAAGGTGCTCCTGGTGACTGTTGTATTCAATCCAGATGCAATTTCTGTGTCCATCAACACTCTGATAGTCCACAGATTACAGTATGCCTCCAGATGTGCATCGGAAACTACTACTGGTCTTAAAGGGAACGATCAAAGCGTAGACTGTTTGAGAGATTACTCCCATGGAGGAAAGTGCGCATGGTGACTGTTGTATTCAATCCCGATGCAATTTCTGTGTTTCAACAACACTCTGATAGTCCACTGATTACAGAATGCCTACAGATGTGCATCGGAAACTACTACTGGTCTTCCAGGGAACTGTCAAAAGCGTAGACTGTTTGAGACATTACTCCCATGGAGGAAGGTGCGCATGGTGGCTGTTGTATTCAATCCCGATGCAATTTCTGTGTTTCATCAACACTCTGATAGTCCACAGATTACAGAATGCATCCAGATGTGCATCGGAAACTACTACTGGTCTTCCAGGGAACGATCAAAGCGTAGACTGGTTGATACATTACTCCCGTGGAGGAAAGTGCTCATGGCGACTGTTGTATTCAATCGCGATGCTATTTCTACGTTTCATCAACACTCTGATAGTCCACAGATTACAGATTGCCTCCAGATGTGCATCGGAAACTACTACTGGTGTTCCTGGGAACAATCAAAGAATTGACTGTTTGAGACATTACTCCTATGGAGGAAAGTGCGCATGGTGACTGTTGTATTTAATCCCGATGCAATTTATGTGTTTCATTCACACTTTAAGGTCTACAGTTTACAGAATGCCTCCAGATGTGCATTGGAAACTACTACTGGTCTTCCAGGGAACGATCAAAGCGTAGACTGGTTGATACATTTCTCCCGTGGAGGAAAGTGCTCATGGTGACTGTTGTATTCAATCGCGATGCTATTTCTATGTTTCATCAACACTCTTATAGTCCACAGATTACAGATTGCCTCCAGATGTGCATCGGAAACTACAACTGGTCTTCCTGGGAACAATCAAAGAATTGACTGTTTGAGACATTACTCCTATGGAGGAAAGTGCGCATGGTGACTGTTGTATTCAATCCCGATGCAATTTCTGTGTTTCATCTCCACTCTGATTGTCCACAGATTACAGAATGCCTCAAGATGTGCATCGGAAACTACTATTGGTCTTCCAGGGAACGATCAAAGCGTAGACTGTTTGTGACATTACTCCCATGGAGGAAAGAGCGCATGGTGAATGTTGTATTCACCCCGATGCAATTTCTGTGTTTCATCAACACTCTGATAGTCCACCGATTACATATTGCCTCCAGATGTGCATCGGAAACTACTATTGGTCTTCCAGGGAACGATCAAAGCGTAGACTGTTTGAGACATTACTCCCATGGAGGAAAGTGCGCATGGTGACTGTTGTATTCAATCCCGATGCAATTTCTGTGTTTCATCAACACTTTGAAGGTCCACATATTACAGAATGCATCCAGTTGTGCATCGGAAACTACTACTGGTCTTCCAGGGAACGATCAAGGCGTAGACTGTTTGAGACATTACTCCCATGGAGGAAGGTGCGCATAGTGACTGTTGTAGTCAATCCCGATGCAAATTTTGTGTTTCATCAACACTCTGATAGTCCACAGATTTAGGATGCCTCCAGATGTGCATCGGAAACTACAACTGGTCTTCCAGGGAACGATCATAGCTTAGACTCTTTGAGACATTACTCACATGGAGGAAAGTGCGCATGGTGACAGTTGAATTCAATCCAGATACAATATCTGTGTTTCATCAACACTTTGAAAGTCCACAGATTACAGAATGCCTCCAGATGTGCATCAGAAACTACTACTGGTCTCCCTGGGAACAATCAAATAATTGACTGTTTGAGACATTACTCCGATGGAAGAAAGTGCGCATGGTGACTGTTGTATTTAATCCCGATGCAATTTCTGTGTTTCATCGACATTTTGAAGGTCTACAGTTTACAGAATGCCTCCAGATGTGCTTCGGAAACTACTACTGGTCTACCAGGGAACGAACAAAGCGTAGACTGGTTGATACATTACTCCCGTGGAGGAAAGTGCTCATGGTGACTGTTGTATTCAATCGCGATGCTATTTCTATGTTTCATCAACACTCTGATAGTCCAAAGATTACAGATTGCCTCCAGATGTGCATCGGAAACTACTACTGGTCTTCCAGGGAACGATCAAGGCGTAGACTGTTTGAGGCATTACTCCCATGGAAGAAAGTGCGCATGGTCACTGTTGTATTGAATCCCGATGCAATTTCTGTGTTTCATCAACAATCTGATTCTCCACAGATTACAGAATGCCTCCAGATGTGCATCGGAAACTACTACTGGTCTTCCAGGGAACGATCAAGGCGTAGACTGTTTGAGACATTACTCCCATGGAGGAAAGTGCGCATGGTGACTGTTGTATCCAATCCCGATGCAATTTCTGTGTTTCATCAACAGTTTGAAGGTCCACAGATTACAGAATGCCTCCAGATGTGCATCGGAAACTACTACTGGTCTTCCAGGGAACGATCAAGGCGTAGACTGTTTGAGACAATACTCCCATGGAGGAAAGTGCGCGTGGTCACTGTTGTATTCAATCCCGATGCAATTTCTGTGTTTCATCAACACTCTGATTGTCCACAGATTACAGAATGCCTCCAGATGTGCATCGGAAACTGCTACTGGTCTTCCAGGGAACGATCAAAGCTTAGACTGTTTGAGACATTACTCCCATGGAGGAAAGTGCGCATGGTCACTGTTGTGTTGAATCCCGATGCAATTTCTGTGTTTCATCAACACTCTGATTGTCCACAGATTACAGATTGCCTCCAGATGTGCATCGGAAACTACTACTGGTCTCCCTGGGAACAATCAAATAATTGACTGTTTGAGACATTACTCCTATGGAGGAAAGTGCGCATGGTGACTGTTGTATTTAATCCCGATGCAATTTCTGTGTTTCATCGACATTTTGAAGGTCTACAGTTTACAGAATGCCTCCAGATGTGCATCGGAAACTACTCCTGGTCTTCCAGGGAACGAACAAAGCGTAGACTAGTTGATACATTACTCCCGTGGAGGAAAGTGCTCATGGTGACTGTTGTATTCAATCGCGATGCTATTTCTATGTTTCATCAACACTATGATAGTCCACAGATTACAGAATGCCTCCAGATGTGCAGCGGATACTACTGCTGGTCTTCCAGGGAACGATCAAGGCGTAGACTGATTGAGACATTACTCCCATGGAGGAAGGTGCGCATGGTGACTGTTGTATTCAATCCAGATGCAATTTCTGTGTCCATCAACACTCTGATAGTCCACAGATTACAGAATGCCTCCAGATGTGCATCGGAAACTACTAGTGGTCTTCCAGGGAACGATCAAGGCGTAGACTGTTTGAGACATTACTCCCATGGAGGAAAGTGCGCATGGTCACTGTTGTATTCAATCCCGATGCACTTTTCTGTGTTTCATCAACACTCTGATTGTCCACAGATTACAGAATGCCTCCAGATGTGCATCGAAAACTATTGCTGGTCTTCCAGGGAACGATCAAGGCGTAGACTGTTTGAGACATTACTCCCATGGAGGAAGGTGCGCATGGTGACAGTTGTATTCAATCCAGATGCAATTTCTGTGTCCATCAACACTCTGATAGTCCACAGATTACAGAATGCCTCCAGATGTGCATCGGAAACTACTACTGGTCTTCCAGGGAACGATCAAAGCGTAGACTGGTTAATATATTACTCCCGTAGAGGAATAAGCTCATGGTGACTGTTGTATTCAATGGCGATGCTATTTCTATGTTTCATCAACACTCTGATAGTCCACAGATTACAGATTGCCTCCAGATGTGCATCGGAAACTACTTCTGGTCTTCCTGGGAACAATCAAAGAATTGACTGTTTGATACATTACTCCTATGGAGGAAAGTGCGCATGGTGACTGTTGTATTTAATCCCGATGCAATTTCTGTGTTTCATCGACACTTTGAAGGTCTACAGTTTACAGAATGCCTCCAGATGTGCATCGGAAACTACTACTGGTCTTCCAGGGAACGATGAAAGCGTAGACTGGTTGATACATTACTCCCGTGGAGGAAAGTGCTCATGGTGACGGTTGTATTCAATCGCGATGCTATTTCTATGTTTCATCAACACTCTGATAGTCCACAGATTACAGATTGCCTCCAGATGTGCATCGGAAACTACTACTGGTCTTCCAGGGAACGATCAAGGGGTAGACTGTTTGAGGCATTACTCCCATGGAGGAAAGTGCGCATGGTCACAGTTGTATTCAATCCCGATGCAATTTCTGTGTTTCATCAACACTCTGATTGTCCACAGATTACAGAATGCCTACAGATGTGCATCGAAAACTACTACTGGTCTTCCAGGGAACGATCAAGCCGTAGACTGTTTGAGACATTAGTCCCATGGATGAAAGCGCGCATGGTGACTGTTGTATCCAATCCCGATGCAATTTCTGTGTTTCATCAACACTTGGAAGGTCCACAGATTACAGAATGCCTCCAGATGTGCATCGGAAACTACTACTGGTCTTCCAGGGAACGATCAAAGCGTAGACTTGTTGATACATTACTCCCGTGGAGGAAAGTGCTCATGGTGACTGTTGTATTCAATCGCGATGCTATTTCTATGTTTCATCAACACTCTGATAGTCCACAGATTACAGATTGCCTCCAGATGTGCATCGGAAACTACTACTGGTGTTCCTGGGAGCAATCAAAGAATAGACTGTTTGAGACTTTACTCCTATGGAGGAAAGTGCGCATGGTGACTGTTGTATTTAATCCCGATGCAATTTATGTGTTTCATTCACACTTTAAGGTCTACAGTTTACAGAATGCCTCCAGATGTGCATCGGAAACTACTACTGGTCTTCCAGGGAACGATCAAAGCGTAGACTGGTTGATACATTTCTCCCGTGGAGGAAAGTGCTCATGGTGACTGTTGTATTCAATCGCGATGCTATTTCTATGTTTCATCAACACTGTTATAGTCCACAGATTACAGATTGCCTCCAGATGTGCATCGGAAACTACAACTGGTCTTCCTGGGAACAATCAAAGAATTGACTGTTTGAGACATTACTCCTATGGAGGAAAGTGCGCATGGTGACTGTTGTATTCAATCCCGATGCAATTTCTGTGTTTCATCAACACTCTGATTGTCCACAGATTACAGAATGCCTCATGATGTGCATCGGAAACTACTATTGGTCTTCCAGGGAACGATCAAAACGTAGACTGTTTGTGACATTACTCCCATGGAGAAGAGAGCGCATGGTGAATGTTGTATTCACCCCGATGCAATTTCTGTGTTTCATCAACACTCTGATAGTCCACCGATTACATATTGCCTCCAGATGTGCATCGGAAACTACTATTGGTCTTCCAGGGAACGATCAAGTCGTAGACTGTTTGAGACATTACTCCGATGGAGGAAGGTGCGCATAGTGACTGTTGTAGTCAATCCAGATGCAATTTCTGTGCTTCATCAACACTCTGATAGTCCAAAGATTACAGATTGCCTCCAGATGTGCATCGGAAACTACTACTGGTCTTCCGGGGAACGATCAAAGCGTAGACTGTTTGAGACATTATCCCATGGAGGAAGGTGCGCATGGTGACTGTTGCATTCAATGCCGATGCAATATCTGTGTTTCATCAACACTTTGAAAGTCCACAGATTACAGAATGCCTCCATATGTGCATCAGAAACTACTACTGGTCTCCCTGGGAACAATCAAATAATTGACTGTTTGAGACATTACTCCTATGGAGGAAAGTGCGCATGGTGACTGTTGTATTTAATCCCGATGCAATTTCTGTGTTTCATCGACATTTTGAAGGTCTACAGTTTACTGAATGCCTCCAGATGTGCATCGGAAACTACTACTGGTCTTCCAGGGAACGAACAAAGCGTAGACTGGTTGATACATTACTCCCGTGGAGGAAAGTGCTCATGGTGACTGTTGTATTCAATCGCGATGCTATTTCTATGTTTCATCAACTCTCTGATAGTCCAAAGATTACAGATTGCCTCCAGATGTGCATCGGAAACTACTACTGGTCTTCCAGGAACGATCAAGGCGTAGACTGTTTGAGGCATTACTCCCATGGAAGAAAGTGCGCATGGTCACTGTTGTATTCAATCCCGATGCAATTTCTGTGTTTCATCAACAATCTGATTCTCCACAGATTACAGAATGCCTCCAGATGTGCATCGGAAACTACTACTGGTCTTCCAGGGAACGATCAAGGCGTAGACTGTTTGAGACATTACTCCCATGGAGGAAAGTGCGCATGGTGACTGTTGTATCCAATCCCGATGCAATTTCTGTGTTTCATCCACAGTTTGAAAGTCCACAGATTACAGAATGCCTCCAGATGTGCATCGGAAACTACTGCTGGTCTTCCAGGGAACGATCAAGGCGTAGACTGTTTGAGACAGTACTCCCATGGAGGAAAGTGCGCATGGTCACTGTTGTATTCAATCCCGTTGCAATTTCTGTGTTTCATCAACACTCTGATTGTCCACAGATTACAGAATGCCTCCAGATGCGCATCGCAAACTACTACTGGTCTTCCAGGGAACGATCAAGGCGTAGACTGTTTGAGACATTACTCCCATGGAGGAAAGTGCGCATGGTCACTGTTGTGTTCAATCCCGATGCAATTTCTGTGTTTCATCAGCACTCTGATTGTCCACAGATTACAGATTGCCTCCAGATGTGCATCGGAAACTACTACTGGTCTCCCTGGGAACAATCAAATAATTGACTGTTTGAGACATTACTCCTGTGGAGGAAAGTGCGCATGGTGACTGTTGTATTTAATCCCGATGCAATTTCTGTGTTTCATCGACATTTTGAAGGTCTACAGTTTACAGAATGCCTCCAGATGTGCATCGGAAACTACTACTGGTCTTCCAGGGAACGAACAAAGCGTAGACTGGTTGATACATTACTCCCGTGGAGGAAAGTGCTCATGGTGACTGTTGTATTCAATCGCGATGCTATTTCTATGTTTCTTCAACACTCTGATAGTCCAAAGATTACAGATTGCCTCCAGATGTGCATCGGAAACTCCTACTGGTCTTCCAGGGAACGATCAAGGCGTATACTGTTTGAGGCATTACTCCCATGGAAGAAAGTGCGCATGGTCACTGTTGTATTCAATCCCGATGCAATTTCTGTGTTTCATCAACAATCTGATTCTCCACAGATTACAGAATGCCTCCAGATGTGCATCGGAAACTACTACTGGTCTTCCAGGGAACGATCAAGGCGTAGACTGTTTGAGACATTACTCCCATGGAGGAAAGTGCGCATGGTGACTGTTGTATCCAATCACGATGCAATTTCTGTGTTTCATCAACAGTTTGAAGGTCCACAGACTACAGAATGCCTCCAGATGTGCATCGGAAACTACTGCTGGTCTTCCATGGAACGATCAAGTCGTAGACTGTTTGAGACAATACTCCCATGGAGGAAAGTGCGCATGGTCACTGTTGTATTCAATCCCGATGCAATTTCTGTGTTTCATCAACACTCTGATAGTCCAAAGATTACAGATTGCCTCCAGATGTGCATCGGAAACTACTACTGGTCTTCCGGGGAACGATCAAAGCGTAGACTGTTTGAGACATTATCCCATGGAGGAAGGTGCGCATGGTGACTGTTGTATTCAATGCCGATGCAATATCTGTGTTTCATCAACACTTTGAAAGTCCACAGATTACAGAATGCCTCCAGATGTGCATCGGAAACTACTACTGGTCTCCCTGGGAACAATCAAATAATTGACTGTTTGAGACATTACTCCTATGGAGGAAAGTGCGCATGGTGACTGTTGTATTTAATCCCGATGCAATTTCTGTGTTTCATCGACATTTTGAAGGTCTACAGTTTACAGAATGCCTCCAGATGTGCATCGGAAACTACTACTGGTCTTCCAGGGAACGAACAAAGCGTAGACTGGTTGATACATTACTCCCGTGGAGGAAAGTGCTCATGGTGACTGTTGTATTCAATCGCGATGCTATTTCTATGTTTCTTCAACACTCTGATAGTCCAAAGATTACAGATTGCCTCCAGATGTGCATCGGAAACTCCTACTGGTCTTCCAGGGAACGATCAAGGCGTATACTGTTTGAGGCATTACTCCCATGGAAGAAAGTGCGCATGGTCACTGTTGTATTCAATCCCGATGCAATTTCTGTGTTTCATCAACAATCTGATTCTCCACAGATTACAGAATGCCTCCAGATGTGCATCGGAAACTACTACTGGTCTTCCAGGGAACGATCAAGGCGTAGACTGTTTGAGACATTACTCCCATGGAGGAAAGTGCGCATGGTGACTGTTGTATCCAATCACGATGCAATTTCTGTGTTTCATCAACAGTTTGAAGGTCCACAGACTACAGAATGCCTCCAGATGTGCATCGGAAACTACTGCTGGTCTTCCATGGAACGATCAAGTCGTAGTCTGTTTGAGACAGTACTCCCATGGAGGAAAGTGCGCATGGTCACTGTTGTATTCAATCCCGATGCAATTTCTGTGTTTCATCAACAATCTGATTCTCCACAGATTACAGAATGCCTCCAGATGTGCATCGGAAACTACTACTGGTCTTCCGGGGAACGATCAAAGCGTAGACTGTTTGAGACATTATCCCATGGAGGAAGGTGCGCATGGTGACTGTTGTATTCAATGCCGATGCAATATCTGTGTTTCATCAACACTTTGAAAGTCCACAGATTACAGAATGCCTCCAGATGTGCATCAGAAACTACTACTGGTCTCCCTGGGAACAATCAAATAATTGACTGTTTGAGACATTACTCCTATGGAGGAAAAGCGCATGGTGACTGTTGTATTTAATCCCGATGCAATTTCTGTGTTTCATCGACATTTTGAAGGTCTACAGTTTACAGAATGCCCCTAGATGTGCATCGGAAACTACTACTGGTCTTCCAGGTAACGAACAAAGCGTAGACTGTTTGATACATTACTCCCGTGGAGGAAAGTGCTCATGGTGACTGTTGTATTCAATCGCGATGCTATTTCTATGTTTCATCAACACTCTGATAGTCCAAAGATTACAGATTGCCTCC
Organism: Schistocerca gregaria; assembly: GCF_023897955.1. Classification (NCBI taxonomy): domain Eukaryota; kingdom Metazoa; phylum Arthropoda; class Insecta; order Orthoptera; family Acrididae; genus Schistocerca; species Schistocerca gregaria. The sequence continues at coordinate 10,498,458 of NC_064927.1, forward strand.
AGATGTGCATCGGAAACTACTACTGGTCTTCCAGGGAACGATCAAGGCGTAGACTGTTTGAGGCATTACTCCCATGGAAGAAAGTGCGCATGGTCACTGTTGTATTCAATCCCGATGCAATTTCTGTGTTTCATCAACAATCTGATTCTCCACAGATTACAGAATGCCTCCAGATGTGCATCGGAAACTACTACTGGTCTTCCAGGGAACGATCAAGGCGTAGACTGTTTGAGACATTACTCCCATGGAGGAAAGTGCGCATGGTGACTGTTGTATCCAATACCGATGCAATTTCTGTGTTTCATCAACAGTTTGAAGGTCCACAGATTACAGAATGCCTCCAGATGTGCATCGGAAACTACTGCTGGTCTTCCAGGGAACGATCAAGGCGTAGACTGTTTGAGACAGTACTCCCATGGAGGAAAGTGCGCATGGTCACTGTTGTATTCAATCCCGATGCAATTTCTGTGTTTCATCAACACTCTGATTGTCCACAGATTACAGAATGCCTCCAGATGTGCATCGCAAACTACTACTGGTCTTCCAGGGAACGATCAAGTCGTAGACTGTTTGAGACATTACTCCCATGGAGGAAAGTGCGCATGGTCACTGTTGTGTTCAATCCCGATGTAATTTCTGTGTTTCATCAACACTCTGATTGTCCACAGATTACAGATTGCCTCCAGATGTGCATCGGAAACTACTACTGGTCTAGCTGGGAACAATCAAATAATTGACTGTTTGAGACATTACTCCTATGGAGGAAAGTGCGCATGGTGACTGTTGTATTTAATCCCGATGCAATTTCTGTGTTTCATCGACATTTTGAAGGTCTACAGTTTACAGAATGATTCCAGATGTGCATCGGAAACTACTACTGGTCTTCCAGGGAACGAACAAAGCGTAGCCTGGTTGATACATTACTCCCGTGGAGGAAAGTGCTCATGGTGACTGTTGTATTCAATCGCGATGCTATTTCTATGTTTCTTCAACACTCTGATAGTCCAAAGATTACAGATTGCCTCCAGATGTGCATCGGAAACTCCTACTGGTCTTCCAGGGAACGATCAAGGCGTAGACTGTTTGAGGCATTACTCCCATGGAAGAAAGTGCGCATGGTCACTGTTGTATTCAATCCCGATGCAATTTCTGTGTTTCATCAACAATCTGATTATCCACAGATTACAGAATGCCTCCAGATGTGCATCGGAAACTACTACTGGTCTTCCAGGGAACGATCAAGGCGTAGACTGTTTGAGACATTACTCCCATGGAGGAAAGTGCGCATGGTGACTGTTGTATCCAATCACGATGCAATTTCTGTGTTTCATCAACCGTTTGAAGGTCCACAGACTACAGAATGCCTCCAGATGTGCATCGGAAACTACTACTGGTCTTCCAGGGAACGATCAAGGCGTAGACTGTTAGAGACATTACTCCCATGGAGGAAAGTGCGCATGGTCGCTGTTGTGTTCAATCCCGATGCAATTTCTGTGTTTCATCAACACTCTGATTGTCCACAGATTACAGAATGCCTCCAGATGTGCATCGGAAACTACTACTGGTCTTCCAGAGAACGATCAAGGCGTAGACTGTTTGAGACATTACTCCCATGGTGGAAAGTGCGCATGGTGACTTGTATCCAAACCAGATGTAATTTCTGTGTTTCATCAACAGTTTGAAGGTCCACAGATTACAGAATGCCTCCAGATGTGCATCGGAAACTACTGCTGGTCTTCCAGTGGACGATCAAGGCGTAGACTGATTGAGACATTACTCCCATGGAGGAAGGTGCGCATGGTGACTGTTGTATTCAATCCAGATGCTATTTCTGTGTCCATCAACACTCTGATAGTCCACAGAATACAGAATGCCTCCAGATGTGCATCGGAAACTACTACTGGTCTTCCAGGGAACGACCAAGGCGTAGACTGTTTGAGACATTACTCCGATGGAGGAAAGTGCGCATGGTCACTTTTGTATTCAATCCCGATGCAATTTCTGTGTTTCATCAACATTCTGATTGTCCACAGATTACAGAATGCCTCCAGATGTGCATCGGAAACTATTGCTGGTCTTCCAGGGAACGATCAAGGCTTAGACTGTTTGAGACATTACTCCCATGGAGGAAGGTGCGCATGGTGACTGTTGTATTCAATCCAGATGCAATTTCTGTGTCCATCAACACTCTGATAGTCAACAGATTACAGAATGCCTCCAGATGTGCATCGGAAACTACTACTGGTCTTCCAGGGAACGAACAAAGCGTAGACTGGTTGATACATTACTCCCGTGGAGGAAAGTGCTCATGGTGACTGTTGTATTCAATCGCGATGCTATTTCTATGTTTCTTCAACACTCTGATAGTCCAAAGATTACAGATTGCCTCCAGATGTGCATCGGAAACTCCTACTGGTCTTCCAGGGAACGATCAAGGCGTATACTGTTTGAGGCATTACTCCCATGGAAGAAAGTGCGTATGGTCACTGTTGTATTCAATCCCGATGCAATTTCTGTGTTTCATCAACAATCTGATTCTCCACAGATTACAGAATGCCTCCAGATGTGCATCGGAAACTACTACTGGTCTTCCAGGGAACGATCAAGTCGTAGACTGTTTGAGACATTACTCCCATGGAGGAAAGTGCGCATGGTGACTGTTGTATCCAATCACGATGCAATTTCTGTGTTTCATCAACAGTTTGAAGGTCCACAGACTACAGAATGCCTCCAGATGTGCATCGGAAACTACTGCTGGTCTTCCATGGAACGATCAAGTCGTAGACTGTTTGAGACAATACTCCCATGGAGGAAAGTGCGCATGGTCACTGTTGTATTCAATCCCGATGCAATTTCTGTGTTTCATCAACAATCTGATTCTCCACAGATTACAGAATGCCTCCAGATGTGCATCGGAAACTACTACTGGTCTTCCGGGGAACGATCAAAGCGTAGACTGTTTGAGACATTATCCTATGGAGGAAGGTGCGCATGGTGACTGTTGTATTCAATGCCGATGCAATATCTGTGTTTCATCAACACTTTGAAAGTCCACAGATTACAGAATGCCTCCAGATGTGCATCAGAAACTACTACTGGTCTCCCTGGGAACAATCAAATAATTGACTGTTTGAGACATTACTCCTATGGAGGAAAGTGCGCATGGTGACTGTTGTATTTAATCCCGATGCAATTTCTGTGTTTCATCGACATTTTGAAGGTCTACAGTTTACAGAATGCCTCCAGATGTGCATCGGAAACTACTACTGGTCTTCCAGGGAACGAACAAAGCGTAGACTGGTTGATACATTACTCCCGTGGAGGAAAGTGCTCATGGTGACTGTTGTATTCAATCGCGATGCTATTTCTATGTTTCATCAACACTCTGATAGTCCAAAGATTACAGATTGCCTCCAGATGTGCATCGGAAACTACTACTGGTCTTCCAGGGAACGATCAAGGCGTAGACTGTTTGAGGCATTACTCCTATGGAAGAAAGTGCGCATGGTCACTGTTGTATTCAATCCCGATGCAATTTCTGTGTTTCATCAACAATCTGATTCTCCACAGATTACAGAATGCCTCCAGATGTGCATCGGAAACTACTACTGGTCTTCCAGGGAACGATCAAGGCGTAGACTGTTTGAGACATTACTCCCATGGAGGAAAGTGCGCATGGTGACTGTTGTATCCAATACCGATGCAATTTCTGTGTTTCATCAACAGTTTGAAGGTCCACAGATTACAGAATGCCTCCAGATGTGCATCGGAAACTACTGCTGGTCTTCCAGGGAACGATCAAGGCGTAGACTGTTTGAGACAGTACTCCCATGGAGGAAAGTGCGCATGGTCACTGTTGTATTCAATCCCGATGCAATTTCTGTGTTTCATCAACACTCTGATTGTCCACAGATTACAGAATGCCTCCAGATGTGCATCGCAAACTACTACTGGTCTTCCAGGGAACGATCAAGGCGTAGACTGTTTGAGACATTACTCCCATGGAGGAAAGTGCGCATGGTCACTGTTGTGTTCAATCCCGATGTAATTTCTGTGTTTCATCAACACTCTGATTGTCCACAGATTACAGATTGCCTCCAGATGTGCATCGGAAACTACTACTGGTCTAGCTGGGAACAATCAAATAATTGTCTGTTTGAGACATTACTCCTATGGAGGAAAGTGCGCATGGTGACTGTTGTATTTAATCCCGATGCAATTTCTGTGTTTCATCGACATTTTGAAGGTCTACAGTTTACAGAATGATTCCAGATGTGCATCGGAAACTACTACTGGTCTTCCAGGGAACGAACAAAGCGTAGACTGGTTGATACATTACTCCCGTGGAGGAAAGTGCTCATGGTGACTGTTGTATTCAATCGCGATGCTATTTCTATGTTTCTTCAACACTCTGATAGTCCAAAGATTACAGATTGCCTCCAGATGTGCATCGGAAACTCCTACTGGTCTTCCAGGGAACGATCAAGGCGTAGACTGTTTGAGGCATTACTCCCATGGAAGAAAGTGCGCATGGTCACTGTTGTATTCAATCCCGATGCAATTTCTGTGTTTCATCAACAATCTGATTCTCCACAGATTACAGAATGCCTCCAGATGTGCATCGGAAACTACTACTGGTCTTCCAGGGAACGATCAAGGCGTAGACTGTTTGAGACATTACTCCCATGGAGGAAAGTGCGCATGGTGACTGTTGTATCCAATCACGATGCAATTTCTGTGTTTCATCAACCGTTTGAAGGTCCACAGACTACAGAATGCCTCCAGATGTGCATCGGAAACTACTGCTGGTCTTCCATGGAACGATCAAGTCGTAGACTGTTTGAGATAATACTCCCATGGAGGAAAGTGCGAATGGTCACTGTTGTATTCAATCCCGATGCAATTTCTGTGTTTCATCAACACTCTGATTGTCCACAGATTACAGAATGCCTCCAGATGTGCATCGGAAACTACTACTGGTCTTCCAGGGAACGATCAAGGCGTAGACTGTTAAAGACATTACTCCCATGGAGGAAAGTGCGCATGGTCACTGTTGTGTTCAATCCCGATGCAATTTCTGTGTTTCATCAACACTCTGATTGTCCACAGATTCCAGAATGCCCCCAGATGTGCATCGAAAACTACTACTGGTCTTCCAGAGAACGATCAAGGCGTAGACTGTTTGAGACATTACTCCCATGGTGGAAAGTGCGCATGGTGACTTGTATCCAAACCAGATGTAATTTCTGTGTTTCATCAACAGTTTGAAGGTCCACAGAATACAGAATGCCTCCAGATGTGCATCGGAAACTACTGCTGGTCTTCCAGGGGACGATCAAGGCGTAGACTGATTGAGACATTACTCCCATGGAGGAAGGTGCGCATGGTGACTGTTGTATTCAATCCAGATGCTATTTCTGTGTCCATCAACACTCTGATAGTCCACAGAATACAGAATGCCTCCAGATGTGCATCGGAAACTACTACTGGTCTTCCAGGGAACGACCAAGGCGTATACTGTTTGAGACATTACTCCCATGGAGGAAAGTGCGCATGGTCACTTTTGTATTCAAACCCGATGCAATTTCTGTGTTTCATCAATATTCTGATTGTCCACAGATTACAGAATGCCTCCAGATGTGCATCGGAAACTATTGCTGGTCTTCCAGGGAACGATCAAGGATTAGACTGTTTGAGACATTACTCCCATGGAGGAAGGTGCGCATGGTGACAGTTGTATTCAATCCAGATGCAATTTCTGTGTCCATCAACACTCTGATAGTCAACAGATTACAGAATGCCTCCAGATGTGCATCGGAAACTACTACTGGTCTTCCAGGGAACGATCATAGCGTAGACTGGTTAATACATTACTCCCGTAGAGAAAAGTGCTCATGGTGACTGTTGTATTCAATCGCGATGCTATTTCTATGTTTCATCAACACTCTGATAGTCCACAGATTACAGATTGCCTCCAGATGGGCATCGGAAATTACTACTGGTCTTCCTGGGAACAATCAAAGAATTGACTGTTTGAGACATTACTCCTATGGAGGTAAGTGCGCATGGTGACTGTTGTATTTAATCCCGATGCAATTTCTGTGTTTCATCGACACTTTGAAGGTCTACAGTTTACAGAATGCCTCCAGATGTGCATCGGAAACTACTACTGGTCTTCCAGGGAACGATCAAAGCGTAGACTGGTTGATACATTACTCCCGTGGAGGAAAGTGCTCATGGTGACTGTTGTATTCAATCGCGATGCTATTTCTATGTTTCATTAACACTCTGATAGTCCACAGATTACAGATTGCCTCCAGATGTGCATCGGAAACTACTACTGGTCTTCCAGGGAATGATCAAGGCGTAGACTGTTTGAGTCATTACTCCCATGGAGGAAAGTGCGCATGGTCTCAGTTGTATTCAATCAAGATGCAATTTCTGTGTTTCATCAACACTCTGATTGTCCACAGATTACAGAATGCCTCCAGATGTGCATCGGAAACTACTACTGGTCTTCCAGGGAACGATCAAGGCGTAGACTGTTTGAGACATTACTCCCATGGATGAAAGCGCGCATGGTGACTGTTGTATCCAAACCAGATGTAATTTCTGTGTTTCATCAACAGTTTGAAGGTCCACAGAATACAGAATGCCTCCAGATGTGCATCGGAAACTACTGCTGGTCTTCCAGGGGACGATCAAGGCGTAGACTGATTGAGACATTACTCCCATGGAGGAAGGTGCGCATGGTGACTGTTGTATTCAATCCAGATGCTATTTCTGTGTCCATCAACACTCTGATAGTCCCCAGATTACAGATTGCCTCCAGATGTGCATCGGAAACTACTACTGGTGTTCCTGGGAACCATCAAAGAATTGACTAATTGAGACATCACTCCTATGGAGGAAAGTGCGCATGGTGACTGTTGTATTTAATCCCGATGAAATTTCTGTGTTTCATCGACACTTTGAAGGTCTACAGTTTACAGAATGCCTCCAGATGTGCATCGGAAACTACTACTGGTCTTCCAGGGAACGATCAAAGCGTAGACTGGTTGATACATTACTCCCGTGGAGGAAAGTGCTCATGGTGACTGTTGTATTCAATCGCGATGCTATTTCTATGTTTCATTAACACTCTGATAGTCCACAGATTACAGATTGCCTCCAGATGTGCATCGGAAACTACTACTGGTCTTCCAGGGAATGATCAAGGCGTAGACTGTTTGAGTCATTACTCCCATGGAGGAAAGTGCGCATGGTCTCAGTTGTATTCAATCAAGATGCAATTTCTGTGTTTCATCAACACTCTGATTGTCCACAGATTACAGAATGCCTCCAGTTGTGCATCGGAAGCTACTACTGGTCTTCAAAGGAACGATCAATGCGTAGAGTGTTTGAGAGATTACTCCCATGGAGGAAAGTGCGCATGGTGACTTTTGTATTTAATGCCGATGCAATTTCTGTGTTTCTTCAACACTCTGATAGTCCACAGATTACAGAATGCCTCCAGATGTGCATCGGAAACTACTACTGGTCTTCCAGGGAACGATCAAGGCGTAGACTGTTTGAGACATTACTCCCATGGAGGAAAGTGCGCATGGTGACTGTTGTATTCAATCCCGATGCAATTTCTGTGTTTCATCAACACTCTGATTGTCCACAGATTACAGAATGCCTCAAGATGTGCATCGGAAACTACTATTGGTCTTCCAGGGAACGATCAAAGCGTAGACTGTTTGAGACATTACTCCCATGGAGGAAAGTGCGCATGGTGACTGTTGTATTCAATGCCGATGCAATTTCTGTGTTTCATCAACACTTTGAAGGTCCACAGATTACAGAATGCATCCAGTTGTGCATCGGAAACTACTACTGGTCTTCCACGGAACGATCAAGGCGTAGACTGTTTGAGACATTACTCCCATGGAGGAAGGTGCGCATAGTGACTGTTGTTGTCAATCCCGATGCAATTTTTGTGTTTCATCAACACTCTCATAGTCCACAGATTACAGGATGCCTCCAGATGTGCATCGGAAACTACTACTGGTCTTCCAGTGAACGATCATAGCGTAGACTCTTTGAGACATTACTCACATGGAGGAAAGTGCGCATGGTGACAGTTGTAATCAATCCAGATGCAATTTCTGTGCTTCATCAACACTCTGATAGTCAACAGATTACAGAATGCCTATAGATATGCATCAGAAACTACTACTGGTCTTACGGGAATCGATCAATGCGTAGACTGTTTGAGAGATTACTCCCATGGAGGAAAGTGCGCATGGTGACTGTTGTATCCAATCCCGATGCAATTTCTGTGTTTCATCAACACTTTGAAGGTCCACACATTACAGAATGCCTCCAGAAGTGCATCGGAAACTACTACTGGTCTTCCAGGGAACGATCAAAGCGTAGACTGTTTGATACATTACTCCCGTGGAGGAAAGTGCGCATGGTGACTGTTGTATTCAATCGCGATGCTATTTCTGTGTTTCATCAACACTCTGATAGTCCACAGATTACAGATTGCCTCCAGGTGTGCATCGGAAACTACAACTGGACTTTCTGGGAACAATTAAAGAATTGACTGTGTCAGACATTACTTCTATGGAGGAAAGTGCGCATGGTGATGTTGTATTTATTCCCGATGCAATTTCTGTGTTTCTTCAACACTCTGATAGTCCACAGATTACAGAATGCCTCCAGATGTGCATCGGAAACTACTACTGGTCTTCCAGGGAACGATCAAGGCGTAGACTGTTTGAGACATTACTCCCATGGAGGAAAGTGCGCATGGTGACTGTTGTATTCAATCCCGATGCAATTTATGTGTTTCATCAACACTCTGATTGTCCACAGATTACAGAATGCCTCAAGATGTGCATCGGAAACTACTATTGGTCTTCCAGGGAACGATCAAAGCGTAGACTGTTTGAGACATTACTCCCATGGAGGAAAGTGCGCATGGTGACTGTTGTATTCAATGCCGATGCAATTTCTGTGTTTCATCAACACTTTGAAGGTCCACAGATTACAGAATGCATCCAGTTGTGCATCGGAAACTACTACTGGTCTCCCAGGGAACGATCAAGGCGTAGACTGTTTGAGACATTACTCCCATGGAGGAAGGTGCGCATAGTGACTGTTGTTGTCAATCCCGATGCAATTTTTGTGTTTCATCAACACTCTGATAGTCCACAGATTACAGGATGCCTCCAGATGTGCATCGGAAACTACTACTGGTCTTCCAGGGAACGATCATAGCGTAGACTCTTTGAGACATTACTCACATGGAGGAAAGTGCGCATGGTGACAGTTGTATTCAATCCAGATGCAATTTCTGTGCTTCATCAACACTCTGATAGTCAACAGATTACAGAATGCCTATAGATATGCATCAGAAACTACTACTGGTCTTACAGGAATCGATCAATGCGTAGACTGTTTGAGAGATTACTCCCATGGAGGAAATTGCGCATGGTGACTGTTGTATCCAATCCCGATGCAATTTCTGTGTTTCATCAACACTTTGAAGGTCCACAGATTACAGAATGCCTCCAGATGTGCATCGGAAACTACTACTGGTCTTCCAGGGAACGATCAAGGCGTAGACTGTTTGAGACATTACTCCCATGAAGGAAAGTGCGCATGGTCACAGTTGTATTCAATCCCGATGCAATTTCTGTGTTTCATCAACACTCTGATTGTCCACAGATTACAGAATGCCTCCAGATGTGCATCGGAAACTACTACTGGTCTTCCAGGGAACGATCAAGGCGTAGACTGTTTGAGACATTACTCCCATGGGGGAAAGTGCGCATGGTGACTGTTGTATCCAATCCCGATGCAATTTCTGTGTTTCATCAACACTTGGAAGGTCCACAGATTACAGAATGCCTCCAGATGTGCATCGGAAACTACTACTGGTCTTCCAGGGAACGATCAAAGCGTAGACTGGTTGATACATTACTCCTGTGGAGGAAAGTGCTCATGGTGACTGTTGTATTCAATCGCGATGCTATTTCTATGTTTCATCAACACTCTGATAGTCCACAGAATACAGATTGCCTCCAGATGTGCTTCGGAAACTACTACTGGTGTTCCTGGGAACAATCAAAGAATTGACTGTTTGAGACATTACTCCTATGGAGGAAAGTGCGCATGGTGACTGTTGTATTTAATCCCGATGCAATTTATGTGTTTCATTCACAATTTAAGGTCTACAGTTTACAGAATGCCTCCAGATGTGCATCGGAAACTACTACTGGTCTTCCAGTGAACGATCAAAGCGTAGACTGGTTGATACATTTCTCCTGTGGAGGAAAGTGCTCATGGTGACTGTTGTATTCAATCGCGATGCTATTTCTATGTTTCGTCAACACTCTTATAGTCCACAGATTACAGATTGCCTCCAGATGTGCATCGGAAACTACTACTGGTCTTCCTGGGAACAATCAAAGAATTGACTGTTTGAGACATTACTCCTATGGAGGAAAGTTCGCATGGTGACTGTTGTATTTAATCCCGATGCAATTTCTGTGTTTCATCGACACTTTGAAGGTCTACAGTTTACAGAATGCCTCCAGTTGTGCATCAGAAGCAACTACTGGTCTTCAAAGGAACGATCAATGCGTAGAGTGTTTGAGAGATTACTCCCATGGAGGAAAGTGCGCATGGTGACTTTTGTATTCAATGCCGATGCAATTTCTGTGTTTCATCAACACTCTGATAGTCCACAGATTACAGAATGCCTCCAGATGTGCATCGGAAACTACTACTGGTCTTATAGGGAACGATCAAGGCGTAGACTGTTTGAGACATTACTCCCATGGAGGAAAGTGCGCATGGTGACTGTTGTATTCAATCCCGATGCAATTTCTGTGTTTCATCAACACTCTGATAGTCCACCGATTACATATTGCCTCCAGATGTGCATCGGAAACTTCTATTGGTCTTCCAGGGAACGATCAAAGCGTAGACTGTTTGAGACATTACTCCCATGGAGGAAAGTGCGCATGGTGACTGTTGTATTCAATCCCGATGCAATTTCTGTGTTTCATCAACACTTTGAAGGTCCACAGATTACAGAATGCATCCAGTTGTGCATCGGAAACTACAACTGGTCTTCCAGGGAACGATCAAGGCGTAGACTCTTTGAGACATTACTCCCATGGAGGAAGGTGCGCATGGTGACTGTTGTTGTCAATCCCGATGCAATTTTTGTGTTTCATCAACACTCCGATAGTCCACAGATAACAGGATGCCTCCAGATGTGCATCGGAAACTACTACTGGTCTTCCAGGGAACGATCATAGCGTAGACTCTTTGAGACATTACTGACATGGAGGAAAGTGCGCATGGTGACATTTGTATTCAATCCAGATGCAATTTCTGTGCTTCATCAACACTCTGATAGTCAACAGATTACAGAATGCCTATAGATATGCATCGGAAACTACTACTGGTCTTACAGGAATCGATCAATGCGTAGACTGTTTGAGAGATTACTCCCATGGAGGAAAGTGAGCATGGTGACTGTTGTATCCAATCCCGATGCAATTTCTGTGTTTCATCAACACTTTGAAGGTCCACAGATTACAGAATGCCACCAGATGTGCATCGGAAACTACTACTGGTCTTCCAGGAAACGATCAAAGCGTAGACTGTTTGAGACATTACTCACATGGAGGAAAGTGCGCATGGTGACAGTTGTATTCAGTCCCGATGCAATTTCTGTGCTTCATCAACACTTTGATAGTCCACAGATTACAGAATGCCTATAGATGTGCATCGGAAACTACTACTGCTCTTACAGGGATCGATCAATGCGTAGACTGTTTGAGAGATTACTCCCATGGAGGAATGTGCGCATGGTGACTGTTGTATCCTATCCCGATGTAATTTCTGTGTTTCATCAACACTTTGAAGGTCCACAGATTACAGAATGCCACCAGATGTGCATCGGAAACTACTACTGGTCTTCCAGGAAACGATCAAAGCGTAGACTGTTTGAGACATTACTCACATGGAGGAAAGTGCGCATGGTGACAGTTGTATTCAGTCCCGATGCAATTTCTGTGTTTCAACGACACTCTGATAGTCCACAGATTACAGGATGCCTCCAGATGTGCATCGGAAACTACTACTGGTCTTACAGGGATCGATCAATGCGTAGAGTGTTTGAGAGATTACTCCCATGGAGGAAAGTGCGCATGGTGACTGTTGTATTCAATCCCGATGCAATTTCTGTGTTTCATCAACACTCTGATAGTCCAGAGTTTACAGAATGCCTCCAGATGTGCATCGGAAACTACTACTGGTCTTCCTGGGAACGATCAAAGAATTGACTGTATGAGACATTACTCCCATGGGGGAAAGTGCGCATGGTGACTGTTGTATTCAATCCCGACGCAATTTCTGTGTTTCATCAAGACTATGAAGGTCCACAGATTACAGAATGCCTCCAGATGTGCATCGGAAACTACTACTGGTCTTCCAGGGAACGATCAAAGCGTAGACTGGTTGAGACATTACTCCCGTGGAGGAAAGTGCGCATGGTGACTCTTGTATTCAATCCAGATGCAATTTCTGTGTCCATCAACACTCTGATAGTCCACAGAGTACAGAATGCCTCCATATGTTCATCGGAAACTATAACAGGTCTTCCAGGGAACGATCAAGGCGTAGACTATTTGAGACATTACTCCCATGTATAAAAGGGCGCATGGTGACTGTTGTATTCAATCACGATGCAATTTCTGCGTTTCTTCCACACTTTGAAGGTCTACAGATTACAGAATGCCTCCAGAAGTGCATCGGAAACTACTACTGGTCTTCCAGGTAGCGATCAAAGCGTAGACTGTTTGATACATTACTCCAGTGGAGGAAAGTGCGCACGGTGACTGTTGTATTCAATCACGAGGCAACTTCTGTGTTTCATCAACGCTCTGATAGTCCACAGATTACAGAATATCTCCAGATGTGCATCTGAAACTACTACAGGTCTTCCAGGGAACGATCAATGCGTAGACTGTTTGAGACATTACTCCCGTGGAGGATAGGGCGCATGGTGACTGTTGTATTCAATCACGATGCAATTTCTGTGTTTCATCAACACTTTGAAGGTCCACAGATTATAGAATGCCTCCAGATGTGCATCGGAAACTGCTACTGGTCTTCCATGGAACGATCAAAACGTAGACTGTTTGAGACATTACTCCCGTGGAGGAAAGTGCTCATGGTGACTGTTGTATTCAATCGCGATGCAATTTCTGTGTTTCATCAACACTCTGATAGTCCACAGATTACAGATTGCCTCCAGATGTGCATCGTGAACTTCTACTGGCCTTCCTGGGAACGATCAAAGAATTGACTGTTTGAGACATTACTTCCATGGAGGAAAGTGCGCATGGTGACTGTTGTATTCAATCCCGATGCAATTTCTTCTTTTCATCAACACTTTGAAAGTCCACAGATTACAGAATGGCTCCAGTTGTGCGTCAGAAACTACTACTGGTGTTCCAGGAAACGATCAAACGTAGACTGTTTGAGGCATTACTCCTGTGGAGAAAACTATGTATGGTGACTGTTGTTAGCAATCCTCATCCCATTCCTGTGTTTCATTAGCACTCTGATAGTCCACAGATTACAGAATGCCACCAGATGTGCATCGGAAACTACTACTGGTCTTCCAGGGAACGATCAAAGCGTAGACTGGTTGATACATTACTCCCGTGGAGGAAAGTGCTCATGGTGACTGTTGTATTCAATCGCGATGCTATTTCTATGTTTCATCAGCACTCTGATAGTCCACAGATTACAGATTGCCTCCGGATGTGCATCGGAAACTACTACTGGTCTTCCTGGGAACAATCAAAGAATTGACTGTTTGAGACATTACTCCTATTTAGGAAAGTGCGCATGGTGACTGTTGTATTTAATCCCGATGCAATTTCTGTGTTTCATCGACACTTTGAAGGTCTACAGTTTACAGAATGCCTCCAGTTGTGCATCGGAAACTACTACTGGGCTTCCAAGGAACGATCAATGCGTAGAGTGTTTGAGAGATTACTCCCATGGAGGAAAGTGCGCATGGTGACTGTTGTATTCAATGCCGATGCAATTTCTGTGTTTCTTCAACACTCTGATAGTCCACAGATTACAGAATGCCTCAAGATGTGCATCGGAAACTACCACTGGTCTTCCAGGGAACGATCAAGGCGTAGACTGTTTGAGACATTACTCCCATGGAGGAAAGTGCGCATGGTCACTGTTGTATTCAATCCCGATGCAATTTCTGTGTTTCATCAACACTCTGATTGTCCACAGATTACAGAATGCCTCCAGATGTGCATCGGAAACCACTACTGGTCTTACAGGGATCGACAAATGCGTAGCCTGTTTGAGAGATTACTCCCAAGGAGGAAGGTGCGCATGGTGCCTGTTGTATTCAATCCCGATGCAATTTCTGTGTTTCATCAACACTCTGATAGTCCACAGATTACAGAATGCCACCAGATGTGCATCGGAAACTACTACTGGTCTTCCAGGGAACGATCAAAGCGTAGACTGTTTGAGACATTACTCTCATGGAGAAAAGTGCGCATGGTGACTGTTGTTATCAATCCACATGCCATTTCTGTGTTCCATCAACACTTTGAAGGTCCACAGATTACAGAATGCCTCCAGATGTGCATCGGAAACTACTACTGGTCTTCCAGGGAACGATCATAGCGTAGACTGTTTGAGACATAACTCATATGGATGAAAGTGCGCATTGTGACTGTTGTATTTAATCCCGATGCAATTTCTGTGTTTCATCGACACTTTGAAGGTCCACAGTTTACAGAATACCTCCAGTTGTGCATCGGAAACTACTACTGGTCTTCCAGGCAACGATCAATGCGTAGACTGTTGGAGAGATTACTCCCATGGAGGAAAGAGCGCTTGGTGACTGTTGTATTCAATCCCGATGCAATTTCTGTGTTTCAACGACACTCTGATAGTCCACAGATTACAGGATGCCTCCAGATGTGCATCGGATACTACTACTGGTCTTACAGGGATCGATCAATGCGTAGAGTGTTTGAGAGATTACTCCCATGGAGGAAAGTGCGCATGGTGACTGTTGTATTCAATCCCGATGCAATTTCTGTGTTTCATCAACACTCTGATAGTCCACAGTTTACAGAATGCCTCCAGATGTGCATCGGAAACTACTACTGGTCTTCCTGGGAACGATCAAAGAATTGACTGTATGAGACATTACTCCCATGGGGGAAAGTGCGCATGGTGACTGTTGTATTCAATCCCGACGCAATTTCTGTGTTTCATCAAGACTATGAAGGTCCACAGATTACAGAATGCCTCCAGATGTGCATCGGAAACTACTACTGGTCTTCCAGGGAACGATGAAAGCGTAGACTGTTTGAGACATTACTCCCGTGGAGGAAAGTGCGCATGGTGACTGTTGTATTCAATCGAGATGCTATTTGTATGTTTCATCAACACTCTGATAGTCCACAGATTACAGAATGCCTCCAGTTGTGCATCGGAAACTACTACTGGTCTTCCAAGGAAAGATCAATGCGTAGAGTGTTTGAGAGATTACTCCCATGGAGGAAAGTGCGCATGGTGACTGTTGTATTCAATGCCGATGCAATTTCTGTGATTCTTTAACACTCTGATAGTCCACAGATTGCAGAATGCCTCCAGATAAGCATCGGAAACTACTACTGGTCTTCCAGGGAACGATCAAGGCGTAGCCTGTTTGAGAGATTACTCCCAAGGAGGAAGGTGCGCATGGTGCCTGTTGTATTCAATCCCGATGCAATTTCTGTGTCCATCAACACTCAGATAGTCCACAGATTACAGTATGCCACCAGATGTGCATCGGAAACTACTACTGGTCTTCCAGGGAACGATCAAAGCGTAGACTGTTTGAGAGATTACTCCCATAGAGGAAAGTGCGCATGGTGACTGTTGTATTGAATCCCGATGCAATTTCTGTGTTTCATCAACACTCTGATAGTCCACAGATTACAGAATGTATCCAGATGTGCATCGGAAACTACCACTCGTCTACCAGGAAACGATCAAAGCGTAGTCTGTTTGAGACATTAATCCCTTGGAGGAAAGTGCGCATGGTGACTGTTGTATTCACTCCCGATGAATTTTCTGTGTTTCATCAACACTCTGATAGTCCACAGATTACAAAATGCCTCCAGATGTGCATCGGAAACTACTACTGGTCTTACAGGGATCGACAAATGCGTAGCCTGTTTGAGAGATTACTCCCAAAGAGGAAGGTGCGCATGGTGCCTGTTGTATTCAATCCCGATGCAATTTCTGTGTTTCATCAACACTCTGATAGTCCACAGATTACAGAATGCCACCAGATGTGCATCGGAAACTACTACTGGTCTTCCAGGGAACGATCAAAGCGTAGACTGTTTGAGACATTACTCCCATGGAGAAAAGTGCGCATGGTGACTGTTGTTATCAATCCACATGCCATTTCTGTGTTTCATCAACACTCTGATAGTCCACAGATTACAGAATGCCACTTGATGTGCATCGGAAACTACTACTGGTCTTCCAGGGAACGATCAAGGCGTAGACTGTTTGAGACATTACTCCCATGGAGGAAAGTGCGCATGGTGACTGTTGTATTCAATCCCGATGCAATTTTTGTGTTTCATCAACACTCTGATAGTCCACAGATTACAGAATGCCTCCAGATGGACATCGGAAACTACTACTGCCCTTCCAGGGAACGATCATAGCGTAGACTGTTTGAGACATTACTCCCGTGGAGAAAAGTAGGAATTTTGTCTGTTGTTATCAATCCCCATGCCATTTCTGTGTTTCATCAACACTCTGATAGTCCACAGATAACAGATTGCCTCCAGATGTGCATCGGAAACTACTACTGGTCTTCCTGGGAACGATCAAAGAATTGCCTGTTTGAGACTTTACTCCCATGGAGGAAAGTGCGCATGGTGACTGTTGTATTGAATCCGGACGCAATTTCTGTGTTTCATCAACACTTTGAAGGTCCACAGATTACAGAATGTCTCCAGATGTGCATAGGAAACTACTACTGGTCTTCCTGGGAACGATCAAAGAATTGACTGTTTGAGACATTACTCCAATGGAGGAAAGTGCGCATGGTGAATGTTGTATTCAATCGCGATGCTATTTCTATGTTTCGTCAACACTCTGATAGTCCACAGATTACTGATTGCCTCCAGATGTGCATCGGAAACTACTACTGGTCTTCCTGGGAACAATCAAAGAATTGACTGTTTGAGACATTACTCCTATGGAGGAAAGTGCGCATGGTTACTGTTGTATTTAATCCAGATGCAATTTCTGTGTCCATCAACACTCTGATAGTCCACAGATTACAGTATGCCTCCAGATGTGCATCGGAAACTACTACTGGTCTTAAAGGGAACGATCAAAGCGTAGACTGTTTGAGAGATTACTCCCATGGAGGAAAGTGCGCATTGTGACTGTTGTATTCAATCCCGATGGAATATCTGTGTTTCATCAACACTCTGATAGTCCACTGATTACAGAATGCCTCCAGATGTGCATCGGAAACTACTACTGGTCTTCCAGGGAACTGTCAAGGCGTAGACTGTTTGAGACATTACTCCCATGGAGGAAGGTGCGCATGGTGGCTGTTGTATTCAATCCCGATGCAATTTCTGTGTTTCATCAACACTCTGATAGTCCACAGATTACAGAATGCATCCAGATGTGCATCGGAAACTACTACTGGTCTTCCAGGGAACGATCAAAGCGTAGACTGTTTGAGACATTACTCCCGTGGAGAAAAGTGCGCATGTTGACTGTTGTTATGAATCCCCATGCCATTTCTGTGTTTCATCAACACTCTGATAGTCCACAGATTACAGAATTCCACCAGATGTGCATCGGAAAGTACTACTAGTCTTGCTGGGAACGATGAAAGCGTAGACTGTTGGAGTCATTTCTCACATGGAGGAAAGTGTGCATGGTGACTCTTGTATTAAATCGCAATGCAATTTCTGTGTTTCAACTACACTCTGATAGTCCACAGATTACAGAATGCCTCCAGATGTGCATCGGAAACTACCACTGGTCTTCCAGGGAACGATCATAGCGTAGACTGTTTGAGACATATCTCATATGGATGAAAGTGCGCATGGTGACTGTTGTATTCAATCCCGTTGCAATTTCTGTGTTTCAACAACACACTGATAGTCCACAGATTACAGAATGCCTCCAGATGTGGATCGGAAACTACTACTGGTCTTCTTGGGAACGTTCAAAGAATTGAATGTTTGAGACATTAATCCCACGGAGGAAAGTGCGTATGGTGACTCTTGTATTCAATCCCGACGCAATTTCTGTGTTTCATCAACACTTTGAAGGTCCACAGATTACAGAATACCTCCAGATGTACATCGGAAACTACTACTGATCTTCCAGGGAACGATCAAAGCGTAGACTGTTTGAGACATAATTCCCGTCGAGGGAAGTGCTAATGGTGACTGTTGTATTCAATCGCGATGCTATTTCTATGTTTCATCAACAATCTGTTAGTCCACAGATTACAGATTGCCTCCTGATGTGCATCGGAAACTACTACTGGTCTTCCTGGGATCGATCAATGCGTAAAATGTTTGAGAGATTACTCCCATGGAGGAAAGTGCGCATGGTGACTGTTGTATTTAATCCCGATGCAATTTCTGTGTTTCATCGACACTTTGAAGGCCACAGTTTACAGAATGCCTCCAGTTGTGCATCGGCAACTACTACTGGTCTTCCAGGGATCGATCAATGCGTAGAGTGTTTGAGAGATTACTCCCATGGAGGAAAGTGCGCATGGTGACTGTTGTATTCAATGCCGAAGCAATTTTTGTGTTTCTTCAACACTCTGATAGTCCACAGATTGCAGAATGCCTCCAAATGTGCATCGGAAACTACTACTGGTCTTCCAGGGAACGATCAAGGCGTAGACTGTTTGAGACATTACTCCCATGAAGGAAGGTGCGCATGGTGGCTGTTGTATTCAATCCCGATGCAATTTCTGTGTTTCATCAACACTCTGATAGTCCACAGATTACAGAATGCCTCCAGATGTGCATCGGAAACTACTACTGGTATTCCAGGGAACGATCAAAGCGTAGACTGTTTGAGACATTACTCCCGTGGAGAAAAGTGCGCATGTTGACTGTTGTTATGATTCCCCATGCCATTTCTGTGTTTCATCAACACTCTGATAGTCCATAGATTACAGAATGCCACCAGATGTGCATCGGAAACTACTACTGGTCTTCCAATAAACGATCAGAGCGTAGACTGTTTGAGACATCACTCAAATGGAGGAAAGTGCGCATGGTGACTGTTGTATTCAATCCCGATGAATTTTCTGTCTTTCATCAACACTCTGATAGTCCACAGATTACAGAATGCCTCCAGATGGCATCGGAAACTACTACTGGTCTTACAGGGATCGATCAATGCGTAGCCTGTTTGAGAGACTACTCCCATGGAGGAAAGTGCGCATGGTGACTGTTGTATTCAATCCCGATGCAATTTCTGTGTTTCATCAGCACTCTGATAGTCCACAGATTACAGAATGCCTCCAGATGTGCATCGGAAACTACTACTGGTCTTCCAGGGAACGATCGAAGCGTAGACTGTTTGAGACATTACTCCCATGGAGAAAAGTGCGCTTGGTGACTGTTGTTATCAATCCCCATGCCATTTCTGTGTTTCATCAACACTCTGATAGTCCACAGATTACAGAATGCCACCAGATGTGCATCGGAAAGTACTACTGGTATTGCTGGGAACAATGAAAGCGTAGACTGTTGGAGTCATTTCTCACATGGAGGAAAGTGCGCATGGTGACTGTTGTATTCAATCCCAACGCAATTTCTGTGTTTCATCAACACTTTGAAGGTCCACAGATTACAGAATGCCTCCAGATGTGCATCGCAAACTACTACTGGTCTTCCAGGGATCGATCAATGCGTAGAGTGTTTGAGAGATTACTCCCATGGAGGAAAGTGCGCATGGTGACTGTTGTATTCAATCCCGATGCAATTTCTGTGTTTCATCAACACTCTGATAGTCCACAGATTACAGAATGCCTCCAGATGTGCATCGGAAACTACTACTGGTCTTCCAGGGAACGATCAAGTCGTAGACTGTTTGAGACATTACTCCCATGAAGGAAAGTGCGCATGGTGACTGTTGTATTCAATCCCGATGCAATTTCTGTGTTTCATCAACACTCTGATAGTCGACAGATTACAGAATGCCTCCAGATGTGCCTCGGAAACTACTACTGGTCTTCCAGGGAACGATCAAAGCGTAGACTGCTTCAGGGATTACTCCAATGGAGGGAAGTGCGCATGGTGACTGTTGTATTCAATCCCGATGCAATTTCTGTGTTTCATCAACACTCTGATAGTCCACAGATTACAGAATGCCTCCAGATGTGCATCGGGAAATACTACTGGTCTTCCAGGGAACGATCAAGGCGTAGACTGTTTGAGACATTACTCCCATGGAGGAAGGTGCGCATGGTGACTGTTGTATTCAATCCCGATGCAATTTCTGTGTTTCATCAACACTCTGATAGTCCACAGATTACAGAATGCCTCAAGATGTGCATCGGAAAATACTACTGGTCTTCCAGGGAACGATCAGAGCGTAGACTGTTTGAGACATTACTCCCGTGGAGAAAAGTGCGCATGGTGACTGTTGTTATTAATCCCTATGCAATTTCTGTGTTTCATCAACACTCTGATAGTCCACAAATTACAGAATGCCACCAGATGTGCATCGGAAACTACTTCTGGTCTTCCAGGAAACGATAAAAGTGTAGACTGTTTGAGACATTACTCACATGAAGGAAAGTGCTCATGGTGACTGTTGTATTCAATCCCGATGAAATTTATGTGTTTCATCAACACTCTGATAGTCCACAGATTACAGAATGCCTTCAGATGTGCATCGGAAACTACTACTGGTCTTACAGGGATCGATCAATGTATAGACTGTTTGAGAGATTACTCCCATGGAGGAAAGTGCGCATTGTGAGTGTTGTATTCAATCCCGATGCAATTTCTGTGTTTCATCAACACTCTGATAGTCCATAGATTACAGAATGCCTCCAGATGTGCATCGGAAAGTTTGAGACATTACTCCCATGGAGGAATGTGCGCATGGTGACTGTTACATTCATTCCCGATGCAATTTCTGTGTTTCATCAACACTCTGATAGTCCACAGATTACAGTATGCCTCCAGATGTGCATCGTAAACTACTAGTGGTCTTACAGGGATCGATCAATGCGTAGACTGTTTGAGGGATTACTCCCATGGAGGAAGGTGTGCATGGTGACTGTTGTATTCAATCCCGATGCAATATCTGTGTTTCATCAACACTCTGATAGTCCACAGATTACAGAATGCCTCCAGATGTGCATCGGAAACTACTACTGGTCTTCCAGGGAACGATCAAGGCGTAGACTGTTGGATTCATTACTCCCATGGAGGGAGGTGCGCATGGTGACTGTTGTATTCAATCCCGATGCAATTTCTCTGTTTCATCAACACTCTGATAGTCCACAGGTTACAGAATGCCTCCAGATGCGCATCGGAAACTACTGCTGGTCTTCCAGGGAACGATCAAAGCGTAGACTGTTTGAGACATTACTCACATGGAGGAAAGTGCGCATGGTGACTGTTGAATTTAATCCCGATGCAATTTCTGTGTTTCATCGACACCTTGAAGGTCCACAGTTTACAGAATGCCTCCAGTTGTGCATTGGAAACTACTACTGGTCTTCGAGGGAACGATCAATTCGTAGACTGTTTGAGACATTACTCCCATGGCGGAAAGTGCGCATAATGACTGTTATATTCAATCACGATGCAATTTCTGTGTTTCGTCAACACTTTGAAGGTCCACAGATTACAGAATGCCTCCAGATGTGCATCGGAAACTACTACTGGTCTTACAAGGATCGATCAATGCGTAGACTGTTTGAGAGATTACTCCCATGGAGGAAAGTGCGCATGGTGACTGTTGTATTCAATCCCGATGCAATTTATGTGTTTCATCAACACTTTGAAAGTCCGCAGATTACAGAATGCCACCAGATGTGCATCGGAAACTACTACAGGTCTTCCAGGGAACGATCAAAGCGTGGACTGTTTCAGACATTACTCCCATGGAGGAAAGTGCGGATGGTGACTGTTGTATTCAATCCCGATGCAATTACTGTGTTTCATCAACACTCTGATAGTCCACAGGTTACATAATGCCACCAGATGTGCATCGGAAAATACTACTGGTCTTCCTGGGAACGATGAAAGCTTAGACTGTTTGAGTCATATCTCCCATGGAGGAAAGTGTGCATGGTGACTCTTGTATTAAATCGCGATGCAATTTCTGTGTTTCATCAACACTCTGATAGCCCACAGATTACAGAATGCCTCCAGATGTGCATCGGAAACTACTACTGGTCTTACAGGGATCGATCAATGTATAGACTGTTTGAGAGATTACTCCCATGGAGGAAAGTGCGCATTGTGAGTGTTGTATTCAATCCCGATGCAATTTCTGTGTTTCATCAACACCCTGATAGTCCACAGATTACAGAATGCCACCAGATGTGCATCGGAAACTACTACTGGTCTTGCAGGAAACGATAAAAGTGTGAACTGTTTGAGACATTACTCACATGAAGGAAAGTGCTCATGGTGACTGTTGTATTCAATCCCGATGAAATTTCTGTGTTTCATCAACACTCTGATAGTCCACAGATTACAGAATGCCTCCAGATGTGCATCGGAAACTACTACTGGTCTTACAGGGATCGATCAATGTATAGACTGTTTGAGAGATTACTCCCATGGAGGAAAGTGCGCATTGTGAGTGTTGTATTAAATCCCGATGCAATTTCTGTGTTTCATCAACACTCTGATAGTCCACAGATTACAGAATGCCTCTAGATGTGCATCGGAAAGTTTGAGACATTACTCCCATGGAGGAATGTGCGCATGGTGACTGTTACATTCATTCCCGATGCAATTTCTGTGTTTCATCAACACTCTGATAGTCCACAGATTACAGAATGCCTCCAAATGAGCATCGGAAACTACTACTGGTCTACCAGGGAACGATCAAACCGTAGACTGTTTGAGACATTACTACCATGGAGAAATGTGCGCATGGTGACTGTTGTTATCAATACCCATGCCATTTCTGTGTTTCATCAACACTCTGATAGTCCACAGATTACAGAATGCCACCAAATGTGCATCGGAAACTACTACTGGTCTTCCAGGAAACGATCAAAGCGTAGACTGTTTGAGACATTACTTACATGGAGGAAAGTGCGCATGGTGACTGTTGTATTCAATCCCGATGCAATTTCTGTGTTTCATCAACACTCTGATAGTCCACAGATTACAGTATGCCTCCAGATGTGCATCGTAAACTACTAGTGGTCTTACAGGGATCGATCAATGCGTAGACTGTTTGAGGGATTACTCCCATGGAGGAAGGTGTGCATGGTGACTGTTGTATTCAATCCCGATGCAATATCTGTGTTTCATCAACACTCTGATAGTCCACAGATTACAGAATGCCTCCAGATGTGCATCGGAAACTACTACTGGTCTTCCAGGAAACGATCAAGGCGTAGACTGTTGGATTCATTACTCCCATGGAGGAAGGTGCGCATGGTGACTGTTGTATTCAATCCCGATGCAATTTCTCTGTTTCATCAACACTCTGATAGTCCACAGATTACAGAATGCCTCCAGATGTGCATCGGAAACTACTCCTGGTCTTCCAGGGAACGATCAAAGCGTAGACTGTTTGAGACATTACTCACATGGAGGAAAGTGCGCATGGTGACTGTTGAATTTAATCCCGATGCAATTTCTGTGTTTCATCGACACTTTGAAGGTCCATTGTTTACAGAATGTCTCCAGTTGTGCATTGGAAACTACTACTGGTCTTCGAGGGAACGATCAATTCGTAGACTGTTTGAGACATTACTCCCATGGCGGAAAGTGCGCATAATGACTGTTATATTCAATCACGATGCAATTTCTGTGTTTCGTCAACACTTTGAAGGTCCACAGATTACAGAATGCCTCCAGATGTGCATCGGAAACTACTACTGGTCTTACAAAGATCGATCAATGCGTAGACTGTTTGAGAGATTACTCCCATGGAGGAAAGTGCGCATTTTGACTGTTGTATTCAATCCCGATGCAATTTCTGTATATCATCAACACTTTGAAAGTCCACAGATTACAGAATGCCACCAGATGTGCATCGGAAACTACTACAGGTCTTCCAGGGAACGATCAAAGCGTGGACTGTTTCAGACATTACTCCGATGGAGGAAAGTGCGGATGGTGACTGTTGTATTCAATCCCGATGCAATTACTGTGTTTCATCAACACTCTGATAGTCCACAGGTTACGTAATGCCACCAGATGTGCATCGGAAAATACTACTGGTCTTCCTGGGAACGATGAAAGCGTAGACTATTTGAGTCATATCTCTCATTGAGGAAAGTGTGCTTGGTGACTCTTGTATTAAATCGCGATGCAATTTCTGTGTTTCAACAACACTCTGATAGTCCACAGATTACTGAAAGCCTCCAGATGTGCATCGGTAACTACTACTGGTCTTCCAGATAACGATCAAGGCGTAGACTGTTTGAGACATTACTCCCATGGAGGAAGGTGCGCATGGTGACTGTTGTATTCAATCCCGATGCCATATCTGTGTTTCATCAACACTTTGATAGTCCACAGATTACAGAATGCCTCCAGATGTGCATCGGAAACTACTACTGGTCTTCCAGGGAACGATCAAAGCGTAGACTGTTTGAGACATTACTCCCGTGGAGAAAAGTGCGCATGGTGACTGTTGTTATCAATCCCCATGTCATTTCTGTGTTTCATCAACACTCTGATAGGCCACAGATTACGGATTGCCTCCAGATGTGCATCGGAAACTACTACTGGTCTTCCTGGGAACGATCAAAGAATTGACTGTTTGAGACATCACTCCCGTGGAGAAAAGTGCGCATGGTGACAGTTGTTATTAATCCCCATGCCATATCTGCGTTTCATCAACACTCTGATAGTCCACACATTACAGAATGCCACCAGATGTGCATCGGAAACTACTACTGGTCTTACAGGGATCGATCAATGCGTAGACTGTTTGAGGGATTACTCCCATGGAGGAAGGTGTGCATGGTGACTGTTGTATTCAATCCCGATGCAATATCTGTGTTTCATCAACACTCTGATAGTCCACAGATTACAGAATGCCTCCAGATGTGCATCGGAAACTACTACTGGTCTTCCAGGGAACGATCAAGGCGTAGACTGTTGGATTCATTACTCCCATGGAGGAAGGTGCGCATGGTGACTGTTGTATTCAATCCCGATGCAATTTCTCTGTTTCATCAACACTCTGATAGTCCACAGATTACAGAATGCCTCCAGATTTGCATCGGAAACTACTGCTGGTCTTCCAGGGAACGATCAAAGCGTAGACTGTTTGAGACATTACTCACATGGAGGAAAGTGCGCATGGTGACTGTTGAATTTAATCCCGATGCAATTTCTGTGTTTCATCGACACCTTGAAGGTCCACAGTTTACAGAATGCCTCCAGTTGTGCATTGGAAACTACTACTGGTCTTCGAGGGAACGATCAATTCGTAGACTGTTTGAGACATTACTCCCATGGCGGAAAGTGCGCATAATGACTGTTATATTCAATCACGATGCAATTTCTGTGTTTCGTCAACACTTTAAAGGTCCACAGATTACAGAATGCCTCCAGATGCCTCCAGATGTGCATCGGAAACTACTACTGGTCTTACAAGGATCGATCAATGCGTAGACTGTTTGAGAGATTACTCCCATGGAGGAAAGTGCGCATGGTGACTGTTGTATTCAATCCCGATGCAATTTCTGTGTTTCATCAACACTTTGAAAGTCCACAGATTACAGAATGCCACCAGATGTGCATCGGAAACTACTACAGGTCTTCCAGGGAACGATCAAAGCGTGGACTGTTTCAGACATTACTCCCATGGAGGAAAGTGCGGATGGTGACTGTTGTATTCAATCCCGATGCAATTACTGTGTTTCATCAACACTCTGATAGTCCACAGGTTACATAATGCCACCAGATGTGCATCGGAAAATACTACTGGTCTTCCTGGGAACGATGAAAGCGTAGACTGTTTGAGTCATATCTCCCATGGAGGAAAGTGTGCATGGTGACTCTTGTATTAAATCGCGATGCAATTTCTGTGTTTCATCAACACTCTGATAGCCCACAGATTACAGAATGCCTCCTGATGTGCATCGGAAAGTTTGAGACATTACTCCCATGGAGGTATGTGCGCAAGGTGACTGTTACATTCAATCCCGATGTAATTTCTGTGTTTCATCAACACTCTGATAGGCCACAGATTAAAGATTGCCTCCAGATGTGCATCGGAAACTAATACTGGTCTTCCTGGGAACGATCAAAGAATTGACTGTTTGAGACATCACTCCCGTGGAGAAAAGTGCGCATGGTGACTGTTGTTATTAATCCCCATGCCATATCTGTGTTTCATCAACACTCTGATAGTCCACAGATTACAGAATGCCACCAGATGTGCATCGGAAACTACTACTGGTCTTCCAGGAAACGATGAAAGCGTTGACTGTTTGAGACATTACTCACATGGAGGAAAGTGCGCATGGTGACTGTTGTATTCAATCCCCATGCAATTTCTGTGTTTCATCAACACTCTGATAGCCCACAGATTACAGAATGCCTCCTGATGTGCATCGGAAAGTTTGAGACATTACTCCCATGGAGGTATGTGCGCAAGGTGACTGTTACATTCAATCCCGATGTAATTTCTGTGTTTCATCAACACTCTGATAGTCCACAGATTACAGAATGCCACCAAATGTGCATCGGAAACTACTACTGGTCTTCCAGGAAACGATCAAAGCGTAGACTGTTTGAGACATTACTCACATGGAGGAAAGTGCGCATGGTGACTGTTGTATTCAATCCCGATGCAATTTCTGTGTTTCATCAACACTCTGATAGTCCACAGATTACAGAATGCATCCAGATGTGCATCGTAAACTACTAGTGGTTTTACAGGGATCGATCAATGCGTAGACTGTTTGAGGGATTACTCCCATGGAGGAAGGTGTGCATGGTGACTGTTGTATTCAATCCCGATGCAATATCTGTGTTTCATCAACACTCTGATAGTCCACAGATTACAGAATGCCTCCAGATGTGCATCGGAAACTACTACTGGTCTTCCAGGGAACGATCAAGGCGTAGACTGTTGGATTCATTACTCCCATGGAGGAAGGTGCGCATGGTGACTGTTGTATTCAATCCCGATGCAATTTCTCTGTTTCATCAACACTCTGATAGTCCACAGATTACAGAATGCCTCCAGATGTGCATCGGAAACTACTCCTGGTCTTCCAGGGAACGATCAAAGCGTAGACTGTTTGAGACATTACTCACATTGAGGAAAGTGCGCATGGTGACTGTTGAATTTAATCCCGATGCAATTTCTGTGTTTCATCGACACTTTGAAGGTCCATAGTTTACAGAATGTCTCCAGTTGTGCATTGGAAACTACTACTGGTCTTCGAGGGAACGATCAATTCGTAGACTGTTTGAGACATTACTCCCATGGCGGAAAGTGCGCATAATGACTGTTATATTCAATCACGATGCAATTTCTGTGTTTCGTCAACACTTTGAAGGTCCACAGATTACAGAATGCCTCCAGATGTGCATCGGAAACTACTACTGGTCTTACAAAGATCGATCAATGCGTAGACTGTTTGAGAGATTACTCCCATGGAGGAAAGTGCGCATGGTGACTGTTGTATTCAATCCCGATGCAATTTCTGTATATCATCAACACTTTGAAAGTCCACAGATTACAGAATGCCACCAGATGTGCATCGGAAACTACTACAGGTCTTCCAGGGAACGATCAAAGCGTGGACTGTTTCAGACATTACTCCGATGGAGGAAAGTGCGGATGGTGACTGTTGTATTCAATCCCGATGCAATTACTGTGTTTCATCAACACTCTGATAGTCCACAGGTTACATAATGCCACCAGATGTGCATCGGAAAATACTACTGGTCTTCCTGGGAACGATGAAAGCGTAGACTGTTTGAGTCATATCTCTCATTGAGGAAAGTGTGCTTGGTGACTCTTGTATTAAATCGCGATGCAATTTCTGTGTTTCAACAACACTCTGATAGTCCACAGATTACTGAAAGCCTCCAGATGTGCATCGGTAACTACTACTGGTCTTCCAGATAACGATCAAGGCGTAGACTGTTTGAGACATTACTCCCATGGAGGAAGGTGCGCATGGTGACTGTTGTATTCAATCCCGATGCCATATCTGTGTTTCATCAACACTTTGATAGTGCACAGATTACAGAATGCCTCCAGATGTGCATCGGAAACTACTACTGGTCTTCCAGGGAACGATCAAAGCGTAGACTGTTTGAGACATTACTCCCGTGGAGAAAAGTGCGCATGGTGACTGTTGTTATCAATCCCCATGTCATTTCTGTGTTTCATCAACACTCTGATAGGCCACAGATTACGGATTGCCTCCAGATGTGCATCGGAAACTACTACTGGTCTTCCTGGGAACGATCAAAGAATTGACTGTTTGAGACATCACTCCCGTGGAGAAAAGTGCGCATGGTGACTGTTGTTATTAATCCCCATGCCATATCTGCGTTTCATCAACACTCTGATAGTCCACACATTACAGAATGCCACCAGATGTGCATCGGAAACTACTACTGGTCTTACAGGGATCGATCAATGCGTAGACTGTTTGAGGGATTACTCCCATGGAGGAAGGTGTGCATGGTGACTGTTGTATTCAATCCCGATGCAATATCTGTGTTTCATCAACACTCTGATAGTCCACAGATTACAGAATGCCTCCAGATGTGCATCGGAAACTACTACTGGTCTTCCAGGGAACGATCAAGGCGTAGACTGTTGGATTCATTACTCCCATGGAGGAAGGTGCGCATGGTGACTGTTGTATTCAATCCCGATGCAATTTCTCTGTTTCATCAACACTCTGATAGTCCACAGATTACAGAATGCCTCCAGATGTGCATCGGAAACTACTGCTGGTCTTCCAGGGAACGATCAAAGCGTAGACTGTTTGAGACATTACTCACATGGAGGAAAGTGCGCATGGTGACTGTTGAATTTAATCCCGATGCAATTTCTGTGTTTCATCGACACCTTGAAGGTCCACAGTTTACAGAATGCCTCCAGTTGTGCATTGGAAACTACTACTGGTCTTCGAGGGAACGATCAATTCGTAGACTGTTTGAGACATTACTCCCATGGCGGAAAGTGCGCATAATGACTGTTATATTCAATCACGATGCAATTTCTGTGTTTCGTCAACACTTTGAAGGTCCACAGATTACAGAATGCCTCCAGATGTGCATCGGAAACTACTACTGGTCTTACAAGGATCGATCAATGCGTAGACTGTTTGAGAGATTACTCCCATGGAGGAAAGTGCGCATGGTGACTGTTGTATTCAATCCCGATGCAATTTCTGTGTTTCATCAACACTTTGAAAGTCCACAGATTACAGAATGCCACCAGATGTGCATCGGAAACTACTACAGGTCTTCCAGGGAACGATCAAAGCGTGGACTGTTTCAGACATTACTCCCATGGAGGAAAGTGCGGATGGTGACTGTTGTATTCAATCCCGATGCAATTACTGTGTTTCATCAACACTCTGATAGTCCACAGGTTACATAATGCCACCAGATGTGCATCGGAAAATACTACTGGTCTTCCTGGGAACGATGAAAGCGTAGACTGTTTGAGTCATATCTCCCATGGAGGAAAGTGTGCATGGTGACTCTTGTATTAAATCGCGATGCAATTTCTGTGTTTCATCAACACTCTGATAGCCCACAGATTACAGAATGAATCCTGATGTGCATCGGAAAGTTTGAGACATTACTCCCATGGAGGTATGTGCGCAAGGTGACTGTTATATTCAATCCCGATGTAATTTCTGTGTTTCATCAACACTCTGATAGGCCACAGATTACAGATTGCCTCCAGATGTGCATCGGAAACTAATACTGGTCTTCCTGGGAACGATCAAAGAATTGACTGTTTGAGACATCACTCCCGTGGAGAAAAGTGCGCATGGTGACTGTTGTTATTAATCCCCATGCCATATCTGTGTTTCATCAACACTCTGATAGCCCACAGATTACAGAATGCCACCAGATGTGCATCGGAAACTACTACTGGTCTTCCAGGAAACGATGAAAGCGTTGACTGTTTGAGACATTACTCACATGGAGGAAAGTGCGCATGGTGACTGTTGTATTCAATCCCCATGCAATTTCTGTGTTTCATCAACACTCTGATAGCCCACAGATTACAGAATGCCTCCTGATGTGCATCGGAAAGTTTGAGACATTACTCCCATGGAGGTATGTGCGCAAGGTGACTGTTACATTCAATCCCGATGTAATTTCTGTGTTTCATCAACACTCTGATAGTCCACAGATTACAGAATGCCTCCAGATGTGCATCGGAAACTACTACTGGTCTTACAGGGATCGATCAATGTATAGACTGTTTGAGAGATTACTCCCATGGAGGAAAGTGCGCATTGTGAGTGTTGTATTCAATCCCGATGCAATTTCTGTGTTTCATCAACACTCTGATAGTCCACAGATTACAGAATGAAACCAGATGTGCATCGGAAACTACTACTGGTCTTCCAGGAAACGATGAAAGCGTTGACTGTTTGAGACATTACTCACATGGAGGAAAGTGCGCATGGTGACTGTTGTATTCAATCCCCATGCAATTTCTGTGTTTCATCAACACTCTGATAGCCCACAGATTACAGAATGCCTCCTGATGTGCATCGGAAAGTTTGAGACATTACTCCCATGGAGGTATGTGCGCAAGGTGACTGTTACATTCAATCCCGATGTAATTTCTGTGTTTCATCAACACTCTGATAGTCCACAGATTACAGAATGCCTCCAGATGTGCATCGGAAACTACTACTGGTCTTACAGGAATCGATCAATGTATAGACTGTTTGAGAGATTACTCCCATGGAGGAAAGTGCGCATTGTGAGTGTTGTATTCAATCCCGATGCAATTTCTGTGTTTCATCAACACTCTGATAGTCCACAGATTACAGAATGCCACCAGATGTGCATCGGTAACTACTACTGGTCTTGCAGGAAACGATAAAAGTGTAGACTGTTTGAGACATTACTCACATGAAGGAAAGTGCTCATGGTGACTGTTGTATTCAATCACGATGAAATTTCTGTGTTTCATCAACACTCTGATAGTCCACAGATTACAGAATGCCTCCAGATGTGCATCGGAAACTACTGCTGGTCTTCCAGGGAACGATCACAGCGTAGACTGTTTGAGACATTACTCACATGGAGGAAAGTGCGCATGGTGACTGTTGAATTTAATCCCGATGCAATTTCTGTGTTTCATCGACACCTTGAAGGTCCACAGTTTACAGAATGCCTCCAGTTGTGCATTGGAAACTACTACTGGTCTTCGAGGGAACGATCAATTCGTAGACTGTTTGAGACATTACTCCCATGGCGGAAAGTGCGCATAATGACTGTTATATTCAATCACGATGCAATTTCTGTGTTTCGTCAACACTTCGAAGGTCCACAGATTACAGAATGCCTCCAGATGTGCATCGGAAACTACTACTGGTCTTACAAGGATCGATCAATGCGTAGACTGTTTGAGAGATTACTCCCATGGAGGAAAGTGCGCATGGTGACTGTTGTATTCAATCCCGATGCAATTTCTGTGTTTCATCAACACTTTGAAAGTCCACAGATTACAGAATGCCACCAGATGTGCATCGGAAACTACTACAGGTCTTCCAGGGAACGATCAAAGCGTGGACTGTTTCAGACATTACTCCCATGGAGGAAAGTGCGGATGGTGACTGTTGTATTCAATCCCGATGCAATTACTGTGTTTCATCAACACTCTGATAGTCCACAGGTTACATAATGCCACCAGATGTGCATCGGAAAATACTACTGGTCTTCCTGGGAACGATGAAAGCGTAGACTGTTTGAGTCATATCTCCCATGGAGGAAAGTGTGCATGGTGACTCTTGTATTAAATCGCGATGCAATTTCTGTGTTTCATCAACACTCTGATAGCCCACAGATTACAGAATGCCTCCTGATGTGCATCGGAAAGTTTGAGACATTACTCCCATGGAGGTATGTGCGCAAGGTGACTGTTACATTCAATCCCGATGTAATTTCTGTGTTTCATCAACACTCTGATAGGCCACAGATTACAGATTGCCTCCAGATGTGCATCGGAAACTAATACTGGTCTTCCTGGGAACGATCAAAGAATTGACTGTTTGAGACATCACTCCCGTGGAGAAAAGTGCGCATGGTGACTGTTGTTATTAATCCCCATGCCATATCTGTGTTTCATCAACACTCTGATAGTCCACAGATTACAGAATGCCACCAAATGTGCATCGGAAACTACTACTGGTCTTCCAGGAAACGATCAAAGCGTAGACTGTTTGAGACATTACTCACATGGAGGAAAGTGCGCATGGTGACTGTTGTATTCAATCCCGATGCAATTTCTGTGTTTCATCAACAGTCTGATAGTCCCCAGATTACAGAATGCATCCAGATGTGCATCGTAAACTACTAGTGGTCTTACAGGGATCGATCAATGCGTAGACTGTTTGAGGGATTACTCCCATGGAGGAAGGTGTGCATGGTGACTGTTGTATTCAATCCCGATGCAATATCTGTGTTTCATCAACACTCTGATAGTCCACAGATTACAGAATGCCTCCAGATGTGCATCGGAAACTACTACTGGTCTTCCAGGGAACGATCAAGGCGTAGACTGTTGGATTCATTACTCCCATGGAGGAAGGTGCGCATGGTGTCTGTTGTATTCAATCCCGATGCAATTTCTCTGTTTCATCAACACTCTGATAGTCCACAGATTACAGAATGCCTCCAGATGTGCATCGGAAACTACTCCTGGTCTTCCAGGGAACGATCAAAGCGTAGACTGTTTGAGACATTACTCACATGGAGGAAAGTGCGCATGGTGACTGTTGAATTTAATCCCGATGCAATTTCTGTGTTTCATCGACACTTTGAAGGTCCATAGTTTACAGAATGTCTCCAGTTGTGCATTGGAAACTACTACTGGTCTTCGAGGGAACGATCAATTCGTAGACTGTTTGAGACATTACTCCCATGGCGGAAAGTGCGCATAATGACTGTTATATTCAATCACGATGCAATTTCTGTGTTTCGTCAACACTTTGAAGGTCCACAGATTACAGAATGCCTCCAGATGTGCATCGGAAACTACTACTGGTCTTACAAAGATCGATCAATGCGTAGACTGTTTGAGAGATTACTCCCATGGAGGAAAGTGCGCATGGTGACTGTTGTATTCAATCCCGATGCAATTTCTGTATATCATCAACACTTTGAAAGTCCACAGATTACAGAATGCCACAAGATGTGCATCGGAAACTACTACAGGTCTTCCAGGGAACGATCAAAGCGTGGACTGTTTCAGACATTACTCCCATGGAGGAAAGTGCGGATGGTGACTGTTGTATTCAATCCCGATGCAATTACTGTGTTTCATCAACACTCTGATAGTCCACAGGTTACATAATGCCACCAGATGTGCATCGGAAAATACTACTGGTCTTCCTGGGAACGATGAAAGCGTAGACTGTTTGAGTCATATCTCTCATTGAGGAAAGTGTGCTTGGTGACTCTTGTATTAAATCGCGATGCAATTTCTGTGTTTCAACAACACTCTGATAGTCCACAGATTACTGAATGCCTCCAGATGTGCATCGGTAACTACTACTGGTCTTCCAGATAACGATCAAGGCGTAGACTGTTTGAGACATTACTCCCATGGAGGAAGGTGCGCATGGTGACTGTTGTATTCAATCCCGATGCCATATCTGTGTTTCATCAACACTTTGATAGTCCACAGATTACAGAATGCCTCCAGATGTGCATCGGAAACTACTACTGGTCTTCCAGGGAACGATTAAAGCGTAGACTGTTTGAGACATTACTCCCGTGGAGAAAAGTGCGCATGGTGACTGTTGTTATCAATCCCCATGTCATTTCTGTGTTTCATCAACACTCTGATAGGCCACAGATTACGGATTGCCTCCAGATGTGCATCGGAAACTACTACTGGTCTTCCTGGGAACGATCAAAGAATTGACTGTTTGAGACATCACTCCCGTGGAGAAAAGTGCGCATGGTGACTGTTGTTATTAATCCCCATGCCATATCTGCGTTTCATCAACACTCTGATAGTCCACACATTACAGAATGCCACCAGATGTGCATCGGAAACTACTACTGGTCTTCCAGGAAACGATGAAAGCGTTGACTGTTTGAGACATTACTCACATGGAGGAAAGTGCGCATGGTGACTGTTGTATTCAATCCCGATGCAATTTCTGTGTTTCATCAACACTCTGATAGCCCACAGATTACAGAATGCCTCCTGATGTGCATCGGAAAGTTTGAGACATTACTCCCATGGAGGTATGTGCGCAAGGTGACTGTTACATTCAATCCCGAAGTAATTTCTGTGTTTCATCAACACTCTGATAGTCCACAGATTACAGAATGCCTCCAGATGAGCATTGGAAACTACTACTGGTCTTCCAGGGAACGATCAAACCGTAGACTGTTTGAGAGATTACTCCCATGGAGGAAAGTGCGCATGGTGACTGTTGTATTCAATCTCGATGCAATTTCTGTGTTTCATCAACACTCTGATAGTCCACAGATTACAGAATGCCTCCAGATGTGCATCGGAAACTACTACTGGCCTTACAGGGATCGATCAATGCGTAGACTGTTTGAGAGATTACTCCCATGGAGGAAGGTGCGCATGGTGACTGTTGTATTCAATCCCGATGCAATTTCTGTGTTTCATCAACACTCTGATAGTCCACAGATTACAGAATGCCTCCAGATGTGCATCGGAAACTACTACTGGTCTTCCAGGGAACGATCAAGGCGTAGACAGTTGGAGACATTACTCCCATGGAGGAAGGTGCGCATGGTGACTGTTGTATTCAATCCCGATGCAATTACTGTGTTTTATCAACACTCTGATAGTCCACAGATTACAGAATGCCTCCAGATGTGCATCGGAAACTACTACTGGTCTTCCAGGGAACGATCAAAGCATAGACTGTTTGAGACATTACTCACATGGAGGAAAGTGCGCATGGTGACTGTTGAATTTAATCCCGATGCAATTTCTGTGTTTCATCGACACTTTGAAGGTCCACAGTTTACAGAATGCGTCCAGTTGTGCATCGGAAACTACTACTGGTCTTCCAGGGAACGATCAAAGCGTAGACTGTTTGAGAGATTACTCCCATGGAGGAAAGTGCGCATGGTGACTGTTGTATTCAATCCCGATGCAATTCCTGTGTTTTATCAACACTCTGATAGTCCACAGATTACAGAATGCCTCCAGATGTGCATCGGAAACTACTACTGGTCTTTCTGGGAACGATCAAAGAATTGACTGTTTGAGACATTACTCCCATGGAGGAAAGTGCGCATGGTGTCTGTTGTATTCAATCCCGATGCAATTTCTGTGTTTCATCAACACTCTGATAGTCCACAGATTACATAATGCCACCAGATGTGCATCGGAAACTACTACTGGTCTTCCAGGGATCGATCAATGCGTAGACTGTTTGAGAGATTACTCCCATGGAGGAAAGTGCGCATGGTGACTGTTGTATTCAATCCCGATGCAATTTCTGTGTTTCATCAACACTCTGATAGTCCACAGATTACAGAATGCCTCCAGATGTGCATCGGAGACTACTACTGGTATTCCAGGGATCGATCAAGGCCCCCTCACCGCCGTCTGCTTCACGTCTTCTGTGCAGCGAGCTACCTTAATTTAAGTATTATCTGTTTTTTTCTTACTTGTCACTTCTTCTTCTGCGTGTTTTTGCTTTTAGGAAGCTTTAATAGTAGAGTGCTATTAAGTGTTCCATAGATCTCGTGTTTGTTTTGAATACAGTCAGGGAGAGTCCCTTTAGTCAGCCATAGTGCCAGTAGTGTCAGTGTCGCCCTAACCGCCGTCTGCTTCACGTCTTCTGTGCAGCGAGCTGCCTTAATTTAAGTATTATCTGTATTTTTCTTACTTGTCACTTGTTCCTCTGCGTGTTTTTGGTTTTAGGAAGCTTTAATAGTCGAGTGCTATTAAGTGTTCCATATATCTCGTGTTTGTTTTGAATACAGTCAGAGAGAGTCCCTTTAGTCAGCCATAGTGCCAGTAGTGTCAGTGTCGCCCTAGCCGCCGTCTGCTTCACGTCTGCTGTGCAGCGAGCTACCTTAATTTAAGTATTATCTGTATTTTTCTTACTTGTCACTTCTTCTTCTGCGTGTTTGTGCTTTTAGGAAGCTTTAATAGTAGAGTGCAAATTAAGTGTTCCATAGATCTCGTGTTTGTTTTGAATACAGTCAGAGAGTCCCTTTAGTCAGCCATAGTGCTAGTAGTGCTAGTAGTGCTAGTGTTTGTTTTCAATACCGTCCAGAGACAGGTAGTGCTATTTTCCTTGTTTCCACAAGAAGTGGTTAGCAATCACAGTTTAGTCAATAATCAACCGCCTTTAGTGAATTAGCAGTCTAGTTAAAAGCTGATTAACACTCTATAGTAAATTGATTTCTTAGGATGGCTAGGATGTGTGGCTGCTGTGTAAGGACGCAGGAGGAGCTGGCCACTCTTCGCGAACAGCTGAGCGTATTGATGGCCGCGGTCAGCCTTCTTCAGGCTGCTGCCTTGGAGTGTAGCGGCAGTGGGGAGTCTGGTGCGTCGCATGGTGCACCCCAGGTGTTAGATGCTTCACCCACTGTCCCTGCTGTCGAGACATCTTCGCGGGTACCGGGCGCGGTTGGGCCACCCTCTCCCCAAGGGGAGTGGCGGGTTCAGCGGCGTTCGCGGCGCACGAGGCGGAGGGTCAATGTGGAGGCTGGCCGTGTGGCATCGCCCGCTCTGCCTGTGAGTGGACATGTGGCTGCTCCTTCAGCAAGGTCCGAGCAGGCACACGGGGGGAGGGGTTTATTAGTTATTGGGAGTTCCAACGTTAGGCTGGTGATGGAGCCCCTTAGGGAAATAGCGGAAAGGTCGGGGAAGAAGGCCAGTGTTCACTCTGTCTGCTTGCCGGGGAGTCTCATCCGAGATGTGGAGGAGGCCCTACCGGCGGCGATAGAGAGCACTGGGTGCACCCGACTGCAAATTCTTGCTCATGTCGGCACCAATGACTCTTGCCGTCTGGGTTCAGAGGTCATCCTCAGTTCGTACAGGCGGTTGGCGGAGTTGGTGAAGGTGGAAAGCCTCGCTCGCGGGGTGGAATCAGAGCTAACAATTTGCTGTATCGTTCCGAGAACCGATCGCGGGCCTCTGGTTTGGAGCCGAGTGGAAGGCTTAAACCAGAGGCTCAGACGATTCTGCGGAGAGCTGGGGTGCAAATTTCTCGACCTCCGCTATCGGGTGGAGAAATGTAGGGTCCCCCTGAATAGGTCAGGCGTGCACTACACGATGGAAGCGGCTACGAGGGTAGCGGAGTACGTGTGGAGTGCACATGGGGTTTTTTTGGGTTAGAGAATTCCCTCCCTAGGCCCGACAAGACGCCTCCTGAGACGCGGCAAGGCAGGAGTAGGCAAAATGGAACAAGGAATAAGAATATTAATGTGCTAATAGTAAACTGCAGGAGCGTCTATAGAAAGGTCCCTGAACGGCTCTCATTAATAAACGGTCACAACGCCTAGGAACAGAAAGTTGGCTGAAACCAGACGTAAACAGTAATGAAATCCTAAACTCTGATTGGAATGTATACCGCAGAGATAGGCTGGACAGTGAAGGGGGAGGCGTGTTTATAGCGATAAGAAGTGCAATAGTAGCGAAGGAAATTCACGGAGATTCGAATTGTGAAATGATTTGGGTGAAGGTCACGGTTAAAGCAGGCTCAGACATGGTAATTGGATGTCTCTATAGGCCCCCGGGCTCAGCAGCTGTTGTGGCTCAGCACCTGAAGAATAATTTGGAAAATATTTCGAGTAGATTTCCCCACCATGTTATAGTTCTGGGTGGAGATTTTAATTTGCCGAATATAGACTGGGAGACTCAAACGTTCATAATGGGTGGCAGGGACAAAGAATCCAGTGAAATATTTTTAAGTGCTTTATCTGAAGACTACCTTGAGCAGTTAAACAGAAAACCGACTCGTGGCGATAATATATTAGACCTTCTGGTGACAAACAGACCCGAACTATTTGAATCAGTTAATGCAGAACAGGGAATCAGCGATCATAAAGCGGTTACTGCGTCGATGATTTCAGCCATAAATAGAAATATTAAAAAAGGTAGGAAGATTTTTCTGTTTAGCAAAAGTGACAAAAAGCAGATTACAGAGTACCTGACGGCTCAACACAAAAGTTTTGTCTCAAGTGCAGATAGTGTTGAGGATCAGTGGACAAAGTTCAAAACCATGGTACAATATGCGTTAGATGAGAATGTGCCAAGCAAGATCGTAAGAGATGGAAAAGAGCCACCGTGGTACAACAACCGAGTTAGAAAACTGCTGCGGAAGCAAAGGGAACTTCACAGCAAACATAAACATAGCCAAAGCCTTGCAGACAAACAAAAATTACGCGAAGCGAAATGTAGTGTGAGGAGGGCTATGCGAGAGGCTTGCAATGAATTCGAAAGTAAAGTTCTATGTACTGACTTGGCAGAAAATCCTAAGAAATTTTGGTCCTATGTCAAAGCGGTAGGTGGATCAAAACAAAATGTCCAGACACTCTGTGACCAAAATGGTACTGAAACAGAGGATGACAGACTAAAGGCCGAATTACTAAATGTCTTCTTCCAAAGCTGTTTCACGGAGGAATACTGCACTGTGCTTCCTTCTCTAGATTGTCGCACAGTTGACAAAATGGTCGATATCGAAGTAGACGACAGAGGGATAGAGAAACAATTAAAATCGCTCAAAAGAGGAAAGGCCGCTGGTCCTGATGGGATACCAGTTCGATTTTACACAGAGTACGCGAAGGAACTTGCCCCCCTTCTTGCAGCGGTGTACCGTAGGTCTCTAGAAGAGCGAAGCGTTCCAAAGGATTGGAAAAGGACACAGGTCATCCCCGTTCTCAAGAAGGGACGTCGAACAGATGTGCAGAACTATAGACCTATATCTCTAACGTCGATCAGTTGTAGAATTTTGGAACACGTATTATGTTCGAGTATAATGTCTTTTCTGGAGACTAGAAATCTACTCTGTAGGAATCAGCATGGGTTTCGAAAAAGACGATCGAGTGAAACCCAGCTCGCGCTATTCGTCCACGAGACTCAGAGGGCCTGAGACACGGGTTCACAGTAGATGCCGTGTTTCTTGACTTCCGCAAGGCGTTTGACACAGTTCCCCACGGTCGTTTAATGAACAAAGTAAGAGCATACGGACTATCAGATCAATTGAGTGATTGGATTGAGGTGTTCCTAGATAACAGAACGCAGCACGTCAATCTCAATGGAGATAAGTCTTCCGAAGTAAGAGTGATTTCAGGTGTGCCGCAGGGGAGTGTCATAGGACCGTTGCTATTCACAATCTACATAAATGACCTGGTGGATGACATCGGAAGTTCACTGAGGCTTTTTGCACATGATGCTGTGGTGTATCGAGAGGTTGCAACAATGGAAAATTGTACTGAAATGCAGGAGGATCTGCAGCGAATTGACACACGGTGCACGGAATGGCAATTGAATCTCAATGTAGCGAAGTGTAATGTGATGCGAATACATAGAAAGATAGGTCCCTTATCATTTAGCTACAAAACAGCAGGTCAGCAACTGGAAGCAGTTAATTGCATAAATTATCTGGGAGTACGCATTAGGAGTGATTTAAAATGGAATGATCATATAATGTTCATCGTCGGTAAAGCAGATGCCAGACTGAGATTCATTGGAAGAATCCTAAGGAAATGCAATCCGACAACAAAGGAAGTAGGTTACAGTACGCTTGTTCGCCCAGTGCTTGAATACTGCTCAGCAGTGTGGGATCCGCGCCGGGTAGGGTTGATGGAAGAGATAGAGAAGATCCAACGGAGAGCAGCGCGCTTCGTTACAGGATCATTTAGTAATTGCGAAAGCGTTACGGAGATGATAGATAAACTCCAGTGGAAGACTCTGCAGGAGAGACGCTCAGTAGCTCGGTACGGGCTTTTGTTAAAGTTTCGAGAACATACCTTCACCGAAGAGTCAAGCAGTATATTGCTCCCTCCTACGTATATCTCGCGAAGAGACCATGAGGATACAATCAGAGAGATTAGAGCCCACATAGAAGCATACCGACAATCCTTCTTTCCACGTACAATACGAGACTGGAGTAGAAGGGAGAACCGATAGAGGTACTCAGGGTACCCTCCGCCACACACCGTCAGGTGGCTTGCGGAGTACGGATGTAGAAGTAGATGTAGACTGTTTAAGACATTACTCCCATGGAGGAAGGTGCGCATGGTGACTGTTGTTATCAATCCCGATGCAATTTCTGTGTTTCAACAACACTCTGATAGTCCACAGATTACAGAATGCCTCCAGATGTGCATCGGAAACTACTACTGGTCTTCCAGAGAACGATCGAAGCGTAGACTGTTTGAGAGATTACTCCCATGGGGGAAAGTGCGCATGGTGACTGTTGTATTCAATCCCGATGCAATTTCTGTGTTTCATCAACACTCTGATAGTCCACAGATTACAGAATGCCTCCAGATGTGCATCGGAAACTACTACTGGTCTTCTAGGGAACGATCAAGGCCTAGACTGTTTGAGACATTACTCCCATGGAGGAAGGTGCGCATGGTGACTGTTGTATTCAATCCCGATGCAATTTCTGTGTTTCATCAACACTCTGATAGTCCACAGATTACAGAATGCCACCAGATGTGCATCGGAAACTACTACTGGTTTTCAGGGAACGATCAAAGCGTAGACATTTTGGGACATTACTCCCGTGGAGAAAAGTGCTCGTGGTGACTATTGTTATCAATCCCCATGCCATTTCTGTGTTTCATCAACACTCTGATAGTGCACAGATTACAGAATGCCTCCAGATGTGCATCGGAAACTACTACTGGTCTTCCAGGGAACGATCAAGGCCTAGACTGTTTGAGACATTACTCCCATGGAGGAAGGTGCGCATGGTGACTGTTGTATTCAATCCCGATGCAATTTCTGTGTTTCATCAACACTCTGATAGTCCACAGATTACAGAATGCCTCCAGATGTGCATCGGAAACTACTACTGGTTTTCAGGGAACGATCAAAGCGTAGACAGTTTGGGACATTACTCCCGTGGAGAAAAGTGCTCGTGGTGACTATTGTTATCAATCCCCATGCCATTTCTGTGTTTCATCCACAATCTATTAGTCCACAGATTACAGAATGCCTCCAGATGTGCATCGGAAACTACAACTGGTCTTACAGGGATCGATCAAAGCGTAGGCTGTTTGAGAGAATACTCCCATGGAGGAAAGTGCGGATGGTGACTGTTGTATTCAATCCCGATGCAATTTCTGTGTTTCATCAACACTCTGACAGTCCACAGATTACAGAATGCCTCCAGATGTGCATCGGAAACTACTACTGGTATTCCAGGGAACGATCAAGGCGTAGACTGTTTGAGCCATTACTCTCATGGAGGAAGGTGCGCATGGTGACTGATGTATTCAATCCCGATGCAATTTCTGTGTTTCGTCTACACTCTGATAGTCCACAGATTACAAAATGCCTCCAGATGTGTATCGGAAACGACTACTGGTCTTCCAGGGAACGATCAATGCGTAGACTGTTTGAGACATTACTCCCATGGAGGAAAGTGCGCATGGTGACTGTTGTATTCAATCCCGACGCAATTTCTGTGTTTCATCAACACTTTGAAGGTCCACAGATTACAGAATGCCTCCAGATGTGCATGGGAAACGACTACTGGTCTTCCAGGGAACGATCAATGCGTAGACTGTTTGAGACATTACTCCCATGGAGGAAAGTGCGCATGGTGACTGTTGTATTTAATCCCGATGCAATTTCTGTGTTTCATCGACACTTTGAAGGTCCACAGAGTACAGAATGCCTCCAGATGTGCATCGGAAACTACTACTGGTCTTCCAGGGAACGATCAAAGCGTAGACTGTTTGAGACATTACTCCCGTGGAGAAAAGTGCGCATGGTGGCTGTTGTTATCAATCCCCATGCCATTTCTGTGTTTCATCAACACTCTGATAGTCCACAGATTACAGAATGCCACCAGATATGAATCTGAAAGTACTCCTGGTCTTGAAGGGAACGATCAGAGCGTAGACTGTTTGAGACATTACTATGAGGGAGGAAAGTGCGCATGGTGACTGTTGTATTCAAACCCGATGCAATTTCTGTGTTTCATCAACACTCTGATAGTCCACAGATTACAGATTGCCTCCAGATGTGAATCGGAAACTACTACTGGTCTTCCTGGGAACAATCAAAGAATTGACTGTTTGAGACATTACTCCTATGGAGGAAAGTGCGCATGGTGGCTGTTGTATTTAATCCCGATGCAATTTCTGTGTTTCATCGACACTTTGAAGGTCTGCGGTTTACAGAATGCCTCCAGATGTGCATCGGAAACTACTACTGGTCTTCCAGGGAACGATCAAAGCGTAGACTGGTTGATACATTACTCCCGTGGAGGAAAGTGCTCATGGTGACTGTTGTATTCAATCGCGATGCTATTTCTATGTTTCATCAACACTCTGATAGTCCACAGATTACACATTGCCTCCAGATGTGCATCGGAAACTACTACTGGTCTTCCAGGGAACGATCAAGGCGTAGACTGTTTGAGACATTACTCCCATGGAGGAAAGTGCGCATGGTCACAGTTGTATTCAATCCCGATGCAATGTCTGTGTTTCATCAACACTCTGATTGTCCACAGATTACAGAATGCCTCCAGATGTGCATCGGAAACTACTTCTGGTCTTCCAGGGAGCGATCAAGTCCTAGACTGTTTGAGACATTACTCCCATGGAGGAAGGTGCGCATGGTGACTGTTGTATTCTATCCCGATGCAATTTCTGTGTTTCATCAACACTCTGATAGTCCACAGATTACAGAATGCCTCCAGATGTGCATCGGAAACTACTACTGGTCTTACAGGGATCGATGAATGCGTAGACTGTTTGAGACATTACTCCCATGGAGGAAAGTGCGCATGGTGACTGTTGTATTCAATCCCGATGCAATTTCTGTGTTTCATCAACACTCTGATAGTCCACAGATTACAGAATGCCTCCAGATGTGCATCGGAAACTACTACTGGTCGTCCAATGAACGTTCAAGGCGTAGGCTGTTTGAGACATTACTCCCATGGAGGAAGCTGCGCATGGTGACTGATGTATTCAATCCCGATGCAATTTCTGTGTTTCGTCAACACTCTGATAGTCCACAGATTACAGAATGCCTCCAGATGTGCATCGGAAACGACTACTGGTCTTCCAGGGAATGATCAATGCGTAGATTGTTTAAAACATTACTATGATGGAGGAAAGTGCGCATGGTGAATGTTGTATTCAAACCCGATGCAATTTCTGTGTTTCATCAACACTCTGATACTCCACAGACTACAGAATGCCACCAGATGTGCATCGGAAACTACTACTGGTCATCCAGGGAACGATCAAAGCGTAGACTGTTTGAGAATTACTCCCATGGAGGAAAGTGCGCATGGTGACTCTTGTATTCAATCCCGATGGAATTTCTGTGTTTCATCAACGCTCTGATAGTCCACAGATTACAGAATGATACCAGATGTGTATCGGAAACTACTACTGGTCTTCCTGGGAACGATGAAAGCGTAGACTGTTTGAGACATTACTCCCATGGAGGCAAGTGCGCATGGTGACTCTTGTATTAAATCGCGATGCAATTTCTGTGTTTCAACAACACTCTGATAGTCCACAGATTACAGAATGGCTCCAGATGTGCATCGGAAACTACTACTGGCCTTCAAGGGACGATCAAGACGTAGACTGTTTGAGACATTACTCCCATGGAGGAAGGAGGCATGGTGACTGTTGTATTAAATGCCGATGCAATTTCTGTTTTTCATTAAAACACAGATACACCACAGATTACGGAATGCCTCCAGATGTTCATCGAAAACTGCTACTGGTCTTCCAGGGAACGATCAAGGCTTAGACTGTTTGAGACATTACTCCCATGGAGGAAGGTCCGCATGGTGACTGTTGTATTCAATGCCGATGCAATTTCTGTGTTTCATCAACACTTTGAAGGTCCACAGATTAC
This sequence comes from Schistocerca gregaria, assembly GCF_023897955.1. Lineage (NCBI taxonomy): Eukaryota > Metazoa > Arthropoda > Insecta > Orthoptera > Acrididae > Schistocerca > Schistocerca gregaria. Next base: position 10,543,059 of record NC_064927.1, read on the forward strand.
AGAATGCCTCCAGATGTGAATCGAAACTACTACTTGTCTTCCAGGGCACGATCAAAGCTTAGACTGTGTCAGACATTACTCTCATGGAGGAAAGTGCGCATGGTGACTGTTGCATTCAATCCCGATGCAATTTCTGTGTTTCATCAATACTCTGATAGTCCACAGATTACAGATTGTCTCCAGATGTGCATCGGAAACTATCACTGGTCTTCCTGGGAACGATCAAGGCGTAGACTGTTTGAGACATTATTCCCATGGCGGACGGTGCGCATGGTGACTGTTGTATTCAATCCCGATGCAATTTCTGTTTTTCATCAACACCCAGAGAGACCACAGATTACGGAATGCCTCCAGATGCGCATCGGAAACTACTACTGGACTTCCAGGGAACGATCAAGGCGTAGACTGTTTGAGACATTACTCCCATATAGGAAGGTGCGCATGGTGACTGTTGTATTCAATGCCGATGCAATTTCTGTTTTTCATCAACACCCAGATAGACCACAGATTACGGAATGCTTCCAGATGTGCATCGGAAACTACTACTGGTCTGCCAGGGAACGATCAAGGCGAATACTGTTTGAGACATTGCTCCCATGGAGGAAGTTGCGCATGGTGACTGTTGTATTCAATGCCGATGCAATTTCTGTGTTTCATCAACACTTTGAAGGTCCACAGATTACAGAATGCCTCCAGTTGTGAATCGCAACTGCTACTGGTCTTCCAGGGAACGATCAAAGTTAGACTGTTTCAGATATTACTACCATGTAGGAAAGTGCGCATGGTTACTGTTGTATTCAATCCCGATGTAATTTCTGGGTTTCATCAACACTCTGATAGTCCACAGATTACAGAATGCCACCAGATGTGCATCGGAAACTACTACTGGTCTTCCAGGGAACGATCAAGGAGTAGGCTGTTTCAGACATTACTCCCATGGAGGAAGCTGCGCATGGTGACTGATGTATTCAATCCCGATGCAATTTCTGTGTTTCGTCAACACTCTGATAGTCCACAGATTACAGAATGCCTCCAGATGTGCATCGGAAACGACTACTGGTCTTCCAGGGAACGATCAATGCGTAGACTGTTTGAGACATTACTATGATGGAGGAAAGTGCGCATGGTGACTGTGTTATTCAATCCCGATGCAATTTCTGTTTTTCATCAACACTCTGATACTCCACAGACTACAGAATGCCACCAGATGTGCATCGGAAACTACTACAGGTCATCCAGGGAACGATCAAAGCGTAGACTGTTTGAGAATTACTCCCATGGAGGAAAGTGGGCATGGTGATTGTTGTATTCAATCCCGATGGAATTTCTGTGTTTCATCAACTCTCTGATAGTCCACAGATTACAGAATGATACCAGATGTGCATCGGAAACTACTACTGGTCTTCCAGGGAACGATCAAAGCGTGGACTGTTTCAGACATTACTCCCATGGAGAGAAGTGCGGATGGTGACTGTTGTATTCAATCGCGATGCAATTTCTGTGTTTCATCAACACTCTGATAGTCAACAGATTACAGAATGCCACGAGATGTGCATCGGAAACTACTACTGGTCTTCCTGGGAACGATGAAAGCGTAGACTGTTTGAGACATTACTCCCATGGAGGAAAGTGCGCATGGTGACTCTTGTATTAAATCGCGATGAAATTTCTGTGTTTCAACAACACTCTGATAGTCCTCAGATTACAGAATGCCTCCAGATGTGCATCGGAAACTACTACTGGCCTTCAAGGGAACGATCAAGGCGTAGACTGTTTGAGACATTGCTCCCATGGAGGAAGGTGCCCATGGTGACTGTTGTATTCAATGCCGATGCAATTTCTGTTTTTCATCAAAACCCAGATACACCACAGATCACGGAATGCCTCCAGATGTTCATCGAAAACTGCTACTGGTCTTCCAGGGAACGATCAAGGCGTAGACTGTTTGAGACATTACTCCCATGGAGGCAGGTGCGCATGGTGACTGTTGTATTCAATGCCGATGCAATTTCTGTGTTTCATCAACACTTTGAAGGTCCATAGATTACAGAATGCCTCCAGTTGTGAATCGCAACTGCTACTGGTCTTCCAGGGAAGGATCAAAGCTTAGACTGTTTCAGACATTACTCCCATGTAGGAAAGTGCGCATAGTGACTGTTGTATTCAATCCCGATGTAATTTCTGTGTTTTATCAACACTCTGATAGTCCACAGATTAGAGAAATTCTCCAGATGTGCATCGGAAACTACTACTGGTCTTCCTAGGAACGATCAAATCATAGACTGTTTCAGGCATTACTCCCATGGAGGAAAGTGCGCATGGTGACTGTTGTATGCAAACCCGATGCAATTTCTGAGTTTCATCAATAATCTGATAGTCCACAGATTACAGAATGCCACCAGATGTGCATCGGAAACTACAACTGGTCTTCCAGGGAACGATCAAAGCGTAGACTGTTTGAGTCATTACTCCCGTGGAGGAAAGTGCGAATGGTGACTTTTGTATTCAATCCCGATGGAAGTTCTGTGTTTCATCAACACTCTGATAGTCCACAGGTTACAGAATGCTTGCAGATGTGCATCAGAAACTACTACTGGTCTTCCAGGGAACGATCAAAGCGTAGACTGTTTGAGACATTACTCCCATGGAGGAAAGTGCGCATGGTGACTGTTGTATCCAAAAACGATGTAATTTCTGGGTTTCATCAACACTCTGATAGTCCACAGATTACAGAATGCCACCAGATGTGCATCGGAAACTACTACTGGTCTTCGAGGGACCGATCAATGCGTAGACTGTTTGAGAATCACTCGTATGGAAGAAAGTGCGCATGGTGACTATTGTATTGAATCCCGATGGAATTTCTGTGCTTCATAAACACTCTGATAGTCCACAGATTACAGAATGCCACCATATGTGCATCGGAAACTACTACTGGACTTCCAGGAAACGATCAAATCGTAGACTGTTTGAGAATCACTCCTATGGAGGAAAGTGCGCATGGTGACTGTTGTATTCAATCCCGATGGAATTTCTGTGTTTCATCAACACTGTGATAGTCCACAGATTACAGAATGCCTCAGATGTGCATGGAAAACTACTACTGGTGTTCCAGGGAAATATCAAAGCGAAGACTGTTTGAGACATTGCTCCCATGGAGGAAGGTGCGCATGGTGACTGTTGTATTCAATGCCGATGCAATTCCTGTGTTTCATCAACACTTTGAAGGTCCATAGATTACTGAATGCCTTCAGATGTGAATCGAAACTAGTACTGGTCTTCCAGGGAACGATCAAAGCGTAGACTGTGTCAGACATTTCTCTCATGGAGGAAAGTGCGCATGGTGACTGTTGTCTTCAATCCCGATGCAATTTCTGTGTTTCATCAATACTCTGGTAGACCACTGATTACAGATTGTCTCCAGATGTGCATTGGAAACTACCACTGGTCTCCCTGGGAACGATCAAGGCGTAGACTGTTTGAGACATTACTCCCATGGAGGACGGTGCGCATGGTGACTGTTGTATTCAATCCCGATGCAATTTCTGTTTTTCATCAACACCCAGACAGACCACAGATTATGGAATGCCTCCAGATGTGCATCGGAAACTACTACTGGACTTCCAGTGAACGATCAAGGCCTAGACTGTTTGAGACATTACTCCCATATAGGAAGGTGCGCATGGTGACTGTTGTATTCAGTGCCGATGCAATTTCTGTTTTTCATCAACACACAGATAGACCACAGATTACGGAATGCCTCCAGATGTGCAGCGGAAACTACTACTGGTCTGCCAGGGAACGATCAAGGCGAATACTGTTTGAGACATTACTCCCATGGAGGAAGGTGCGCATGGTGACTGTCGTATTCAATGCCGATGCAATTTCTGTGTTTCATCAACACTTTGAAGGTCCGTAGATTACAGAATGCCTCCAGTTGTGAATCGCAACTGCTACTGGTCTTCCAGGGAGCGATCAAAGCTCAGACTGTTTCAGACATTACTCCCATGTAGGAAAGTGCGCATGGTGACTGTTGTATGCAAACCCGATGCAATTTCTGAGTTTCATCAACACTCTGATAGTCCACAGATTACAGAATGCCACCAGATGTGCATCGGAAACTACAACTGGTCTTCCAAGGAACGATCAAAGCGTAGACTGTTTGAGAATCACTACCATGGAGGAAAGTGCGCATGGTGACTGTTGTATTCAATCCCGATGGAATTTCTGTGCTTCATCAACGCTCTGATAGTCCACAGATTACAGAATGCAACCATATGTGCATCGGAAACTACTACTGGACTTCCAGGAAACGATCAAAGCGTAGACTGTTTGAGAATCACTCCTATGGAGGAAAGTGCGCATGGTGACTGTTGTATTCAATGCCGATGCAATTTCTGTGTTTCATCAACACTTTGAAGGTCCATAGATTACTGAATGCCTCCAGATGTGAATCGAAACTAGTACAGGTCTTCCAGGGAACGATCAAAGCTTAGACTGTGTCAGACATTTCTCTCATGGAGGAAAGTGCGCATGGTGACTGTTGTCTTTAATCCCGATGCAATTTCTGTGTTTCATCAATACTCTGATAGACCACTGATTACAGATTGTCTCCAGATGTGCATTGGAAACTACCACTGGTCTCCCTGGGAACGATCAAGGCGTAGACTGTTTGAGACATTACTCCCATGGAGGACGGTGCGCATGGTGACTGTTGTATTCAATCCCGATGCAATTTCTGTTTTTCATCAACACCCAGACAGACCACAGATTATGGAATGCCTCCAGATGTGCATCGGAAACTACTACTGGACTTCCAGGGAACGATCAAGGCCTAGACTGTTTGAGACATTACTCCCATATAGGAAGGTGCGCATGGTGACCGTTGTATTCAATGCCGATGCAATTTCTGTGTTTCATCAACACTTTGAAGGTCCATAGATTACAGAATGCCTCCAGTTGTGAATCGCAACTGCTACTGGTCTTCCAGGGAACGATCAAAGCTTAGACTGTTTCAGACAATACTCCCATGGAGGCAAGTACGCATGGTGACTAGTGTATTCAATCCCGATGCAATTTCTGTGTTTCATCAACACTCGGATAGTCCACAGATTACAGATTGTCTCCAGATGTGCATCGGAAACTACTACTTGTCTTCCTGGGAAAGATCAAAGCTTAGACTGTTTCAGACAATACTCCCATGGAGGCAAGTACGCATGGTGACTAGTGTATTCAATCCCGATGCAATTTCTGTGTTTCAACAACACTCTGATAGGCCACAGGTTACAGAATGCTTCCAGATGTGCATCGGAAACTACTACTGGTCTGCCAGGGATCGATCAGGGCGTAGACTGTTTGAGACATTACTCCCATGGATGAAGGTGCGCTTGGTGACTGTTGTATTCAATGACGATGCAATTTCTAAGTTTCATCAACACCCTGATAGTCCACAGATTACAGAATGCCTCCAGATGTGCATCGGAAACTACTACTGGTCTTCCAGGGAACGATCAATGCGTAGACTGTTTGAGACATTACTCCCATGGAGGAATGTGCGCATGCTGACTGTTGTATGCAAACCCGATGCAATTTCTGTGTTTCATCGACACTCTGATAGTCCACAGATTACAGAATGCCACCAGATGTCCTTCGGAAACTACAACTGGTCTTATAGGGAACGATCAAAGCGTACACTATTTGAGAATCACTCCCATGGAGCAAAGTGTGCATGGTGACTGTTGTATTCAATCCCGATGGAATATCTGTGTTTCATCAACACTCTGATAGTCCACACATTACAGAATGCCTCCAGATGTGCATCGGAAACTACTACTGGTTTTCCACTGAACGTTAAAAGCGTAGACTGTTTGAGACATTACTCCCATGGAGGAAAGTGCGCATGGTGACTGTTGTATGCAAACCCGATGTAATTTCTGCGTTTCATCAACACTCTGATAGTCCACAGATTACAGAATGCCACCAGATATGCATCGGAAACTACTACTGGTCTTCCAGGGAACGATCAATTCGTAGACTCTTTGAGAATCACTCCCATGGAGGAAAGTGCGCATGGTGTCTGTTGTATTCAATCCCGATGGAATTTCTGTGTTTCATCAACACTCTGATAGTCTACAGACTAGAGAATGCCTCCAGATGTGCATCGAAAACTACTACTGGTCTTCCAGGGAACAATTATAGCGTACACTGTTTGAGACATTACTCCCATAGAGGAAGGTGCGCGTTCTGACTGTTGTATTCAATGCCGATGCAATTTCTGTGTTTCATCAACACTTTGAAGGTCCACAGATAACAGAATGCCTCCAGATGTGAATCGAAACTACTACTGGTCTACCAGGGAACGATCAAAGCTTAGACTGTTTCAGACATTACTCCCATGGAGGCAAGTGCGCATGGTGACTGTTGTATTCAATCCCAATGGAATTTCTGAGTTTCATCAACACTCTGATAGTCTACAGATAACAGAATGCCTCCAGATGTGCATCGGAAACTACTACTGGTCTTCCTGGGAACGATGAAAGCGTATACTGTTTGAGTCATTACTCCCATGGAGTAAAGTGCGCATGGTGACCCTTGCATTAAATCGCGATGCAATTTCTGTGTTTCAACAACACTCTGATAGTCCACAGATTACAGAATGCTTCCAGATGTGCATCGGAAACTACTACTGGTCTTTCAGGGATCGATCAAGGCGTAGACTCTTTGAGACATTACTCCCATGGATGAAGGTGCGCATGGTGACTGTTGAATTAAATGACGATGAAATTTCTATTTTTCATCAACACCCAGATAGATCTCAGATTTCGGAATGCCTCCAGATGTGCATCGGAAACTACTACTGGTCTTCCAGGAACGATCAAGGCGTAGATTGTTTGAGACATTACTCCCATGGAGGAAGGTGCGCATGGCGACTGTTGTATACAATGCCGATGCAATTTCTGTGTTTCATCAACATTTGAGGTTCCACAGATTACAGAATGCCTCCAGATGTGAATCTAAACTACTGCTGGTCTTAGTAGGAACGATCAAAGCTTAGACAGTTTCAGACATTAATGCCATGGATGAAAGTGCGTTTAGTGACTGTTGTATTCAATCCCGATGCAATTTCTGTGTTTCATCAACACTCTGATAGTCCACAGATTACAGAATGCCTCCAGATGTGCATCGGAAACTACTACTGGTCTTCCAGGGAACGATCAAAGCGTAGACTGTTTGAGACATTACTCCCATGGAGGAAAGTGCGCATGGTGACTGTTGTATGCAAGCCCGATGAAATTTCAGCGTTTCATCAACACTCTGATAGTCCACAGATTACAGAATGCCACCAGATGTGCATCGGAAACTACTACTGGTCTTCGAGGGAACGATCAAAACGTAGGCTGTTTGAGAATCACTCCCATGGAGGGAAGTGCGCATGGTGACTGTTGTATTCAATCCCGATTGAATTTCTGTGTTTCATCAACACTCTGATAGTCCACAGATAACAGAATGCCACCAGATGTGCATCGGAAACTACTACTGGTCTTCCACGGAACGATCAAAGTGTAGACTGTTTGAGAATCACTCCCATGGAGGAAAGTGCGCATGGTGTCTGTTGTATTCAATCCCGATGGAATTTCTGTGTTTCATCAACACTCTGATAGTCCACAGACTAGAGAATGCCTCCAGATGTGCATCGAAAACTACTACAGGTCTTCCAGGGAACGATTAAAGCGTACACTGTTTGAGGCACTACTCCCATGGAGGAGGGTGCGCGTGGTGACTGTTGTATTCAATGCCGATGTAATTTCTGTTTTTCATCAACACTTTGAAGGTCCACAGATTACAGAATGCCTCCAGATGTCAATCAAAACTACTATTGGTCTTCCAGGGAACGATCAAAGCTTAGACTGTTTCGGACATTACAACCATGGAGGAAAGTACGCATGGTGACTCTTGTATTAAATCGCGATGCAATTTCTGTGTTTCAACAAAACTCTGATAGTCCACAGATTACAGAATGCCTCCAGATGTGCATCGGAAACTACTACTGGTCTTCCAGGGAACGTTCAAGTCGTAGACTGTTTGAGACATTACTCGAATGGAGGAAAGTGCGCATGGTGACTGTTGAATTTAATCCCGATGCAATTTCTGTTTTTTATCAACACCCAGATAGACCACAGATTACGGAATGCTTCCAGATGTGCATCGGAAACTACTACTGGTCTTCCAGGGAACGATCAAGGCGTAGACTGTTTGAGACATTACTCCCATGGAGGAAGGTGCGCATGTCGACTGTTGTATTCAAAGCCGATGCAATTTCTGTGTTTCATCAACATTTGAAGGTCCACAGATTACAGAATGCCTCCAGATGTGAATCTAAACTATTGCTGGTCTTCCAGGGAAGGATCAAAGCTTGTACTGTTTCAGACATTACTCCCATGGAGGAAAGTTCATTTGGTGACTGTTGTATTCAATCCCGATGCAATTTCTGTGTTTCATCAACACTTTGAAGGTCCACAGATTACAGAATGCCTCCAGATGTGCGTCGGAAACTATTGCTGGTCTTCCAGGGAACGATCAAAGCATAGACTGTTTCAGACATTACTCCCATGGAGGAAAGAGCGGATGGTGGCTGTTGTATCCACTCCCGATGCAATTTCTGTGTTTCATCAACATTTGAAGGTCTACAGATTACAGAATGCCTCCAGATGTGCAGCGGAAACTACTACTGGTCTGCCAGGGAACGATCAAGGCGAATACTGTTTGAGACATTACTCCCATGGAGGAAGGTGCGCATGGTGACTGTCGTATTCAATGCCGATGCAATTTCTGTGTTTCATCAACACTTTGAAGGTCCGTAGATTACAGAATGCCTCCAGTTGTGAATCGCAACTGCTACTGGTCTTCCAGGGAACGATCAAAGCTCAGACTGTTTCAGACATTACTCCCATGTAGGAAAGTGCGCATGGTGACTGTTGTATGCAAACCCGATGCAATTTCTGAGTTTCATCAACACTCTGATAGTCCACAGATTACAGAATGCCACCAGATGTGCATCGGAAACTACAACTGGTCTTCCAAGGAACGATCAAAGCGTAGACTGTTTGAGAATCACTACCATGGAGGAAAGTGCGCATGGTGACTGTTGTATTCAATCCCGATGGAATTTCTGTGCTTCATCAACGCTCTGATAGTCCACAGATTACAGAATGCAACCATATGTGCATCGGAAACTACTACTGGACTTCCAGGAAACGATCAAAGCGTAGACTGTTTGAGAATCACTCCTATGGAGGAAAGTGCGCATGGTGACTGTTGTATTCAATGCCGATGCAATTTCTGTGTTTCATCAACACTTTGAAGGTCCATAGATTACTGAATGCCTCCAGATGTGAATCGAAACTAGTACAGGTCTTCCAGGGAACGATCAAAGCTTAGACTGTGTCAGACATTTCTCTCATGGAGGAAAGTGCGCATGGTGACTGTTGTCTTCAATCCCGATGCAATTTCTGTGTTTCATCAACACTTTGAAGGTCCACAGATAACAGAATGCCTCCAGATGTGAATCGAAACTACTACTGGTCTACCAGGGAACGATCAAAGCTTAGACTGTTTCAGACATTACTCCCATGGAGGCAAGTGCGCATGGTGACTGTTGTATTCAATCCCAATGGAATTTCTGAGTTTCATCAACACTCTGATAGTCTACAGATAACAGAATGCCTCCAGATGTGCATCGGAAACTACTACTGGTCTTCCTGGGAACGATGAAAGCGTATACTGTTTGAGTCATTACTCCCATGGAGTAAAGTGCGCATGGTGACCCTTGCATTAAATCGCGATGCAATTTCTGTGTTTCAACAACACTCTGATAGTCCACAGATTACAGAATGCTTCCAGATGTGCATCGGAAACTACTACTGGTCTTTCAGGGATCGATCAAGGCGTAGACTCTTTGAGACATTACTCCCATGGATGAAGGTGCGCATGGTGACTGTTGAATTAAATGACGATGAAATTTCTATTTTTCATCAACACCCAGATAGATCTCAGATTTCGGAATGCCTCCAGATGTGCATCGGAAACTACTACTGGTCTTCCAGGAACGATCAAGGCGTAGATTGTTTGAGACATTACTCCCATGGAGGAAGGTGCGCATGGCGACTGTTGTATACAATGCCGATGCAATTTCTGTGTTTCATCAACATTTGAGGTTCCACAGATTACAGAATGCCTCCAGATGTGAATCTAAACTACTGCTGGTCTTAGTAGGAACGATCAAAGCTTAGACAGTTTCAGACATTAATGCCATGGATGAAAGTGCGTTTAGTGACTGTTGTATTCAATCCCGATGCAATTTCTGTGTTTCATCAACACTCTGATAGTCCACAGATTACAGAATGCCTCCAGATGTGCATCGGAAACTACTACTGGTCTTCCAGGGAACGATCAAAGCGTAGACTGTTTGAGACATTACTCCCATGGAGGAAAGTGCGCATGGTGACTGTTGTATGCAAGCCCGATGAAATTTCAGCGTTTCATCAACACTCTGATAGTCCACAGATTACAGAATGCCACCAGATGTGCATCGGAAACTACTACTGGTCTTCGAGGGAACGATCAAAACGTAGGCTGTTTGAGAATCACTCCCATGGAGGGAAGTGCGCATGGTGACTGTTGTATTCAATCCCGATTGAATTTCTGTGTTTCATCAACACTCTGATAGTCCACAGATAACAGAATGCCACCAGATGTGCATCGGAAACTACTACTGGTCTTCCACGGAACGATCAAAGTGTAGACTGTTTGAGAATCACTCCCATGGAGGAAAGTGCGCATGGTGTCTGTTGTATTCAATCCCGATGGAATTTCTGTGTTTCATCAACACTCTGATAGTCCACAGACTAGAGAATGCCTCCAGATGTGCATCGAAAACTACTACAGGTCTTCCAGGGAACGATTAAAGCGTACACTGTTTGAGGCACTACTCCCATGGAGGAGGGTGCGCGTGGTGACTGTTGTATTCAATGCCGATGTAATTTCTGTTTTTCATCAACACTTTGAAGGTCCACAGATTACAGAATGCCTCCAGATGTCAATCAAAACTACTATTGGTCTTCCAGGGAACGATCAAAGCTTAGACTGTTTCGGACATTACAACCATGGAGGAAAGTACGCATGGTGACTCTTGTATTAAATCGCGATGCAATTTCTGTGTTTCAACAAAACTCTGATAGTCCACAGATTACAGAATGCCTCCAGATGTGCATCGGAAACTACTACTGGTCTTCCAGGGAACGTTCAAGTCGTAGACTGTTTGAGACATTACTCGAATGGAGGAAAGTGCGCATGGTGACTGTTGAATTTAATCCCGATGCAATTTCTGTTTTTTATCAACACCCAGATAGACCACAGATTACGGAATGCTTCCAGATGTGCATCGGAAACTACTACTGGTCTTCCAGGGAACGATCAAGGCGTAGACTGTTTGAGACATTACTCCCATGGAGGAAGGTGCGCATGTCGACTGTTGTATTCAAAGCCGATGCAATTTCTGTGTTTCATCAACATTTGAAGGTCCACAGATTACAGAATGCCTCCAGATGTGAATCTAAACTATTGCTGGTCTTCCAGGGAAGGATCAAAGCTTGTACTGTTTCAGACATTACTCCCATGGAGGAAAGTTCATTTGGTGACTGTTGTATTCAATCCCGATGCAATTTCTGTGTTTCATCAACACTTTGAAGGTCCACAGATTACAGAATGCCTCCAGATGTGCGTCGGAAACTATTGCTGGTCTTCCAGGGAACGATCAAAGCATAGACTGTTTCAGACATTACTCCCATGGAGGAAAGAGCGGATGGTGGCTGTTGTATCCACTCCCGATGCAATTTCTGTGTTTCATCAACATTTGAAGGTCCACAGATTACAGAATGCCTCCAGATGTCAATCAAAACTACTATTGGTCTTCCAGGGAACGATCAAAGCTTAGACTGTTTCGGACATTACAACCATGGAGGAAAGTACGCATGGTGACTCTTGTATTAAATCGCGATGCAATTTCTGTGTTTCAACAAAACTCTGATAGTCCACAGATTACAGAATGCCTCCAGATGAGCATCGGAAACTACTACTGGTCTTCCAGGGAACGTTCAAGTCGTAGACTGTTTGAGACATTACTCGAATGGATGAAGGTGCACATGGTGACTGTTGTATTCAATGACGATGCAATTTCTGTTTTTTATCAACACCCAGATAGACCACAGATTACGGAATGCTTCCAGATGTGCATCGGAAACTACTACTGGTCTTCCAGGGAACGATCAAGGCGTAGACTGTTTGAGACATTACTCCCATGGAGGAAGGTGCGCATGTCGACCGTTGTATTCAAAGCCGATGCAATTTCTGTGTTTCATCAACATTTGAAGGTCCACAGATTACAGAATGCCTCCAGATGTGAATCTAAACTATTGCTGGTCTTCCAGGGAAGGATCAAAGCTTGTACTGTTTCAGACATTACTCCCATGGAGGAAAGTTCATTTGGTGACTGTTGTATTCAATCCCGATGCAATTTCTGTGTTTCATCAACACTTTGATGGTCCACAGATTACAGAATGCCTCCAGATGTGCGTCGGAAACTATTGCTGGTCTTCCAGGGAACGATCAAAGCATAGACTGTTTCAGACATTACTCCCATGGAGGAAAGAGCGGATGGTGGCTGTTGTATCCACTCCCGATGCAATTTCTGTGTTTCATCAACATTTGAAGGTCCACAGATTACAGAATGCCTCCAGATGTGCATCTAAACTATTGCTGGTCTTCCAGGGAAGGATCAAAGCTTGTACTGTTTCAGACATTACTCCCGTGGAGGAAGTGCGCATGGTGACTGTTGTATTCAATCGCGATGCAATTCCTGTGTTCCATCAACACTGTGATAGTCCACAGATTACGGATTGCCTCCTGATATGCACTGGAAACTACTACTGGTCTTCCTGGGAACGATCACAGAATTGAATGTTTGAGACATTACTCCCATGGAGGAAAGTGCGCATTGTGACTGTTGTATTCAATCCCGATGCAATTACTGTGTTTCATCAACACTTAGAAGGTCCACAGATTACAGAATGCCTCCAGATGTGAATCGAAACTACTACTGGTCTTCCAGGGAACGATCAAAGCTTAGACTGTTTCAGACATTACTCCCATGGAGGCAAGTGCGCATGGTGACTGTTGTATTCAATCCCAATGGAATTTCTGAGTTTCATCAACACTCTGATAGTCCACAGATTACAGAATGCCTCCAGATGTGCATCGGAAACTACTACTGGTCTTCCAGGGAACGATCAATGCGTAGACTGTTTGATACATTACTCCCATGGATGAAAGTGCGCATGGTGACTGTTGTATAAAACAAGATGCAATTTCTGTGTTTCATCAACACTCTAATAGTCCACAGATTACAGAATGCCACCAGATGTGCATCGGAAGTTACAACTGGTCTTCCAAGGAACGATCAAAGCGTAGCCTGTTTCAGAATCAGTCCCATGGAGGAAAGTGCGCATGGTGACTGTTGTATTCATTTCCGATGGAATTTCTGTGTTTCATCAACACTCTGATAGTCCACGGATTACAGAATGCCTCCAGATGTCCATCGGAAACTACTACTGGTCTTCCAGGGAACGATCAAAGCGTAGACTGTTTGTACATTACTCCCATGGATGAAAGTGCACATGGTGACTGTTGTATGCAAACCCGATGTAATTTCTGCGTTTCATCAACACTCTGATAGTCCACAGATTACAGAATGCCACCAGATGTGCATCGGGAACTACTACTGGTCTTCGAGGGAACGATCAAAGCGTAGACTGTTTGAGAATCACTCCCATGGAGGAAAGTGTGCATGGTGACTGTTGTTATCAATCCCGATGGAATTTCTGTGTTTCAGCAACACTCTGATAGTCCACAGATTACAGAATGGCACGAGATGTGCATCGGAAGCTAATACTGGTCTTCCAGGGAACGATCAAAGCGTAGACTGTTTGAGACATTACTCCCGTGGATAGAAGTGCGAATGGTGACTGTTGTATTCAATCCCGATGGAATTTCTGTGTTTCATCAACACTCTGATAGTCCACAGATTACAGAATGCCACCAGATGTGCATCGGAAACTACTACTGGTCTTCCAGGGAACGATCAAACCGTTGACTGTTTCAGAATCACTCCCATGGAGGAAAGTGCGCATGGTGACTGTTGTATTCAATCCCGATGCAATTTCTGTGTTTCATCAACACTTTGAAGGTCCACAGATTACAGAATGAATCCAGATGTGCATCGAAAACTACTACTGGTCTTCCCGGGGAACGCTCAAAGCGTAGACTGTTTGAGACATTACTCCCATGGAGGAAGGTGCGCATGGTGACTGTTGTATTCAATGACGATTCAATTTCTGTTTTTCATCAACACCCAGATAGACCTCAGATTACGGAATGCCTCCAGATGTGCATCGGAAACTACTACTGGTCTTCCAGGGAACGATCAAGGCGTAGACTGTTTGAGACATACTCCCATGGAGGAAGGTGCGCATGGCGACTGTTGTATTCAATGCCGATGCAATTTCTATGTTTCATCAACATTTGAAGGTCCACAGATTACAGAATGCCTCCAGATGTGAATCTAAACTACTGCTGGTCTTCCAGGTAAGGATCAAAGCTTAGACTGTTTCAGACATTACTCCCATGGTGGAAAGTGCGTTTGGTGACTGTTGTATTGAATCCCGATGCAATTTCTGCGTTTCATCAACACTCTGATAGTCCACAGATTACAGAATGCCACCAGATGTGCACCGGAAACGACTACTGGTCTTCGAGGGAACGATCAAAGCGTAGACTGTTTAGGAATCAATCCCATGGAGGAAAGTGCGTATGGTGACTGTTGTATTTATTCCCGATGGAATTTCTGTGTTTCATCAACACTCTGATAGTCCACAGATTACAGAATTCCACCAGATGTGCATCAGAAACTACTACTGGTCTTCCACGGAACGATCAAAGCGAAGACTGTTTCAGAATCAGTCCCATGGAGGAAAGTGCGCATCTTGACTGTTGTATTCAATTCCGATGGAATTTCTGTGTTTCATCAACACTCTGATAGTCCACGGATTACAGAATGCCTCCAGATGTGCATCGGAAACTACTACTGGTCTTCCAGGGAACGGTCAAAGCGTAGACTGTTTGTACATTACTCCCATGGATGAAAGAGCGCATGGTGACTGTTGTATGCAAACCCGATGTAATTTCTGCGTTTCATCAACACTCTGATAGTCCACAGATTACAGAATGCCACCAGATGTGCATCGGAAACGACTACTGGTCTTCGAGGGAGCGATCAAAGCGTAGACTGTTTAGGAATCAATCCCATGGAGGAAAGTGCGTATGGTGACCGTTGTATTCATTCCCGATGGAATTTCTGTGTTTCATCAACACTCTGAGGGTCCACAGATTACAGAATGCCTCCAGATGTGCATCGAAAACTACTACTGGTCTTCCAGGGAACGATCAATGCTTAGACTGTTTCAGACACTACTCCCATAGAGGAAAGTGCGCATGGTGACTGTTGTATTCAATCCCCATACAATTTCTGTGTTTCATTAACACTCTGATAGTCTGCAGATTACAGAATGCCTCCAGATGTGCATCGGAAACTACTACTGGTCTTCCTGGGAACGATGAAATCGTATACTGTTTGAGTCATTACTCCCATGGAGTAAAGTGCACATGGTGACTCTTGTATGAAATCGCAATGCAATTTCTGTGTTTCAACAAAACTCTGATAGTCCACAGATTACAGAATGCTTCCAGATGTGCATCGGAAACTACTACAGGTCTTCCAGGGATCGATCAAGGCGTAGACTGTTTGAGACATTACTCACATTGAGGAAGGTGCGAATGGCGACTGTTGTATTATATGCCGATGCTATTTCTGTGTTTCATCAACATTTGAAGGCCCACAGATTACAGAATGCCTCCAGATGTGAATCTAAACTACTGCTGGTCTTCCAGGGAAGGATCAAAGCTTACATTGTTTCAGACATTACTCCCATGGAGGAAAGTGCGTTTTGTGACTGTTGTATTCAACCGCGATGCAATTTCTGTGTTTCATCAACACTCTGATAGTCCACAGATGACAGATTAGCTCCAGATTTGTATCGGAAACCACTACTTGCCTTCCTGGGAACGATCAAAGCATAGACTGATTCAGACATCACTTCCATTGAGGAAAGAGCGGATGGTGGCTGTTGTATTCACTACCGATGCAATTTCTGTGTTTCATCAACACTTTGAAGGTCCACAGATTACAGAATCCCTCCAGATGTGCATCGGAAACTACTACTTGTCTTCCTGGGAACGATCAAAGCATAGACTGTTTCAGACATTACTCCCATGGAGGAAAGGGCGGATGGTGGCTGTTGTATACACTCCCGATGCAATTTCTGTGTTTCATCAACACTTTGAAGGTCCACAGATTACAGAATGCCTCCAGATTTGCATCGGAAGCTACTGCTGGTCTTCCAGGGAACGATCAAAGCTTAGACTGTTTCAGACAATACTCCCATGGAGGCAAGTACGCATGGTGACTAGTGTATTCAATCCCGATGCAATTTCTGTGTTTCATCAACACTCTGATAGTCCACAGATTACAGATTGTCTCCAGATGTGCATCGGAAACTACTACTTGTCTTCCTGGGAAAGATCAAAGCATAGACTGTTCCAGACATTACTCACATGGAGGAAAGAGCGGATGGTGGCTGTTGTATTCACTCCCGATGATATTTCTGTGTTTCATCAACACTTTGAAGGTCCACAGATTGCAGAATGCCTCCAGATGTGAATCGAAACTACTACTGGTCTTCCAAGGAACGATCAAAGCTTAGACAGTTTGAGGCATTACTCCCATGGAGGCAAGTGCGCATGGTGACTGTTGTATTCAGTTCCCATACAATTTCTGTGTTTCATCAACACTCTGATAGTCTACAGATTACAGAATGATTCCAAATGTGCATCGGAAACTACTACTGGTCTTCCTGGGAACGATGAAAGCGTATACTGTTTGAGTCATTACTCCCATGGAGTAAAGTGCGCATGGTGACTCTTGCATTAAATCGTGATGCAATTTCTGTGTTTCAACAACACTCTGATAGTCCACAGATTACAGAATGCTTCCAGATGTGCATCGGAAGCTACTACTGGTCTGCCAGGGATCGATCAGGTCGAAGACTGTTTGAGACATTACTCCCATGGATGAAGGTGCGCATGG
The DNA here is from genome assembly GCF_023897955.1 of Schistocerca gregaria. Classification (NCBI taxonomy): domain Eukaryota; kingdom Metazoa; phylum Arthropoda; class Insecta; order Orthoptera; family Acrididae; genus Schistocerca; species Schistocerca gregaria. The sequence continues at coordinate 10,560,373 of NC_064927.1, forward strand.
TGACTGTTGTATTCAATGACGATGCAATTTCTGTTTTTCATCAACATACAGATAGACCTCAGATTACGGAATGCCTCCAGATGTACATCGGACACCACTACTGGTCTTCCAAGAACGATCAAGGCGTAGACTGTTTGAGACATTACTCCCATGGAGGAAGGTGCGGAGGGCGACTGTTGTAATCAATGCCGATGCAATTTCTGTGTTTCATCAACATTTGAAGGTCCACAGATTACAGAATGCCTCCAGATGTGAATCTAAACTACTGCTGGTCTTCGAGGGAAGGATCAAAGCTTAGACAGTTTCAGACATTACTCCCATGGAGGAAAGTGCGTTTGGTGACTGTTCTATTCAATCCCGATGCATTTTCTGTGTTTCATCAACACTCTGATAGTCCACAGATTACAGATTGCCTCCGGATGTGCATCGGAAGCTACTACTTGTCTTCCTGGGAACGATTAAAGCATAGACCGTTACAGACATCACTTCCATGGAGGAAAGAGCGGATTGTGGCTGTTGTATTCGCTCCCGATGCAATTTCTGTGTTTCATCAACACTTTGAAGGTCCACAGTTTACAGAATGCCTCCAGATGTGCATCGGAAACTACTACTGGTCTTCCAGGGAACGATCAAGGCGTAGACTGTTTGAGACATTACTCCCATGGAGGAATGTGCGCATACTGACTGTTGTATGCAAACCCGATGCAATTTCTGTGTTTCATCGACACTCTGATAGTCCACAGATTACAGAATGCCACCAGATGTCCTTCGGAAACTACAACTGGTCTTTTAGGGAACGATCAAAGCGTACACTGTTTGAGAATCACTCCCATGGAGCAAAGTGCGCATGGTGTCTGTTGTATTCAATCCCGATGGAATTTCTGTGTTTCATCAACACTCTGATAGTCCACAGACTAGAGAATGCCTCCAGATGTGCATCGAAAACTACTACTGGTCTTACAGGGAACGATTAAAGCGTACTCTGTTTGAGGCACTACTACCATGGAGGAAGGTGCGCGTGGTGATTGTTGTATTCAATGCCGATGCAATTTCTGTTTTTCATCAACACTTTGAAGGTCCACAGATTACAGAATGCCTCCAGATGTCAATCAAAACTACTACTGGTCTTCCAGGGAACGATCAAAGCTTAGACTGTTTCGGACATTACACCCATGGAGGAAAGTGCGCATGGTGACTCTTGTATTAAATCGCGATGCAATTTCTGTGTTTCAACAAAACTCTGATAGTCCACAGATTACAGAATGCCTCCAGATGTGCATCGGAAACTACTACTGGTCTTCCAGGGAACGATCAAGTCGTAGACTGTTTGAGACATTACTCGAATGGATGAAGGTGCTCATGGTGACTGTTGTATTCAATGACGATGCAATTTCTGTTTTTTATCAACACCCAGATAGACCACAGATTACGGAATGCTTCCAGATGTGCATCGGAAACTACTACTGGTCTTCCAGGGAACGATCAAGGCGTCGACTGTTTGAGACATTACTCCCATGGAGGAAGGTGCGCATGTCGACTGTTGTATTCAAAGCCGATGCAATTTCTGTGTTTCATCAAAATTTGAAGGTCCACAGATTACAGAATGCCTCCAGATGTGAATCTAAACTATTGCTGGTCTTCCAGGGAAGGATCAAAGCTTGTACTGTTTCAGACATTACTCCCATGGAGGAAAGTTCATTTGGTGACTGTTGTATTCAATCAAGATGCAATTTCTGTGTTTCATCAACACTTTGAAGGTCCACAGATTACAGAATGCCTCCAGATGTGCGTCGGAAACTATTGCTGGTCTTCCAGGGAACGATCAAAGCATAGACTGTTTCAGACATTACTCCCATGGAGGAAAGAGCGGATGGTGGCTGTTGTATTCACTCCCGATGCAATTTCTGTGTGTCATCAACACTTTGAAGGTCCGAAGATTACAGAATGCCTCCAGATGTGCATCGGAAACTACTGATGATCTTCCAGGGAACGATCAAATCTTAGACTGTTTCAGACATTACTCCCGTGGAGGAAGTGCGCATGGTGACTGTTGTATTCAATCGCGATGCAATTCCTGTGTTTCATCAACACTCTGATAGTCCACAGATTACAGAATGCCTCCAGATGTGCATCGGAAACTGCTACTGGTCTTCCAGGGAACGATCAAAGCGTGGACTGTTTGAGACATTACTCCCATGGAGGAAAGTGCGCATTGTGACTGTTGTATTCAATCCCGATGCAATTACTGTGTTTCATCAACACTTAGAAGGTCCACAGATTACAGAATGCCTCCAGATGTGAATCGAAACTACTACTGGTCTTCCAGGGAACGATCAAAGCTTAGACTGGTTCAGACATTACTCCCATGGAGGCAAGTGCGCATGGTGACTGTTGTATTCAATCCCAATGGAATTTCTGAGTTTCATCAACACTCTGATAGTCCACAGATTACAGAATGCCTTCAGATGTGCATCGGAAACTACTACTGGTCTTCCAGGGAACGATCAATGCGTAGACTGTTTGATACATTACTCCCATGGATGAAAGTGCGCATGGTGACTGTTGTATAAAACAAGATGCAATTTCTGTGTTTCATCAACACTCTGATAGTCCACAGATTACAGAATGCCACCAGATGTTCATCGGAAATTACAACTGGTCTTCCAAGGAACGATCAAAGCGTAGACTGTTTGAGAATCACTCCCATGGAGGTATGTGCACATGGTGACTGTTGTATTCAATTCCGATGGAATTTCTGTGTTTCATCAACACTCTGATAGTCCACGGATTACAGAATGCCTCCAGATGTGCATCGGAAACTACTACTGGTCTTCCAGGGAACGATCAAAGCGTAGACTGTTTGTATATTACTCCCATGGATGAAAGTGCGCATGGTGACTGTTGTATTCAATCCCGATGGAAAATCTGTGTTTCATCAACACTCTGATAGTCCACAGATTACAGAATGCCTCCAGATGTGCATCGGAAACTGCTACTGGTCTTCCAGGGAACGATCAAAGCGTGGACTGTTTGAGACATTACTCCCATGGAGGAAAGTGCGCATGGTGACTGTTATATCCAAACCCGATGTAATTTCTGCGTTTCATCAACACTCTGATAGTCCACAGATTACAGAATGCCACCAGATGTGCAAAGGAAACGACTACTGGTCTTCGAGGGAACGATCAAAGCGTAGATTGTTTAGGAATCAATCCCATGGAGGAAAGTGCGTATGGTGACTGTTGTATTCATTCCCGATGGAATTTCTGTGTTTCATCAACACTCTGATAGTCCACAGATTAGAGAATGATACCAGATGTGCATCGGAAACTACTACTGGTCTACCACGGAACGATCAAAGCGTAGACTGTTTCAGAATCAGTCGCATGGAGGAAAGTGCGCATGGTGACTGTTGTATTCAATTCCGATGGAATTTCTGTGTTTCATCAACACTCTGATAGTCCACGGATTACAGAATGCCTCCAGATGTGCATCGGAAACTACTACTGGTCTTCCAGGGAACGATCAAAGCGTAGACTGTTTGTACATTACTCCCATGGATGAAAGTGCGCAAGGTGACTGTTGTATGCAAACCCGATGTAATTTCTGCGTTTCATCAACACTCTGATAGTCCACAGATTACAGAATGCCACCAGATGTGCATCGGAAACTACTACTGGTCTTCGAGGGAACGATCAAAGCGTAGACTGTTTGAGAATCACTCCCATGGAGGAAAGTGTGCATGGTGACTGTTGTATTCAATCCCGATGGAATTTCTGTGTTTCAGCAACACTCTGATAGTCCACAGATTACAGAATGGCACGAGATGTGCATCGGAAGCTACTACTGGTCTTCCAGGGAACGATCAAAGCGTAGACTGTTTCAGAATCACTCCCATGGAGGAAAGTGCGCATGGTGACTGTTGTATTCAACCCCGATGCAATTTCTGTGTTTCATCAACACATTGAAGGTCCACAGATTACAGAATGAATCCAGATGTGCATCGGAAACTACTACTGGTCTTCCCGGGGAACGCTCAAAGCGTAGACTGTTTGAGACATTACTCCCATGGAGGAAGGCGCGCATGGTGACTGTTGTAGTCAACCCCGATGCAATTTCTGTGTTTCATCAACACTTTGAAGGTCCACAGATTACAGAATGCCTCCAGATGTGCGTCGGAAACTACTACTGGTCTTCCAGGGAACGATCAATGCTTAGACTGTTTCAGACATTACTCCCATGGAGTAAAGTACACATGGTGACTCTTGTATTAAATCGCAATGCAATTTCTGTGTTTCAACAACACTCTGATAGTCCACAGATTACAGAATGCTTCCAGATGTGCATCGGAAACTACTACTGGTCTTCCAGGGATCGATCAAGGCGTAGACTGTTTGAGACATTACTCCCATGGATGGAGGTGCGCATGGTGACTGTAGTATTCAATGACAAAGCAATTTCTGTTTTTCATCAACACCCAGATAGACCTCAGATTACGGAATGCCTCCAGATGTGCATCGGAAACTACTACTGGTCCTCCAGTTATCGATCAAGGCGTAGACTGTTTGAGACATTACTCCAATTGGATGAAGGTGCGCATGGTGACTGTTGTATTCAATGACGATGCAATTTCTGTTTTTCATCAACACCTAGATAGACCTCAGATTACGGAATGCCTCCAGATGTGCATCGGAAACTACTACTGGTCTTCCAGGGAACGATCAAGGCGTAGACTGTTTGAGACATTACTCCCATGGAGGAAGGTGCGCATGGTGACTGTTGTATTCAATGCCGATGCAATTTCTGTGTTTCATCAACATTCGAAGGTAGACAGATTACAGAATATCTCCAGATGGGAATCTAAACTACTACTGGTCTTCCAGGGAACGATGAAGGCGTAGACTGTTTGAGACATTACTCCCATGGAGGAAAGTGCGTTTGATGACTGTTGTATTCAATCCCGATGCAGTTTCTGTGTTTCATCAACACTCTGATAGTCCACAGATTACAGATTGTCTCCAGATGTGCATCGGAAACTACTACTTGTCTTCCTGGGAACGATCAAAGCATCGACTGTTTGAGACATTACTCCCATGGAGGAAAGAGCGGATGGTGGCTGTTGTATTCACTCCCGATGCAATTTCTGTGTTTCATCAACACTTTGAAGGTCTACAGATTACAGAATGCCTCCAGATTTGCATCGGAAACTACTGCTGGTCTTCCAGGGAACGATCAAATCTTAGACTGTTTCAGACATTACTCCCGTGGAGGAAAGTGCGCATGGTGACTGTTGTATTCAATCACGATGCTTTTACTACGTTTCATCAACACTCTGATAGCCCACAGATTACAGAATGCCTCCAGATGTGCATCGGAAACTACTTCTGGTCTTCCAGGGAACGATCAATGCGTAGACTGTTTGAGACATTACTCCCATGGATGAAAGTGCGCATGGTGACTGTTGTATGCAGACCCGATGCAATTTCTGTGTTTCATCAACACTCTGATAGTCCACAAATTACAGAATGCCACCAGATGTGCATCGGAAACTACAACTGGTCTCCCAGGGAACGATCAAAGCGAAGACTGTTTGAGAATCACTCCCATGGAGGAATGTGCGCATGGTGACTGTTGTATTCAATCCCGATGCAATTTCTGTATTTCATCAACACTCTGATAGTCCACAGATTACAGATTGTCTCCAGATGTGCATCGGAAACTACTACTTGTCTTCCTGGGAACGATTAAAGCATAGACTGTTTCAGACATCACTTTCATGGAGGAAAGAGCGGATGGTGGCTGTTGTATTCACTCCCGATGCAATTTCTGTGTTTCATCAACACTTTGAAGGTCCACAGATTACAGACTGCCTCCAGATGTGCATCGGAAACTAATACTTGTCTTCCTGGGAACGATCAAAGCATAGACTGTTTCAGACATTACTCCCATGGAGCTAAGAGCGGATGGTGGCTGTTGTATTCACTCCCGATGGATTTTCTGTGTTTCATAAACACTATGATAGTACACAGATTACAGAATGCCACCAGATGTGCATCAGAAACTACTACTGGTCTTCCAGGGAACGATCAAAGCTTAGACTGTTTCAGACATTACTCCCATGGAGGCAAGTGCGCATGGTGACTGTTGTATTCAATCCAGATGCAATTTCTGTGTTTCATCAACACTCTGATAGTCTGCAGATTACAGAATGCCTCCAGATGTGCCTCGCAAACTACTACTGGCTTCTGGGAACGATGAAAGCGTATACTGTTTGAGTCATTAATCCCATGGAGTAAAGTGCGCATGGTGAGTCTTGTATTAAATCGCGATGCAATTTCTGTGTTTCAACAACACTCTGATAGTCCACAGATTACAGAATGCTTCCAGATGTGCATCGGAAACTACTACTGGTCTTCCAGGGATCGATCAAGGCGTAGACTGTTTGAGACATTACTCCCATGGATGAAGGTGCGCATGGTGACTGTTGTATTCAATGACGATGCAATTTCTGTTTTTCATCAACACCGAGATAGACCTCAGATTACGGAATGCCTCCAGATGTGCATCGGAAATTACTACTGGTCTTCCAGGGAACGATCAAGGCGTAGACTGTTTGAGACATTACTCCCATGGAGGAAGGTGCGCATGGTGACTGTTGTATTCAATGCCGATGCAATTTCTGTGTTTCATCAACATTTGAAGGTCCACAGATTACAGAATATCTCCAGATGTGAATCTAAACTACTGCTGGTCTTCCAGGGAAGGATCAAAGCTTAGACTGATTCAGACATTACTCCCATGGAGGAAAGTGCGTTTGATGACTGTTGTATTCAATCCCGATGCAGTTTCTGTGTTTCATCAACACTCTGATAGTCCACAGATTACAGATTGTCTCCAGATGTGCATCGGAAACTACTACTTGTCTTCCTGGGAACAATCAAAGCCTAGACTGTTTGAGACATTACTCCCATGGAGGAGAGAGCGGATGGTGGCTGTTGTAATCACTCCCGATGTAATTTCTGTGTTTCATCAACACTTTAAAGGTCCACAGATTACAGAATGCCTCCAGATTTGCATCGGAAACTACTGCTGGTCTTCCAGGGAACGATCAAATCTCAGACTGTTTCAGACATTACTCCCGTAGAGGAAAGTGCGCATGGTGACTGTTGTATTCAATCGCGATGCAATTCCTGTGTTTCATCAACACTCTGATAGTCCACAGATTACGGATTGATTCCAGATATCGAATGGAAACTACTACTGGTCTTCCTGGGAACGATCACAGAATTGACTGTTTGAGACATTACTCCCATGGAGGAAAGTGCGCATGGTGACTATTGTAATCAATCCCGATGCAATTACTGTGTTTCATCAACACTTTGAAGGTCCACAGATTACAGAATGCCTCCAGATGTGAATCGAAACTACTACTGGTCTTCCAGGGAACTATCAAAGCTTAGACTGTTTCAGACATTACTCCCATGGAGGCAAGTGAGCATGGTGTCAGTTGTATTCAATCCCAATGGAATTTCTGAGTTTAATCAACACTCTGATAGTCCACAGATTACAGAATGCCTCCAGATGTGCATCGGAAACTACTACTGGTCTTCCAGGGAACGATCAATGCGTAGACTGTTTGAGACATTACTCCCATGGATGAAAGTGCGCATGATGACTGTTGTATGCAAACCCGATGCAATTTCTGTGTTTCATCAACACTCTGATAGTCCACAGATTACAGAATGCCACCAGATGTGCATCGGAAACTACGACTGGTCTTCCAGGGAACGATCAAAGCGTAGCCTGTTTGAGAATCACTCCCATGGAGGAATGTGCGCATGGGACTGTTGTATTCAATCCCGATGGAATTTCTGTGTTTCATCAACACACTGATAGTCCACGGATTACAGAATGCCTCCAGATGTGCATCGCAAACTACTACTGGTCTTCCAGGGAACGATCAAAGCTTAGACTGTTTCAGACATTACTCCCATGGAGGCAAGTGCGCATGGTGACTGTTGTATTCAATTCCGATGCATTTTCTGTGATTCATCAACACTCTGATAGTCCACAGATTACAGAATGCCTCCAGTTGTGCATCGGAAGCTACTACTGGTCTTCCAGGGAACGATCAAAACGTAGACTGTTTGAGACATTACTCCCGTGGAGAAAAGTGCGCATGGTGACTGTTGTTATCAATCCCCATGCCATATCTGTGATTCATCAACACTCTGATAGTCCACAGATTACAGAATGCCTCCGGATGTGCATCGGAAACTACTACTGGTCTTCCAGGGAACGATCAAAGCGTAGACTGTTTGAGACATTACTCCCATGGAGGAAAGTGAGCATGGTGACTGTTATACGCAAACCCGATGTAATTTCTACGTTTCATCAATACTCTGATAGTCCACAGATTACAGAATAACACCAGATGTGCTTCGGAAACTACTACTGGCCTTCGAGGGAACGATCAAAGCGTAGACTGTTTAGGAATCAATCCCATGGAGGAAAGTGCGCATGGTGACTGTTGTATTCATTCCCGATGGAACTTCTGTGTTTCATCAACACTCTGATAGTCCAAAGATTGCAGAATGCCACCAGATGTGCATCGGAAACTACTACTGGTCTTCCAGGGAACGATCAAAGCGTAGACTGTTTCAGAATAACTCCCATGGAGGAAAGTGCGCATGGTGACTGTTGTATTCAATCCCGATGGAATTTCTGTGATTCATCAACACTCTCATAGTCCACAGATTACAGATTGCCTCCAGATATGCAATGGAAACTACTACTGGTCTTCCTGGGAACGATCACAGAATTGACTGTTTGAGACATTACTCCCAAGGAGGAATGTGCGCATGGTGACTGTTGTATTCAATCCCGATGCAATTACTGTGTTTCATCATCACTTTGAAGGTCCACAGATTACAGAATGCCTCCAGATGTGAATCGAAACTACTACTGGTCTTCAGGGGAACGATCAAAGCGTAGACTGTTTGAGACATTACTCACGTGGAGAAAAGTGCGCATGGTGACTGTTGTTATCAATCCAAATGCCATTTCTGTGTTTCATCAACACTCTGATAGTCCACAGATTACAGAATGCCACCAGTTGTGCATCAGAAACTACTACTGGTCTTCCAGAGAACGATCAAAGCCTAGACTGTTTGAGACATTACTCCCATGGAGGAGAGAGCGGATGGTGGCTGTTGTATTCACTCCCGATGCAATATCTGTGTTTCATCAACACTTTAAAGGTCCACAGATTACAGAATGCCACCAGATTTGCATCGGTACTACTGCTGGTCTTCCAGGGAACGATCAAAGCATAGACTGTTTCAGACATTACTCACGTGGAGAAAAGTGCGCATGGTGACTGTTGTTATCAATCCAAATGCCATTTCTGTGTTTCATCAACACTCTGATAGTCTGCAGATTACAGAATGCCTCCAGATGTGCATCGCAAACTACTACTGGTCTTCTGGGAACGATGAAAGCGTATACTGTTTGAGTCATTAATCCCATGGAGTAAAGTGCGCATGGTGAGTCTTGTATTAAATCGCGATGCAATTTCTGTGTTTCAACAACACTCTGATAGTCCACAGATTACAGAATGCTTCCAGATGTGCATCGGAAACTACTACTGGTCTTAGAGGGATCGATCAAGACGTAGACTGTTTGAGACATTACTCCCATGGATGAAGGTGCGCATGGTGACTGTTGTATTCAATGACGATGCAATTTCTGTTTTTCATCAACACCTAGATAGACCTCAGATTACGGAATGCCTCCAGATGTGCATCGGAAATTACTACTGGTCTTCCAGGGAACGATCAAGGCGTAGACTGTTTGAGACATTACTCCCATGGAGGAAGGTGCGCATGGTGACTGTTGTATTCAATGCCGATGCAATTTCTGTGTTTCATCAACATTTGAAGGTCCACAGATTACAGAATATCTCCAGATGTGAATCTAAACTACTGCTGGTCTTCCAGGGAAGGATCAAAGCTTAGACTGATTCAGACATTACTCCCATGGAGGAAAGTGCGTTTGATGACTGTTGTATTCAATCCCGATGCAGTTTCTGTGTTTCATCAACACTCTGATAGTCCACAGATTACAGATTGTCTCCAGATGTGCATCGGAAACTACTACTTGTCTTCCTGGGAACAAAGTCTAGACTGTTTGAGACATTACTCCCATGGAGGAGAGAGCGGATGGTGGCTGTTGTATTCACTCCCGATGCAATATCTGTGTTTCATCAACACTTTAAAGGTCCACAGATTACAGAATGCCTCCAGATTTGCATCGGAAACTACTGCTGGTCTTCCAGGGAACGATCAAAGCGTAGACTGTTTGAGACATTACTCACGTGGAGAAAAGTGCGCATGGTGACTGTTGTTATCAATCCAAATGCCATTTCTGTGTTTCATCAACACTCTGATAGTCCACAGATTACAGAATGCCACCAGTTGTGCATCAGAAACTACTACTGGTCTTCCAGAGAACGATCAAAGCGTAGACTGTTTGAGAATCACTCCCATGGCGGAATGTGCGCATGGTGACTGTTGTATTTAATCCCGATGGAATATCTGTGTTTCATCAACACTCTGATAGTCCACGGATTACAAAGTGCCTCCAGATGTGCATCGGAAACTACTACTGGTGTTCCAGGGAACGATCAAAGCGTAGACTGTTTGTACATTACTCCCATGGAAAAAAGTGCGCATGTCGACTGTTGTATTCAATGCCGATGCAATTTCTGTGTTTCATCTACATTTGAAGGTCCACAGATTACAGAATGCATCCAGATGTGAATCTAAACTACTGCTGGTCTTCCAGGGAACGATCAAAGCTTAGACTGTTTCAGACATTACTCCCATGGAGGCAAGTGAGCATGGTGTCTGTTGTATTCAATCCCAATGGAATTTCTGAGTTTCATCAACACTCTGATAGTCCACAGATTACAGAATGCCTCCAGATGTGCATCGGAAACTACTACTGGTCTTTCAGGGAACGATCAATGCGTAGACTGTTTGATACATTACTCATATGGATGAAAGTGCGCATGATGACTGTTGTATGCAAACCCGATGCAATTTCTGTGTTTCATCAACACTCTGATAGTCCACAGATTACAGAATGCCTCCAGATGTGCATCAGAAACTACTACTTGTCTTCCTGGGAACGATCAAAGCATAGACTGTTTCAGACATTACTCAAATGGAGGAAAGAGCGGATGGTGGCTGTTGTATTCACTCCCGATACAATTTCTGTGTTTCATCAACACTTTGAAGGTCCACAGATTACAGAATGCCTCCAAATGTGCATCGGAAACTACTGCTGGTCTTCCAGGGAACGATCAAATCTTAGACTCTTTTAGACATTACTCCCCTGGAGGAAAGTGCGCATGGTGACTGTTGTATTCAATCGCGATGCAATTCCTGTGTTTCATCAACACTCTGATAGTCCACAGATTACAGATTGCCTCCAGATATGCAATGGAAACTACTACTGGTCTTCCTGGGAACGATCACAGAATTGACTGTTTGAGACATTACTCCCATGGAGGAAAGTGCGCATGGTGACTGTTGTATTCAATCCCAATGGAATTTCTGAGTTTCATCAACACTCCGATAGTCCACAGATTACAGAATGTTTCCAGATGTGCATCGGAAACTACTACTGGTCTTCCATGGAACGATCAATGCGTAGACTGTTTCAGACATTACTCCCATGGATGAAAGTGCGCATGGTGACTGTTGTATGCAAACCCGATGCAATTTCTGTGTTTCATCAACACTCTGATAATCCTCAGATTACAGAATGCCTCCAGTTGTGCATCGGAAGCTACTACTGGTCTTCTAGGGAACGTTCAAAGCGTAGCCAGTTTGAGACATTACTCCCATGGAGGAAAGTGCGCATGGTGAGTGTTGTATTCAATCCCCTTACAATTTCTGTGTTTCATCAACACTCTGACAGTCTACAGATTACAGAATGCCACCAGATGTGCATCGGAAACTACTACTGGTCCTCCTGGGAAAGATGAAAGCGTATACTGTTTGAGTCATTACTCCCATGGAGTAAAGTGCGCATGGTGACTCTTGTATTAAATCGCGATGCATTTTCTGTGTTTCAACAACACTCTGCTAGTCCACAGATTACAGAATGCCTCCAGATGTGCATCAGAAACTACTACTGGTCTTCCAGGGAACGATCAAAGCGTAGACCGTTTGAGACATTACTCCCATGGAGGAAGGTGCGCATGGTGACCCTTGTATTCAATGCCGAAGCAATTTCTGTGTTTCATCAACATATGAAGGTCCACAGTTTACAGAATGCCTCCAGATGTGAATCTAAACTGCTGCTGGTCTTCTAGGGAAGGATCAAAGCTTAGACTGTTTCAGACATTACTCCCATGGAGGAAAGAACGTTTGGTGACTGTTGTATTCAATCCCGATGCAATTTCTGTGTTTCATCAACACTCTGATACCCCATAAGTTAAAGAATGCCACCAGATGTGCATCGGAAACTACTACAGGTCTTCCAAAGAACGATCAAAGCGTATACTGTTTGAGAATCACTACCATGGAGGAAAGTGCGCATGGTGAGTGTTGTATTCAATCCCGATGCAGTTTCTGTGATTCATCAACACTTTGAAGGTCCACAGAATACAGAATGTTTCCAGATGTGCATCGGAAACTACTACTGGTCTTCCAGGGTCCGATCAAAGCGTAGACTGTTTGAGACATTACTCCCGTGGAGGAATGTGCGGATGGTGACTGTTGTATTCAATCCCCATACAATTTCTGTGTTTCATCAACACTCTGATAGTCTACAGATTACAGAATGCCACCAGATGTGCATCGGAAACGACTACTGGTCTTCCAGGGAACGATCATAGCGTGGACCGTTTCAGGCACTATTCCCAAGGAGGAAAGTACGGATGGTGACTGTTGTATTCAATCTCGATGCAATTTCTGTGTTTCATCAACAGTCTGATAGTCCACAGATTACAGTATGCCACCAGATGTATATCGGAAACTACAACTATTGGTCTTCCTCGGAACGATCAAGGCGTAGACTGTTAGAGTCATTACTCCCGTGGAGGAAAGTGCGCATGGTGACTGTTGTAATCAATCCCCATAAAATTTCTGTGCTTCATCAACACTCTGATAGCCCACAGATTACAGATTGTATCCAGATGTGAATCGGAAACTACTACTGGTCTTCCAGGGAACGATCAAGGCGTAGACTGTTTGAGACATTAATCCCATGGAGGAAGGTGCGCATGATGACTGTTGTATTCAATGCCGATGCAATTTCTGTGTTTCATCAACACTTCGAAGGTCCACAGGTTACAGAATGCCACCAGATGTGCATCGGATGCTACAACTGGTCTTCCAGGGAACGATCAAAGCATCGACTGTTTGAGAATCACTCCCATGGGGGAATGTGCCCATGGTGACTGTTGTATTCAATCCCGATGGAATTTCTGTGTTTCATCAACACTCTGATAGTCCACCGATTACAAAATGCCTCCAGATGTGCATCGGAAACTACTACTGGTCTTCCAGGGAACGATCAAAGCGTGGACTGTTTGTACATTACTCCCATGGAGGAAGGTGGGCATGTCGACTGTTGTATTCAATGCTTATGCAATTTCTGTGTTTCATCAACACTTTGAAGGTCCACAGATTACAGAATGCCTCCAAATGTGCATCGGAAACTACTGCTGGTCTTCCAGGGAACGATCAAATCTTAGACTCTTTCAGACATTACTCCCCTGGAGGAAAGTGCGCATGGTGACTGTTGTATTCAATCGCGATGCAATTCCTGTGTTTCATCAACACTCTGATAGTACACAGATTACAGATTGCCTCCAGATATGCAATGGAAACTACTACTGGTCTTCCTGGGAAAAATCACAGAATTGACTGTTTGAGACATTACTCCCATGGAGGAAAGTGCGCATGGTGACTGTTGTATTCAATCCCGATGCAATTACTGTGTTTCATCATCACTTTGAAGGTCCACAGATTAAAGAATGCCTCCAGATGTGAATCGAAACTACTACTGGTCTTCCAGGGAACGATCAAAGCTTAGACTGTTTCAGACATTACTCCCATGCAGGCAAGTGCTCATGGTGAATGTTGTATTCATTCCCAATGGAATTTCTGAGTTTCATCAACACGCTGATAGTCCACAGATTACAGAATGCCTCCAGATGTGCATCGGAAACTACTACTGGTCTTCCATGGAACGATCAAAGCGTAGACCGCTTGAGACATTACTCCCATGGAGGAAGGTGCACATGGGGACTCTTGTATTCAATGCCGATGCAATTTCTGTGTTTCATCAACATATGAAGCTCCACAGATTACAAAATGCCTCCAGATGTGCGTCAGAAACTACTACTGGTCTTCCAGGGAACGATCAAAGCGTAGACCGTTTGAGACATTACTCCCATGGAGGAAGGTGCACATGGGGACTCTTGTATTCAATGCCGATGCAATGTCTGTGTTTCATCAACATATGAAGGTCCACAGATTACAGAATGCCTCCAGATGTGAATCTAAACTAATGCTGGTCTTCCAGGGAAAGATCAAAGCTTAGACTGTTTCAGACATTACTCCCATGGAGGAAAGTGCGTTTGGTGACTGTTGTATTCAATCCCGATGCAATTTCTGTGTTTCATCAACACTTTGAAGGTCCACAGATTTCAGAATGCCTCTAGATGTTCATCGGAAACTACTACTGGTCTTCCAGGGAACGATCAAAGCGTAGACTGTTTGAGACATTACTCCTGTGGAGGAATGTGCGGATGGTGACTGTTGTATTCAATCCCCATACAATTTCTGTGTTTCATCATCACTCTGATAGTCTACCGATTACAGAATGCCACCAGATGTGCATCGGAAACGACTACTGGCCTTCCAGGGAACGATCATAGTGTGGACTGTTTCAGGCACTATTCCCAAGGGGGAAAGTACGGATGGTGACTGTTGTATGCAATCCCGATGCAATTTCTGTGTTTCATCAACACTCGGATAGTCCACAGAACAGAATGCCACCAGATGTGTATCGGAAACTACTACTATTGGTCTTTCTCGGAACGATCAAGGCGTAGACTGTTAGAGTCATTACTCCCGTGGAGGAAAGTGCGCATTGTGACTGTCGTAATCAATCCCCATACAATTTCTGTGCTTCATCAACACTCTGATAGCCCACAGGTTACAGATTGTCTCCAGATGTGAATCGGAAACTCCTACTGGTCTTCCAGGGAACGATCAAGGCGTAGACTGTTTGAGACATTAATCCCATTGAGGAAGGTGCACATGGGGACTCTTGTATTCAATGCCGATGCAATTTCTGTGTTTCATCAACATATGAAGGTCCACAGATTACAGAATGCCTCCAGATGTGCGTCAGAAACTACTACTGGTCTTCCAGGGAACGATCAAAGCGTAGACCGTTTGAGACATTACTCCCATGGAGGAAGGTGCACATGGGGACTCTTGTATCCAACGCCGATGCAATTTCTGTTTTTCATCAGCACCCGGATAGACCACAGATTACAGAATGCCTCCAGATGTTCATCGGAATCTACTACTGGTCTGGCAGGGAAATATCAAGGCGTAGACTGTTTCTGACTTTACCCCATGGAGGCAGGTGCGCATGGTGACTATTGTATACAATGCCGATGCAATTTCTGTGTTTCATAACCACTTTGAAGGTCCACAGATTACAGAATGCCTCCAGATGTGCGTCAGAAACTACTACTGGTCTTCCAGGGAACGATCAAAGCGTAGACCGTTTGAGACATTACGCCCATGGAGGAAGGTGCACATGGGGACTCTTGTATCCAACGCCGATGCAATTTCTGTTTTTCATCAGCACCCGGATAGACCACAGATTACAGAATGCCTCCAGATGTTCATCGGAATCTACTACTGGTCTTGCAGGGAAATATCAAGGCGTAGACTGTTTCAGACTTTACTCCATGGAGGCAGGTGCGCATGGTGACTATTGTATACAATGCCGATGCAATTTCTGTGTTTCATAACCACTTTGAAGGTCCACAGATTACAGAATACCTCCAGATGTGAATCGAAACCACTACTGGTCTTCCAGGGAACGATCGAAGCGTAGACTGTTTCAGACAATACTCCCATGGAGGAAAGTACGCATGGCGACTGTTGTATTCAAACCCGATGTAATTTCTGTGTTTCATCAACACTCTGATAGTCCACAGATTACATATTGTCTCCAGATCTGCATCGGAAACTACTACTGGTCTTCCTGGGAACGATCGAAGCATAGACTGTTTCAGACATTACTCCCATGGAGGAAAGTGGTGATGGTGACTGTTGTATTCGCTCGCGATGCAATTTCTGTGTTTCATCAACACTTTGAATGTCCACAGATTTCAGAATGACTCCAGATGTGCATCGGAAACTACTACTGGTCTTCCAGGGAACGATCAAAGCTTAGACTGTTTCAGACATTACTCCCATGGAGGAAAGTGCGCATGCTGATTGTTGTATTCAATCCCGATGCAATTTCTGTGTTTCATCAACACTCTGATAGTCTACAGATTACAGAATGCCACCAGATGTGCATCGGAAACTACTATTATTGGTCTTCCTTGGAACGATGAAACCGTAGACTGTTTGAGGCATTACTCCCATTAAGGAAAGTGCGCATGGTGACTCTTGTATTAAATCGCAATGCAATTTCTGTGTTTTAACAACACTCTGATAGTACACAGATTACAGAATGACTCCAGATGTGCATCGGAAACTACTACTGGTCTTCGAGGGAACGATCAAAGCGTAGACTCTTTGAGACATTACTCCCATGGAGGAAAGTCCGCATGGTGACTGTTGTATTCAATCCCGATGCAATTTCCGTGTTTCAACAACACTCTGATAGTAAACAGATTACGAAATGCCTCCAGATGTGCATCGGAAACTACTACTGGTCTTCCAGAGAACGATAAAGGCGTAGACTGTTTGAGAAATTACTCCCATGGAGGAAACTGCGGATGGTGACTGTTGTATTCAATCCCGATGCTATTTCTTTGTTTCATCAACACTCTGATAGTCCACAGATTACAGATTGTCTCCAGATGTGCATCGGGAACTACTACTGGTCTTCCAGGGAACGATCAAAGCGTAGACTGTTTGAGACATTACTCCCGTGGAGGAAAGTGCGCATGGTGACTGTTGTTATCAATCCTTATGCCATTTCTGTGTTTCATATACACTCTGATAGTCCACAGATTACAGAATGCCTCCAGATGTGCATCGGAAACTACTACTGGTCTTCCAGAGAACGATCAAAGCGTAGACTGTTTGAGACATTACTCCCATGTAGGAAAGTGCGCATGGTGACAGTTGTATTCAAACCCGATGCAATTTCTGTGTTTCATCAACACTCTGATAGCCCACAGATTACAAAATGTCACCAGATGTGCATCGGAAAAAACTACTCGTCTTTCAGGGAACGATCAGAGCGTAGACTGTTTGAGACATTACACCCGTGGAGGAAAGTTTGCATGGTGACTGTTGTATTCAATCCCCATACAACTTCTGTGTTTCATCAACAGTCTGATAGTCCACAGATTACAGAATGCCACCAGAGGTGCATCGGAAGCTACTACTGGTCTTCCTGGGAACGATCAAAGAGTACAGTGTTTGAGACATTACTCCCATGGAGGAAAGTGTGCATGGCGATTGTTGTATTCAATCCCGATGCAACTTCTGTGTTTCATCAAAACTTTGAAGTTCCACAGATTACAGAATGCATCCAGATGTGCATCGGAAACTACTACTGGTCTTCCAGGGAACGATCAAAGCGTAGACTGTTTCAGACGTTACTCGCATGGAGGAAAGTGCGGATGGTGACTGTTGTATTCACTCCTGATGCAATTTCTGTGTTTCATCAACACTTTGAAGGCCCACAGATTACAGATTGATTCCAGATGTGCATCGGAAACTACCACTGGTCTTCCAGGGAACAATCAAAGCGAACTCTGTTTGAGCCATTACTCCCATGGAGGAAAGTGCGCATGGTGACTGTTGTATTCAATCCCAATGCAATTTCTGTGTTTCATCAACACTCTGATAGTCCACGGATTACAGATTGTCTCCAGATCTGCATCGCAAACTATTACTGGTCTTCCAGGAAACGATCAAACCGTAGGCGGTTTCAGACATTACTCCCATGGAGGAAACATGCGGGTGGTGACTCTTGTATTCACTCCTGATGCAATTTCTGTGTTTCATTTTGAAGGTCCACAAATTACAGATTGCCTCCAGATGTGCATCTGAAACTACTACAGGTCTTCCTGGGAACGATCAAAGCGTAGACTCTTTGAGACATTACTAACATGGAGAAAAATGCGGATGGTGACTGTTGTATACAATCCCGATGCAATTTCTGTGTCTCATCAACACTCTGATAGTCCACAGATTACAGATTGCCTCCAAATGTGCATCGGAAACTACTACTAGCCTTCCAGGGAACGATCAAATCGTAGACTGTTTGAGACATTACTCCCGTTAAGGAAAGTGCGCATGGTGACTGTTGTTATCAATCACCATGCCATTTCTGTCTTTCATCAACACTCTGATAGTCCAAAGATTACAGAATGCCACGAGACGTGCATCGAAAACTACTACTGGTCTTCCAGGAATCGATCAAAGTGTAGACTATTTGAGACATTACTCCCATGGAGGAAAGTGCGCATGGTGACTGTTGCATTCAAACCCGATGTAATTTCTGTGTTTCATCAACACTCTGATAGTCCACAGATTACAGATTGTCTCCAGATGTGCATCGGAAACTACTACTAGTCTTCCTGGGAACGATCAAACCGTAGACTGTTTCAGACATTACTCCCATGGAGGAAACTGCGGATGGTGAGTGTTGTATTCACTCCTGATGCAATTTCTGTGTTTCATCAACACTTTTGAGGTCCACAGATTACAGATTGCCTCCAGATGTGCATCGGAAACTACTACTGGTCTTCCAGGAATCTATCAAAGTGTAGAATGTTTGAGACATTACTCCCATGGAGGAAAGTGCGGATGGTGACTGTTGTATTGAAACCCGATGCAATTTCTGTGTTTCAACAACACTCTTATAGTAAACAATTTACAGAATGCCTCCAGTTGTGCATCGGAAACTACTATTAGTCTTTCAGGGAACGATCAAAGCGTATAATGTTTGAGAATTACTCCCATAGAGGAAAGTGCGCATGGTGACTGCTGTATTCAATCCCAATGGAACTTCTGTGTTTCATCAACACACTGATAGTCCACAGATTACAGAATGCCTCCAGATGTACATCGGAAATTACTACTGTTTTTCCAGGGAACGATCAAAGCGTAGACTGTTTCAGACATTACTCCTATGGAGGGAGGTGCGCATGGTGACTGAAGTATTCAATCCCGAAGCAATTTCTGTGTTTCAGCAACAGTCTGTTAGTCCACTGATTACAGAATGCCTCCAGATGTTTTTCGGAAACTACTACTGTTCTTCCAGGGAACGATCAAAGCGTATACTGTTTGAGGCATTACTCCCATGGAGGAAAGTGCGCATGGTGACAGTTGTATTCAAACCCGATGCAATTTCTGTGTTTCATCAACACTCTGATAGCCCACAGATTACAGAATGTCATAAGATGTGCATCGGAAAATACTACACGTCTTTCAGGGAACGATCAAAGCGTAGACTGTTCGAGAATTATTCCTATGTAGGAAAGTGCGCATGGTGACTGTTGTATTCAATCCCGATGCAATTTCTGTGTTTCATCAACACTCTGATAGTCCAGAGATTACAGAATGCCTCCAGAAGTGCATCGGAAACTACTAGTGGTCTTCAAGGGAACGATCAATATGTAGACTGTTTGAGGCATTACTCCCATGGAGGAAAGTGTGCATGGTGACTGTTGTATTCAATCACCATACAATTTCTGTGTTTCATCAACACTCTGATAGTCCACGGATTACAGAATGCCACCACATGTGCAACGAAAACTACAACTGGTCTTCCAGGGAACGATCAAAACGTGGACTGTTTCAGACATTACTCCCATGGAGGGGAATGCGGATGGTGACTCTTGTATTAAATCGCAATGCAATCTCTGTGTTTCAACAACACTCTGATAGTGAACAGATTACAGAATGCCTCCAGATGTGCATCGGAAACCACTACTGGTCTTCCAGGGAACGACCAAAGCGTAGACCGTTTGAGACATTACTGTCATGGAGGGGAATGCGGATGGTCACTGTTGTATTCAATCCCGTTGCAATTTCTGTGTTTCATCAACACTCTGATAGTCCACATATTACAGAATGCCTCCAGATGTGCATCGGAAACCACCACTGGTCTTCCAAGGAACGATCAAAGCGTACTCTGTTTGAGACATTACTCCCATGGAGGAAAGTGCGCATGGTGACTGTTGTATTCAATCCCGATGCAATTTCTGTGTTTCATCAACACTCTGATAGTCCACAGATTACAGATTGCATCCAAATGTGCATCGGAAACTACTACTGGTCTTCCTGGGAACGATAAAAGCGTACAGTGTTTGAGACATTACTCCAATGGAGGAAAGTGTGCATGGCGACTGTTGTATTCAATCCCGATGCAATTTCTGTGTTTCATCAACACTTTGAATGTCCACAGATCACAGAATGCATGCAGATGTGCATTGGAAACTACTACTGGTCTTCCAGGGAACGATCAAAGCTAGACTGTTTCAGACGTTACTCCCATGGAGGAAAGTGCGGATGGTGACTGTTGTATTCAATCCCGATGCAATTTCTGTTGTGCATCAACACTCTTATAGTCCACAGATTACAGATTGTCTCCAGATGTGCTTCGGAAACTACTACTGGTCTTCCAGGAAACGATCAAACCGTAGGCTGTTTCAGACATTACTCCCATGGTGGAAACTGCGGATGGTGACTGTTGTATTCACTCCTGATGCAATTTCTGTGTTTCATCAACACTTTAAAAGTCCACAGATTACAGATTGCCTCCAGATGTGCATCGGAAACTACTACTGGTCTTCCTGGGAACGATCAAAGCGTAGACTGTTTGAGATATTATTAACATGGAGGAAAGTGCGGATGGTGACTGTTGTATTCAATCCTGATGCAAATTCTGTGTTTCATCAACACTCTGATAGTCCACAGATTACAGATTGTCTCCAGATGTGCATCGGAAACTACTACTAGTCTTCCTGGGAACGATCAAACCGTAGACTGTTTCAGACATTACTCCCGTGGAGGAAAGTGCGCATGGTGACTTTTGTTATCAATCCCCATGCCATTTCTGTGTTTCATCTACACTCTGATAGTCCACAGATTACAGAATGCCACCAGATGTGCATCGGAAACTACTACTGGTCTTCCAGGAAACGATCAAAGCGTAGACTGTTTGAGACATAACTCCCATGGAGGAAAGTGTGCATGGTGACTGTTGTATTCAAACCCGATGCAATTTCTGTGTTTCATCAACACTCAGATAGTCCACAGATTACAGAATGCCTCCAGATGTTAATCGGAAACTACTACTGTTCTTCCAGGGAACGATCAAAGCGTACACTGTTTCAGACATTACTCTTATGGAGGAAAGTGCGCATGGTGACTGTTGTATTCAATCCCGAAGCAATTTCTGTGTTTCAGCAACACTCTGTTAGTCCACAGATTACAGAATGCCTCCAGATATTAATCGGAAACTACTACTGTTCTTCCAGGGAACGATCAAAGCGTATACTGTTTGAGACATTACTCCCATGGAGGAAAGTGTGCATGGTGACTGTTGTATCCAAACCCGATGCAATTTCTTTGTTTCATCAACACTCTGATAGCCCACAGATTACAAAATGTCACCAGATGTGCATCGGAAAATACTACTCGTCTTTCAGGGAACGATCAGAGCGTAGATTGTTTGAGACATTACACCCGTGGAGAAAAGTGCGCATGGTGACTGTTGTTATCAATCCCCATGCCATTTCTGTGTTTCATCAACACTCTGATAGTCCACAGATTACAGAATGCCACCAGATGTGCATCATAAACTACTAATGGTCTTCCTGGGAACGATCAAAGCGTAGACTGTTTGAGACATTACTCCCAAAGAGGAAAGTGTGCATGGTGACTGTTGTATTCAATCCAAATGCAGTTTCTGTGTTTCATCAACACTTTAAAGGTCCACAGATTACAGAATGCCTCCAGATGTGCATCGGAAACTACTACTGCTCTTCCTGGGAACGATCAGTACGTAGACTGTTGAGATATTACTCCCATGGAGGAAAGTGCGGATGGTGACTGTTGTATTCATTTCCGATACAATTTCTGTGTTTCATCAACACTCTGATAGTCCACAGATTACAGATTGTCTCCAGATGTGCATCGGAATCTACTACTGGTCTTCCAGGGAACGATCAAAGCGTATACTGTTTGAGACATTACTCCAATGGAGTAAAGTGCGAATATTGACTGTTGTATTCAATCCCGATGCAATTTCTGTGTTTCATCAACACTCTGATAGTCCACAGATTACAGAATGCCTCCAGATGTGCATCGGAAACTACCACTGGTCTTCCAGGGAACGATCAAAGCGTACTCTGTTTGAGACATTACTCCCATGGAGGAAAGTTCTCATGGTGCCTGTTGTATTCAATCCCGATGCAATTTCTGTGTTTCATCAACACTCTGATAGTCCACAGATTACAGATTGCCTCCAGATGTGCATCGGAAACTACTACTGGTCTTCCTGGGAACGATCAAAGCGTACAGTGTTTGAGACATTACTCCAATGGAGGAAAGTGTGCATGGTGACTGTTGTATTCAATCCCGATGCAATTTCTGTGTTTCATCAACACTTTGAAGCTTCCACAGATTACAGAATGCCGCCAGATGTGCATCGGAAACTACTACTGGCCTTCCAGGAAACGATCAAAGCGTAGACTATTTCTGACGTTACTCCCATGGAGGAAAGTGCGGATGGTGACTGTTGTATTCAATCCCGATGCAATTTCTGTGTTTCATCAACACTCTCA
Organism: Schistocerca gregaria; assembly: GCF_023897955.1. Lineage (NCBI taxonomy): Eukaryota > Metazoa > Arthropoda > Insecta > Orthoptera > Acrididae > Schistocerca > Schistocerca gregaria. The sequence continues at coordinate 10,583,456 of NC_064927.1, forward strand.
TAGTCCACAGATTACAGAATGCCTCCAGTTGTGCATCGGAAACTACCACTGGTCTTCCAGGGAACTATCAAAGCGTAGACTGTTTGAGACATTACACCCGTGGCGAAAAGTGCGCAAGGTGACTGTTGTTATCAATCCCCATGCCATTTCTGTGTTTCATCAACACTCTGATAGTCCACAGATTTTAGAATGCCACCAGATGTGCATCGGAAACTACTAATGGTCTTCCAGGGAATGAACAATGCGTAGACTGATTGAGACATTACTCCCATGGAGGAAACTGCGCATGGTGACTGTTGTATTCAATCCCGATGCAATATCTGTGTTTCATCAACACTTTGCAGGTCCACAGATTACAGAATAACTCCAGATGTGCATCGGAAACTACTACTGGTCTTCCAGGGAACGATCAAACCGTAGACACTTTGAGACATTACTCCCGTTTAAGAAAGTTCGCAAGGTGTCTGTTGTATTCAATCCCCATACAATATCTGTGTTTCATCAACACTCTGATAGTTCACAGATTACAGAATGCCACCAGATGTGCATCGGAAACTACTACGTTTGGTCTTCCTGGGAACGATGAAAGCGAAGACTGTTTGTGACATTACTCCCATGGAGGAAAGTGTGCATGGTGACTGTTGTATTCAATCCCGATGCAATTTCTGTGTTTCTTCAACACTTTGAAGCTTCCACAGATTACAGAATGCCACCAGAGATGCATCGGAAACTACTACTGGTCTTCCTGGGAACGATCAAAACGTGGACTGTTTCAGACATTACTCCCATGGAGGAGAGTGCGGAAGGTGACTGTTGTATTCAATCCCGATGCAATTTCTGTGTTTCATCAACACTCTGATAGTTCACAGATTACAGAATGCCACCAGATGTGCATCGGAAACTACTACTTTTGGTCTTCCTAAGAACGATGAAAGCGTAGACTGTTTGAGACATTACTCCCATGGAGGGGAATGCGGATGGTGACTGTTTTATTCAATCCCAATCCAATTTCTGTGTTTCATCAAAACTTTCAGGTCCAAAGATTACAGAATGCCCCCAAATGTGAATCGATATTACAACTGGTCTTCCAGGAAACTATCAAAGCGTTGACTGTTTGAGACACTACTCCCATGGAATAAAGTGTGCATGGTGACTGTTGTATGCAATCCCGATGCCATTTCTGTGTTTCATCAACACTCTGATAGTCCACAGATTACAGAATGCCTCCAGATGTGCATCGGAAACTACCACTGGTCTTCCAGGGAACGATCAAAACGTACACTGTTTGAGACATTACTCCCATGGAGGAAACTGCGCATGGTGACTGTTGTATTCAATCCCGATGCAATTTCTGTGTTTCATCAACACTTTGCAGGTCCACAGATTACAGAATAACTCCAGATGTGCATCGGAAACTACTACTGGTCTTCCAGGGAACGATCAAAGCGTAGACTGTTTGAGACATTACTCCCATTTAAGAAAGTGCGCAAGGTGTCTGTTGTATTCAATCCCCATACAATTTCTGTGTTTCATCAACACTCTGATAGTCCACAGATTACACAATGCCACCAGAGATGCATCGGAAACTACTACTGGTCTTCCAGGGAACGATCAAATCGTGGACTGTTTCAGACATTACTCTAATGGAGGAGAGTGCGGATGGTGACTGTTGTATTCAATCCCGATGCAATTTCTGTGTTTCATCAACACTGATAGTACACAGAATACAGAATGCCACTTGATGTGCATCGGAAACTACTACTTTTGGTCTTCCTGGGAACGATGAAAGCGTAGACTGTTTGAGACATTACTCCCATGGAGGGGGATGCGGATGGTGACTGTTGTATTCAATCCCAATGCAATATCTGTGTTTCATCAAAACTTTCAGGTCCAAAAATTACAGAATGCCTCCAAATGTGAATCGATACTACAACTGGTCTTCCAGGAAACTATCAAAGCGTTGACTGTTTGAGACACTACTCCCATGGAATAAAGTGTGCATGGTGACTGTTGTATTCAATCCCGATGCCATTTCTGTGTTTCATCAACACCCTGATAGTCCACAGATTACAGAATGCCTCCAGATGTGCATCGGAAACTACCACTGGTCTTCCAGGGAACGATCAAAACGTACACTGTTTGAGACATTACTCCCATGGAGGAAAGTGCGCATCGTGACTGTTGTATTCAATCCCGATGCAATTTCTGTGTTTCATCAACACTCTGATAGTCCACAGATTACAGATTGCCTCCAGATGTGCATGGGAAACTACTACTGGTCTTCCAGGGAACGATCAAAGCGTAGACTGTTTGAGACATTACTCCCATGGAGGAAAGTGTGCATGGTGACTGTTGTATTCAATCCAAATGCAGTTTCTGTGTTTCATCAACACTTTGAAGGTCCACAGATTACAGAATGCCTCCAGATGTGCATCGGAAACTACTACTGGTCTTCCAGGGAACAATCAAAGCATAGACTGTTTCAGACGTTACTCCCATGGAGGAAAGTTGCGGATGGTGACTGTTGTATTCAATCCCGATGCAATTTCTGTGTTTCATCAACACTCTGATAGTCCACAGATTACAGATTGTCTCTAGATGTGCATCGGAAACTACTACTGGTCTTCCTGGGAACGATCAAACCTTGGACTGTTTCAGACACTACTCCCATGGAGGAAAGTGCGGATGGTGTCTGTTGTATTGACTCCTGATGCAATTTCTGTGTTTCATCAACACTTTGAAGGTCTACAGATTACAGATTGCCTCCAGATGTGCATCGTAAACTACTACTGCTCTTCCTGGGAACGATCAAAACGAGGACTGTTGAGACATTACTCCCATGGAGGAAAGTGCGGATGGTGACTGTTGTATTCAATTCCGATACAATTTCTGTGTTTCGTCAACACTCTGATAGTCCACAGATTACAGATTGCCTCCAGATGTGCATGGGAAACTACTACTGGTCTTCCAGGGAACGATCAAAGCGTATACTGTTAGAGACATTACTCCAATGGAGTAAAGTGCGAATATTGACTGTTGTATTCAACCCCGATGCAATTTCTGTGTTTCATCAACAGTCTGATAGTCCACAGGTTACAGAATGCTTCCAGATGTCCATGGGAAACTACTACTGGTCTTCCAGGGAACGATCAAAGCGTAGACTGTTTGAGACATTACTCCCATGGAGGAAAGTGTGCATGGTGACTGTTGTATTCAACCCCGATGCAATTTCTGTGTTTCATCAACACATTGAAGGTCCACAGATTACAGAATGCCTCCAGATGTGAATCGGAATCTGCTACTGGTCTTCCAGGGAACGATCAAACCGTAGACTGTTTGAGACATTACTCACATGGAGGAAAGTGCGCATTGTGACTGTTGTATTCAATCCCGATGCAATTTCTGTGTTTCGACAACACTCTGATAGTCCACAGATTACAGAATGCCACCAGATGTGCATCGGAAACTACTACTGGTCTTGCAGGAAACGGTCAAAGCGTAGACTGTTTGAGACATTACTCCCATGGAGGAAAGTACGCATGGTGACTGTTGTATTCAATCCCGATGCAATTTCTGTGTTTCATCAACACTTTGAAGGTCCACAGATTACAGAATGCCTCCAGATGTGCATGGGAAACTACTACTGGTCTTGGGGGACGATCAAAGCGATGACAGTTTGAGACATTACTCCAATGGAGAAATGTACGCATGGTGCCTGTTGTATTCAATCCCGATGCAATTTCTGTATTTCAGCAACACTTTGAAGGTCCACAGATTACAGAATGCCTCCTGATGTGCATCGGAATCTACTACTGGTCTTCCAGGGAACGATCAAAACGTAGACTGTTTGAGACATTACTCCTATTTAGGTAAGTGCGGATGGTGACTGTTGTATTCAATCACGATGGAATTTCTGTGTTTCAACAACACTTTGAAGGTCCACAGATTACAGAATGCCTCCAGATGTGCATCGGAAACTACTACTGGTCTTCCAGGGAACGATCAAGGCGTAGACTGTTTCAGACGTTACTGCCATGGAGGAAAGTGCGGATAGTGACTGTTGTATTCAATCCCAATGCAATTTCTGTGTTTCATCAACACTCTGATAGTCCACACATTACAGATTGTCGCCAGATGTGCATCGGAAACTACTACTGGTCTTCCTGGGAACGATCAAAGCGTAGACTGTTTCAGACATAACTCCCATGGATGAAAGGGCGCATGGTTACTGTTGTATTCAATCCCGATGCAATGTCTGTGTTTCATCAACACTGATAGTACACAGATTACAGAATGCCACTTGATGTGCATCGGAAACTACTACTTTTGGTCTTCCTGGGAACGATGAAAGCGTAGACTGTTTGAGACATTACTCCCATGGAGGGGGATGCGGATGGTGACTGTTGTATTCAATCCCAATGCAATATCTGTGTTTCATCATAACTTTCAGGTCCAAAAATTACAGAATGCCTCCAAATGTGAATCGATACTACAACTGGTCTTCCAGGAAACTATCAAAGCGTTGACTGTTTGAGGCACTACTCCCATGGAATAAAGTGTGCATGGTGACTGTTGTATTCAATCCCGATGCCATTTCTGTGTTTCATCAACACCCTGATAGTCCACAGATTACAGAATGCCTCCAGATGTGCATCGGAAACTACCACTGGTCTTCCAGGGAACGATCAAAACGTACACTGTTTGAGACATTACTCCCATGGAGGAAAGTGCGCATCGTGACTGTTGTATTCAATCCCGATGCAATTTCTGTGTTTCATCAACACTCTGATAGTCCACAGATTACAGATTGCCTCCAGATGTGCATGGGAAACTACTACTGGTCTTCCTGGGAACGATCAAAGCGTAGACTGTTTGAGACATTACTCCCATGGAGGAAAGTGTGCATGGTGACTGTTGTATTCAATCCAAATGCAGTTTCTGTGTTTCATAAACACTTTGAAGGTCCACAGATTACAGAATGCCTCCAGATGTGCATCGGAAACTACTACTGGTCTTCCAGGGAACAATCAAAGCATAGACTGTTTCAGACGTTACTCCCATGGAGGAAAGATTCGGATGGTGACTGTTGTATTCAATCCCGATTCAATTTCTGTGTTTCATCAACACTCTGATAGTCCACAGATTACAGATTGTCTCTAGATGTGCATCGGAAACTACTACTGGTCTTCCTGGGAACGATCAAACCTTGGACTGTTTCAGACACTACTCCCATGGAGGAAAGTGCGGATGGTGTCTGTTGAATTGACTCCTGATGCAATTTCTGTGTTTCATCAACACTTTGAAGGTCTACAGATTACAGAGTGCCTCCAGATGTGCATCGGAAACTACTACTGCTCTTCCTGGGATCGATCAAAACGTAGACTGTTGAGACATTACTCCCATGGAGGAAAGTGCGGATGGTGACTGTTGTATTCAATTCCGATACAATTTCTGTGTTTCGCCAACACTCTGATAGTCCACAGATTACAGATTGCCTCCAGATGTGCATGGGAAACTACTACTGGTCTTCCAGGGAACGATCAAAGCGTATACTGTTTGAGACATTACTCCAATGGAGTAAAGTGCGAATATTGACTGTTGTATTCAACCCCGATGCAATTTCTGTGTTTCATCAACAGTCTGATAGTCCACAGGTTACAGAATGCCTCTAGATGTCCATGGGAAACTACTACTGGTCTTCCAGGGAACGATCAAAGCGTAGACTGTTTGAGACATTACCCCCATGGAGGAAAGTGTGCATGGTGACTGTTGTATTCAACCCCGATGCAATTTCTGTGTTTCTTCAACACTTTGAAGGACCACAGATTACAGAATGCCTCCAGATGTGAATCGGAATCTTCTACTGGTCTTCCAGGGAACGATCAAACCGTAGACTGTTTGAGACATTACTCACATGGAGGAAAGTGCGCATGGTGACTCTTGTATTCAATCCCGATGCAATTTCTGTGTTTCTAAAACACTCTGATAGTCCACAGATTACAGAATGCCACCAGACTTGCATCGGAAACTACTACTGGTCTTGCAGGAAACGGTCAAAGCGTAGACTTTTTGAGACATTACTCCCATGGAGGAAAGTACGCATGGTGACTGTTGTATTCAATCCCGAAGCAATTTCTGTGTTTCATCAACACTTTGAAGGTCAACAGATTACAGAATGCCTCCAGATGTGCATGGGAAACTACTACTGGTCTTGGGGGACGATCAAAGCGATGACAGTTTGAGACATTACTCCAATGGAGAAATGTACGCATGGTGCCTGTTGTATTCAATCCCGATGCAATTTATGTATTTCAGCAACACTTTGAAGGTCCACAGATTACAGAATGCCTCCTGATGTGCATCGGAATCCCGATGCAATTTCTGTGTTTCATCAACAGTCTGATAGTCCACAGATTACAGAATGCCTCCAGATGTCCATGGGAAACTACTACTGGATTTCCAGGGAACGATCAAAGCCTTGACTGTTTGAGACATTACTCATATGGAGGAAAGTGCGCATGGTGACTATTGTATTCAATCCCGATGCAATTTCTGTGTTACGACAACACTCTGATAGTCCACAGATTACAGAATGCCTCCAGATGTGCATCGGCAATTACTACTGGTCTTCCAGGGAACGATCAAGTCGTAAACTGTTTCAGACGTTACTGCCATGGAGGAAAGTGCGGATAATGACTGTTGTATTCAATCGCGATGCAATTTCTGTGTTTCATCAACACTCTGATAGTCCACAGATTACACATTATCTCCAGATGTGCATCGGAAACTACTACTGGTCTTCCAGGGAACGATCAAAGCATAGACTGTTTCAGACGTTACTCCCATGGAGGAAAGTGCGGATAGGAGACTGTTGTATTCAATCCCGATGCAAATTTCTGTGTTTCATCAACACTCTGATAGTCCACAGATTACAGATTGTCTCCAGATGTGCATCGGAAACTACTACAGGTATTCCTGGGAACAATCAAACCGTGGACTGTTTCAGACACTACTCCCATGGAGGAAAGTGCGGATGGTGACTGTTGTATTGACTAATGATGCAATTCCTGTGTTTCATCAACACTTTGAAGGTCTACAGATTACAGATTGCCTCCAGATGTGCATCGGAAACTACTACTGGTCTTCCTGGGAACGATCAAAGCGTAGACTGTTTGAGACATTACTCCCATGGAGGAAAGTGCGGATGGTGACTGTTGTATTCAATTACGATGCAATTTCTGTATTTCATCAACACTCTGATAGTCCGAAGATTACAGATTGTCTCCAGATGTGCATCGGAATCTACTACTGGTCTTCCTGGGAACGATCAAAGCGTAGACTGTTTCAGACATAACTCCCATGGATGAAAGGGCGCATGGTGACTGTTGTATTCACTCTCGATGCAATTTCTGTGTTTCATCAACAATTTGAAGGTCCACAGATTACAGAATGCCTCCAGATGTGCTTCGGAAACTACTACTGGTCTTCCAGGGAACGATCAAAGCGTAGACTGTTTGAGACACTACTCAAATGGAGGAAACTCCGCATGGTGATTGTTGTGTTCAATCCCGATGCAATTTCTGTGTTTCAACAACACTCTGATAGTAAACAGATTACAGAATGCATCCAGATGTGCATCGGAAAATACTACTGGTCTTCCAGGGAACGATCAAAACGTGGACTGTTTCAGACATTACTCCCATGTAATGGAATGCGGATGGTGACTGTTGTATTCAATCCCGTTGCAATTTCTGTGTTCCATCAACACTTTGAAGGTCCACAGATTACAGAATGCCTCCAGATGTGAATCGAAACTACTACTGGTCTTCCAGGGTACTATCAAACCGTAGACTGTTTGAGACATTACTCCCATAGAGGAAAGTGCGCATGGTGCCTGTTGTATTAAATCCAGATGCAATTTCTGTTTTTCATCAACACTCTGATAGTCCACAGATTACAGATTGATTCCAGATGTGCACCGGAAACTACTACTGGACTTCCTGGGAACGATCAAAGCGTACAGTGTTTGAGACATTACTCCCATGGAGGAAAGTGTGCTTGGAGACTGTTGTATTCAATCCCGATGCAATTTCTGTGTTTCATCAACACTTTGAAGCTTCCACAGATTACAGAACGCTTCCAGTTTGCATCGGAAACTACTACTGGCCTTCCAGGGAACGATCAAAGCGTAGACTATTTCAGTCGTTACTCCTATGTAGGAAAGTGCGGATGGTGACTGTTGTATTCAATCCCGATGCAATTTCTGTGTTTCATCAACACTCTGATAGTCCACCGATTACAGAATGCCACAAGATGTGCATCGGAAACTACCACTGGTCTTCCAGGGAACGATCAAAACGTAGACTGTTTGAGACATTACTCCCATGGGGGAAAGTGCCCATGGTGACTGTTGTATTCAATACCGATGCAATTTCTGCGTTTCATAAACACTCTGATTGTCCACAGATTACAGAAGGCTTAAGGATGTGCATCGGAAACTACTACTGTTCTTCCAGGGACGATCAAAGCGTATACTGATTGAGACATTACTCCCATGGAGTAAAGTGCGAATATTGACTGTTGTATTCAATCCCGATGCAATTTCTGTGTTTCATCAACACTCTGATAGTCCACAGATTACAGAATGCCTCCAGTTGTGCACCAGAAACTACCACTGGCCTTCCAGGGAACGATCAAAGCGTAGACTGTTTGAGACATTACACCCGTGGAGGAAAGTGCGCATGGTGACTGTTTTTATCAATCCCCATGCCATTTCTGTGTTTCATCAACACTCTGATAGTCCACAGATTTCAGAATGCCACCAGATGTGCATCGGAAACTACTAATGGTCTTAGAGGGAACGATCAAAGCGTAGACTGTTTGAGACATTACTCCAATGGAGGAAAGTGCTCATGGTCACTGTGGTATTCAAACCCGATGCAATTTCTGTGTTTCATCAACACTCTGATAGTCCACAGATTACAGAATGCCACCAGATGTGCATCGGAAACTACTACTGGTCTTCCAGGGAACGATCAAAGCGTAGACTGTTTGAGAATTACTCCTATGTAGGAAAGTGCGCATGGTGACTGTTGTAATCAATCCCGATGCAATTTCTGTGTTTCAATAACACTCTGATAGTCCAAAGATTACAGAATGCCACCAGATGTGCATCGGAAACTACTACTATTGGTCTTCCTGGGAACGATGAAAGCGTAGACTGTTTGAGACATTACTCCCATGGAGGAAAGTGCGCATGGTGACTCTTATATTAAATCGCGATACAATTTCTGTGTTTCAACAACACTCTGATAGTAAACAGATTACAGAATGCCTCCAGATATGCTTCGGAAACTACTACTGGTCTTCCAGGGAACGATCAAAGCATAGACTGTTTCAGACGTTACTCCCATGGAGGAAAGTGCGAACGGTGACTGTTGTATTCAATACCGATGCAAATTTCTGTGTTTCATCAACACTCTGATAGTCCACAGATTACAGATTGTCTCCAGATGTGCATCGGAAACTACTACCGGTCTTCCTGGGAACGATCAAACCGTGGACTGGTTCAGACACTACTGCCATGGAGGAAATTGCGGATGGTGACTGTTGTATTGACTCCTGATGCAATTCCTGTGTTTCATCAACACTTTGATGGTCTACAGATTACAGATTGCCTCCAGATGTGCATCGGAATCTACTACTGGTCTTCCTGGGAACGATCAAAGCGTAGACTATTTGAGACATTACTCCCATGGAGGAAAGTGTGGATGGTGACTGTTGTATTCAATTCCGATGCAATTTATGTGTTTCATCAACACTCTGATAGTCCACAGATTACAGATTGTCTCCAGATGTGCATCGGAATCTACTACTGGTCTTTCAGGGAACGATCAAAACGTAGACTGTTTGAGACATTACTCGCATGGAGGAAATTGCGCATGGTGACTGTTGTATTCAATCCCGATGCAATATCTGTGTTTCATCAACACTCTGATAGTCCACAGATTACAGAATGCTTCCAGATGTACATCGAAAACTACTACTGGTCTTCCAGTCAACGATCAAAGCGTTGACTGTTTGAGACATTACACCCATGGAGGAAAGTACGCATGGTGACTGTTGTATTCAATCCCGATGCAATTTCTGTGTTTCATCAACACTCTGATAGTCCACAGATTACAGAATGCCACCAGATGTGCATTGGAAACTACTACTGGTCTTCCAGGGAACGATCAAAGAGTAGACTATTTGAGAATTACTCCTATGTAGGAAAGTGCGCATGGTGACTGTTGTAATCAATCCCGATGCAATTTCTGTGTTTCTTCAACACTCTGATAGTCCACAGATTACAGAATGCCACCAGATGTGCATCGGAAACTACTACTATTGGTCTTCCTGGAAACGATGAAAGCGTAGACTGTTTGAGTCATTACTCCCATGGATGAAAGTGCGCATGGTGAATCTTGTATTAAATCGCGATGCAATTTCTGTGTTTCAACAACACTCTGATAGTCCACAGATTACAGATTGTCTCCAGATGTGCATCGGAAACTACTACTGGTCTTCCTGGGAACGATGAAACCGTGGACATTTTCAGACAGTAATCCCATGGAGGAAAGTGCGAATGGTGACGGTTGTATTGACTCCTGATGCAATTCCTGTGTTTCATCAACACTTTGAAGGTCTACAGATTACAGATTGCCTCGAGATGTGCATCGGAAATTACTACTGGTCTTCCTGGGAACGATCAAAGCGTAGACTGTTTGAGATATTACTCCCATGGAGGAAAGTGCGGATGGTGACTGCTGTATTCAATTCCGATGCAATTTCTGAGTTTCATCAACACTCTGATAGTCCACAGATTACAGATTGTCTCCAGATGTGCATCGGAATCTACTACTGGTTTTCCAGGGAACGATCAAAACGTAGACTGTTTGAGACATTACTCAAATGGAGGAAAGTGCCCATGGTGACCGTTGTATTCCATCCCGATGCAATTTCTGTGTTTCATCAACACTCTGATAGTCCACATATTACAGAATGAGTCCAGATGTGCATCGGTAACTACTACTGGTCTTCCAGGGAACGATCAAGGCGTAGTCTGTTTCAGACGTTACTGCCATGGAGGAAAGTGCGGATAATGACTGTTGTATTCAATCGCGATGCAATTTCTGTGTTTCATCAACACTCTGATAGTCCACAGATTACAGATTGTCTCCAGATGTGAATCGGAAAGTACTACTGGTCTTCCTGGGAACGATCAAAGCGTAGACTGTTTCAGACATAACTCCCATGGATGAAAGTGCGCATGGTGACTGTTGTATTCACTCTGGATGCAATTTCTGTGTTTCATCAAAAATTTGAAGGTCCACAGATTACAGAATGCCTCCAGATGTGATTCAGAAACTACTACTGGTCTTCCAGTGAACGATCAAAGCGTAGACTGTTTGAGACACTACTTAAATGGAGGAAACTCCGCATGGTGACTGTTGTATTCAATCCCGATGCAATTTCTGTGTTTCAACAACACTCTGATAGTAAAAAGATTACAGAATGAATCAAGATGTGCATCGGAAACTACTACTGCTCTTCCAGGGAACGATCAAAACGTGGACTGTTTCAGACATTACTCCCATGGAGGGGAATGCGGATGGTGAGTCTTGTATTAAATCGCGATGCAATCTCTGTGTTTTAACAACACTCTGATAGTAAACAGATTACAGAATGCCTCCAGATGTGCATCTGAAACTACTACTGGTCTTCCAGGGAACGACCAAAGCGTAGGCTCTTTGAGACATTACTCCCATGTAATGGAATGCGGATGGTGACTGTTGTATTCAATCCCGATGCAATTTCTGTGTTTCCTCAACACTTTGAAGGTCCATAGATTACAGAATGCCTCCAGATGTGAATCGAAACTACTACTGGTCTTCCAGGGAACTATCAAAGCGTAGACTGTTTGAGACATTACTCACATAGAGAAAAGTGCACATTGTGCCTGTTGAATTCAATCCCGATGCAATTTCTGAGTTTCATCAACACTCTGATAGTCCACAGATTACAGATTGCCTCCAGATGTGCATCGGAAACCACTACTGGTCTTCCTGGGAACGATCAAAGCGTACAGTGTTTGAGACATTACTCCCATGGAGGAAAGTGTGCATGGTGACTGTTGTATTCAATCGCGATGCAATTTCTGTGTTTCATCAACAATCTGATAGCCCACAGATTACAGATTATCTCCAGATGTGCATCGGAAACTACTACTGGTCTTCCTGGGAACGATCAAAGCGTAGACTGTTTCGGACATAACTCAAAAGGATGAAAGTGCGCATGGTGACGTATTCACTCTCGTTGCAATTTCTGTGTTTCATCAACAATTTTAAGGTCCACCGATTACAGAATGCCTCCAGATGTGCATCGGAAACTACTACTGGTCTTCCAGGGAACGACCAAAGCGTAGACTGTTTCAGACATAACTCCCATGGATGAAAGTGCGCATGGTGACTGTTGTATTCACTCTGGATGCAATTTCTGTGTTTCATCAAAAATTTGAAGGTCCACAGATTACAGAATGCCTCCAGATGTGCTTCGGAAACTACTACTGGTCTTCCAGGGAACGATCAAAGCGTAGACTGTTTGAGACACTACTCAAATTGAGGAAACTCCGCATGGTGACTGTTGTATTCAATCCCGATGCAATTTCTGTGTTTCCTCAACACTTTGAAGGTCCACAGATTACAGAATGCCTCCAGATGTGAATCGAAACTACTACTTGGCTTCCAGGGAAATATCAAAGCGTAGACTGTTTGAGACATTACTCCCATAGAGAAAAGTGCGCATTGTGCCTGTTGAATTCAATCCCGATGCAATTTCTGAGTTTCATCAACACTCTGATAGTCCACAGATTACAGATTGCCTCCAGATGTGCATCGGAAACTACTACTGGTCTTCCTGGGAACGACCAAAGGGTAGACTCTTTGAAACATTACTCCCATGTAATGGAATGCGGATGATGACTGTTGTATTCAATCTCGTTGCAATTTCTGTGTTTCATCAACACTTTGAATTTCCACAGATTACAGAATGCCTCCAGATGTGAATCGAAACTACTACTGTTCTTCCAGGGAACTATCAAACCGTAGACTGTTTGAGACATTACTCCCATAGAGGAAAGTGCGCATGGTGCCTGTTGAATTCAATCCCGATGCAATTTCTGAGTTTCATCAACACTCTGATAGTCCACAGATTACAGATTGCCTCCAGATGTGCATCGGAAACTACTACTGGTCTTCCTGGGAACGATCAAAGCGTACAGTGTTTGAGACATTACTCCCATGGAGGAAAGTGTGCATGGTGACTGTTGTATTCAATCGCGATGCAATTTCTGTGTTTCTTCACCAATCTGATAGCCCACAGATTACAGATTATCTCCAGATGTGCATCGGAAACTACTACTGGTCTTCCTGGGTACGATCAAAGCGTAGACTGTTTCGGACATAACTCAAATGGATGAAAGTGCGCATGGTGACGTATTCACTCTCGTTGCAATTTCTGTGTTTCATCAACAATTTGAAGGTCCACCGATTACAGAATGCCTCCAGATGTGATCGGAAACTACTACTGGTCTTCCAGGGAACGACCAAAGGGTAGACTCTTTGAGACATTACTCCCATGTATTGGAATGCGGATGATGACTGTTGTATTCAATCTCGTTGCAATTTCTGTGTTTCATCAACACTTTGAATTTCCACAGATTACAGAATGCCTCCAGATGTGAATCGAAACTACTACTGTTCTTCCAGGGAACTATCAAACCGTAGACTGTTTGAGACATTACTCCCATAGAGGAAAGTGCGCATGGTGCCTGTTGTATTCAATCCCGATGCAATTTCTGTGTTTCATCAACACTCTGATGGTCCACAGATTACAGATTGCCTCCAGATGTGCATCGGAAACTACTACTGGTCTTCCTGGGAACGATCAAGGTGTACAGTGTTTGAGACATTACTCCCATGGAGGAAAGTGTGCATGGTGACTGTTGTATTCAATCCCGATGCAATTTCTGTGTTTCATCAACACTTTGAAGCTTCCACAGATTACAGAATGCCTCCAGATGTGCATCGGAAACTACTGCTGTTCTTCCAGGGAACGATCAAAGCGTAGACTATGTCAGACGTTACTCCCATGGAGGAAAGTGCGGATGGTGACTGTTGTATTCAATCCCGATGCAATTTCTGTGTTTCATCAACACTCTGATAGTCCACAGATTACAGAATGCCACCAGATGTGCATCGGAAACTACTACTGGTCTTCCAGGGAACGATCAAAGCGTAGACTGTTTGAGAATTACTCCTATGTAGGAAAGTGAGCATGGTGACTGTTGTATTCAATCCCGATGCAATTTCTGTGTTTCATCAACAGTCTGGTAGTCCACAGATTACAGAATGCCACCAGATATGCTTCGGAAACTACTACTGGTCTTCCAGGGAACGATCAAAGCGTAGACTGAGACATTACTCCCATGGAGGAAAGTACGCATGGTGATTGTTGTATTCAAACCCGATGCAATTTCTGTGTTTCATCAACACTTTGAAGGTCCACAGATTACAGAATGCCTCCAGATGTGCATCGGAAACTAGTACTGGTCTTGGGGGAACGATCAAAGCGATGACAGTTTCAGACATTACTCCAATGGAGAAATGTTTGCTTGGTGCCTGTTAAATTCAATCCCGATGCAATTTCTGTGTTCCAACAACACTTTGAAGCTCCACAGATTACAGAATGCCTCCAGATGTGCATCGGCAACTACTACTGGTCTTCCAGGGAACGATCAAGGCGTAGACTGTTTCAGACGTTACTGCCATGGAGGAAAGTGCGGATAATGACTGTTGTATTCAATCGCGATGCAATTTCTGTGTTTCATCAACACTCTGATAGTCCACAGATTACAGATTGTCTCCAGATGTGAATCGGAAACTACTACTGGTCTTCCTGGGAACGATCAAAGCGTAGACTGTTTCAGACATAACTCCCATGGATGAAAGTGCGCATGGTGACTGTTGTATTCACTCTGGATGCAATTTGTGTGTTTCATAAAAAATTTGAAGGTCCACAGATTACAGAATGCCTCCAGATGTGCTTCGGAAACTACTACTGGTCTTCCAGGGAACGATCAAAGCGTAGACTGTTTGAGACACTACACAAATTGAGGAAACTCCGCATGGTGACTGTTGTATTCAATCCCGATGCAGTTTCTGTGTTTCCTCAACACTTTGAAGGTCCACAGATCACAGAATGCCTCCAGATGTGAATCGAAACTACTACTGGTCTTCCAGGGAAATATCAAAGCGTAGACTGTTTGAGACATTACTCCCATAGAGAAAAGTGCGCATTGTGCCTGTTGAATTCAATCCCGATGCAATTTCTGAGTTTCATCAACACTCTGATAGTCCACAGATTACAGATTGCCTCCAGATGTGCATCGGAAACTACTACTGGTCTTCCTGGGAACGATCAAAGCGTACAGTGTTTGAGACATTACTCCCATGGAGGAAAGTGTGCATGGTGACTGTTGTATTCAATCCCGATGCAATTTCTGTGTTTCATCAACACTTTGAAGCTTCCACAAATTACAGAATGCCTCCAGATGTGCATCGGAAACTACTACTGGCCTTCCATTGAACGATCAAAGCGTAGACTATTTCAGACGTTACTCCCATGGAGGAAAGTGCGGATGGTGACTTCTGTATTCAATTCCGATGCAATTTCTGTGTTTCATCACCACTCCGATAGTCCACAGATTACAGAATGCCTCCAGTTGTGCATCGGAAACTACTACTGGTCTTCCAGGGAACGATCAAAGCGTAGACTGTTTGAGACATTATTCCAATGGAGAAAAGTGCTCATGGTGACTGTGGTATTCAAACCCGATACAATTTCTGTGCTTCATCAACACTCTGATAGTCACAGATTACAGAATGCCACCAGATGTGCATAGGAAACTACTACTGGTCGTCCAGGGAACGATCAAATCGTAGACTGTTTGAGAATTACTCCTATGTAGGAAAGTGCCCATGGTGACTGTTGTAATCAATCCCGATGCAATTTCTGTGTTTCATCAACACTCTGATAGTCTAGAGATCACGGAATGCCTCCAGATGTGCATCGGAAACTTCTAGTGGTCTTCCAGGGAACGATCAAATCGTATACTGTTTCACACATTACTCCCATGGATGAAAGTGCACATGGTGACTGTTGTATTCAATCCCGATGCAATTTCTGTGTTTCATCAACACTCTGATAGTCCACAGATTACAGAATGCCTCCAGTTGTGCATCGGAAACTACTACTGGTATTCCAAGGAACGACCAAAGCGTAGACTGTTTGAGACATTACTCCCATGGAGGGGAATTCGGATGGTGACTGTAGTATTCAATCCCAATCCAATTTCTGTGTTTCATCAAAACCTTCAGGTCCAAAGATTACAGAATGCCTCCAAATGTGAATCGGAAACTACTACTGGTCTTCCAGTAAACGATCAGAGCATAGACTGTTTCAGACGTTACTCCCATGGATTAAAGTGCGGATGGTGACTGTTGTATTCAATCCCGATGCAATTTCAGTGTTTCATCAACACTCTGATAGTCCACAGATTACAGATTGTCTCCAGAGGTGCATCGGAAACTACAACTGGTCTTCCTGGGAACGATCAAACCGTGGACTGTTTCAGACACTACTCCCATAGAGGAAAGTGCGGATGGTGACTGTTGTATTGACTCCTGATGCAATTCCTATGTTTCATCAACACTTTGAAGGTCTACAGATTACAGATTGCCTCCAGATGTGCATCGGAAACTACTACTGGTCTTCCTGGGAACGATCAAAGCGTAGACTGTTTGAGACATTACTCCCATGGAGGAAAGTGCGCATGGTGACTGTTGTATTCAATTCCGATGCAATTTCTGTGTTTCATCAACACTCTGATAGTCCACAGATTACAGATTGTCTCCAGATGTGCATCGGAATCTACTACTGGTCTTCCAGGGAACATCAAAACGTAGACTGTTTGAGACATTACTCCCATGGAGGAAAGTGCCCATGGTGACTGTTGTATTCAATCCCGATGCAATTTCTGTGTTTCATAAACACTCTGATAGTCCACAGATTACAGAATGCTTCCAGATGTGCATCGGAAACTATTACTGTTCTTCCAGGGAACGATCAAAGCATATACTGTTTGAGACATTACTGCCATGGAGTAAAGTGCGAATATTGACTGTTGTATTCAATCCCGATGCAATTTCTGTGTTTCATCAGCAGTCTGATAGTCATCAGATTACAGAATGCCTCCAGATGTCCATGGGAAACTACTACTGGTCATCCAGGTAACGATCAAAGCGTAGACTGTTTGAGACATTACTCATATGGAGGAAAGTGCGCATGGTGACTGTTGTATTCAATCCCGATGCAATTTCTGTGTTTCGACAACACTCTGATAGTCCACAGATTACAGAATGACACCAGATGTGCATCGGAAACTACTACTGGTCTTCCAGGGAACGATCAAAGCGTAGACTGTTTGAGACATTACTCCCATGGAGGAAAGTACGCATGGTGACTGTTGTACTCAATCCCGATGCAATTTCTGTGTTTCATCAGCAGTCTGATAGTCCACAGATTACAGAATGCCTCCAGATGTCCATGGGAAACTACTACTGGTCATCCAGGTAACGATCAAAGCGTAGACTGTTTGAGACATTACTCATATGGAGGAAAGTGCGGATGTTTACTGTTGTATTCAATCCCGATGCAATCTCTGTGTTTCATCAACACTCTGATAGTCCACAGATTACAGAATGCCTCCAGTTGTGCGTCGGAAACTACTACTGGTCTTCCAGGGAACGATCAAAGCGTGGACTGTTTGAGACATTACACCGGTGGAGAAAAGTGCGCATGGTGACTGTTGTTATCAATCCCCATGCCATTTCTGTGTTTCATCAACACTCTGATAGTGCCCAGGTTACAAAACGCCACCAGATGTGCATCGGACACTACTAATGGTCTTAGAGGGAAGGATCTAAGCGTAGACTGTTTGAGACATTACTCCAATGGAGGAAAGTGCTCATGGTGACTGTGGTATTCAAACCCAATGCAATTTCTGTGTTTCATCAACACTCTGATAGTCCAGAGATCACGGAATGCCTCCAGATGTGCATCGGAAACTTCTAGTGGTCTTCCAGGGAACGATCAAAGCGTATACTGTTTGACACATTACTCCCATGGATGAAAGTGCACATGGTGACTGTTGTATTCAATACCGAAGCAATTTCAGTGTTTCAACAACACCCTGATAGTCCACAGATTACACAATGCCTCCAGATGTGCATCGGGAACTACTACTGGTCTTCCAGGGAACGATCAATGCGTAGACTGTTTGAGACATTACTCCCATGGAAGAAAGTGCGCATGGTGCCTGTTGAATTCAATCCCGATGCAATTTCTGAGTTTCATCAACACTCTGATAGTCCACAGATTACAGATTGCCTCCAGATGTGCATCGGAAACTACTACTGGTCTTCCTGGGAACGATCAAAGCGTACAGTGTTTGAGACATTACTCCCATGGAGGAAAGTGTGCATGGTGACTGTTGTATTCAATCCCGATGCAATTTCTGTGTTTCATCAACACTTTGAAGCTTCCACAAATTACAGAATTCCTCCAGATGTGCATCGGAAACTACCACTGGCCTTCCATTGAACGATCAAAGCGTAGACTATTTCAGACGTTACTCCCATGGAGGAAAGTGCGGATGGTGACTTTTGTATTCAATTCCGATGCAATTTCTGTGTTTCATCACCACTCCGATAGTCCACAGATTACAGAATGCCTCCAGTTGTGCATCGGAGACTACTACAGGTCTTCCAGGGAACGATCAAAGCGTAGACTGTTTGAGACATTATTCCAATGGAGGAAAGTGCTCATGGTGACTGTGGTATTCAAACCCGATGCAATTTCTGTGTTTCATCAACACTCTGATAGTCCACAGATTACAGAATGCCACCAGATGTGCATAGGAAACTACTACTGGTCGTCCAGGGAACGATCAAATCGTAGACTGTTTGAGAATTACTCCTATGTAGGAAAGTGCCCATGGTGACTGTTGTAATCAATCCCGATGCAATTTCTGTGTTTCATCAACACTCTGATAGTCTAGAGATCACGGAATGCCTCCAGATGTGCATCGGAAACTTCTAGTGGTCTTCCAGGGAACGATCAAATCGTATACTGCTTCACACATTACTCCCATGGATGAAAGTGCACATGGTGACTGTTGTATTCAATCCCGATGCAATTTCTGTGTTTCATCAACACTCTGATAGTCCACAGATTACAGAATGCCTCCAGTTGTGCATCGGAAACTACTACTGGTATTCCAAGGAACGACCAAAGCGTAGACTGTTTGAAACATTACTCCCATGGAGGGGAATTCGGATGGTGACTGTAGTATTCAATCCCAATCCAATTTCTGTGTTTCATCAAAACCTTCAGGTCCAAAGATTACAGAATGCCTCCAAATGTGAATCGGAAACTACTACTGGTCTTCCAGTAAACGATCAGAGCATAGACTGTTTCAGACGTTACTCCCATGAATTAAAGTGCGGATGGTGACTGTCGTATTCAATCCCGATGCAATTTCTGTGTTTCATCAACACTCTGATAGTCCACAGATTACAGATTGTCTCCAGAGGTGCATCGGAAACTACAACTGGTCTTCCTGGGAACGATCAAACCGTGGACTGTTTCAGACACTACTCCCATAGAGGAAAGTGCGGATGGTGACTGTTGTATTGACTCCTGATGCAATTCCTATGTTTCATCAACACTTTGAAGGTCTACAGATTACAGATTGCCTCCAGATGTGCATCGGAAACTACTACTGGTCTTCCTGGGAACGATCAAAGCGTAGACTGTTTGAGACATTACTCCCATGGAGGAAAGTGCGCATGGTGACTGTTGTATTCAATTCCGATGCAATTTCTGTGTTTCATCAACACTCTGATAGTCCACAGATTACAGATTGTCTCCAGATGTGCATCGGAATCTACTACTGGTCTTCCAGGGAACATCAAAACGTAGACTGTTTGAGACATTACTCCCATGGAGGAAAGTGCCCATGGTGACTGTTGTATTCAATCCCGATGCAATTTCTGTGTTTCATAAACACTCTGATAGTCCACAGATTACAGAATGCCACCAGATGTGCATCGGAAACTACTACTGGTCTTCCAGGGAACGATCAAAGCGTAGACTGTTTGAGACATTACTCCCATGGAGGAAAGTACGCATGGTGACTGTTGTATTCAATCCCGATGCAATTTCTGTGTTTCATAAACACCTTGAAGGTCCACAGATTACAGAATGCCTCCAGATGTGCATGGGAAACTACTACTGGTCTTGGGGGAACGATCAAAGCGATGACAGTTTGAGACATTACTCCAATGGAGAAATGTTTGCTTGGTGCCTGTTGTATTCAAACCCGATGCAATTTCTGTGTTTCAACAACACTTTGAAGGTCCACAGATTACAGAATGGTTCCAGATGTCCATCGGAAACTACTACTGGTCTTCCAGGGAACGATCAAAGCGTAGACTGTTTGAGACATTAATCCCATGGAGGAAAGTGCGCATGGTGACTGTTGTAGTCAATCCCGATGCAATTTCTGTGTTTCAACAACACTCTGATAGTAAACAGATTACAGAATGCATCCAGATGTGCATCGGAAACTACTACTGGTCTTCCAGGGAACGATCAAAACGTGGACTGTTTCAGACATTACTCCCATGGAGATGAATGCGGATGGTGAATCTTGTATTAAATCGCGATGCAATCTCTGTGTTTCAACAACACTCTGATAGTAAACAGATTAGAGAATGCCTCCAGATGTGCATCGGTAACTACTACTGGTCTTCCAGGTAACCACCAAAGCGTAGACTCTTTGAGACATTACTCCCATGTAATGGAATGCGGATGGTAACTGTTGCAATTTCTGTGTTTCATCAACACTTTGAAGGTTAACAGATTACAGAATGCCTCCAGATGTAAATCGAAACTACTACTGGTCTTCCAGGGAACTATCAAAGCGTAGACTGTTTGAGACATTACTCCCATAGAGAAAAGTCCGCATTGTGCCAGTTGTATTCAATCCCGATGCAGTTTCTGTGTTTCATCAACACTCTGATAGTCCACAGATTACAGATTGCCTCCAGATGTGCATCGGAAACTACTACTGGCCTTCCAGGGAACGATCAAAACGTAGACTATTTCAGACGTTACTCCCATGGAGGAAAGTGCGGATGTTTACTGTTGTATTCAATCCCGATGCAATCTCTGTGTTTCATCAACACTCTGATAGTCCACAGATTACAGAATGCCTCCAGTTGTGCGTCGGAAACTACTACGGGTCTTAGAGGGAACGATCTAAGCGTAGACTGTTTGAGACATTACTCCAATGGAGGAAAGTGCTCATGGTGACTGTGGTATTCAAACCCAATGCAATTTCTGTGTTTCATCAACACTCTGATAGTCCAGAGATCACGGAATGCCTCCAGTTGTGCATCGGAAACTTCTAGTGGTCTTCCAGGGAACGATCAAAGCGTATACTGTTTGACACATTACTCCCATGGATGAAAGTGCACATGGTGACTGTTGTATTCAATACCGAAGCAATTTCAGTGTTTCAACAAAACTCTGATAGTCCACAGATTACACAATGCCTCCAGATGTGCATCGGGAACTACTACTGGTCTTCCAGATAACGATCAATGCGTAGACTGTTTGAGACATTACTCCCATGGAAGAAAGTGCGCATGGTGACTGTTGTATTCAATCCCAATGCAATTTCTGTGTGTCATCAACAGTTTGAAGGTCCACAGATTACAGAATAACTCCAGATGTGCATCGGAAACTACTACTGGTCTTCCAGGGAACGTTCAAAGCGTAGACTGTTTGAGACATTACACCTGTGGAGAAAAGTGCGCATGGTGACTGTTGTTATCAATCCCCATGCCATTTCTATGTTTCATCAACACTCTGATAGTCCCCAGATTACACAATGCCACCAGATGTGCATCGGAAACTACTAATGGTCTTAGAGGGAACGATCAAAGCATAGACTGTTTGAGACACTACTCCCATGGAATAAAGTGTGCATGATGACTGTTGTATAAAATCCCGATGCCATTTCTGTGTTTCATCAACACTCTGATAGTCCACAGATTACAGAATGCCTCCAGATGTGCATCGGAAACTACCACTGGTCTTCCAGTTAACGATCAAAACGTACACTGTTTGAGACATTACTCCCATGGAGGAAAGTGCGCATGGAGTCTGTTGTATTTAATCGCGATGCAATTTCTCTGTTTCATCAACACTAATAGTTCACAGATTACAGATTACCTCCAGATGTGCATGGGAAACTACTACTGGTCTTCCTGGGAACGATCAAAGCGTAGACTGTTCTAGACATTACTCCCATGGAGGAAAGTGTGCATGGTGACTGTTGTATTCAATCCAAATGCAATTTCTGTGTTTCATCAACACTTTGAAGGTTCACAGATTACAGAATGCCTCCAGATGAGCATCGGAAACTACTACTGGTCTTCCAGGGAACGATCAAAGCATAGACTGTCTCAGACATTACTCCCATGGAGGAATGTGCGGATGGTGACTGTTGTATTCAATCCCTATGCAATTTCTGTGTTTCATCAACACTCTGATAGTCCACAGATTACAGATTGTCTCCAGATGTGCATCGGAAACTACTACTGGTCTTCCTGGGAACGATCAACCCGTGGACTGTTTCAGACACTACTCCCATGGAGGAAATTGCGGATGGTGACTGTTGTATTGACTCCTGATGCAATTTCTGTGTTTCATCAACACTTTGAAGGTCTACAGATTACAGATTGCTTCCAGATGTGCATCGGAAACTACTACTGGTCTTCCAGGGAACGATCAAAACGTAGACTGTTTGAGACATTACTCCCACGGAGGAACGTGCGCATGGTGATTGTTGTATTCAATCCCGATGCAATTTCTGTCTTTCGACAACACTCTGATAGTCCACAGATTACAGAATGCCACCAGATGTGCATCGGAAACTACTACTGGTCTTCCAGGGAACGATCAAAACGTAGACTGTTTGAGACATTACTCCCACGGAGGAAAGTGCGCATGGTGATTGTTGTATTCAATCCTTATGCAATTTCTGTGTTTCAACAACACTTTGAAGGTCTACAGATTACAGAATGCCTCCAGATGTGCATCGGAAACTACTACTGGTCTTCCAGGGAACGATCAATGCGTAGACCATTTGAGACATTTCTCCCATGGACGAAAGAGCGCATGGTGACTGTTGTATTCAATCACCATACAATTTCTGTGTTTCATCAACACTCTGATAGTCCACAGATTACAGAATGCCGCCAGATGTGCATCGGAAACTACTACTGGTCTTCCAGGGAACGATCAAAACGTGGACTGTTTCAGGCATTACTCCCGTGGAGGGGAATGTTGAAGTTGAATCTTGTATTAAATCGCGATGCAATCTCTGTGTTTCAACAACACTCTGATATTAAACAGATTACAGAATGCCTCCAGATGTGCATCGGAAACTACTACTGGTCTTCCAGGGAATGATCAAAGCGTAGACTGTTTGAGACATTACTCCCATAGAGGAAAGTGCCGATGGTGACTGTTGTATTCAATCGCGATGCAATTTCTGTGTTTCACCAACACTCTGATAGTCCACAGATTACAGAATGCCTCCAGTTGTGCATCGGAAACTACTACTGGTCTCCCAGGGAACATCAAAGCGTAGACTGTTTGAGACATTACACCCGTGGAGAAAAGTAAGCATGGTGACTGTTGTTATCAATCCCCATGCCATTTCTGTGTTTCATCAACACTCTGATAGTCCCCAGATTACAGAATGCCACCAGATGTGCATCGGAAACTACTAATGGTCTTAGAGGGAACGATCAAAGCGTAGACTGTTTGAGACATTAATCCAATGGAGGAAAGTGCTCATGGTGACTGTGGTATTCAAACCCGATGCAATTTCTGTGTTTCATCAACACTCTGATAGTCCACAGATTACAGAATGCCACCAGATGTGCATCGGAAACTACTACTGGTCTTCTAGGGAACGATCAAAGCGTAGACTGTTTGAGAGTTAATCCTATGTAGGAAAGTGCGCATGGTTAGTGTTGTAATCAATCCCGATACAATTTCTGTGTTTCATCAACACTCTGATGGTAAACAGATTACAGAATGCCTCCAGATGTGCATCGGAAACTACTACTGGTCTTCCAGGGAACGACCAAAGCGTAGACTGTTTGAGACATTACTCCCATGGAGGGGAATGCGGATGGTGACTGTTGTATTCAATCCCAATCCAATTTCTGTGTTTCATCAAAACTTTCAGGTCCAAAGATTACAGAATGCCTCCAAATGTGAATCGGAAACAACTACTGGTCTTCCAGGAACGATCAAATCATATACAGTTTCAGACGTTACTCCCATGGAGGAAAGTGCGGATGGTGACTGTTTTATTCAATTCCGATGCAATTTCTGTGTTTCATCAACACTCTGATAGTCCACAGATTACAGATTGTCTCCAGATGTGCATCGGAAACTACTACTGGTCCTCCTGGGAACGATCAAACCGTGGACTGTTTGAGACATTACTACCATGGAGGTGAGTGCGCATGGTGACTGTTGTATTCAATCCCGATGCAATTTCTGTGTTTCATCAACACTCTGATAGTCCACAGATTACAGAATGCTTCCAGATGTGCATCGGAAACTACTACTGTTCTTCCAGGGAACGATCAAAGCGTATACGCTTTGAGACATTACTCCCATGGAGTAAAGTGCGAATATTGACTGTTGTATTCAATCCCGACGCAATTTCTGTGTTTCATCAACAGTCTGATAGTCCACAGATTACAGAATGCCTCCAGATGTCCACTGGAAACTACTACTGGTCTTCCAGGGAACGATCAAAGCGTAGACTCTTTGAGACATTACTCCTATGGAGGAAAGTGCGCATGGTGACTGTTGTATTCAATCCCGATGCAATTTCTGCGTTTCATGAAAACTTTGAAGGTCCACAGATTACAGAATGCCTCCAGATGTGTGTGCATCGGAAACTACTACTGGTCTTCCAGGGAACGATCAAGGCGTACACTGTTTCAGACGTTACTGCGATGGAGGAAAGTGCGGATAATGACTGTTGTATTCAATCGCGATGCAATTTCTGTGTTTCATCAACACTCTGATAGTCCACAGATTACAGATTGTCTCCAGATGTGCATCGGAAACTACTACTGGTCTTCCTGGGAACGATCAAAGCGTAGACTGTTTCAGACATAACTCCCATGGATGGAAGGGCGCATTGTGACTGTTGTATTCACTCTCGACGCAATTTCTGTGTTTCATCAACAATTTGAAGGTCCACTGATTACAGAGTGCCTCCAGATGTGCTTCGGAAACTACTACTGGTCTTCCAGGGAACGATCAAAGCGTAGACTGTTTGAGACATTACGCAAATGGAGGAAACTCTGCATGGTGACTGTTGCATTCAATCCCGATGCAATTTCTGTGTTTCAACAACACCCTGATAGTAAACAGATTACAGAATGCATCCAGATGTGCATCGGAAACTACTGCTGGTCTTCCAGGGAGCGATCAAAGCGTAGACTGTTTGAGACGTTACTCCCATGGAGGAAAGTGCGCATGTTGAGTGTTGTATTCAATCCCGATGCAATTTCTGTGTTTCATCAACACTCTGATGGTCCACAGATTACAGAATGCTTCCAGATGTTCATCGGAAACTACTACTGGTCTTCCAAGGAATGATCAAAGCGTAGACTCTTTGAGACATTACTCCTATTTAGGAAAGTGCGCATTGTGACTGTTGTATTCAATCCCGATGTAATTTCTGTGTTTCATCAACACTCTGATAGTCCACAGACTACAGAATGCATCCAGATGTGCATCGGAAACTACTACTGGTCTTCCATGGAACGATCGAAGCGTGGACAGTTTGAGGCATTACTCCCATGGAGCAAAGTGCGCATGGCGACTGTTGTATTCAATCCCGATACAATATCTGTGTTTCATCAACACTCTAATGGTCCACAGATTGCAGAATGCCTCCAGATGTGCATCGGAAACTACTACTGGTCTTCCAGGGAACGACCAAAGCGTAGACTGTTTGAGACATTACTCCCATGTAATGGAATGCGGATGGTGACTGTTGTATTCAATCCCGTTGCAATTTCTGTGTTTCATCAACACTTTGAAGGTCCACAGAATACAGAATGCCTCCAGATGTGAATCGAAACTACTACTGGTCTTCCAGGGAACTATCAAAGCGTAGACTGTTTGAGACATTACTCCCATAGAGGAAAGTGTGCATGGTGACTGTTGTATTCAATCCGAATTCAATTTCTGTGTTTCATCGACACTCTGATAGTCCACAGATTACAGAATGCCTCAAGATGTGCATCGGAAACTACCACTGGTCTTCCAGGGAACGATCAAAGCGTACTCTGTTTGAGACATTACTCCCATGGAGGAAAGTGCGCATGGTGACTGTTGTATTCAATCCCAATGCAATTTCTGTGTTTCATCAACACTTTGAAGGTCCACAGATTACAGAATAAGTCCAGATGTGCATCGGAAACTACTACTGGTCTTCCAGGGAACGATCAAAGCGTAGACTGTTTGAGACATTACTCCCGTTTAAGAAAGTGCGCATGGTGTCTGTTGTATTCAATCCCCATACAATTTCTGTGTTTCATCAACACTATGATAGTCCACAGATTACAGAATGCATCCAGATGTGCATCGGAAACTACTACTGTCCTTCCAGTGAACGATCAAACCGTATACTGTTTGAGACATTACTCCTATGGAGTAAAGTGCGAATATTGACTATTGTATACAATCCCGATGCAATTTCTGTGTTTCATCAACAGTCTGATAGTCCACAGATTACACAATGATTCCAGATGTCCATGGGAAACTACTACTGGTCTTCCAGGGAACGATCAAAGCGTAGACAGTTTGAGACATTACTCCCATGTAGCAAAGTGCGCATGGTGCCTGTTGTATTCAATCCCGATGAAATTTCTGCGTTTCATCAAAACTTTGAAGGTCCACAGATTACAGAATGCCTCCAGATGTGCATCGGAAACTAATACTGGTCTTCCAGGGAACGACCAAAGCGTAGACTGTTTGAGACATTACTCCCATGTAATGGAATGCGGATGGTGACTGTTGTGTTCAATCCCGTTGCAATTTCTGTGTTTCATCAACACCTTGAAGGTCCACAGATTACAGAATGCCTCCAGATGTGAATCGAAACTACTACTGGTCTTCCAGGGAACTATCAAAGCGTAGACTGTTTGAGACATTACTCCCATAGAGGAAAGTGTGCATGGTGACTGTTGTATTCAATCCGGATGCAATTTCTGTGTTTCATCGACACTCTGATAGTCCACAGATTACAGAATGCCTCAAGATGTGCATCGGAAACTACCACTGGTCTTCCAGGGAACGATCAAAGCGTACTCTGTTTGAGACATTACTCCCATGGAGGAAAGTGCGCATGGTGCCTGTTGTATTCAATCCCGATGCAATTTCTGTGTTTCATCAACACTCTGATAGTCCACAGATTACAGATTGCCTCCAGATGTGCATCGGAAACTACTACTGGTCTTCCTGGGAACGATCAAAGCGTACAGTGTTTGAGACATTACTCCCATGGAGGAAAGTGCGCATGGTGACTGTTGTATTCAATCCCAATGCAATTTCTGTGTTTCATCAACACTTTGAAGGTCCACAGATTACAGAATAAGTCCAGATGAGCATTGGAAACTACTACTGGTCTTCCAGGGAACGATCAAAGCGTAGACTGTTTGAGACATTATTCCCGTTTAAGAAAGTGCGCATGGTGTCTGTTGTATTCAATCCCCATACAATTTCTGTGTTTCATCAACACTATGATAGTCCACAGATTACAGAATGCATCCAGATGTGCATCGGAAACTACTACTGTCCTTCCAGTGAACGATCAAACCGTATACTGTTTGAGACATTACTCCCATGGAGTAAAGTGCGAATATTGACTATTGTATACAATCCCGATGCAATTTCTGTGTTTCATCAACAGTCTGATAGTCCACAGATTACACAATGATTCCAGATGTCCATGGGAAACTACTACTGGTCTTCCAGGGAACGATCAAAGCTTAGACAGTTTGAGACATTACTCCCATGTAGCAAAGTGCGCATGGTGCCTGTTGTATTCAATCCCGATGAAATTTCTGCGTTTCATCAAAACTTTGAAGGTCCACATTTTACAGAATGCCTCCAGATGTGCATCGGAAACTAATACTGGTCTTCCAGGGAACGACCAAAGCGTAGACTGTTTGAGACATTACACCTGTGGAGAAAAGTGCGCATGGTGACTGTTGTTATCAATCCCCATGCCATTTCTATGTTTCATCAACACTCTGATAGTCCCCAGATTACAGAATGCCACCAGATGTGCATCGGAAACTACTAATGGTCTTAGAGGGAACGATCAAAGCATAGACTGTTTGAGACACTACTCCCATGGAATAAAGTGTGCATGATGACTGTTGTATAAAATCCCGATGCCATTTCTGTGTTTCATCAACACTCTGATAGTCCACAGATTACAGAATGCCTCCAGATGTGCATCGGAAACTACCACTGGTCTTCCAGTTAACGATCAAAACGTACACTGTTTGAGACATTACTCCCATGGAGGAAAGTGCGCATGGAGTCTGTTGTATTTAATCGCGATGCAATTTCTGTGTTTCATCAACACTAATAGTTCACAGATTACAGATTACCTCCAGATGTGCATGGGAAACTACTACTGGTCTTCCTGGGAACGATCAAAGCGTAGACTGTTCTAGACATTACTCCCATGGAGGAAAGTGTGCATGGTGACTGTTGTATTCAATCCAAATGCAATTTCTGTGTTTCATCAACACTTTGAAGGTTCACAGATTACAGAATGCCTCCAGATGAGCATCGGAAACTACTACTGGTCTTCCAGGGAACGATCAAAGCATAGACTGTCTCAGACATTACTCCCATGGAGGAATGTGCGGATGGTGACTGTTGTATTCAATCCCTATGCAATTTCTGTGTTTCATCAACACTCTGATAGTCCACAGATTACAGATTGTCTCGAGATGTGCATCGGAAACTACTACTGGTCTTCCTGGGAACGATCAAACCGTGGACTGTTTCAGACACTACTCCCATGGAGGAAATTGCGGATGGTGACTGTTGTATTGACTCCTGATGCAATTTCTGTGTTTCATCAACACTTTGAAGGTCTACAGATTACAGATTGCTTCCAGATGTGCATCGGAAACTACTACTGGTCTTCCAGGGAACGATCAAAGCGTAGACTGTTTGAGACATTATTCCAATGGAGAAAAGTGCTCATGGTGACTGTGGTATTCAAACCCGATGCAATTTCTGTGCTTCATCAACACTCTGATAGTCACAGATTACAGAATGCCACCAGATGTGCATAGGAAACTACTACTGGTCGTCCAGGGAACGATCAAATCGTAGCCTGTTTGAGAATTACTCCTATGTAGGAAAGTGCCCATGGTGACTGTTGTAATCAATCCCGATGCAATTTCTGTGTTTCATCAACACTCTGATAGTCTAGAGATCACGGAATGCCTCCAGATGTGCATCGGAAACTTCTAGTGGTCTTCCAGGGAACGATCAAATCGTATACTGTTTCACACATTACTCCCATGGATGAAAGTGCACATGGTGACTGTTGTATTCAATCCCGATGCAATTTCTGTGTTTCATCAACACTCTGATAGTCCACAGATTACAGAATGCCTCCAGTTGTGCATCGGAAACTACTACTGGTATTCCAAGGAACGACCAAAGCGTAGACTGTTTGAGACATTACTCCCATGGAGGGGAATTCGGATGGTGACTGTAGTATTCAATCCCAATCCAATTTCTGTGTTTCATCAAAACCTTCAGGTCCAAAGATTACAGAATGCCTCCAAATGTGAATCGGAAACTACTACTGGTCTTCCAGTAAACGATCAGAGCATAGACTGTTTCAGACGTTACTCCCATGGATTAAAGTGCGGATGGTGACTGTTGTATTCAATCCCGATGCAATTTCTGTGTTTCATCAACACTCTGATAGTCCACAGATTACAGATTGTCTCCAGAGGTGCATCGGAAACTACAACTGGTCTTCCTGGGAACGATCAAACCGTGGACTGTTTCAGACACTACTCCCATAGAGGAAAGTGCGGATGGTGACTGTTGTATTGACTCCTGATGCAATTCCTATGTTTCATCAACACTTTGAAGGTCTACAGATTACAGATTGCCTCCAGATGTGCATCGGAAACTACTACTGGTCTTCCTGGGAACGATCAAAGCGTAGACTGTTTGAGACATTACTCCCATGGAGGAAAGTGCGCATGGTGACTGTTGTATTCAATTCCGATGCAATTTCTGTGTTTCATCAACACTCTGATAGTCCACAGATTACAGATTGTCTCCAGATGTGCATCGGAATCTACTACTGGTCTTCCAGGGAACATCAAAACGTAGACTGTTTGAGACATTACTCCCATGGAGGAAAGTGCCCATGGTGACTGTTGTATTCAATCCCGATGCAATTTCTGTGTTTCATAAACACTCTGATAGTCCACAGATTACAGAATGCTTCCAGATGTGCATCGGAAACTACTACTGTTCTTCCAGGGAACGATCAAAGCATATACTGTTTGAGACATTACTGCCATGCAGTAAAGTGCGAATATTGACTGTTGTATTCAATCCCGATGCAATTTCTGTGTTTCATCAGCAGTCTGATAGTCCACAGATTACAGAATGCCTCCAGATGTCCATGGGAAACTACTACTGGTCATCCAGGTAACGATCAAAGCGTAGACTGTTTGAGACATTACTCATATGGAGGAAAGTGCGCATGGTGACTGTTGTATTCAATCCCGATGCAATTTCTGTGTTTCGACAACACTCTGATAGTCCACAGATTACAGAATGACACCAGATGTGCATCGGAAACTACTACTGGTCTTCCAGGGAACGATCAAAGCGTAGACTGTTTGAGACATTACTCCCATGGAGGAAAGTACGCATGGTGACTGTTGTACTCAATCCCGATGCAATTTCTGTGTTTCATCAGCAGTCTGATAGTCCACAGATTACAGAATGCCTCCAGATGTCCATGGGAAACTACTACTGGTCATCCAGGTAACGATCAAAGCGTAGACTGTTTGAGACATTACTCATATGGAGGAAAGTGCGGATGTTTACTGTTGTATTCAATCCCGATGCAATCTCTGTGTTTCATCAACACTCTGATAGTCCACAGATTACAGAATGCCTCCAGTTGTGCGTCGGAAACTACTACTGGTCTTCCAGGGAACGATCAAAGCGTAGACTGTTTGAGACATTACACCCGTGGAGAAAAGTGCGCATGGTGACTGTTGTTATCAATCCCCATGCCATTTCTGTGTTTCATCAACACTCTGATAGTGCCCAGGTTACAAAACGCCACCAGATGTGCATCGGAAACTACTAATGGTCTTAGAGGGAACGATCTAAGCGTAGACTGTTTGAGACATTACTCCAATGGAGGAAAGTGCTCATGGTGACTGTGGTATTCAAACCCAATGCAATTTCTGTGTTTCATCAACACTCTGATAGTCCAGAGATCACGGAATGCCTCCAGATGTGCATCGGAAACTTCTAGTGGTCTTCCAGGGAACGATCAAAGCGTATACTGTTTGACACATTACTTCCATGGATGAAAGTGCACATGGTGACTGTTGTATTCAATACCGAAGCAATTTCAGTGTTTCAACAACACCCTGATAGTCCACAGATTACACAATGCCTCCAGATGTGCATCGGGAACTACTACTGGTCTTCCAGGGAACGATCAATGCGTAGACTGTTTGAGACATTACTCCCATGGAAGAAAGTGCGCATGGTGCCTGTTGAATTCAATCCCGATGCAATTTCTGAGTTTCATCAACACTCTGATAGTCCACAGATTACAGATTGCCTCCAGATGTGCATCGGAAACTACTACTGGTCTTCCTGGGAACGATCAAAGCGTACAGTGTTTGAGACATTACTCCCATGGAGGAAAGTGTGCATGGTGACTGTTGTATTCAATCCCGATGCAATTTCTGTGTTTCATCAACACTTTGAAGCTTCAACAAATTACAGAATGCCTCCAGATGTGCATCGGAAACTACCACTGGCCTTCCATTGAACGATCAAAGCGTAGACTATTTCAGACGTTACTCCCATGGAGAAAAGTGCGGATGGTGACTTTTGTATTCAATTCCGATGCAATTTCTGTGTTTCATCACCACTCCGATAGTCCACAGATTACAGAATGCCTCCAGTTGTGCATCGGAGACTACTACAGGTCTTCCAGGGAACGATCAAAGCGTAGACTGTTTGAGACATTATTCCAATGGAGGAAAGTGCTCATGGTGACTGTGGTATTCAAACCCGATGCAATTTCTGTGTTTCATCAACACTCTGATAGTCCACAGATTACAGAATGCCACCAGATGTGCATAGGAAACTACTACTGGTCGTCCAGGGAACGATCAAATCGTAGACTGTTTGAGAATTACTCCTATGTAGGAAAGTGCCCATGGTGACTGTTGTAATCAATCCCGATGCAATTTCTGTGTTTCATCAACACTCTGATAGTCTAGAGATCACGGAATGCCTCCAGATGTGCATCGGAAACTTCTAGTGGTCTTCCAGGGAACGATCAAATCGTATACTGCTTCACACATTACTCCCATGGATGAAAGTGCACATGGTGACTGTTGTATTCAATCCCGATGCAATTTCTGTGTTTCATCAACACTCTGATAGTCCACAGATTACAGAATGCCTCCAGTTGTGCATCGGAAACTACTACTGGTATTCCAAGGAACGACCAAAGCGTAGACTGTTTGAGACATTACTCCCATGGAGGGGAATTCGGATGGTGACTGTAGTATTCAATCCCAATCCAATTTCTGTGTTTCATCAAAACCTTCAGGTCCAAAGATTACAGAATGCCTCCAAATGTGAATCGGAAACTACTACTGGTCTTCCAGTAAACGATCAGAGCATAGACTGTTTCAGACGTTACTCCCATGAATTAAAGTGCGGATGGTGACTGTCGTATTCAATCCCGATGCAATTTCTGTGTTTCATCAACACTCTGATAGTCCACAGATTACAGATTGTCTCCAGAGGTGCATCGGAAACTACAACTGGTCTTCCTGGGAACGATCAAACCGTGGACTGTTTCAGACACTACTCCCATAGAGGAAAGTGCGGATGGTGACTGTTGTATTGACTCCTGATGCAATTCCTATGTTTCATCAACACTTTGAAGGTCTACAGATTACAGATTGCCTCCAGATGTGCATCGGAAACTACTACTGGTCTTCCTGGGAACGATCAAAGCGTAGACTGTTTGAGACATTACTCCCATGGAGGAAAGTGCGCATGGTGACTGTTGTATTCAATTCCGATGCAATTTCTGTGTTTCATCAACACTCTGATAGTCCACAGATTACAGATTGTCTCCAGATGTGCATCGGAATCTACTACTGGTCTTCCAGGGAACATCAAAACGTAGACTGTTTGAGACATTACTCCCATGGAGGAAAGTGCCCATGGTGACTGTTGTATTCAATCCCGATGCAATTTCTGTGTTTCATAAACACTCTGATAGTCCACAGATTACAGAATGCCACCAGATGTGCATCGGAAACTACTACTGGTCTTCCAGGGAACGATCAAAGCGTAGACTGTTTGAGACATTACTCCCATGGAGGAAAGTACGCATGGTGACTGTTGTATTCAATCCCGATGCAATTTCTGTGTTTCATAAACACCTTGAAGGTCCACAGATTACAGAATGCCTCCAGATGTGCATGGGAAACTACTACTGGTCTTGGGGGAACGATCAAAGCGATGACAGTTTGAGACATTACTCCAATGGAGAAATGTTTGCTTGGTGCCTGTTGTATTCAAACCCGATGCAATTTCTGTGTTTCAACAACACTTTGAAGGTCCACAGATTACAGAATGGTTCCAGATGTCCATCGGAAACTACTACTGGTCTTCCAGGGAACGATCAAAGCGTAGACTGTTTGAGACATTAATCCCATGGAGGAAAGTGCGCATGGTGACTGTTGTAGTCAATCCCGATGCAATTTCTGTGTTTCAACAACACTCTGATAGTAAACAGATTACAGAATGCATCCAGATGTGCATCGGAAACTACTACTGGTCTTCCAGGGAACGATCAAAACGTGGACTGTTTCAGACATTACTCCCATGGAGATGAATGCGGATGGTGAATCTTGTATTAAATCGCGATGCAATCTCTGTGTTTCAACAACACTCTGATAGTAAACAGATTAGAGAATGCCTCCAGATGTGCATCGGTAACTACTACTGGTCTTCCAGGTAACCACCAAAGCGTAGACTCTTTGAGACATTACTCCCATGTAATGGAATGCGGATGGTAACTGTTGCAATTTCTGTGTTTCATCAACACTTAGAAGGTTAACAGATTACAGAATGCCTCCAGATGTATATCGAAACTACTACTGGTCTTCCAGGGAACTATCAAAGCGTAGACTGTTTGAGACATTACTCCCATAGAGAAAAGTCCGCATTGTGCCAGTTGTATTCAATCCCGATGCAGTTTCTGTGTTTCATCAACACTCTGATAGTCCACAGATTACAGATTGCCTCCAGATGTGCATCGGAAACTACTACTGGCCTTCCAGGGAACGATCAAAACGTAGACTATTTCAGACGTTACTCCCATGGAGGAAAGTGCGGATGTTTACTGTTGTATTCAATCCCGATGCAATCTCTGTGTTTCATCAACACTCTGATAGTCCACAGATTACAGAATGCCTCCAGTTGTGCGTCGGAAACTACTACTGGTCTTAGAGGGAACGATCTAAGCGTAGACTGTTTGAGACATTACTCCAATGGAGGAAAGTGCTCATGGTGACTGTGGTATTCAAACCCAATGCAATTTCTGTGTTTCATCAACACTCTGATAGTCCAGAGATCACGGAATGCCTCCAGTTGTGCATCGGAAACTTCTAGTGGTCTTCCAGGGAACGATCAAAGCGTATACCGTTTGACACATTACTCCCATGGATGAAAGTGCACATGGTGACTGT
Organism: Schistocerca gregaria; assembly: GCF_023897955.1. NCBI lineage: Eukaryota > Metazoa > Arthropoda > Insecta > Orthoptera > Acrididae > Schistocerca > Schistocerca gregaria. Next base: position 10,618,819 of record NC_064927.1, read on the forward strand.
TGTATTCAATACCGAAGCAATTTCAGTGTTTCAACAAAACTCTGATAGTCCACAGATTACACAATGCCTCCAGATGTGCATCGGGAACTACTACTGGTCTTCCAGATAACGATCAATGCGTAGACTGTTTGAGACATTACTCCCATGGAAGAAAGTGCGCATGGTGACTGTTGTATTCAATCCCAATGCAATTCCTGTGTGTCATCAACAGTTTGAAGGTCCACAGATTACAGAATAACTCCAGATGTGCATCGGAAACTACTACTGGTCTTCCAGGGAACGTTCAAAGCGTAGACTGTTTGAGACATTACACCTGTGGAGAAAAGTGCGCATGGTGACTGTTGTTATCAATCCCCATGCCATTTCTATGTTTCATCAACACTCTGATAGTCCCCAGATTACAGAATGCCACCAGATGTGCATCGGAAACTACTAATGGTCTTAGAGGGAACGATCAAAGCATAGACTGTTTGAGACACTACTCCCATGGAATAAAGTGTGCATGATGACTGTTGTATAAAATCCCGATGCCATTTCTGTGTTTCATCAACACTCTGATAGTCCACAGATTACAGAATGCCTCCAGATGTGCATCGGAAACTACCACTGGTCTTCCAGTTAACGATCAAAACGTACACTGTTTGAGACATTACTCCCATGGAGGAAAGTGCGCATGGAGTCTGTTGTATTTAATCGCGATGCAATTTCTCTGTTTCATCAACACTAATAGTTCACAGATTACAGATTACCTCCAGATGTGCATGGGAAACTACTACTGGTCTTCCTGGGAACGATCAAAGCGTAGACTGTTCTAGACATTACTCCCATGGAGGAAAGTGTGCATGGTGACTGTTGTATTCAATCCAAATGCAATTTCTGTGTTTCATCAACACTTTGAAGGTTCACAGATTACAGAATGCCTCCAGATGAGCATCGGAAACTACTACTGGTCTTCCAGGGAACGATCAAAGCATAGACTGTCTCAGACATTACTCCCATGGAGGAATGTGCGGATGGTGACTGTTGTATTCAATCCCTATGCAATTTCTGTGTTTCATCAACACTCTGATAGTCCACATATTACAGATTGTCTCCAGATGTGCATCGGAAACTACTACTGGTCTTCCTGGGAACGATCAAACCGTGGACTGTTTCAGACACTACTCCCATGGAGGAAATTGCGGATGGTGACTGTTGTATTGACTCCTGATGCAATTTCTGTGTTTCATCAACACTTTGAAGGTCTACAGATTACAGATTGCTTCCAGATGTGCATCGGAAACTACTACTGGTCTTCCAGGGAACGATCAAAACGTAGACTGTTTGAGACATTACTCCCACGGAGGAAAGTGCGCATGGTGATTGTTGTATTCAATCCTTATGCAATTTCTGTGTTTCAACAACACTTTGAAGGTCCACAGATTACAGAATGCCTCCAGATGTGCATCGGAAACTACTACTGGTCTTCCAGGGAACGATCAATGCGTAGACCGTTTGAGACATTTCTCCCATGGACGAAAGAGCGCATGGTGACTGTTGTATTCAATCACCATACAATTTCTGTGTTTCATCAACACTCTGATAGTCCACAGATTACAGAATGCCGCCAGATGTGCATCGGAAACTACTACTGGTCTTCCAGGGAACGATCAAAACGTGGACTGTTTCAGGCATTACTCCCGTGGAGGGGAATGTTGAAGTTGAATCTTGTATTAAATCGCGATGCAATCTCTGTGTTTCAACAACACTCTGATATTAAACAGATTACAGAATGCCTCCAGATGTGCATCGGAAACTACTACTGGTCTTCCAGGGAATGATCAAAGCGTAGACTGTTTGAGACATTACTCCCATAGAGGAAAGTGCCGATGGTGACTGTTGTATTCAATCGCGATGCAATTTCTGTGTTTCACCAACACTCTGATAGTCCACAGATTACAGAATGCCTCCAGTTGTGCATCGGAAACTACTACTGGTCTCCCAGGGAACATCAAAGCGTAGACTGTTTGAGACATTACACCCGTGGAGAAAAGTGTGCATGGTGACTGTTGTTATCAATCCCCATTCCATTTCTGTGTTTCATCAACACTCTGATAGTCCCCAGATTACAGAATGCCACCAGATGTGCATCGGAAACTACTAATGGTCTTAGAGGGAACGATCAAAGCGTAGACTGTTTGAGACATTAATCCAATGGAGGAAAGTGCTCATGGTGACTGTGGTATTCAAACCCGATGCAATTTCTGTGTTTCATCAACACTCTGATAGTCCACAGATTACAGAATGCCACCAGATGTGCATCGGAAACTACTACTGGTCTTCCAGGGAACGATCAAAGCGTAGACTGTTTGAGAGTTAATCCTATGTAGGAAAGTGCGCATGGTTAGTGTTGTAATCAATCCCGATACAATTTCTGTGTTTCATCAACACTCTGATGGTAAACAGATTACAGAATGCCTCCAGATGTGCATCGGAAACTACTACTGGTCTTCCAGGGAACGACCAAAGCGTAGACTGTTTGAGACATTACTCCCATGGAGGGGAATGCGGATGGTGACTGTTGTATTCAATCCCAATCCAATTTCTGTGTTTCATCAAAACTTTCAGGTCCAAAGATTACAGAATGCCTCCAAATGTGAATCGGAAACAACTACTGGTCTTCCAGGAACGATCAAATCATATACAGTTTCAGACGTTACTCCCATGGAGGAAAGTGCGGATGGTGACTGTTTTATTCAATTCCGATGCAATTTCTGTGTTTCATCAACACTCTGATAGTCCACAGATAACAGATTGTCTCCAGATGTGCATCGGAAACTACTACTGGTCCTCCTGGGAACGATCAAACCGTGGACTGTTTGAGACATTACTACCATGGAGGTGAGTGCGCATGGTGACTGTTGTATTCAATCCCGATGCAATTTCTGTGTTTCATCAACACTCTGATAGTCCACAGATTACAGAATGCTTCCAGATGTGCATCGGAAACTACTACTGTTCTTCCAGGGAACGATCAAAGCGTATACGCTTTGAGACATTACTCCCATGGAGTAAAGTGCGAATATTGACTGTTGTATTCAATCCCGACGCAATTTCTGTGTTTCATCAACAGTCTGATAGTCCACAGATTACAGAATGCCTCCAGATGTCCACTGGAAACTACTACTGGTCTTCCAGGGAACGATCAAAGCGTAGACTCTTTGAGACATTACTCCTATGGAGGAAAGTGCGCATGGTGACTGTTGTATTCAATCCCGATGCAATTTCTGCGTTTCATGAAAACTTTGAAGGTCCACAGATTACAGAATGCCTCCAGATGTGTGTGCATCGGAAACTACTACTGGTCTTCCAGGGAACGATCAAGGCGTACACTGTTTCAGACGTTACTGCGATGGAGGAAAGTGCGGATAATGACTGTTGTATTCAATCGCGATGCAATTTCTGTGTTTCATCAACACTCTGATAGTCCACAGATTACAGATTGTCTCCAGATGTGCATCGGAAACTACTACTGGTCTTCCTGGGAACGATCAAAGCGTAGACTGTTTCAGACATAACTCCCATGGATGGAAGGGCGCATTGTGACTGTTGTATTCACTCTCGACGCAATTTCTGTGTTTCATCAACAATTTGAAGGTCCACTGATTACAGAGTGCCTCCAGATGTGCTTCGGAAACTACTACTGGTCTTCCAGGGAACGATCAAAGCGTAGACTGTTTGAGACATTACGCAAATGGAGGAAACTCTGCATGGTGACTGTTGCATTCAATCCCGATGCAATTTCTGTGTTTCAACAACACCCTGATAGTAAACAGATTACAGAATGCATCCAGATGTGCATCGGAAACTACTGCTGGTCTTCCAGGGAGCGATCAAAGCGTAGACTGTTTGAGACGTTACTCCCATGGAGGAAAGTGCGCATGTTGAGTGTTGTATTCAATCCCGATGCAATTTCTGTGTTTCATCAACACTCTGATGGTCCACAGATTACAGAATGCTTCCAGATGTTCATCGGAAACTACTACAGGTCTTCCAAGGAATGATCAAAGCGTAGACTCTTTGAGACATTACTCCTATTTAGGAAAGTGCGCATTGTGACTGTTGTATTCAATCCCGATGTAATTTCTGTGTTTCATCAACACTCTGATAGTCCACAGACTACAGAATGCATCCAGATGTGCATCGGAAACTACTACTGGTCTTCCATGGAACGATCGAAGCGTGGACAGTTTGAGGCATTACTCCCATGGAGCAAAGTGCGCATGGCGACTGTTGTATTCAATCCCGATACAATATCTGTGTTTCATCAACACTCTAATGGTCCACAGATTGCAGAATGCCTCCAGATGTGCATCGGAAACTACTACTGGTCTTCCAGGGAACGACCAAAGCGTAGACTGTTTGAGACATTACTCCCATGTAATGGAATGCGGATGGTGACTGTTGTATTCAATCCCGTTGCAATTTCTGTGTTTCATCAACACTTTGAAGGTCCACAGAATACAGAATGCCTCCAGATGTGAATCGAAACTACTACTGGTCTTCCAGGGAACTATCAAAGCGTAGACTGTTTGAGACATTACTCCCATAGAGGAAAGTGTGCATGGTGACTGTTGTATTCAATCCGAATGCAATTTCTGTGTTTCATCGACACTCTGATAGTCCACAGATTACAGAATGCCTCAAGATGTGCATCGGAAACTACCACTGGTCTTCCAGGGAACGATCAAAGCGTACTCTGTTTGAGACATTACTCCCATGGAGGAAAGTGCGCATGGTGCCAGTTGTATTCAATCCCGATGCAATTTCTGTGTTTCATCAACACTCTGATAGTCCACAGATTACAGATTGCCTCCAGATGTGCATCGGAAACTACTACTGGTCTTCCTGGGAACGATCAAATCGTACAGTGTTTGAGACATTACTCCCATGGAGGAAAGTGCGCATGGTGACTGTTGTATTCAATCCCAATGCAATTTCTGTGTTTCATCAACACTTTGAAGGTCCACAGATTACAGAATAAGTCCAGATGTGCATCGGAAACTACTACTGGTCTTCCAGGGAACGATCAAAGCGTAGACTGTTTGAGACATTACTCCCGTTTAAGAAAGTGCGCATGGTGTCTGTTGTATTCAATCCCCATACAATTTCTGTGTTTCATCAACACTATGATAGTCCACAGATTACAGAATGCATCCAGATGTGCATCGGAAACTACTACTGTCCTTCCAGTGAACGATCAAACCGTATACTGTTTGAGACATTACTCCTATGGAGTAAAGTGCGAATATTGACTATTGTATACAATCCCGATGCAATTTCTGTGTTTCATCAACAGTCTGATAGTCCACAGATTACACAATGATTCCAGATGTCCATGGGAAACTACTACTGGTCTTCCAGGGAACGATCAAAGCGTAGACAGTTTGAGACATTACTCCCATGTAGCAAAGTGCGCATGGTGCCTGTTGTATTCAATCCCGATGAAATTTCTGCGTTTCATCAAAACTTTGAAGGTCCACAGATTACAGAATGCCTCCAGATGTGCATCGGAAACTAATACTGGTCTTCCAGGGAACGACCAAAGCGTAGACTGTTTGAGACATTACTCCCATGTAATGGAATGCGGATGGTGACTGTTGTGTTCAATCCCGTTGCAATTTCTGTGTTTCATCAACACCTTGAAGGTCCACAGATTACAGAATGCCTCCAGATGTGAATCGAAACTACTACTGGTCTTCCAGGGAACTATCAAAGCGTAGACTGTTTGAGACATTACTCCCATAGAGGAAAGTGTGCATGGTGACTGTTGTATTCAATCCGGATGCAATTTCTGTGTTTCATCGACACTCTGATAGTCCACAGATTACAGAATGCCTCAAGATGTGCATCGGAAACTACCACTGGTCTTCCAGGGAACGATCAAAGCGTACTCTGTTTGAGACATTACTCCCATGGAGGAAAGTTCGCATGGTGCCTGTTGTATTCAATCCCGATGCAATTTCTGTGTTTCATCAACACTCTGATAGTCCACAGATTACAGATTGCCTCCAGATGTGCATCGGAAACTACTACTGGTCTTCCTGGGAACGATCAAAGCGTACAGTGTTTGAGACATTACTCCCATGGAGGAAAGTGAGCATGGTGACTGTTGTATTCAATCCCAATGCAATTTCTGTGTTTCATCAACACTTTGAAGGTCCACAGATTACAGAATAAGTCCAGATGAGCATTGGAAACTACTACTGGTCTTCCAGGGAACGATCAAAGCGTAGACTGTTTGAGACATTACTCCCGTTTAAGAAAGTGTGCATGGTGTCTGTTGTATTCAATCCCCATACAATTTCTGTGTTTCATCAACACTATGATAGTCCACAGATTACAGAATGCATCCAGATGTGCATCGGAAACTACTACTGTCCTTCCAGTGAACGATCAAACCGTATACTGTTTGAGACATTACTCCCATGGAGTAAAGTGCGAATATTGACTATTGTATACAATCCCGATGCAATTTCTGTGTTTCATCAACAGTCTGATAGTCCACAGATTACACAATGATTCCAGATGTCCATGGGAAACTACTACTGGTCTTCCAGGGAACGATCAAAGCTTAGACAGTTTGAGACATTACTCCCATGTAGCAAAGTGCGCATGGTGCCTGTTGTATTCAATCCCGATGAAATTTCTGCGTTTCATCAAAACTTTGAAGGTCCACATTTTACAGAATGCCTCCAGATGTGCATCGGAAACTAATACTGGTCTTCCAGGGAACGACCAAAGCGTAGACTGTTTGAGACATTACTCCCATGTAATGGAATGTGGATGGTGACTGTTGTGTTCAATCCCGTTGCAATTTCTGTGTTTCATCAACACCTTGAAGGTCCACAGATTACAGAATGCCTCCAGATGTGAATCGAAACTACTACTGGTCTTCCAGGGAACTATCAAAGCGTAGACTGTTTGAGACATTACTCCCATAGAGGAAAGTGTGCATGGTGACTGTTGTATTCAATCCCGATGAAATTTCTGTGTTTCATCGACACTCTGATAGTCCACAGATTACAGAATGCCTCCAGATGTGCATCGGAAACTACCACTGGTCTTCCAGGGAACGATCAAAGCGTACTCTGTTTGAGACATTACTCCCATGGAGGAAAGTGCGCATGGTGCCTGTTGTATTCAATCCCGATGCAATTTCTGTGTATCATCAACACTCTGATAGTCCACAGATTACAGATTGCCTCCAGATGTGCATCAGAAACTACTACTGGTCTTCCAGGGAACGATCAAATCGTAGACTGCTTGAGACATTACACCCGTGGAGAAAAGTGCGCATGGTGACTGTTGTTTTCAATCCCCATGCCATTTCTATGTTTCATCAACACTCTGATAGTCCACAGATTACAGAATGCCACCAGATGTGCATCGGAAACTACTAATGGTCTTAGAGGGAACGATCAAAGCGTAGACTGTTTGAGACTCTGATAGTCCACAGACTACACAATGCCTCCAGATGTGCAGCGGAAACTACTACTGGTCTTCCAGGGAACGTTCAAAGCGTAGACTGTTTGAGACATTACACCTGTGGAGAAAAGTGCGCATGGTGACTGTTGTTATCAATCCCCATGCCATTTCTATGTTTCATCAACACTCTGATAGTCCCCAGATTACAGAATGCCACCAGATGTGCATCGGAAACTACTAATGGTCTTAGAGGGAACGATCAAAGCATAGACTGTTTGAGACACTACTCCCATGGAATAAAGTGTGCATGATGACTGTTGTATAAAATCCCGATGCCATTTCTGTGTTTCATCAACACTCTGATAGTCCACAGATTACAGAATGCCTCCAGATGTGCATCGGAAACTACCACTGGTCTTCCAGTTAACGATCAAAACGTACACTGTTTGAGACATTACTCCCATGGAGGAAAGTGCGCATGGAGTCTGTTGTATTTAATCGCGATGCAATTTCTGTGTTTCATCAACACTAATAGTTCACAGATTACAGATTACCTCCAGATGTGCATGGGAAACTACTACTGGTCTTCCTGGGAACGATCAAAGCGTAGACTGTTCTAGACATTACTCCCATGGAGGAAAGTGTGCATGGTGACTGTTGTATTCAATCCAAATGCAATTTCTGTGTTTCATCAACACTTTGAAGGTTCACAGATTACAGAATGCCTCCAGATGAGCATCGGAAACTACTACTGGTCTTCCAGGGAACGATCAAAGCATAGACTGTCTCAGACATTACTCCCATGGAGGAATGTGCGGATGGTGACTGTTGTATTCAATCCCTATGCAATTTCTGTGTTTCATCAACACTCTGATAGTCCACAGATTACAGATTGTCTCGAGATGTGCATCGGAAACTACTACTGGTCTTCCTGGGAACGATCAAACCGTGGACTGTTTCAGACACTACTCCCATGGAGGAAATTGCGGATGGTGACTGTTGTATTGACTCCTGATGCAATTTCTGTGTTTCATCAACACTTTGAAGGTCTACAGATTACAGATTGCTTCCAGATGTGCATCGGAAACTACTACTGGTCTTCCAGGGAACGATCAAAACGTAGACTGTTTGAGACATTACTCCCACGGAGGAACGTGCGCATGGTGATTGTTGTATTCAATCCCGATGCAATTTCTGTCTTTCGACAACACTCTGATAGTCCACAGATTACAGAATGCCACCAGATGTGCATCGGAAACTACTACTGGTCTTCCAGGGAACGATCAAAACGTAGACTGTTTGAGACATTACTCCCACGGAGGAAAGTGCGCATGGTGATTGTTGTATTCAATCCTTATGCAATTTCTGTGTTTCAACAACACTTTGAAGGTCCACAGATTACAGAATGCCTCCAGATGTGCATCTGAAACTACTACTGGTCTTCCAGGGAACGATCAATGCGTAGACCGTTTGAGACATTTCTCCCATGGACGAAAGAGCGCATGGTGACTGTTGTATTCAATCACCATACAATTTCTGTGTTTCATCAACACTCTGATAGTCCACAGATTACAGAATGCCGCCAGATGTGCATCGGAAACTACTACTGGTCTTCCAGGGAACGATCAAAACGTGGACTGTTTCAGGCATTACTCCCGTGGAGGGGAATGTTGAAGTTGAATCTTGTATTAAATCGCGATGCAATCTCTGTGTTTCAACAACACTCTGATATTAAACAGATTACAGAATGCCTCCAGATGTGCATCGGAAACTACTACTGGTCTTCCAGGGAATGATCAAAGCGTAGACTGTTTGAGACATTACTCCCATAGAGGAAAGTGCCGATGGTGACTGTTGTATTCAATCGCGATGCAATTTCTGTGTTTCACCAACACTCTGATAGTCCACAGATTACAGAATGCCTCCAGTTGTGCATCGGAAACTACTACTGGTCTCCCAGGGAACATCAAAGCGTAGACTGTTTGAGACATTACACCCGTGGAGAAAAGTGTGCATGGTGACTGTTGTTATCAATCCCCATGCCATTTCTGTGTTTCATCAACACTCTGATAGTCCCCAGATTACAGAATGCCACCAGATGTGCATCGGAAACTACTAATGGTCTTAGAGGGAACGATCAAAGCGTAGACTGTTTGAGACATTACTCCAATGGAGGAAAGTGCTCATGGTGACTGTGGTATTCAAACCCGATGCAATTTCTGTGTTTCATCAACACTCTGATAGTCCACAGATTACAGAATGCCACCAGATGTGCATCGGAAACTACTACTGGTCTTCCAGGGAACGATCAAAGCGTAGACTGTTTGAGAGTTAATCCTATGTAGGAAAGTGCGCATGGTTAGTGTTGTAATCAATCCCGATACAATTTCTGTGTTTCATCAACATTCTGATGGTAAACAGATTACAGAATGCCTCCAGATGTGCATCGGAAACTACTACTGGTCTTCCAGGGAACGACCAAAGCGTAGACTGTTTGAGACATTACTCCCATGGAGGGGAATGCGGATGGTGACTGTTGTATTCAATCCCAATCCAATTTCTGTGTTTCATCAAAACTTTCAGGTCCAAAGATTACAGAATGCCTCCAAATGTGAATCGGAAACAACTACTGGTCTTCCAGGAACGATCAAATCATATACAGTTTCAGACGTTACTCCCATGGAGGAAAGTGCGGATGGTGACTGTTTTATTCAATTCCGATGCAATTTCTGTGTTTCATCAACACTCTGATAGTCCACAGATTACAGATTGTCTCCAGATGTGCATCGGAAACTACTACTGGTCCTCCTGGGAACGATCAAACCGTGGACTGTTTGAGACATTACTACCATGGAGGAGAGTGCGCATGGTGACTGTTGTATTCAATCCCGATGCAATTTCTGTGTTTCATCAACACTCTGATAGTCCACAGATTACAGAATGCTTCCAGATGTGCATCGGAAACTACTACTGTTCTTCCAGGGAACGATCAAAGCGTATACGCTTTGAGACATTACTCCCATGGAGTAAAGTGCGAATATTGACTGTTGTATTCAATCCCGACGCAATTTCTGTGTTTCATCAACAGTCTGATAGTCCACAGATTACAGAATGCCTCCAGATGTCCACTGGAAACTACTACTGGTCTTCCAGGGAACGATCAAAGCGTAGACTCTTTGAGACATTACTCCTATGGAGGAAAGTGCGCATGGTGACTGTTGTATTCAATCCCGATGCAATTTCTGCGTTTCATGAAAACTTTGAAGGTCCACAGATTACAGAATGCCTCCAGATGTGTGTGCATCGGAAACTACTACTGGTCTTCCAGGGAACGATCAAGGCGTACACTGTTTCAGACGTTACTGCGATGGAGGAAAGTGCGGATAATGACTGTTGTATTCAATCGCGATGCAATTTCTGTGTTTCATCAACACTCTGATAGTCCACAGATTACAGATTGTCTCCAGATGTGCATCGGAAACTACTACTGGTCTTCCTGGGAACGATCAAAGCGTAGACTGTTTCAGACATAACTCCCATGGATGGAAGGGCGCATTGTGACTGTTGTATTCACTCTCGACGCAATTTCTGTGTTTCATCAACAATTTGAAGGTCCACTGATTACAGAGTGCCTCCAGATATGCTTCGGAAACTACTACTGGTCTTCCAGGGAACGATCAAAGCGTAGACTGTTTGAGACATTACGCAAATGGAGGAAACTCTGCATGGTGACTGTTGCATTCAATCCCGATGCAATTTCTGTGTTTCAACAACACCCTGATAGTAAACAGATTACAGAATGCATCCAGATGTGCATCGGAAACTACTGCTGGTCTTCCAGGGAGCGATCAAAGCGTAGACTGTTTGAGACGTTACTCCCATGGAGGAAAGTGCGCATGTTGAGTGTTGTATTCAATCCCGATGCAATTTCTGTGTTTCATCAACACTCTGATGGTCCACAGATTACAGAATGCTTCCAGATGTTCATCGGAAACTACTACTGGTCTTCCAAGGAATGATCAAAGCGTAGACTCTTTGAGACATTACTCCTATTTAGGAAAGTGCGCATTGTGACTGTTGTATTCAATCCCGATGTAATTTCTGTGTTTCATCAACACTCTGATAGTCCACAGACTACAGAATGCATCCAGATGTGCATCGGAAACTACTACTGGTCTTCCATGGAACGATCGAAGCGTGGACAGTTTGAGGCATTACTCCCATGGAGCAAAGTGCGCATGGCGACTGTTGTATTCAATCCCGATACAATATCTGTGTTTCATCAACACTCTAATGGTCCACAGATTACAGAATGCCTCCAGATGTGCATCGGAAACTACTACTGGTCTCCAGGGAACGACCAAAGCGTAGACTGTTTGAGACATTACTCCCATGTAATGGAATGCGGATGGTGACTGTTGTATTCAATCCCGTTGCAATTTCTGTGTTTCATCAACACTTTGAAGGTCCACAGAATACAGAATGCCTCCAGATGTGAATCGAAACTACTACTGGTCTTCCAGGGAACTATCAAAGCGTAGACTGTTTGAGACATTACCCCATAGAGGAAAGTGTGCATGGTGACTGTTGTATTCAATCCGAATGCAATTTCTGTGTTTCATCGACACTCTGATAGTCCACAGATTACAGAATGCCTCAAGATGTGCATCGGAAACTACCACTGGTCTTCCAGGGAACGATCAAAGCGTACTCTGTTTGAGACATTACTCCCATGGAGGAAAGTGCGCATGGTGCCAGTTGTATTCAATCCCGATGCAATTTCTGTGTTTCATCAACACTCTGATAGTCCACAGATTACAGATTGCCTCCAGATGTGCATCGGAAACTACTACTGGTCTTCCTGGGAACGATCAAAGCGTACAGTGTTTGAGACATTACTCCCATGGAGGAAAGTGCGCATGGTGACTGTTGTATTCAATCCCAATGCAATTTCTGTGTTTCATCAACACTTTGAAGGTCCACAGATTACAGAATAAGTCCAGATGTGCATCGGAAACTACTACTGGTCTTCCAGGGAACGATCAAAGCGTAGACTGTTTGAGACATTACTCCCGTTTAAGAAAGTGCGCATGGTGTCTGTTGTATTCAATCCCCATACAATTTCTGTGTTTCATCAACACTATGATAGTCCACAGATTACAGAATGCATCCAGATGTGCATCGGAAACTACTACTGTCCTTCCAGTGAACGATCAAACCGTATACTGTTTGAGACATTACTCCTATGGAGTAAAGTGCGAATATTGACTATTGTATACAATCCCGATGCAATTTCTGTGTTTCATCAACAGTCTGATAGTCCACAGATTACACAATGATTCCAGATGTCCATGGGAAACTACTACTGGTCTTCCAGGGAACGATCAAAGCGTAGACAGTTTGAGACATTACTCCCATGTAGCAAAGTGCGCATGGTGCCTGTTGTATTCAATCCCGATGAAATTTCTGCGTTTCATGAAAACTTTGAAGGTCCACAGATTACAGAATGCCTCCAGATGTGCATCGGAAACTAATACTGGTCTTCCAGGGAACGACCAAAGCGTAGACTGTTTGAGACATTACTCCCATGTAATGGAATGCGGTTGGTGACTGTTGTGTTCAATCCCGTTGCAATTTCTGTGTTTCATCAACACCTTGAAGGTCCACAGATTACAGAATGCCTCCAGATGTGAATCGAAACTACTACTGGTCTTCCAGGGAACTATCAAAGCGTAGACTGTTTGAGACATTACTCCCATAGAGGAAAGTGTGCATGGTGACTGTTGTATTCAATCCGGATGCAATTTCTGTGTTTCATCGACACTCTGATAGTCCACAGATTACAGAATGCCTCAAGATGTGCATCGGAAACTACCACTGATCTTCCAGGGAACGATCAAAGCGTACTCTGTTTGAGACATTACTCCCATGGAGGAAAGTGCGCATGGTGCCTGTTGTATTCAATCCCGATGCAATTTCTGTGTTTCATCAACACTCTGATAGTCCACAGATTACAGATTGCCTCCAGATGTGCATCGGAAACTACTACTGGTCTTCCTGGGAACGATCAAAGCGTACAGTGTTTGAGACATTACTCCCATGGAGGAAAGTGCGCATGGTGACTGTTGTATTCAATCCCAATGCAATTTCTGTGTTTCATCAACACTTTGAAGGTCCACAGATTACAGAATAAGTCCAGATGTGCATCGGAAACTACTACTGGTCTTCCAGGGAACGATCAAAGCGTAGACTGTTTGAGACGTTACTCCCGTTTAAGAAAGTGCGCATGGTGTCTGTTGTATTCAATCCCCATACAATTTCTGTGTTTCATCAACACTATGATAGTCCACAGATTACAGAATGCATCCAGATGTGCATCGGAAACTACTACTGTCCTTCCAGTGAACGATCAAACCGTATACTGTTTGAGACATTACTCCCATGGAGTAAAGTGCGAATATTGACTATTGTATACAATCCCGATGCAATTTCTGTGTTTCATCAACAGTCTGATAGTCCACAGATTACACAATGATTCCAGATGTCCATGGGAAACTACTACTGGTCTTCCAGGGAACGATCAAAGCTTAGACAGTTTGAGACATTACTCCCATGTAGCAAAGTGCGCATGGTGCCTGTTGTATTCAATCCCGATGAAATTTCTGCGTTTCATCAAAACCTTGAAGGTCCACATTTTACAGAATGCCTCCAGATGTGCATCGGAAACTAATACTGGTCTTCCAGGGAACGACCAAAGCGTAGACTGTTTGAGACATTACTCCCATGTAATGGAATGTGGATGGTGACTGTTGTGTTCAATCCCGTTGCAATTTCTGTGTTTCATCAACACCTTGAAGGTCCACAGATTACAGAATGCCTCCAGATGTGAATCGAAACTACTACTGGTCTTCCAGGGAACTATCAAAGCGTAGACTGTTTGAGACATTACTCCCATAGAGGAAAGTGTTCATGGTGACTGTTGTATTCAATCCCGATGAAATTTCTGTGTTTCATCGACACTCTGATAGTCCACAGATTACAGAATGCCTCCAGATGTGCATCGGAAACTACCACTGGTCTTCCAGGGAACGATCAAAGCGTACTCTGTTTGAGACATTACTCCCATGGAGGAAAGTGCGCATGGTGCCTGTTGTATTCAATCCCGATGCAATTTCTGTGTATCATCAACACTCTGATAGTCCACAGATTACAGATTGCCTCCAGATGTGCATCAGAAACTACTACTGGTCTTCCAGGGAACGATCAAATCGTAGACTGCTTGAGACATTACACCCGTGGAGAAAAGTGCGCATGGTGACTGTTGTTTTCAATCCCCATGCCATTTCTATGTTTCATCAACACTCTGATAGTCCACAGATTACAGAATGCCACCAGATGTGCATCGGAAACTACTAATGGTCTTAGAGGGAACGATCAAAGCGTAGACTGTTTGAGACTCTGATAGTCCACAGACTACACAATGCCTCCAGATGTGCAGCGGAAACTACTACTGGTCTTCCAGGAAATGATCAATGCGTAGACTGTTTGAGACATTACTCCCATGGAGGAAAGTGCGCATGGTGACTGTTGTATTCAATCCCAATGCAATTTCTGTGTTTCATCAACACTTTGAGGTCCACTGATTACAGAATAACTCCAGATGTGCATCGGAAACTACTACTGGTCTTCCAGGGAACGATCAAAGCGTAGACTGTTTGAGACATTACTCCCGTTTAAGAAAGTGCGCATGGTGTCTGTTATATTCAATCCCCATACAATTTGTGTGTTTCATCAACACTCTGATAGTCCACAGATTACAGAATGCCTCCAGATGTCCATGGGAAACTACTACTGGTCTTCCAGGGAACGATCAAAGCGTAGACTGTTTGAGACATTACTCCCATGTAGGAAAGTGCGCTTGTTGTCTGTTGTATTCAATCCCGATGAAATTTCTGCGTTTCATCAAAACTTTGAAGGTCCACAGATTACAGAATGCCTCCAGATGTGCATCGGAAACTACTACTGGTCTTCCAGGGAAGGACCAAAGCGTAGACTGTTTGAGACATTACTCCCATGTAATGGAATGCGGATGGTGACTGTTTTATTCAATCCCGTTGCAATTTCTGTGTTTCATCAACACTTTGAAGGTCCACAGATTGCAGAATGCCTCCAGATGTGAATCGAAACTACTACTGGTCTTCCAGGGACGATCAAAGCGTAGACTGTTTGAGACATTACTCCCATAGTGGAAAGTGTGCATGGTGACTGTTGTATTCAATCCCGATGCAATTTCTGTGTTTCATCGACACTCTGATAGTCCACAGATTACAGAATGCATCCAGATATGCATCGGAAACTACCACTGGTCTTCCAGGGAACGATCAAAGCGTACTCTGTTTGATACATTACTCCCATGGAGGAAAGTGCGCATTTTGACTGTTGTATTCAATCCCAATGCAATTTCTGTGTTTCATCAACACTCTGATAGTCCAGAGATAGAGATTGCCTCCAGATGTGCATCAGAAACTACTACTGGTCTTCCAGGGAACGATCAAAGCGTAGACTGCTTGAGACATTTTACCCGTGGAGGAAAGTGCGCATGGTGCCTGTTGTATTCAATCCCGATGCAATTTCTGTGTTTCATCAACACTCTGATAGTCCACAGATACAGATTGCCTCCAGATGTGCATCAGAAACTACTACTGGTCTTCCAGGGAACGATCAAAGCGTAGACTCCTTGAGACATTACACCCGTGGAGAAAAGTGCGCATGGTGACTGTTGTTATCAATCCCCATGCCATTTCTGTGTTTTATTAACACTCTGATAGTCCACAGATTTCACAATGCCTCCAGATGTGCATCGGAAACTACTACTGGTCTTCCAGGGAATGATCAATGCGTAGACTGTTTGAGACATTACTCCCATGGAGGAAAGTGCGCTTGGTGACTGTTGTATTCAATCCCAATGCAATTTCTGTGTTTCATCAACACTTTGAAGGTCCACTGATTACAGAATAACTCCAGATGTGCTTCGGAAACTACTACTGGTCTTCCAGGGAACGATCAAAGCGTAGACTGTTTGAGACATTACTCAAATGGAGGAAACTCCGCATGGTGACTGTTGTATTCAATCCCGATGCAATTTCTGTGTTTCAACAACACTCTGATAGTAAACAGATTACAGAATGCATCCAGATGTGCATCGGAAACTACTACTGGTCTTCCAGGGAGCGATCAAAGCGTAGACTGTTTGAGACGTTACTTCCATGGAGGAAAGTGCGCATTGTGAATGTTGTATTCAATCCCGATGTAATTCCTGTGTTTCATCAACACTCTGATAGTCCACAGATTACAGAATGCATCCAGATGTGCATCGGAAACTACTACTGGTCTTCCATGGAACGATCGAAGCGTAGACAGTTTGAGGCATTACTCCCATGGAGAAATGTGCGCATGGCGACTGTTGAATTCAATCCCGATACAATATCTGTGTTTCATCAACACTCTAATGGTCCACAGATTACAGAATGCCTCCAGATGTGCATTGGAAACTACTACTGGTCTTCCAGGGAACGACCAAAGTGTAGACTGTTTGAGACATTACTCCCATGTAATGGAATGCGGATGTTGACTGTTATATTCAATCCCGTTGCAATTTCTGTGTTTCATCAACACTTTGAGGTTCCACAGATTACAGAATGCCTCCAGATGTGAATCGAAACTACTACTGGTCTTCCAGGGAACTATCAAAGCGTACTCTGTTTGAGACATTACTCCCATGGAGGAAAGTGTGCATGGTGACTGTTGTATTCAATCACGATGCAATTTCTGTGTTTCATCGATACTCTGATAGTCCACAGATTACAGAATGCCTCCAGATGTGCATCGGAAACTACCACTGGTCTTCCAGGGAACGATCAAAGCGTACTCTGTTTGAGACATTACTCCCATGGAGGAAAGTGCGCATGGTGCCTGTTGTATTCAATCCCGATGCAATTTCTGTGTTTCATCAACACTCTGATAATCCACAGATTACAGATTGCCTCCAGATGTGCATCGGAAACTACTACTGGTCTTCCTGGGAACGATCAAAGCGTACAGTGTTTGAGACATTATCCCCATGGAGGAAAGTGTGCATGGTGACTGTTGTATTCAATCCCGATGCAATTTCTGTGTATCATCAACACTTTGAAGCTTCCACAGATTACAGAATGAATCCAGATGTGCGTCGGAAACTACTACTGGCCTTCCAGGGAACGATCAATGCGTAGACTATTTCAGACGTTAGTCCCATGGAAGAAAGTGCTGATGGTGACTGTTGTATTCAATCCCGATGCAATTTTTGTGTTTCATCAACACTCTGATAGTCCACAGATTACAGAATGCCTCCATTTGTGCATCAGAAGCTACTACTGGTCTTCCAGGGAACGATCAAAGCGTAGACTGCTTGAGACATTACACCCGTGGAGAAAAGTGCGCATGGTGACTGTTGTTATCAATCCCCATGCCATTTCTGTGTTTCATCAACACTCTGATAGTCCACAGATTACAGAATGCCACCAGATGTGCATCGGAAACTATTACTGGTCTTCCAGGGAACGATCAAAGCGTAGACTGTTTGAGACATTACTCCCGTTTAAGAAAGTGGGCATGGTGTCTGTTGTATTCAATCCCTATACAATTTCTGTGTTTCATCAACAGTCTGATAGACCACAGATTACAGAATACCACCAGAGGTGCATCGGAAACTACTACTGGTCTTCCAGGGAACGATCAAAACGTAGACTGTTTCAGACATTACTCCCATGGAGGAAAGTGCGGATGGTGAGTCTTATATTAAATCGCGATGCAATTTCTGTGTTTCAACAACACTCTGATAGTAAACAGATTACATAATGCTTCCAGATGTGCATCGGAAACTACTACTGGTCTTCCAGGGAACGACCAAAACGTAGACAGTTTGAGACATTACTCCCATGGAGGGGAATGCGGATGGTAACTGTTGTATTCAATCCCAATCCAATTTCTGTAATTCATCAAAACTTTCAGGTCCAAAGATTACAGAATGCCTCCAAATGAGAATCGATACTACTACTGGTCTTCCAGGAAACTATCAAAGCGTTGACTGTTTGAGACACAACTCCCATGGAATAAAGTGTTCATGGTGACTGTTGTATTCAATCCCGATGCAATTTCTGTGTTTCATCAACACTCTGATAGTCCACAGATTACAGAATGCCTCCAGATGTGGATCGGAAACTCCCACTGGTCTTCCAGGGAACGATCAAAACGTACACTGTTTGAGACATTACTCCCATGGAGGAAAGTGCGGATGATGACTGTTGTATTCAATTCCGATGCAATTTCTGTGTTTCATCAACAGTCTGATAGTCCACAGATTACACAATGCCTCCAGATGTCCATGGGAAACTACTACTGGTCTTCCAGGGAACGATCAATGCGTAGACTGTTTGAGACATTACTCCCATGTAGGCAAGTGCGCATGGTGTCTGTTGTATTCAATCCCGATGAAATTTCTGCGTTTCATCAAAACTTTGAAGGTCCACAGATTACAGAATGCCTCCAGATGTGCATCGGAAACTACTGCTGGTCTTCCAGGGAAGGACCAAAGCGTAGACGGCTTGAGACATTACTCCCATGTAATGGAATGCGGATGGTGACTGTTGTATTCAATCCCGTTGCAATTTCTGTGTTTCATCAACACTTTGAAGGTCCACAGATTACAGAATGCCTCCAGATGTGAATCGAAACTACTACTGGTCTTCCAGGGAACGATCAAAGCGTAGACTGTTTGAGACATTACTCCCATAGAGGAAAGTGTGCATGGTGACTGTTGTATTCAATCCCGATGCAATATCTGTGTTTCATCGACACTCTGATAGTCCACAGATTACAGAATGCATCCAGATATGCATCGGAAACTACCACTGGTCTTCCAGGGAACGATCAAAGCGTACTCTGTTTGAAACATTACTCCCATGGAGGAAAGTGCGCATGGTGCCTGTTGTATTTAATCCCGATGCAATTTCTGTGTTTCATCGACACTCTGATAGTCCACAGATACAGATTGCCTCCAGATGTGCATCAGAAACTACTACTGGTCTTCCAGGGAACGATCAAAGCGTAGACTGCTTGAGACATTACACCCGTGGAGGAAAGTGCGCATGGTGCCTGTTGTATTCAATCCCGATGCAATTTCTGTGTTTCATCAACACTCTGATAGTCCACAGATACAGATTGCCTCCAGATGTGCATCAGAAACTACTACTGGTCTTCCAGGGAACGATCAAATCGTAGACTGCTTGAGACATTACACCCGTGGAGAAAAGTGCGCATGGTGACTGTTGTTTTCAATCCCCATGCCATTTCTATGTTTCATCAACACTCTGATAGTCCACAGATTACAGAATGCCACCAGATGTGCATCGGAAACTACTAATGGTCTTAGAGGGAACGATCAAAGCGTAGACTGTTTGAGACTCTGATAGTCCACAGACTACACAATGCCTCCAGATGTGCATCGGAAACTACTACTGGTCTTCCAGGGAATGATCAATGCGTAGACTGTTTGAGACATTACTCCCATGGAGGAAAGTGCGCATGGTGACTGTTGTATTCAATCCCAATGCAATTTCTGTGTTTCATCAACACTTTGAGGTCCACTGATTACAGAATAACTCCAGATGTGCATCGGAAACTACTACTGGTCTTCCAGGGAACGATCAAAGCGTAGACTGTTTGAGACATTACTCCCGTTTAAGAAAGTGCGCATGGTGTCTGTTATATTCAATCCCCATACAATTTCTGTGTTTCATCAACACTCTGATAGTCCACAGATTACAGAATGCCTCCAGATGTCCATGGGAAACTACTACTGGTCTTCCAGGGAACGATCAAAGCGTAGACTGTTTGAGACATTACTCCCATGTAGGAAAGTGCGCTTGTTGTCTGTTGTATTCAATCCCGATGAAATTTCTGCGTTTCATCAAAACTTTGAAGGTCCACAGATTACAGAATGCCTCCAGATGTGCATCGGAAACTACTACTGGTCTTCCAGGGAAGGACCAAAGCGTAGACTGTTTGAGACATTACTCCCATGTAATGGAATGCGGATGGTGACTGTTGTATTCAATCCCAATCCAATTTCTGTAATTCATCAAAACTTTCAGGTCCAAAGATTACAGAATGCCTCCAAATGAGAATCGATACTACTACTGGTCTTCCAGGAAACTATCAAAGCGTTGACTGTTTGAGACACAACTCCCATGGAATAAAGTGTTCATGGTGACTGTTGTATTCAATCCCGATGCAATTTCTGTGTTTCATCAACACTCTGATAGTCCACAGATTACAGAATGCCTCCAGATGTGGATCGGAAACTCCCACTGGTCTTCCAGGGAACGATCAAAACGTACACTGTTTGAGACATTACTCCCATGGAGGAAAGTGCGGATGATGACTGTTGTATTCAATTCCGATGCAATTTCTGTGTTTCATCAACAGTCTGATAGTCCACAGATTACACAATGCCTCCAGATGTCCATGGGAAACTACTACTGGTCTTCCAGGGAACGATCAAAGCGTAGACTGTTTGAGACATTACTCCCATGTAGGCAAGTGCGCATGGTGTCTGTTGTATTCAATCCCGATGAAATTTCTGCGTTTCATCAAAACTTTGAAGGTCCACAGATTACAGAATGCCTCCAGATGTGCATCGGAAACTACTACTGGTCTTCCAGGGAAGGACCAAAGCGTAGACTGCTTGAGACATTACTCCCATGTAATGGAATGCGGATGGTGACTGTTGTATTCAATCCCGTTGCAATTTCTGTGTTTCATCAACACTTTGAAGGTCCACAGATTACAGAATGCCTCCAGATGTGCATCGGAAACTACTACTGGTCTTCCAGGGAAGGACCAAAGCGTAGACTGTTTGAGACATTACTCCCATGTAATGGAATGCGGATGGTGACTGTTGTATTCAATCCCAATCCAATTTCTGTAATTCATCAAAACTTTCAGGTCCAAAGATTACAGAATGCCTCCAGATGTGAATCGAAACTACTACTGGTCTTCCAGGGAACGATCAAAGCGTAGACTGTTTGAGACATTACTCCCATAGAGGAAAGTGTGCATGGTGACTGTTGTATTCAATCCCGATGCAATTTCTGTGTTTCATCGACACTCTGATAGTCCACAGATTACAGAATGCATCCAGATATGCATCGGAAACTACCACTGGTCTTCCAGGGAACGATCAAAGCGTACTCTGTTTGAAACATTACTCCCATGGAGGAAAGTGCGCATGGTGCCTGTTGTATTTAATCCCGATGCAATTTCTGTGTTTCATCGACACTCTGATAGTCCACAGATACAGATTGCCTCCAGATGTGCATCAGAAACTACTACTGGTCTTCCAGGGAACGATCAAAGCGTAGACTGCTTGAGACATTACACCCGTGGAGGAAAGTGCGCATGGTGCCTGTTGTATTCAATCCCGATGCAATTTCTGTGTTTCATCAACACTCTGAGAGTCCGCAGATACAGATTGCCTCCAGATGTGCATCAGAAACTACTACTGGTCTTCCAGGGAACGATCAAATCGTAGACTGCTTGAGACATTACACCCGTGGAGAAAAGTGCGCATGGTGACTTTTGCTTTCAATCCCCATGCCATTTCTATGTTTCATCAACACTCTGATAGTCCACAGATTACAGAATGGCACCAGATGTGCATCTTAAACTACTAATGGTCTTAGAGGGAACGATCAAAGCGTAGACTGTTTGAGACTCTGATAGTCCACAGACTACACAATGCCTCCAGATGTGCATCGGAAACTACTACTGGTCTTCCAGGGAATGATCAATGCGTAGACTGTTTGAGACATTACTCCCATGGAGGAAAGTGCGCATGGTGACTGTTGTATTCAATCCCAATGCAATTTCTGTGTTTCATCAACACTTTGAGGTCCACTGATTACAGAATAACTCCAGATGTGCATCGGAAACTACTACTGGTCTTCCAGGGAACGATCAAAGCGTAGACTGTTTGAGACATTACTCCCGTTTAAGAAAGTGCGCATGGTGTCTGTTATATTCAATCCCCATACAATTTCTGTGTTTCATCAACACTCTGATAGTCCACAGATTACAGAATGCCTCCAGATGTCCATGGGAAACTACTACTGGTCTTCCAGGGAACGATCAAAGCGTAGACTGTTTGAGACATTACTCCCATGTAGGAAAGTGCGCTTGTTGTCTGTTGTATTCAATCCCGATGAAATTTCTGCGTTTCATCAAAACTTTGAATGTCCACAGATTACAGAATGCCTCCAGATGTGCATCGGAAACTACTACTGGTCTTCCAGGGAAGGACCAAAGCGTAGACTGTTTGAGACATTACTCCCATGTAATGGAATGCGGATGGTGACTGTTGTATTCAATCCCGTTGCAATTTCTGTGTTTCATCAACACTTTGAAGGTCCACAGATTACAGAATGCCTCCAGATGTGAATCGAAACTACTACTGGTCTTCCAGGGACGATCAAAGCGTAGACTGTTTGAGACATTACTCCCATAGAGGAAAGTGTGCATGGTGACTGTTGTATTCAATCCCGATGCAATTTCTGTGTTTCATCGACACTCTGATAGATCACAGATTACAGAATGCATCCAGATATGCATCGGAAACTACCACTGGTCTTCCAGGGAACGATCAAAGCGTACTCTGTTTGAAACATTACTCCCATGGAGGAAAGTGCGCATGGTGCCTGTTGTATTTAATCCCGATGCAATTTCTGTGTTTCATCAACACTCTGATAGTCCACAGATACAGATCGCCTCCAGATGTGCATCAGAAACTACTACTGGTCTTCCAGGGAACGATCAAAGCGTAGACTGCTTGACACATTACACCCGTGGAGGAAAGTGCGCATGGTGCCTGTTGTATTCAATCCCGATGCAATTTCTGTGTTTCATCAACACTCTGATAGTCCACAGATACAGATTGCCTCCAGATGTGCATCAGAAACTACTACTGGTCTTCCAGGGAACGATCAAAGCGTAGACTCCTTGAGACATTACACCCGTGGAGAAAAGTGCGCATGGTGACTGTTGTTATAAATCCCCATGCCATTTCTGTGTTTTATTAACACTCTGATAGTCCACAGATTTCACAATGCCTCCAGATGTGCATCGGAAACTACTACTGGTCTTCCAGGGAATGATCAATGCGTAGAGTGTTTGAGACATTACTCCCATGGAGGAAAGTGCGCATGGTGACTGTTGTATTCAATCCCAATGCAATTTCTGTGTTTCATCAACACTTTGAAGGTCCACTGATTACAGAATAACTCCAGATGTGCTTCGGAAACTACTACTGGTCTTCCAGGGAACGATCAAAGCGTAGACTGTTTGAGACATTACTCAAATGGAGGAAACTCCGCATGGTGACTGTTGTATTCAATCCCGATGCAATTTCTGTGTTTCAACAACACTCTGATAGTAAACAGATTACAGAATGCATCCAGATGTGCATCGGAAGCTACTACTGGTCTTCCAGGGAGCGATCAAAGCGTAGACTGTTTGAGACGTTACTTCCATGGAGGAAAGTGCGCATTGTGAATGTTGTATTCAATCCCGATGTAATTTCTGTGTTTCATCAACACTCTGATAGTCCACAGATTACAGAATGCATCCATATGTGCATCGGAAACTACTACTGGTCTTCCATGGAACGATCGAAGCGTAGACAGTTTGAGGCATTACTCCCATGGAGAAATGTGGGCATGGCGACTGTTGAATTCAATCCCGATACAATATCTGTGTTTCATCAACACTCTAATGGTCCACAGATTACAGAATGCCTCCAGATGTGCATTGGAAACTACTACTGGTCTTCCAGGGAACGACCAAAGTGTAGACTGTTTGAGACATTACTCCCGTTTAAGAAAGTGGGCATGGTGTCTGTTGTATTCAATCCCTATACAATTTCTGTGTTTCATCAACAGTCTGATAGACCACAGATTACAGAATACCACCAGAGGTGCATCGGAAACTACTACTGGTCTTCCAGGGAACGATCAAAACGTAGACTGTTTCAGACATTATTCCCATGGAGGAAAGTGCGGATGGTGACTGTTGTATTCATTCCCGATGCAATTTCTGTGTTTCATCAACACCCAGATAGTCCACAGATTACAGAATGCCACCAGATGTGCATCGGAAACTACTACTATTGGTCTTCCTTTGAACGATGAAAGCGTAGACTGTTTGAGTCATTACTCCCATGGAGGAAAGTGCGCATGGTGAGTCTTAAATTAAATCGCGATGCAATTTCTGTGTTTCAACAACACTCTGATAGTAAACAGATTGTATAATGCTTCCAGATGTGCATCGGAAACTACTACTGGTCTTCCAGGGAACGACCAAAACGTAGACAGTTTGAGACATTACTCCCATGGAGGGGAATGCGGATGGTGACTGTTGTATTCAATCCCAATCCAATATCTGTAATTCATCAAAACTTTCAGGTCCAAAGATTACAGAATGCCTCCAAATGAGAATCGATACTACTACTGGTCTTCCAGGAAACTATCAAAGCGTTGACTGTTTGAGACACAACTCCCATGGAATAAAGTGTTCATGGTGACTGTTGTATTCAATCCCGATGCAATTTCTGTGTTTCATCAACACTCTGATAGTCCACAGATTACAGAATGCCTCCAGATGTGGATCGAAAACTCCCACTGGTCTTCCAGGGAACGATCAAAACGTACACTGTTTGAGACATTACTCCCATGGAGGAAAGTGCGGATGATGACTGTTGTATTCAATTCCGATGCAATTTCTGTGTTTCATCAACAGTCTGATAGTCCACAGATTACACAATGCCTCCAGATGTCCATGGGAAACTACTACTGGTCTTCCAGGGAACGATCAAAGCGTAGACTGTTTGAGACATTACTCCCATGTAGGCAAGTGCGCATGGTGTCTGTTGTATTCAATCCCGATGAAATTTCTGCGTTTCATCAAAACTTTGAAGGTCCACAGATTACAGAATGCCTCCAGATGTGCATCGGAAACTACTACTGGTCTTCCAGGGAAGGACCAAAGCGTAGACTGTTTGAGACATTACTCCCATGTAATGGAATGCGGATGGTGACTGTTGTATTCAATCCCGTTGCAATTTCTGTGTTTCATCAACACTTTGAAGGTCCACAGATTACAGAATGCCTCCAGATGTGAATCGAAACTACTACTGGTCTTCCAGGGAACGATCAAAGCGTAGACTGTTTGAGACATTACTCCCATAAAGGAAAGTGTGCATGGTGACTGTTGTATTCAATCCCGATGCAATTTCTGGGTTTCATCGACACTCTGATAGTCCACAGATTACAGAATGCATCCAGATATGCATCGGAAACTACCACTGGTCTTCCAGGGAACGATCAAAGCGTACTCTGTTTGAAACATTACTCCCATGGAGGAAAGTGCGCATGGTGACTGTTGTATTCAATCCCAATGCAATTTCTGTGTTTCATCAACACTCTGATAGTCCACAGATACAGATTGCCTCCAGATGTGCATCAGAAACTACTACTGGTCTTCCAGGGAACGATCAAAGCGTAGACTGCTTGAGACATTACACCCGTGGAGGAAAGTGCGCATGGTGCCTGTTGTATTCAATCCCGATGCAATTTCTGTGTTTCATCAACACTCTGATAGTCCACAGATACAGATTGCCTCCAGATGTGCATCAGAAACTACTACTGGTCTTCCAGGGAACGATCAAAGCGTAGACTCCTTGAGACATTACACCCGTGGAGAAAAGTGCGCATGGTGACTGTTGTTATCAATCCCCATGCCATTTCTGTGTTTTATTAACACTCTGATAGTCCACAGATTTCACAATGCCTCCAGATGTGCATCGGAAACTACTACTGGTCTTCCAGGGAATGATCAATGCGTAGAGTGTTTGAGACATTACTCCCATGGAGGAAAGTGCGCATGGTGACTGTTGTATTCAATCCCAATGCAATTTCTGTGTTTCATCAACACTTTGAAGGTCCACTGATTACAGAATAACTCCAGATGTGCTTCGGAAACTACTACTGGTCTTCCAGGGAACGATCAAAGCGTAGACTGTTTGAGACATTACTCAAATGGAGGAAACTCCGCATGGTGACTGTTGTATTCAATCCCGATGCAATTTCTGTGTTTCAACAACACTCTGATAGTAAAGAGATTACAGAATGCATCCAGATGTGCATCGCAAACTACTACTGGTCTCTCAGGGAGCGATCAAAGAGTAGACTGTTTGAGACGTTACTTCCATGGAGGAAAGTGCGCATTGTGAATGTTGTATTCAATCCCGATGTAATTTCTGTGTTTCATCAACACTCTGATAGTCCACAGATTACAGAATGCATCCAGATGTGCATCGGAAACTACTACTGGTCTTCCATGGAACGATCGAAGCGTAGACAGTTTGAGGCATTACTCCCATGGAGAAATGTGCGCATGGCGACTGTTGAATTCAATCCCGATACAATATCTGTGTTTCATCAACACTCTAATGGTCCACAGATTACAGAATGCCTCCAGATGTGCATTGGAAACTACTACTGGTCTTCCAGGGAACGACCAAAGTGTAGACTGTTTGAGACATTACTCCCATGTAATGGAATGCGGATGTTGACTGTTATATTCAATCCCGTTGCAATTTCTGTGTTTCATCAACACTTTGAGGGTCCACAGATTACAGAATGCCTCCAGATGTGAATCGAAACTACTACTGGTCTTCCAGGGTACTATCAAAGCGTAGACTGTTTGAGACATTACTCCCATAGAGGAAAGTGTGCATGGTGACTGTTGTATTCAATCACGATGCAATTTCTGTGTTTCATCGATACTCTGATAGTCCACAGATTACAGAATGCCTCCAGATGTGCATCGGAAACTACCACTGGTCTTCCAGGGAACGATCAAAGCGTACTCTGTTTGAGACATTACTCCCATGGAGGAAAGTGCGCATGGTGCCTGTTGTATTCAATCCCCATGCAATTTCTGTGTTTCATCAACACTCTGATAGTCCACAGATTACAGATTGCCTCCAGATGTGCATCGGAAACTACTACTGGTCTTCCTGGGAACGATCAAAGCGTACAGTGTTTGAGACATTATCCCAATGGAGGAAAGTGTGCATGGTGACTGTTGTATTCAATCCCGATGCAATTTCTGTGTATCATCAACACTTTGAAGCTTCCACAGATTACAGGATGCCTCGAGATGTGCGTCGGAAACTACTACTGGCCTTCCAGGGAACGATCAATGCGTAGACTATTTCAGACGTTAGTCCCATGGAAGAAAGTGCTGATGTCGACTGTTGTATTCAATCCCGATGCAATTTTTGTGTTTCATCAACACTCTGATAGTCCACAGATTACAGAATGCCTCCATTTGTGCATCAGAAACTACTACTGGTCTTCCAGGGAACGATCAAAGCGTAGACTACCTGAGACATTACACCCGTGGAGAAAAGTGCGCATGGTGACTGTTGTTATCAATCCCCATGCCATTTCTGTGTTTCATCAACACTCTGATAGTCCACAGATTACAGAATTCCACCAGATGTGCATCGGAAACTATTACTCGTCTTCCAGGGAACGATCAAAGCGTAGACTGTTTGAGACATTACTCCCGTTTAAGAAAGTGGGCATGGTGTCTGTTGTATTCAATCCCTATACAATTTCTGTGTTTCATCAACAGTCTGCTAGACCACAGATTACAGAATACCACCAGAGGTGCATCGGAAACTACTACTGGTCTTCCAGGGAACGACCAAAACGTAAACTGTTTCAGACATTATTCCCATGGAGGAAAGTGCGGATGGTGACTGTTGTATTCATTCCCGATGCAATTTCTGTGTTTCATCAACACTCAGATAGTCCACAGATTACAGAATGCCACCAGATGTGCATCGGAAACTACTACTATTGGTCTTCCTTTGAACGATGAAAGCGTTACTGTTTGAGTCATTACTCCCATGGAGGAAAGTGTGCATGGTGAGTCTTGTATTAAATCGCGATGCAATTTCTGTGTTTCAACAACACTCTGATAGTAAACAGATTACATAATGCTTCCAGATGTGCATCGGAAACTACTACTGGTCTTCTAGGGAACGACCATTACGTAGACAGTTTGAGACATTACTCCCATGGAGGGGAATGCGGATGGTGACTGTTGTATTCAATCCCAATCCAATTTCTGTAATTCATCAAAACTTTCAGGTCCAAAGATTACAGAATGCCTCCAAATGTGAATCGATACTACTACTGGTCTTCCAAGAAACTATCAAAGCGTTGACTGTTTGAGACACAACTCCCATGGAATAAAGTGTTCATGGTGACTGTTGTATTCAATCCCGATGCAATTTCTGTGTTTCATCAACACTCTGATAGTCCACAGATTACAGAATGCCTCCAGATGTGGATCGGAAACTCCCACTGGTCTTCCAGGGAACGATCAAAACGTACACTGTTTGAGACATTACTCCCATGGAGGAAAGTGCGGATGATGACTGTTGTATTCAATTCCGATGCAATTTCTGTGTTTCATCAACACTCTGATAGTCCACAGATTACAGATTGTCTCCAGATGTGCATCGGAATCTACTACTGGTCTTCCATAGAACGATCTAAACGTAGACTGATTGTGACATTACTCCCATGGAGTGAAGTGCGCATGGTGACTGTTGTATTCAGTTCCGATGCTATTTCTGTGTTTCATCAACACTATGATATTCCACAGATTACAGAATGCTTCCAGATGTGCATCGGAAACTACTACTGTTCTTCCAGGGAACGATCAAAGCGTAGACTGTTTGAGACATTACTCCTATGTAGGAAAGTGCTGATGGTGACTGTTGTATTCAATCCCGATGCAATTTCTGTGTTTCAACAACACTTTGAAGGTCCACAGATTACAGAATGCCTCCAGATGTGCATCGGAAACTACTACTGGTCTTCCAGGGAACGATCAAGGCGTAGACTGTTTCAGACGTTACTGCCATGTAGGAAAGTGCGGATCGTGACTGTTGTATTCAATCGCGATGCAATTTCTGTGTTTCATCAACACTCTGATAGTCCACAGATTACACATTGTCTCCAGATGTGCATCGGAAACTACTACTGGTCTTCCAGGAAACGATCAATGCGTAGACTGTTTGAGACATTACTCCCATGGAGGAAAGTGCTCATGGTGACTGTTGTATTCAATCCCTATGCAATTTCTGTGTTTCATCAACACTTTGATAGTAAACAGATTACAGAATGCATCCAGATGTGCATCGGAAACTACTACTGGTCTTCCAGGGAGCGATCAAAGCGTAGACTGTTTGAGACGTTACTTCCATGGAGGAAAGTGCGCATTGTGAATGTTGTATTCAATCCCGATGTAATTTCTGTGTTTCATCAACACTCTGATAGTCCACAGATTACAGAATGCATCCAGATGTGCATCGGAAACTATTACTGGTCTTCCATGGAACGATCGAAGCGTAGACAGATTGAGGCATTACTCCCATGGAGAAATGTGCGCATGGCGACTGTTGAATTCAATCCCGATACAATATCTGTGTTTCATCAACACTCTAATGGTCCACAGATTACAGAATGCCTCCAGATGTGCATTGGAAACTACTACTGGTCTTCCAGGGAACGACCAAAATGTAGACTGTTTGAGACATTACTCCCATGTAATGGAATGCGGATGTTGACTGTTATATTCAATCCCGTTGCAATTTCTGTGTTTCATCAACACTTTGAGGGTCCACAGATTACAGAATGCCTCCAGATGTGAATCGAAACTACTACTGGTCTTCCAGGGAACTATCAAAGCGTAGACTGTTTGAGACATTACTCCTATAGAGGAAAGTGTGCATGGTGACTGTTGTATTCAATCACGATGCAATTTCTGTGTTTCATCGATACTCTGATAGTCCACAGATTACAGAATGCCTCCAGATGTGCATCGGAAACTACCACTGGTCTTCCAGGGAACGATCAAATCATACTCTGTTTGAGACATTACTCCCATGGAGGAAAGTGAGCATGGTGCCTGTTGTATTCAATCCCGATGCAATTTCTGTGTTTCATCAACACTCTGATAGTCCACAGATTACAGATTGCCTCCAGATGTGCATCGGAAACTACTACTGGTCTTCCTGGGAACGATCAAAGCGTACAGTGTTTGAGACATTATCCCCATGGAGGAAAGTGTGCATGGTGACTGTTGTATTCAATCCCGATGCAATTTCTGTGTATCATCAACACTTTGAAGCTTCCACAGATTACAGAATGAATCCAGATGTGCGTCGGAAACTACTACTGGCCTTCCAGGGAACGATCAATGCGTAGACTATTTCAGACGTTAGTCCCATGGAAGAAAGTGCTGATGGTGACTGTTGTATTCAATCCCGATGCAATTTTTGTGTTTCATCAACACTCTGATAGTCCACAGGTTACAGAATGCCTCCATTTGTGCATCAGAAACTACTACTGGTCTTCCAGGGAACGATCAAAGCGTAGACTGCTTGAGACATTCCACCCGTGGAGAAAAGTGCGCATGGTGACTGTTGTTATCAATCCCCATGCCATTTCTGTGTTTCATCAACACTCTGATAGTCCACAGATTACAGAATGCCACCAGATGTGCATCGGAAACTATTACTGGTCTTCCAGGGAACGATCAAAGCGTAGACTGTTTGAGACATTACTCCCGTTTAAGAAAGTGGGCATGGTGTCTGTTGTATTCAATCCCTATACAATTTCTGTGTTTCATCAACAGTCTGATAGACCACAGATTACAGAATACCACCAGAGGTGCATCGGAAACTACTACTGGTCTTCCAGGGAACGATCGAAACGTAGACTGTTTCAGACATTATTCCCATGGAGGAAAGTGCGGATGGTGACTGTTGTATTCATTCCCGATGCAATTTCTGTGTTTCATCAACACTCAGATAGTCCACAGATTACAGAATGCCACCAGATGTGCATCGGAAACTACTACTATTGGTCTTCCTTTGAACGATGAAAGCGTAGACTGTTTGAGTCATTACTCCCATGGAGGAAAGTGCGCATGGTGAGTCTTATATTAAATCGCGATGCAATTTCTGTGTTTCAACAACACTCTGATAGTAAACAGATTACATAATGCTTCCAGATGTGCATCGGAAACTACTACTGGTCTTCCAGGGAACGACCAAAACGTAGACAGTTTGAGACATTACTCCCATGGAGGGGAATGCGGATGTTGACTGTTGTATTCAATCCCAATCCAATTTCTGTAATTCATCAAAACTTTCAGGTCCAAAGATTACAGAATGCCTCCAAATGAGAATCGATACTACTACTGGTCTTCCAGGAAACTATCAAAGCGTTGACTGTTTGAGACACAACTCCCATGGAATAAAGTGTTCATGGTGACTGTTGTATTCAATCCCGATGCAATTTCTGTGTTTCATCAACACTCTGATAGTCCACAGATTACAGAATGCCTCCAGATGTGGATCGGAAACTCCCACTGGTCTTCCAGGGAACGATCAAAACGTACACTGTTTGAGACATTACTCCCATGGAGGAAAGTGCGGATGATGACTGTTGTATTCAATTCCGATGCAATTTCTGTGTTTCATCAACAGTCTGATAGTCCACAGATTACACAATGCCTCCAGATGTCCATGGGAAACTACTACTGGTCTTCCAGGGAACGATCAAAGCGTAGACTGTTTGAGACATTACTCCCATGTAGGCAAGTGCGCATGGTGTCTGTTGTATTCAATCCCGATGAAATTTCTGCGTTTCATCAAAACTTTGAAGGTCCACAGATTACAGAATGCCTCCAGATGTGCATCGGAAACTACTACTGGTCTTCCAGGGAAGGACCAAAGCGTAGACTGTTTGAGACATTACTCCCATGTAATGGAATGCGGATGGTGACTGTTGTATTCAATACCGTTGCAATTTCTGTGTTTCATCAACACTTTGAAGGTCCACAGATTACAGAATGCCTCCAGATGTGAATCGAAACTACTACTGGTCTTCCAGGGAACGAACAAAGCGTAGACTGTTTGAGACATTACTCCCATAGAGGAAAGTGTGCATGGTGACTGTTGTATTCAATCCCGATGCAATTTCTGGGTTTCATCGACACTCTGATAGTCCACAGATTACAGAATGCATCCAGATATGCATCGGAAACTACCACTGGTCTTCCAGGGAACGATCAAAGCGTACTCTGTTTGAAACATTACTCCCATGGAGGAAAGTGCGCATGGTGACTGTTGTATTCAATCCCAATGCAATTTCTGTGTTTCATCAACACTCTGATAGTCCACAGATACAGATTGCCTCCAGATGTGCATCAGAAACTACTACTGGTCTTCCAGGGAACGATCAAAGCGTAGACTGCTTGAGACATTACACCCGTGGAGGAAAGTGCGCATGGTGCCTGTTGTATTCAATCCCGATGCAATTTCTGTGTTTCATCAACACTCTGATAGTCCACAGATACAGATTGCCTCCAGATGTGCATCAGAAACTACTACTGGTCTTCCAGGGAACGATCAAAGCGTAGACTCCTTGAGACATTACACCCGTGGAGAAAAGTGCGCATGGTGACTGTTGTTATCAATCCCCATGCCATTTCTGTGTTTTATTAACACTCTGATAGTCCACAGATTTCACAATGCCTCCAGATGTGCATCGGAAACTACTACTGGTCTTCCAGGGTATGATCAATGCGTAGACTGTTTGAGACATTACTCCCATGGAGGAAAGTGCGCATGGTGACTGTTGTATTCAATCCCAATGCAATTTCTGTGTTTCATCAACACTTTGAAGGTCCACTGATTACAGAATAACTCCAGATGTGCTTCGGAAACTACTACTGGTCTTCCAGGGAACGATCAAAGCGTAGACTGTTTGAGACATTACTCAAATGGAGGAAACTCCGCATGGTGACTGTTGTATTCAATCCCGATGCAATTTCTGTGTTTCAACAACACTCTGATAGTAAACAGATTACAGAATGCATCCAGATGTACATCGGAAACTACTACTGGTCTCTCAGGGAGCGATCAAAGCGTAGACTGTTTGAGACGTTACTTCCATGGAGGAAAGTGCGCATTGTGAATGTTGTATTCAATCCCGATGTAATTTCTGTGTTTCATCAACACTCTGATAGTCCACAGATTACAGAATGCATCCAGATGTGCATCGGAAACTACTACTGGTCTTCCATGGAACGATCGAAGCGTAGACAGTTTGAGGCATTACTCCCATGGAGAAATGTGCGCATGGCGACTGTTGAATTCAATCCCGATACAATATCAGTGTTTCATCAACACTCTAATGGTCCACAGATTACAGAATGCCTCCAGATGTGCATTGGAAACTACTACTGGTCTTCCAGGGAACGACCAAAGTGTAGACTGTTTGAGACATTACTCCCATGTAATGGAATGCGGATGTTGACTGTTATATTCAATCCCGTTGCAATTTCTGTGTTTCATCAACACTTTGAGGGTCCACAGATTACAGAATGCCTCCAGATGTGAATCGAAACTACTACTGGTCTTCCAGGGTACTATCAAAGCGTAGACTGTTTGAGACATTACTCCCATAGAGGAAAGTGTGCATGGTGACTGTTGTATTCAATCACGATGCAATTTCTGTGTTTCATCGATACTCTGATAGTCCACAGATTACAGAATGCCTCCAGATGTGCATCGGAAACTACCACTGGTCTTCCAGGGAACGATCAAAGCGTACTCTGTTTGAGACATTACTCCCATGGAGGAAAGTGCGCATGGTGCCTGTTGTATTCAATCCCCATGCAATTTCTGTGTTTCATCAACACTCTGATAGTCCACAGATTACAGATTGCCTCCAGATGTGCATCGGAAACTACTACTGGTCTTCCTGGGAACGATCAAAGCGTACAGTGTTTGAGACATTATCCCCATGGAGGAAAGTGTGCATGGTGACTGTTGTATTCAATCCCGATGCAATTTCTGTGTATCATCAACACTTTGAAGCTTCCACAGATTACAGGATGCCTCGAGATGTGCGTCGGAAACTACTACTGGCCTTCCAGGGAACGATCAATGCGTAGACTATTTCAGACGTTAGTCCCATGGAAGAAAGTGCTGATGGTGACTGTTGTATTCAATCCCGATGCAATTTTTGTGTTTCATCAACACTCTGATAGTCCACAGATAACAGAATGCCTCCATTTGTGCATCAGAAACTACTACTGGTCTTCCAGGGAACGATCAAAGCGTAGACTACCTGAGACATTACACCCGTGGAGAAAAGTGCGCATGGTGACTTTTGTTATCAATCCCCATGCCATTTCTGTGTTTCATCAACACTCTGATAGTCCACAGATTACAGAATGCCACCAGATGTGCATCGGAAACTATTACTGGTCTTCCAGGGAACGATCAAAGCGTAGACTGTTTGAGACATTACTCAAATGGAGGAAACTCCGCATGGTGACTGTTGTATTCAATCCCGATGCAATTTCTGTGTTTCAACAACACTCTGATAGTAAACAGATTACAGAATGCATCCAGATGTGCATCGGAAACTACTACTGGTCTCTCAGGGAGCGATCAAAGCGTAGACTGTTTGAGACGTTACTTCCATGGAGGAAAGTGCGCATTGTGAATGTTGTATTCAATCCCGATGTAATTTCTGTGTTTCATCAACACTCTGATAGTCCACAGATTACAGAATGCATCCAGATGTGCATCGGAAACTACTACTGGTCTTCCATGGAACGATCGAAGCGTAGACAGTTTGAGGCATTACTCCCATGGAGAAATGTGCGCATGGCGACTGTTGAATTCAATCCCGATACAATATCAGTGTTTCATCAACACTCTAATGGTCCACAGATTACAGAATGCCTCCAGATGTGCATTGGAAACTACTACTGGTCTTCCAGGGAACGACCAAAGTGTAGACTGTTTGAGACATTACTCCCATGTAATGGAATGCGGATGTTGACTGTTATATTCAATCCCGTTGCAATTTCTGTGTTTCATCAACACTTTGAGGGTCCACAGATTACAGAATGCCTCCAGATGTGAATCGAAACTACTACTGGTCTTCCAGGGTACTATCAAAGCGTAGACTGTTTGAGACATTACTCCCATAGAGGAAAGTGTGCATGGTGACTGTTGTATTCAATCACGATGCAATTTCTGTGTTTCATCGATACTCTGATAGTCCACAGTTTACAGAATGCCTCCAGATGTGCATCGGAAACTACCACTGGTCTTCCAGGGAACGATCAAAGCGTACTCTGTTTGAGACATTACTCCCATGGAGGAAAGTGCGCATGGTGCCTGTTGTATTCAATCCCCATGCAATTTCTGTGTTTCATCAACACTCTGATAGTCCACAGATTACAGATTGCCTCCAGATGTGCATCGGAAACTACTACTGGTCTTCCTGGGAACGATCAAAGCGTACAGTGTTTGAGACATTATCCCCATGGAGGAAAGTGTGCATGGTGACTGTTGTATTCAATCCCGATGCAATTTCTGTGTATCATCAACACTTTGAAGCTTCCACAGATTACAGGATGCCTCGAGAAGTGCGTCGGAAACTACTACTGGCCTTCCAGGGAACGATCAATGCGTAGACTATTTCAGACGTTAGTCCCATGGAAGAAAGTGCTGATGGTGACTGTTGTATTCAATCCCGATGCAATTTTTGTGTTTCATCAACACTCTGATAGTCCACAGATAACAGAATGCCTCCATTTGTGCATCAGAAACTACTACTGGTCTTCCAGGGAACGATCAAAGCGTAGACTACCTGAGACATTACACCCGTGGAGAAAAGTGCGCATGGTGACTGTTGTTATCAATCCCCATGCCATTTCTGTGTTTCATCAACACTCTGATAGTCCACAGATTACAGAATGCCACCAGATGTGCATCGGAAACTATTACTGGTCTTCCAGGGAACGATCAAAGCGTAGACTGTTTGAGACATTACTCCCGTTTAAGAAAGTGGGCATGGTGTCTGTTGTATTCAATCCCTATACAATTTCTGTGTTTCATCAACAGTCTGATAGACCACAGATTACAGAATACCACCAGAGGTGCATCGGAAACTACTACTGGTCTTCCAGGGAACGACCAAAACGTAGACTGTTTCAGACATTATTCCCATGGAGGAAAGTGCGGATGATGACTGTTGTATTCAATTCCGATGCAATTTCTGTGTTTCATCAACACTCTGATAGTCCACAGATTACAGATTGTCTCCAGATGTGCATCGGAATCTACTACTGGTCTTCCATAGAACGATCTAAACGTAGACTGATTGTGACATTACTCCCATGGAGTGAAGTGCGCATGGTGACTGTTGTATTCAGTTCCGATGCTATTTCTGTGTTTCATCAACACTCTGATAGTCCACAGATTACAGATTGTCTCCAGATGTGCATCGGAATCTACTACTAGTCTTCCATAGAACGATCTAAACGTAGACTGATTGTGACATTACTCCCATGGAGTGAAGTGCGCATGGTGACTGTTGTATTCAGTTCCGATGCTATTTCTGTGTTTCATCAACACTATGATATTCCACAGATTACAGAATGCTTCCAGATGTGCATCGGAAACTACTACTGGTCTTCCAGGGAACGATCAAGGCGTAGACTGTTTCAGACGTTACTGCCATGTAGGAAAGTGCGGATCGTGACTGTTGTATTCAATCGCGATGCAATTTCTGTGTTTCATCAACACTCTGATAGTCCACAGATTACATATTGTCTCCAGATGTGCATCGGAAACTACTACTGGTCTTCCAGGAAACGATCAATGCGTAGACTGTTTGAGACATTACTCCCATGGAGGAAAGTGCTCATGGTGACTGTTGTATTCAATCCCTATGCAATTTCTGTGTTTCATCAACACTTTGAAGGTCCACAGATTACAGAATAACTCCAGATGTGCATCGGAAACTACTACTGGTCTTCCAGGGAACAATCAAAGCGTAGACCAATTGAGACATTACTCCCGTTTAAGAAAGTGCGCATGGTGTCTGTTGTATTCAATCCCCATACAATTTCTTTGTTTCATCAACACTCTGATAGTCCACAGATTACAGATTGTCTCCAGATGTGCCTCGGAAACTACTAATGGTCTTCCTGGGAACGTTCAAACCGTGGACTGTTTCAGACACTACTCCCATGGAGGGAAGTGCGGATGGTGACTGTTGTATTGACTCCTGATGCAATTTCTGTGCTTCATCAACACTGTGATAGTCCACAGATTACAGAATGCTTCCAGATGTGCATCGGAAACTACTACTGTTCTTACAGGGAACGATCAAAGCGTATACTGTTTGAGACATTACTCCCATGGAGTAAAGTGCGAATAATGACTGTTGTATTCAATCCCGATGCAATTTCTGTGTTTCATCAACAGTCTGATAGTCCACAGATTACAGAATGCCTACAGATGTCCATGGGAAACTACTACAGGTCTTCCAGGGAACGATCAAAGCGTAGACTGTTTAAGACATTACTCCCATGGAGGAAAGTGTGCATGGTGAGTGTTGTATTCAACCCCGATGCAATTTCTCTGTTTCATCAACACTTTGAAGGTCCACAGATTACAGAATGCCCCCAGATGTGCATCGGAATCTTCTACTGGTCTTCCAGGGAACGATCAAACCGTAGACTGTTTGAGACATTATTCCCATGGCGGAAAGTGCGCATGGTGACTGTTGTATTCAATCCCGATGCAATTTCTGTGTTTCGACAACACTCTGATAGTCCACAGATTACAGAATGCCTCCAGATGTGCATGGGAAACTACTACTGGTCTTGGGGGAACGATCAAAGCGATGACAGTTTGAGTTATTACTCAATGGTGAAATGTACGCATGGTGCCTGTTGTATTCAATCCCGATGCAATTTCTGTGTTTCAGCCACACTTTGAAGGTCCACAGATTACAGAATGCCTCCTGATGTGCATCGGAATCTACTACTGGTCCTCCAGGGAACGATCAAAGCGTAGACTGTTTGAGACATTACTCCCATGGAGGGGAATGCGGATGGTGACTGTTGTATTCAATCCCAATCCAATTTCTGTAATTCATCAAAACTTTCAGGTCCAAAGATTACAGAATGCCTCCAAATGTGAATCGATACTACTACTGGTCTTCCAGGAAACTATCAAAGCGTTGACTGTTTGAGACACAACTCCCATGGAATAAAGTGTTCATGGTGACTGTTGTATTCAATCCCGATGCAATTTCTGTGTTTCATCAACACTCTGATAGTCCACAGATTACAGAATGCCTCCAGATGTGGATCGGAAACTCCCACTGGTCTTCCAGGGAACGATCAAAACGTACACTGTTTGAGACATTACTCCCATGGAGGAAAGTGCGGATGATGACTGTTGTATTGAATTCCGATGCAATTTCTGTGTTTCATCAACACTCTGATAGTCCACAGATTACAGATTGTCTCCAGATGTGCATCGGAATCTACTACTGGTCTTCCATAGAACGATCTA
Source organism: Schistocerca gregaria (assembly GCF_023897955.1). Taxonomy (NCBI): domain Eukaryota; kingdom Metazoa; phylum Arthropoda; class Insecta; order Orthoptera; family Acrididae; genus Schistocerca; species Schistocerca gregaria. The sequence goes on from NC_064927.1 coordinate 10,657,919, forward strand.
AACGTAGACTGATTGTGACATTACTCCCATGGAGTGAAGTGCGCATGGTGACTGTTGTATTCAGTTCCGATGCTATTTCTGTGTTTCATCAACACTATGATATTCCACAGATTACAGAATGCTTCCAGATGTGCATCGGAAACTACTACTGTTCTTCCAGGGAACGATCAAAGCGTAGACTGTTTGAGACATTACTCCTATGTAGGAAAGTGCTGATGGTGACTGTTGTATTCAATCCCGATGCAATTTCTGTGTTTCAACAACACTTTGAAGGTCCACAGATTACAGAATGCCTCCAGATGTGCATCGGAAACTACTACTGGTCTTCCAGAGAACGATCAAGGCGTAGACTGTTTCAGACGTTACTGCCATGTAGGAAAGTGCGGATCGTGACTGTTGTATTCAATCGCGATGCAATTTCTGTGTTTCATCAACTCTCTGATAGTCCACAGATTACATATTGTCTCCAGATGTGCATCGAAAACTACTACTGGTCTTCCAGGAAACGATCAATGCGTAGACTGTTTGAGACATTACTCCCATGGAGGAAAGTGCTCATGGTGACTGTTGTATTCAATCCCTATGCAATTTCTGTGTTTCATCAACACTTTGAAGGTCCACAGATTACAGAATAACTCCAGATGTGCATCGGAAACTACTACTGGTCTTCCAGGGAACAATCAAAGCGTAGACCAATTGAGACATTACTCCCGTTTAAGAAAGTGCGCATGGTGTCTGTTGTATTCAATCCCCATACAATTTCTTTGTTTCATCAACACTCTGATAGTCCACAGATTACAGATTGTCTCCAGATGTGCCTCGGAAACTACTAATGGTCTTCCTGGGAACGTTCAAACCGTGGACTGTTTCAGACACTACTCCCATGGAGGGAAGTGCGGATGGTGACTGTTGTATTGACTCCTGATGCAATTTCTGTGCTTCATCAACACTGTGATAGTCCACAGATTACAGAATGCTTCCAGATGTGCATCGGAAACTACTACTGTTCTTACAGGGAACGATCAAAGCGTATACTGTTTGAGACATTACTCCCATGGAGTAAAGTGCGAATAATGACTGTTGTATTCAATCCCGATGCAATTTCTGTGTTTCATCAACAGTCTGATAGTCCACAGATTACAGAATGCCTCCAGATGTCCATGGGAAACTACTACAGGTCTTCCAGGGAACGATCAAAGCGTAGACTGTTTAAGACATTACTCGCATGGAGGAAAGTGTGCATGGTGAGTGTTGTATTCAACCCCGATGCAATTTCTCTGTTTCATCAACACTTTGAAGGTCCACAGATTACAGAATGCCCCCAGATGTGCATCGGAATCTTCTACTGGTCTTCCAGGGTACGATCAAACCGTAGACTGTTTGAGACATTATTCCCATGGCGGAAAGTGCGCATGGTGACTGTTGTATTCAATCCCGATGCAATTTCTGTGTTTCGACAACACTCTGATAGTCCACAGATTACAGAATGCCTCCAGATGTGCATGGGAAACTACTACTGGTCTTGGGGGAACGATCAAAGCGATGACAGTTTGAGTTATTACTCAATGGTGAAATGTACGCATGGTGCCTGTTGTATTCAATCCCGATGCAATTTCTGTGTTTCAGCCACACTTTGAAGGTCCACAGATTACAGAATGGCTCCTGATGTGCATCGGAATCTACTACTGGTCCTCCAGGGAACGATCAAAGCGTAGACTGTTTGAGACATTACTCCTATGTAGGAAAGTGCGGATGGTGACTGTTGTATTCAATCCCAATGCAAATCCTGTGTTTCAACAACACTTTGAATGTCCACAGATTACAGAATGCCTCCAGATGTGCATCGGAAACTACTACTGGTCTTCCAGGGAACGATCAAGGCGTAGACTGTTTCAGACGTTACTGCCATGGAGGAAAGTGCGGATGGTGACTGTTGTATTCAATCGCGATGCAATATCTGTGTTTCATCAACACTCTATGGTCCACAGATTACAGAATGCCTCCAGATGTGCATCGGAAACTACTACTGTTCTTCCAGGGAACGATCAAAGCGTATACTGTTTGAGACATTACTCCCATGGAGTAAAGTGCGAATATTGACTGTTGTATTCAATCCCGATGCAATTTCTGTGTTTCATCAACAGTCTGATAGTCCACAGATTACAGGATGCCTCCAGATGGCCATGGGAAACTACTACTGGTCTTCCAGGGAACGATCAAAGCGTAGACAGTTTGAGACATTATTCCCATGGAGGAAAGTGTGCATGGTGAGTGTTTTATTCAACCCCGATGCAATTTCTCTGTTTCATCAACACTTTTTAGGTCCACAGATTACAGAATGCCTCCAGATGTGCATCGGAATCTTCTACTGGTCTTCCAGGGAATGATCAAACCGTAGACTGTTTGAGACATTACTCCCATGGAGGAAAGTGCGCATGGTAACTGTTGTATTCAATCCCGATGCAATTTCTGTGTTTCGACAACACTCTGATAGTCTACAGATTACAGAATGCCTCCAGATGTGAATGGGAAAATACTGCTGGTCTTGGGGGAACGATCAAAGCGATGACAGTTTACGACATTACTCCAATGGTGAAATGTACGCATGGTGCCTGTTGTATTCAATCCCGATGCAATATCTGTGTTTCAGCCACACTTTGAAGGTCCACAGATTACAGAATGCCTCCTGATGTGCATCGGAATCTACTACTGGTCTTCCAGGGAACGATCAAAGCGTAGACTGTTTGAGACATTACTCCTATGTAGGAAAGTGCGGATGGTGACTGTTGTATTCAATCCCAATGCAATTTCTGTGTTTCAACAACACTTTGAATGTCCACAGATTACAGCATGCCTCCAGATGTGCATCGGAAACTACTACTGGTCTTCCAGGGAACGATCAAGTCGTAGACTGTTTCAGACGTTACTGCCATGGAGGAAATTGCGGATGGTGACTGTTGTATTCAATCGCGATGCAATTTCTGTGTTTCATCAACACTCTGATAGTCCACAGATTACAGTTTGTTTCCAGATGTGCATCGGAAACTACTACTGGTCTTCCTGGGAACGATCAAAGCGTACACTGATTCAGACATAACTCCCATGGATGAAAGTTCGCATGGTGACTGTTGTATTCAATCCCGATGCAATTTCTGTGTTTCATCAACAGTCTGATAGTCCACAGAATACAGAATGCCTCCAGATGGCCATGGGAAACTACTACTGGTCTTCCAGGGAACGATCAAAGCGTAGACTGTTTGAGACATTATTCCCATGGAGGAAAGTGTGCATGGTGAGTGTTGTATTCAACCCCGATGCAATTTCTCTGTTTCATCAACGCTTTGAAGGTCCACAGATTACAGAATGCCTCCAGTTGTGCATCGGAATCTTCTACTGGTCTTCCAGGAACGATCAAACCGTAGACTGTTTGAGACATTACTCCCATGGAGGAAAGTGCGCATGGTGACTGTTGTATTCAATCCCGATGCAATTTCTGTGTTTCATCAACACTTTGAAGGTCCACAGATTACAGAATAACTCCAGATGTTCATCGGAAACTACTACTGGTCTTCCAGGGAACGATCAAAGCGTAGACTGTTTGAGACATTAATCCCATTTAAGAAAGTGCGCATGCTGTCTGTTATATTCAATCCCCATGCAATTTCTTTGTTTCATCAACACTCTGATAGTCCACAGATTACAGAATGCCACCAGAGGTGCATCGGAAACTACTACTGGTCTTCCAGGGAACGATCAAAACGTGGACTGTTTCAGACATTACTCCCATGGAGGAAAAGGCGGATGGTGACTGTTGTATTCAATCCCGATGCAATTTCTGTGTTTCATCAACACTCTGATAGTCCACAGACTACAGAATGCCACCAGATGTGCATCGGAAACTACTACTATTGGTCTTCCTGTGAACGATGAAAGCGTAGACTGTTTGAGTGATATCAGGTGTTCCCCAGGGAAGCGTCCTGAGACCTCTATTGTTCCTGATCTATATAAATGACCTGGGTGACAATCTGAGCAGTTCTCTTAGAGTGTTCGCAGATGATGCTGTAATTTACCGTCTAGTAAGGTCATCCAAAGACCAGTATCAGCTGCAAAGCGATTTACAAAGGATTGCTGTATGGTGTGTCAGGTGGCAGTTGACGCTAAATAACGAAAAGTGTGAGATGATACTCATGAGTTCCAAAAGAACTCCGTTGGAATTCGATTACTCGATAAATAGTACAATTCTCAAGGCTGTAAATTCAACTAAGTACCTGGGGGTTAAAATTACGAACAACTTCAGTTGCAAGGACCACATAGATAATAATGTCGGGAAGGCGAGCCAAAGGTTGTGTTTCATTGGCAGGACACTTAGAAGATGCAACAAGTCCACTAAAGAGACAGCTTACACTACACTCGTTCGTCCTCTGTTAGAATATTGCTGCGCGGTGTGGGATCCTTACCAGGTGGGATTGACGGAGGACATCGGGAGGGTGCAAAGAAGGGCAGCTCGTTTTGTATTATCGCGTTATAGAGGAGAGAGTGTGGCAGATATGATACACGAGTTGGGATGGAAGTCATTACAGCATAGACGTTTTTCGTCGCGGCGAGAGCTTTTTACGAAATTTCAGTCACCAACTTTCTCATCCGAATGCGAAAATATTTTGTTGAGCCCAACCTACATAGGTAGGAATGATCATCAAAATAAAATAAGAGAAATCACAGCTCGAACAGAAAGGTTTAGGTGTTCGTTTTTCCCGCTCGCTGTTCGGGAGTGGAATAGTAGAGAGATAGTATGATTGTGGTTCGATGAACCCTCTGCCAAGCACTTAAATGTGAATTGCAGAGTAGTCATGTAGATGTAGATGTCTAGATGTAGATTACTCCCATGGAGGAAAGTGCGCATGGTGACTCTTGTATTAAATCGCGATGCAATTTCTGTGTTTCATCAACACTCTGATAGTCAACAGATTACAGATTGTCTCCAGATGTGCATCGGAATCTACTACTTGTCTTCCATAGAACGATCTAAACGTAGACTGATTGTGACATTACTCCCATGGAGTGAAGTGCGCATGGTGACTGTTGTATTCAGTCCCGATGCTATTTCTGTGTTTCATCAACACTATGATATTCCACAGATTACAGAATGCCTCCAGATGTGCATCGGAAACTACTACTGGTCTTCCAGGGAACGATCAAGGCGTAGACTGTTTCAGAGGTTACTGCCATGGAGGAAAGTGCGGATCGTGACTGTTGTATTCAATCGCGATGCAATTTCTGTGTTTCATCAACACTCTGATAGTCCACAGATTACACATTGTCTCCAGATGTGCATCGGAAACTACTACTGGTCTTCCAGGAAACGATCAATGCGTAGACTGTTTGAGACATTACTCCCATGGAGGAAAGTGCTCATGGTGACTGTTGTATTCAATCCCTATGCAATTTCTGTGTTTCATCAACACTTTGAAGGTCCACAGATTACAGAATAACTCCAGATGTGCATCGGAAACTACTACTGGTCTTCCAGGGAACAATCAAAGCGTAGACAATTTGAGACATTACTCCCGTTTAAGAAAGTTCGCATGGTGTCTGTTGTATTCAATCCCCATACAATTTCTTTGTTTCATCAACACTCTGATAGTCCACAGATTACAGATTGCCTCCAGATGTGCATCGGAAACTACTACTGGTCTTCCTGCGAACGATCAAATCGTAGACTGTTTGAGACATTACTCCCATGGAGTAAAGTGCGGATGGTGACTGTTGTATTCAATTCCGATGCATTTTCTGTGTTTCATCAACTCTCTGATAGTCCACAGATTACAGATTGTCTCCAGGTGTGCATCGGAATCTACTACTGGTCTTCCAGGGAACGATCAAAACGAAGACTGTTTGAGACACTACTCCCATGGAGGAAAGTGCGCATGGTGACTGTTGTATTCAATCCCGATGCAATTTCTGTGTTTCATCAACACTCTGATAGTCCACAGATTACAGAATGCTTCCAGATGTGGATCGGAAACTACAACTGTTCTTACAGGGAACGATCAAAGCGTATACTGTCTGAGACATTACTCCCATGGAGTAAAGTGCGAATAATGACTGTTGTATTCAATCCCGATGCGATTTCTGTGTTTCATCAACAGTCTGATAGTCCACAGATTACAGAATGCCTCCAGATGTCCATGGGAAACTACTACTGGTCTTCCAGGGAACGATCAAAGCGTAGACTGTTTGAGACATTACTCCCATGGAGGAAAGTGTGCATGGTGAGTGTTGTATTCAACCCCGATGCAATTTCTCTGTTTCATCAACACTTTGAAGGTCCACAGATTACAGAATGCCTCCAGATGTGCATCGGAATCTTCTACTGGTCTTCCAGGGAACGATCAAACCGTAGACTGTTTGAGACATTACTCCCATGGCGGAAAGTGCGCATGGTGACTGTTGTATTCAATCCCAATGCAATTTCTGTGTTTCGACAACACTCTGATAGTCCACAGACTACAGAATGCCTCCAGATGTGCATGGGAAACTACTACTGGTCTTGGGGGAACGATCAAAGCGATGACAGATTGAGATATTACTCCAATGGTGAAATGTACGCATGGTGCCTGTTTTATTCAATCCCGATGCAATTTCTGTGTTTCAGCCACACTTTGAAGGTCCACAGATTACAGAATGCCTCCTGATGTGCATCGGAATCTACTACTGGTCCTCCAGGGAACGATCAAAGCGTAGACTGTTTGAGACATTACTCCCGTTTAAGAAAGTGCGCATGGTGTCTGTTGTATTCAATCCCCTTACAATTTCTTTGTTTCATCAACACTGTGATAGTCCACAGATTACAGATTGTCTCCAGATGTGCATCGGAAACTACTAATGGTCTTCCTGGGAACGTTCAAACCGTGGACTGTTTCAGACACTACTCCCATGGAGGGAAGTGCGGATGGTGACTGTTGTATTGACTCCTGATGCAATTTCTGTGCTTCATCAACGCTTTGAAGGTCTACAGATTACAGATTGCCTCCAGATGTGCATCGGAAACTACTACTGGTCTTCCTGCGAACTATCAAAGCGTAGACTGTTTGAGACATTATTCCCATGGAGGAAAGTGTGCATGGTGAGTGTTGTATTCAACCCCGATGCAATTTCTCTGTTTCATCAACACTTTGAAGGTCCACAGATTACAGAATGCCTCCAGATGTGCATCGGAATCTTCTACTGGTATTCCAGGGAACGATCAAACCGTAGACTGTTTGAGACATTACTCCCATGGAGGAAGTGCGCATGGTGACTGTTGTATTCAATCCCGATGCAATTTCTGTGTTTCGACAACACTCTGATAGTCCACAGATTACAGAATGCCTCCAGATGTGAATGGGAAACTACTACTGGTCTTGGGGGAACGATCAAAGCGATGACAGTTTACGACATTACTCCAATGGTGAAATGTACGCATGGTGCCTGTTGTATTCAATCCCGATGCAATTTCTGTGTTTCAGCCACACTTTGAAGGTCCACAGATTACAGAATGCCTCCTGATGTGCATCGGAATCTACTACCGGTCTTCCAGGGAACGATCAAAGCGTAGACTGTTTGAGACATTACTCCTATCTAGGAAAGTGCGGATGGTGACTGTTGTATTCAATCCCAATGCAATTTCTGTGTTTCAACAACACTTTGAATGTCCACAGATTACAGAATGCCTCCAGATGTGCATCGGAAACTACTACTGGTCTTCCAGGGAACGATCAAGGCGAAGACTGTTTCAGACGTTACTGCCATGGAGGAAATTGCGGATGGTGACGGTTGTATTCAATCGCGATGCAATTTCTGTGTTTCATCAACACTCTGATAGTCCACAGATTACAGATTGTTTCCAGATGTGCATCGGAAACTACTACTGGTCTTCCTGGGAACGATCAAAGCGTACACTGTTTCAGACATAACTCCCATGGATGAAAGTTCGCATGGTGACTGTTGTATTCACTCTCGATGCAATTTCTGTGTTTCATCAACAATTTGAAGGTCCACAGATTACAGAATGCCTCCAGATGTGCATCGGAAACTACTACTGGTCTTCCAGGGAACGATCGAAGCGTAGACAGTTTGAGGCATTACTCCCATGGAGGAAAGTGCGCATGGTGACTGTTGTATTCAATCCCGATGCAATATCTGTGTTTCATCAACACTCTGACAGTCCACAGATTACACAATGCCTCCAGATGTGCATCGGAAACTACTACTGGTCTTCCAGGCAACGATGAATGCGAATGCGTAGACTGTTTGAGACATTACTCCCATGGAGGAAAGTGCGCATGGTGACTGTTGTATTCAATCCCGATGCAATTTCTGTGTTTCATCAACACTTTGAAGGTCCTTAGATTACAGAATAACTCCAGATGTTCATCGGAAACTACTACTGGTCTTCCAGGGAACGATCAAAGCGTAGACTGTTTGAGACATTAATCCCATTTAAGAAAGTGCGCATGCTGTCTGTTGTATTCAATCCCCATGCAATTTCTGTGTTTCATCAACACTCTGATAGTCCACAGATTACAGAATGCCACCAGAGGTGCATCGGAAACTACTACTGGTCTTCCAGGGAACGATCAAAACGTGGACTGTTTCAGACATTACTCCCATGGAGGAAAAGGCGGATGGTGACTGTTGTATTCAATCCCGATGCAATTTCTGCGTTTCATCAACACTCTGATAGTCCACAGATTACAGAATGCCACCAGATGTGCATCGGAAACTACTACTATTGGTCTTCCTGTGAACGATGAAAGCGTAGACTGTTTGAGTGATATCAGGTGTTCCCCAGGGAAGCGTCCTGAGACCTCTATTGTTCCTGATCTACATAAATGACCTGGGTGACAATCTGAGCAGTTCTCTTAGACTGTTCGCAGATGATGCTGTAATTTACCGTCTAGTAAGGTCATCCGAAGACCAGTATCAGCTGCAAAGCGATTTACAAAAGATTGCTGTATGGTGTGTCAGGTGGCTGTTGACGCTAAATAATGAAAAGTGTGAGATGATACTCATGAGTTCGAAAAGAACTCCGTTGGAATTCGATTACTCGATAAATAGTACAATTCTCAAGGCTGTAAATTCAACTAAGTACCTGGGTGTTAAAATTACGAACAACTTCAGTTGGAAGGACCACATAGATAATATTGTCGGGAAGGCGAGCCAAAGGTTGTGTTTCATTGGCAGGACACTTAGAAGATGCAACAAGTCCACTAAAGAGACAGCTTACACTACACTCGTTCGTCCTCTGTTAGAATATTGCTGCGCAGTGTGGGATCCTTACCAGGTGGGATTGACGGAGGACATCGAGAGGGTGCAAAGAAGGGCAGCTCGTTTTGTATTATCGCGTTATAGAGGAGAGAGTGTGGCAGATATGATACACGAGTTGGGATGGAAGTCATTACAGCATAGACGTTTTTCGTCGCGGCGAGAGCTTTTTACGAAATTTCAGTCACCAACTTTCTCTTCCGAATGCGAAAATATTTTGTTGAGCCCAACCTACATAGGTAGGAATGATCATCAAAATAAAATAAGAGAAATCAGAGCTCGAACAGAAAGGTTTAGGTGTTCGTTTTTCCCGCTCGCTGTTCGGGAGTGGAATAGTGGAGAGATAGTATGATTGTGGTTCGATGAACCCTCTGCCAAGCACTTAAATGTGAATTGCAGAGTAGTCATGTAGATGTAGATGTCTAGATGTAGATTACTCACATGGAGGAAAGTGCGCATGGTGACTTGTATTAAATCGCGATGCAATTTCTGTGTTTCAACAACACTCTGATAGTAAACAGATTACAGAATGCCTCCAGATGCGCATCGGAAACTACTACTGGTCTTCCAGGGAACGACCAAAGCGTAGACAGTTTAAGACATTACTCCCATGGAGGGGAATGCGGATGGTGACTGTTGTATTCAATCCCAATGCAATTTCTGTCTTTCATCAAAACTTTCAGGTCCAAAGACTACAGAATGCCTCCAAATGTGAATCGATACTACTACTGGTCTTCCAGGAAACTATCAAAGCGTTGACTGTTTGAGACACTACTCCCATGGAATAAAGTGTGCATGGTGACTGTTGTATTCAATCCAGATGCCATTTCTGTGTTTCATCAACACTCTGATAGACCACAGATTACATAATGCCTCCAGATGTGCATCGGAAACTACCACTGGTCTTCCAGGGAACGATCAAAACGTACACTGTTTGAGACATTACTCCCATGGAGTAAAGTGCGAATATTGACTGTTGTATTCAATCCCGATGCCATTTCTGTGTTTCAGCAACAGTCTGATAGTCCACAGATTACAGAATGCCTCCAGATGTCCATGGGAAACTACTACTGGTCTTCCAGGGAACGATCAAAGCGTAGACTGTTTGAGACATTACTCCCGTTTAAGAAAGTGCTCATGGTGTCTGTTGTATTCAATCCATATACTATTTCTGTGTTTCATCAACACTCTGATAGAATACCACCAGAGGTGCATCGGAAACTACTGCTGGTCTTCCAGGGAACGATCAAAACGTGGACTGTTTCAGACATTATTCCCATGGAGGAAAGTGCGGATGGTGACTGTAGTAATCATTCCCGATGCAATTTCTGTGTTTCATCAACACTCAGATAGTCCACAGATTACAGAATGCCACCAGATGTGCATCGGAAAATACTACTATTGGTCTTCCTTTGAACGATGAAAGCGTAGACTGTTTGAGTCATTACTCCCATGGAGGAAAGTGCGCATGGTGAGTCTTGTATTAAATCGCGATGCAATTTCTGTGTTTCAACAACACTCTTATAGTAAACAGATTACAGGATGCTTCCAGATGTGCATCGGAAACTACTACTGGTCTTCCAGGGAACGACCAAAGCGTAGACAGTTTGAGACATTACTCCCATGGAGGGGAATGCGGATGGTGACTGTTGTATTCAATTCCAATCCAATTTCTGTAATTCATCAAAACTTTCAGGTCCAAAGATTACAGAATGCCTCCAAATGTGAATCGCTACTACTACTGGTCTTCCAGGAAACTATCAAAGCGTTGACTGTTTGAGACACTACTCCCATGGAATAGAGTGTTCATGGTGACTGTTGTATTCAATCCCGATGCAATTTCGGTGTTTCATCAACACTAATGGTCCACAGATTACAGATTGCTCCCAGATGTGCATGGGAAACTACTACTGGTCTTCCTGGGAACGATCAAAGCGTAGACTGTTTGAGCCATTACTCCCAATGCAGGAAAGTGCGGATGGTGACTGTTGTATTCAATTCCGATGCAATTTCTGTGTTTCATCAACACTCTGATAGTCCACAGATTACAGATTGTCTCCAGATGTTCATCGGGATCTACTACTGGTCTTCCATAGAACGATCTAAACGTAGACTGATTGTGACATTACTCCCATGGAGTGAAGTGCGTATGGTGACTGTTGTATTCAGTCCCGATGCTATTTCTGTGTTTCATCAACACTATGATATTCCACAGATTACAGAATGCTTCCAGATAAGCATCGGAAACTACTACTGTTCTTCCAGGGAACGATAAAAGGTAGACTGTTTGAGACATTACTCCTATGTAGGAAAGTGCGGATGGTGACTGTTGTATTCAATCCCGATGCAATTTCTGTGTTTCAACAACACTTTGAAGGTCCACAGATTACAGAATGCCTCCAGATGTGCATCGGAAACTACTACTGGTCTTCCAGGGAAAGATCAAGGCGTAGACTGTTTCAGACGTTACTGCCATGGAGGAAAGTGCGGATGTTGACTGTTGTATTCAATCGCGATGCAATTTCTGTGTTTCATCAACACTCTGATAGTCCACAGATTACACATTGTCTCCAGATGTGCATCGGAAACTACTACTGGTCTTCGAGGAATCGATCAATGCGTAGACTGTTTGAGACATTACTCCCATGGAGGAAAGTGCTCATGGTGACTGTTGTATTCAATCCCGATGCTATTTCTGTGTTTCATCAACACTTTGAAGGTCCACAGATTACAGAATAACTCCAGATTTGCATCGGAAGCTACTACTGGTCTTCCAGGGAACAATCAAAGCGTAGACAATTTGAGACATTACTCCCGTTTAAGAAAGTGCGCATGGTGTCTGTTGTATTCAATCCCCATACAATTTCTTTGTTTCATCATCACTCTGATAGTCCACAGATTACAGATTGTCTCCAGATGTGCATCGGAATCTACTACTGGTCTTCCAGGTAACGATCAAAACGTAGACTGTTTGAGACACTACTCCCATGGAGGATAGTGCGCATGGTGACTGTTGTATTCAATCCCGATGCAATTTCTGTGTTTCTCAACACTCTGATAGCCCACAGATTACAGAATGCTTCCAGATGTGCATCGGAAACTACTACTGTTCTTACAGGGAACGATCAAAGCGTATACTGTTTGAGACATTGCTCCCATGGAGTAAAGTGCGTATATTGACTGTTGTATTCAATCCCGATGCAATTTCTGTGTTTCGTCAACAGTCTGATAGTCCACAGATTACAGAATGCCTCCAGATGTCCATGGGAAACTACTACTGGCCTTCCAGGGAACGATCAAAGCGTAGACTGTTTGAGACATTACTCCCATCGTGAAAAGTGTGCATGGTGAGTGTTGTATTCAACCCCGATGCAATTTCTCTGTTTCATCAACACTTTGAAGGTATACAGATTACAGAATGCCTCCAGATGTGCATCGGAATCTTCTACTGGTCTTCCAGGGAACGATCAAACCGTAGACTGTTTGAGACATTACTCCCATGGCGGAAAGAGCGCATGGTGACTGTTGTATTCAATCCCGATGCAATTTCTGTGTTTCGACAACACTCTGATAGTCCACAGATTACAGAATGCCTCCAGATGTGCATGGGAAACTACTACTGGTCTCGGGGGAACGATCAAAGCGATGACAGTTTGAGATATTACTCCAATGGTGAAATGTACGCATGGTGCCTGTTGTATTCAATCCCGATGCAATTTCTGTGTTTCAGCCACACTTTGAAGGTCTACAGACTACAGAAAGCCTCCTGATGTGCATCGGAATCTACTACTGGTCCTCCAGGGAACGATCAAAGCGTAGACTGTTTGAGACATTACTCCTATGTAGGAAAGTGCGGATGGTGACTGTTGTATTCAATCCCAATGCAATTTCTGTGTTTCAACAACACTTTGAATGTCCACAGATTACAGAATGCCTCCAGATGTGCATCGGAAACTACTACTGGTCTTCCAAGGAACGATCAAGGCGTAGTCTGTTACAGACGTTACTGCCATGGAGGAAAGTGCGGATGGTGACTGTTGTATTCAATCGCAATGCAATACCTGTGTTTCATCAACACTCTAATGGTACACATATTACAGAATGCCTCCAGATGTGCATCGGAAACTACTACTGTTCTTCCAGGGAACGATCAAAGCGTATACTGTTTGAGACATTACTCCCATGGAGTAAAGTGCGAATATTGACTGTTGTATTCAATCCCGATGGAATTTCTGTGTTTCATCAACTGTCTGATAGTCCACAGATTACAGAATGCCTCCAGATGTCCATGGGAAACTACTACTGGTCTTCCAGGGAACGATCAAAGCGTAGACTGTTTGAGACATTACTCCCATGGAGGAAAGTGTGCATGGTGAGTGTTGTATTCAACCCCGATGCAATTTCTCTGTTTCATCAACACTTTGAAGGTCCACAGATTACAGAATGCCTCCAGATGTGCATCGGAAACTACTTCTGGTCTTCCAGGGAACGACCAAAGCGTAGACAGTTTGAGACATTACTCCCATGGAGGGGAATGCGGATGGTGCCTGTTTTATTCAATCCCAATCCAATTTCTGTTATTCATCAAAACTTTCAGGTCCAAAGATTACAGAATGCCTCCAAATGTGAATCGCTACTACTACTGGTTTTCCAGGAAACTATCAAAGCGTTGACTGTTTGAGACACTACTCCCATGGAAAAAAGTGTTCATGGTGACTGTTGTATTCAATCCCGATGCCATTTCTGTGTTTCATCAACACTAATAGTCCACAGATTACAGATTGCCTCCAGATGTGCATGGGAAACTACTACTGGTCTTCCTGGGAACGATCAAAGCGTAGACTGTTTGAGACATTACTCCCAGTGCAGGAAAGTGCGGATGGTGACTGTTGTATTCAATTCCGATGCAATTTCTGTGTTTCATCAACACTCTGATAGTCCACAGATTACAGATTGTCTCCAGATGTTCATCGGAATCTACTACTGGTCCTCCATAGAACGATCTAAACGTAGACTGATTGTGACATTACTCCCATGGCGTGAAGTGCGCACGGTGACTGTTGTATTCAGTCCCGATGCTATTTCTGTGTTTTATCAACACTATGATATTCCACAGATTACAGAATGCTTCCAGATGTGCATCGGAAACTACTACTGTTCTTCCAGGGAACGATCAAAGCGTAGACTGTTTGAGACATTACTCCTATGTAGGAAAGTGCGGATGGTGACTGTTGTATTCAATCCCGATGCAATTTCTGTGTTTCAACAACACTTTGAAGGTCCACAGATTACAGAATGCCTCCAGATGTGCATCGGAAACTACTACTGGTCTTCCAGGGAACGATCAAGGCGTAGACTGTTTCAGACGTTACTGCCATGGAGGAAAGTGCGGATGGTGACTGTTGTATTCAATCGCGATGCAATTTCTGTGTTTCATCAACACTCTGATAGTCCACAGACTACACATTGTCTCCAAATGTGCATCGGAAACTACTACTGGTCTTCGAGGAAACGATCAATGCGTAGACTGTTTGAGACATTACTCCCATGGAGGACAGTGCTCATGGTGACTGTTGTATTCAATCCCGATGCAATTTCTGTGTTTCATCAACTCTTTGAAGGTCCACAGATTACAGAATAACTCCAGATGTGCATCGGAAAATTCTACTGGTCTTCCAGGGAACAATCAAAGCGTAGACAATTTGAGACATTACTCCCGTTTAAGAAAGTGCGCATGGTGTCTGTTGTATTCAATCCCCATATAATTTCTTTGTATCATCATCACTCTGATAGTCCACAGATTACAGATTGTCTCCAGATGTGCATCGGAAACTACTAATGGTCTTCCTGGGAACGATCAAACCGTGGACTGTTTCAGACACTACTCCCATGGAGGGAAGTGCGGATGGTGACTGTTGTATTGAGTCCTGATGCAATTTCAGTGCCCCATCAACGCTTTGAAGGTCTACAGAATACAGATTGCCTCCAGATGTGCATCGGAAACTACTACTGGTCTTCCTGCGAACGATCAAAGCGTAGACTGTTTGAGACATTACTCCCATGGAGGAAAGTGCGCATGGTGACTGCTGTATTCAATCCCGATGCAATTTCTGTGTTTCATCAACACTTTGAAGGTCCACAGATTACAGAATAACTCCGGATGTTCATCGGAAACTACTACTGGTCTTCCAGGGAACGATCAAAGCGTAGACTGTTTGAGACATTAATCCCATTTAAGAAAGTGCGCATGCTGTCTGTTGTATTCAATCCCCATGCAATTTCTTTGTTTCATCAACACTCTGATAGTCCACAGATTACAGATTGTCTCCAGATGTGCATCGGAAACTACTAATGGTCTTCCTGGGAACGTTCAAACCGTGGACTGCTTCAGACACTACTCCCATGGAGGGAAGTGCGGATGGTGACTGTTGTATTGACTCCTGATGCAATTTCTGTGCTTCATCAACGCTTTGAAGGTCTACAGATTACAGATTGCCTCCAGATGTGCATCGGAAACTACTACTGGTCTTCCTGTGAACGATCAAAGCGTAGACTGTTTGAGACATTACTCCAATGGAGGAAAGTGCGGATGGTGACTGTTGTATTCAATTCCGATGCAATTTCTGTGTTTCATCAACTCTCTGATAGTCCACAGATTACAGATTGTCTCCAGGTGTGCATCGGAAACTACTACTGTTCATACAGGGAACGATCAAAACGTATACTGTTTGAGACATTACTCCCATGGAGGAAAGTGCGGATGGTGACTGTTGTATTCAATCCCGATGCAATTTCTGTGTTTCATCAACACTCTGATAGCCCACAGATTACAGAATGCTTCCAGATGTGCATCGGAAACTACTACTGTTCTTACAGGGAACGATCAAAGCGTATACTGTTTGAGACATTACTCCCATGGAGTAAAGTGCGAATATTGACTGTTGTATTCAATCCCGATGCAATTTCTGTGTTTCATCAACAGTCTGATAGTCCACAGATTACAGAATGCCTCCAGATGTCCATGGGAAACTACTACTGGCCTTCCAGGGAACGATCAAAGCGTAGACTGTTTGAGACATTACTCCCATGGAGGAAAGTGTGCATGGTGAGTGTTGTATTCAACCCCGATGCAATTTCTCTGTTTCATCAACACTTTGAAGGTCCACAGATTACAGAATGCCTCCCGATGTGCATCGGAATCTTCTACTGGTCTTCCAGGGAACGATCAAACCGTAGACTGTTTGAGACATTACTCCCATGGCGGAAAGTGCGCATGGTGACTGTTGTATTCAATCCCGATGCAATTTCTGTGTTTCGACAACACTCTGATAGTCCACAGATTACAGAATGCCTCCAGATGTGCATGGGAAACTACTAAGGGTCTCGGGGGAACGATCAAAGCGATGACAGTTTGAGATATTACTCCAATAGTGAAATGTACGCATGTTGCCTGTTGTATTCAATCCCGATGCAATTTCTGTGTTTCAGCCACACTTTGAAGGTCCACAGATTACAGAATGCCTCCTGATGTGCATCGGAATCTACTACTGGTCCTCCAGGGAACGATCAAAGCGTAGACTGTTTGAGACATTACTCCTATGTAGGAAAGTGCGGATGGTGACTGTTGTATTCAATCCCAATGCAATTTCTGTGTTTCAGCAACACTTTGAATGTCCACAGATTACAGAATGCCTCCAGATGCGCATCGGAAACTACTACTGTTCTTCCAGGGAACGATCAAAGCGTATACTGTTTGAGACATTACTCCCATAGAGTAAAGTGCGAATATTGACTGTTGTATTCAATCCCGATGCAATTTCTGTGTTTCATCAACAGTCTGATAGTCCACAGATTACAGAATGCCTCCAGATATCCATGGGAAACTACTACTGGCCTTCCAGGGAACGATCAAAGCGTAGACTGTTTGAGACATTACTTCCATGGGGGAAAGTGTGCATGGTGAGTGTTGTATTCAACCCCGATGCAATTTCTCTGTTTCATCAACACTTTGAAGGTCCACAGATTACAGAATGCCTCCAGATGTGCATCGGAATCTTCTACTGGTCTTCCAGGGAACGATCAAACCGTAGACTGTTTGAGACATTACTTCCATGGAGGAAAGTGCGCATGGTGACTGTTGTATTCAATCCCGATGCACTTTCTGTGTTTCGACAACACTCTGATAGTCCACAGATTACAGAATGCCTCCAGATGTGAATGGGAAATTACTACTGGTCTTGGGGGAACGATCAAAGCGATGACAGTTTGAGACATTACTCCAATGGTGAAATGTACGCATGGTGCCTGTTGTATTCAATCCCGATGCAATTTCTGTGTTTCAGCCACACTTTGAAGTTCCACAGATTACAGAATGCCTCCTGATGTGCATCGGAATCTACTACTGGTCTTCCAGTGAACGATCAAACCGTAGACTGTTTGAGACATTACTCCTATGTAGGAAAGTGCGCATGGTGACTGTTGTATACATTCAACACTCAGTTAGTCCACAGATTACACAATGCATCCAGCTGTGCATCGGAAACTACTACTGGTCTTCCAGGGAACGATCAAGGCGTAGACTGTTTCAGACGTTACTGCCATGGAGGAAATTGCGGATGGTGACTGTTGTATTCAATCGCGATGCAATTTCTGTGTTTCATCAACACTCTGATAGTTCACAGATTACAGATTGTTTCCAGATGTGCATCGGAAACTACTACTGGTCTTCCAGGGAACGATGAATGCGTAGACTGTTTGAGACATTACTCCCATGGAGGGGAATGCGGATGGTGGTTGTTGTATTCAATCCCAATCCAATTTCTGTAATTCATCAAAACTTTCAGGTCCAAAGATTACAGAATGCCTCCAAATGTGAATCGCTACTACTACTGGTCTTCCAGGAAACTATCAAAGCGTTGACTGTTTGAGACACTACTCCCATGGAATAAAGTGTTCATGGTGACTGTTGTATTCAATCCCGATGCAATTTCTGTGTTTCATCAACACTAATAGTCCACAGATTACAGATTGCCTCCAGATGTGCATGGGAAACTACTACTGGTCTTCCTGGGAACGATCAAAGCGTAGACTGTTTGAGACATTACTCCCAATGCAGGAAAGTGCCGATGGTGACTGTTGTATTCAATTCCGATGCAATTTCTGTGTTTCATCAACACTCTGATAGTCCACAGATTACAGATTGTCTCCAGATGTTCATCGGAATCTACTACTGGTCTTCCATAGAACGATCTAAACGTAGACTGATTGTGACATTACTCCCATGGAGTGAAGTGCGCATGGTGACTGTTGTATTCAGTCCCGATGCTATTTCTGTGTTTCATCAACACTATGATATTCCACAGATTACAGAATGCTTCCAGATGTGCATCGGAAGCTACTACTGTTCTTCCAGGGAACGATCAAAGCGTAGACTGTTTGAGACATTACTCCTATGTAGGAAAGTGCGGATGGTGACTGTTGTATTCAATCCCGATGCAATTTCTGTGTTTCAACAACACTTTGAAGGTCCACAGATTACAGAATGCCTCCAGATGTGCATCGGAAACTACTACTGGTCTTCCAGGGAACGATCAAGGCGTAGACTGCTTCAGACGTTATTGCCATGGAGGAAAGTGCGGATGGTGACTGTTGTATTCAATCGCGATGCAATTTCTGTGTTTCATCAACACTCTGATAGTCCACAGATTACACATTGTCTCCAGATGTGCATCGGAAACTACTACTGGTCTTCGAGGAAACGATCAATGCGTAGACTGTTTGAGACATTACTCCCATGGAGGACAGTGCTCATGGTGACTGTTGTATTCAATCCCGATGCAATTTCTGTGTTTCATCAACACTTTGAAGGTCCACAGATTACAGAATAACTCCAGATGTGCATCGGAAACTTCTACTGGTCTTCCAGGGAACAATCAAAGCGTAGACAATTTGAGACATTACTCCCGTTTAAGAAAGTGCGCATGGTGTCTGTTGTATTCAATCCCCATACAATTTCTTTGTTTCATCATCACTCTGATAGTCCACAGATTACAGATTGTCTCCAGATGTGCATCGGAAACTACTAATGGTCTTCCTGGGAACGATCAAAGCGTAGACTGTTTGAGAAATTACTCCCATGGAGGAAAGTGCGGATGGTGACTGTTGTATTCAATTCCGATGCAATTTCTGTGTTTCATCAACTCTCTGATAGTCCACGGATTACAGATTGTCTCCAGATGTGCATCGGAATCTACTACTGGTATTCCAGGTAACGATCAAAACGTACACTGTTTGAGACACTACTCCCATGGAGGAAAGTGCGCATGGTGACTGTTGTATTCAATCCCGATGCAATTTCTGTGTTTCATCAACACTCTGATAGCCCACAGATTACAGAATGCTTCCAGATGTGCATCGGAAACTACTACTGTTCTTACAGGGAACGATCAAAGCGTATACTGTTTGAGACATTACTCCCATGGAGTAAAGTGCGAATATTAACTGTTGTATTCAATCCCGATGCAATTTCTGTGTTTCATCAACAGTCTGATAGTCCACAGATTACAGAATGCCTCCAGATGTCCATGGGAAACTACTACTGGCCTTCCAGGGAACGATCAAAGCGTAGACTGTTTGAGACATTACTCCCATGGAGGAAAGTGTGCATGGTGAGTGTTGTATTCAACCCCGATGCAACTTCTCTGTTTCATCAACACTTTGAAGGTCCACAGATTACAGAATGCCTCTCGATGTGCATCGGAATCTTCTACTGGTCTTCCAGGGAACGATCAAACCGTAGACTGTTTGAGACATTACTCCCATGGCGGAAAGTGCGCATGGTGACTGTTGTATTCAATTTCGATGCAATTTCTTTGTTTCGACAACACTCTGATAGTCCACAGATTACAGAATGCCTCCAGATGTGCATGGGAAACTACTACTGGTCTCGGGGGAACGATCAAAGCGATGACAGTTTGAGATATTACTCCAAATGTGAATTGTACGCATGGTGCCTGTTGTATTCAATCCCGATGCAATTTCTGTGTTTCAGCCACACTTTGAAGGTCCACAGATTACAGAATGCCTCCTGATGTGCATCGGAATCTACTACTGGTCCTCCAGGGAACGATCAAAGCGTAGACTGTTTGAGACATTACTCCTATGTAGGAAAGTGCGGATGGTGACTGTTGAATTCAATCCCAATGCAATTTCTGTGTTTCAGCAACACTTTGGATGTCCACAGATTACAGAATGCCTCCAGATGCGCATCGGAAACTACTACTGTTCTTCCAGGGAACGATCAAAGCGTATACTGTTTGAGACATTACTCCCATGGAGTAAAGTGCGAATATTGACTGTTGTATTCAATCCCGATGCAATTTCTGTGTTTCATCAACAGTCTGATAGTCCACAGATTACAGAATGCCTCCAGATGTCCATGGGAAACTACTACTGGCCTTCCAGGGAACGATCAAAGCGTAGACTGTTTGAGACATTACTTCCATGGAGGAAAGTGTGCATGGTGAGTGTTGTATTCAATCCCGATGCAATTTCTCTGTTTCATCAACACTTTGAAGGTCCACAGATTACAGAATGCCTCCAGATGTGCATCGGAATCTTCTACTGGTCTTCCAGGGAACGATCAAACAGTAGACTGTTTGAGACATTACTTCCATGGAGGAAAGTGCGCATGGTGACTGTTGTATTCAATCCCGATGCACTTTCTGTGTTTCGACAACACTCAGATAGTCCACAGATTACAGAATGCCTCCAGATGTGAATGGGAAATTACTACTGGTCTTGGGGGAACGATCAAAGCGATGACAGTTTGAGACATTACTCCAATGGTGAAATGTACGCATGGTGCCTGTTGTATTCAATCCCGATGCAATTTCTGTGTTTCAGCCACACTTTGAAGGTCCACAGATTACAGAATGCCTCCTGATGTGCATCGGAATCTACTACTGGTCTTCCAGGGAACGATCAAACCGTAGACTGTTTGAGACATTACTCCTATGTAGGAAAGTGCGCATGGTGACTGTTGTATACATTCAACACTCAGTTAGTCCACAGATTACACAACGCATCCAGCTGTGCATCGGAAACTACTACTGGTCTTCCAGGGAACGATCAAGGCGTAGACTGTTTCAGACGTTACTGCCATGGAGGAAATTGCGGATGGTGACTGTTGTATTCAATCGCGATGCAATTTCTGTGTTTCATCAACACTCTGATAGTCCACAGATTACAGATTGTTTCCAGATGTGCATCGGAAACTACTACTGGTCTTCCAGGGAACGATGAATGCGTAGACTGTTTGAGACATTACTCCCATGGAGGAAAGTTCGCATGGTGACTGTTGTATTCAATCCCGATGCAATTTCTGTGTTTCATCAACACTCTGATAGTCCACAGATTACAGAATGCCACCAGATGTGCATCGGAAACTACTAATATTGGTCTTCCTGTGAACGATGAAAGCGTAGACTGTTTGAGTGATATCAGGTGTTCCCCAGGGAAGCGTCCTGAGACCTCTATTGTTCCTGATCTATATAAATGACCTGGGTGACAATCTGAGCAGTTCTCTTAGACTGTTCGCAGATGATGCTGTAATTTACCGTCTAGTAAGGTCATCCGAAGACCAGTATCAGCTGCAAAGCGATTTACAAAAGATTGCTGTATGGTGTGTCAGGTGGCAGTTGACGCTAAATAACGAAAAGTGTGAGATGATACTCATGAGTTCCAAAAGAACTCCGTTGGAATTCGATTACTCGATAAATAGTACAATTCTCAAGGCTGTAAATTCAACTAAGTACCTGGGTGTTAAAATTACGAACAACTTCAGTTGGAAGGACCACATAGATAATATTGTCGGGAAGGCGAGCCAAAGGTTGCGTTTCATTGGCAGGACACTTAGAAGATGCAACAAGTCCACTAAAGAGACAGCTTACACTACACTCGTTCGTCCTCTGTTAGAATATTGCTGCGCGGTGTGGGATCCTTACCAGGTGGGATTGACGGAGGACATCGAGAGGGTGCAAAGAAGGGCAGCTCGTTTTGTATTATCGCGTTATAGAGGAGAGAGTGTGGCAGATGTGATACACGAGTTGGGATGGAAGTCATTACAGCATAGACGTTTTTCGTCGCGGCGAGAGCTTTTTACGAAATTTCAGTCACCAACTTTCTCATCCGAATGCGAAAATATTTTGTTGAGCCCAACCTACATAGGTAGGAATGATCATCAAAATAAAATAAGAGAAATCACAGCTCGAACAGAAAGGTTTAGGTGTTCGTTTTCCCGCTCGCTGTTCGGGAGTGGAATAGTGGAGAGATAGTATGATTGTGGTTCGATGAACCCTCTGCCAAGCACTTAAATGTGAATTACAGAGTAGTTAAGTAGATTTAGATGTCTAGATGTAGATTACTCCCATGGAGGAAAGTGCGCATGGTGACTCTTGTATTAAATCGTGATGCAATTTCTGTGTTTCAACAACACTCTGATAGTAAACAGATTACAGAATGCCTCCAGATGTGCATCGGAAACTACTACTGGTCTTCCAGGGAACGACCAAAGCGTAGACTGTTTAAGACATTACTCCCATGGAGGGGAATGCGGATGGTGACTGTTGCATTCAATCCCAATGCAATTTCTGTGTTTCATCAAAACTTTCAGGTCCAAAGATTACAGAATGCCTCCAAATGTAAATCGATACTACTACTGGTCTTCCAGGAAACTATCAAAGCGTTGACTGTTTGAGACACTACTCCCATGGAATAAAGTGTGCATGGTGACTGTTGTATTCAATCCAGATGCCATTTCTGTGTTTGATCAACACTCTGATAGTCCACAGATTACATAATGCCTCCAGATGTGCATCGGAAACTACCACTGGTCTTCCATGGAACGATCAAAAGGTACACTGTTTGAGACATTACTCCCATGGAGTAAAGTGCGAATATTGACTGTTGTATTCAATCCCGATGCCATTTCTGTGTTTCATCAACAGTCTGATAGTCCACAGATTACAGAATGCCTCCAGATGTCCATGGGAAACTACTACTGGTCTTCCAGGGAACGATCAAAGCGTAGACTGTTTGAGACATTACTCCCATTGAGGAAAGTGCGCATGGTAACTGTTGTATTCAATCCCGATGCAATTTCTGTGTTTCGACAACACTCTGATAGTCCAGAGATTACAGAATGCCACCAGATGTGTATCGGAAACTACTACTGGTCTTCCAGGGTACGATTAAAGCGTAGACTGTTTGAGACATTACTCCCATGGAGGAAAGTACAAATGGTGACTGTTGTATTCATTCCCGATGCAATTTCTGTGTTTCATCAACACTTTGGTCCACAGATTACAGAATGCCACCAGATGTGCATCGGAAACTACTACTGGTCTTCCAGGGAACGATCAAGGCGTAGACTGTTTCAGACGTTACTGCCATGGAGGAAAGTGCGGATGGTGACTGTTACATTCAATCGCGATGCAATTTCTGTGTTTCATCAGCACTCTGATAGTCCACAGATTACAGATTGTCTCCAGATGTGCATCGGAAACTACTACTGGTCTTCCAGGTAACAATCAAAACGTAGACTGTTTGAGACACTACTCCCATGGAGGAAAGTGCGCATGGTGACTGTTGTATTCAATCCCGATGCAATTTCTGTGTTTCATCAACACTCTGATAGTCCACAGATTACAGAATGCTTCCAGATGTGCATCGGAAACTACTACTGTTCTTACAGGGAACGATCAAAGCGTATAATGTTTGAGACATTACTCCCATGGAGTAAAGTGCGAATATTGACTGTTGTATTCAATCCCGATGCAATATCTGTGTTTCATCAACAGTCTGATAGTCCACAGATTACAGAATGCCTCCAGATGTCCATGGGAAACTACTACTGGCCTTCCAGGAAACGATCAAAGCGTAGACTGTTTGAGACATTACTCCCATGGAGGAAAGTGTGCATGGTGAGTGTTGTATTCAACCCCGATGCAATTTCTCTGTTTCATCAACACTTTGAAGGTCCACAAATAACAGAATGCCTCCAGATGTGCATCGGAATCTTCTACTGGTCTTCCAGGGAACGATCAAACCGTAGACTGTTTGAGACATTACTCCCATGGCTGAAAGTGCGCATGGTGACTGTTGTATTCAATCCCGATGCAATTTCTGTGTTTCGACAACACTCTGATAGTCCACAGATTACAGAATGCCTCCAGATGTGCATGGGAAACTACTACTGGTCTTGGGGGAACGATCAAAGCGATGACAGTTTCAGATATTACTCCAATGGTGAAATGTACGCATGGTGCCTGTTGTATTCAATCCCGATGCAATTTCTGAGTTTCAGCCACACTTTGAAGGTCCACAGATTACAGAATGCCTCCGGATGTGCATCGGAATCTACTACTGGTCCTCCAGGGAACGATCAAAGCGTAGACTGTTTGAGACATTACTCCTATGTAGGAAAGTGCGGATGGTGACTGTTGTATTCAATCCCAATGCAATTTCTGTGTTTCAACAACACTTTGAATGTCCACAGATTACAGAATGCCTCCAGATGTGCATCGGAAACTACTACTGGTCTTCCAGTGAACGACCAAAGCGTAGACTGTTTGAGACATTACTCCCATGGAGGGGAATGCGGATGGTGACTGTTGTATTCAATCCCAATGCAAATTCTGTGTTTCATAAAAACTTTTAGGTCCAAAGATTACAGAATGCCTCCAGATGTGCATCGGAATCTACTACTGGTCTTCCAGGGAACGATCAAAGCGTAGACTGTTTGAGACATTACTCCTATGTAGGAAAGTGCGGATGGTGACTGTTGTATTCAATCCCAATGCAATTTCTGTGTTTCAACAACACTTTGAATGTCCACAGATTACAGAATGCCTCCAGATGTGCATCGGAAACTACTACT
The DNA here is from genome assembly GCF_023897955.1 of Schistocerca gregaria. Classification (NCBI taxonomy): domain Eukaryota; kingdom Metazoa; phylum Arthropoda; class Insecta; order Orthoptera; family Acrididae; genus Schistocerca; species Schistocerca gregaria. The sequence goes on from NC_064927.1 coordinate 10,683,159, forward strand.
GGTCTTCCAGGGAACGATCAAGGCGTAGACTGTTTCAGACGTTACTGCCATGGAGGAAATTGCGGATGGTGACTGTTGTATTCAATCGCGATGCAATTTCTGTGTTTCATCAACACTCAGATAGTCCACAGATTACAGATTGTTTCCAGATGTGCATCGGAAACTACTACTGGTCTTCCTGGGAACGATCAAAGCGTAGACTGTTTCAGACATAACTCCCATGGATGAAATTTCGCATGGTGACTGTTGTATTCACTATCGATGCAATTTCTGTGTTTCATCAACAATTTGAAGGTCCACAGATTACAGAATGCCTCCAGATGTGCATCGGAAACTTCTACTGGTCTTCCAGGGAACGATCGAAGCGTAGACAGTTTGAGGCATTACTCCCATGGAGGAAAGTGCGCATGGTGACTGTTGTATTCAATCCCGATGCAATATCTGTGTTTCATCAACACTCTAATGGTCCACAGATTACAGAATGCCTCCAAATGTGCATCGAAAACTACTACTGGTCTTCCAGGGAACGATCAAAGCGGATACTCTTTGAGACTTTACTCCCATGGATGAAAGTGCACATGGTGACTGTTGTATTCAATACCGAAACAATTTCAGTGTTTCAACAGCACTCTGACAGTCCACAGATTACACAATGCCTCCAGATGTGCATCGGAAACTACTACTGGTCTTCCAGGGAACGATGAATGCGTAGACTGTTTGAGACATTACTCCCATGGAGGAAAGTGCGCATGGTGACTGTTGTATTCAATCCCGATGCAATTTCTGTGTTTCATCAACACTCTGATAGTCCACAGATTACAGAATGCCACCAGATGTGCATCGGAAACTACTACTATTGGTCTTCCTGTGAACGATGAAAGCGTAGACTGTTTGAGTGATATCAGGTGTTCCCCACGGAAGCGTCCTGAGACCTCTATTGTTCCTGATCTATATAAATGACCTGGGTGACAATCTGAGCAGTTCTCTTAGACTGTTCGCAGATGAAGCTGTAATTTACCGTCTAGTAAGGTCATCCGAAGACCAGTATCAGCTGCAAAGCGATTTACAAAAGATTTCAGTATGGTGTGTCAGGTGGCAGTTGACGCTAAGTAACGAAAAGTGTGAGATGATACTCATGAGTGCCAAAAGAACTCCGTTGGAATTCGATTACTCGATAAATAGTACAATTCTCAAGGCTGTAAATTCAACTAAGTACCTGGGTGTTAAAATTACGAACAACTTCAGTTGGAAGGACCACATAGATAATATTGTCGGGAAGGCGAGCCAAAGGTTGCGTTTCATTGGCAGGACACTTAGAAGATGCAACAAGTCCACTAAAGGGACAGCTTACACTACACTCGTTCGTCCTCTGTTAGAATATTGCTGCGCGGTGTGGGATCCTTACCAGGTGGGATTGACGGAGGACATCGAGAGGGTGCAAAGAAGGGCAGCTCGTTTTGTATTATCGCGTTATAGAGGAGAGAGTGTGGCAGATATGATGCACGAGTTGTGATGGAAGTCATTACAGCATAGACGTTTTTCGTCGCGGCGAGAGCTTTTTACGAAATTTCAGTCACCAACTTTCTCTTCCGAATGCGAAAATATTTTGTTGAGCCCAACCTACATAGGTAGGAATGATCATCAAAATAAAATAAGAGAAATCAGAGCTCGAACAGAAAGGTTTAGGTGTTCGTTTTTCCCGCTCGCTGTTCGGGAGTGGAATAGTGGAGAGATAGTATGATTGTGGTTCGATGAACCCTCGGCCAAGCACTTAAATGTGAATAGCAGAGTAGTCAAGTAGATGTAGATATCTAGATGTAGATTACTCCCATGGAGGAAAGTGCGCATTGTGACTCTTGTATTAAATCGCGATGCAATTTCTGTGTTCCAACAACACTCTGATAGTAAACAGATTACAGAATGCCTCCAGATGTGCATCGGAAACTACTACTGGTCTTCCAGGGAACGACCGAAGCGTAGAATGTTTAAGACAATACTCCCATGGAGGGGAATGCGGATGGTGACTGCTGTATTCAATCCCAATGCAATTTCTGTGTTTCATCAAAACTTTCAGGTCCAAAGATTACAGAATGCCTCCAAATGTGAATCGATACTACTACTGGTCTTCCAGGAAACTATCAAAGCGTTGACTGTTTGAGACACTACTCCCATGGAATAAAGTGTGCATGGTGACTGTTGTATTCAATCCAGATGTCATTTCTGTGTTTCATCAACACTCTGATAGTCCACAGATTACATAATGCCTCCAGATGTGCATCGGAAACTACCACTGGTCTTCCAGGGAACGATCAAAACGTACACTGTTTGAGACATTACTCCCATGGAGTAAAGTGCGAATATTGACTGTTGTATTCAATCCCGATGCCATTTCTGTGTTTCATCAACAGTCTGATAGTCCACAGATTACAGAATGCGTCCAGATGTCCATTGGAAACTACTACTGGTCTTCCAGGGAACGATCAAAGCGTAGACTGTTTGAGACATTACTCCCATGGAGGAAAGTGTGCATGGTGACTGTTGTAATCAACCCCGAGGCTATTTCTGTGTTTCATCATCACTTTGAAGGTCCAGAGATTACAGAATGCCTCCAGATGTGCATCGGAATCTTCTACTGGTCTTCCAGGGAACGATCAAACCGTAGACTGTTTGAGACATTACACCCATGGAGGAAAGTGCGCATGGTAACTGTTGTATTCAATCCCGATGCAATTTCTGTGTTTCGACAACACTCTGATAGTCCAGAGATTACAGAACGCCACCAGATGTGCATCAGAAACTACTACTGGTCTTCCAGGGTACGATTAAAGCGTAGACTGTTTGAGACATTACTCCCATGGAGGAAAGTACAAATGGTGACTGTTGTATTCAATCCCGATGCAATTTCTGTGTTTCATCAACACTTTGCTCCACAGATTACAGAATGCCTCCAGATGTGCATGGGAAACTACTACTGGTCTTGGGGCAACGATCAAAGCGATGACAGTTTGAGACATTACTCCAATGGAGAAATATACGCATGGTGCCTGTTTTATTCAATCCCGATGCAATTTCCGTGTTTCAGCAACACTTTGAAGGTCCACAGATTACAGAATGCCTCGTGATGTGCATCGGAATCTACTACTGGTCTTCCAGGGAACGATCAAAGCGTAGACTGTTTGAGACATTACTCCTATGTAGGAAAGTGCGGATGGTGACTGTTGTATTCAATCCCGATGCAATTTCTGTTTTTCAACAACACTTTGAAGGCCCACAGATTACAGAATGCCTCCAGATGTGCATCGGAAACTACTACTGGTCTTCCAGGGAACGATCAAGGCGTAGACTGTTTCAGACGTTACTGCCATGGAGGAAATTGCGGATGGTTGACTGTTACATTCAATCGCGATGCAATTTCTGTGTTTCTTCAACACTCTGATAGTCCACAGATTACAGATTGTCTCCAGATGTGCATCGGAAACTACTACTGGTCTTCCAGGCAGCGATCAAAACGTAGACTGTTTGAGACGTTACTTCCATGGAGGAAAGTGCGCATGTTGAGTGTTGTATTCAATCCCGATGCAATTTCTGTGTTTCATCAACACTCTGATGGTCCACAGATTACAGAGTGCTTCCAGATGTTCATCGGAAACTACTACTGGTCTTCCAAGGAACGATCAAAGTATAGACTCTTTGAGACATTACTCCTATGTAGGATAGTGCGCATTGTGACTGTTGTATTCAATCCCGATGTAAATTCTGTGTTTCATCAACACTCTGATAGTCCACAGATTACAGAATGCATCCAGATGTGCATCGGATACTAATACTGGTCTTCCAGGGAACGATAGAAGCTTAGACAGTTTGAGGCATTACTCCCATGGAGGAAAGTGCGCATGGTGACTGTCGTATTCAATCCCGATGCAATATCTGCGTTTCATCAACACTCTAATGGTCCACAGATTACAGAATGCCTCCAGATGTGCATCGGAAACTACTACTGGTCTTCCAGGGAACGATCAATGCGTAGACTGTTTGAGACATTACTCCCATGGAGGAAAGTGCGCATGGTGACTGTTGTATTCAATCCCGATGCAATTTATGTGTTTCATCAACACTTTGAAGGTCCACAGATTACAGAATAACTCCAGATGTACATCGGAAACTACTACTGGTCTTCCAGGGAAGGATCAAAACGTGGACTGTTTCAGACATTACTCCCATGGAGGAAAGTGCGGATGGTGACTGTTGTATTCAATCCCGATGCAATTTCTGTCTTTCATCAACAGTCTGATAGTCCACAGATTACAGAATGACACCAGATGTGCATCGGAAACTACTACTATTGGTCTTCCTATGAACGATGAAAGCGTAGACTGTTTGAGTCATTACTCCCATGCAGGAAAGTGCGCATGCTGACTCTTGTATTAAATCGCGATGCAATTTCTGTGTTTCAACAACACTCTGATAGTAAACTGATTACAGAATGCCTCCAGATGTGCATCGGAAACTACTACTGGTCTTCCAGTGAACGACCAAAGCGTAGACTGTTTGAGACATTACTCCCATGGAGGGGAATGCGGATGGTGACTGTTGTATTCACTCCCAATGCAAATTCTGTGTTTCATAAAAACTTTTAGGTCCAAAGATTACAGAATGCCTCCAAATGTGAATCGATACTACTACTGGTCTTCCAGGATACTATCAAAGCGTTGACTGTTTGAGACACTACTCCCATGGAATAAAGTGTGCATGGTGACTGTTGTATTCAATCCCGATGCCATTTCTGTGTTTCTTCAACACTCTGATAGTCCACCGATTACAGAATGCCTCCAGATGTGCATCGGAAACTACCACTGGTCTTCCAGGGAACGATCAAAAACGTACACTGTTTCAGACTTAACTCCCATGGAGGAAAGTGCGCATGGTGACTGTTGTTAACAATCGCGATGCAATTTCTGTGTTTCATCAACACTCTGATAGTCCACTGATTACAGATTGCCTCCAGATGTGAGTGGGAAACTACTACTGGTCTTCCTGGGAACGATCAAAGCGTAGACTGTTTGAGACATTACTCCCATGGAGGAAAGTGTGCATGGTGACTGTTGTATTCAATCCAAATGCAATTTCTGTGTTTCATCAACACTTTAAAGGTCCACAGATTACAGAATGCCTCCAGATGTGCATCGGAAACTACTACTGGTCTTCCAGGGAACGATCAAAGCATAGACTATTTCAGACGTTACTCCCATGGAGGAAAGTGCGGATGGTGACGGTTGTGCTCAATTCCGATGCAATTTCTGTGATTCATCAACACTCTGATAGTCCACAGATTGCAGATTGTCTCCAGATGTGCATCGGAATCTACCACTGGTCTTCCAGCGAACGATCAAAACGTAGACTGTTTGAGACATTACTCCCATGGAGGAAAGTGCGCATGGTGACTTTTGTATTCAATCCCGATGCAATTTCTGTGTTTCATCAACACTCAGATAGTCCACAGATTACAGAATGCTTCCAGATGTGCATCGGAAACTACTACTGTTCTTCCAGGGAACGATCAAAGCGTATACTATTTGAGACATTACTCCCATGGAGTAAAGTGCGAATATTGACTGTTGTATTCAATCCCGATGCAATTTGTGTGTTTCATCAACAGTCCGATAGTCCACAGATTACAGAATGCCTCCAGATGTCCATGGGAAACTACTACTGGTCTTCCTGAGATCGATCAAAGCGTAGTCTGTTTGAGACATTACTCCCATGGAGGAATGTGCGGATGGTGACTGTTGTATTCAATTCCGATGAAATTTCTGTGTTTCATCAACAGCCTGATAGTCCACAGATTACAGATTGCCTCCAGATGTGCATGGGAAACTACTACTGGTCTTCCTGGGAACGATCAAAGCGTAGACTGTTTCAGACATAACTCCAATGGATGAAAGTGCGCATGGTGACTGTTGTATTCACTCTCGATGCAATTTCTGTGTTTCATCAACTATTTGAAGGTCCACAGATTACAGAATGCCTCCAGATGTGCTTCGGAAACTACTACTGGTCTTCCAGGGAACGATCAAAGCGTAGACTGTTTGAGACATTACTCAAATGGAGGAAAGTCCGCATGATGACTGTTGTATTCAATCCCGATGCAATTTCTGTGTTTCAACAACACTCTGATAGTAAACAGATTACAGAATGCATCCAGATGTGCATCGGAAACTACTACTGGTCTTCCAGGAAGCGATCAAAACGTAGACTGTTTGAGACGTTACTCATATGGAGGAAAGTGCGCATTGTGACTGTTGTATTCAATCCCGATGTAATTTCTGTGTTTCATCAACACTCTGATAGTCCACAGATTACAGAATGCATACAGATGTGCATCGGAAACTACTACTGGTCTTCCAGGGAACGATCGAAGCGTAGACAGTTTGTGGTATTACTCCCATGGAGGAAAGTGCGCATGGTGACTGTTGTGTTTAATCCCGATTCAATATCTGTGTTTCATCAACACTCTAATGGTCCACAGATTACAGAATGCCTCCAGATGTGCATCGGAAACTACTAGTGGTCTTCCAGGGAACTATCAAAGCGTATACTCTTTGAGACATTACTCCAATAGATGAAAGTGCACGTGGTGACTGTTGTATTTAATACCGAAGCAATTCCAGTGTTTCAACAACACTCTGATAGTCCACAGATTACAGAATGCCTCCTGATGTGCATCGGAATCTACTACTGGTCTTCCAGGGAACGATCAAAGCGCAGACTGTTTGAGACATTACTCCTATGTAGGAAAGTGCGGATGGTGACTTTTGTATTCAATCCCGATGCAATTCCTGTGTTTCAACAACACATTGAAGGTCCACAGATTACAGAATGCCTCCAGATGTGCATCGGAAACTACTACCGGTCTTCCAGGGAACGATCAAAGCGTAGACTGTTTCAGACATAACTCCAATGGATGAAAGTGCGCATGGTGACTGTTGTATTCACTCTCGATGCAATTTCTGTGTTTCATCAACAATTTGAAGGTCCACAGATTACAGAATGCCTCCAGATGTGCTTCGGAAACTACTACTGGTCTTCCTGGGAACGATCAAAGCGTATACTATTTGAGACATTACTCCCATGGAGTAAAGTGCGAATATTGACTGTTGTATTCAATCCCGATGCAATTTGTGTGTTTCATCAACAGTCCGATAGTCCACAGATTACAGAATGCCTCCAGATGTGCATCGGAAACTACCACTGGTCTTCCAGGGAACGATCAAAAACGTACACTGTTTCAGACTTAACTCCCATGGAGGAAAGTGCGCATGGTGACTGTTGTTAACAATCGCGATGCAATTTCTGTGTTTCATCAACACTCTGATAGTCCACTGATTACAGATTGCCTCCAGATGTGAGTGGGAAACTACTACTGGTCTTCCTGGGAACGATCAAAGCGTAGACTGTTTGAGACATTACTCCCATGGAGGAAAGTGTGCATGGTGACTGTTGTATTCAATCCAAATGCAATTTCTGTGTTTCATCAACACTTTAAAGGTCCACAGATTACAGAATGCCTCCAGATGTGCATCGGAAACTACTACTGGTCTTCCAGGGAACGATCAAAGCATAGACTATTTCAGACGTTACTCCCATGGAGGAAAGTGCGGATGGTGACGGTTGTGCTCAATTCCGATGCAATTTCTGTGATTCATCAACACTCTGATAGTCCACAGATTGCAGATTGTCTCCAGATGTGCATCGGAATCTACCACTGGTCTTCCAGCGAACGATCAAAACGTAGACTGTTTGAGACATTACTCCCATGGAGGAAAGTGCGCATGGTGACTTTTGTATTCAATCCCGATGCAATTTCTGTGTTTCATCAACACTCAGATAGTCCACAGATTACAGAATGCTTCCAGATGTGCATCGGAAACTACTACTGTTCTTCCAGGGAACGATCAAAGCGTATACTATTTGAGACATTACTCCCATGGAGTAAAGTGCGAATATTGACTGTTGTATTCAATCCCGATGCAATTTGTGTGTTTCATCAACAGTCCGATAGTCCACAGATTACAGAATGCCTCCAGATGTCCATGGGAAACTACTACTGGTCTTCCTGAGATCGATCAAAGCGTAGTCTGTTTGAGACATTACTCCCATGGAGGAATGTGCGGATGGTGACTGTTGTATTCAATTCCGATGAAATTTCTGTGTTTCATCAACAGCCTGATAGTCCACAGATTACAGATTGCCTCCAGATGTGCGTGGGAAACTACTACTGGTCTTCCTGGGAACGATCAAAGCGTAGACTGTTTGAGACAATACTCCCATGGAGGAAAGTGTGCATGGTGACTGTTGTATTCAATCCAAATGCAATTTCTGTGTTTCAGCAACACTTTGAAGGTCCACAGATTACAGAATTCCTCCTGATGTGCATCGGAATCTACTACTGGTCTTCCAGGGAACGATCAAAGCGTAGACTGTGTGAGACATTACTCCTATGTAGGAAAGTGCGGATGGTGACTGTTGTATTCAATCCCGATGCAATTTCTGTGTTTCAACCTCACTTTGAAGTTCCACAGATTACAGAATGCATCCAGATGTGCATCGGAAACTACTACTGGTCTCACAGGGAAGGATCAAGGCGTAGACTCTTTCAGACTTTACTGCCATGGAGGAAAGTGCGGATGGTGACTGTTGTATTCAATCGCGATGCAATTTCTGTGTTTCATCAACACTCTGATAGTCCACAGATTACAGATTGTCTCCAGATGTGCATCGGAAACTACTACTGGTCTTCCTGGGAACGATCAAAGCGTAGACTGTTTCAGACATAACTCCAATGGATGAAAGTGCGCATGGTGACTGTTGTATTCACTCTCGATGCAATTTCTGTGTTTCATCAACTATTTGAAGGTCCACAGATTACAGAATGCCTCCAGATGTGCTTCGGAAACTACTACTGGTCTTCCAGGGAACGATCAAAGCGTAGACTGTTTGAGACATTACTCAAATGGAGGAAAGTCCGCATGATGACTGTTGTATTCAATCCCGATGCAATTTCTGTGTTTCAACAACACTCTGATAGTAAACAGATTACAGAATGCATCCAGATGTGCATCGGAAACTACTACTGGTCTTCCAGGAAGCGATCAAAACGTAGACTGTTTGAGACGTTACTCATATGGAGGAAAGTGCGCATTGTGACTGTTGTATTCAATCCCGATGTAATTTCTGTGTTTCATCAACACTCTGATAGTCCACAGATTACAGAATGCATACAGATGTGCATCGGAAACTACTACTGGTCTTCCAGGGAACGATCGAAGCGTAGACAGTTTGTGGTATTACTCCCATGGAGGAAAGTGCGCATGGTGACTGTTGTGTTTAATCCCGATTCAATATCTGTGTTTCATCAACACTCTAATGGTCCACAGATTACAGAATGCCTCCAGATGTGCATCGGAAACTACTAGTGGTCTTCCAGGGAACTATCAAAGCGTATACTCTTTGAGACATTACTCCAATAGATGAAAGTGCACGTGGTGACTGTTGTATTTAATACCGAAGCAATTCCAGTGTTTCAACAACACTCTGATAGTCCACAGATTACAGAATGCCTCCTGATGTGCATCGGAATCTACTACTGGTCTTCCAGGGAACGATCAAAGCGCAGACTGTTTGAGACATTACTCCTATGTAGGAAAGTGCGGATGGTGACTTTTGTATTCAATCCCGATGCAATTCCTGTGTTTCAACAACACATTGAAGGTCCACAGATTACAGAATGCCTCCAGATGTGCATCGGAAACTACTACCGGTCTTCCAGGGAACGATCAAAGCGTAGACTGTTTCAGACATAACTCCAATGGATGAAAGTGTGCATGGTGACTGTTGTATTCACTCTCGATGCAATTTCTGTGTTTCATCAACAATTTGAAGGTCCACAGATTACAGAATGCCTCCAGATGTGCTTCGGAAACTACTACTGGTCTTCCTGGGAACGATCAAAGCGTATACTATTTGAGACATTACTCCCATGGAGTAAAGTGCGAATATTGACTGTTGTATTCAATCCCGATGCAATTTGTGTGTTTCATCAACAGTCCGATAGTCCACAGATTACAGAATGCCTCCAGATGTGCATCGGAAACTACCACTGGTCTTCCAGGGAACGATCAAAAACGTACACTGTTTCAGACTTAACTCCCATGGAGGAAAGTGCGCATGGTGACTGTTGTTAACAATCGCGATGCAATTTCTGTGTTTCATCAACACACTGATAGTCCACTGATTACAGATTGCCTCCAGATGTGAGTGGGAAACTACTACTGGTCTTCCTGGGAACGATCAAAGCGTAGACTGTTTGAGACATTACTCCCATGGAGGAAAGTGTGCATGGTGACTGTTGTATTCAATCCAAATGCAATTTCTGTGTTTCATCAACACTTTAAAGGTCCACAGATTACAGAATGCCTCCAGATGTGCATCGGAAACTACTACTGGTCTTCCAGGGAACGATCAAAGCATAGACTATTTCAGACGTTACTCCCATGGAGGAAAGTGCGGATGGTGACGGTTGTGCTCAATTCCGATGCAATTTCTGTGATTCATCAACACTCTGATAGTCCACAGATTGCAGATTGTCTCCAGATGTGCATCGGAATCTACCACTGGTCTTCCAGCGAACGATCAAAACGTAGACTGTTTGAGACATTACTCCCATGGAGGAAAGTGCGCATGGTGACTTTTGTATTCAATCCCGATGCAATTTCTGTGTTTCATCAACACTCAGATAGTCCACAGATTACAGAATGCTTCCAGATGTGCATCGGAAACTACTACTGTTCTTCCAGGGAACGATCAAAGCGTATACTATTTGAGACATTACTCCCATGGAGTAAAGTGCGAATATTGACTGTTGTATTCAATCCCGATGCAATTTGTGTGTTTCATCAACAGTCCGATAGTCCACAGATTACAGAATGCCTCCAGATGTCCATGGGAAACTACTACTGGTCTTCCTGAGATCGATCAAAGCGTAGTCTGTTTGAGACATTACTCCCATGGAGGAATGTGCGGATGGTGACTGTTGTATTCAATTCCGATGAAATTTCTGTGTTTCATCAACAGCCTGATAGTCCACAGATTACAGATTGCCTCCAGATGTGCATGGGAAACTACTACTGGTCTTCCTGGGAACGATCAAAGCGTAGACTGTTTGAGACAATACTCCCATGGAGGAAAGTGTGCATGGTGACTGTTGTATTCAATCCAAATGCAATTTCTGTGTTTCAGCAACACTTTGAAGGTCCACAGATTACAGAATTCCTCCTGATGTGCATCGGAATCTACTACTGGTCTTCCAGGGAACGATCAAAGCGTAGACTGTGTGAGACATTACTCCTATGTAGGAAAGTGCGGATGGTGACTGTTGTATTCAATCCCGATGCAATTTCTGTGTTTCAACCTCACTTTGAAGTTCCACAGATTACAGAATGCATCCAGATGTGCATCGGAAACTACTACTGGTCTCACAGGGAAGGATCAAGGCGTAGACTCTTTCAGACTTTACTGCCATGGAGGAAAGTGCGGATGGTGACTGTTGTATTCAATCGCGATGCAATTTCTGTGTTTCATCAACACTCTGATAGTCCACAGATTACAGATTGTCTCCAGATGTGCATCGGAAACTACTACTGGTCTTCCTGGGAACGATCAAAGCGTAGACTGTTTCAGACATAACTCCAATGGATGAAAGTGCGCATGGTGACTGTTGTATTCACTCTCGATGCAATTTCTGTGTTTCATCAACTATTTGAAGGTCCACAGATTACAGAATGCCTCCAGATGTGCTTCGGAAACTACTACTGGTCTTCCAGGGAACGATCAAAGCGTAGACTGTTTGAGACATTACTCAAATGGAGGAAAGTCCGCATGATGACTGTTGTATTCAATCCCGATGCAATTTCTGTGTTTCAACAACACTCTGATAGTAAACAGATTACAGAATGCATCCAGATGTGCATCGGAAACTACTACTGGTCTTCCAGGAAGCGATCAAAACGTAGACTGTTTGAGACGTTACTCATATGGAGGAAAGTGCGCATTGTGACTGTTGTATTCAATCCCGATGTAATTTCTGTGTTTCATCAACACTCTGATAGTCCACAGATTACAGAATGCATACAGATGTGCATCGGAAACTACTACTGGTCTTCCAGGGAACGATCGAAGCGTAGACAGTTTGTGGTATTACTCCCATGGAGGAAAGTGCGCATGGTGACTGTTGTGTTTAATCCCGATTCAATATCTGTGTTTCATCAACACTCTAATGGTCCACAGATTACAGAATGCCTCCAGATGTGCATCGGAAACTACTAGTGGTCTTCCAGGGAACTATCAAAGCGTATACTCTTTGAGACATTACTCCAATAGATGAAAGTGCACGTGGTGACTGTTGTATTTAATACCGAAGCAATTCCAGTGTTTCAACAACACTCTGATAGTCCACAGATTACAGAATGCCTCCTGATGTGCATCGGAATCTACTACTGGTCTTCCAGGGAACGATCAAAGCGCAGACTGTTTGAGACATTACTCCTATGTAGGAAAGTGCGGATGGTGACTTTTGTATTCAATCCCGATGCAATTCCTGTGTTTCAACAACACATTGAAGGTCCACAGATTACAGAATGCCTCCAGATGTGCATCGGAAACTACTACCGGTCTTCCAGGGAACGATCAAAGCGTAGACTGTTTCAGACATAACTCCAATGGATGAAAGTGCGCATGGTGACTGTTGTATTCACTCTCGATGCAATTTCTGTGTTTCATCAACAATTTGAAGGTCCACAGATTACAGAATGCCTCCAGATGTGCTTCGGAAACTACTACTGGTCTTCCAGGGAACGATCAAAGCGTAGACTGTTTGAGACATTACTCAAATGGAGGAAAGTCCGCATGGTGACTGTTGTATTCAATCCCGATGCCATTTCTGTGTTTCATCAACACTCTGATAGTCCACAGATTACAGAATGCCTCCAGATGTGCATCGGAAACTACTACTGGTCTTCCAGGGAACGATCAAAAACGTACACTGTTTGAGACATTACTCCCATGGAGGAAAGTGCGCATGGTGACTGTTGTATTCAATCCCGATGCAATTTCTGTGTTTCATCAACACTCTGATAGTCCACAGATTACGGATTGCCTCCAGATGTGCATGGGAAACTACTACTGGTCTTCCTGGGAACGATCAAAGCGTAGACTGTTTGAGACAATACTCCCATGGAGGAAAGTGTGCATGGTGACTGTTCTATTCAATCCAAATGCAATTTCTGTGTTTCATCAACATTTTGAAGGTCCACAGATTACAGATTGTCTCCAGATGTGCATCGGAAACTACTACTGGTCATCCTGGGAACGATCAAACCGTGGACTGTTTCAGACACTACTCCCATGGAGAAAAGTGCGGATGGTGACTGTTGTATTGAATCCTGATGCAATTTCTGTGTTTCATCAACACTTTGAATTTCCACAGATTACAGAATGCCTCCAGATGTGCATCTGAAACTACTACTGGTCTTGGGGGATCGATTAAAGCGATGACAGTTTGAGACATTTCTCCAATGGAGAAATGTACGCATGGTGCCTGTTGTATTCAATCCCGATGCAATTTCTGTGTTTCAGGTACACTTTGAAGGTCCACTGATTACAGAATGCCTCCTGATGTGCATCGGAATCTACTCCTGGTCTTCCAGGGAACGATTAAAGCGTAGACTGTTTGAGACATTACTCCTATGTAGGAAAGTGCGGATGGTGACTGTTGTATTCAATCCCGATGCAATGTCTGTGTTTCAACAACACTTTGAACGTCCACAGATTACAGAATGCCTCCAGATGTGCATCGGAAACTACTACTGGTCTTCCAGGGAACGATCAAGTCGTAGACTGTTTCAGACGTTACTGCCATGGAGGAAAGTGCGGATGGTGACTGTTGTATTCAATCACGATGCAATTTCTGTGCTTCATCAACACTCTGATAGTCCACAGATTACAGATTGTCTCCAGATGTGCATCGGAAACTACTACTGGTCTTCCTGGGAACGATCAAAGCGTAGACTGTTTCAGACATAACTCCTATGGATGAAAGGGCGCATGGTGACTGTTGTATTCACTCTCGATACAATATCTGTGTTTCATCAACAATTTGAAGGTCCACAGATTACAGATTGTCTCCAAATGTGCATCGGAAACAACTACTGGCCTTCCAGAGAACGATCAAAGCATAGACTGTTTGAGACATAACTCCCGTGGAGAAATAGTGGGTATGGTGACTGTTGTGTTCAATCCCGATGCAATATCTGTGTTTCATCAACACTCAGTTAGTCCACAGATTACAGAATGCCTCCAGATGTGCATAGGAAACTACAACTGGTCTTCCAGGGAACGATCAAAGCGTAGACTGTTTGAGACATTACTCCCATGGAGGAAAATACGCGTGGTGACTGATGTATTCTATCCAGGTGCAGTTTCTGTGTTTCAACTACACTCTGATAGTAAACAGATTAGAGAATGCCTCCAGATGTGCATCGGAAACTACTACTGGTCTTCCAGGGTACGATCAAAGCGTAGACTGTTTGAGAGATTACTCCCATGGAGTAAAGTGTTAATATTGACTGTTGTATTCAATCCCGATGCAATTTCTGTGTTTCGACAACACTCTGATAGTCCACAGATTACAGAATGCCACCAGATGTGCATCGGAAACTACTACTCTTCCTCCAGGGAACGATCAAAGCGTAGACTGTTTGAGACATTACTCCCATGGAGAAAAGTGCGGATGGTGACTGTTGTATTGACTCCTGATGCAATTTCTAAGTTTCATCAACACTTTGAAGGTCTACAGATTACAGATTGCCTCCAGATGTGCATCGGAAACTACTTCTGGTCTTCCTAGGAACGATCAATGCGTAGACTGTTTGAGACATTACTCCCATGGAAGGAAGTGCGGATGGAGACTGTTGTATTCAATTCCGATGCAATTTCTGTGTTTCATCAACACTTTGAATTTCCACAGATTACAGAATGCCTCCAGATGTGCATCTGAAACTACTACTGGTCTTGGGGGAACGATCAAAGCGATGACAGTTTGAGACATTACTCCAATGGAGAAATGTACGCATGGTGCCTGTTGTATTCAATCCCGATGCAATTTCTGTGTTTCAGGTACACTTTGAAGGTCCACAGATTACAGAATGCCTCCTGATGTGCATCGGAATCTACTCCTGGTCTTCCAGGGAACGATTAAAGCGTAGACTGTTTGAGACATTACTCCTATGTAGGAAAGTGCGGATGGTGACTGTTGTATTAAATCCCGATGCAATTTCTGTGTTTCAACAACACTTTGAACGTCCACAGATTACAGAATGCCTCCAGATGTGCATCGGAAACTACTACTGGCCTTCCAGGGAACGATCAAAGCATAGACTGTTTGAGACATAACTCCCGTGGAGAAATAGTGGGTATGGTGACTGTTGTATTCAATCCCGATGCAATATCTGTGTTTCATCAACACCCAGTTAGTCCACAGATTACAGAATGCCTCCAGATGTGCATAGAAAACTACAACTGGTCTTCCAGGGAACGATCAAAGCGTAGACTGTTTGAGACATTACTCCCATGGAGGAAAATACGCGTGGTGACTTTTGCATTCAATCCAGGTGCAGTTTCTGTGTTTCAACTACACTCTGATAGTAAACAGATTACAGAATGCCTCCAGATGTGCATCGGAAACTACTACTGGTCTTCCAGGGAACGATCAAAGCGTAGACTGTATGAGAGATTTCTCCCATGGAGGAAAATGCGTATGGTGACTGTTGTATTCACTCCCGTTGCAATTTCTGTGTTTCAGCAAAACTTTGAAGGTCCACAGATTACAGATTGTCTCGAGATGTGCTTCGGAAACTACTACTGGTCTTCCAGGGAACGATCAAAGCGTAGTCTGTTTGAGACATTACAGCCATGGAGGAAAATCCGCGTGGTGACTGTTGTATTGAAACCAGATGCAGTTTCTGTGTTTCAACTACACTCTGATAGTAAACAGATTACAGAATGCCTCCAGATGTGCCTCGGAAACTACTACTGGTCTTCCAGGGTACGATCAAAGCGTAGACTGTTTGAGAGATTACGTCCATGGAGTAAAGTGTTAATATTGACTGTTGTATTCAATCCCGATGCAATTTCTGTGTTTCATCAACAGTCTGATAGTCCACAGATTACAGAATGCCTCCAGATGTCCTTGGGAAACTACTACTGGTCTTCCAGGGAACGATCAAAGCGTAGACTGTTTGAGACATTACTCCCATGGAGGTAAGTGTGCATGGTGACTGTTGTACTCAACCCCGATGCAATTACTGTGTTTCATCAACACTTTGAATGTCCACAGATTACAGAATGTCTCCAGATGTGCAGCGGAAACTACTAATGGTCTTCCTGGGAACGATCAAAGCGTAGACTGTTTCAAACATAACTCCCATGGATGAAAGGGCACATGGTGACTGTTGTATTCACTTTCGATACAATTTCTGTGTTTCATCAACAATTTGAAGGTCCACAGATTACAGAATGCCTCCAGATGTGCTTCGGAAACTACTACTGGTCTTCCAGGGAACGATCAAAGCGTAGACTGTTTGAGACATTACTCAAATGGAGGAAAGTCCGCATGGTGACTGTTGTATTCATTCCCGTTGCAATTTCTGTGTTTCAACAACACTCTGATAGTAAACAGATTACAGAATGCATCCAGATGTGCATCGGAAACTACTACTGGTCTTCCAGGGAGCGATCAAAACGTAGACTGTTTGATACGTTACTCCCATGGAGGGATATGCGCATGGAGACTGTTGTATTCAATCCCGATGCAATTTCTGTGTTTCATCAACTCTCTGATGGTCCACAGATTAAGGAATGCTTCCAGATGTCCATCGGAAACTACTACTGGTCTTCCAAGGAACGATCAAAGCGTAGACTCTTTGAGACATTACTCCTATGTAGGAAAGTGCGCATTGTGAATGTTGTATTCAATCCCGATGTAAATTCTGTGTTTCATCAACACTCTGATAGTCCACAGATTACAGAATGGCTCCAGATGTGCATCGGAAACTACTACTGGTCTGTCAGGGAACGATCAAAGCGTAGAATGTTTGAGACATTTCTCCCATGGAGGAAAGTGCGACTGGTACACTGTTGTATTCAATCCCGATGCAATTTCGGTGTTTCCTCAACACTCTGATAGTCCACAGAATACAGATTGCCTCCAGATGTGCATCGGAAAATACCACTGGTCATCCTGGGAACGATCAAAGCATAGACTGTTTGAGATATTACTCCCATGGAGGAAAGTTCGCATGGTGACTGTTGTATTGAATCACGATGCAATTTCTGTGTTTCATCAACACTCTGATAGCCCACAGATTACAGATTGTCTCCAAATGTGCATCGGAAACAACTACTGGCCTCCCAGGGAACGATCAAAGCATAGACTGTTTGAAACATAAGTGCCGTGGAGAAAAAGTGCGTATGGTGACAGTTGTATTCAATCCCGATGCAATATCTGTGTTTCATCAACATTCAGTTAGTCCACAGATTACAGAATGCCTCCAGATGTGCATCGGAAACTACTACTGGTCTTCCTGGGAACGATCGAAGCGTAGACAGTTTGTGACATTACTCCCATGGAGGAAACTGCGCATGGTGACTGTTGTATTCAATCCCGATGCAATATCTGTGTTTCATCAACACTCTAATGGTCCACAGATTACAGAATGCCTCCAGATGTGCATCGGAAACTACTAGTGGTCTTCCAGGGAACTATCAAAGCGTATACTCTTTGAGACATTACTCCCATGGATGAAAGTGCACGTGGTGACTGTTGTATTTAATACCGAAGCAATTTCAGTGTTTCAACAACACTCTGATAGTCCACAGATTACAGAATGCCTCCTGATGTGCATCGGAATCTACTACTGGTCTTCCAGGGAACGATCAAAGCGTAGACTGTTTGTGACATTACTCCTATGTAGGAGAGTGCGGATGGTGACTTTTGTATTCAATCCCGATGCAATTTCCGTGTTTCAACAACACATTGAAGGTCCACAGATTACAGAATGCCTCCAGATGTGCATCGGAAACTACTACCGGTCTTCCAGGGCCCGATCAAAGCGTAGACTGTTTCAGACATAACTCCAATGGATGAAAGTGCGCATGGTGACTGTTGTATTCACTCTGGATGCAATTTCTGTGTTTCATCAACAATTTGAAGTCCACAGATTGCAGAATGCCTCCAGATGTGCTTCGGAAACTACTACTGGTCTTCCAGGGAACGATCAAAGTGTAGACTGTTTGAGACATTACTCAAATGGAGGAAAGTCCGCATGGTGACTGTTGTATTCAATCCCGATGCCATTTCTGTGTTTCATCAACACTCTGATAGTCCACAGATTACAGAATGCCTCCAGATGTGCATCGCAAACTACCACTGGTCTTCCAGGGAACGATAAAAAACGACACTGTTTGAGACATTACTGCCATGGAGGAAAGTGCGCATGGTGACTGTTTTATTCAATCCCGATTCAATTTCTGTGTTTCATCAACACTCAGATAGTCCACAGATAACGGATTGCCTCCAGATGTGCATGGGAAACTACTACTGGTCTTCCAGGGAACGATCAAAGCGTAGACTGTTTGAGACATTACTCCCATGGAGGAAAGTGTGCATGGTGACTGTTGTATTCAATCCAAATGCAATTTCTGTGTTTCATCAACACTTTGAAGGTCCACAGATTACAGAATGCCTCCAGATGTACATGGGAAAATACTACTGGTCTTGGGGGAACGATCAAAGCGATGACAGTTTGAGACATTACTCCAATGGAGAAATGTATTCATGGTGCCTGTTGTATTCAATCCCGATGCAATTTCTGTGTTTCAGCAAGACTTTGAAGGTCCACAGATTACAGAATGCCTCCTGATGTGCATACGAATCTACTACTGGTCTTCCAGGGAACGATCAAAGCGTAGACTGTTTGAGACATTACTCCTATGTAGGAAAGTGCGGATGGTGACTGTTGTATTCAATCCCGATGCAATTTCTGTGTTTCAACAACACTTTGAAGGTCCACAGATTACAGAATGCCACCAGATGTGCATCGGAAACTACTACTGGTCTTCCAGGGAACGATCAAGGCGAAGATGTTTCAGAGGTTACTGCCATGGAGGAAAGTGCGGATGGTGACTGTTGTATTCAATCGCGATGCACTTTCTGTGTTTCATCAACACTCTGATAGTCCACAGACTACAGAATGCATCCAGATGTGCATCGGAAACTACTACTGGTTTTCCAGGGAACGATCAAAGCGTAGACTGTTTGAGACATTACTCCTATGTAGGAAAGTGCGGACGGTGACTGTTGTATTCAATCCCGATGCAATTTCTGTGCTTCAACAACGCATTGAAGGTCCACAGTTTACAGAATGCCTCCAGATGTGCATCGGAAACTACTACCGGTCTTCCTGGGAACGATCAAAGCGTAGACTGTTTGAGACATTACTCCCATGGTGGAAAATCCGCGTGGTGACTGTTGTATTCAATCCAGATGCAGTTTCTGTTTTTTTACTACACTCTGAGAGTAAACAGATTACAGAATGCCTCCAGATGTGCATGGGAAACTACTACTGGTCTTCCTGGGAACGATCAAAGCGTAGACTGTTTGAGACATTACTCCCATGGAGGAAAGTGCGGATGGTGACTGTTGTACTCAATTCCGATGCAATTTCTGTGATTCATCAACACTCTGATAATCCACAGATTGCAGATTGTCTCCAGATGTGCATCGGAATCTACTACTGGTCTTCCAGGGAACGATAAAAACGTAGACTGTTTGAGACACTACTCCAATGGAGGAAAGTGTGCATGGTGACTTTTGTATTCAATCCCGATGCAATTTCTGTGTTTCAACTTCACTTTGAAGTTCCACAGATTACAGAATGCATCCAGATGTGCATCGGAAACTACTACTGGTCTTCCAGGGAACGATCAAAGCGTAGACTGTTTGAGACATTACTCAAATGGAGGAAAGTCCGATTGGTGACTGTTGTATTCAATCCCGATGCAATTTCTGTGTTTCATCAACACTCTGATGGTCCACAGATTACAGAATGCTTCCAGATGTTCATCGGAGACTACTACTGGTCTTCCAAGGAACGATCAAAGCGTAGACTCTTTGAGACATTACTCCAATGTAGGAAAGTGCGCATTGTGAATGTTGTATTCAATCCCGATGTAATTTCTGTGTTTCATCAACACTCTGATAGTCCACAGATTACAGAATAGCTCCAGATGTGCATCGGAAACTACTACTGGTCTGTCAGGGAACGATCAAAGCGTAGAATGTTTGAGACATTTCTCCCATGGAGGAAAGTGCGACTGGTACACTGTTGTATTCAATCCCGATGCAATTTCGTTGTTTCATCAACACTCTGATAGTCCACTGAATACAGATTGCCTCCAGATGTGCATCGGAAAATACCACTGGTCATCCTGGGAACGATCAAACATAGACTGTTTGAGATATTACTCCCATAGAGGGAAGTTCGCATGGTGACTGTTGTATTGAATCACGATGCAATTTCTGAGTTTCATCAACACTCCGATAGCCCACAGATTACAGATTGTCTCCAAATGTGCATCGGAAACAACTACTGGCCTTCCAGGGAACGATCAAAGCATAGACTGTTTGAAACATAACTGCCGTGGAGAAAAAGTGCGTATCGTGACTGTTGTATTCAATTACGATGCAATATCTGTGTCTCATCAACATTCAGTTAGTCCACAGATTACAGAATGCCTCCAGATGTGCATCGGAAACTACTACTGGTTTTCCAGGGATCGATCAAAGCGTAGACTGTTTGAGACATTACTCCAATGTAGGAAAGTGCGGACGGTGACTGTTGTATTCAATCCCGATGCAATTTCTGTGTTTCAACAACACATTGAAGGTCCACAGTTTACAGAATGCCTCCAGATGTGCATCGGAAACTACTACCGGTCTTCCTGGGAGCGATCAAAGCGTAGACTGTTGGAGACATTACTCCCATGGTGGAAAATCCGCGTGGTGACTGTTGTATTCAATCCAGATGCAATTTCTGTGTTTCATCAACACTTTGAAGGTCCACAGATTACAGATTGTCTCCAGATGTGCATCGGAAACTACTACTGGTCTTCCATGGAACGATCAAGGCGAAGAATGTTTCAGAGGTTACTGCCATGGAGGAAAGTGCGGATGGTGACTGTTGTATTCATTCGCGATGCAATTTCTGTGTTTCATCAACACTCTGATAATCCACAGATTACAGAATGGCTCCAGATGTGCATCGGAAACTACTACTGGTCTGTCAGGAACGATCAAAGCGTAGAATGTTTGAGACATTTCTCCCATTGAGTAAAGTGCGACTGGTACACTGTTGTATTCAATCCCGATGCAATTTCTGTGTTTCATCAACACTTTGAAGGTCCACAGATTACAGATTGCCTCCAGATGTGCATCGGAAAATAACACTGGTCATCCTGGGAACGATCAAAGCATAGACTGTTTGAGATATTACTCCCATGGAGGAAAGTTCCCATGGTGACTGTTGTATTCAATCACGATGCAATTTCTGTGTTTCATCAACACTCTGATAGCCCACAGATTACAGATTGTCTCCAAATGTGCATCGGAAACAACTACTGGCCTTCCAGGGAACGATAAAATCATAGACTGTTTGAAACATAACTCCCGTGGAGAAAAAGTGCGTATGGTGACTGTTGTATTCATTCCCGATGCAATATCTGTGTTTCATCAACACTCAGTTAGTCCACAGATTACAGAATGCCTCCAGATGTGCATCGGAAACTACTACTGGTTTTCCAGGGAACGATCAAAGCGTAGACTGTTTGAGACATTACTCCCATGGAGGAAAATCCGCGTGGTGACTGTTGTATTCAATCCAGATGCAGTTTATGTGTTTGAACTACACTCTGATAGTAAACAGATAACAGAATGCCTCCAGATGTGCATCGGAAACTACTACTGGTCTTCCAGGGAACGATCAAAGCGTAGACTGTATGAGAGATTACTCCCATGGAGGAAAATGGGCATGGTGACTGCTTTATTCACTCCCGATGCAATTTCTGAGTTTCATCAACACTTTGAAGGTCCACAGATTACAGATTGTCTCGAGATGTGCTTCGGAAACTACTACTGGCCTTCCAGGGAACGAACAAATCATAGACTGTTTGAGACATAACTCCAGTGGAGGAAAGTGCGCATGGTGACTGTTGTATACATTCAACACTCAGTTAGTCCACAGATTACACAATGCATCCAGCTGTGCATCGGAAACTACTACTGGTCTTCCTGGGAACGATCAAAGCGTACACTGTTTGAGACATTACTCCCAAGGAGGAAAGTGCGGATGGTGACTGTTGTATTCAATCACGATGCAATTTCTGTGTTTCATCAACACTCTGATAGTCCACAGATCACAGATTGTCTCAAGATGTGCTTCGGAAATTACTACTGGTCTTCCAGGGAACGATCACAGCGTAGACAGTTTGAGACATTACTCCCATGGAGGAAAGGGCGCATGGAGACTGTTGTATTCAATCCCGATGCAATTTCTGTGTTTCATCAACACTTTGAAGGTCCACAGATTGCAGAATGCCTCCAGATGTGCATCGGAAACTACTACTGGTCTTCCTGGGAACGATCAAAGCGTAGACTGTTTGAGACATTACTCCCATGGAGGAAAGTGCGCATGCTGACTGTTGTATTCAATCACGATGCAATTTCTGTGCTTCATCAACACATTGAAGGTCCACAGATTACAGAATGCCACCAGATGTGAATCGGAAGCCACTACTGGCCTTCCAGGGAAAGAGCAAAGCATAGACTGTTTGAGACATAAGTCCCGTGGAGGAAAGTGCGCATGGTGACTGTTGTATTCATTCAACACTCAGTTAGTCTACAGATTACACAATGCCTACAGATGTGCATCGGAAACTACTACTGTTCTTCCAGGGAACGATCAAAGCGTAGATTGCTTGAGACATTACTCCCAAGGAGGAAAGTCCGCATGGTGACTGTTGTATTCAATGCCGATGCAATTTCTATGTTTCATCAACACTTTGAAGGTCCACAGATTACAGAATGAATCCAGATGTGCATCGGAAACTACTACTGGTCTTCGAGTTAACGATTAAAGCGTAGACTGTTTCAGATGTTATTCCCATGGAGAAAAGTGCGGATGGTGACTGTTGTATTCAATCCCGATGCAATTTCTGTGTTTCATCAACACTCTGATAGCCCACAGATTACAGAATGCCTCCAGATGTGCATCGTAAACTACTACTGGTCTTCCAGGGAACGATCAAAACGTAGACTGTTTGAGACATTTCTCCCATGGAGGAAAATGGGCATGGTGACTGTTGTATTCAATCACGATGCAATTTCTGTGTTCATCAACACTCTGATAATCCACAGATTACAGAATGCTTCCAGATGTGCATCGGAAACTACTACTGGTCTTCCAGGGAACGATCAAAGCGTAGACTGTATGAGAGATTACTCCCATGGAGGAAAATGGGCATGGTGACTGCTTTATTCACTCCCGATGCAATTTCTGAGTTTCATCAACACTTTGAAGGTCCACAGATTACAGATTGTCTCGAGATGTGCTTCGGAAACTACTACTGGCCTTCCAGGGAACGAACAAATCATAGACTGTTTGAGACATAACTCCAGTGGAGGAAAGTGCGCATGGTGACTGTTGTATACATTCAACACTCAGTTAGTCCACAGATTAAACTATGCATCCAGCTGTGCATCGGAAACTACTACTGGTCTTCCTGGGAACGATCAAAGCGTACACTGTTTGAGACATTACTCCCAAGGAGGAAAGTGCGGATGGTGACTGTTGTATTCAATCACGATGCAATTTCTGTGTTTCATCAACACTCTGATAGTCCACAGATCACAGATTGTCTCAAGATGTGCTTCGGAAATTACTTTTGGTCTTCCAGGGAACGATCACAGCGTAGACAGTTTGAGACATTACTCCCATGGAGGAAAGGGCGCATGGTGACTGTTGTATTCAATCCCGATGCAATTTCTGTGTTTCATCAACACTTTGAAGGTCCACAGATTACTGAATGCCTCCAGATGTGCATCGGAAACTACTACTGGTCTTCCTGGGAACGATCAAAGCGTAGACTGTTTGAGACATTACTCCCATGGAGGAAAGTGCGCATGCTGACTGTTGTATTCAATCACGATGCAATTTCTGTGCTTCATCAACACATTGAAGGTCCACAGATTACAGAATGCCACCAGATGTGAATCGGAAGCTACTACAGGCCTTCCAGGGAAAGAGCAAAGCATAGACTGTTTGAGACATAAGTCCCGTGGAGGAAAGTGCGCATGGTGACTGTTGTATTCATTCAACACTCAGTTAGTCTACAGATTACACAATGCCTCCAGATGTGCATCGGAAACTACTACTTTTCTTCCAGGGAACGATCAAAGCGTAGAATGCTTGAGACATTACTCCCAAGGAGGAAAGTCCGCATGGTGACTGTTCTATTCATTGCCGATGCAATTTCTATGTTTCATCAACATTTTGAAGGTCCACAGATTACAGAATGAATCCAGATGTGCATCGGAAACTACTACTGGTCTTCGAGTTAACGATTAAAGCGTAGACTGTTTCAGATGTTATTCCCATGGAGGAAAGTGCGGATGGTGACTGTTGTATTCAATCCCGATGCAATTTCTGTGTTTCATCAACACTCTGATAGCCCACAGATTACAGAATGCCTCCAGATGTGCATCGTAAACTACTACTGGTCTTCCAGGGAACGATCAAAACGTAGACTGTTTGAGACATTTCTCCCATGGAGGAAAATGGGCATGGTGACTGTTGTATTCAATCCCGATGCAATTTCTGTGTTCATCAACACTCTGATAATCCACAGATTACAGAATGCTTCCAGATGTGCATCGGAAACTACTACTGGTCTTCCAGGGAACGATCAAAGCGTAGACTGTTTCAGACACTACTCCCATGGAGGAAAGTGAGCATGGTGACTGTTGTATACAATCCTGATGTAATTTCTGTGTTTCATCAACTCTCTGATAGTCCACAGATTACAGAATGCCTCCAGATGTGCATCGAAAACTACTAATGGTCTTCCAGGGAACGATCAAGACGTAGACTGTTTCAGATGTTACTCCCATGGAGGAAAGTGCGCATGGTGACTGTTGTACTCTATCCCGATGCAATTTCTGTGTTTCATCAACACTCTGATAGTCCACAGATTACAGAATGCCTTCGGATGTGCATCGGAAACTACTGCTGGTCTTTCTGGGGACGATCAAAGCGTAGACTGTTTGAGACATTACTCCCAATGAGGAAAGTGCGGATGGTGACTGTTGTATTCAATCCCGATGCAATTTCTGTGTTTCATCAACAGTCTGATAGTCCACAGATTACAGATTGTCTCAAGACGTGCATCGGAAACTACTACTGGTCTTCCAGGGAACGATCAAAGCGTAGACTGTTTGAGACATTACTTCCATGGAGGAAAGTGCGCATGGTGACTGTTATATTCAATCCCGATGCAATTTCTGTGTTTCATCAACACTCTGACAGTCCACAGATTACAGATTGCCTCCAGATGTGCAACGGGAACTACTACTGGTCTTCCTGGGAACGATCAAAGCGTAGACTGTTTGAGACATTACTCCCATGGAGGAAAGTGCGCATGGTGACTGTTGTATTGAATCACGATGCAATTTCTGTGCTTTATCAACACTTTGAAGGTCCACAGGTTACAGAATGCTTCCAGATGTGCATCGGAAAATACTACTGGCCTTCCAGGGAACGATCAAAGCGTAGACTGTTTGAGACATTACTCCCATGGAGGAAAATCCGCGTGGTGACTGTTGTATTCAATCCAGATGCAGTTTCTGTGTTTGAACTACACTCTGATAGTAAACAGATAACAGAATGCCTCCAGATGTGCATCGGTAACTACTACTGGTCTTCCAGGGAACGATCAAAGCGTAGACTGTATGAGAGATTACTCCCATGGAGGAAAATGGGCATGGTGACTGCTTTATTCACTCCCGATGCAATTTCTGAGTTTCATCAACACTTTGAAGGTCCACAGATTACAGATTGTCTCGAGATGTGCTTCGGAAACTACTACTGGCCTTCCAGGGAACGAACAAATCATAGACTGTTTGAGACATAACTCCAGTGGAGGAAAGTGCGCATGGTGACTGTTGTATACATTCAACACTCAGTTAGTCCACAGATTACACTATGCATCCAGCTGTGCATCGGAAACTACTACTGGTCTTCCTGGGAACGATCAAAGCGTACACTGTTTGAGACATTACTCCCAAGGAGGAAAGTGCGGATGGTGACTGTTGTATTCAATCACGATGCAATTTCTGTGTTTCATCAACACTCTGATAGTCCACAGATCACAGATTGTCTCAAGATGTGCTTCGGAAATTACTACTGGTCTTCCAGGGAGCGATCACAGCGGAGACAGTTTGAGACATTACTCCCATGGAGGAAAGTGCGCATGCTGACTGTTGTACTCTATCCCGATGCAATTTCTGTGTTTCATCAACTCTCTGATAGTCCACAGATTACAGAATGCCTCCAGATGTGCATCGAAAACTACTAATGGTCTTCCAGGGAACGATCAAGACGTAGACTGTTTCAGATGTTACTCCCATGGAGGAAAGTGCGCATGGTGACTGTTGTACTCTATCCCGATGCAATTTCTGTGTTTCATCAACACTCTGATAGTCCACAGATTACAGAATGCCTTCGGATGTGCATCGGAAACTACTGCTGGTCTTTCTGGGGACGATCAAAGCGTAGACTGTTTGAGACATTACTCCCAATGAGGAAAGTGCGGATGGTGACTGTTGTATTCAATCCCGATGCAATTTCTGTGTTTCATCAACACTTTGAAGGTCCACAGATTACTGAATGCCTCCAGATGTGCATCGGAAACTACTACTGGTCTTCCTGGGAACGATCAAAGCGTAGACTGTTTGAGACATTACTCCCATGGAGGAAAGTGCGCATGCTGACTGTTGTATTCAATCACGATGCAATTTCTGTGCTTCATCAACGCATTGAAGGTCCACAGATTACAGAATGCCAATAGATGTGAATCGGAAGCTACTACTGGCCTTCCAGGGAAAGAGCAAAGCATAGACTGTTTGAGACATAAGTCCCGTGGAGGAAAGTGCGCATGGTGACTGTTGTATTCATTCAACACTCAGTTAGTCTACAGATTACACAATGCCTCCAGATGTGCATCGGAAACTACTACTGTTCTTCCAGGGAACGATCAAAGCGTAGAATTCTTGAGACATTACTCCCAAGGATTAAAGTCCGCATGGTGACTGTTGTATTCAATGCCGATGCAATTTCTATGTTTCATCAACACTTTGAAGGTCCACAGATTACAGAATGAATCCAGATGTGCATCGGAAACTACTACTGGTCTTCGAGTTAACGATTAAAGCGTAGACTGTTTCAGATGTTTTTCCCATGGAGGAAAGTGCGGATTGTGACTGTTGTATTCAATCCCGATGCAATTTCTGTGTTTCATCAACACTCTGATAGCCCACAGATTACAGAATGCCTCCAGATGTGCATCGTAAACTACTACTGGTCTTCCAGGGAACGATCAAAACGTAGACTGTTTGAGACATTTCTCCCATGGAGGAAAATGGGCATGGTGACTGTTATATTCAATCCCGATGCAATTTCTGTGTTCATCAACACTCTGATAATCCACAGATTACAGAATGCTTCCAGATGTGCATCGGAAACTACTACTGGTCTTCCAGGGAACGATCAAAGCGTAGACTGTTTCAGACACTACTCCCATGGAGGAAAGTGCGCATGGTGACTGTTGTATACAATCCTGATGTAATTTCTGTGTTTCATCAACTCTCTGATAGTCCACAGATTACAGAATGCCTCCAGATGTGCATCGAAAACTACTAATGGTCTTCCAGGGAACGATCAAGGCGTAGACTGTTTGAGACATTACTCCCAATGAGGAAAGTGCGGATGGTGACTGTTGTATTCAATCCCGATGCAATTTCTGTGTTTCATCAACACTCTGATAGTCCACAGATTACAGATTGTCTCAAGATGTGCATCGGAAACTACTACTGGTCTTCCAGGGAACGATCAAAGCGTAGACTGTTTGAGACATTACTTCCATGGAGGAAAGTGCGCATGGTGACTGTTATATTCAATCCCGATGCAATTTCAGTGTTTCATCAACACTCTGACAGTCCACAGATTACAGATTGCCTCCAGATGTGCAACGGGAACTACTACTGGTCTTCCTGGGAACGATCAAAGCGTAGACTGTTTGAGACATAACTCCCGTGGAGGAAAGTGCGCATGGTGACTGTTGTATTCATTCTACACTCAGTTAGTCCCCAGATTACACAATGCCTCCGGATGTGCATCGGAAACTACTACTGGTCTTCCAGGGACCGATCAAATCGTAGACTGTTTGAGACATTGCTCCCATGGAGGAAAGTCCACATGGTGACTGTTGTATTCAATCCCGATATAATTTCTGTGTTTCAACAACACTCTGATAGTAAACAGATTACAGAATGCTTCAAGATGTGCATCGGAAATTACTACTGGTCTTCCAGGGAACGATCAAAGCGTAGACTGTTTGAGAGCTTACTCCCATGGAGGAAAATGCGCATGGTGACTGTTGTATTATATCTTAATGCAATTTCTGTGTTTCATCAACACTCTGATAGTCCACAGATTATAGAATGCCTCCAGATGTGCATCTGAAACTACTACTCTTCTTCCAGGGAACGATGAAAGCGAAGACTGTTTGAGGCATTACTCCCATTTTGGAAAATGCGCAGGGTGACTGTTGTATTTAATCCCGACGCAATTTCTCTGTTTCATCAACACTCTGATAGTCCACAGATTACAGAATGCCTCCAGATGTGCATCGGAAACAATTACTGGTCTTCCAGGGAACGATCAAGGCGTAGACTGTTTGAGAATTACTCCCATGGAGGAAAGTTGTCATGGTGACTGTTGTATTCAATCCCGATGCAATTTCCTTGTTTCATCAATAAATTGAAGGTCCACAGATTACAGAATGCCTCCAGATGTGCATCGGAAGCTACTACTGGTCTTCCAGGGCACGATCAAAGCGTAGACTGTTTGAGACATTACTCAAATGGAGGCAAGTCCGCATGGTGGCTGTTGTATTCATTCCCGTTGTAATTTCTGTGTTTCAACAACACTCTGATAGTAAACAGATTACAGAATGCATCCAGATGTGCATCGGAAACTACTACTGGTCTTCCAGGGAGCGATCAAAACGTAGACTATTTGATACGTTACTCCCATTGAGGGAAGTGCGCATGGTGACTGTTGTATTCAATCCCGATGCAATTTCTGTGTTTCATCAACACTCTGATGGTCCACAGATTACAGAATGCTTCCAGATGTTCATCGGAAACTACTACTTCTCTTCCAAGGAACGATCAAAGCGTAGACTCTTTGAGACATTACTCCTATGTAGGAAAGTGCGCATTGTGACTGTTGTATTCAATCCCGATGTAATTTCTGTGTTTCATCAACACTCTGATAGTCCACAGATTACAGAATGCCTCCAGATGTGCATCGGAAACTACTACTGGTTTTCCAGGGAACGATCAAAGCGTAGACTGTTTGAGACATTACTCCCATGGATGAAAGTGCGCATGGTGACTGTTGTATTCAATCCCGAAGCAACTTCTGTGTTTCATCAACACTCCGATACTCCACAGATTAGAGAATGCCTCCAGATGTGCATCTGAAAGTACTACTGGTCTAACAGGGAACGATCAAAGCGTAGAATGTTTGAGACATTGCTCACATGGTGGAAAGTGCGCATGGTGACTGTTTTCAATCCCGATGTCATTTCTGTGTTTCCACAACACTCTGATAGTCCACTGATTACAGAATGCCTCCAGATGTGTATCGGAAACTACTACTGGTCTTCCAGGGAACGATCAAAGCGTAGACTGTTTGAGACATTACTCGCATGGAGGAAAATGCGCATGGTGACTGTTGTATTCACTCCCGATGCAATTTCTGTGTTTCATCAACACCCTGATAGTCCACAGATTACACATTGTCTCAAGATGTGCTTCGGAAACTAATACTGGTCTTCCAGGGAACGATCAAAGCGTAGACTGTTTAAGACGTTACTCCCTTGGAGGGAAGTGCGCATAGTGACTGTTGTATTCAATCACGATGCAATTTCTGTGCTTCATCAACACTTTGAAGGTCCACAGATTACAGAATGCCTCCAGATGTGCATCGGAAACTACTACTGGCACTCCAGGGAAAGAACAAAGCATAGACTGTTTGAGACATAACTCCCGTGGAGGAAAGTGCGCATGGTGACTGTTGTATTCATTCATCACCCAGTTAGTCTACAGATTATACAATGCCTCCAGATGTGCATCGGAAACTACTACTGTTCTACCAGGGAACGATCAAAGCGGAGAATGTTTGAGACATTACTCCCATGGAGGAATGTCCGCATGGTGACTGTTGTATTCAATGCCGATGCAATTTCTGTGTTTCATTAACACTTTGAAGGTCCACAGATTACAGAATGCCTCCAGATGTGCATCGGAAGCTACTACTGGCCTTCCAGTGAAAGAACAAAGCATAGACTGTTTGAGACATAACTCCAGTGGAGGAAAGTGCGCATGGTGACTGTTGTATACATTCAACACTCAGTTAGTCCACAGATTACACTATGCATCCAGCTGTGCATCGGAAACTACTACTGGTCTTCCTGGGAACGATCAAAGCGTACACTGTTTGAGACATTACTCCCAAGGAGGAAAGTGCGGATGGTGACTGTTGTATTCAATCACGATGCAATATCTGTGTTTCATCAACACTCTGATAGTCCACAGATAACAGATTGTCTCAAGATGTGCTTCGGAAATTACTACTGGTCTTCCAGGGAGCGATCACAGCGGAGACAGTTTGAGACATTACTCCCATGGAGGAAAGGGCGCATGGTGACTGTTGTATTCAATCCCGATGCAATTTCTGTGTTTCATCAACACTTTGAAGGTCCACAGATTACTGAATGCCTCCAGATGTGCATCGGAAACTACTACTGGTCTTCCTGGGAACGATCAAAGCATAGACTGTTTGAGACATTACTCCCATGGAGGAAAGTGCGCATGCTGACTGTTGTATTCAATCACGATGGAATTTCTGTGCTTCATCAACACATTGAATGTCCACAGATTACAGAATGCCACCAGATGTGAATCGGAAGCTACTACTGGCCTTCCAGGGAAAGAGCAAAGCATAGACTGTTTGAGACATAAGTCCCGTGGAGGAAAGTGCGCATGGTGACTGTTGTATACAACCCTGATGTAATTTCTGTGTTTCATCAACTCTCTGATAGTCCACAGATTACAGAATGCCTCCAGATGTGCATCGAAAACTACTAATGGTCTTCGAGGGAACGATCAAGGCGTAGACTGTTTGAGACATTACTCCCAATGAGGAAAGTGCGGATGGTGACTGTTGTATTCAATCCCGATGCAATTTCTGTGCTTTATCAACACTTTGAAGGTCCACAGGTTACAGAATGCTTCCAGATGTTCATCGGAAACTACTACTTCTCTTCCAAGGAACGATCAAAGCGTAGACTCTTTGAGACATTACTCCTATGTAGGAAAGTGCGCGTTGTGACTGTTGTATTCAATCCCGATGTAATTTCTGTGTTTCATCAACACTCTGATAGTCCACAGATTACAGAATGCCTCCAGATGTGCATCGGAAACTACTACTGGTTTTCCAGGGAACGATCAAAGCGTAGATTGTTTGAGACATTACTCGCATGGAGGAAAATGCGCATGGTGACTGTTGTATTCACTCCCGATGCAATTTCTGTGTTTCATCAACACCCTGATAGTCCACAGATTACACATTGTCTCAAGATGTGCTTCGGAAACTAATACTGGTCTTCCAGGGAACGATCAAAGCGTAGACTGTTTAAGACGTTACTCCCTTGGAGGGAAGTGCGCATAGTGACTGTTGTATTCAATCCCGATGCAATTTCTGTGCTTCATCAACACTTTGAAGGTCCACAGATTACAGAATGCCTCCAGATGTGCATCGGAAACTACTACTGGCACTCCAGGGAAAGAACAAAGCATAGACTGTTTGAGACATAACTCCCGTGGAGGAAAGTGCGCATGGTGACTGTTGTATTCATTCATCACCCAGTTAGTCTACAGATTATACAATGCCTCCAGATGTGCATCGGAAACTACTACTGTTCTACCAGGGAACGATCAAAGCGGAGAATGTTTGAGACATTACTCCCATGGAGGAATGTCCGCATGGTGACTGTTGTATTCAATGCCGATGCAATTTCTGTGTTTCATTAACACTTGGAAGGTCCACAGATTACAGAATGCCTCCAGATGTGCATCGGAAGCTACTACTGGCCTTCCAGTGAAAGAACAAAGCATAGACTGTTTGAGACATAACTCCAGTGGAGGAAAGTGCGCATGGTGACTGTTGTATACATTCAACACTCAGTTAGTCCACAGATTACACTATGCATCCAGCTGTGCATCGGAAACTACTACTGGTCTTCCTGGGAACGATCAAAGCGTACACTGTTTGAGACATTACTCCCAAGGAGGAAAGTGCGGATGGTGACTGTTGTATTCAATCACGATGCAATATCTGTCTTTCATCAACACTCTGATAGTCCACAGATCACAGATTGTCTCAAGATGTGCTTCGGAAATTACTACTGGTCTTCCAGGGAGCGATCACAGCGGAGACAGTTTGAGACATTACTCCCATGGAGGAAAGGGCGCATGGTGACTGTTGTATTCAATCCCGATGCAATTTCTGTGTTTCATCAACACTTTGAAGGTCCACAGATTACTGAATGCCTCCAGATGTGCATCGGAAACTACTACTGGTCTTCCTGGGAACGATCAAAGCGTAGACTGTTTGAGACATTACTCCCATGGAGGAAAGTGCGCATGCTGACTGTTGTATTCAATCACGATGGAATTTCTGTGCTTCATCAACACATTGAAGGTCCACAGATTACAGAATGCCACCAGATGTGAATCGGAAGCTACTACTGGCCTTCCAGGGAAAGAGCAAAGCATAGACTGTTTGAGACATAAGTCCCGTGGAGGAAAGTGCGCATGGTGACTGTTGTATTCATTCAACACTCAGTTAGTCTACAGATTACACAATGCCTCCAGATGTGCATCGGAAACTACTACTGTTCTTCCAGGGAACGATCAAAGCGTAGAATGCTTGAGACATTACTCCCAAGGAGGAAAGTCCGCATGGTGACAGTTGTATTCAATGCCGATGCAATTTCTATGTTTCATCAACACTTTGAAGGTCCACAGATTACAGAATGAATCCAGATGTGCATCGGAAACTACTACTGGTCTTCGAGTTATCGATTAAAGCGTAGACTGTTTCAGATGTTATTCCCATGGAGGAAAGTGCGGATGGTGACTGTTGTATACAATCCTGATGTAATTTCTGTGTTTCATCAACTCTCTGATAGTCCACAGATTACAGAATGCCTCCAGATGTGCATCGAAAACTACTAATGGTCTTCCAGGGAACGATCAAGACGTAGACTGTTTGAGATGTTACTCCCATGGAGGAAAGTGCGCATGGTGACTGTCGTACTCTATCCCGATGCAATTTCTGTGTTTCATCAACACTCTGATAGTCCACAGATTACAGAATACCTTCGGATGTGCATCGGAAACTACTGCTGGTCTTTCTGGGGACGATCAAAGCGTAGACTGTTTGAGACACTACTCCCAATGAGGAAAGTGCGGATGGTGACTGTTGTATTCAATCCCGATGCAATTTCTGTGTTTCATCAACACTCAGATAGTCCACAGATTACAGATTGTCTCAAGATGTGCATCGGAAACTACTACTGGTCTTCCAGGGAACGATCAAAGCGTGGACTGTTTGAGACATTACTTCCATGGAGGAAAGTGCGCATGGTGACTGTTATATTCAATCCCGATGCAATTTCTGTGTTTCATCAACACTCTGACAGTCCACAGATTACAGATTGCCTCCAGATGTGCAACGGGAACTGCTACTGGTCTTCCTGGGAACGATCAAAGCGTAGACTGTTTGAGACATTACTCCCATGGAGGAAAGTGCGCATGGTGACTGTTGTATTGAATCACGATGCAATTTCTGTGCTTTATCAACACTTTGAAGGTCCACAGGTTACACAATGCTTCCAGATGTGCATCGGAATATACTACTGGCCTTCCAGGGAACGATCAAAACATAGACTGTTTGAGACATAACTCCCGTGGAGGAAAGTGCGCATGGTGACTGTTGTATTCATTCTACACTCAGTTAGTCCCCAGATTACACAATGCCTCCGGATGTGCATCGGAAACTACTACTGGACTTCCAGGGACCGATCAAATCGTAGACTGTTTGAGACATTGCTCCCATGGAGGAAAGTCCACATGGTGACTGTTGTATTCAATCCCGATATAATTTCTGTGTTTCAACAACACTCTGATAGTAAACAGATTACAGAATGCCTCAAGATGTGCATCGGAAATTACTACTGGTCTTCCAGGGAACGATCAAAGCGTAGACTGTTTGAGAGCTTACTCCCATGGAGGAAAATGCGCATGGTGACTGTTGTATTATATCTTAATGCAATTTCTGTGTTTCATCAACACTCTGATAGTCCACAGATTATAGAATGCCTCCAGATGTGCATCTGAAACTACTACTCTTCTTCCAGGGAACGATGAAAGCGAAGACTGTTTGAGGCATTACTCCCATTTAGGAAAATGCGCAGGGTGACTGTTGTATTTAATCCCGATGCAATTTCTCTGTTTCATCAACACTCTGATAGTCCACAGATTACAGAATGCCTCCAGATGTGCATCGGAAACTATTACTGGTCTTCCAGGGAACGATCAAAGCGTAAACTGTTTGAGGCATTACTCCTATGTAGGAAAGTGCGCATGGTGACTGTTGTACTCAATCCCGACGTAATTTCTGTGTTTCATCAACACTCTGATGGTCCACAGATTACAGAATGCCTCCAGATTTGCATCGGAAACTACTACTGGTCTTCCAGGGAACGATCAAGGCGTAGACTGTTTGAGAATTACTCCCATGGAGGAAAGTTGTCATGGTGACTGTTGTATTCAATCCCGATGCAATTTCCTTGTTTCATCAATAAATTGATGGTCCACAGATTACAGAATGCCTCCAGATGTGCATCGGAAGCTACTACTGGTCTTCCAGGGCACGATCAAAGCGTAGACTGTTTGAGACATTACTCAAATGGAGGCAAGTCCGCATGGTGGCTGTTGTATTCATTCCCGTTGTAATTTCTGTGTTTCAACAACACTCTGATAGTAAACAGATTACAGAATGCATCCAGATGTGCATTGGAAACTACTACTGGTCTTCCAGGGAGCGATCAAAACGTAGACTATTTGATACGTTACTCCCATTGAGGGAAGTGCGCATGGTGACTGTTGTATTCAATCCCGATGCAATTTCTGTGTTTCATCAACACTCTGATGGTCCACAGATTTCAGAATGCTTCCAGATGTTCATCGGAAACTACTACTTCTCTTCCAAGGAACGATCAAAGCGTAGACTCTTTGAGACATTACTCCTATGTAGGAAAGTGCGCATTGTGACTGTTGTATTCAATCCCGATGTAATTTCTGTGTTTCATCAACACTCTGATAGTCCACAGATTACAGAATGCATCCAGATGTGCATCGTAAACTACTAGTGGTCTTACAGGGATCGATCAATGCGTAGACTGTTTGAGGGATTACTCCCATGGAGGAAGGTGCGCATGGTGACTGTTGTATTCAATCCCGATGCAACTTCTGTGTTTCATCAACACTCCGATACTCCACAGATTAGAGAATGCCTCCAGATGTGCATCGGAAAGTACTACTGGTCTAACAGGGAACGATCAAAGCGTAGAATGTTTGAAACATTGCTCCCATGGTGGAAAGTGCGCATGGTGACTGTTGTTCAATCCCGATGTCATTTCTGTGTTTCCACAACACTCTGATAGTCCACTGATTACAGAATGCCTCCAGATGTGTATCGGAAACTACTACTGGTCTTCCAGGGAACGATCAAAGCGTAGACTGTTTGAGACATTACTCGCATGGAGGAAAATGCGCATGGTGACTGTTGTATTCACTCCCGATGCAATTTCTGTGTTTCATCAACACCCTGATAGTCCACAGATTACACATTGTCTCAAGATGTGCTTCGGAAACTAATACTGGTCTTCCAGGAACGATCAAAGCGTAGACTGTTTAAGACGTTACTCCCTTGGAGGGAAGTGCACATAGTGACTGTTGTATTCAATCACGATGCAATTTCTGTGCTTCATCAACACTTTGAAGGTCCACAGATTACAGAATGCCTCCAGATGTGCATCGGAAACTACTACTGGCACTCCAGGGAAAGAACAAAGCATAGACTGTTTGAGACATAACTCCCGTGGAGGAAAGTGCGCATGGTGACTGTTGTATTCATTCATCACCCAGTTAGTCTACAGATTATACAATTCCTCCAGATGTGCATCGGAAACTACTACTGTTCTACCAGGGAACGATCAAAGCGGAGAATGTTTGAGACATTACTCCCATGGAGGAATGTCCGCATAGTGACTGTTGTATTCAATGCCGATGCAATTTCTGTGTTTCATTAACACTTTGAAGGTCCACAGATTACAGAATGCCTCCAGATGTGCATCGGAAGCTACTACTGGCCTTCCAGTGAAAGAACAAAGCATAGACTGTTTGAGACATAACTCCCGTGGAGGAAAGTGCGCATGGTGACTGTTGTATTCATTCAACACTCAGTTAGTCTACAGATTACACAATGCCTCCATATGTGCATCGGAAACTACTACTGTTCTTCCAGGGAACGATCAAAGCGTAGAATGCTTGAGACATTACTCCCATGGAGGAAAGTCTGCATGGTGTCTGTTGTATTCAATGCCGATGCAATTTCTGTGTTTCATCAACACTTTGAAGGTCCACAGATTACAGAATGCCTCCAGATGTGCATCGGAAACTACTACTGGTCTTCGAGTCAACGATCAAAGCGTAGACTGTTTCAGATGTTATTCCCATGGAGGAAAGTGCAGATGGTGACTGTTGTATTCAATCCCGATGCAATTTAAGTGTTACATCAACACTCTGATAGCCCACAGATTACAGAATGCCTCCAGATGTGCATCGGAAATTACTACTGGTCTTCCAGGGAACCATCTAAACGTAGAATATTTGAGACATTACTCCCGTATAGGAAAGTGAGAATGGTGCCTGTTGTACTCAATCCCGATACAATTTCTGTGTTTCATAAACACTCTGATAGTCCACAGATTACAGAATGCCTCCAGATTTGCATCGGAAACTGCTACTGGTATTCCTGGGAACGATCAAAGCGTAGCCTTTTTGAGAGATTACTCCCATGGAGGAAAATGCGCATGGTGACTGTTGTATTCAATCTCAATGCAATTTCTGTGTTTCATCAACACTCTGATAGTCCACAGATTATAGAATGCCTCCAGATGTGCATCGTAAACTACTACTGGTCATCCAGGGAACAATCAAAACGTAGACTGTTTGAGAATTACTCCAATGGAGGAAAGTTGTCATGGTGACTGTTGTATTCAATCCCGATGCAATTGCTGTGTTTCATCAATACTTTGAAGGTCCACAGATTACAGAATGCCTACAGATGTGCATCGGAAACTACTACTGGTCTTCCAGGGAACGATCAAACCGTAGACTGTTTCAGATGTTACTCCAATGGAGGAAAGTGCGGATGGTGACTGTTGTATTCAATCCCGATGCGATTTCTGTGTTTCATCAACACTCTGATAGCCCACAGATTACAGAATGCCTCCAGATGTGCATCGGAAACTACAACTGGCCTTCCAGGGAGCGATCAAAACGTAGACTGTTTGAGACATTACTCCCATGGTTGAAAGTGTGCATGGTGACTGTTGTATTCAATCCCGATGCAATTTCTGTGTTCATCAACACTCTGATAATCCACAGATTACAGATTGTCTCCAGATGTGCATCGGAAACTACTACTGGTCTTCCTGGGAACGTTCAAAGCGTAGACTGTTTCAGACATTACTCCCATGGAGGATAGTGCGGACGGTGACTGTTGTATTCACTCCCGATGCAATTTCTGTGTTTCATCAACACTTTGAAGGTCCACATATTACAGAATGCCTCGAGATGTGCATCGGAAACTACTACTGGTAGTCAAGGGAACGATCAAAGCGTAGACTGTTTCAGACATTACTCCCATGGAGGAAAGTGCTGATGGTGACTGTTGTATTCAATCCCGATGCAATTTCTGTGTTTCATCAACACTCTGATAGTCCACAGATTACAGATTGTCTCAAGATGTGCATCGGAAGCTACTACTGGTCTTCCAGTGAACGATCAAAGCGTAGACTGTTTGAGACATTACTTCCATGGAGGAAAGTGGGCATGGTGACTGTTATATTCAATCCCGATGCAATTTCTGTGTTTCATCAACACTCTGACAGTCCACAGCTTACAAATTGCCTCCAGATGTGCATCGGAAACTACTACTGGTCTTCCTGGGAACGATCAAAGCGTAGACTGTTTGAGACATTACTCCCATGGAGGAACGTGCGCATGGTGACTGTTATATTGAATCACGATGCAATTTCTGTGTTTTATCAACACTTTGAAGGTCCACAGATTACAGAATGGTTCCTGATGTGCATCGGAAACTACTACTGGTCTTCCAGGGAACGATCGAAGCGTAGACTGTTTGAGAGATTACTCCCATGGAGGAATATGTGCATGGTGACTGTTGTATTCAATCGCGATGCAATTTCTCTGTTTCATCAACACTCTGATAGTCCACAGATTACAGAATGCCTCCAGGTGTGCATCGGAAACTATTACTGGTCTTCCAGGGAACAATCAAAGCGTAGACTGTTTGAGACATTACTCCTATGTAGGAAAGTGCGCATGGTGACTGTTGTAATCAATCCCGATGTAATTTCTGTGTTTCATCAACACTCTGATAGTCCACAGATTACAGAATGCCTCCAGATGTGCATCGGAAGATACTACTGGTCTTCCAGGGAACGATCAAAGCGTAGACTGTTTGAGACATTACTCCCATGGTGGGAAGTTCGCATGGTGACTGTTGTATTCAATCCTGATGCAAATTTCTGTGTTCATCAACACTCTGATAGTCCACAGATTACAGAATGCCTCCAGATGTGCATCGAAAACTACTAATGGTCTTTCTGGGAACGATCAAGACGTAGACTGTTTCCGATGTTACTCTCATGGAGGAAAGTGCGGATGGTGACTGTTGTATTCAATCCCGATGTAATTTCTGTGTTTCATCAACACTCTGATAGTCCAAAGATTACAGATTGTCTCCAGATGTGCATCGGAAACTACTACTGGTATTCCAGGGAACGATCAAAGCGTAGACTGTTTCAGACATTACTCCCATGGAGGAAAGTGCGCATGGTGACTGTAGTACTCAATCCCGATGCAATTTCTGTGTTTCATCAACACTCTGATAGTCCACAGATCACAGAATGCCTTCAGATGTGCATCGGAAACTACTACTGGTCTTTCTGGGAACGATCAAAGCGTAGACTGCTTGAGACATTACTCCCATGGAGGGAAGTTCGCATGGTGACTGTTGTATCCAATCCCGATGCAATTTCTGTGTTTGATCAACACTTTGAAGGTCCACAGTATACAGAATGCATCCAGATGTGCATCGGAAACTACTACTGGACTTCCAGGGAACGATCAAAAAGTAGACTGTTTGAGA
Source organism: Schistocerca gregaria (assembly GCF_023897955.1). Classification (NCBI taxonomy): domain Eukaryota; kingdom Metazoa; phylum Arthropoda; class Insecta; order Orthoptera; family Acrididae; genus Schistocerca; species Schistocerca gregaria. The sequence continues at coordinate 10,723,253 of NC_064927.1, forward strand.
CATTACTCCCATGGAGGAATGTGCGCATGGTGACTATTGTACTCAATCCCGATGCAATTTCTGTGTTTCTTCAACACTCTGATAGTCCACAGATTACAGATTGCCACCAGATGTGCATCGGAAACTACTACTGGTCTTCCTGGGAACGATCAAAGCGTAGACTGTTTGAGACATTACTCCCATGGAGGAAAGTGCGCATGGTGACTGTTGTATTGAATCACGATGCAATTTCTGTGTTTCATCAACACTTTGAAGGTCCACCGATTACAGAATGCTTCCTGATGTGCATCGGAAACTACTACTGGCCTTCCAGGGAACGATCAAAGCATAGACTGTTTGAGACACAACTCCCGTGGAGGAAAGTGCGCATGGTGACTGTTGTATTCATTCTACACTCAGTTAGTCCACAGATTACACAATGCCTCCAGATGTGCATCGGATACTACTACTGCTCTTCCAGGGACCGATCAAATCGTAGACTGTTTGAGACATTGCTCCCATGGAGGAAAGTCCACATGGTGACTGTTGTATTCAATCCCGATGTAATTTCTGTGTTTCAACAACACTCTGATAGTAATCAGATTACAGAATGCCTCCAGATGTGCATCGGAAACTACTACTGGTCTTCCAGGGAACGATCGAAGCGTAGAGTGTTTGAGAGGATACTCCCATGGAGGAAAATGCGCATGGTGACTGTTGTATTCAATCTCAATGCAATTTCTGTGTTCCGTCAACACTCTGATAGTCCACAGATTATAGAATGCCTCCAGATGTGCATCGGAAACTACTACTTTTCTTCCAGGGAACGATGAAAGCGTAGACTGTTTGAGGCATTACTCCCATTTAGGAAAATGCGCATGGTGACTGATGTATTCAATCCCGATGCAATTTCTCTGTTTCATCAACACTCTGATAGTCCACAGATTACAGAATGCCTCCAGGTGTGCATCGGAAACTATTACTGGTCTTCCAGGGAACGATCAAAGCGTATACTGTTTGAGACATTACTCCTTTGTAGGAAAGTGCGCATGGTGACTGTTGTACTCAATCCCGATGTAATTTCTGTGTTTCATCAACACTCCGATAGTCCACAGATTACAGAATGCCTCAAGATTTGCATCGGAAACTACTACTGGTCTTACAGGGAACGATCAAGGCGTAGACTGGTTTAGAATTACTCCCATGGAGGAAAGTTGTCATGGTGACTGTTGTATTCAATCCCAATGCAATTTCCTTGTTTCATCAATAAATTGAAGGTCCTCAGATTACAGAATGCCTCCAGATGTGCATCGGAAGCTACTACTGGACTTCCAGGGAACGATCAAATCGTAGACTGTTTGAGACATTACTCCCATGGAGGGAAGTTCGCATGGTGACTGTTGTATTCAATCCTGATGCAATTTCTGTGTTTCATCAACACTTTGAAGGTCCACAGATTACAGAATGCCTCCAGACGTGCATCGGAAACTACTACTGGTCTTACAGGGAACGATCAAAGTGTAGATTGTTTGAGACATTACTCCCATGGATGAAAGTGCGCATGGTGACTGTTGTTTTCAATCCCGATGCAATATCTGTGTTTCATCAACACTTAGTTTGTCCACAGATTACAGAATGCCTCCAGATGTGCATCGGAAACTACTACTGGTCTTCCAGGGAAAGATCAAAGTGTAGACTGTTTGAGACATTACGCCCATGGAGGAAAGTGCGCATGGTGACTGTTGTATTCAATCCCGATGCAATATCTGTGTCTCATCAACACTTAGTTAGTTCTCAGATTACAGAATGCCAACAGATGTGCATCGGAAACTACTACTGGTCTTCCAGGGAAAGATCAAAGCGTAGACTGTTTGAGACATTACGCCCATGGAGGAAAGTGCGCATGGTGACTGTTGTATTCAATCCCGATGCAATTTCTGTGTTCATCAACACTCTGATAGTCCACAGATTACAGAATGCTTCCAGATGTGCATCGGAAACTACTTCTGGTCTTCCAGGGAACGATCAAAGCGTAGACTGTTTGAGACATTACTCCCATGGAGGAAAGTGCGCATGGTGACTGTTGTATTCAATCCCGATGTAATTTCTGTGTTTCATCAAATCTCTGATAGTCCACAGACTTCAGAATGCCTCCAGATGTGCATCGAAAACTACTAATGGTCTTCCCGGGAACGATCAAGACGTAGACTGTTTCAGATGTTACTCCCATGGAGGGAAGTTCGCATGGTGACTGTTGTATTCAATCCCGATGCAATTTCTGTGTTTGATCAACACTTTGAAAGTCCACAGTCTACAGAATGCATCCAGATGTGCATCGGAAACTACTACTGGTCTTACAGGGAACGATCAAGGCGTAGATTCTTTGAGACATTACTCCCATGGAGGAAAGTGCGCATGGTGACTGTTGTATTCAATCCCGATGCAATATCTGTGTTTCATCAACACTTTGAAGGTCCACAGATTACAGAATGCATCCAGATGTGCATCGGAAACTACTACTGGACTTCCAGGGAACGATCAAAGCGTAGACTGTTTGAGACATTACTCCCATGGAGGAAAGTGCGCATGGTGACTATTGTACTCAATCCCGATGCAATTTCTGTGTTTCATCAACACTCTGATAGTCCACAGATTATAGAATGCCTCCAGATGTGCATCGTAAACTACTACTGGTCATCCAGGGAACAATCAAAACGTAGACTGTTTGAGAATTACTCCAATGGAGGAAAGTTGTCATGGTGACTGTTGTATTCAATCCCGATGCAATTGCTGTGTTTCATCAATACTTTGAAGGTCCACAGATTACAGAATGCCTACAGATGTGCATCGGAAACTACTACTGGCCTTCCAGGGAGCGATCAAAACGTAGACTGTTTGAGACATTACTCCCATGGTTGAAAGTGTGCATGGTGACTGTTGTATTCAATCCCGATGCAATTTCTGTGTTCATCAACACTCTGATAATCCACAGATTACAGATTGTCTCCAGATGTGCATCGGAAACTACTACTGGTCTTCCTGGGAACGTTCAAAGCGTAGACTGTTTCAGACATTACTCCCATGGAGGATAGTGCGGACGGTGACTGTTGTATTCACTCCCGATGCAATTTCTGTGTTTCATCAACACTTTGAAGGTCCACATATTACAGAATGCCTCGAGATGTGCATCGGAAACTACTACTGGTAGTCAAGGGAACGATCAAAGCGTAGACTGTTTCAGACATTACTCCCATGGAGGAAAGTGCTGATGGTGACTGTTGTATTCAATCCCGATGCAATTTCTGTGTTTCATCAACACTCTGATAGTCCACAGATTACAGATTGTCTCAAGATGTGCATCGGAAGCTACTACTGGTCTTCCAGTGAACGATCAAAGCGTAGACTGTTTGAGACATTACTTCCATGGAGGAAAGTGGGCATGGTGACTGTTATATTCAATCCCGATGCAATTTCTGTGTTTCATCAACACTCTGACAGTCCACAGCTTACAAATTGCCTCCAGATGTGCATCGGAAACTACTACTGGTCTTCCTGGGAACGATCAAAGCGTAGACTGTTTGAGACATTACTCCCATGGAGGAAAGTGCGCATGGTGACTGTTATATTGAATCACGATGCAATTTCTGTGTTTTATCAACACTTTGAAGGTCCACAGATTACAGAATGGTTCCTGATGTGCATCGGAAACTACTACTGGCCTTCCAGGGAACGATCAAAGCATAGACTGTTTGAGACATAAGTCCCGAGGAGGAAAGTGCACATGGTGACTGTTGTATTCATTCTACACTCAGTTAGTCCACAGATTACACAATGCCTCCAGATGTAAATCGGAAACTACTACTGGTCTTCCAGGGACCGATCAAATCGTAGACTGTTTGAGACATTGCTCCCACGGAGGAAAGTCAGCATGGTGACTGTTGTATTCAATCCCGATGTAATTTCTGTGTTTCTACAACACTCTGATAGTAAACAGATTACAGAATGCCTCCAGATGTGCATCGTAAACTACTACTGGTCTTCCAGGGAACGATCGAAGCGTAGACTGTTTGAGAGATTACTCCCATGGAGGAATATGTGCATGGTGACTGTTGTATTCAATCGCGATGCAATTTCTCTGTTTCATCAACACTCTGATAGTCCACAGATTACAGAATGCCTCCAGGTGTGCATCGGAAACTATTACTGGTCTTCCAGGGAACAATCAAAGCGTAGACTGTTTGAGACATTACTCCTATGTAGGAAAGTGCGCATGGTGACTGTTGTAATCAATCCCGATGTAATTTCTGTGTTTCATCAACACTCTGATAGTCCACAGATTACAGAATGCCTCCAGATGTGCATCGGAAGATACTACTGGTCTTCCAGGGAACGATCAAAGCGTAGACTGTTTGAGACATTACTCCCATGGTGGGAAGTTCGCATGGTGACTGTTGTATTCAATCCTGATGCAATTTCTGTGTTCATCAACACTCTGATAGTCCACAGATTACAGAATGCCTCCAGATGTGCATCGAAAACTACTAATGGTCTTTCTGGGAACGATCAAGACGTAGACTGTTTCCGATGTTACTCTCATGGAGGAAAGTGCGGATGGTGACTGTTGTATTCAATCCCGATGTAATTTCTGTGTTTCATCAACACTCTGATAGTCCAAAGATTACAGATTGTCTCCAGATGTGCATCGGAAACTACTACTGGTATTCCAGGGAACGATCAAAGCGTAGACTGTTTCAGACATTACTCCCATGGAGGAAAGTGCGCATGGTGACTGTTGTACTCAATCCCGATGCAATTTCTGTGTTTCATCAACACTCTGATAGTCCACAGATCACAGAATGCCTTCAGATGTGCATCGGAAACTACTACTGGTCTTTCTGGGAACGATCAAAGCGTAGACTGCTTGAGACATTACTCCCATGGAGGGAAGTTCGCATGGTGACTGTTGTATCCAATCCCGATGCAATTTCTGTGTTTGATCAACACTTTGAAGGTCCACAGTATACAGAATGCATCCAGATGTGCATCTGAAACTACTACTGGACTTCCAGGGAACGATCAAAAAGTAGACTGTTTGAGACATTACTCCCATGGAGGAATGTGCGCATGGTGACTATTGTACTCAATCCCGATGCAATTTCTGTGTTTCTTCAACACTCTGATAGTCCACAGATTACAGATTGCCACCAGATGTGCATCGGAAACTACTACTGGTCTTCCTGGGAACGATCAAAGCGTAGACTGTTTGAGACATTACTCCCATGGAGGAAAGTGCGCATGGTGACTGTTGTATTGAATCACGATGCAATTTCTGTGTTTCATCAACACTTTGAAGGTCCACCGATTACAGAATGCTTCCTGATGTGCATCGGAAACTACTACTGGCCTTCCAGGGAACGATCAAAGCATAGACTGTTTGAGACACAACTCCCGTGGAGGAAAGTGCGCATGGTGACTGTTGTATTCATTCTACACTCAGTTAGTCCACAGATTACACAATGCCTCCAGATGTGCATCGGATACTACTACTGCTCTTCCAGGGACCGATCAAATCGTAGACTGTTTGAGACATTGCTCCCATGGAGGAAAGTCCACATGGTGACTGTTGTATTCAATCCCGATGTAATTTCTGTGTTTCAACAACACTCTGATAGTAATCAGATTACAGAATGCCTCCAGATGTGCATCGGAAACTACTACTGGTCTTCCAGGGAACGATCGAAGCGTAGAGTGTTTGAGAGGATACTCCCATGGAGGAAAATGCGCATGGTGACTGTTGTATTCAATCTCAATGCAATTTCTGTGTTCCGTCAACACTCTGATAGTCCACAGATTATAGAATGCCTCCAGATGTGCATCGGAAACTACTACTTTTCTTCCAGGGAACGATGAAAGCGTAGACTGTTTGAGGCATTACTCCCATTTAGTAAAATGCGCATGGTGACTGATGTATTCAATCCCGATGCAATTTCTCTGTTTCATCAACACTCTGATAGTCCACAGATTACAGAATGCCTCCAGGTGTGCATCGGAAACTATTACTGGTCTTCCAGGGAACGATCAAAGCGTATACTGTTTGAGACATTACTCCTTTGTAGGAAAGTGCGCATGGTGACTGTTGTACTCAATCCCGATGTAATTTCTGTGTTTCATCAACACTCCGATAGTCCACAGATTACAGAATGCCTCAAGATTTGCATCGGAAACTACTACTGGTCTTACAGGGAACGATCAAGGCGTAGACTGGTTTAGAATTACTCCCATGGAGGAAAGTTGTCATGGTGACTGTTGTATTCAATCCCAATGCAATTTCCTTGTTTCATCAATAAATTGAAGGTCCTCAGATTACAGAATGCCTCCAGATGTGCATCGGAAGCTACTACTGGACTTCCAGGGAACGATCAAATCGTAGACTGTTTGAGACATTACTCCCATGGAGGGAAGTTCGCATGGTGACTGTTGTATTCAATCCTGATGCAATTTCTGTGTTTCATCAACACTTTGAAGGTCCACAGATTACAGAATGCCTCCAGACGTGCATCGGAAACTACTACTGGTCTTACAGGGAACGATCAAAGTGTAGATTGTTTGAGACATTACTCCCATGGATGAAAGTGCGCATGGTGACTGTTGTTTTCAATCCCGATGCAATATCTGTGTTTCATCAACACTTAGTTTGTCCACAGATTACAGAATGCCTCCAGATGTGCATCGGAAACTACTACTGGTCTTCCAGGGAAAGATCAAAGTGTAGACTGTTTGAGACATTACGCCCATGGAGGAAAGTGCGCATGGTGACTGTTGTATTCAATCCCGATGCAATATCTGTGTCTCATCAACACTTAGTTAGTTCTCAGATTACAGAATGCCAACAGATGTGCATCGGAAACTACTACTGGTCTTCCAGGGAAAGATCAAAGCGTAGACTGTTTGAGACATTACGCCCATGGAGGAAAGTGCGCATGGTGACTGTTGTATTCAATCCCGATGCAATTTCTGTGTTCATCAACACTCTGATAGTCCACAGATTACAGAATGCTTCCAGATGTGCATCAGAAACTACTTCTGGTCTTCCAGGGAACGATCAAAGCGTAGACTGTTTGAGACATTACTCCCATGGAGGAAAGTGCGCATGGTGACTGTTGTATTCAATCCCGATGTAATTTCTGTGTTTCATCAAATCTCTGATAGTCCACAGACTTCAGAATGCCTCCAGATGTGCATCGAAAACTACTAATGGTCTTCCCGGGAACGATCAAGACGTAGACTGTTTCAGATGTTACTCCCATGGAGGGAAGTTCGCATGGTGACTCTTGTATTCAATCCCGATGCAATTTCTGTGTTTGATCAACACTTTGAAAGTCCACAGTATACAGAATGCATCCAGATGTGCATCGGAAACTACTACTGGTCTTACAGGGAACGATCAAGGCGTAGATTCTTTGAGACATTACTCCCATGGAGGAAAGTGCGCATGGTGACTGTTGTATTCAATCCCGATGCAATATCTGTGTTTCATCAACACTTAGTTAGTCCACAGATTACAGAATGCCTCCAGATGTGAATCGGAAACTACTACTGGTCTTATAGGGAAAGATCAAAGCGTAGACTGTTTGAGACATTACGCCCATGGAGGAAAGTGCGCATGGTGACTGTTGTATTCTATCCCGATGCAATTTCTGTGTTTCATCAACACTTTGAAGGTCCACAGATTACAGAATGCATCCAGATGTGCATCGGAAACTACTACTGGACTTCCAGGGAACGATCAAAGCGTAGACTGTTTGAGACATTACTCCCATGGAGGAAAGTGCGCATGGTGACTATTGTACTCAATCCCGATGCAATTTCTGTGTTTCATCAACACTCTGATAGTCCACAGTTTACAGATTGCCTCCAGATGTGCATCGGAAACTACTACTAGTCTTCCTGGGAACGATCAAAGCGTAGACTGTTTGAGACATTACTCCCATGGAGGAAAGTGCTCATGGTGACTGTTGTATTCAATCACGATGCAATTTCTGTGTTTCATCAACCCTTTGAAGGTCCACAGATTACAGAATGCCTCCAAATGTGCATCGGAAACTACTACTGGCCTTCCAGGGAACGATCAAAGCATAGACTGTTTCAGACGTTACTCCCTTGGAGGAAAGTTCGCATGCTGACTGTTGTACTCAATCCCGATGCAATTTCTGTGTTTCATCAACACTCTGATAGTCCACAGATTACAGATTGTCTCCAGATGTGCTTCGGAAACTACTACTGTTCCTCCAGGGAACGATCAAAGCATAGACTGTTTGAGACATTACTCCAATGGAGGAAAGTCCACATGGTGACTGTTGTATTCAATCCCGATGCAATTTCTGTGTTTCAACAACACTCTGATAGTAAACAGATTACAGAATGCCTCCAGATGTGCATCGGAAACTACCAGTGGTCTTCCAGGGAACGATCTAAACGTAGACTGTTTGAGACATTACTCCCATGGAGGAAAATGCGCATGGTGACTGTTGTATTCAATCCCGATGCAATTTCTGTGTTTCATCAACACTCTGATAGTCCACTGATTACAGATTGCCTCCAGATGTGCATCGGATACTACTACTGGTCTTCCTGGGAACGATCAAAGCGTAGACTGTTTCAGACGTTACCCCCATGGAGGAAAGTGCGCATGGTGACTGTTGTATTCAATCCCGATGCAATTTCTCGGTTTCATCAACAGTGTGATAGTCCACAGATTACAGAATGCCTCCAGGTGTGCATCGGAAACTATTACTGGTCTTCCAGGGAACGATCAAAGCGTAGACTGTTTGAGACATTACTCCTATGTAGGAAAGTGCGCATGGTGACTGTTGTACTCAATCCCGATGTAATTTCCGTGTTTCATCAACACTCTAATAGTCCACAGATTACAGAATGCCTCAAGATTTGCATCGGAAACTACTACTGGTCTTACAGGGAACGATCAATGTGTAGATTGTTTGAGTCATTACTCCCATGGATAAAAGTGCGCATGGTGACTGTTGTATTCAATCCCGATGCAATATCTGTGTTTCATCAACACTTAGTTTGTCCACAGATTACAGAATGCCTCCAGATGTGCATCGGAAACTACTACTGGTCTTCCAGGGAAAGATCAAAGTGTAGACTGTTTGAGACATTACGCCCATGGAGGAAAGTGCGCATGGTGACTGTTGTATTCAATCCCGATGCAATATCTGTGTTTCATCAACACTTAGTTAGTCCTCAGATTACAGAATGCCAACAGATGTGCATCGGAAACTACTACTGGTCTTCCAGGGAAAGAGCAAAGCGTAGACTGTTTGAGACATTACGCCCATGGAGGAAAGTGCGCATGGTGAATGTTGTATTCAATCCCGATGCAATTTCTGTGTTCATCAACACTCTGATAGTCCACAGATTACAGAATGCTTCCAGATGTGCATCGGAAACTACTACTGGTCTTCCAGGGAACGATCAAAGCGTAGACTGTTTGAGACATTACTCCCATGGAGGAAAGTGCGCATGGTGACTGTTGTATTCAATCCCGATGTAATTTCTGTGTTTCATCAACTCTCTGATAGTCCACAGATTTCAGAATGCCTCCAGATGTGCATCGAAAACTACTAATGGTCTTCCTGGGAACGATCAAGACGTAGACTGTTTCAGATGTTACTCTCATGGAGGGAAGTTCGCATGGTGACTGTTGTATTCAATCCCGATGCAATTTCTGTGTTTGATCAACACTTTGAAGGTCCACAGTATACAGAATGCATCCAGATGTGCATCGGAAACTACTAATGGTCTTCCTGGGAACGATCAAAGCGTAGATTGTTTGAGACATTACTCCCATTGAGGAAAGTGCGCAAGGTGACTGTTGTATTGAATCTCAATGCTATTTCTGTGTTTCATCAACACTCTGATAGTCCACAGATTATAGAATGCCTCCAGATGTGCATCGGAAACTACTACTTTTCTTCCAGGGAACGGTCAAAGCGTAGACTCTTTGAGACATTACTCCTATGTAGGAAAGTGCGCATGGTGACTGTTGTACTCAATCCCGAAGTAATTTCTGTGCTTCATCAGCACTCTGATAGTCCACAGATTACAGAATGCCTCCAGATTTGCATCGGAAACTACTACTGGACTTACAGGGAACGATCAAGTCGTAGACTGTTTGAGAATTACTCCCATGGAGGAGAGTTGTCATGGTGACTGTTGTATTCAATCCCGATGCAATTTCTGTGTTTCATCAATACTTTGAAGGTCCACAGAATTCAGAATGCCTCCAGACGTGCATCGGAAGCTACTACTGGACTTCCAGGGAACGATCAAAGCGTAGACTGTGTGAGACATTACTCCCATGGAGGAAAGTGCGTATGTTGACTAGTGTATTCCATCCCGATGCAATTTCTGTGTTTCATCAATACTTTGAAGGTCCACAGATTACAGAATGCCTCCAGATGTGCATCGGAAACTACTACTGGCCTTCCAGGGAACGATCAAAGCATAGACTGTTTCAGACGTTACTCCCTTGGAGGAAAGTGCGCATGGTGACTGTTGTACTCAATCCCGATGCAATTTCTGTGTTTCATCAACACTCTGATAGTCCACTGATTACAGATTGCCTCCAGATGTGCATCGGAAACTACTACTGGTCTTCCTGGGAACGATCAAAGGGTAGACTGTTTCAGACGTTACTCCCATGGAGGAAAGTGTGCATGGTGACTGTTGTATTCAATCCCGATGCAATTTCTGTGTTTCATCAACACTCTGATAGTCCACAGATTACAGACTACCTCCAGATGTGCGTCGGAAACTACTACTGGTCTTCCAGGGAACGATCAAAGCATAGACTGTTTGAGACATTACTCCCGTTGAGGAAAGTGCGCATGGTGACTGTTGTATTCAATCCCGATGCAATATCTGTGTTTCATCAACACTCAGTTGGTCCACAAACTACAGAATGCCTCCAGATGTGCATCGGAAACTACTACTGGTCTTCCAGGGAATGATCAAAGCGTAGAATGTTTGAGACATTACTCCCATGGAGGAAAGTGCGCATGGTGCGTTTGTATTCAATCCTGATGCAATTTCTGTGTTTCATCAATACTTTGAAGGTCCACAGATTACAGAATGCCTCCAGACGTGCATCGGAAGCTACTACTGGTCTTACAGGGAACGATCAAGGCGTAGATTCTTTGAGACATTACTCCCATGGAGGAAAGTGCGCATGGTGACTGTTGTATTCAATCCCGATGCAATATCTGTGTTTCATCAACACTTAGTTAGTCCACAGATTACAGAATGCCTCCAGATGTGAATCGGAAACTACTACTGGTCTTATAGGGAAAGATCAAAGCGTAGACTGTTTGAGACATTACGCCCATGGAGGAAAGTGCGCATGGTGACTGTTGTATTCTATCCCGATGCAATTTCTGTCTTTGATCAACACTTTGAAGGTCCACAAATTACAGAATGCATCCATATGTGCATCGGAAACTACTACTGGACTCCCAGGGAACGATCAAAGCGTAGACTGTTTGAGACATTACTCCTATGGAGGAAAGTGCGCATGGTGACTATTGTACTCAATCCCGATGCAATTTCTCTGTTTCATCAACACTCTGATAGTCCACAGATTACAGAATGCCTCCAGGTGTGCATCGGAAACTATTACTGGTCTTCCAGGGAACGATCAAAGCGTATACTGTTTGAGACATTACTCCTATGTAGGAAAGTGCGCATGGTGACTGTTGTACTCAATCCCGATGTAATTTCTGTGTTTCATCAACACTCCGATAGTCCACAGATTACAGAATGCCTCAAGATTTGCATCGGAAACTACTACTGGTCTTACAGGGAACGATCAAGGCGTAGACTGGTTTAGAATTACTCCCATGGAGGAAAGTTGTCATGGTGACTGTTGTATTCAATCCCAATGCAATTTCCTTGTTTCATCAATAAATTGAAGGTCCTCAGATTACAGAATGCCTCCAGATATGCATCGGAAGTTACTACTGGACTTCCAGGGAACGATCAAATCGTAGACTGTTTGAGACATTACTCCCATGGAGGGAAGTTCGCATGGTGACTGTTGTATTCAATCCCGATGCAATATCTGTGTTTCATCAACACTTAGTTAGTCCTCAGATTACAGAATGCCAACAGATGTGCATCGGAAACTACTACTGGTCTTCCAGGGAAAGAGCAAAGCGTAGACTGTTTGAGACATTACGCCCATGGAGGAAAGTGCGCATGGTGAATGTTGTATTCAATCCCGATGCAATTTCTGTGTTCATCAACACTCTGATAGTCCACAGATTACAGAATGCTTCCAGATGTGCATCGGAAACTACTACTGGTCTTCCAGGGAACGATCAAAGCGTAGACTGTTTGAGACATTACTCCCATGGAGGAAAGTGCAGATGGTGACTGTTGTATTCAATCCCGATGTAACTTCTGTGTTTCATCAACTCTCTGATAGTCCACAGATTTCAGAATGCCTCCAGATGTGCATCGAAAACTACTAATGGTCTTCCTGGGAACGATCAAGACGTAGACTGTTTCAGATGTTACTCTCATGGAGGGAAGTTCGCATGGTGACTGTTGTATTCAATCCCGATGCAATTTCTGTGTTTCATCAACCCTTTGAAGGTCCACAGATTACAGAATGAATCCAGATGTGCATCGGAAACTACTACTGGCCTTCCAGGGAACGATCAAAGCATAGACTGTTTCAGACGTTACTCCCTTGGAGGAAAGTGCGCATGGTGACTGTTGTACTCAATCCCAATGCAATTTTTGTGTTTCATCAACACTCTGATAGTCCACAGATTATAGATTGTCTCCAGATGTGCTTCGGAAACTACTACTGTTCTTCCAGGGAACGATCAAAGCATAGACTCTTTGAGACATTACTCCAATGGAGGAAAGTCCAAATGGTGACTGTTGTATTCAATCCCGATGCAATTTCTGTGTTTCATCAACCCTTTGAAGGTCCACAGATTACAGAATGCATCCAGATGTGCATCGGAAACTACTACTGGACTTCCAGGGAACGATCAAAAAGTAGACTGTTTGAGACATTACTCCCATGGAGGAATGTGCGCATGGTGACTATTGTACTCAATCCCGATGCAATTTCTGTGTTTCTTCAACACTCTGATAGTCCACAGATTACAGATTGCCTCCAGATGTGCATCGGAAACTACTACTGGTCTTCCTGGGAACGATCAAAGCGTAGACTGTTTGAGACATTACTCCCATGGAGGAAAGTGCGCATGGTGACTGTTGTATTCATTCTACACTCAGTTAGTCCACAGATTACACAATGCCTCCAGATGTGCATCGGATACTACTACTGCTCTTCCAGGGACCGATCAAACCGTAGACTGTTTGAGACATTGCTCCCATGGAGGAAAGTCCACATGGTGACTGTTGTATTCAATCCCGATGTAATTTCTGTGTTTCAACAACACTCTGATAGTAATCAGATTACAGAATGCCTCCAGATGTGCATCGGAAACTACTACTGGTCTTCCAGGGAACGATCGAAGCGTAGAGTGTTTGAGAGGATACTCCCATGGAGGAAAATGCGCATGGTGACTGTTGTATTCAATCTCAATGCAATTTCTGTGTTCCGTCAACACTCTGATAGTCCACAGATTATAGAATGCCTCCAGATGTGCATCGGAAACTACTACTTTTCTTCCAGGGAACGATGAAAGCGTAGACTGTTTGAGGCATTACTCCCATTTAGGAAAATGCGCATGGTGACTGATGTATTCAATCCCGATGCAATTTCTCTGTTTCATCAACACTCTGATAGTCCACAGATTACAGAATGCCTCCAGGTGTGCATCGGAATCTATTACTGGTCTTCCAGGGAACGATCAAAGCGTATACTGTTTGAGACATTACTCCTATGTAGGAAAGTGCGCATGGTGACTGTTGTACTCAATCCCGATGTAATTTCTGTGTTTCATCAACACTCCGTTAGTCCACAGATTACAGAATGCCTCAAGATTTGCATCGGAAACTACTACTGGTCTTACAGGGAACGATCAAGGCGTAGACTGGTTTAGAATTACTCCCATGGAGGAAAGTTGTCATGGTGACTGTTGTATTCAATCCCAATGCAATTTCCTTGTTTCATCAATAAATTGAAGGTCCTCAGATTACAGAATGCCTCCAGATATGCATCGGAAGCTACTACTGGACTTCCTGGGAACGATCAAATCGTAGACTGTTTGAGACATTACTCCCATGGAGGGAGGTTCGCATGGTGACTGTTGTATTCAATCCCGATGCAATATCTGTGTTTCATCAACACTTAGTTAGTCCTCAGATTACAGAATGCCAACAGATGTGCATCGGAAACTACTACTGGTCTTCCAGGGAAAGTGCAAAGCGTAGACTGTTTGAGACATTACGCCCATGGAGGAAAGTGCGCATGGTGAATGTTGTATTCAATCCCGATGCAATTTCTGTGTTCATCAACACTCTGATAGTCCACAGATTACAGAATGCTTCCAGATGTGCATCGGAAACTACTACTGGTCTTCCAGGGAACGATCAAAGCGTAGACTGTTTGAGACATTACTCCCATGGAGGAAAGTGCGCATGGTGACTGTTGTATTTAATCCCGATGTAATTTCTGTGTTTCATCAACTCTCTGATAGTCCACAGATTTCAGAATGCCTCCAGATGTGCATCGAAAACTACTAATGGTCTTCCTGGGAACGATCAAGACGTAGACTGTTTCAGATGTTACTCTCATGGAGGGAAGTTCGCATGGTGACTGTTGTATTCAATCCCGATGCAATTTCTGTGTTTGATCAACACTTTGAAGGTCCACAGTATACAGAATGCATCCAGATGTGCATCGGAAACTACTACTGGTCTTCCTGGGAACGATCAAAGCGTAGATTGTTTGAGACATTACTCCCATTGAGGAAAGTGCGCATGGTGACTGTTGTATTGAATCACGATGCAATTTCTGTGTTTCATCAACGCTTTGAAGTTCCACAGATTACAGAATGCCTCCATATGTGCATCGGAAACTACTACTGGCCTTCCAGGGAACGATCAAAGCATAGACTGGTTGAGACATAACTCCCGTTGAGGAAAGTGCGGATGGTGAATGTTGTATTTATTCAACACTCAGTTAGTCCACAGATTACACAATGCCTCCAGATGTGCATCGGAAACTACTACTGGTCTTCCAGGGACCGATCAAATTGTAGACTGTTTGAGACATTACTCCCATGGAGGAAAGTCCACATGGTGACTGTGGTATTCAATCCCGATGCAATTTCTGTGTTTCAACAACACTCTGATAGTAAACAGATTACTGAATACCTCCAGATGTGCATCGGAAACTACTAGTGGTCTTCCAGGGAACGATCAAAGCGTAGACTGTTTGAGAGATTATTCCCATGGAGGAAAATGCGCATGGTGACTGTTGTATTGAATCTCAATGCTATTTCTGTGTTTCATCAACACTCTGATAGTCCACAGATTATAGAATGCCTCCAGATGTGCATCGGAAACTACTACTTTTCTTCCAGGGAACGGTCAAAGCGTAGACTCTTTGAGACATTACTCCTATGTAGGAAAGTGCGCATGGTGACTGTTGTACTCAATCCCGAAGTAATTTCTGTGTTTCATCAATACTTTGAAGGTCCACAGATTACAGAATGCCTCCAGACGTGCATCGGAAGCTACTACTGGTCTTACAGGGAACGATCAAGGCGTAGATTCTTTGAGACATTACTCCCATGGAGGAAAGTGCGCATGGTGACTGTTGTATTCAATCCCGATGCAATATCTGTGTTTCATCAACACTTAGTTAGTCCACAGATTACAGAATGCCTCCAGATGTGAATCGGAAACTACTACTGGTCTTATAGTGAAAGATCAAAGCGTAGACTGCTTGAGACATTACGCCCATGGAGGAAAGTTCGCATGGTGACTGTTGTATTCTATCCCGATGCAATTTCTGTCTTTGATCAACACTTTGAAGGTCCACAAATTACAGAATGCATCCATATGTGCATCGGAAACTACTACTGGACTTCCAGGGAACTATCAAAGCGTAGACTGTTTGAGACATTACTCCTATGGAGGAAAGTGCGCATGGTGACTATTGTACTCAATCCCGATGCAATTTCTGTGTTTCATCAACACTCTGATAGTCCACAGATTACAGATTGCCTCCAGATGTGCATCGAAAACTACTACTGTTTTTCCAGGGAACGATCAAAGCATAGACTCTTTGAGACATTACTCCAATGGAGGAAAGTCCAAATGGTGACTGTTGTATTCAATCCCGATGCAATTTCTGTGTTTCAACAACACTCTGATAGTCAACAGATTACAGAATGCCTCCAGATGTGCATCGGAAACTACCACTGGTCTTCCAGGGAACGATCAAAACGTAGACTGTTTGAGACATTACTCCCATGGAGGAAAATGCGCATGGTGACTGTTGTATTCAATCCCGATGCAATTTCTGTGTTTCATCAACACTCTGATAGTCCACTGATTACAGATTGCCTCCAGATGTGCATCGGAAACTACTACTGGTCTTCCTGGGAACGATCAAAGGGTTGACTGTTTCAGACGTTACTCCCATGGAGGAAAGTGTGCATGGTGACTGTTGTATTCAATCCCGATGCAATTTCTGTGTTTCATCAACACTCTGATAGTCCACAGATTACAGATTGCCTCCAGATGTGCATCGGAAACTACTACTGGTCTTCCTGGGAACGATCAAAGCGTAGACTGTTTGAGACATTACTCCCATGGAGGAAAGTGCGGATGGTGACTGTTGTATTCAATCACGATGCAATTTCTGTGTTTCATCAACCCTTTGAAGGTCCACAGATTACAGAATGCCTCCAGATGTGCATCGGAAACTACTACTGGTCTTCCTGGGAACGATCAAAGCGTAGACTGTTTGAGACATTACTCCCATGGAGGAAAGTGCTCATGGTGACTGTTGTATTCAATCACGATGCAATTTCTGTGTTTCATCAACCCTTTGAAGGTCCACAGATTACAGAATGAATCCAGATGTTCATCGGAAACTACTACTGGCCTTCAAGGGAACGATCAAAGCATAGACTGTTTCAGACGTTACTCCCTTGGGGGAAAGTGCGCATGGTGACTGTTGTACTCAATCCCGATGCAATTTCTGTGTTTCATCAACACTCTGATAGTCCACAGATTATAGATTGTCTCCAGATGTGCTTCGGAAACTACTACTGTTTTTCCAGGGAACGATCAAAGCATAGACTCTTTGAGACATTACTCCAATGGAGGAAAGTCCAAATGGTGACTGTTGTATTCAATCCCGATGCAATTTCTGTGTTTCAACAACACTCTGATAGTCAACAGATTACAGAATGCCTCCAGATGTGCATCGGAAACTACCACTGGTCTTCCAGGGAACGATCAAAACGTAGACTGTTTGAGACATTACTCCCATGGAGGAAAATGCGCATGGTGACTGTTGTATTCAATCCCGATGCAATTTCTGTGTTTCATCAACACTCTGATAGGCCACTGATTACAGATTGCCTCCAGATGTGCATCGGAAACTACTACTGGTCTTCCTGGGAACGATCAAAGGGTTGACTGTTTCAGACGTTACTCCCATGGAGGAAAGTGTGCATGGTGACTGTTGTATTCAATCCCGATGCAATTTCTGTGTTTCATCAACACTCTGATAGTCCACAGATTACAGATTGCCTCCAGATGTGCATCGGAAACTACTACTGGTCTTCCTGGGAACGATCAAAGCGTAGACTGTTTGAGACATTACTCCCATGGAGGAAAGTGCGGATGGTGACTGTTGTATTCAATCACGATGCAATTTCTGTGTTTCATCAACCCTTTGAAGGTCCACAGATTACAGAATGCCTCCAGATGTGCATCGGAAACTACTACTGGTCCTCCTGGGAACGATCAAAGCGTAGACTGTTTGAGACATTACTCCCATGGAGGAAAGTGCTCATGGTGACTGTTGTATTCAATCACGATGCAATTTCTGTGTTTCATCAACCCTTTGAAGGTCCACAGATTACAGAATGAATCCAGATGTTCATCGGAAACTACTACTGGCCTTCAAGGGAACGATCAAAGCATAGACTGTTTCAGACGTTACTCCCTTGGGGGAAAGTGCGCATGGTGACTGTTGTACTCAATCCCGATGCAATTTCTGTGTTTCATCAACACTCTGATAGTCCACAGATTATAGATTGTCTCCAGATGTGCTTCGGAAACTACTACTGTTTTTCCAGGGAACGATCAAAGCATAGACTCTTTGAGACATTACTCCAATGGAGGAAAGTCCAAATGGTGACTGTTGTATTCAATCCCGATGCAATTTCTGTGTTTCAACAACACTCTGATAGTCAACAGATTACAGAATGCCTCCAGATGTGCATCGGAAACTACCACTGGTCTTCCAGGGAACGATCAAAACGTAGACTGTTTGAGACATTACTCCCATGGAGGAAAATGCGCATGGTGACTGTTGTATTCAATCCCGATGCAATTTCTGTGTTTCATCAACACTCTGATAGTCCACTGATTACAGATTGCCTCCAGATGTGCATCGGAAACTACTACTGGTCTTCCTGGGAACGATCAAAGGGTTGACTGTTTCAGACGTTACTCCCATGGAGGAAAGTGTGCATGGTGACTGTTGTATTCAATCCCGATGCAATTTCTGTGTTTCATCAACACTCTGATAGTCCACAGATTACAGATTGCCTCCAGATGTGCATCGGAAACTACTACTGGTCTTCCTGGGAACGATCAAAGCGTAGACTGTTTGAGACATTACTCCCATGGAGGAAAGTGCGGATGGTGACTGTTGTATTCAATCACGATGCAATTTCTGTGTTTCATCAACCCTTTGAAGGTCCACAGATTACAGAATGCCTCCAGATGTGCATCGGAAACTACTACTGGTCTTCCTGGGAACGATCAAAGCGTAGACTGTTTGAGACATTACTCCCATGGAGGAAAGTGCTCATGGTGACTGTTGTATTCAATCACGATGCAATTTCTGTGTTTCATCAACCCTTTGAAGGTCCACAGATTACAGAATGAATCCAGATGTTCATCGGAAACTACTACTGGCCTTCAAGGGAACGATCAAAGCATAGACTGTTTCAGACGTTACTCCCTTGGGGGAAAGTGCGCATGGTGACTGTTGTACTCAATCCCGATGCAATTTCTGTGTTTCATCAACACTCTGATAGTCCACAGATTATAGATTGTCTCCAGATGTGCTTCGGAAACTACTACTGTTTTTCCAGGGAACGATCAAAGCATAGACTCTTTGAGACATTACTCCAATGGAGGAAAGTCCAAATGGTGACTGTTGTATTCAATCCCGATGCAATTTCTGTGTTTCAACAACACTCTGATAGTCAACAGATTACAGAATGCCTCCAGATGTGCATCGGAAACTACCACTGGTCTTCCAGGGAACGATCAAAACGTAGACTGTTTGAGACATTACTCCCATGGAGGAAAATGCGCATGGTGACTGTTGTATTCAATCCCGATGCAATTTCTGTGTTTCATCAACACTCTGATAGGCCACTGATTACAGATTGCCTCCAGATGTGCATCGGAAACTACTACTGGTCTTCCTGGGAACGATCAAAGGGTTGACTGTTTCAGACGTTACTCCCATGGAGGAAAGTGTGCATGGTGACTGTTGTATTCAATCCCGATGCAATTTCTGTGTTTCATCAACACTCTGATAGTCCACAGATTACAGATTGCCTCCAGATGTGCATCGGAAACTACTACTGGTCTTCCTGGGAACGATCAAAGCGTAGACTGTTTGAGACATTACTCCCATGGAGGAAAGTGCGGATGGTGACTGTTGTATTCAATCACGATGCAATTTCTGTGTTTCATCAACCCTTTGAAGGTCCACAGATTACAGAATGCCTCCAGATGTGCATCGGAAACTACTACTGGTCCTCCTGGGAACGATCAAAGCGTAGACTGTTTGAGACATTACTCCCATGGAGGAAAGTGCTCATGGTGACTGTTGTATTCAATCACGATGCAATTTCTGTGTTTCATCAACCCTTTGAAGGTCCACAGATTACAGAATGAATCCAGATGTTCATCGGAAACTACTACTGGCCTTCAAGGGAACGATCAAAGCATAGACTGTTTCAGACGTTACTCCCTTGGGGGAAAGTGCGCATGGTGACTGTTGTACTCAATCCCGATGCAATTTCTGTGTTTCATCAACACTCTGATAGTCCACAGATTATAGATTGTCTCCAGATGTGCTTCGGAAACTACTACTGTTTTTCCAGGGAACGATCAAAGCATAGACTCTTTGAGACATTACTCCAATGGAGGAAAGTCCAAATGGTGACTGTTGTATTCAATCCCGATGCAATTTCTGTGTTTCAACAACACTCTGATAGTCAACAGATTACAGAATGCCTCCAGATGTGCATCGGAAACTACCACTGGTCTTCCAGGGAACGATCAAAACGTAGACTGTTTGAGACATTACTCCCATGGAGGGAAATGCGCATGGTGACTGTTGTATTCAATCCCGATGCAATTTCTGTGTTTCATCAACACTCTGATAGTCCACTGATTACAGATTGCCTCCAGATGTGCATCGGAAACTACTACTGGTCTTCCTGGGAACGATCAAAGGGTTGACTGTTTCAGACGTTACTCCCATGGAGGAAAGTGTGCATGGTGACTGTTGTATTCAATCCCGATGCAATTTCTGTGTTTCATCAACACTCTGATAGTACACAGATTAAAGACTACCTCCAGATGTGCATCGGAATCTACTACTGGTCTTCCAGGGAACGATCAAAGCATAGACTGTATGAGACATTACTCCCGTTGAGGAAAGTGCGCATGGTGACTGTTGTATTCAATCCCGATGCAATATCTGTGTTTCATCAACACTCAGTTGGTCCACAAACTACAGAATGCCTCCAGATGTGCATCGGAATTTACTACTGGTCTTCCAGGGAATGATCAAAGCGTAGAATGTTTGAGACATTACTCCCATGGAGGAAAGTGCGCATGGTGACGGTTGTATTCAATCACGGTGCAAATTCTGTGTTTTATCGACACTTTGAAGGTCCACAGATTACAGAATGCCTCCAGATGTGCATCGGAAACTACTACTTGTCTTCCAGGGAACGATCAAAGCGTAAACTGTTAGAGACATTACACCCATGGAGGAAAGTGCGCATGTTGACTGTTGTATTCAATCCCGATGCAGTTTCTGTGTTTCAAAACACTCTGATAGTCCAGAGATTACAGATTGCCTCCAGATGTGCATCGGAAACTACTACTGGTCTTCCAGGGAACGATCAAATCGTAGACTGTTTGAGACATTACTCCTATGTAGGAAAGTGCGCATGGTGACTGTTGTACTCAATCCCGATGTAATTTCTGTGCTTCATCAACACTCTGATAGTCCACAGATTACAGAATGCCTCCAGATTTGCATCGGAAACTCCTACTGGTCTTACAGGGAACGATCAAGTCGTAGACTGTTTGAGACTTACTCCCATGGAGGAAAGTTGTCATGGTGACAGTTCTATTCAATCCTGATGCAATTTCTGTGTTTCATCAATACTTTGAAGGTCCACTGATTACAGAATGCCTCCAGATGTGCACCGGAAACTACTACTGGTCTTACAGGGAACGATCAAGGCGTAGATTCTTTGAGACATTCCTCCCATGGAGGAAAGTGCGCATGGTGAATGTTGTATTCAATCCCGATGCAATATCTGTGTTTCATCAACACTTAGTTAGTCCACAGATTACAGAATGCCTCCAGATGTGAATCGGAAACTACTACTGGTCTTATAGGGAAAGATCAAAGCGTAGACTGTTTGGGACATTACGCCCATGGAGGAAAGTAAGCATGGTGAATGTTGTATTCTATCCCGATGCAATTTCTGTGTTTGATCAACACTTTGAAGGTCCACAGATTACAGAATGCATCCAGATGTGCATCGGAAACTACTACTGGACTTCCAGGGAACGATCAAAGCGTAGACTGTTTGAGACATTACTCCCATGGAGGAAAGTGCGCATGGTGACTATTGTACTCAATCCCGATGCAATTTCTGTGTTTCATCAACACTCTGATAGTCCACAGATTACAGATTGCCTCCAGATGTGCATCGGAAACTACTACTGGTCTTCCTGGGAACGATCAAAGCGTAGACTGTTTGAGACATTACTCCCATGGAGGAAAGTGCGGATGGTGACTGTTGTATTCAATCACGATGCAATTTCTGTGTTTCATCAACCCTTTGAAGGTCCACAGATTACAGAATGCCTCCAGATGTGCATCGGAAACTACTACTGGCCTTCCAGGGAACGATCAAAGCATAGACTGTTTCAGACGTTACTCCCTTGGAGGAAAGTGCGCATGGTGACTGTTGTACTCAATCCCGATGCAATTTCTGTGTTTCATCAACACTCTGATAGTCCACAGATTACAGATTGTCTCCAGATGTGCTTCGGAAACTACTACTGTTCTTCCAGGGAACGATCAAAGCATAGACTGTTTGAGACATTACTCCAATGGAGGAAAGTCCACATGGTGACTGTTGTATTCAATCCCGATGCAATTTCTGTGTTTCAACAACAGTCTGATAGTAAACAGATTACAGAATGCCTCCAGATGCGCATCGGAAATTACCACTGGTCTTCCTGGGAACGATCAAAACGTAGACTGTTTGAGACATTACTCCCATGGAGGAAAATGCGCATGGTGACTGTTGTATTTAATCCCGATGCCATTTCTGTGTTTCATCAACACTCTGATAGTGCACTGATTACAGATTGCCTCCAGAAGTGCATCGGAAACTACTACTGGTCTTCCTGGGAACGTTCAAAGGGTAGACAGTTTCAGACGTTACTCCCATTGAGGAAAGTGTGCATGGTGACTGTTGTATTCAATCCCGATGCAATTTCTGTGTTTCATCAACACTCTGATAGTCCACAGATTACAGACTACCTCCAGATGTGCATCGGAAACTACTACTGGTCTTCCAGGGAACGATCAAAGCATAGACTGTTTGAGACATTACTTCCGTTGAGGAAAGTGCGCATGGTGACTGTTGTATTCAATCCCGATGCAATATCTGTGTTTCATCAACACTCAGTTGGTCCACAAACTACAGAATGCCTCCAGATGTGCATCGGAAACTACTACTGGTCTTCCAGGGAATGATCAAAGCCTAGAATGTTTGAGACATTACTCCCATGGAGGAAAGTGCGCACGGTGACGGTTGTATTCAATCACGGTGCAAATTCTGTGTTTCATCAACACTTTGAAGGTCCACAGATTACAGAATGCCTCCAGATGTGCATCGGAAACTACTACTTGTCTTCCAGGGAACGATCAAAGCGTAAACTGTTAGAGACATTACACCCATGGAAGAAAGTGCGCATGTTGACTGTTGTATTCAATCCCGATGCAATTTCTGTGTTTCAAAACACTCTGATAGTCCACAGATTACAGATTGCCTCCAGATGTGCATCGGAAACTACTACTGGTCTTCCAGGGAACGATCAAATCGTAGACTGTTTGAGACATTACTCCTATGTAGGAAAGTGCGCATGGTGACTGTTGTACTCAATCCCGATGTAATTTCTGTGCTTCATCAACACTCTGATAGTCCACAGATTACAGAATGCCTCCAGATTTGCATCGGGAACTACTACGGGTCTTACAGGGAACGATCAAGTCGAGAATGTTTGTGAATTACTCCCATGGAGGAAAGTTGTCATGGTGACTGTTGTATTCAATCCCGATTCAATTTCTGTGTTTCATCAATACTTTGAAATTCCACAGATTACAGAATGCCTCCAGATGTGCATCGGAAGATACTACTGGACTTTCAGGGAACGATCAAAGCGTAGACTGTCTGAGACATTATTCCCATGGAGTGAAATTCGCATGGTGACTGTTGTATTCAATCATGATGCAATTTCAGTGTTTCATCAACACTTTGAAGGTCCTCAGATTACAGAATGCCTCCAGATGTGCATCGGAAACTACTACTGGACTTCCAGGGAAAGATCAAAGCGTACACTATTGTAGATGTTACTCCCATGGAGGAAAGTGCGGATGGTGACTAGTGTATTCAATCCCGATGCAATTTCTGTGTTTCATCAACACTCAGATGGTCCACAGATTACAGAATGCCTCCAGATGTGCATCGGAAGCTACTACTGGTCTTACAGGGAACGATCAAGGCGTAGATTGTTTGAGACATTACTCCCATGGAGGAAAGTGCGCATGGTGACTGTTGTATTTAATCCCGATGCAATATCTGTGTTTCATCAACACTTAGATAGTCCACAGATTACAGAATGCCTCCAGATGTGCATCGGAAACTACTACTGGTCTTATAGGGAAAGATCAAAGCGTAGACTGTTTGAGACATTACGCCCAAGGAGGAAAGTGTGCATGGTGACTGTTGAATACTATCCCGATGCAATTTCTGTGTTTGATCAACACTTTGAAGGTCCACAGATTACAGAATGCATCCAGATGTGCATCGGAAACTACTACTTGTCTTACAGGGAACGATCAAGGCGTAGATTGTTTGAGACATTACTCCCAGGGAGGAAAGTGCGCATGGTGACTGTTGTATTCTATCCCGATGCAATTTCTGTGTTTGACCAACACTTTGAAGGTCCACAGATTACAGAATGCATCCAGATGTGCATCGGAAACTACTACTGGTCTTCCTGGGAACGATGAGAACATAGACTGTGTCAGACGTTACTCCCATGGAGGAAAGTGCGGATGGTGACCGTTGTATTCAATCCCGATGCGATTTCTGTGTTTCATCAACACTCTGATAGTCCACAGATTACAGATTGTCTCCAGATGTGCTTCGGAAACTACTACTGGTCTTCCAGGGAACGATCAAAGCGTAGACTCTTTGAGACATTACTCCCATGGAGGAAAGTCCACATGGTGACTGTTGTATTCAATCCCGATGCAATTTCTGTGTTTCAACAACACTCTGATAGTAAACAGATTACAGAATGCCTCCAGATGTGCATCGGAAACTACTACTGGTCTTCCAGGGAACGATCAAAGCGTAGACTGTGTGAGACATTATTCCCATGGATTAAAGTCCGCATGGTGACTGTTGTATTCAATCCCGGTGCAATTTCTGTGTTTCATCAACACTCTGATAGTCCACTGATTACAGATTGCCTCCAGATGTGCATCGGAAACTACTACTGGTCTTCCTGGGAACGATCAAAGCGTAGACTGTTTCAGACGTTACACCCATGGAGGAAAGTGCGCATGGTGACTGTTGTATTCAATCCCGATGCAATTTCTGCGTTTCATCAACACTCTGATAATCCACAGATTGCAGAATGCCTGCAGATGTGCATCGGAAACTACTACTGGTCTTCCAGGGAACGATCAAAGCGTAGAGAGTTTGAGACAATACTCCCATGGAGGAAAGTGCGCATGGTGACTGTTGTATTCAATCCCGATGCAATTTCTGTGTTTCATCAACACTCTGATAGTCCACAGATTACAGACTACCTCCAGATGTGCATCGGAAACTACTACTGGTCTTCCAGGGAACGATCAAAGCATAGACTGTTTGAGACATTACTCCCGTTGAGGAAAGTGCGCATGGTGACTGTTGTATTCAATCCCGATGCAATATCTGTGTTTCATCAACACTCAGTTAGTCCACAAATTACAGAATGCCTCCTGATGTGCATCGGAAACTACTACTGGTCTTCCAGGGAATGATCAAAGCGTAGACTGTTTGAGACATAACGCCCATGGAGGAAAGTGCGCATGGTGACTGTTGTATTCAATCCCGATGCAATCTCTGTGATTCATTAACTCTTTGAAGGTCCACAGATTACAGAATGCCTCCAGATGTGCATCGGAAACTACTACTGGACATCTAGGGAATGATCAAAGCGTAGACTGTTTGAGACGTTACTCCCATGGAGGAAAGTCCGCATGGTGACTGTTGTATTCAATCCCGATGCAATTTCTGTGTTTCATCAACACTTTGATGGTCTACAGATTACAGAATGCCGCCAGATGTGCATCGGAAAGTACTACTGGTCTTCCTGGGAACGATCAAACGTAGACTGTTTCAGACATTACTCCCATGGAGGAAAGTGCGCAGGGTGACTGTTGTATTCAATCACGGTGCAATTTCTGTGTTTCATCAACACTTTGAAGGTCAACAGATTACAGAATGCCTCCAGATGTGCATCGGAAACTTCTACTGGCCTTCCAGGGAACGATCAAAGCATAGACTGTTTGAGACATTACTCCCATGGAGGAAAGTGCGCATGGTGACTGTTGTATTCCATCCCGATGCAATATCTGTGTTTCATCAACACTCAGTTAGTCCACAGATTACAGAATGCCTCCAGATGTGCATCGGAAACTACTACTGGTCTTCCAGGGAACGATAAAACCGTAGACTGTTTGAGACATTACGAACATGGAGGAAAGTGCGCATGGTGACTGTTGTATTCAATCCCGATGCAATTTCTGTGTTTCATCAACACTTTGAAGGTCCACAGATTACAGAATACCTCCAGATGTGCATCGGAAACTACTACTGGACTTCCAGGGAACGATCAAAGCGTAGAATGTTTCAGACGTTACTCCCATTGAGGAAAGTGCTGATGGTGAGTGTTGTATTCAATCCCGATGCAATTTCTGTGTTTCATCAACACTTTGAAGGTCCACAGATAACAGAATGCCTCCAGATGTGCATCGGAAACTCCTACTTTCCTTCCAGCAAACGATCAAAGCATAGACTGTTTGAGACATAACTCCCGTGGAGGAAAGTGCGCATGGTGACTGTTGTATTCTATCCCGATGCAATATCTGTGTTTCATCAACGCTCAGTTAGTCCACAGATCACAGAATGCTTCCAAATGTTCATCGGAAACTACTACTGGTCTTCCAGAGAACGATCAAAGCGTAGACTCTTTGAGACATTACGCACATGGAGGAAAGTGCGCATGGTGACTGCTGTATTCAATCCCGATGCAATTCCTGTGTATCATCAACACTCTGATAGTCAACAGATTACTGAATGAATCCAGATGTGCATCAGAAACTACTACTGGACTTCCAGGGAACGATCAAAGCGTAGACTGTTTGAGACATTACGCACATGGGGGAAAGTGCGCATGGTGACTGCTGTATTCAATCCCGATGCAATTTCTGTGTTTCATCAACACTCTGATAGTCAACAGATTACTGAATGCCTCCAGATGTGCATCGGAAACTACTACTGGTCTTCCAGGGAACGATAAAAACGTAGACTGTTTCAGATGTTACTCCCATGGAGGAAAGTGCGGATGGTGACTGTTGTATTCAATCGCGATGCAATTTCTGTGATTCATCCACACTCTGATAGTCCACAGATTACAGATTGTCTCCAGATGTGCATCGGAAACTACTACTGGTCTTCCTGGGAACGTTCAAAGCGTAGACTGTTTCAGACATTACTCCCATGGAGGAAAGTGCAGATGGTGACTGTTGTATTCACTCCCGATGCAATTTACGTGTTTCATCAACACTCTGATAGTCCACAGATTACAGATTGTCTCAAGATGTGCTTCGGAAACTACAACTGGTCTTCCAGGGAACGATCAAAACGTAGACTGTTTCAGATGTTACTCCCATGGAGGAAAGTTGTCATGGTGACTGTTGTATTCAATCCCGATGCAATTTCTGTGTTTCATCAATACTTTTAAGGTCCACAGATTACAGAATGCCTTCAGATGTGCATCGGAAGCTACTACTGGACTTCCAGGGAACGATCAAAGCGCAGACTGTTTGAGACATTACTCCCATGGAGGGAAGTTCGCATGGTGACTGTTGTATTCAATCCTGATGCAATTTCTGTGTTTCATCAACACTTTGAAGGTCCACAGATTACAGAATGCCTCCAGATGTGCATCGGAAACTACTACTGGTCTTCCAGGGAACGATCAAAGCGTACACTACATCAGATGTTACTCCCAACGAGGAAAGTGCGGATGGTGACTGTTGTATTCAATCCCGATGCACTTTCTGTGTTTCATCAACACTCTGATAGTCCACAGATTACAGATTGTCTCAAGATGTGCTTCGGAAACTACAACTGGTCTTCCAGGGAACGATCAAAACGTAGACTGTTTCAGATGTTACTCCCATGGAGGAAAGTTGTCATGGTGACTGTTGTATTCAATCCTGATGCAATTTCTGTGTTTCATCAACACTTTGAAGGTCCTCAGATTACAGAATGCCACCAGATGTGCAACGGAAACTACTACTGGTCTTCCAGGGAACGATCAAAGCGTACACTGTTTCAGATGTTACTCCCATGGAGGAAAGTGAGGATGGTGACTAGTGTATTAAATCCCGATGCAATTTCTGTGTTTCATCAACACTCAGATAGTCCACAGATTACAGAATGCCTCCAGATGTGCATCGGAAACTACTACTGGACTTCCAGGGAACGATCAAAGCATAGACTGTTTGAGACATAACTCCCGTGGAGGAAAGTGCGCATGGTGAATGTTGTATTCATTCAACACTCAGTTAGTCACAGATTACACAATGCCTCCAGATGTGCATCGGAAACTACTACTGGTCTTCCAGGGACCGATCAAATCGTAGACTGTTTGAGACATTACTCCCATGGAGGAATGTCCACATGGTGACTGTTGTATTCAATCCCGATGCAATTTCTGTGTTTCAACAACACATCTGATAGTAAACAGATTACAGAATGCCTCCAGACGTGCATCGGGAACTACTACTGGTCTTCCAGGGAACGATCAAAGCGTAGACTGTTTGAGAGATTACTCCCATGAAGGAAAATGCGCATGGTGACTGTTGTATTCAATCACGGTGCAATTTCTGTGTTTCATCAACACTCTTATAGTCCACAGATTATGGAATGCCTCCAGATGTGCATCGGAAACTACTACTTTTCTTCCAGGGAACGATCAAAGAGTAGACTGTTTGAGACGTAACTACCATGGAGGAAAATGCGCATGGTGACTGTTGTATTCAATCCCGATGCAATTTCTGTGTTTCAACAACACTCTGATAGTCCACAGATAACAGAATGCCTCCAGATGTGCATCGGAAACTACTACTGGTCTTCCAGGGAACGATCAAAGCGTAGACTGTTTGAGACTTTACTCCTATGTAGGAAAGTGCGCATGGTGATTGTTGTACTCAATCCCGATGTAATTTCTGTGCTTCATCAACACTCTGATAGTCCACAGATTACAGAATGCCTCCAGATTTGCATCGGAAACTACTACTGGTCTTACAGGGAACGATCAAGTCGTAGACTGTTTGAGAATTACTCCCATGGAGGAAAGTTGTCATGGTGACTGTTGTATTCAATCCCGATGCTATTTCTGTGTTTCATCAATACTTTGAAGGTCCACAGATTACAGAATGCCTCCAGATGTGCATCGGAAGCTACTACTGGACTTCCAGGGAACGATCAAAGCGTAGTCTGTTTGAGACATTACTCCCATGGAGTGATGTTCGCATGGTGACTGTTGTATTCAATCATGATGCAATTTCTGTGTTTCATCAACACTTTGAAGGTCCACAGATTACAGAATGCCTCCAGAAGTGCATCGGAAACTACTACTGGTCTTACAGGGAACGATCAAGGCGTAGATTGTTTGAGACATTACTCCCATGGAATAAAGTGCGCATGGTGACTGTTGTATTCAATCCCGATGCAATATCTGTGTTTCATCAACACTTAGTTAGTCCACAGATTACAGAATGAATCCAGATGTGCATCGGAAACTACTACTGGTCTTATAGGGAAAGATCAAAGCGTAGACTGTTTGAGACATCACGCGGATGGAGGAAAGTGCGCATGGTGACTGTTGTATTCTATCCTGATGCAATATCTGTGTTTGATCAACACTTTGAAGGTCCACAGATTACAGAATGCATCCAGATGTGCATCGGAAACTACTACTGGACTTCCAGGGAACGATCAAAGCGTAGACTGTTTGAGACATCACTCCGATGGAGAAAAGTGCGCATGGTGACTATTGTACTCAATGCCGATGCAATTTCTGTGTTTCATCAACACTCTGATAGTCCACAGATTACAGAATGCCTCCAGATGTGCATTGGACACTAGACGGTTTCAGACGTTACTCCCATGGAGGAAAGTGCGGATGGTGACCGTTGTATTCATTCCCGATGCAATTTCTGCGTTTCATCAACACTCTGATAATCCACAGATTACAGAATGCCTCCGGATGTGCATCGGAAACTACTACTGGTCTTCCAGGGAAAGATCAAAGCGTAGAGAGTTTGAGACATTACTCCCATGGAGTAAAGTGCGAATGGTGACTGCTGTATTCAATCCCGATGCAATTTCTGTGTATCATCAACACTCTGATAGTCAACAGATTACTGAATGCCTCCAGATGTGCATCGGAAACTATTACTGGTCTTCCAGGGAACGATAAAAACGTAGACTGTTTCAGATGTTACTCCCATGGAGGAAAGTGCGGATGGTGACTGTTGTATTCAATCGCGATGCAATTTCTGTGATTCATCAACACTCTGATAGTCCACAGATTACAGATTGTCTTCAGATGTGCATCGGAAGCTACTACTGGACTTCCAGGGAACGATCAAAGCGTAGACTGTTTGAGACATTACTCCCATGGAGGGAAGTTCGCATGGTGACTGTTGTATTCAATCCTGATGCAAATTCTGTGTTTCATCAACACTTTGAAGGTCCACAGATTGCAGAATGCCTCCAGATGTGCATCGGAAACTACTACTGGTCTTCCAGGGAACGATCAAAGCGTACACTGTTTCAGATGTTACTCCCATGGAGGAAAGTGCGGATGGTGACTAGTGTATTCAATCCCGATGCAATTTCTGTGTTTCATATACTCTCAGATAGTCTACAGATTACAGAATGCCTCAGGATGTGATCGGAAACTACTACTGGTATTCCAGGGAACGATCAAAACGTAGACTGTTTCAGACATTACTCCCATGGAGGAAAGTGCGCATGGTGACTGTTGTACTCAATTACGATGCAATTTCTGTGTTTCAACAACACTCTGATAGTCCACAGATTGCAGAATGCCTCCAGATGTGCATCGGAAACTACTACTGGTCTTCCTGGGCACGATCAAAGCGTAGACTGTTTGAGACATTACTCCCAACGAGGAAAGTGCGGATGGTGACTGTTGTATTCAATCCTGATGCAATTTCTGTGTTTCATCTACACTTAGATAGTCCACAGATTACAGAATGCCTCCAGATGTGCATCGGAAACTACTACTGGACTTCCAGGGAACGATCAAAGCATAGACTGTTTGAGACATAACTCATGTGGAGGAAAGTGCGCATGGTGAATGTTGTATTCATTCAACACTATGTTAGTCCACATATTACACAATGCCTCCAGATGTGCATCGGAAACTACTACTGGTCTTCCAGGGACCGATCAAATCGTAGACTGTTTGAGACATTACTCCCATGGAGGAATGTCCACATGGTGACTGTTATATTCAATCCCGATGCAATTTCTGTGTTTCAACAACACATCTGATAGTAAACAGATTACAGAATGCCTCCAGATGTGCATCGGAAACTACTACTGGACTTCCAGGGAACGATCAAAGCATAGACTGTTTGAGACATAACTCCCATGGAGGAAAATGCGCATGGTGACTGTTGTATTCAATCTCAATGCAATTTCTGTGTTTCATCAACACTCTTATAGTCCACAGATTATAGAATGCCTCCAGATGTGCATCGAAAACTACTACTTTTCTTCCAGGGAACGATCAAAGAGTAGACTGTTTGAGACGTAACTACCATTGAGGAAAATGCGCATGGTGACTGTTGTATTCAATCCCGATGCAATTTCTGTGTTTCAACAACACTCTGATAGTCCACAGATTACAGAATGCCTCCAGATGTGCATCGGAAACTACTACTAATCTTCCAGGGAACGATCAAAGCGTAGACTGTTTGAGACATTACTCCTATGTAGGAAAGTGCGCATGGTGATTGTTGTACTCAATCCCGATGTAATTTCTGTGCTTCATCAACACTCTGATAGTCCACAGATTACAGAATGCCTCCAGATGTGCATCGGAAACTACTACTGGTCTTACAGGGAACGATCAAGGCGTAGATTGTTTGAGACATTACTCCCATGGAAGAAAGTGCGCATGGTGACTGTTGTATTCAATCCCGATGCAATTTCTGTGTTTCATCAACACTTTGTTAGTCCACAGATTACAGAATGCCTCCATATGTGCATCGGAAACTACTACTGGTCTTATAGGGAAAGATCAAAGCGTAGACTGTTTGAGACATTACGCCCATGGAGGAAAGTGCGCATGCTGACTGTTGTATTCTATCCCGATGCAATTTCTGTGTTTGATCAACACTTTGAAGGTCCACAGATTACAGAATGCATCCAGATGTGCATCGGAAACTACTACTGGACTTCCAGGGAACGATCAAAGCGTAGACTGTTTGACACATTACTCCCATGGAGGAAAGTGCGCATGGTGACTATTGTACTCAATCCCGATGCAATTTCTGTGTTTCATCAACACTCTGATAGTCCACAGATTACAGAATGCCTCCAGATGTGCATTGGACACTAGACGGTTTCAGACGTTACTCCCATGGAGGAAAGTGCGGATGGTGACCGTTGTATTCAATCCCCATGCAATTTCTGCGTTTCATCAACACTCTGATAATCCACAGATTACAGACTACCTCCAGATGTGCATCGGAAACTACTACTGGTCTTCCAGGGACCGATCAAAGCATAGACTGTTTGAGACATTACTCCCGTTGAGGAAAGTGCGCATGGTGACTGTTGTATTCAATCCCGATGCAATATCTGTGTTTCATCAACACTCAGTTAGTCCACAAATTACAGGATGCCTCCAGATTTGCATCGGAAACTACTACTGGTCTTACAGGGAACGATCAAGTCGTAGACTGTTTGAGAATTACTCCCATGGAGGAAAGTTGTCATGGTGACTTTTGTATTCAATCCCGATGCTATTTCTGTGTTTCATCAATACTTTGAAGGTCCACAGATTACAGAATGCCTCCAGATGTGCATCGGAAACTACTACTGGTCTTACAGGGAACGATCAAGGCGTAGATTGTTTGAGACATTACTCCCATGGAATAAAGTGCGCATGGTGACTGTTGTATTCAATCCCGATGCAATATCTGTGTTTCATCAACACCTAGTTAGTCCAGAGATTACAGAATGCCTCCAGATGTGCATCGGAAACTACTACTGGTCTTATATTGAAAGATCAAAGCGTAGACTGTTTGAGACATTACGCGGATGGAGGAAAGTGCGCATGGTGACTGTTGTATTCTATCCTGATGCAATATCTGTGTTTGATCAACACTTTGAAGGTCCACAGATTACAGAATGCATCCAGATGTGCATCGGAAACTACTACTGGACTTCCAGGGAACGATCAAAGCGTAGACTGTTTGAGACATCACTCCAATGGAGGAAAGTGCGCATGGTGACTATTGTACTCAATGCCGATGCAATTTCTGTGTTTCATCAACACTCTGATAGTCCACAGATTACAGAATGCCTCCAGATGTGCATTGGACACTAGACGGTTTCAGACGTTACTCCCATGGAGGAAAGTGGGGATGGTGACCGTTGTATTCATTCCCGATGCAATTTCTGCGTTTCATCAACACTCTGATAATCCACAGATTACAGAATGCCTCCAGATGTGCATCGGAAACTACTACTGGTCTTCCAGGGAAAGATCAAAGCGTAGAGAGTTTGAGACATTACTCCCATGGAGTAAAGTGCGCATGGTGACTGCTGTATTCAATCCCGATGCAATTTCTGTGTATCATCAACACTCTGATAGTCAACAGATTACTGAATGCCTCCAGATGTGCATCGGAAACTATTACTGGTCTTCCAGGGAACGATAAAAACGTAGACTGTTTCAGATGTTACTCCCATGGAGGAAAGTGTGCATGGTGACTGTTGTATTCAATCGCGATGCAATTTCTGTGATTCATCAACACTCTGATAGTCCACAGATTACAGATTGTCTTCAGATGTGCATCGGAAGCTACTACTGGACTTCCAGGGAACGATCAAAGCGTAGACTGTATGAGACATTACTCCCATGGAGGGAAGTTCGCATGGTGACTGTTGTATTCAATCCTGATGCAATTTCTGTGTTTCATCAACACTTTGAAGGTCCACAGATTGCAGAATGCCTCCAGATGTGCATCGGAAACTACTACTGGTCTTCCAGGGAACGATCAAAGCGTACACTGTTTCAGATGTTACTCCCATGGAGGAAAGTGCGGATGGTGACTAGTGTATTCAATCCCGATGCAATTTCTGTGTTTCATATACTCTCAGATAGTCCACAGATTACAGAATGCCTCCAGATGTGATCGGAAACTACTACTGGTATTCCAGGGAACGATCAAAACGTAGACTGTTTCAGACATTACTCCCATGGAGGAAAGTGCGCATGGTGACTGTTGTACTCAATTACGATGCAATTTCTGTGTTTCAACAACACTCTGATAGTCCACAGATTGCAGAATGCCTCCAGATGTGCATCGGAAACTACTACTGGTCTTCCTGGGCACGATCAAAGCGTAGACTGTTTGTGACATTACTCCCAACGAGGAAAGTGCGGATGGTGACTGTTGTATTCAATCCCGATGCAATTTCTGTGTTTCATCAACACTCTGATAGTCCACAGATTACAGATTGTCTCAAGATGTGCTTCGGAAACTACGACTGGTCTTCCAGGGAACGATGAAAACGTGGACTGTTTCAGATGTAACTCCCATGGAGGAAAGTTGTCATGGTGACTGTTGTATTCAATCCCGATGCAATTACTGTGTTTCATCAATACTTTGAACGTCCACAGATTACTGTATGCCTCCAGATGTGCATCGGAAGCTACTACTGGACTTCCAGGGAACGATCAAAGCGTAGACTGTTTGAGACATTACTCCCATGGAGGGAAGTTCGCATGGTGACTGTTGTATTCAATCCTGATGCAATTTCTGTGTTTCATCTACACTTAGATAGTCCACAGATTACAGAATGCCTCCAGATGTGCATCGGAAACTACTACTGGACTTCCAGGGAACGATCAAAGCATAGACTGTTTGAGACATAACTCATGTGGAGGAAAGTGCGCATGGTGAATGTTGTATTCATTCAACACTATGTTAGTCCACAGATTACACAATGCCTCCAGATGTGCATCGGAAACTACTACTGGTCTTCCAGGGACCGATCAAATCGTAGACTGTTTGAGACATTACTCCCATGGAGGAATGTCCACATGGTGACTGTTATATTCAATCCCGATGCAATTTCTGTGTTTCAACAACACATCTGATAGTAAACAGATTACAGAATGCCTCCAGATGTGCATCGGAAACTACTACTGGACTTCCAGGGAACGATCAAAGCATAGACTGTTTGAGACATAACTCCCATGGAGGAAAATGCGCATGGTGACTGTTGTATTCAATCTCAATGCAATTTCTGTGTTTCATCAACACTCTTATAGTCCACAGATTATAGAATGCCTCCAGATGTGCATCGAAAACTACTACTTTTCTTCCAGGGAACGATCAAAGAGTAGACTGTTTGAGACGTAACTACCATTGAGGAAAATGCGCATGGTGACTGTTGTATTCAATCCCGATGCAATTTCTGTGTTTCAACAACACTCTGATAGTCCACAGATTACAGAATGCCTCCAGATGTGCATCGGAAACTACTACTAATCTTCCAGGGAACGATCAAAGCGTAGACTGTTTGAGACATTACTCCTATGTAGGAAAGTGCGCATGGTGATTGTTGTACTCAATCCCGATGTAATTTCTGTGCTTCATCAACACTCTGATAGTCCACAGATTACAGAATGCCTCCAGATGTGCATCGGAAACTACTACTGGTCTTACAGGGAACGATCAAGGCGTAGATTGTTTGAGACATTACTCCCATGGAAGAAAGTGCGCATGGTGACTGTTGTATTCAATCCCGATGCAATTTCTGTGTTTCATCAACACTTTGTTAGTCCACAGATTACAGAATGCCTCCATATGTGCATCGGAAACTACTACTGGTCTTATAGGGAAAGATCAAAGCGTAGACTGTTTGAGACATTACGCCCATGGAGGAAAGTGCGCATGCTGACTGTTGTATTCTATCCCGATGCAATTTCTGTGTTTGATCAACACTTTGAAGGTCCACAGATTACAGAATGCATCCAGATGTGCATCGGAAACTACTACTGGACTTCCAGGGAACGATCAAAGCGTAGACTGTTTGACACATTACTCCCATGGAGGAAAGTGCGCATGGTGACTATTGTACTCAATCCCGATGCAATTTCTGTGTTTCATCAACACTCTGATAGTCCACAGATTACAGAATGCCTCCAGATGTGCATTGGACACTAGACGGTTTCAGACGTTACTCCCATGGAGGAAAGTGCGGATGGTGACCGTTGTATTCAATCCCCATGCAATTTCTGCGTTTCATCAACACTCTGATAATCCACAGATTACAGACTACCTCCAGATGTGCATCGGAAACTACTACTGGTCTTCCAGGGACCGATCAAAGCATAGACTGTTTGAGACATTACTCCCGTTGAGGAAAGTGCGCATGGTGACTGTTGTATTCAATCCCGATGCAATATCTGTGTTTCATCAACACTCAGTTAGTCCACAAATTACAGGATGCCTCCAGATTTGCATCGGAAACTACTACTGGTCTTACAGGGAACGATCAAGTCGTAGACTGTTTGAGAATTACTCCCATGGAGGAAAGTTGTCATGGTGACTTTTGTATTCAATCCCGATGCTATTTCTGTGTTTCATCAATACTTTGAAGGTCCACAGATTACAGAATGCCTCCAGATGTGCATCGGAAACTACTACTGGTCTTACAGGGAACGATCAAGGCGTAGATTGTTTGAGACATTACTCCCATGGAATAAAGTGCGCATGGTGACTGTTGTATTCAATCCCGATGCAATATCTGTGTTTCATCAACACCTAGTTAGTCCAGAGATTACAGAATGCCTCCAGATGTGCATCGGAAACTACTACTGGTCTTATATTGAAAGATCAAAGCGTAGACTGTTTGAGACATTACGCGGATGGAGGAAAGTGCGCATGGTGACTGTTGTATTCTATCCTGATGCAATATCTGTGTTTGATCAACACTTTGAAGATCCACAGATTACAGAATGCATCCAGATGTGCATCGGAAACTACTACTGGACTTCCAGGGAACGATCAAAGCGTAGACTGTTTGAGACATCACTCCCATGGAGGAAAGTGCGCATGGTGACTATTGTACTCAATGCCGATGCAATTTCTGTGTTTCATCAACACTCTGATAGTCCACAGATTACAGAATGCCTCCAGATGTGCATTGGACACTAGACGGTTTCAGACGTTACTCCCATGGAGGAAAGTGCGGATGGTGACCGTTGTATTCATTCCCGATGCAATTTCTGCGTTTCATCAACACTCTGATAATCCACAGATTACAGAATGCCTCCAGATGTGCATCGGAAACTACTACTGGTCTTCCAGGGAAAGATCAAAGCGTAGAGAGTTTGAGACATTACTCCCATGGAGTAAAGTGCGCATGGTGACTGCTGTATTCAATCCCGATGCAATTTCTGTGTATCATCAACACTCTGATAGTCAACAGATTACTGAATGCCTCCAGATGTGCATCGGAAACTATTACTGGTCTTCCAGGGAACGATAAAAACGTAGACTGTTTCAGATGTTACTCCCATGGAGGAAAGTGTGCATGGTGACTGTTGTATTCAATCGCGATGCAATTTCTGTGATTCATCAACACTCTGATAGTCCACAGATTACAGATTGTCTTCAGATGTGCATCGGAAGCTACTACTGGACTTCCAGGGAACGATCAAAGCGTAGACTGTATGAGACATTACTCCCATGGAGGGAAGTTCGCATGGTGACTGTTGTATTCAATCCTGATGCAATTTCTGTGTTTCATCAACACTTTGAAGGTCCACAGATTGCAGAATGCCTCCAGATGTGCATCGGAAACTACTACTGGTCTTCCAGGGAACGATCAAAGCGTACACTGTTTCAGATGTTACTCCCATGGAGGAAAGTGCGGATGGTGACTAGTGTATTCAATCCCGATGCAATTTCTGTGTTTCATATACTCTCAGATAGTCCACAGATTACAGAATGCCTCCAGATGTGATCGGAAACTACTACTGGTATTCCAGGGAACGATCAAAACGTAGACTGTTTCAGACATTACTCCCATGGAGGAAAGTGCGCATGGTGACTGTTGTACTCAATTACGATGCAATTTCTGTGTTTCAACAACACTCTGATAGTCCACAGATTGCAGAATGCCTCCAGATGTGCATCGGAAACTACTACTGGTCTTCCTGGGCACGATCAAAGCGTAGACTGTTTGTGACATTACTCCCAACGAGGAAAGTGCGGATGGTGACTGTTGTATTCAATCCCGATGCAATTTCTGTGTTTCATCAACACTCTGATAGTCCACAGATTACAGATTGTCTCAAGATGTGCTTCGGAAACTACGACTGGTCTTCCAGGGAACGATCAAAACGTGGACTGTTTCAGATGTAACTCCCATGGAGGAAAGTTGTCATGGTGACTGTTGTATTCAATCCCGATGCAATTTCTGTGTTTCATCAATACTTTGAACGTCCACAGATTACAGTATGCCTCCAGATGTGCATCGGAAGCTACTACTGGACTTCCAGGGAACGATCAAAGCGTAGACTGTTTGAGACATTACTCCCATGGAGGGAAGTTCGCATGGTGACTGTTGTATTCAATCCTGATGCAATTTCTGTGTTTCATCAACACTCAGATAGTCCACAGATTTCAGAATGCCTCCAGATGTGCATCGGAAACTACTACTGGACTTCCAGGGAACGATCAAAGCATAGACTGTTTGAGACATAACTCCCGTGGAGGAAAGTCCGCATGGTGAATGTTGTATTCATTCAACACTAAGTTAGTCCACAGATTACACAATGCCTCCAGATGTGCATCGGAAACTACTACTGGTCTTCCAGGGACCGATCAAATCGTAGACTGTTTGAGACATTACTCCCATGGAGGAATGTCCACATGGTGACTGTTATATTCAATCCCGATGCAATTTCTGTGTTTCAACAACACATCTGATAGTAAACAGATTACAGAATGCCTCCAGATGTGCATCGGAAACTACTACTGGACTTCCAGGGAACGATCAAAGCGTAGACTGTTTGAGACATTACTCCCAAGGAGGAAAGTGCGCATGGTGACTGTTGTATTCAATCCCGATGCAATTTCTGTGTTTCATCAACACTCTTGTAGTCCACAGATTATAGAATGCCTACAGATGTGCATCGGAAACTACTACTTTTATTCCAGGGAACGATCAAAGAGTAGACTGTTTGAGACGTAACTACCATTGAGGAAAATGCGCATGGTGACTGTTGTATTCAATCCCGATGCAATTTCTGTGTTTCAACAACACTCTGATAGTCCACAGATTACAGAATGCCTCCAGATGTGCATCGGAAACTACTACTAATCTTCCAGGGAACGATCAAAGCGTAGACTGTTTGAGACATTACTCCTATGTAGGAAAGTGCGCATGGTGACTGTTGTATTCAATCCCGATGCAATATCTGTGTTTCATCAACACTTAGTTTGTCCACAGATTACAGAATGCCTCCATATGTGCATCGCAAACTACTACTGGTCTTATAGGGAAAGATCAAAGCCTAGACAGTTTGAGACATTACGCCCATGGAGGAAAGTGCGCATGCTGACTGTTGTATTCTATGCCGATGCAATTTCTGTGTTTGATCAACTCTTTGAAGGTCCACAGATTACAGAATGCATCCAGATGTGCATCGGAAACTACTACTGGACTTCCAGGGAACGATCAAAGCGTAGACTGTTTGAGACATTACTCCCATGGAGGAAAGTGCGCATGGTGACTATTGTACTCAATCCCGATGCAATTTCTGTGTTTCATCAACACTCTGATAGTCCACAGATTACAGAATGCCTCCAGACGTGCTTTGGACACTAGACGGTTTCAGACGTTACTCCCATGGAGGAAAGTGCGGATGGTGACCGTTGTATTCAATCCCGATGCAATTTCTGCGTTTCATCAACACTCTGATAATCCACAGATTACAGACTACCTCCAGATGTGCATCGGAAACTACTACTGGTCTTCCAGGGACCGATCAAAGCATAGACTGTTTGAGACATTACTCCCGTTGAGGAAAGTGCGCATGGTGACTGTTGTATTCAATCCCGACGCAATATCTGTGTTTCATCAACACTCAGTTAGTCCAC
Organism: Schistocerca gregaria; assembly: GCF_023897955.1. NCBI lineage: Eukaryota > Metazoa > Arthropoda > Insecta > Orthoptera > Acrididae > Schistocerca > Schistocerca gregaria. Next base: position 10,763,781 of record NC_064927.1, read on the forward strand.
AAATTACAGGATGCCTCCAGATGTGCATCGGAAACTACTACTGGTCTTCCAGGGAATGATCAAAGCGTAGACTTTTTGAGACATTACGCCATGGAAGAAAGTGCGCATGGTGACTGTTGTATTCAATCCCGATGCAATTTCTGTGTTTCATCAACACTCAGATGGTCCACAGATTACAGAATGCCTCCAGATGTGCGTCGGAAACTACTACTGGTCTTACATTGAACGATCAAGGCGTAGATTGTTTGAGACATTACTCCCATGGAGGAAAGTGCGCATGGTGACTGTTGTATTCAATCCCGATGCAATATCTGTGTTTCATCAACACTTAGTTAGTCCACAGATTACAGAATGCCTCGAGATGTGCATCGGAAACTACTAATGGTATTATAGGGAAAGATCAAAGCGTATACTGTTTGAGACATTACGCCCATGGAGAAAAGTGCGCATGGTGACTGTTGTATTCTATCCCGATGCAATTTCATTGTGTTTGATCAACACTTTGAAGGTCCACAGATTACAGAATGCATCCAGATGTGCATCGGAAACTACTACTATACTTCCAGGGAACGATCAAAGCGTAGACTGTTTGAGACATTACTCCCATGGAGGAAAGTGCGCATGGTGACTATTGTACTCAATCCCGATGCTATTTCTGTGTTTCATCAACACTCTGATAGTCCACAGATTACAGATTGCCTCCAGATGTGCATCGAAAACTACTACTGGTCTTCCTGGGAACGATCAAAACATAGACTGTGTCAGACGTTACTCCCATGGAGGAAAGTGCGGATGGTGACCGTTGTATTCAATCCCGATGCGATATCTGTGTTTCATCAACACTCTGATAGTCCACAGATTACAGAATGCCTCAAGATGTGCATCGGAAACTACTACTGGACTTCCAGGGAACGATCAAAGCATAGACTGTTTGAGACATAACTCCCGTGGAGGAAAGTGCGCATGGTGAATGTTGTATTCATTCAACACTCAGTTAGTCCACAGATTACACAATGCCTCCAGATGTGCATCGGAAACTACTACTGGTCTTCCAGGGACCGATCAAATCGTAGACTGTTTGAGACATTACTCCCATGGAGGAATGTCCACATGGTGACTGTTGTATTCAATCCCGATGCAATTTATGTGTTTCAACAACACATCTGATAGTAAACAGATTACAGAATGCCTCCAGATGTGCATCGGGAACTACTACTGGTCTTCCAGGGAACGATCAAAGCGTAGACTGTTTGAGAGATTACTCCCATGGAGGAAAATGCGCATGTTGACTGTTGTATTCAATCTCAATGCAATTTCTGTGTTTCATCAACACTCTTATAGTCCACAGATTATAGAATGCCTCCAGATGTGCATCGGAAACTACTACTTTTCTTCCAGGGAACGATCAAAGAGTAGACTGCTTGAGACGTAACTACCATGGAGGAAAATGCGCATGGTGACTGTTGTATTCAATCCCGATGCAATTTCTGTGTTTCAACAACACTCTGATAGTCCACAGATTACAGATTGCCTCCAGATGTGCATCGGAAACTACTACTGGTCTTCCAGGGAACGATCCATGCGTAGACTGTTTGAGACATTACTCCTATGTAGGAAAGTGCGCATGGCGATTGTTGTACTCAATCCCGATGTAATATCTGTGCTTCATCAAGACTCTGATAGTCCACAGATTACAGAATGCCTCCACATTTGCATCGGAAGCTACTACTGGTCTTACAGGGAACGATCAAGTCGTAGACTGTTTGAGAATTACTCCCATGGAGGAAAGTTGTCATGGTGACTGTTGTATTCAATCCCGATGCTATTTCTGTGTTTCATCAATCCTTCGAAGGTCCACAGATTACAGAATGCCTCCAGATGTGCATCGGAAGCTACTACTGGACTTCCAGGGAACGATCAAAGCGTAGACTGTTTGAGACATCACTCCCATGGAGGAAAGTGCGCATGGTGACTATTGTACTTAATCCCGATGCAATTTCTGTGTTTCATCAACACTCTGATAGTCCACAGATTACAGAATGCCTCCAGTTGTGCATTGGACACTAGACGGTTTCAGACGTTACTCCCATGGAGGAAAGTGCGGATGGTGACCGTTGTATTCAATCCCGATGCAATTTCTGCGTTTCATCAACACTCTGATAATCCACAGATTACAGAATGCCTCCAGATGTGCATCGGAAACTACTACTGGTCTTCCAGGGAACGATCAAAGCGTAGAGAGTTTGAGACATTACTCCCATGGAGTAAAGTGCGCATGGTGACTGTTGTATTCAATCCCGATGCAATTTCTGTGTTTCATCAACACTCAGATGGTCCACAGATTACAGAATGCCTCCAGATGTGCATCGGAAACTACTACTGGTCTTCCAGGGAATGATCAAAGCGTAGACTGTTTGAGACATTACGCCATGGAGGAAAGTGCGCATGGTGACTGTTGTATTCAATCCCGATGCAATCTCTGTGTTTCATTAACTCTTTGAAGGTCCACAGATTACAGAATGCCTCCAGATGTGTATCGGAAACTACTACTGGTCTTACATTGAACGATCAAGGCGTAGATTGTTTGAGACATTACTCCCATGGAGGAAAGTGCGCATGGTGACTGTTGTATTCAATCCCGGTGCAATATCTGTGTTTCATCAACACTTAGTTAGTCCACAGATTACAGAATGCCTCCAGATGTGCATCGGAAAATACTAATGGTCTTATAGGGAAAGATCAAAGCGTATACGGTTTGAGACATTACGCCCATGGAGGAAAGTGCGCATGGTGACTGTTGTATTCTATCCCGATGCAATTTCTGTGTTTGATCAACACTTTGAAGGTCCACAGATTACAGAATGCATCCAGATGTGCATCGGAAACTACTACTGGACTTCCAGGGAACGATCAAAGCGTAGACTGTTTGAGACATTACTCCCATGGAGGAAAGTTCGCATGGTGACTATTGTACTCAATCCCGATGCAATTTCTGTGTTTCATCAACACTCTGATAGTCCACAGATTACAGATTGCCTCCAGATGTGCATCGAAAACTACTACTGGTCTTCCTGGGAACGATCAAAGCGTAGACTGTTTGAGACGTTACTCCTATGTAGGAAAGTGCGCATGGTGATTGTTGTACTCAATGCCGATGTAATTTCTGTGCTTCATCAACACTCTGATAGTCCACAGATTACAGAATGCCTCCAGATTTGCATCGGAAACTACTACTGTTCTTGCAGGGAACGATCAAGTCGTAGACTGTTTGAGAATTACTCCCATGGAGGAAAGTTGTCATGGTGACTGTTGTATTCAATCCCGATGCTATTTCTGTGTTTCATCAATACTTTGAAGGTCCACAGATTACAGAATGCCTCCAGATGTGCATCGGAAGCTACTACTGGACTTCCAGGGAACGATCAAAGCGTAGACTGTTTCGAGACATTACTCCCATGGAGTGAAGTTCGCATGGTGACTGTTGTATTCAATCATGATGCAATTTCTGTGTTTCATCAACACTTTGAAGGTCCACAGATTACAGAATGCCTCCAGATGTGCATCGGAAACTACTACTGGTCTTACAGGGAACGATCAAGGCGTAGATTGTTTGAGACATTACTCCCATGGAATAAAGTGCGCATGGTGACTGTTGTATTCAATCGCGATGCAATATCTGTGTTTCATCAACACTTAGTTAGTCCACAGATTACAGAATGCCTCCAGATGTGCATCGGAAACTACTACTGGTCTTATAGGGAAAGATCAAAGCGTAGACTGTTTGAGACATTACGCCCTTGGAGGAAAGTGCGTATGGTGACTGTTGTATTCAATCCCGATGCAATTTCTGTGTTTCATCAACACTCAGATGGTCCACAGATTACAGAATGCCTCCAGATGTGCATCGGAAACTACTACTGGTCTTACAGGGAACGATCAAGGCGTAGATTGTTTGAGACATTACGGCCATGGAGGAAAGTGCGCATGGTGACTGTTGTATTCAATCCCGATGCAATATCTGTGTTTCATCAACACTTAGTTAGTCCACAGATTACAGAGTGCCTCCAGATGTGCATCGGAAACTACTAATGGTCTTATAGGGAAAGATCAAAGCGTAGACTGTTTGAGACATTACTCCCATGGAGGAAAGTGCGTATGGTGACTATTGTACTCAATCCCGATGCAATTTCTGTGTTTCATCAACACTCTGATAGTCCACAGATTACAGATTGCCTCCAGATGTGCATCGAAAAGTACTACTGGTCTTCCTGGGAACGATCAAAACATGACTGTGTCAGACGTTACTCCCATGGAGGAAAGTGCTCATGGTGACTGTTGTATTCAATCCCGATGCGATATCTGTGTTTCATCAACCCTCTGATAGTCCACAGATTACAGATTGTCTCCAGATGTGCATCGGAAACTACTACTGGTCTTCCAGGGAACGATCAAAGCGTAGACTCTTTGAGACATTACTCCCATGGAGGAAAGTCCACATGGTGACTGTTGTATTCAATCCCAATGCAATTTCTGTGTTTCAACAACACTCTGATAGTAAACAGATTACAGAATGCCTCAAGATGTGCATCGGAAACTACTACTGGTCTTCCAGGGAACGATCAAAACGTAGACTGTTTGAGACATTACTACCATGGAGGAAAATGCGCATGGTGACTGTTGTATTCAATCCCGATGCAATTTCTGTGTTTCATCAACACTCTGATAGTCCACTGATTACAGATTGCCTCCAGATGTGCATCGGAAACTACTACTGGTCTTCCTGGGAACGATCAAAACGTAGACTGTTTCAGACGTTACTCCCATGGAGGAAAGTGCGCATGGTGACTGTTGTATTCAATCCCGATGCAATTTCTGCGTTTCATCAACACTCTGATAATCCACAGATTACAGAATGCCTGCAGATGTGCATCGGAAACTACTACTGGTCGTCCAGGGAACGATCAAAGCGTAGAGAGGTTGAGACATTACTCCCATGGAGGAAAGAGCGCATGGTGACTGTTGTATTCAATCCCGATGCAATTTCTGTGTTTCATCAACACTCTGATAGTCCACAGATTGCAGAATGCCTCCAGATGTGCATCGGAAACTACTACTGGTCTTCCAGGGAATGATCAAAGCATAGACTGTTTGAGACATTACTCCCGTTGAGGAAAGTGCGCATGGTGACTGTTGTATTCAATCCCGATGCAATATCTGTGTTTCATCAACACTCAGTTAGTCCACAAATAACAGAATGCCTCCAGATGTGCATCGGAAACTACTACTGGTCTTCAAGGGAATGATCAAAGCGTACACTGTTTGAGACATTACGCCCATGGAGGAAAGTGCGCATGGTGACTGTTGTATTCAATCCCGATGCAACCTCTGTGTTTCATTAACTCTTTGAAGGTCCACAGATTACAGAATGCCTCCAGATGTGCTTCGGAAACCACTACTGGACTTCCAGGGAATGATCAAATCGTAGACTGTTTGAGACATTACTCCCATGGAGGAAAGTGCGCATGGTGACTGTTGTATTCAATCCCGATGAAATTTCTGTGTTTCATCAACACTTTGAAGGTCTACAGATTACAGAATGCCTCCAGATGTGCATCGGAAACTACTACTGGTCTTCCAGGGAACGATCAAATCGTACACTGTTTCAGATGTTACTCCCATGGAGGGAAGTGCGCATGGTGACTGTGGTACTCAATCCCGGTGCAATTCTTGTGTTTCATCAACACTCTGATAGTCCACAGATTACAGATTGCCTCCAGATGTGCATCGGAAACTACTACTGGTCTTCCTGGGAACGATCAAACGTAGACTGTTTCAGACATTACTCCCATAGAGGAAAGTGCGCATGGTGACGATTGTATTCAATCACGGTGCAATTTCTGTGTTTCATCAACACTTTGAAGGTCCACAGATTACAGAATGCCTCCAGATGTGCATCGGAAACTACTACTGGCCTTCCAGGGAACGATCTAAGCATAGACTGTTTGAGACATTACTCGCGTGGAGGAAAGTGCGCATGGTGACTGTTGTATTCCATCCCGATGCAATATCTGTGTTTCATCAACACTCAGTTAGTCCACAGATTACAGAATGCCTCCAGATGTGCATCGGAAATTACTACTGGTCTTCCAGGGAACGATCAAAGCGTAGACAGTTTGGCACATTACTCCCATGGAGGAAAGTGCACATGGTGACTGTTGTATTCAATCCCGATGCAACTTCTGCGTTTCATCAACTCTCTTATAGTCCACAGATTACAGACTAACTCCAGATGTGCATCGGAAACTACTACTGGACTTCCAGGGAACGATCAAAGCGTAGACTGTTTGAGACATTAATCCCATGGAGTGAAGTTCGCATGGTGACTGTTGTATTGACTCCAGATGCAATTTCTGTGTTTTATTAACTCTTTGAAGGTCCACAGATTACAGAATGCCTCCAGATGTGCATCGGAAACTACTACTGGACTTCCAGGGAATGATCAAAGCGTAGACTCTTTGAGACATTACTCTCATGGAGGAAAGTGCGCATGGTGACTGTTGTATTCAATCCCGATGCAATTTCTGTGTTTCATCAACACTCAGACAATGCACAGATTACAGAATGATACCAGATGTTCATCGGAAACAACTACTGGTCTTCCGGGGAACGATCAAAGCGTAGACTGTTTGAGACATTACTCCCGTGGAGGAAAGTGGGCATGGTGACTGTTGTATTCAATCCCGATGCAATTTCTGTGTTTCATCAACACTCTGATAGTCCACAGATTACAGACTGACTCCAGATGTGCATCGGAAACTACTACTTTTGTTCCAGGGAACGATCAAATCGTAGACTGTTTGAGACATTACTCCCATGGAGGAAAGTGCTGATGGTGACTGTTGTATCAACGCTCAGTTAGTCCACAGATCACAGAATGCCTCCAGATGTTCATCGGAAACTACTAATGGTCTTCCAGGGAACGATCAAAGCGTAGACTGTTTGAGACATTATTCCCATGGAGGAATGTGCGCATGGTGACTGTTGTATTCAATCCCAAAACAATTTCTGTGTTTCATCAACACTTTGAGGGTCCACAGATTACAGAATGCATCCAGATGTGCATCGGAAACTACTACTGGACTTCCAGGGAACGATCAAAGCGTAGACTGTTTGAGACATTACTCACATGGAGGTAAGTGCGCATGGTGACTGTTGTATTCAATCACGATGCAATTTCTGTGTTTCATCAACACTCTGATAGTCCACAGATTACAGAATGCCTCCAGATGTGCGTCGGAAACTAGACGGTTTCAGACGTTAATCCCATGTAGGAAAGTGCGGATGGTGACCGTTGTACTCAATCCCGATGCAATTTCTGCGTTTCATCAACACTCTGATAATCAACAGATTACAGAATGCCTCCAGATGTGCATCGGAAACTACTACTGGTCTTCCAGGGAACGATCAAAGCGTAGAGAGTTTGAGACATTACTCCCATGGAGGAAAGTGCGCATGGTGACTGTTGTATTCAATCCCGATGCAACTTCTGCGTTTCATCAACACTCTGATAGTCCACAGATTACAGACTAACTCAAGATGTGCATCGGAAACTACTACTGGTCTTCAAGGGAATGATCAAAGCCTACACTGTTTGAGACATTACGCCCATGGAGGAAAGTGCGCATGGTGACTGTTGTATTCAATCCCGATGCAATCTCTGTGTTTCATTAACTCTTTGAAGGTCCACAGATTACAGAATGCCTCCAGATGTGCTTCGGAAACCACTACTGGACTTCCAGGGAATGATCAAAGCGTAGACTGTTTGAGACATTACTCCCATGGAGGAAAGTGCGCATGGTGACTGTTGTATTCAATCCCGATGAAATTTCTGTGTTTCATCAACACTTTGAAGGTCTACAGATTACAGAATGCCTCCAGATGTGCATCGGAAACTACTACTGGTCTTCCAGGGAACGATCAAATCGTACACTGTTTCAGATGTTACTCCCATGGAGGGAAGTGCGCATGGTGACTGTGGTACTCAATCCCGGTGCAATTCTTGTGTTTCATCAACACTCTGATAGTCCACAGATTACAGATTGCCTCCAGATGTGCATCGGAAACCACTACTGGTCTTCCTGGGAACGATCAAACGTAGACTGTTTCAGACATTACTCCCATAGAGGAAAGTGCGCATCGTGACGGTTGTATTCAATCACGGTGCAATTTCTGTGTTTCATCAACACTTTGAAGGTCCACAGATTACAGAATGCCTCCAGATGTGCATCGGAAACTACTACTGGCCTTCCAGGGAACGATCTAAGCATAGACTGTTTGAGACATTACTCGCGAGGAGGAAAGTGCGCATGGTGACTGTTGTATTCCATCCCGATGCAATATCTGTGTTTCATCAACACTCAGTTAGTCCACAGATGACAGAATGCCTCCAGATGTGCATCGGAAACTACTACTGGTCTTCCAGGGAACGATCAAAGCGTAGAGAGTTTGAGACATTACTCCCATGGAGGAAAGTGCACATGGTGACTGTTGTATTCAATCCCGATGCAACTTCTGCGTTTCATCAACACTCTTATAGTCCACAGATTACAGACTAACTCCAGATGTGCATCGGAAACTACTACTGGACTTCCAGGGAACGATCAAAGCGTAGACTGTTTGAGACATTAATCCCATGGAGTGAAGTTCGCATGGTGACTGTTGTATTGACTCCAGATGCAATTTCTGTGTTTTATTAACTCTTTGAAGGTCCACAGATTACAGAATGCCTCCAGATGTGCATCGGAAACTACTACTGGACTTCCAGGGAATGATCAAAGCGTAGACTCTTTGAGACATTACTCTCATGGAGGAAAGTGCGCATGGTGACTGTTGTATTCAATCCCGATGCAATTTCTGTGTTTCATCAACACTCAGACAATGCACAGATTACAGAATGATACCAGATGTTCATCGGAAACAACTACTGGTCTTCCGGGGAACGATCAAAGCGTAGACTGTTTGAGACATTACTCCCGTGGAGGAAAGTGGGCATGGTGACTGTTGTATTCAAGCCCGATGCAATTTCTGTGTTTCATCAACACTCTGATAGTCCACAGATTACAGAATGACTCCAGATGTGCATCGGAAACTACTACTTTTGTTCCAGGGAACGATCAAATCGTAGACTGTTTGAGACATTACTCCCATGGAGGAAAGTGCTGATGGTGACTGTTGTATCAACGCTCAGTTAGTCCACAGACCACAGAATGCCTCCAGATGTTCATCGGAAACTACTACTGGTCTTCCAGGGAACGATCAAAGCGTAGACTGTTTGAGACATTATTCCAATGGAGGAATGTGCGCATGGTGACTGTTGTATTCAATCCCGAAACAATTTCTGTGTTTCATCAACACTTTGAGGGTCCACAGATTACAGAATGCATCCAGATGTGCATCGGAAACTACTACTGGACTTCCAGGGAACGATCAAATCGTAGACTGTTTGAGACATTACTCCCATGGAGGGAAGTGCGCATGGTGACTGTTGTATTCAGTCACGATGCAATTTCTGTGTTTCATCAACACTCTGATAGTCCACAGATTACAGAATGCCTCCAGATGTGCATCGGAAACTAGACGGTTTCAGACGTTACTCCCATGTAGGAGAGTGCGGATGGTGACCGTTGTATTCAATCCCGATGCAATTTCTGCGTTTCATCAACACTCTGATAATCAACAGATTACAGAATGCCTCCAGATGTGCATCGGAAACTACTACTGGTCTTCCAGGGAACGATCAAAGCGTAGAGAGTTGGAGACATTACTCCCATGGAGGAAAGTGCGCATGGTGACTGTTGTATTCAATCCCGATGCAACTTCTGCGTTTCATCAACACTCTGATAGTCCACAGATTACAGAATGCCTCCAGATTTGCATCGGAAACTACTACTGTTCTTGCAGGGAACGATCAAGTCGTAGACTGTTTGAGAATTACTCCCATGGAGGAAAGTTGTCATGGTGACTGTTGTATTCAATCCCGATGCTATTTCTGTGTTTCATCAATACTTTGAAGGTCCACAGATTGCAGAATGCCTCCAGATGTGCATCGGAAGCTACTACTGGACTTCCAGGGAACGATCAAAGCGTAGACTGTTTCGAGACATTACTCCCATGGAGTGAAGTTCGCATGGTGACTGTTGTATTCAATCATGATGCAATTTCTGTGTTTCATCAACACTTTGAAGCTCCACAGATTACAGAATGCCTCCAGATGTGCATCGGAAACTACTACTGGTCTTACAGGGAACGATCAAGGCGTAGATTGTTTGAGACATTACTCCCATGGAATAAAGTGCGCATGGTGACTGTTGTATTCAATCGCGATGCAATATCTGTGTTTCATCAACACTTAGTTAGTCCACAGATTACAGAATGCCTCCAGATGTGCATCGGAAACTACTACTGGTCTTATAGGGAAAGATCAAAGCGTAGACTGTTTGAGACATTACGCCCATGGAGGAAAGTGCGCATGGTGACTGTTGTATTCAATCCCGATGCAATTTCTGTGTTTCATTAACACTCAGATGGTCCACAGATTACAGAATGCCTCCAGATGTGCATCGGAAACTACTACTGGTCTTACAGGGAACGATCAAGGCGTAGATTGTTTGAGACATTACGGCCATGGAGGAAAGTGCGCATGGTGACTGTTGTATTCAATCCCGATGCAATATCTGTGTTTCATCAACACTTAGTTAGTCCACAGATTACAGAATGCCTCCAGATGTGCATCGGAAACTACTAATGGTCTTATAGGGAAAGATCAAAGCGTAGACTGTTTGAGACATTACTCCCATGGAGGAAAGTGCGTATGGTGACTATTGTACTCAATCCCGATGCAATTTCTGTGTTTCATCAACACTCTGATAGTCCACAGATTACAGATTGCCTCCAGATGTGCATCGAAAAGTACTACTGGTCTTCCTGGGAACGATCAAAACATGACTGTGTCAGACGTTACTCCCATGGAGGAAAGTGCGCATGGTGACTGTTGTATTCAATCCCGATGCGATATCTGTGTTTCATCAACCCTCTGATAGTCCACAGATTACAGATTGTCTCCAGATGTGCATCGGAAACTACTACTGGTCTTCCAGGGAACGATCAAAGCGTAGACTCTTTGAGACATTACTCCCATGGAGGAAAGTCCACATGGTGACTGTTGTATTCAATCCCAATGCAATTTCTGTGTTTCAACAACACTCTGATAGTAAACAGATTACAGAATGCCTCAAGATGTGCATCGGAAACTACTACTGGTCTTCCAGGGAACGATCAAAACGTAGACTGTTTGAGACATTACTACCATGGAGGAAAATGCGCATGGTGACTGTTGTGTTCAATCCCGATGCAATTTCTGTGTTTCATCAACACTCTGATAGTCCACTGATTACAGATTGCCTCCAGATGTGCATCGGAAACTACTACTGGTCTTCCAGGGAATGATCAAAGCGTAGAGAGGTTGAGACATTACTCCCATGGAGGAAAGAGCGCATGGTGACTGTTGTATTCAATCCCGATGCAATTTCTGTGTTTCATCAACACTCTGATAGTCCACAGATTGCAGAATGCCTCCAGATGTGCATCGGAAACTACTACTGGTCTTCCAGGGAACGATCAAAGCATAGACTGTTTGAGACATTACTCCCGTTGAGGAAAGTGCGCATGGTGACTGTTGTATTCAATCCCGATGCAATATCTGTGTTTCATCAACACTCAGTTAGTCCACAAATAACAGAATGCCTCCAGATGTGCATCGGAAACTACTACTGGTCTTCAAGGGAATGATCAAAGCGTACACTGTTTGAGACATTACGCCCATGGAGGAAAGTGCGCATGGTGACTGTTGTATTCAATCCCGATGCAGTCTCTGTGTTTCATTAACTCTTTGAAGGTCCACAGATTACAGAATGCCTCCAGATGTGCTTCGGAAACCACTACTGGACTTCCAGGGAATGATCAAAGCGTAGACTGTTTGAGACATTACTCCCATGGAGGAAAGTGCGCATGGTGACTGTTGTATTCAATCCCGATGAAATTTCTGTGTTTCATCAACACTTTGAAGGTCTACAGATTACAGAATGCCTCCAGATGTGCATCGGAAACTACTACTGGTCTTCCAGGGAACGATCAAATCGTACACTGTTTCAGATGTTACTCCCATGGAGGGAAGTGCGCATGGTGACTGTGGTACTCAATCCCGGTGCAATTCTTGTGTTTCATCAACACTCTGATAGTCCACAGATTACAGATTGCCTCCAGATGTGCATGGGAAACTACTACTGGTCTTCCTGGGAACGATCAAACGTAGACTGTTTCAGACATTACTCCCATAGAGGAAAGTGCGCATGGTGACGATTGTATTCAATCACGGTGCAATTTCTGTGTTTCATCAACACTTTGAAGGTCCACAGATTACAGAATGCCTCCAGATGTGCATCGGAAACTACTACTGGCCTTCCAGGGAACGATCTAAGCATAGACTGTTTGAGACATTACTCGCGTGGAGGAAAGTGCGCATGGTGGCTGTTGTATTCCATCCCGATGCAATATCTGTGTTTCATCAACACTCAGTTAGTCCACAGATTACAGACTAACTCCAGATGTGCATCGGAAACTACTACTATACTTCCAGGGAACGATCAAAGCGTAGACTGTTTGAGACATTAATCCCATGGAGTGAAGATCGCATGGTGACTGTTGTATTGACTCCAGATGCAATTTCTGTGTTTTATTAACTCTTTGAAGGTCCACAGATTACAGAATGCCTCCAGATGTGCATCGGAAACTACTACTGGACTTCCAGGGAATGATCAAAGCGTAGACTCTTTTAGACATTACTCTCATGGAGGAAAGTGCGCATGGTGACTGTTGTATTCAATCCCGATGCAATATCTGTGTTTCATCAACACTCAGACAATGCACAGATTACAGAATGATACCAGATGTTCATCGGAAACAACTACTGGTCTTCCGGGGAACGATCAAATCGTAGACTGTTTGAGACATTACTCCCGTGGAGGAAAGTGGGCATGGTGACTGTTGTATTCAAGCCCGATGCAATTTCTGTGTTTCATCAACACTCTGATAGTCCACAGATTACAGAATGACTCCAGATGTGCATCGGAAACTACTACTTTTGTTCCAGGGAACGATCAAATCGTAGACTGTTTGAGACATTATTCCCATGGAGTAATGTGCGCATGGTGACTGTTGTATTCAATCCCGAAACAATTTCTGTGTTTCATCAACACTTTGAGGGTCCACAGATTACAGAATGCATCCAGATGTGCATCGGAAACCACTACTGGACTTCCAGGGAACGATCAAAGCGTACACTGTTTGAGACATTACTCCCATGGAGGAAAGTGCGCATGGTGACTATTGTACTCAATCCCGATGCAATTTCTGTGTTTCATCAACACTCTGATAGTCCACAGATTACAGATTGCCTCCAGATGTGCATCGGAAACTACTACTCGTCTTCCTGGGAACGATCAAAGCGTAGACTGTTTGAGACATTACTCACATGGAGGTAAGTGCGCATGGTGACTGTTGTATTCAATCACGATGCAATTTCTGTGTTTCATCAACACTCTGATAGTCCACAGATTACAGAATGCCTCCAGATGTGCATCGGAAACTAGACGGTTTCAGACGTTACTCCCATGTAGGAAAGTGCGGATGGTGACCGTTGTATTCAATCCCGATGCAATTTCTGCGTTTCATCAACACTCTGATAATCAGCAGATTATAGAATGCCTCCAGATGTGCATCGGAAACTACTACTGGTCTTCCAGGGAACGATCAAAGCGTAGAGAGTTTGAGACATTACTCCCATGGAGGAAAGTGCGCATGGTGACTGTTGTATTCAATCCCGATGCAATATCTGTGTTTCATCAACACTCAGTTAGTCCACAAATAACAGAATGCCTCCAGATTTGCATCGGAAACTACTACTGGTCTTCAAGGGAATGATCAAAGCGTACACTGTTTGAGACATTACGCCCATGGAGGAAAGTGCGCATGGTGACTGTTGTATTCAATCCCGATGCAATCTCTGTGTTTCATTAACTCTTTGAAGGTCCACAGATTACAGAATGCCTCCAGATGTGCTTCGGAAACCACTACTGGACTTCCAGGGAATGATCAAAGCGTAGACTGTTTGAGACATTACTCCCATGGAGGAAAGTGCGCATGGTGACTGTTGTATTCAATCCCGATGAAATTTCTGTGTTTCATCAACACTTTGAAGGTCTACAGATTACAGAATGCCTCCATATGTGCATCGGAAACTACTACTGGTCTTCCAGGGAACGATCAAATCGTACACTGTTTCAGATGTTACTCCCATGGAGGGAAGTGCGCATGGTGACTGTGGTACTCAATCCCGGTGCAATTCTTGTGTTTCATCAACACTCTGATATTCCACAGATTACAGATTGCCTCCAGATGTGCATGGGAAACTACTACTGGTCTTCCTGGGAACGATCAAACGTAGACTGTTTCAGACATTACTCCCATAGAGGAAAGTGCGCATGGTGACGATTGTATTCAATCACGGTGCAATTTCTGTGTTTCATCAACACTTTGAAGGTCCACAGATTACAGAATGCCTCCAGATGTGCATCGGAAACTACTACTGGCCTTCCAGGGAACGATCTAAGCATAGACTGTTTGAGACATTACTCGCGTGGAGGAAAGTGCGCATGGTGACTGTTGTATTCCATCCCGATGCATTATCTGTGTTTCATCAACACTCAGTTAGTCCACAGATTACAGACTAACTCCAGATGTGCATCGGAAACTACTACTGGACTTCCAGGGAACGATCAAAGCGTAGACTGTTTGAGACATTAATCCCATGGAGTGAAGTTCGCATGGTGACTGTTGTATTGAATCCAGATGCAATTTCTGTGTTTTATTAACTCTTTGAAGGTCCACAGATTACAGAATGCCTCCAGATGTGCATCGGAAACTACTACTGGACTTCCAGGGAATGATCAAAGCGTAGACTCTTTGAGACATTACTCTCATGGAGGAAAGTGCGCATGGTGACTGTTGTATTCAATCCCGATGCAATTTCTGTGTTTCATCAACACTCAGACAATGCACAGATTACAGAATGATACCAGATGTTCATCGGAAACAACTACTGGTCTTCCGGGGAACGATCAAAGCGTAGACTGTTTGAGACATTACTCCCGTGGAGGAAAGTGGGCATGGTGACTGTTGTATTCAAGCCCGATGCAATTTCTGTGTTTCATCAACACTCTGATAGTCCTCAGATTACAGAATGACTCCAGATGTGCATCGGAAACTACTACTTTTGTTCCAGGGAACGATCAAATCGTAGACTGTTTGAGACATTACTCCCATGGATGAAAGTGCTGATGGTGACTGTTGTATCAACGCTCAGTTAGTCCACAGATCACAGAATGCCTCCAGATGTTCATCGGAAACTACTACTGGTCTTCCAGGGAACGATCAAAGCGTAGACTGTTTGAGACATTATTCCCATGGAGTAATGTGCGCATGGTGACTGTTGTATTCAATCCCGAAACAATTTCTGTGTTTCATCAACACTTTGAGGGTCCACAGATTACAGAATGCATCCAGATGTGCATCGGAAACTACTACTGGACTTCCAGGGAACGATCAAAGCGTAGACTGTTTGAGACATTACTCCCATGGAGGAAAGTGCGCATGGTGATTATTGTACTCAATCCCGATGCAATTTCTGTGTTTCATCAACACTCTGATAGTCCACAGATTACAGAATGCCTCCAGATGTGCATCGGAAACTAGACGGTTTCAGACGTTACTCCCATGTAGGAAAGTGCGGATGGTGACCGTTGTATTCAATCCCGATGCAATTTCTGCGTTTCATCAACACTCTGATAATCAACAGATTACAGAATGCCTCCAGATGTGCATCGGAAACTACTACTGGTCTTCCAGGGAACGATCAAAGCGTAGAGAGTTTGAGACATTACTCCCATGGAGGAAAGTGCGCATGGTGACTGTTGTATTCAATCCCGATGCAACTTCTGCGTTTCATCAACACTCTGATAGTCCACAGATTACAGACTAACTCCAGATGTGCATCGGAAACTACTACTGGACTTCCAGGGAACGATCAAAGCGTAGACTGTTTGAGACATAATCCCATGGAGTGAAGTTCGCATGGTGACTGTTGTATTGACTCCTGATGCAATTTCTGTGTTTCATTAACTCTTTGAAGGTCCACAGATTACAGAATGCCTCCAGACGTGCATCGGAAACTACTACTGGACTTCCAGGGAATGATCAAAGCGTAGACTGTTTGAGACATTACTCCCATGGAGGAAAGTGCGCATGGTGACTGTTGTATTCAATCGCGATGCAATTTCTGTGATTCATAAACACTCTGATAGTCCACAGATTACAGATTGTCTTCAGATGTGCATCGGAAACTACTACTGGTCTTCCTGGGAACGATCAAAGAGTGGACTGTTTCAGACATTACTCCCATGGAGGAAAGTGCGGATGGTGACTGTTGTATTCACTCCCGATGCAATTTATGTGTTTCATCAGCACTTTGGAGGTACACAGATTACAGAATGAATCCAGATGTTCATCGGAAACTACTACTGGTCTTCCAGGGAACGATAAAAACGTAGACTGTTTCAGATGTTACTCCCACATAGGAAAGTGCGGATGGTGACTGTTGTATTCAATCCCGATGCAATTTCTGTGTTTCATCTACACTCTGATAGTCCACAGATTACAGATTGTCTCCAGATGTGCATCGGAAACTACTACTGGTCTTCCTGGGAACGATCAAAGCGTAGACTGTTTCAGACATTACTCCCATTTAGGAAAGTGCGGATGGTGATTGTTGTACTCACTCCCGATGCAATTTCTGTGTTTCATCAACACTTTGAAGGTCCACAGTTTACAGAATGCCTCAAGATGTGATCGGAAACTACTACTGGTATTCCAGGGAACGATCAAAGCGTAGACTGTTTCAGACATTACTCCCATGGAGGAAAGTGCGCATGGTGACTATTGTACTCAATCCCGATGCAATTTCTGTGTTTCAACAACACTCTGATAGTCCACAGATTGCAGAATGCCTCCAGATGTGCATCGGAAACTACTACTGGTCTTCCTGGGAACGATCAAAGCGTAGACTGTTTGAGACATTACTCCCATGGAGGTAAGTGCGCATGGTGACTGTTGTATTCAATCACGATGCAATTTCTGTGTTTCATCAACACTCTGATAGTGTACAGATTACAGAATGCCTCCAGATGTGCATTTGACACTAGACGTTTTCAGACGTTACTCCCATGGAGGAAAGTGCCGATGGTGACCGTTGTGTTCAATCCCGATGCAATTTCTGCGTTTCATCAACACTCTGATAATCCATAGATTACAGAATGCCTCCAGATGTGCATCGGAAACTACTACTGGTCTTCCAGGGAACGATCAAAGCGTAGAGAGTTGGAGACATTACTCCCATGGAGGAAAGTGCGCATGGTGACTGTTGTATTCAATCCCGATGCAATTTCTGTGTTTCATCAACACTCTGATAGTCCACAGATTACAGACTACCTCCAGATGTGCATCGGAAACTACTACTGGTCTTCCAGGGAACGATCAAAGCATAGACTGTTTGAGACATTACTCCCGTTGAGGAAAGTGCGCATGGTGACTGTTGTATTCAATCCCGATGCAATATCTGTGTTTCATCAACACTCAGTTAGTCCACAAATTACAGGATGCCTCCAGATGTGCATCGGAAACTACTACTGGTCTTCCAGGGGATGATAAAAGCGTAGACTGTTTGAGACATTACGCCATGGAAGAAAGTGCGCATGGTGACTGTTGTATTCAATCCCGATGCAATCTCTGTGTTTCATTAACTCTTTGAAGGTCCACAGATTACAGAATGTCTCCAGATGTGCATCGGAAACTACTACTGGACTTCCAGGGAATGATCAAAGCGTAGACTGTTTGAGACATTACTCCCATGGAGGAAAGTGCGCATGGTGACTGTTGTATTCAATCCCGATGCAATATCTGTGTTTCATCAACACTTAGTTAGTCCACAGATTACAGAATGCCTCCAGATGTGCATCGGAAACTACTAATGGTCTTATAGGGAAAGATCAAAGCGTAGACTGTTTGAGACATTACTCCCATGGAGGAAAGTGCGCATGGTGACTGTTGTATTCAATCCCGATGCAATCTCTGTGTTTCATTAACTCTTTGAAGGTCCACAGATTACAGAATGCCTCCAGATGTGCATCGGAAACTACTACTGGTATTCCTGGGAACGATCAAAGCGTAGACTGTTTCAGACGTTACTCCCATGGAGGAAAGTGCGCATGGTGACTGTTGTATTCAATCCCGATGCAATTTCTGCGTTTCATCAACACTCTGATAATCCACAGATTACAGAATGCCTGCAGATGTGCATCGGAAACTACTACTGGTCTTCCAGGGAACGATCAAAGCGTAGAGAGGTTGAGACATTACTCCCATGGAGGAAAGTGCGCATGGTGACTGTTGTATTCAATCCCGATGCAATATCTGTGTTTCATCAACACTCAGTTAGTCCACAAATAACAGAATGCCTCCAGATGCGCATCGGAAACTACTACTGGTCTTCAAAGGATGATCAAAGCGTACACTGTTTGAGACATTACGCCCATGGAGGAAAGTGCGCATGGTGACTGTTGTATTCAATCCCGATGCAATCTCTGTGTTTCATTAACTCTTTGAAGGTCCACAGATTACAGAATGCCTCCAGATGTGCATCGGAAACTACTACTGGACTTCCAGGGAATGATCAAAGCGTAGACTGTTTGAGACATTACTCCCATTGAGGAAAGTGCGCGTGGTGACTGTTGTATTCAATCCCGATGAAATTTCTGTGTTTCATCAACACTTTGAAGGTCTACAGATTACAGAATGCCTCCAGATGTGCATTGGAAACTACTACAGGTCTTCCAGGGAACGATCAAAGCGTACACTGTTTCAGATGTTACTCCCATGGAGGGAAGTGCGCATGGTGACTGTGGTACTCAATCCCGGTGCAATTCTTGTGTTTCATCAACACTCTGATAGTCCACAGATTACAGATTGCCTCCAGATGTGCATCGGAAACTACTACTGGTCTTCCGGGGAACGATCAAACGTACACTGTATCAGACATTACTCCCATAGAGGAAAGTGCGCATGGTGACGGTTGTATTCAATCATGGTGCAATTTATGTTTTTTATCAACACTTTGAAGGTCCACAGATTACAGAATGCCTCCAGATGTGAATCGGAAACTACTACTGGCCTTCCAGGGAACGATCTAAGCATAGACTGTTTGAGACATTACTCGCGTGGAGGAAAGTGCGCATGGTGACTGTTGTATTCCTTCCCGATGCAATATCTGTGTTTCATCAACACTCAGTTAGTCCACAGATTACAGAATGCCTCCAGATGTGCATCGGAAACTACTACTGGTCTTCCAGGGAACGATCAAAGCGTAGACTGTTTGAGACATTACGAACATGGAGGAAAGTGCGCATGGTGACTGTTGTATTCAATCCCGATGCAATTTCTGTGTTTCATCAACACTTTGAAGGTCCACCGATTACAGAATACCTCCAGATGTGCATCGGAAACTACTATTGGACTTCCAGGGAACGATCAAAGCGTAGACTGTTTGAGACATTACACCCATGGAGGAAAGTGCTGATGGTGACTGTTGTATTCAATCCCGATGCAATTTCCGTGTTTCATCAACACTTTGAAGGTCCACAGATTACAGAATGCCTCCAGATGTGCATCGGAAACTACTACTTTCCTTCCAGTTAACGATCAAAGCATAGACTGTTTGAGACATAACTACCAAGGAGGAAAGTGCGCATGGTGACTGTTGTATTCTATCCCGATGCAATACCTGTGTTTCATAAATGCTCAGTTAGTCCACAGATCACAGAATGCTTCCAGATGTTCATCGGAAACTACTACTGGTCTTCCAGGGAACGATCAAAGCGCAGACTGTTTGAGAATTACTCCCATGGAGGAAAGTGCGCATGGTGACTGTTGTTTTCAATCCCGATGCAATATACGTGTTTCATCAACACTTTGAAGGTCCACAGATTACAGAATGCCTCCAGATGTGATCGGAAACTACTACTGATCTTCCAGGGAACGATAAAAACGTAGACTGTTTCAGATGTTACTCCCATGGGCGAAAGTGCGGATGGTGACTGTTGTATTCAATCCCCATGCAATTTCTGTGTTTCATCAACACTTTGAAGGTCCACAGATTACAGAATGCCTCCAGATGTGATCGGAAACTACTACTGGTATTCCAGGGAACGATCAAAGCGTAGACTGTTTCACACATTTCTCCCATGGAGGAAAGTGCGCATGGTGACTGTTGTACTCAATCCCGATGCAATTTCTGTGTTTCAACACCACTCTGATAGTCCACAGATTGCAGAATGCCTCCAGATGTGCATCGGAAACTACTACTGGTCTTCCTGGGCACGATCAAAGCGTAGACTGTTTGAGACATTACTCCCATGGAGGAAAGTGCGGATGGTGACTGTTGTATTCAATCCCGATGCAATTTCTGTGTTTCATCAACACTCTGATAGTCCACAGATTACAGATTGTTTCAAGATGTGCTTCGGAAACTACAACTGGTCTTCCAGGGAGCGATCAAAACGTAGACTGTTTCAGAAGTTACTCCAATGGAGGAAAGTTGTCATGGTGACTGTTGTATTCAATCCCGATGCAATTTCTGTGTTTCATCAATACTTTGAAGGTCCACAGATTACAGAATGCCTACAGATGTGCATCGGAAGCTACTACTGGACTTCCAGGGAACGATCAAAGCGTAGACTGTTTGAGACATTACTCCCATGGAGGGAAGTTCGCATGGTGACTGTTGTATTCAATCCTGACGCACTTTCTGTGTTTCATCAATACTTTGAAGGTCCACAGATTACAGAATGCCTCCAGATGTGCATCGGAATCTACTACTGGTCTTTCAGGGAACGATCAAAGCGTTCACTGTTTCAGATGTTACTCCCATGGAGGAAAGTGCGGATGGTGACTATTGTATTCAATCTTGATGCAATTTGTGTGTTTCATATACACTCAGATAGTCCAAAGATTACAGAATGCCTCCAGATGTGATCGGAAACTACTACTGATCTTCCAGGGAACGATAAAAACGTAGACTGTTTCAGATGTTACTCCCATGGACGAAAGTGCGGATGGTGACTGTTGTATTCAATCCCGATGCAATTTCTGTGTTTCATCAACACTCAGGTAGTCCACAGATTACAGAATGCCTCCAGATGTGCATCGGAAACTACTACTGGACTTCCAGGGAACGATCAAAGCATAGACTGTTTGAGACATAACTCCCGTGGAGGAAAGTGCGCATGGTGAATGTTGTATTCATTCAACACTCAGTTAGTCCACAGATTACACAATGCCTCCAGATGTGCATCGGAAACTACTACTGGTCTTCCAGGGACCGATCAAATCGTAGACTGTTTGAGACATTACTCCCACGGAGGAATGTCCACATGGTGACTGTTGTATTCAATCCCGATGCAATTTCTGTGTTTCAACAACACTCTGATAGTAAACAGATTACAGAATGCCTCCAGATGTGCATCGGGAACTACTACTGGTCTTCCAGGGAACGATCAAAGCGTAGACTGTTTGAGAGATTACTCCAATGGAGGAAAATGCGCATGGTGACTGTTGTATTCAATCTCAATGCAATTTCTGTGTGTCATCATCACTCTTATAATCAACAGATTACAGATTGCCTCCAGGTGTGCATCGGAAACTACTACTGGTCTTCCTGGGAACGATCAAAGCGTAGACTGTTTGAGACATTACTCCCATGGAGGGAAGTGCGCATGGTGACTGTTGTATTCTATCCCGATGCAATTTCTGTGTTTGATCAACACTTTGAGGGTCCACAGATTACAGAATGCATCCAGATGTGCATCGGAAACTACTACTGGTCTTTCAGGGAACGATCAAAGCGTACACTGTTTCAGATGTTACTCCCATGGAGGAAAGTGCGGATGGTGACTATTGTATTCAATCTTGATGCAATTTGTGTGTTTCATATACACTCAGATAGTCCACAGATTACAGAATGCCTCCAGATGTGATCGGAAACTACTACTGGTATTCCAGGGAACGATCAAAGCGTAGACTGTTACAGACATTACTCCCATGGAAGAAAGTGCGCATGGTGACTGTTGTACTCAATCCCGATGCAGTTTCTGTGTTTCAACAACACTCTGATAGTAAACAGATTACAGAATGCCTCCAGATGTGCATCGGGAACTACTACTGGTCTTCCAGGGAACGATCAAAGCGTAGACTGTTTGAGAGATTACTCCAATGGAGGAAAATGCGCATGGTGACTGTTGTATTCAATCTCAATGCAATTTCTGTGTTTCATCATCACTCTTATAGTCAACAGATTACAGATTGCCTCCAGGTGTGCATCGGAAACTACTACTGGTCTTCCTGGGAACGATCAAAGCGTAGACTGTTTGAGACATTACTCCCATGGAGGGAAGTGCGCATGGTGACTGTTGTATTCTATCCCGATGCAATTTCTGTGTTTGATTAACACTTTGAGGGTCCACAGATTACAGAATGCATCCAGATGTGCATCGGAAACTACTACTGGACTTCCAGGGAACGATCAAAGCGTAGACTGTTTGAGACATTACTCCCATGGAGGAAAGTGCGCATGGTGACTATTGTACTCAATCCCGATGCAATTTCTGTGTTTCATCAACACTCTGATAGTCCACAGATTACAGATTGCCTCCAGATGTGCATCGGAAACTACTACTGGTCTTTCAGGGAACGATCAAAGCGTACACTGTTTCAGATGTTACTCCCATGGAGGAAAGTGCGGATGGTGACTATTGTATTCAATCTTGATGCAATTTGTGTGTTTCATATACACTCAAATAGTCCACAGATTACAGAATGCCTCCAGATGTGATCGGAAACTACTACTGGAATTCCAGGGAACGATCAAAGCGTAGACTGTTACAGACATTACTCCCATGGAAGAATGTGCGCATGGTGACTGTTGTACTCAATCCCGATGCAGTTTCTGTGTTTCAACAACACTCTTATCATCCACAGATTGCAGAATGCATCCAGATGTGAAACGGAAACTACTACTGGTCTTCCTGGGCACGATCAAAGCGTAGACTGTTTGAGACATTACTCCCATGGAGGAAAGTGCGGATGGTGACTGTTGTATTCAATCCCGATGCAATTTCTGTGTTTCATCAACACTCTGATGGTCCACAGATTACAGAATGCCTCCAGATATGCATCGGAAGCTACTACTGGACTTCCAGGGATCGATCAATGCGTAGACTGTATGAGACATTACTCCCATGGAGGGAAGTTCGCATGGTGACTGTTGTATTTAATCCTGAAGCAATTTCTGTGTTTCATCAACACTTTGAAGGTCCACAGATTGCAGAATGCCTCCAGATGTGCATCGGAAACTACTACTGGTCTTCCAGGGAACGATCAAAGCGTACACTGTTTCAGTTGTTACTCCCATGGAGGAAAGTGCGGATGGTGACTAGTGTATTAAATCCCGATACAATTTCTGTGTTTCATCAACACTCAGATAGTCCACAGATTACAGAATGCCTCCAGATGTGCATCGGAAACTACTACTGGACTTCCAGGGAACGATCAAAGCATAGACTGTTTAAGACATAACTCCCGTGGAGGAAAGTGCGCATGGTGAATCTTGTACTCATTCAACACTCAGTTAGTCCACAGATTACACAATGCCTCCAGATGTGCATCGGAAACTACTACTGGTCTTCCAGGGACCGATCAAATCGTAGACTGTTTGAGGCATTACTCCCACGGAGGAATGTCCACATGGTGACTGTTGTATTCAATCCCGATGCAATTTCTGTGTTTCAACAACACTCTGATAGTAAACAGATTACAGAATGCCTCCAGATGTGCATCGGGAACTACTACTGGTCTTCCAGGGAACGATCAAAGCGTAGACTGTTTGAGAGATTACTCCAATGGAGGAAAATGCGCATGGTGACTGTTGTATTCAATCTCAATGCAATTTCTGTGTTTCATCATCACTCTTATAGTCAACAGATTACAGATTGCCTCCAGATGTGCATCGGAAACTACTACTGGTCTTCCTGGGAACGATCAAAGCGTAGACTGTTTGAGACATTACTCCCATGGAGGGAAGTGCGCATGGTGACTGTTGTATTCTATCCCGATGCAATTTCTGTGTTTGATCAACACTTTGAGGGTCCACAGATTACAGAATGCATCCAGATGTACATCGGAAACTACTACTGGACTTCCAGGGAACGATCAAAGCGTAGACTGTTTGAGACATTACTCCCATGGAGGAAAGTGCGCATGGTGACTATTGTACTCAATCCCGATGCAATTTCTGTGTTTCATCAACACTCTGATAGTCCACAGATTACAGAATGCCTCCAGATGTGCATCGGAAACTAGACGGTTTCAGACGTTACTCCCATGTAGGAAAGTGCGGATGGTGACCGTTGTATTCAATCCCGATGCAATTTCAGCGTTTCATCAACACTCTGATAATCCACAGATTACAGAATGCCTCCAGATGTGCATCGGAAACTACTACTGGTCTTCCAGGGAACGATCAAAGCGTAGAGAGTTTGAGACATTACTCCCATGGAGGAAAGTGCACATGGTGACAGTTGTATTCAATCCCGATGCAACGTCTGCGTTTCATCAACACTCTGGTAGTCCACAGATTACAGAGTAACTCCAGATGTGCATCGGAAACTACTACTGGACTTCCAGGGAACGATCAAAGCGTAGACAGTTTGAGACATTAATCCCATGGAGTGAAGTTCGCATGGTGACTGTTGTATTGACTCCTGATGCAATTTCTGTGTTTTATTAACTCTTTGAAGGTCCACAGATTACAGAATGCCTCCAGATGTGCATCGGAAACTACTACTGGACTTCCAGGGAATGATCAAAGCGTAGACTCTTTGAGACATTACTCTCATGGAGGAAAGTGCGCATGGTGACTGTTGTATTCAATCCCGATGCAAATTCTGTGTTTCATCAACACTCTGACAATGCACAGATTACAGAATGATACCAGATGTGCATCGGAAACAACTACTGGTCTTCCGGGGAACGATCAAAGCGTAGACTGTTTGAGACATTACTCCCGTGGAGGAAAGTGGGCATGGTGACTGTTGTATTCAATCCCGATGCAATTTCTGTGTTTCATCAACACTCTGATAGTCCACAGATAACAGAATGCCTCCAGATGTGCATCGGAAACTACTACTTTTGTTCCAGGTAACGATCAAATCGTAGACTGTTTGAGACATTACTCCCATGGAGGAAAGTGCTGATGGTGACTGTTGTATTCAATCCCGATGCAATTTCTGTGTTTCGTCAACGCTCAGTTAGTCCACAGATCACAGAATGCCTCCAGATGTTCATCGGAAACTACTACTGGTCTTCCAGGGAACGATCAAAGCGTAGACTGTTTGAGACATTATTCCCATGGAGGAATGTGCGCATGGTGACTGTTGTATTCAATCCCGAAGTAATTTCTGTGTTTCATCAACACTTTGAGGGTCCACAGATTACAGAATGCATCCAGATGTGCATCGGAAACTACTACTGGACTTCCAGGGAACGACCAACGCATAGACTGTTTGAGACATTACTCCAATGGAGGAAAGTGCGCATGGTGACTATTGTACTCCATCCCGATGCAATTTCTGTGTTTCATCAATACTCTGATAGTCCACAGATTACAGATTGCCTCCAGATGTGCATCGGAAACTACTACTCGTCTTCCTGGGAACGATCAAAGCGTAGACTGTTTGAGACATTACTCCCATGGAGGTAAGTGCGCATGGTGACTGTTGTATTCAATCACGATGCAATTTCTGTGTTTCATCAACACTCTGATAGTCCACAGATTACAGAATGCCTCCAGATGTGCATCGGAAACTAGACGGTTTCAGACGTTACTCCCATGTAGGAAAGTGCGGATGGTGACCGTTGTATTCAATCCCGATGCAATTTCTGCGTTTCATCAACACTCTGATAATCAACAGATTACAGAATGCCTCCAGATGTGCATCGGAAGCTACTACTGGACTTCCAGGGAACGATCAAAGCGTAGACTGTTTGAGAAATTACTCCAATGGAGGAAAATGTGCATGGTGACTGTTGTATTAGATCTCAATGCAATTTCTGTGTTTCATCATCACTCTTATAGTCAACAGATTACAGATTGCCTCCAGATGTGCATCGGAAACTACTACTGGTCTTCCTGGGAACGATCAAAGCGTAGACTGTTTGAGACATTACTCCCATGGAGGGAAGTGCGCATGGTGACTGTTGTATTCAATCCTGATGCAATTTCTGTGTTTCATCAACACTTTGAAGGTCCACAGATTACAGAATGCCTCCAGATGTGCATCGGAAACTACTACTGGTCTTCCAGGCAACGATCAAAGCGTACACCGTTTCAGTTGTTACTCCCATGGAGGAAAGTGAGGATGGTGACTAGTGTATTAAATCCCGATACAATTTCTGTGTTTCATCAACACTCAGATAGTCCACAGATTACAGAATGCCTCCAGATGTGCATCGGAAACTACTACTGGACTTCCAGGGAACGATCAAAGCCTAGACTGTTTGAGACATAACTCCCGTGGAGGAAAGTGCGCATGGTGAATGTTGTATTCATTCAACACTCAGTTAGTCCACAGAATACACAATGCCTCCTGATGTGCATCGGAAACTACTACTTTTGTTCCAGGGAACGATCAAATCGTAGACTGTTTGAGACACTACTCCCACGGAGGAATGTCCACATGGTGACTGTTGTATTCAATCCCGATACAATTTCTGTGTTTCAACAACACTCTGATAGTAAACAGAATACAGAATGCCTCCAGATGTGCATCGGGAACTACTACTGGTCTTCCAGGGAACGATCAAAGCGTAGACTGTTTGAGAGATTACTCCAATGGAGGAAAATGCGCACGGTGACTGTTGTATTCAATCTCAATGCAATTTCTGTGTTTCATCATCACTCTTATAGTCAACAGATTACAGATTGCCTCCAGATGTGCATCGGAAACTACTACTGGTCTTCCTGGGAACGATCAAAGCGTAGACTGTTTGAGACATTACTCCCATGGAGGGAAGTGCGCATGGTGACTGTTGTATTCTATCCCGATGCAATTTCTGTGTTTGATCAACACTTTGAGGGTCCTCAGATTACAGATTGCCTCCAAATGTGCATCGGAAACTACTACTGGTATTCCAGGGAACGATCAAAGCGTAGACTGTTTCAGACATTACTCCCATGGAAGAAAGTGCGCATGGTGACTGTTGTACTCAATCCCGATGCAGTTTCTGTGTTTCAACAACACTCTGATCATCCACAGATTGCAGAATGCATCCAGATGTGAATCGGAAACTACTACTGGTCTTCCTGGGCACGATCAAAGCGTAGACTGTTTGAGACATTACTCCCATGGAGGAAAGTGCGGATGGTGACTGTTGTATTCAATCCCGATGCAATATCTGTGTTTCATCAACACTCTGATATTCCACAGATTACAGATTGTCTCAAGATGTGCTTCGGAAACTACAACTGGTCTTCCAGGGAACGATCAAAACGTAGACTGTTTCAGATGTTACTCCCATGGAGGAAAGTTGTCATGGTCACTGTTGTATTCAATCCCGATGCAATTTCTGTGTTTCATCAATACTTTGAAGGTCCACAGATTACAGAATGCCTCCAGATATGCATCGGAAGCTACTACTGTACCTCCAGGGAACGTACAAAGCGTAGACTGTTTGAGACATTACTCCCATGGAGGGAAGTTCGCATGGTGACTGTTGTATTCAATTCTGATGCAATTTCTGTGTTTCATCAACACTTTGAAGGTCCACAGATTACAGAATGCCTCCAGATGTGCATCGGAAACTACTACTGGTCTTCCAGGGAACGATCAAAGCGTACACTGTTTCAGTTGTTACTCCCATGGAGGAAAGTGCGGATGGTGACTAGTGTATTAAATCCCGATACAATTTCTGTGTTTCATCAACTCTCAGATAGTCCACAGATTACAGAATGCCTCCAGATGTGCATCGGAAACTACTACTGGACTTCCAGGGAACGATCAAAGCATAGACTGTTTGAGACATAACTCCCGTGGAGGGAAGTGCGCATGGTGAATGTTGTATTCATTCAACACTCAGTTAGTCCACAGATTACACAATGCCTCCAGATGTGCATCGGGAACTACTACTGGTCTTGCAGGGAACGATCAAAGCGTAGACTGTTTGAGAGATTACTCCAATCTAGCAAAATGCGCATGGTGACTGTTGTATTCAATCTCAATGCAATTTCTGTGATTCATCATCACTCTTATAGTCAACAGATTACAGATTGCCTCCAGATGTGCATCGGAAACTACTACTGGTCATCCTGGGAACGATCAAAGCGTAGACTGTTTGAGACATTACTCCAATGGAGGAATGTGCCCATGGTGACTGTTGTATTCAATCCCGATGGAATTTCTGTGTTTCATCAGCACTTTGAAGGTACTCAGATTACAGAATGAATCCAGATGTTCATCGGAAACTACTACTGGTCTTCCAGAGAACGATAAAAACGTAGACTGTTTCAGATGTTACTCCCACATAGGAAAGTGCGGATGGTGACTGTTGTATTCAATCCCGATGCAATTTCGGTGTTTAATTAACACTCTGATAGTCCATAGATTACAGATTGTCTCCAGATGTGCATCGGAAACTACTACTGGTCTTCCTGGGAACGATCAAAGCGTAGACTGTTTGAGACATTACTCCCAATGTAGGTAAGTGCGCATGGTGACTGTTGTATTCAATCACGATGCAATTTCTGTGTTTCATCAACACTCTGATAGTCCACAGATTACAGAATGCCTCCAGATGTGCATCGGAAACTAGACGGTTTCAGACGTTACTCCCATGTAGGAAAGTGTGGATGGTGACCGTTGTATTCAATCCCGATGCAATTTCTGCGTTTCATCAACACTCTGATAATATACAGATTACAGAATGCCTCCAGATGTGCATTGGAAACTACTACTGGTCTTCCAGGGAACGATCAAAGCGTAGAGAGTTTGAGACGTTACTCCCATGGAGGAAAGTGCACATGGTGACTGTTGTATTCAATCCCGATGCAACTTCTGCGTTTCATCAACACTCTGGTAGTCCACAGATTACAGACTAACTCCAGATGTGCATCGGAAACTACTACTGGACTTCCAGGGAACGATCAAAGCGTAGACTGTTTGAGACATTAATCCCATGGAGTGAAGTTCGCATGGTGACTGTTGTATTGACTCCTGATGCTATTTCTGTGTTTTATTAACTCTTTGAAGGTCCACAGATTACAGAATGCCTCCAGATGTGCATCGGAAACTACTACTTGACATCAAGGGAATGATCAAAGCGTAGACTCTTTGAGACATTACTCTCATGGAGGAAAGTGCGCATGGTGACTGTTGTATTCAATCCCGATGCAATTTCTGTGTTTCATCAACACTCTGACAATGCACAGATTACAGAATGATACCAGATGTGCATCGGAAACAACTACTGGTCTTCCGGGGAACGATCAAAGCGTAGACTGTTTGAGACATTACTCCTGTGGAGGAAAGTGGGCATGGTGACTGTTGTATTAAATCCCGATGCAATTTCTGTGTTTCATCAACACTCTGATAGTCCACAGATAACAGAATGCCTCCAGATATGCATCGGAAGCTACTACTGGACTTCCAGGGAACGATCAATGCGTAGACTGTATGAGACATTACTCCCATGGAGGGAAGTTCGCATGGTGACTGTTGTATTCAATCCTGATGCAATTTCTGTGTTTCATCAACACTTTGAAGGTCCACTGATTACAGAATGCCTCCAGATGTGCATCGGAAACTACTACTGGTCTTCCAGGGAACGATCAAAGCGTACACTGTTTCAGTTGTTACTCCCATGGAGGAAAGTGCGGATGGTGACAAGTGTATTAAATCCCGATACAATTTCTGTGTTTCATCAACACTCAGATATTCCACAGATTACAGAATGCCTCCAGATGTGCATCGGAAACTACTACTGGACTTCCAGGGAACGATCAAAGCATAGACTGTTTGAGACATAACTCCCGTGGAGGAAAGTGCGCATGGTGACTATTGTACTCAGTCCCGATGCAATTTCTGTGTTTCATCAACACTCTGATAGTCCACAGATTACAGATTGCCTCCAGATGTGCATCGGAAACTACTACTGGTCTTTCAGGGAACGATCAAAGCGTACACTGTTTCAGATGTTACTCCCATGGAGGAAAGTGCGGATGGTGACTATTGTATTCAATCTTGATGCAATTTGTGTGTTTCATATACACTCAGATAGTCCACAGATTACAGAATGCCTCCAGATGTGATCGGAAACTACTACTGGTATTCCAGGGAACGATCAAAGCGTAGACAGTCACAGACATTACTCCCATGGAAGAAAGTGCGCATGGTGACTGTTGTACTCAATCCCGATGCAATTTCTGTGTTTCATCAACACTCTGATAGACCACAGATTACAGATTGTCTCAAGATGTGCTTCGGAAACTACAACTGATCTTCCAGGGAACGATCAAAACGTAGACTGTTTCAGATGTTACTCCCATGGAGGAAAGTTGTCATGGTCACTGTTGTATTCAATCCCGATGCAATTTCTGTGTTTCATCAATACTTTGAAGGTCCACAGATTACAGAATGCCTCCAGATATGCATCGGAAGCTACTACTGGACTTCCAGGGAACGATCAATGCGTAGACTGTATGAGACATTACTCCCATGGAGGGAAGTTCGCATGGTGACTGTTGTATTCAATCCTGATGCAATTTCTGTGTTTCATCAACACTTTGAAGGTCCACAGATTACAGATTGCCTCCAGATGTGCATCGGAAACTACTACTGGTCTTTCAGGGAACGATCAAAGCGTACACAGTTTCAGATGTTACTCCCATGGAGGAAAGTGCGGATGGTGACTAGTGTATTAAATCCCGATACAATTTCTGTGTTTCATCAACACTCAGATAGTCCACAGTTTACAGAATGCCTCCAGATGTGCATCGGAAACTACTACTGGACTTCCAGGGAACGATCAAAGCATAGACTGTTTGAGACATAACTCCCGTGGAGGAAAGTGCGCATGGTGAATGTTGTATTCATTCAACACTCAGTTAGTCCACAGATTACACAATGCCTCCAGCTGTGCATCGGAAACTACTACTGGTCTTCCAGGGAACGATCAAATCGTAGACTGTTTGAGACATTACTCCCACGGAGGAATGTCCACATGGTGACTGTTGTATTCAATCCCGATGCAATTTCTGTGTTTCAACAACAATCTGATAGTAAACAGATTACAGAATGCCTCCAGATGTGCATCGGGAACTACTACTGGTCTTCCAGGGAACGATCAAAGCGTAGACTGTTTGAGAGATTACTCCAATGGAGGAAAATGCGCATGGTGACTGTTGTATTCAATCTCAATGCAATTTCTGTGTTTCATCAACACTCTTATAGTCAACAGATTACAGATTGCCTCCAGATGTGCATCGGAAACTACTACTGGTCTTCCTGGGAACGATCAAAGCGTAGACTGTTTGAGACATTACTCCCATGGAGGGAAGTGCGCATGGTGACTGTTGTATTCTATCCCGATGCAATTTCTGTGTTTGATCAACACTTTGAGGGTCCACAGATTACAGAATGCATCCAGATGTGCATCGGAAACTACTACTGGACTTCCAGGGAACGATCAAAGCGTAGACTGTTTGAGACATTACTCCCATGGAGGAAAGTGCGCATGGTGACTATTGTACTCAATCCCGATGCAATTTCTGTGTTTCATCAACACTCTGATAGTCCACAGATTACAGATTGCCTCCAGATGTGCATCGGAAACTACTACTGGTCTTCCTGGGAAGGATCAAAGCGTAGACTGTTTGAGACATTACTCCCATGGAGGTAAGTGCGCATGGTGACTGTTGTATTTAATCACGATGCAATTTCTGTGTTTCATCAACACTCTGATAGTCCACAGATAACAGAATGCCTCCAGATGTGCATCGGAAACTACTACTTTTGTTCCAGGGAACGATCAAATCGTAGACTGTTTTAGACATTACTCCTATGGAGGAAAGTGCTGATGGTGACTGTTGTATTCAATCCCGATGCAATTTCTGTGTTTCGTCAACGCTCAGTTAGTCCACAGATCACAGAATGCCTCCAGATGTTCATCGGAAACTACTACTGGTCTTCCAGGGAACGATCAAAGCGTAGACTGTTTGAGACATTACTCCCATGGAGGTAAGTGCGCATGGTGACTGTTGTATTCAATCACGATGCAATTTCTGTGTTCCATCAACACTCTGATAGTCCACAGATTACAGAATGCCTCCAGATGTGCATCGGAAACTAGACGGTTTCAGACGTTACTCCCATGTAGGAAAGTGCGGATGGTGACTGTTGTATTCAATCCCGATGCAATTTCTGCGATTCATCAACACTCTGATAATCAACAGATTACGGAATGCCTCCAGATGTGCATCGGAAGCTACTACTGGACTTCCAGGGAACGATCAAAGCGTAGACTGTTTGAGACATTACTCCCATGGAGGGAAGTTCGCATGGTGACTGTTGTATTCAATCCTGACGCACTTTCTGTGTCTCATCAACACTTTGAAGGTCCACAGATTACAGAATGCCTCCAGATGTGCATCGGAAACTACTACTGGACTTCCAGGGAACGATCAAAGCATAGACTGTTTGAGACATAACTCCCGTGGAGGAAAGTGCGCATGGTGGTTGTTGTATTCATTCAACACTCAGTTAGTCCACAGATTACACAATGCCTCCAGCTGTGCATCGGAAACTACTACTGGTCTTCCAGGGACCGATCAAATCGTAGACTGTTTGAGACATTACTCCCACGGAGGAATGTCCACATGGTGACTGTTGTATTCAATCCCGATGCAATTTCTGTGTTTCAACAACAATTTGATAGTAAACAGATTACAGAATGCCTCCAGATGTGCATCGGGAACTACTACTGGTCTCCCAGGGAACGATCAAAGCGTAGACTGTTTGAGAGATTACTCCAATGGAGGAAAATGCGCATGGTGACTGTTGTATTCAATCTCAATGCAATTTCTGTGTTTCATCATCACTCTTATAGTCAACAGATTACAGATTGCCTCCAGATGTGCATCGGAAACTACTACTGGTCTTCCTGGGAACGATCAAAGCGTAGACTGTTTGAGACATTACTCCCATGGAGGGAAGTGCGCATGGTGACTGTTGTATTCTATCCCGATGCAATTTCTGTGTTTGATCAATACTTTGAGGGTCCACAGATTACAGAATGCATCCAGATGTGCATCGGAAACTACTACTGGACATCCAGGGACCGATCAAAGCGTAGACTGTTTGAGACATTACTCCCATGGAGGAAAGTGCGCATGGTGACTATTGTACTCAATCCCGATGCAATTTCTGTGTTTCATCAACGCTCTGATAGTCCACAGATTACAGATTGCCTCCAGATGTGCATCGGAAACTACTACTGGTTTTCCTGGGAAGGATCAAAGCGTAGACTGTTTGAGACATTACTCCCATTGAGGTAAGTGCGCATGGTGACTGTTGTATTTAATCACGATGCAATTTCTGTGTTTCATCAACACTCTGATAGTCCACAGATAACAGAATGCCTCCAGATGTTCATCGGAAACTACTACTTTTGTTCCAGGGAACGATCAAATCGTAGACTGTTTGAGACATTACTCCTATGGAGGAAAGTGCTGATGGTGACTGTTGTATTCAATCCCGATGCAATTTCTGTGTTTCGTCAACGCTCAGTTAGTCCACAGATCACAGAATGCCTCCAGATGTTCATCGGAAACTACTACTGGTCTTCCAGGGAACGATCAAAGCGTAGACTGTTTGAGACATTACTCCCATGGAGGTAAGTGCGCATGGTGACTGTTGTATTCAATCACGATGCAATTTCTGTGTTCCATCAACACTCTGATAGTCCACAGATTACAGAATGCCTCCAGATGTGCATCGGAAACTAGACGGTTTCAGACGTTACTCCCATGTAGGAAAGTGCGGATGGTGACCGTTGTATTCAATCCCGATGCAATTTCTGCGTTTCATCAACACTCTGATAATCAACAGATTACGGAATGCCTCCAGATGTGCATCGGAAGCTACTACTGGACTTCCAGGGAACGATCAAAGCGTAGACTGTTTGAGACATTACTCCCATGGAGGGAAGTTCGCATGGTGACTGTTGTATTCAATCCTGACGCACTTTCTGTGTCTCATCAACACTTTGAAGGTCCACAGATTACAGAATGCCTCCAGATGTGCATCGGAATCTACTACTGGTCTTTCAGGGAACGATCAAAGCGTACACTGTTTCAGATATTACTCCCATGGAGGAAAGTGCGGAATGGTGACTATTGTATTCAATCTTGATGCAATTTGTGTGTTTCATATACACTCAGATAGTCCACAGATTACAGAATGCCTCCAGATGTGCATCGGAAACTACTACTGGACTTCCAGGGAACGATCAAAGCATAGACTGTTTGAGACATAACTCCCGTGGAGGAAAGTGCGCATGGTGGTTGTTGTATTCATTCAACACTCAGTTAGTCCACAGATTACACAATGCCTACAGCTGTGCATCGGAAACTACTACTGGTCTTCCAGGGACCGATCAAATCGTAGACTGTTTGAGACATTACTCCCACGGAGGAATGTCCACATGGTGACTGTTGTATTCAATCCCGATGCAATTTCTGTGTTTCAACAACAATCTGATAGTAAACAGATTACAGAATGCCTCCAGATGTGCATCGGGAACTACTACTGGTCTTCCAGGGAACGATCAAAGCGTAGACTGTTTGAGAGATTACCCCAATGGAGGAAAATGCGCATGGTGACTGTTGTATTCAATCTCAATGCAATTTCTGTGTTTCATCATCACTCTTATAGTCAACAGATTACAGATTGCCTCCAGATGTGCATCGGAAACTACTACTGGTCTTCCTGGGAACGATCAAAGCGTAGACTGTTTGAGACATTACTCCCATGGAGGGAAGTGCGCATGGTGACTGTTGTATTCTATCCCGATGCAATTTCTGTGTTTGATCAACACTTTGAGGGTCCACAGATTACAGAATGCATCCAGATGTGCATCGGAAACTAGTACTGGACATCCAGGGAACGATCAAAGCGTAGACTGTTTGAGACATTACTCCCATGGAGGAAAGTGCGCATGGTGACTATTGTACTCAATCCCGATGCAATTTCTGTGTTTCATCAACACTCTGATAGTCCACAGATTAGAGATTGCCTCCAGATGTGCATCGGAAACTACTACTGGTCTTCCTGGGAACGATCAAAGCGTAGACTGTTTGAGACATTACTCCCATGGAGGTAAGTGCGCATGGTGACTGTTGTATTTAATCACGATGCAATTTCTGTGTTTCATCAACACTCTGATAGACCACAGATAACAGAATGCCTCCAGATGTGCATCGGAAACTACTACTTTTGTTCCAGGGAACGATCAAATCGTAGACTGTTTGAGACATTACTCCCATGGAGGAAAGTGCTGATGGCGACTGTTGTATTCAATCCCGATGCAATTTCTGTGTTTCGTCAACGCTCAGTTAGTCCACAGATCACAGAATGCCTCCAGATGTTCATCGGAAACTACTACTGGTCTTCCAGGGAACGATCAAAGCGTAGACTGTTTGAGACATTACTCCCATGGAGGTAAGTGCGCTTGGTGACTGTTGTATTCAATCACGATGCAATTTCTGTGTTCCATCAACACTCTGATAGTCCACAGATTACAGAATGCCTCCAGATGTGCATCGGAAACTAGACGGTTTCAGACGTTACTCCCATGTAGGAAAGTGCGGATGGTGACAGTTGTATTCAATCCCGATGCAATTTCTGCGTTTCATCAACACTCTGATAATCAACAGATTACGGAATGCCTCCAGATGTGCATCGGAAGCTACTACTGGACTTCCAGGGAACGATCAAAGCGTAGACTGTTTGAGACATTACTCCCATGGAGGGAGGTTCGCATGGTGACTGTTGTATTCAATCCTGACGCACTTTCTGTGTTTCATCAACACTTTGAAGGTCCACAGATTACAGAATGCCTCCAGATGTGCATCGGAAACTACTACTGGTCTTTCAGGGAACGATCAAAGCGTACACTGTTTCAGATATTACTCCCATGGAGGAAAGTGCGGAATGGTGACTATTGAATTCAATCTTGATGCAATTTGTGTGTTTCATATACACTCAGATAGTCCACAGATTACAGAATGCCTCCAGATGTGATCGGAAACTACTACTGGTATTCCAGGGAACGATCAAAGCGTAGACTGTTTCAGACATTACTCCCATGGAAGAAAGTGCGCATGGTGACTGTTGTACTCAATCCCGATGCAGTTTCTGTGTTTCAACAACACTCTGATCATCCACAGATTGCAGAATGCATCCAGATGTGAATCGGAAACTACTACTGGTCTTCCTGGGCACGATAAAAGCGTAGACTGTTTGAGACATTACTCCCATGGAGGAAAGTGCGGATGGTGACTGTTGTATTCAATCCCGATGCAATTTCTGTGTTTCATCAACACTCTGATAGTCCACAGATTACAGATTGTCTCAAGATGTGCTTCGGAAACTACAACTGGTCTTCCAGGGAACGATCAAAACGTAGACTGTTTCAGATGTTACTCCCATGGAGGAAAGTTGTCATGGTCACTGTTGTATTCGATCCCGATGCAATTTCTGTGTTTCATCAATACTTTGAAGGTCCAAAGATTACAGAATGCCTCCAGATATGCATCGGAAGCTACTACTGGACTTCCAGGGACGATCAAAGCGTAGACTGTTTGAGACATTACTCCCATGGAGGGATGTTCGCATGGTGACTGTTGTATTCAATCCTGATGCAATTTCTGTGTTTCATCAACACTTTGAAGGTCCACAGATTACAGAATGCCTCCAGATGTGCATCGGAAACTACTACTGGTCTTCCAGGGAACGATCAAAGCGTACACTGTTTCAGTTGTTACTCCCATGGAGGAAAGTGAGGATGGTGACTAGTGTATTAAATCCCGATACAATTTCTGTGTTTCATCAACACTCAGATAGTCCACAGATTACAGAATGCCTCCAGATGTGCATCGGAAACTACTACTGGTCTTCCAGGGAACGATCAAAGCATAGACTGTTTGAGACATAACTCCCGTGGAGGAAAGTGCGCATGGTGAATGTTGTATTCATTCAACACTCAGTTAGTCCACAGAATACACAATGCCTCCAGATGTGCATCGGAAACTACTACTGGTCTTCCAGGGACCGATCAAATCGTAGACTGTTTGAGACATTACTCCCACGGAGGAATGTTCACATGGTGACTGTTGTATTCAATCCCGATGCAATTTCTGTGTTTCAACAACACTCTGATAGTAAACAGATTACAGAATGCCTCCAGATGTGCATCGGGAACTACTACTGGTCTTCCAGGGAACGATCAAAGCGAAGACTGTTTGAGAGATTACTCCAATGGAGGAAAATGCGCATGGTGACTGTTGTATTCAATCTCAATGCAATTTCTGTGTTTCATCATCACTCTTATAGTCAACAGATTACAGATTGCCTCCAGATGTGCATCGGAAACTACTAATGGTCTTCCTGGGAACGATCAAAGCGTAGACTGTTTGAGACATTACTCCCATGGAGGGAAGTGCGCATGGTGACTGTTGTATTCTATCCCGATGCAATTTCTGTGTTTGATCAAAACTTTGAGGGTCCACAGATTACAGAATGCATCCAGATGTGCATCGGAAACTACTACTGGACTTCCAGGGAACGATCAAAGCGTAGACTGTTTGAGACATTACTCCCATGGAGGAAAGTGCGCATGGTGACTATTGTACTCAATCCCGATGCAATTTCTGTGTTTCATCAACACTCTGATAGTCCACAGATTACAGATTGCCTCCAGATGTGCGTCGGAAACTACTACTGGTCTCTCAGGGAACGATCAAAGCGTACACTGTTTCAGATGTTACTCCCATGGAGGAAAGTGCGGATGGTGACTATTGTATTCAATCTTGATGCAATTTGTGTGTTTCATATACACTCAGATAGGCCACAGATTACAGAATGCCTCCAGATGTGATCGGAAACTACTACTGGTATTCCAGGGAACGATCAAAGCGTAGACTGTTTCAGACATTACTCCCATGGAAGAAAGTGCGCATGGTGACTGTTGTACTCAATCCCGATGCAGTTTCTGTGTTTCAACAACACTCTGATCATCCACAGATTGCAGAATGCATCCAGATGTGAATCGGAAACTACTACTGGTCTTCCTGGGCACGATCAAAGCGTAGACTGTTTGAGACATTACTCCCATGGAGGAAAGTGCGGATGGTGACTGTTGTATTCAATCCCGATGCAATACCTGTGTTTCATCAACACTCTGATATTCCACAGATTACAGATTGTCTCAAGATGTGCTTCGGAAACTACAACTGGTCTTCCTGGGAACGATCAAAACGTAGACTGTTTCAGATGTTACTCTTATGGAGGAAAGTTGTCATGGTCACTGTTGTATTCAATCCCGATGCAATTTCTGTGTTTCATCAATACTTTGAAGGTCCACAGATTACAGAATGCCTCCAGATATGCATCGGAAGCTACTACTGGACTTCCAGGGAACGATCAAAGCGTAGACTGTTTGAGACATTACTCCCATGGAGGGAAGTTCGCATGGTGACTGTTGTATTCAATCCTGATGCAATTTCTGTGTTTCATCAACACTTTGAAGGTCCACAGATTACAGAATGCCTCCAGATGTGCATCGGAAACTACTACTGGTCTTCCAGGGAACGATCAAAGCGTACACTGTTTCAGATGTTACTCCCATGGAGGAAAGTGCGGATGGTGACTAGTGTATTAAATCCCGATACAATTTCTGAGTTTCATCAACACTCAGATAGTCCACAGATTACAGAATGCCTCCAGATGTGCATCGGAAACTACTACTGGACTTCCAGGGAACGATCAAAACATAGACTGTTTGAGACATAACTCCCGTGGAGGAAAGTGCGCACGGTGAATGTTGTATTCATTCAACACTGAGTTAGTCCACAGATTACACAATGCCTCCAGATGTGCATCGGAAACTACTACTGGTCTTCCAGGGACCGATCAAATCGTAGACTGTTTGAGACATTACTCCCACGGAGGAATGTCCACATGGTGACTGTTGTATTCAATCCCGATGCAATTTCTGTGTTTCAACAACACTCTGATAGTTAACAGATTTCAGAATGCCTGCAGATGTGCATCGGGAACTACTACTGGTCTTCCAGGGAACGATCAAAGCGTAGACTGTTTGAGAGATTACTCCAATCTAGGAAAATGCGCATGGTGACTGTTGTATTCAATCTCAATTCAATTTCTGTGTTTCATCATCACTCTTATAGTCAACAGATTACAGATTGCCTCCAGATGTGCATCGGAAACTACTACTGGTCTTCCTGGGAACGATCAAAGCGTAGACTGTTTGAGACATTACTCCAATGGAGAAATGTGCCCATGGTGACTGTTGTATTCAATCCCGATGGAATTTCTGTGTTTCATCAGCACTTTGAAGGTACACAGATTACAGAATGAATCCAGATGTTCATCGGAAACTACTACTGGTCTTCCAGAGAACGATAAAAACGTAGACTGTTTCAGATGTTACTCCCACATAGGAAAGTGCGGATGGTGACTGTTGTATTCAATCCCGATGCAATTTCTGTGTTTCATCAACACTCTGATAGTCCACAGATTACAGATTGTCTCCAGATGTGCATCGGAAACTACTACTGGTCTTCCTGGGAACGATCAAAGCGTAGACTGTTTGAGACATTACTCCCAATGTAGGTAAGTGCGCATGGTGACTGTTGTATTCAATCACGATGCAATTTCTGTGTTTCATCAACACTCTCATAGTCCACAGATTACAGAATGCCTCCAGATGTGCATCGGAAACTAGACGGTTTCAGACGTTACTCCCATGTAGGAAAGTGCGGATGGTGACCGTTGTATTCAATCCCGATGCAATTTCTGCGTTTCATCAACACTCTGATAATCCACAGATTGCAGAATGCCTCCAGATGTGCATCGGAAACTACTACTGGTCTTCCAGGGAACGATCAAAGCGTAGAGAGTTTGAGACATTACTCCCATGGAGGAAAGTGCACATGGTGACTGTTGTATTCAATCCCGATGCAACTTCTGCGTTTCATCAACACTCTGGTAGTCCACAGATTACAGAATGCCTCCAGATGCGCATCGGAAACTACTACTGGACTTCCAGGGAACGATCAAAGCGTAGACTGTTTGAGACATTACTCCCGTGGAGGAAAGTGGGCATGGTGACTGTTGTATTCAATCCCGATGCAATTTCTGTGTTTCATCAACACTCTGACAATGCACAGATCACAGAATGATACCAGATGTGCATCGGAAACAACTACTGGTCTTCCGGGGAACGATCAAAGCGTAGACTGTTTGAGACATTACTCCCGTGGAGGAAAGTGGGCATGGTGACTGTTGTATTCAATCCCGAAGCAATTTCTGTGTTTCATCAACACTTTGAGGGTCCACAGATTACAGAATGCATCCAGATGTGCATCGGAAACTACTACTGGACTTCCAGGGAACGATCAAAGCGTAGAGAGTTTAAGACATTACTCCCATGGAGGAAAGTACGCATGGTGACTGTTGTATTCAATCCCGATGCAACTTCTGCGTTTCATCAACTCTCTGATAGTCCACAGATTACAGACTAACTCCAGATGTGCATCGGAAACTACTACTGGACTTCCAGGGAACGATCAAAGCGTAGACTGTTTGAGACATTAATCCCATGTAGTGAAGTTCGCATGGTGACTGTTGTATTGACTCCAGATGCAATTTCTGTGTTTCATTAACTCTTTGAAGGTCCACAGATTACAGAATGCCTCCAGACGTGCATCGGAAACTACTACTGGACTTCCAGGGAATGATCAAAGCGTAGACTGTTTGAGACATTACTCCCATGGAGGAAAGTGCGCATGGTGACTGTTGTATTCAATCCCGATGCAATTTCTGTGTTTCATCAACACTCTGACAATGCACAGATTACAGAATGATACCAGATGTGCATCGGAAACAACTACTGGTCTTCCGGGGAACGATCAAAGCGTAGACTGTTTGAGACATTACTCCCGTGGAGGAAAGTGGGCATGGTGACTGTTGTATTCAATCCCGATGCAATTTCTGTGTTTCATCAACACTCTGATAGTCCACAGATTACAGAATGCCTCCAGATGTGCATCGGAAACTACTACTTTTGTTCCAGGGAACGATCAAATCGTTGACTGTTTGAGGCATTACTCCCATGGAGGAAAGTGCTGATGGTGACTGTTGTATTCAATCCCGATGGAATTTCTGTGTTTCGTCAACGCTCAGTTAGTCCACAGATCACAGAATGCCACCAGATGTTCATCGGAAACTACTACTGGTCTTCCAGGGAACGATCAAAGCGTAGACTGTTTGAGACATTATTCCCATGGTGGAATGTGCGCATGGTGACTGTTGTATTCAATCCCGAAGCAATTTCTGTGTTTCATCAACACTTAGAAGGTACACAGATTACAGAATGCCTCCAGATGTGCATCGGAAACTACTACTGGTCTTCCAGGGAACGATAAAAACGTAGACTGTTTCAGATGTTACTCCCATGCAGGAAAGTGCGGATGGTGACTGTTGTATTCAATTGCGATGCAATTTCTGTGATTCATAAACACTCTGATAGTCCACAGATTACAGATTGTCTCCAGATGTGCATCGGAAACTACTACTGGTCTTCCTGGGAACGATCAAAGTGTGGGCTGTTTCAGACATTACTCCCATGGAGGAAAGTGCGGATGGTGACTGTTGTATTCACTCCCGATGCAATTTATGTGTTTCATCAACACTTTGAAGGTCCACAGATTACAGAATGCCTCCAGATGTGATCGGAAACTACTACTGGTCTTCCAGGGAACGATCAAAGCGTATACTCTTTGAGACATTACGCCAATGGAGGAAAGTGCTCATGGTGACTGTTGTATTCAATCCCGATGCAATTTCTGTGTTTCATCAACACTCTGATAGTCCGCAGATTACAGAATGCCTCCAGATGTTTATCGGAAACTACTACTGGACTTATAGGGAACGATCAAAGCGTAGACTGTTTGAGACATTACTCCAATGGAGGAATGTGCCCATGGTGACTGTTGTATTCAATCCCGATGGAATTTCTGTGTTTCATCAGCACTTTGAAGGTACACAGATTACAGAATGCCTCCAGATGTGATCGGAAACTACTACTGGTATTCCAGGGAACGATCAAAGCGTAGACTGTTTCAGACATTACTCCCATGGAGGAAAGTGCGCATGGTGACTGTTGTACTCAATCCCGATGCAATTTCTGTGTTTCATCAACACTCTGATAGTCCACAGATTGCAGATTGTCTCCAGATGTGCATCGGAAACTACTACTGGTCTTCCTGGGAACGATCAAAGCGTAGACTGTTTCAGACATTACTCCCATTTAGGAAAGTGCGGATGGTAAATGTTGTATTCACTCCCGATGCAATTTCTGTGTTTCATCAACACTTTGAAGGTCCACAGATTACAGAATGCCTCCAGATGTGATCGG
Source organism: Schistocerca gregaria (assembly GCF_023897955.1). Taxonomy (NCBI): domain Eukaryota; kingdom Metazoa; phylum Arthropoda; class Insecta; order Orthoptera; family Acrididae; genus Schistocerca; species Schistocerca gregaria. The sequence continues at coordinate 10,806,825 of NC_064927.1, forward strand.
AAACTACTACTGGTATTCCAGGGAACGATCAAAGCGTAGACTGTTTCAGACGTTACACCCATGGAGGAAAGTGCGCATAGTGACTGTTGTACTCAATCCCGATGCAATTTCTGTGTTTCAGCAACACCCTGATAGTCCACAGATTGCAGAATGCCTCCAGATGTGCATCGGAAACTACTACTGGTCTTCCTGGGCACGATCAAAGCGTAGACTGTTTGAGACATTACTCCCATGGAGGAAAGTGCGCATGGTGACTGTTGTATTCAATCCCGATGCAATTTCTGTGTTTCATCCACACTCTGATTGTCCACAGATTACAGAATGCCTCCAGATGTGCATCGGAAACTACTACTGGTCTTCCAGGGAACGATCAAAGCGTAGAATGTTTGAGACATTACTCCCATGGAGGATAGTCCGCATGGTGACTGTTGTATTCAATCCCGATGCAAATTCTGTGTTTCATCAACACTTTGAAGGTCCACAGATTACAGAATGCCTCCAGATGTGCATCGGAAAGTACTACTGGTCTTCCAGGGAACGATCAAAACGTAGACTGTTTCTGACGTTACACCAATGGAGAAAAGTGAGGATGGTAACTGTTGTATTCAATCCCGATGCAAGTTCTGTGTTTCATCAACACTCTGATAGTCCACAGGTTACGGATTGTCTCCAGATGTGCATCGGAAACTACTACTGGTCTTCCTGAATACGATCGAATCGTTGACAGTTTCAGACATTACTCCTATGGAGGAAAGTCCACATAGTGATTGTTGTATTCAACCCCGATGCAATTTCTGCGTTTCAACATAACTCTGATAGTAAACTGATTACAGAATGCCTCCAGGTGTGCATCGGAAACTACTACTGGTCTTATAGGGAAAGGTAAAAGCGTAGACTGTTTGAGACATTACGCCCATGGAGGAAAGTGCGCATGGTGACTGTTGTATTCTATCCCGATGCAATTTCTGTGTTTGATCAACACTTTGAGGGTCCACAGATTACAGAATGCATCCAGATGTGTATCGGAAACTACTACTGGACTTCCAGGGAACGATCAAAGCGTAGACTGTTTGAGACATTACTCCCATGGAGGAATGTGCGCATGGTGACTATTGTACTCAATCCCGATGCAATTTCTGTGTTTCATCAACACTCTGATAGTCCACAGATTACAGATTGCCTCCAGATGTGCATCGGAAACTACTACTGGTCTTCCTGGGAACGATCAAAGCGTAGACTGTTTGAGACATTACTCCCATGGAGGTAAGTGCGCATGGTGACTGTTGTATTCAATCACGATACAATTTCTGTGTTTCATCAACACTCTGATAGTCCACAGATTACAGAATGCCTCCAGATGTGCATCGGAAACTAGACGGTTTCAGACGTTACCCCCATGGAGGAAAGTGCGGATGGTGACCGTTGTATTCAATCGCGATGCAATTTCTGTGATTAATAAACACTCTGATAGTCCACTGATTATAGATTCTCTCCAGATGTGCATCGGAAACTACTACTGGTCTTCCTGGGAACGATCAAAGCGTGGACTGTTTCAGACATTACTCCCATGGAGGAAAGTGCGGATGGTGACTGTTGTATTCAATCCCGATGCAATTTCTGTGTTTCATCAACACTCTGATAGTCCACAGATTACAGAATGCCTCCAGATGTGCATCGGAAACTACTACTGGTCTTCCAGGGAACGATCAAAGCGTAGACTCTTTGAGACATTACTCCCATGGAGGAAATTGCGCATGGTGACTGTTGTATTCAATCCCGATGCAATTTCTGTGTTTCATACACACTCTGATTGTCCACAGATTACAGAATGCCTCCAGATGTGCATCGGAAACTACTACTGGTCTTCCAAGGAACGATCAAAGCGTAGAATGTTTGAGACATTACTCCCATGGAGGAAAGTCCGCATGGTGACTGTTGTATTCAATCCCGATGCAAATTCTGTGTTTCATCAAAACTTTGAAGGTCCACAGATTACAGAATGCCTCCAGATGTGCATCGGTAACTACAACTGGTGTTCAAGGGAACGATCAAAACGTAGACTGTTTCTGACGTTACTCCAATGGAGAAAAGTGAGGATGGTAACTGTTGTATTCAATCCCGATGCAAGTTCTGTGTTTCATCAACACTCTGATAGTCCACAGGTTACAGATTGTCTCCAGATGTGCATCGGAAACTACTACTGGTCTTCCTGAATACGATCAAAGCGTTGACAGTTTCAGACACTACTCCCATGGAGGAAAGTCCACATGCTGATTGTTGTATTCAAACCCGATGTAATTTCTGCGTTTCAACAAATCTCTGATAGTAAACTGATTACAGAATGCCTCCAAGGTGTGCATCGGAAACTACTTCTGGTCTTCCAGGGAACGATCAAAGCGTAGACTGTTTGAGACATTACTCCCATGGAGGAAAATACGCATGGTGACTGTTGTATTTAATCTCGATGCAATTTCTGTGTTTCATCAACACTCTGATAGTCCACAGATTACAGATTGTCTCCAGATGTGCATCGGAAACTACTACTGGTCTTCCAGGGAACGATAAAATCGTAGACTGTTTCAGATGTTACTCCCATGGTGGAAAGTGCGGATGGTGACTGTTGTATTCAATCGCGATGCAATTTCTGTGATTCATCAACACTCTGATAGTCCACAGATTACAGATTGTCTCCAGATGTGCATCGGAAACTACTACTGGTCTTCGTGGGAACGATCAAAGCGTAGACTGTTTCAGACATTACTCCCATGGAGGAAAGTGCGGATGGTGACTGTTGTATTCAATTCCCATGCAATATCTGTGTTTCATTAACACTCAGTTAGTCCACAGATTACAGAATGCCTCCCGATGTGCATGGGAAACAACTACTGGACTTCCAGGGAACGATCAAAGCGTAGACTGTTTGAGACTTTACTCCCATGGAGGAAAGTCCGCATGGTGACTGTTTTATTCAATCCCGAAGCAATATCTGTGTTTCAACAACACTCTGATAGTCCACAGATTACAGAATGCCTCCAGATGTGCATCGAAAACTACTACTGGACTTCCAGGGAACGATCAAAGCGTAGACTGTTTGAGACATTACTCCGATGGAGGAATGTGCGCATGGTGACTGTTGTATTCAATCCCGATGCAATTCCTGTGTTTCATCAACACTTTGAAATTACACAAATTACAGAATGCCTCCAGATGTGCATCGGAAACTACTACTGATCCTACAGGGAACGATAAAAACGTAGACTGTTTCAGATGTTACTTCCATGGAGGAAAGTGCGGATGGTGACTGTTGTATTCAATCCCGATGCAATTTCTGTGTTTCATCAACACTCTGATAGTCCACAGACTACAGGTTGTCTCAGGATGTGCTTCGGAAACTACAACTGGTCTTCCAGGGAACGATGAGAACATAGACTGTTTAAGACATTACTCCCATGGAGGAAAGTGCGGATGGTGACTGTTGTATTCAATCCCGATGCAATTTCTATGTTTCATCAACACTCTGTTAGTCCACAGACTACAGATTGTCTCAAGATGTGCTTCGGAAACTACAACTGGTCTTCCAGGGAACGATCAAAACGTAGACTGTTTCAGATGTTACTCCCATGGAGGAAAGTGCGCATGGTGACTGTTGTTCTCAATCCCGATGCAATTTCTGTGTTTCAACAACACTCTGATAGTCCACAGATTGCAGAATGCCTCCAGATGTGCATCGGAAACTACTACTGGTCTTCCTGGGCACGATCAAAGCGTAGACTGTTTGAGACATTACTCCCATGGAGGAAAGTTCGCATGGTTACTGTTGTATTCAATCCCGATGCAATTTCTGTGTATCATCAACACTCTGATAGTCCACAGATTACAGATTGTCTCAAGATGTGCTTCGGAAACTACAACTGGTCTTCCAGGGAACGATCAAATCGTAGACTGTTTCAGATGTTACTCCCATGGAAGAAAGTTGTCATGGTGACTGTTGTATTCAATCCCGATGCAATTTCTGTGTTTCATCAATACTTTGAAGGTCCACAGATTACAGAATGCATCCAGATGTGTATCGGAAACTACTACTGGACTTCCAGGGAACGATCAAAGCGTAGACTGTTTGAGACAGTACTCCCATGGAGGAATGTGCGCATGGTGACTATTGTACTCAATCCCGATGCAATTTCTGTGTTTCATCAACACTCTGATAGTCCACAGATTACAGATTGCCTCCAGATGTGCATCGGAAACTACTACTGGTCTTCCTGGGAACGATCAAAGCGTAGACTGTTTGAGACATTATTCCCATGGAGGAATGTGCGCATGGTGACTGTTGTATTCAATCCCGAAGCAATTTCTGTGTTTCATCAACACTTTGAAGGTACACAGATTACAGAATGCCTCCAGATGTGCATCGGAAACTACTACTGGTTTTCCAGGGAACGATAAAAACGTAGACTGTTTCAGATGTTACTCCCACGGAGGAAAGTGCGGATGGTGACTGTTGTATTCAATCGCGATGCAATTTCTGTGATTCATAAACACTCTGATAGTCCACTTATTATAGATTGTCTCCAGATGTGCATCGGAAACTACTACTGGTCTTCCTGGGAACGATCAAAGCGTGGACTGTTTCAGACATTACTCCCATGGAGGAAAGTGCGGATGGTGACTGTTGTATTGACTCCCGATGCAATTTATGTGTTTCATCAACACTTTGAAGGTCCACAGATTACAGAATGCCTCCAGATGTGAACGGAAACTACTACTGGTCTTCCAGGGAACGATCAAAGCCTATACTCTTTGAGACATTACGCCCATGGAGGAAAGTGCGCATGGTGACTGTTGTATTCAATCCCGATGCAATTTCTCTGTTTCATCAACACTCTGATAGTCCACAGATTACAGAATGCCTCCAGATGTGCATCGGAAACTACTACTGGACTTCTAGGGAACGATCAAAGCGTAGACTGTTTGAGACATTACTCCAATGGAGGAATGTGCGCATGGTGACTGTTGTATTCAATCCCGATGGAATTTCTGTGTTTCATCAACACTTTGAAGGTACACAGATTACAGAATGAATCCAGATGTGCATCGGAAACTACTACTGGTCTTCCAGGGAACGATAAAAACGTAGACTGTTTCAGATGTTACTCCCATGGAGGAAAGTGCGGATGGTGACTGTTGTATTCAATCCCGATGCAATTTCTGTGTTTCATCAACACTCTGATAGTCCACAGATTATTATTGTCTCCAGATGTGCATCGGAAACAACTACTGGTCTTCCTGGTAACGATCAAAGCGTAGAATGTTTCAGACATTACTCCCATTTAGGAAAGTGCGGATGGTGATTGTTGTATTCACTCCCGATGCAATCAATGTCTGTGTTTATCAACACTTTGAAGGTCCACAGATTACAGAATGCCTCCAGATGTGATCGGAAACTACTACTGGTATTCCAGGGAACGATCAAAGCGTAGACTGTTTCAGACATTACTCCCATGGAGGAAAGTGCGCATGGTGACTGTTGTACTCAATCCCGATGCAATTTCTGTGTTTCAACAACACTCTGATAGTCCACAGATTGCAGAATTCCTCCAGATGTGCATCGGAAACTACTACTGGTCTTCCTGGGCACGATCAAAGCGTAGACTGTTTGAGACATTTCTCCCATGGAGTAAAGTGCGGATGGTGACTGTTGTATTCAATCCCGATGCAATTTCTGTGTTTCATCAACACTCTGATAGTCCACAGATTACAGATTGTATTAAGATGTGCTTCGGAAACTACAACTGGTATTCCAGGGAACGATCAAAACGTAGACTGTTTCAGAGGTTACTCCCATGGAGGAAAGTGCGGACGGTGACTGTTGTATTCAATCGCGATGCAATTTCTGTGATTAATAAACACTCTGATAGTCCACTGATAATAGATTCTCTCCAGATGTGCATCGGAAACTACTACTGGTCTTCCTGGGAACGATCAAAGCGTGGACTGTTTCAGACATTACTCCCATGGAGGAAAGTGCGGATGGTGACTGTTGTATTCAATCCCGATGCAATTTCTGTGTTTCATCAACACTCTGATAGTCCACAGATTACAGAATGCCTCCAGATGTGCATCGGAAACTACTACTGGTCTTCCAGGGAACGATCAAAGCGTAGACTCTTTGAGACATTACTCCCATGGAGGAAATTGCGCATGGTGACTGTTGTATTCAATCCCGATGCAATTTCTGTGTTTCATACACACTCTGATTGTCCACAGATTACAGAATGCCTCCAGATGTGCATCGGAAACTACTACTGGTCTTCCAAGGAACGATCAAAGCGTAGAATGTTTGAGACATTACTCCCATGGAGGAAAGTCCGCATGGTGACTGTTGTATTCAATCCCGATGCAAATTCTGTGTTTCATCAAAACTTTGAAGGTCCACAGATTACAGAATGCCTCCAGATGTGCATTGGTAACTACAACTGGTGTTCAAGGGAACGATCAAAACGTAGACTGTTTCTGACGTTACTCCAATGGAGAAAAGTGAGGATGGTAACTGTTGTATTCAATCCCGATGCAAGTTCTGTGTTTCATCAACACTCTGATAGTCCACAGGTTACAGATTGTCTCCAGATGTGCATCGGAAGCTACTACTGGTCTTCCTGAATACGATCAAAGCGTTGACAGTTTCAGACACTACTCCCATGGAGGAAAGTCCACATGCTGATTGTTGTATTCAAACCCGATGTAATTTCTGCGTTTCAACAAAACTCTGATAGTAAACTGATTACAGAATGCCTCCAGGTGTGCATCGGAAACTACTTCTGGTCTTCCAGGGAACGATCAAAGCGTAGACTGTTTGAGACATTACTCCCATGGAGGAAAATGCGCATGGTGACTGTTGTATTTAATCTCGATGCAATTTCTGTGTTTCATCAACACTCTGATAGTCCACAGATTACAGATTGTCTCCAGATGTGCATCGGAAACTACTACTGGTCTTCCAGGGAACGATAAAATCGTAGACTGTTTCAGATGTTACTCCCATGGTGGAAATTGCGGATGGTGACTGTTGTATTCAATCGCGATGCAATTTCTGTGATTCATCAACACTCTGATAGTCCACAGATTACAGATTGTCTCCAGATGTGCATCGGAAACTACTACTGGTCTTCCTGGGAACGATCAAAGCGTAGACTGTTTCAGACATTACTCCCATGGAGGAAAGTGCGGATGGTGACTGTTGTATTCAATTCCCATGCAATATCTGTGTTTCATTAACACTCAGTTAGTCCACAGATTACAGAATGCCTCCCGATGTGCATGGGAAACAACTACTGGACTTCCAGGGAACGATCAAAGCGTAGACTGTTTGAGACTTTACTCCCATGGAGGAAAGTCCGCATGGTGACTGTTTTATTCAATCCCGAAGCAATATCTGTGTTTCAACAACACTCTGATTGTAAACAGATTACAGAATGCCTCCAAATGTGCATCGGAAACTACTACTGATCTTCCAGGGAACGATCAAAGCGTAGACTCTTTGAGACATTACGCCCATGAAGGTAAGTGCGCATGGTGACTGTTGTATTCAATCCCGATGCAATTTCTGTGTTTCATCAACACTCTGATAGTCCACAGATTACAGAATGCCTCCAGATGTGCATCGAAAACTACTACTGGACTTCCAGGGAACGATCAAAGCGTAGACTGTTTGAGACATTACTCCGATGGAGGAATGTGCGCATGGTGACTGTTGTATTCAATCCCGATGCAATTTCTGTGTTTCATCAACACTTTGAATTTACACAAATTACAGAATGCCTCCAGATGTGCATCGGAAACTACTACTGATCCTACAGGGAACGATAAAAACGTAGACTGTTTCAGATGTTACTTCCATGGAGGAAAGTGCGGATGGTGACTGTTGTATTCAATCCCGATGCAATTTCTGTGTTTCATCAACACTCTGATAGTCCACAGACTACAGATTGTCTCAAGATGTGCTTCGGAAACTACAACTGGTCTTCCAGGGAACGATGAAAACATAGACTGTTTAAGACATTACTCCCATGGAGGAAAGTGCGGATGGTGACTGTTGTATTCAATCCCGATGCAATTTCTATGTTTCATCAACACTCTGTTAGTCCACAGACTACAGATTGTCTCAAGATGTGCTTCGGAAACTACAACTGGTCTTCCAGGGAACGATCAAAACGTAGACTGTTTCAGATGTTACTCCCATGGAGGAAAGTGCGCATGGTGACTGTTGTACTCAATCCCGATGCAATTTCTGTGTTTCAACAACACTCTGATAGTCCACAGTTTGCAGAATGCCTCCAGATGTGCATCGGAAACTACTACTGGTCTTCCTGGGCACGATCAAAGCGTAGACTGTTTGAGACATTACTCCCATGGAGGAAAGTTCGCATGGTGACTGTTGTATTCAATCCCGATGCAATTTCTGTGTATCATCAACACTCTGATAGTCCACAGATTACAGATTGTCTCAAGATGTGCTTCGGAAACTACAACTGGTCTTCCAGGGAACGATCAAATCGTAGACTGTTTCAGATGTTACTCCCATGGAGGAAAGTTGTCATGGTGACTGTTGTATTCAATCCCGATGCAATTTCTGTGTTTCATCAATACTTTGAAGGTCCACAGATTACAGAATTCCTCCAGATGTGCATCGGAAGCTACTACTGGATTCCAGGGAACGATCAAAGGGTAGACTGTTTGAGACATTACTCCCATGGAGGGAAGTTCGCATGTTGACCGTTGTATTCAATCCTGATGCAATTTCTGTGTTTCATCAACACTTTGAAGGTACACAGATTACAGAATGAATCCAGATGTGCATCAGAAACTACTACTGGTCTTCCAGGGAACGACAAAAACGTAGACTGTTTCAGATGTTACTCCCATGGAGGAAAGTGCGGATGGTGACTGTTGTATTCAATCCCGATGCAATTTCTGTGTTTCATCAACACTCTGATAGTCCACAGATTACAGATTGTCTCCAGATGTGCATCGGAAACTACTACTGGTCTTCCTGGGAACGATCAAAGCGTAGACTGTTTCAGACATTACTCCCATTTAGGAAAGTGCGGATGGTGATTGTAGTATTCACTCCCGATGCAATATCTGTGTTTCATCAACGTTTTGAAGGTCCACAGATTACAGAATGCCTCCAGATGTGATCGGAAACTACTACTGGTATTCCAGGGAACGATCAAAGCGTAGACTCTTTCAGACATTACTCCCATGGAGGAAAGTGCGCATGGTGACTGTTGTACTCAATCCCGATGCAATTTCTGTGTTTCAACAACACTCTGATAGTCCACAGATTGCAGAATGCCTCCAGATGTGCATCGGAATCTACTACTGGTCTTCCTGGGCACGATCAAATCATAGACTGTTTGAGACATTACTCCCATGGAGGAAAGTGCGGATGGTGACTGTTGTATTCAATCCCGATGTAATTTCTCTGTTTCATCAACACTCTGATAGTCCACAGATTACAGATTGTCTCAAGATGTGCTTCGGAAACTACAACTGGTCTTCCAGGGAGCGATCAAAACGTAGACTGTTTCAGATGTTACTCCTATGTGATCGGAAACTACTACAGGTCTTCCAGGGAACGATCAAAGAGTAGACTCTTTGAGACATTACGCCCATGGAGGAAAGTGCGCATGGTGACTGTTGTATTCAATCCCGATGCAATTTCTGTGTTTCTTCAACACTCTGATAGTCCACAGATTACAGAATGCCTCCAGATGTGCATCGGAAACTACTACTGGACTTCCAGGGAACGATCAAAGCGTAGAATGTTGGAGACATTACTCCAATGGGAAACGTGCGCATATTGACTGTTGTGTTCAATCCCGACGCAATGGAGGAAAGTTGTCATGGTGACTGTTGTATTCAATCCCGATGCAATTTCTGTGTTTCATCAATACTTTGAAGGTCCACAGATTACAGAATGATTCCAGATGTGCATCGGAAACTACTACTGGACTTCCAGGGAACGATCAAAGCGTAGACTGTTTGAGACATTACTCCCATGGAGGGAAGTTCGCATGGTGACTGTTGTGTTCAATCCTGATGCAATTTCTGTGTTTCATCAACACTTTGAAGGTCCACAGATTACAGAATGCCTCCAGATGTGCATCGGAAACTACTACTGGTCAACCAGGGAACGATCAAAGCGTACACTCTTTCAGATGTTACTCCCATGGAGGAAAGTGCGGATGGTGACTAGTGTATTCAATCCCGATGCAATTTCTGTGTTTCATATACACTCAGATAGTCCACAGATTACAGAATGCCTCCAGATGTGATCGGAAACTACTACTGGTATTCCAGGGAACGATCAAAGCGTAGACTGTTTCAGACATTACTCCCATGGAGGAAAGTGCGCATGGTGACTGTTGTACTCAATCCCGATGCAATTTCTGTGTTTCAACAACACTCTGATAGTCCACAGATTGCAGAATGCCTCCAGATGTGCATCGGAAACTACTACTGGTCTTCCTGGGCACAATCAAAGCGTAGACTGTTTGAGACATTACTCCCATGGAGGAAAGTGCGAATGGTGACTGTTGTATTCAATCCCGATGCTATTTCTGTGTTTCATCAGCACTCTGATAGTCCACAGATTACAGATTGTCTCAAGATGTGCTTCGGAAACTACAACTGGTCTTCCAGGGAACGATCAAAACGTAGACTGTTTCAGATGTTACTCCCATGGGGAAAGTTGTCAAGGTGACTGTTGTATTCAATCCCGATGCAATTTCTGTGTTTCATCAATACTTTGAAGGTCCACAGATTGCAGAATGCCTCCAGATGTGCATCGGAAACTACTACTGGTCTTCCAGGGAACGATCAAAGCGTACACTGTTTCAGATGTTACTCCCATGGAGGAAAGTGCGGATGGTGACTAGTGTATTAAATCCCGATGCAATTTCTGTGTTTCATCAACACACAGATAGTTTACAGATTACAGAATGCCTCCAGATGTGCATCGGAAACTACTACTGGACTTCCAGGGAACGATCAAAGCATAGACTGTTTGAGACATAACTCCCGTGGAGGAAAGTGCGCATGGTGAATGTTGTATTCATTCAACACTCAGTTAGTCCACAGATTACACAATGTCTCCAGATGTGCATCGGAAACTACTACTGGTCTTCCAGGGACCTATCAAATCGTAGACTGTTTGAGACATTACTCCCATGGAGGAATGTCCACATGGTGACTGTTGTATTCAATCCCGACGCAATTTCTGTGTTTCAACAACACTCTGATAGTAAACAGATTACAGAATGCCTCCAGATGTGCATCGGGAACTACTACTGGTCTTCCAGGGAACGATCAAAGCGTAGACTGTTTGAGGGATTACTCCCATGGAGGAAATTGCGCATGGTGACTGTTGTATTCAATCTCAATGCAATTTCTGTGTTTCATCAACACTCTTATAGTCCACAGATTATAGAATGCCTCCAGATGTGCATCGGAAACTACTACTTTTCTTCCAGGGAACGATCAAAGCGTACACTCTTTGAGAAGTAACTACCATGGAGGAAAATGCTCATGGTGACTGTTGTATTCAATCCCGATGCAATTTCTGTGTTTCATCAACACTCTGATAGTCCACCGATTACAGATTGTCTCAAGATGTGCTTCGGAAACTACTACTGGTCTTCCTGGGAACGATCAAAGCGTAGACTGTTTCAGACGTTACTCCTATGGAGGAAAGTGCGCATGGTGACTGTTGTATTCAATCCCGATGCAATTTCTGCGTTTCATCAACACTCTGATAATCCACAGATTACAGAATGCCTCCAGATGTGCATCGGAAACTACTACTGGTCTTCCGGGAATGATCAAAGCGTAGAGAGTTTGAGATATTACTCCTATGGAGGAAATTGCGCATGGTGACTGTTGTATTCAATCCAAATGCAATTTTTGTGTTTCATCAACACTCTGATAGTCCACAGATTACAGACTACCTCCAGATGTGCATCGGAAACTACCACTGGTCTTCCAGGGAACGATCAAAGCATAGACTGTTTGAGACATTACTCCTGTTGAGGAAAGTGCGCATGGTGACTGTTGTATTCAATCCCGATGCAATATCTGTGTTTCATCAACACTCAGTTAGTCCACAAATTACAGGATGCCTCCAGATGTGCATCGGAAACTACTACTGGTCTTCCAGGGAATGATCAAAGCGTAGACTGTTTGAGACATTACGTCATGGAGGAAAGTGCGCATGGTGACTGTTGTATTCTATCCCGATGCAATATCTGTGTTTCATCAACACTCTGATAGTCCACAGATTACAGATTGCCTCCAGATGTGCATCGGAAACTACTATTGGTCTTCCAGGGAACGATCAAAGCATATACTGTTTGAGACATTATTCCCATGGAGGAATGTGCGCATGGTGACTGTTGTATTCAATCCCGATGCAATTTCTGTGTTTCTTCAACACTCTGATAGTCCACAGATTACAGAATGCCTCCAGATGTGCATCGGAAACTACTACTGGACTTCCAGGGAACGATCAAAGCGTAGACTGTTTGAGACATTACTCTAATGGAGGAATGTGCGCACGGTGACTGTTGTTTTGAATCCCGATGGAATTTCTGTGTTTCATCAAAACTTTGAAAGTACACAGATTACAGAATGCCTCCAGATGTGCATCGGAAACTACTACTGGTCTAACAGGGAACGATCAAAGCGTAGAATGTTGGAGACATTACTCCCATGGGGAACGTGCGCATATTGACTGTTGTATTCAATCCCGACGCAATGGAGGAAAGTTGTCATGGTGACTGTTGTATTCAATCCCGATGCAATTTCTGTGTTTCATCAATACTTTGAAGGTCCACAGATTACAGAATGATTCCAGATGTGCATCGGAAACTACTACTGGACTTCCAGGGAACGATCAAAGCGTAGACTGTTTGAGACATTAATCCCATGGAGGGAAGTTCGCATGGTGACTGTTGTGTTCAATCCTAATGCAATTTCTGTGTTTCATCAACACTTTGAAGGTCCACAGATTACAGAATGCCTCCAGATGTGCATCGGAAACTACTACTGGTCAACCAGGGAACGATCAAAGCGTACACTGTTTCAGATGTTACTCCCATGGAGGAAAGTGCGGATGGTGACTAGTGTATTCAATCCCGATGCAATTTCCGTGTTTCATATACACTCAGATAGTCCACAGATTACAGAACGCCTCCAGATGTGATCGGAAACTACTACTGGTATTCCAGGGAACGATCAAAGCGTAGACTGTTTCAGACATTACTCCCATGGAGGAAAGTGCGCATGGTGACTGTTGTACTCAATCCCGATGCAATTTCTGTGTTTCAACAACACTCTGATAGTCCACAGATTGCAGAATGCCTCCAGATGTGCATCGGAAACTACTACTGGTCTTCCTGGGCACAATCAAAGCGTAGACTGTTTGAGACATTACTCCCATGGAGGAAAGTGCGAATGGTGACTGTTGTATTCAATCCCGATGCTATTTCTGTGCTTCATCAACACTCTGATAGTCCACAGATTACAGATTGTCTCAAGATGTGCTTCGGAAACTACAACTGGTCTTCCAGGGAACGATCAAAACGTAGACTGTTTCAGATGTTACTCCCATGGGGAAAGTTGTCAAGGTGACTGTTGTATTCAATCCCGATGCAATTTCTGTGTTTCATCAATACTTTGAAGGTCCACAGATTACAGAATGCCTCCAGATGTGCATCGGAAGCTACTGCTGGACTTCCAGGGAACGATCAAAGCATAGACTGTTTGAGACATTACTCCCATGGAGGGAAGTTCGCATGGTGACTGTTGTATTCAATCCTGATGCAATTTCTGTGTTTCATCAACACTTTGAAGGTCCACAGATTACAGAATGCCTCCTGATGTGCATCGGAAACTACTTCTGGTCTTCCAGGGAACGATCAAAGCGTACACTGTTTCAGATGTTACTCCCATGGAGGAAAGTGCGGATGGTGACTAGTGTATTAAATCCCGATGCAATTTCTGTGTTTCATCAACACACAGATAGTTTACAGATTACAGAATGCCTCCAGATGTGCATCGGAAACTACTACTGGACTTCCAGGGAACGATCAAAGCATAGACTGTTTGAGACATAACTCCCGTGGAGGAAAGTGCGCATGGTGAATGTTGTATTCATTCAACACTCAGTTAGTCCACAGATTACACAATGTCTCCAGATGTGCATCGGAAACTACTACTGGTCTTCCAGGGACCTATCAAATCGTAGACTGTTTGAGACATTACTCCCATGGAGGAATGTCCACATGGTGACTGTTGTATTCAATCCCGACGCAATTTCTGTGTTTCAACAACACTCTGATAGTAAACAGATTACAGAATGCCTCCAGATGTGCATCGGGAACTACTACTGGTCTTCCAGGGAACGATCAAAGCGTAGACTGTTTGAGAGATTACTCCCATGGAGGAAAATGCGCATGGTGACTGTTGTATTCAATCTCAATGCAATTTCTGTGTTTCATCAACACTCTTATAGTCCACAAATTATAGAATGCCTCCAGATGTGCATCGGAAACTACTACTTTTCTTCCAGGGAACGATCAAAGCGTACACTCTTTGAGAAGTAACTACCATGGAGGAAAATGCTCATGGTGACTGTTGTATTCAATCCCGATGCAATTTCTGTGTTTCATCAACACTCTGATAGTCCACCGATTACAGATTGTCTCAAGATGTGCTTCGGAAACTACTACTGGTCTTCCTGGGAACGATCAAAGCGTAGACTGTTTCAGACGTTACTCCTATGGAGGAAAGTGCGCATGGTGACTGTTGTATTCAATCCCGATGCAATTTCTGCGTTTCATTAACACTCTGATAATCCACAGATTACAGAATGCCTCCAGATGTGCATCGGAAACTACTACTGGTCTTCCGGGAATGATCAAAGCGTAGAGAGTTTGAGACATTACTCCCATGGAGGAAATTGCGCATGGTGACTGTTGTATTCAATCCAAATGCAATTTTTGTGTTTCATCAACACTCTGATAGTCCACAGATTACAGACTACCTCCAGATGTGCATCGGAAACTACTACTGGTCTTCCAGGGAACGATCAAAGCATAGACTGTTTGAGACATTACTCCTGTTGAGGAAAGTGCGCATGGTGACTGTTGTATTCAATCCCGATGCAATATCTGTGTTTCATCAACACTCAGTTAGTCCACAAATTACAGGATGCCTCCAGATGTGCATCGGAAACTACTACTGGTCTTCCAGGGAATGATCAAAGCGTAGACTGTTTGAGACATTACGCCATGGAGGAAAGTGCGCATGGTGACTGTTGTATTCTATCCCGATGCAATATCTGTGTTTCATCAACACTCTGATAGTCCACAGATTACAGATTGCCTCCAGATGTGCATCGGAAACTACTATTGGTCTTCCAGGGAACGATCAAAGCATGTACTGTTTGAGACATTATTCCCATGGAGGAATGTGCGCATGGTGACTGTTGTATTCAATCCCGAAGCAATTTCTGTGTTTCATCAACACTTTGGAGGTACACAGATTACAGAATGCCTCCAGATGTGCATCGGAAACTACTATTGGTCTTCCAGGGAACGATAAAAACGTAGACTGTTTCAGATGTTACTCCCATGGAGGAAAGTGCGGATGGTGACTGATGTATTCAATCGCGATGCAATTTCTGTGATTCATAAACACTTTGAAGGTCCACAGATTACAGAATGCCTCCAGATGTGATCGGAAACTACTACTGGTCTTCCAGGGAACGATCGAAGCGTAGACTCTTTGAGACATTACGCCCATGGACTAAAGTGCGCATGGTGACTGTTGAATTCAATCCCGATGCAATTTCTGTGTTTCTTCAACACTCTGATAGTCCACAGATTACAGAATGCCTCCAGATGTGCATCGGAAACTACTACTGGACTTCCAGGGTACGATCAAAGCGTAGACTGTTTGAGACATTACTCCAATGGAGGAATGTGCGCATGGTGACTGTTGTTTTCAATCCCGATGGAATTTCTGTATTTCATCAACACTTTGAAAGTACACAGATTACAGAATGAATCCAGATGTGCATCGGAAACTACTACTGGTCTTCCAGGGAACTATAAAAACGTATACTGTTTCAGATGTTACTCCCATGGAGGAAAGTGCGGATGGTGACTGTTGTATTGAATCCCGATGCAATTTCTGTGATTCATAAACACTTTGAAGGTCCACAGTTTACAGAATGCCTCCAGATGTGATCGGAAACTACTACTGGTCATCCAGGGAACGATCAAAGCGTAGACTGTTTGAGACATTACTCTAATGGAGGAATGTGCGCATGGTGACTGTTGTTTTGAATCCCGATGGAATTTCTGTGTTTCATCAAAACTTTGAAAGTACACAGATTACAGAATGCCTCCAGATGTGCATCGGAAACTACTACTGGTCTAACAGGGAACGATCAAAGCGTAGAATGTTGGAGACATTACTCCCATGGGGAACGTGCGCATATTGACTGTTGTATTCAATCCCGACGCAATTTCTGTGTTTCAACAACACTCTGATAGTAAACAGATTACAGAATGCCTCCAGATGTGCATCGGGAACTACTACTGGTCTTCCAGGGAACGATCAAAGCGTAGACTGTTTGAGAGATTACTCCCATGGAGGAAAATGCGCATGGTGACTGTTGTATTCAATCTCAATGAAATTTCTGTGTTTCATCAACACTCTTATAGTCCACAGATTATAGAATGCCTCCAGATGTGCATTGGAAACTACTACTTTTCTTCCAGGGAACGATCAAAGCGTACACTCTTTGAGACGTAACTACCATGGAGGAAAATGCGCATGGTGACTGTTGTATTCAATCCCGATGCAATTTCTGTGTTTCATCAACACTCTGATAGTCCACCGATTACAGATTGTCTCAAGATGTGCTTCGGAAACTACTACTGGTCTTCCTGGGAACGATCAAAGCGTAGACTGTTTCAGACGTTACTCCCATGGAGGAAAGTGCGCATGATGACTGTTGTATTCAATCTCAATGAAATTTCTGTGTTTCATCAACACTCTGATAATCCACAGATTACAGAATGCCTCCAGATGTGCATCGGAAACTACTACTGGTCTTCCAGGGAATGATCAAAGCGTAGAGAGTTTGAGACATTACTCCCATGGAGGAAAGTGCGCATGGTGACTGTTGTATTCAATCCCGATGCAATTTTTGTGTTTCATCAACACTCTGATAGTCCACAGATTACAGACTACCTCCAGATGTGCATCGGAAACTACTACTGGTCTTCCAGGGAACGATCAAAGCATAGACTGTTTGAGACATTACTCCTGTTGAGGAAAGTGCGCATGGTGACTGTTGTATTCAATCCCGATGCAATATCTGTGTTTCATCAACACTCAGTTAGTCCACAAATTGCAGGATGCCTCAAGATGTGCA
Source organism: Schistocerca gregaria (assembly GCF_023897955.1). Classification (NCBI taxonomy): domain Eukaryota; kingdom Metazoa; phylum Arthropoda; class Insecta; order Orthoptera; family Acrididae; genus Schistocerca; species Schistocerca gregaria. The sequence goes on from NC_064927.1 coordinate 10,824,331, forward strand.
TCGGAAACTACTACTGGTCTTCCAGGGAATGATCAAAGCGTAGACTGTTTGAGACATTACGCCATGGAGGAAAGTGCGCATGGTGACTGTTGTATTCTATCCCGATGCAATATCTGTGTTTCATCAACACTCTGATAGTCCACAGATTACAGAATGCCTCCAGATGTGCATCGGAAACTACTACTTGTCTTCCAGGGAACGATAAAAACGTAGACTGTTTCAGATGTTACTCCCATGGAGGAAAGTGCGGATGGTTACTGTTGTATTCAATCGCGATGCAATTTCTGTGATTCATAAACACTTTGAAGGTCCACAGATTACAGAATGCCCCCAGATGTGATCGGAAACTACTACTGGTCTTCCAGGGAACGAGCAAAGCGTAGACTCTTTGAGACATTACGCCCATGGATTAAAGTTCGCATGGTGACTGTTGTATTAAATCCCGATGCAATTTCTGTGTTTCTTCAACACTTTGAAGGTCCACAGATTACAGAATGCCTCCAGATGTGATCGGAAACTACTGCTGGTCTTCAGGGGAACGATCAAAGAGTAGACTCTTTGAGACATAACGCCCATGGAGGAAAGTGCGCATGGTGACTGTTGTATTCAATCCCGATGCAATTTCTGTGTTTCTTCAACACTCTGATAGTCCACAGATTACAGAATGCCTCCAGATGTGCATCGGAAACTACTACTGGACTTCCAGGGAACGATCAAAGCGTAGACTGTTTGAGACATTACTCCTATGAAGGAAAGTGCGGATGGTGACTGTTGTATTCACTCCCGATGCAATTTATGTGTTTCATCAACACTTTGAAGGTCCACAGATTACAGAATGCCCCAAGATGTGATCGGAAACTACTACAGGTCTTCCAGGGAACGGTCAAAGAGTAGACTCTTTGAGACATTACGCCCATGGAGGAAAGTGCGCATGGTGACTGTTGTATTCAATCCCGATGCAATTTCTGTGTTTCTTCAACACTCTGATAGTCCACAGATTACAGAATGCCTCCAGATGTGCATCGGAAACTATTACTGGACTTCCAGGGAACGATCAAAGCGTAGACTGTTTGAGACATTACTCCAATGGAGGAATGTGCGCATGGTGACTGTTGTTTTGAATCCCGATGGAATTTCTGTGTTTCATCAACACTTTGAAAGTACACAGATTACAGAATGCCTCCAGATTTGCATCGGAAACTACTACTGGTCTAACAGGGAACGATCAAAGCGTAGAATGTTGGAGACATTACTCCCATGGGGAACGTGCGCATATTGACTGTTGTATTCAATCCCGACGCAATTTCATTGTTTCAACAACACTCTGATAGTAAACAGATTACAGAATGCCTCCAGATGTGCATCGGGAACTACTATTGGTCTTCCAGGGAACGATCAAAGCGTAGACTGTTTGAGAGATAACTCCCATGGAGGAAAATGCGCATGGTGACTGTTGTATTCAATCTCAATGCAATTTCTGTGTTTCATCAACACTCTTATAGTCCACAGATTATAGAATGCCTCCAGATGTGCATCGGAAACTACTACTTTTCTTCCAGGGAACGATCAAAGCGTACACTCTTTGAGACGTAACTACCATGGAGGAAAATGCGCATGGTGACTGTTGTATTCAATCCCGAAGCAATTTCTGTGTTTCATCAACACTTTGAAGGTACACAGATTACAGAATGCCTCCAGATGTGCATCGGAAACTACTATTGGTCTTCCAGGGAACGATAAAAACGTAGACTGTTTCAGATGTTACTCCCAATGAGGAAAGTGCGGATGGTGACTGTTGTATTCAATCGCGATGCAATTTCTGTGATTCATAAACACTTTGAAGGTCCACAGATTACAGAATGTCTCCAGATGTGATCGGAAACTACTACTGGTCTTCCAGGGAACGATCAAAGCGTAGACTCTTTGAGACATTACGCCCATGGACTAAAGTGCGCATGGTGACTGTTGTATTCAATCCCGATGCAATTTCAGTGTTTCTTCAACACTCTGATAGTCCACAGATTACAGAATGCCTCCAGATGTGCATCGGAAACTACTACTGGACTTCCAGGGAACGATCAAAGCGTGGACTGTTTGAGACATTACTCCCATGAAGGAAAGTGCGGATGGTGACTGTTGTATTCACTCCCGATGCAATTTATGTGTTTCATCAACACTTTGAAGGTCCACAGATTACAGAATGCCCCCAGATGTGATCGGAAACTACTACTGGTCTTCAGGGGAACGATCAAACTGTAGACTCTTTGAGACATTACGCCCATGGAGGAAAGTGCGCAAGGTGACTGTTGTATTCAATCCCGATGCAAGTTCTGTGTTTCTTCAACACTCTGATAGTCCACAGATTACACAATGCCTCCAGATGTGCATCGGAAACTACTACTGGACTTCCAGAAAACGATCAAAGCGTAGACTGTTTGAGACATTACTCCAATGGAGGAATGTGCGCATGGTGACTGTTGTTTTCAATCCCGATGGAATTTCTGTATTTCATCAACACTTTGAATGTACACAGATTACAGAATGAATCCAGATGTGCATCGGAAACTACTACTGGTCTTCCAGGGAACAATAAAAACGTATACTGTTTCAGATGTTACTCCCATGGAGGAAAGTGCGGATGGTGACTGTTGTATTCAATCCCGATGCAATTTCTGTGATTCATAAACACTTTGAAGGTCCACAGTTTACAGAATGCCTCCAGATGTGATCGGAAACTACTACTGGTCTTCCAGGGAACGATCAAAGCATAGACTCTTTTGAGACACTACGCCCATGGAGGAAAGTGCGCATGGTGACTGTTGTATTCAATCCCGATGCAATTTCTGTGTTTCTTCAACACTCTGATAGTCCACAGATTACTGAATGCCTCCAGATGTGCATCGGAAACTACTACTGGACTTACAGGGAACGATCAAAGCGTAGACTGTTTGAGACATTACTCCTATGAAGGAAAGTGCGGATGGTGACTGTTGTATTCACTCCCGATGCAATTTATGTGTTTCATCAACACTTTGAAGGTCCACAGATTACAGAATGCCCCAAGATGTGATCGGAAACTACTACAGGTCTTCCAGGGAACGATCAAAGAGTAGACTCTTTGAGACATTACGCCCATGGAGGAAAGTGCGCATGGTGACTGTTGTATTCAATCCCGATGCAATTTCTGTGTTTCTTCAACACTCTGATAGTCCACAGATTACAGAATGCCTCCAGATGTGCATCGGAAACTACTACTGGACTTCCAGGGAACGATCAAAGCGTAGACTGTTTGAGACATTACTCCAATGGAGGAATGTGCGCATGGTGACTGTTGTTTTGAATCCCGATGGAATTTCTGTGTTTCATCAACACTTTGAAAGTACACAGATTACAGAATGCCTCCAGATGTGCATCGGAAACTACTACTGGTCTAACAGGGAACGATCAAAGCGTAGAATGTTGGAGACATTACTCCCATGGGGAACGTGCGCATATTGACTGTTGTATTCAATCCCGACGCAATTTCATTGTTTCAACAACACTCTGATAGTAAACAGATTACAGAATGCCTCCAGATGTGCATCGGGAACTACTACTGGTCTTCCAGGGAACGATCAAAGCGTAGACTGTTTGAGAGATTACTCCCATGGAGGAAAATGCGCATGTTGACTGTTGTATTCAATCTCAATGCAATTTCTGTGTTTCATCAACACTCTTATAGTCCACAGATTATAGAATGCCTCCAGATGTGCATCGGAAACTACTACTTTTCTTCCAGGGAACGATCAAAGCGTACACTCTTCGAGACGTAACTACCATGGAGGAAAATGCGCATGGTGACTGTTGTATTCAATCCCGATGCAATTTCTGTGTTTCATCAACACTCTGATAGTCCACCGATTACAGATTGTCTCAAGATGTGCTTCGGAAACTACTAATGGTCTTCCTGGGAACGATCAAAGCGTAGACTGTTTCAGACGTTACTCCCATGGAGGAAAGTGCGCATGGTGACTGTTGTATTCAATCCCGATGCAATTTCTGCGTTTCATCAACACTCTGATAATCCACAGATTACAGAATGGCTCCAGATGTGCATCGGAAACTACTACTGGTCTTCCAGGGAATGATCAAAGCGTAGAGAGTTTGAGACATTACTCCCATGGAGGAAAGTGCGCATGGTGACTGTTGTATTCAATCCCGATGCAATTTTTGTGTTTCATCAACACTCTGATAGTCCACAGATTACAGACTACCTCCAGATGTGCATCGGAAACTACTACTGGTCTTCCAGGGAACGATCAAAGCATAGACTGTTTGAGACATTACTCCTGTTGAGGAAAGTGCGCATGGTGACTGTTGTATTCAATCCCGATGCAATATCTGTGTTTCATCAACACTCAATTAGTCCACAAATTGCAGGATGCCTCCAGATGTGCATCGGAAACTACTATTGGTCTTCCAGGGAACGATAAAAACGTAGACTGTTTCAGATGTTCCTCCCATGGAGGAAAGTGCGGATGGTGACTGTTGTATTCAATCGCGATGCAATTTCTGTGATTCATAAACACTTTGAAGGTCCACAGATTACAGAATGCCTCCAGATGTGATCGGAAACTACTACTGGTCTTCCAGGGAACGATCAAAGCGTAGACTCTTTGAGACATTACGCCCATGGATTAAAGTGCGCATGGTGACTGTTGTATTCAATCCCGATGCAATTTCTGTGTTTCTTCAACACTCTAATAGTCCACAGATTACAGAATGCCTCCAGATGTGCATCGGAAACTACTACTGGACTTCCAGGGAACGATCAAAGCGTAAACTGTTTGAGACATTACTCCCATGAAGGAAAGTGCGGATGGTGACTATTGAATTCACTCCCGATGCAATTTATGTGTATCATCAACACTTTGAAGGTCCACAGATTACAGAATGCCTCCAGATGTGATCGGAAACTACCACTGGTCTTCAGGGGAACGATCAAAGAGTAGACTCTTTGAGACATTACGCCCATGGAGGAAAGTGCGCATGGTGACTGTTGTATTCAATCCCGATGCAAGTTCTGTGTTTCTTCAACACTCTGATAGTCCACAGATTACACAATGCCTCCAGATGTGCATCAGAAACTACTACTGGACTTCCAGGGAACGATCAAAGCGTAGACTGTTTGAGACATTACTCCAATGGAGGAATGTGCGCATGGTGACTGTTGTTTTCAATCCCGATGGAATTTCTGTATTTCATCAACACTTTGAAAGTACACAGATTACAGAATGAATCCAGATGTGCATCGGAAACTACTACTGGTCTTCCAGGGAACAATAAAAACGTATACTGTTTCAGATGTTACTCCCATGGAGGAAAGTGCGGATGGTGACTGTTGTGTTCAATCCCGATGCAATTTCTGTGATTCATAAACACTTTGAAGGTCCACAGTTTACAGAATGCCTCCAGATGTGATCGGAAACTACTACTGGTCTTCCAGGGAACGATCAAAGCATAGACTCTTTGAGACATTACGCCCATGGAGGAAAGTGCGCATGGTGACTGTTGTATTCAATCCCGATGCAATTTCTGTGTTTCTTCAACACTCTGATAGTCCACAGATTACAGAATGCCTCCAGATGTGCATCGGAAACTACTACTGGACTTCCAGGGAACGATCAAAGCGTAGACTGTTTGAGACATTACTCCTATGAAGGAAAGTGCGGATGGTGACTGTTGTATTCACTCCCGATGCAATTTATGTGTTTCATCAACACTTTGAAGGTCCATAGATTACAGAATGCCCCAAGATGTGATCGGAAACTACTACAGGTCTTCCAGGGAACGATCAAAGAGTAAACTCTTTGAGACATTACGCCCATGGAGGAAAGTGCGCATGGTGACTGTTGCATTCAATCCCGATGCAATTTCTGTGTTTCTTCAACACTCTGATAGTCCACAGATTACAGAATGCCTCCAGATGTGCATCGGAAACTACTACTGGACTTCCAGGGAACGATCAAAGCGTAGACTGTTTGAGACATTACTCCAATGGAGGAATGTGCGCATGGTGACTGTTGTTTTGAATCCCGATGGAATTTCTGTGTTTCATCAACACTTTGAAAGTACACAGATTACAGAATGAATCCAGATGTGCATCGGAAACTACTACTGGTCTTCCTGGGAACAATCAAAGCGTAGACTGTTTCAGACATTACTCCCATTTGGGAAAGTGCGGATGGTGATTGTTGTATTCACTCCCGATCCAATTTCTGTGTTTCATCAACACTTTGAAGATCCACAGATTACAGAATGCCTCCAGATGTGATCGGAAACTACTACTGGTATTCCGGGGAACGATCAAAGCGTAGACTGTTTCTGACATTACTCCCATGGGGAAAGTGCGCATGGTGACTGTTGTACTCAATCCCGATGCAATTTCTGAGTTTCAACAACACTCTGATAGTCGACAGATTGCAGAATGCCTCCAGATGTGCATCGGAAACTACTACTGGTCTTCCTGGGCACGATCAAAGCGTAGACTGTTTGAGACATTACTCCCATGGAGGAGAGTGCGGATGGTGACTGTTGTATTCAATCCCGATGCAATTTCTGTGTTTCATCAACACTCTGATAGTCCACAGATTACAGATTGTCTCAAGATATGCTTCGGAAACTACAACTGGTCTTCCAGGGAACGATCAGAACGTAGACTCTTTCAGATGTTACTCCCATGGAGGAAAGTGCTTATGGTGACTGTTGTACTCAATCCCGATGCAATTTCTGTATTTCATCAACACTCTGATAGTCCACAGATTACAGATTGCCTCCAGTTGTGCATCGAAACTACTACTGGTCTTCCTGGGAACGACCAAAACGTAGACTGTTTGAGACATTACTCCCATGGAGGAAAGTGCGCATGGTGACTATTGTATTCGATCCCGATGCAATTACTGTGTTTCAACAACACTCTGATAGTAAACAGATTACAGAACGCCTCCAAATGTGCATCGGAAACTACTACTGGTTTTCCAGGGAACGATCAAAGCGTAGACTCTTTGAGACATTACTCCATGGAGGAAATTGCGCATGGTGACTGTTGTATTCAATCCCGATGCAATTTCTGTGTTTCATCCACACTCTGATTGTCCACAGATTACAGAATGCCTGCAGATGTGCATCGGAAACTACTACTGGACTTCCAGGGAACGATCAAAGCGTAGACTGTTTGAGACATTACTCCCATGAAGGAAAGTGCTGATGGTGACTGTTGTATTCAATCCCGAAGCAATTTCTGTGTTTCTTCAACACTCTGATAGTCCACAGATTACAGAATGCCTCCAGATGTGCATCGGAAACTACTACTGGACTTCCAGGGAACGATCAAAGCGTAGACTGTTTGAGACATTACTCCCATGAAGGAAAGTGCGGATGGTGACTGTTGTATTCACTCCCGATGCAATTTATGTGTTTCATCAACACTTTGAAGGTCCACAGATTACAGAATGCCTCCAGATGTGATCGGAAACTACTACTGGTCTTCCAGGGAACGATCAAAGCGTAGACTGTTTGAGACATTACTCCCATGGAGGAAAGTGCGGATGGTGACTGTTGTATTCAATCCCGATGCAATTTCTGTGTTTCATCAACACTCTGATAGTCCACAGATTACAGATTGTCTCAAGATGTGCTTCGGAAACTACATCTGGTCTTCCAGGGAACGATCAAAACGTAGACTATTTCAGATGTTACTCCCATGGAGGAAAGTGCTTATGGTGTCTGTTGTACTCAATCCCGATACAATTTCTGTGTTTCATCAACACTCTGATAGTCCACAGATTACAGATTGCCTCCAGTTGTGGATCGAAACTACTACTGGTCTTCCTGGGAACGACCAAAACGTAGACTTTTTGAGACATTACTCCCATGGAGGAAAGTGCGCATGGTGACTGTTGTATTCGATCCCGATGCAATTTCTAAGTTTCAACAACACTCTGATAGTAAACAGATTACAGAACGCCTCCAAATGTGCATCGGAAACTACTACTGGTCTTCCAGGGAACGATCAAAGCGTAGACTCTATGAGACATTACTCCCATGGAGGAAATTGCGCATGGTGACTGTTGTATTCAATCCCGATGCAATTTCTGTGTTTCATCCACACTCTGATTGTCCACAGATTACAGAATGCCTCTAGATGTGCATCGGAAACTAGTACTGGTCTTCCAGGGAACGATCAAATCGTAGAATGTTTGAGACATTACTCCCATGGAGGAAAGTCCGCATGGTGACTGTTGTATTCAATCCCGATGCAAATACTGTGTTTCATCAACACTTTGAAGGTCCACAGATTACAGAATGCCTCCAGATGTGCATCAGAAAGTACTACTGGTCTTCCAGGGAACGATCAAAACGTAGACTGTTTCTGACGTTACTCCAATGGAAAAAAGTGAGGATGGTAACTGTTGTATTCAATCCCGATGCAAGTTCTGTGTTTCATCAACACTCTGATAGTCCACAGGTTACAGATTTCCTCCAGATGTGCATCGGAAACTACTACTGGTCTCCTGAAAACAATCAAAGCGTTGACTGTTTCAGACATTACTCCAATGGAAAAAGTCCACATGGTGATTGTTGTATTCAATCCCGATGCAATTTCTGCGTTTCAACAAAACTCTGATAGTAAACTCATTACAGAATGCCTCCAGGTGTGCATCGGAAACTACTTCTGGTCTTCCAGGGAACCATCAAAGCGTAGGCTGTTTGAGACATTACTCCCATGGAGCAAAGTCTACATGGAGATTGTTGTATTCAATCCCGATGCAATTTCTGTGTTTCAACAACACTCCGTCGGTAAACAGATTACAGAATGCCTCCAGATGTGCATCGGAAGCTACTTCTGGTCTTCCAGGGAGCGATCAAAGCGTAGACTGTTTGAGAGATTACTCCCATGGAGGAAAGTGTTCATGGTGACTGTTGTATTCAATCCCGATGCAATTTCTGTGTTTCATCAACACCCTGATAGTCCACAGATTACAGAATGGCTCCAGATGTCAATCGGAATTTACTACTGGTCTTCCAGGGAGCGATCAAATCCTAGACTGTTTGAGACATTACTCCCATGGAGGAAAGTTTGCATGGCGACTGTTGTATTCAATCCCGATGCAATTTCTGTGTTCATCAACACCCTGATAGTCCACAGATTACAGAATGCCTCCAGATGTGCAACGGTAACTACTACAGGTCTTACAGGGAACGATCAAATCGTAGAGAGTTTGAGACATTACTCCCATGGAGGAATGTGCGCATGGTGACTGTTGTATTCAATCCCTATGCAATTTCTGTGTTTCATCAACACTCTGATAGTCCACAGATTACAGAATACCTCCAGATGTGCATCGGAAACTACTACTGGTCTTCTAGGGAACGAACAAAGAGTAAACTTTTTGAGACATTACTACCAACGAGGAAGGTGCGCATGGTGACTGTTGTATTCAATCAGTATGTAATATCTGTGTTTCATCAACACTCTGATAGTCCACAGATTACAGAATGTCTCCAGATGTGCTTCATAAACTACTACTGGTCCTCTATTGAACGATCAAAGCGTAGACTGTTTGAGACATTACTCCCATGGAGGAAAGTGCGCATGGTAACTGTTGTATTCAATCCTGAAGCAATTTCTGTGTTTCATCAGCACTATGATAGTCCACAGTTTACAGAATGCCTCCAGATGTGCATCGGAAACTACTACTGGTCTAACAGGGAACGATCAAAGCGTAGAATGTTGGACACATTACTCCCATGGGGAACGTGCGCATATTGACTGTTGTATTTTATCCCGATACAATTTCTGTGTTTCATCAACACTCTGATAGTCCGCAGATTACAGAATACCTCCAGATGAGCATCGGAAACTACTACTGGTCTTCCAGGGAGCGATCACAACGTAGACTGTTTGACACATTACTCCCATGGAGGAAAGTTCGCATGGCGACTGTTGTATTCAATCCCGATGCAATTTCTGTGTTCATCAACACTCTGATAGTCCACCGATTACAGAATGCCTCCAGATGTGCATCGGAAACTACTACAGGTCTTCCAGGGAACGATCAAAGCGTAGAGAATTTGAGACATTACTACCATGGAGGAAAGTGCGCATGGTGACTGTTGTATTCAATCCCGATGCAATTTCTGTGTTTCATCAACACTCAGATAGTCCACAGATTACAGAATGCCTCCAGATGTGTATCGGAAACTACTACTGGTCTTCCAGGGAACAATCAAAGCGTAGACTGTTTGAGACATTACTCCTATGTAGGAAAGTGCGCATGGTGACTGTTGTAATCAATCCCGATGTAATTTCTGTGTTTCATCAACACCCTGACAGTCCACAGATTACAGAACGCCTACAGATGTGCATCGGAAACTACTACTGGTCTTCCAGGGAACGATCAAAGCGTAGAGAGTTTGAGACATTACTCCCATGGAGGAATGTGCGCATGTTGACTGTTGTATTCAATCCCGATATAATTACTGTGTTTCATCACCATTCCGATAGTCCTCAGGTTACAGAATACCTACAGATGTGCATCGGAAACTACTACTGGTCTTCCAGGGAAGGATCAAAGCGTAAACTGTTTGAGACGTTACTCCCATGGAGGAAAGTGCGCATGGTGACTGTTGTATTCAATCCCGATGCAATTTCTGTGTTTCATCAACACTCTGATAGTCCACAGATTACAGAATGCTTCCAGATGTGCATCGGAAACTACTACTGGTCTTCCAGTTAACAATCAAAGCGTAGACTGTTTGAGACATTACTCCTATGTAGGAAAGTGCGGATGGTGACTGTTGTATTCACTCCCGACGCAATTTCTGTGTTTCATCAACACTTTGAAGGTCCACAGATTACTGATTATCTCCAGATGAGCTTCGGAAACTACTACTGGTCTTCCAGGGAACGATCAAAGCGCAGACTGTTTGAGACGTTACTCCCATGGAGGAAAGTCCACATGGTGATTGTTGTATTCAAACTCGATGCAATTTTTGCGTTTCAACAAAACTCTGATAGTAAACTGATTACAGAATGCTTCCAGATGTGCAGCGGAAACTACTTCTGGTCTTCCAGGGAACGATCAAAGCGTAGACTGTTTGAGAGATTACTCCCATGGAGGAAAATGCGCATGGTGACTGTTGTATTCCATCCCGATGCAATTTCTGTGTTTCATCAACACTCTGATAGTCTACAGATTACAGAATGCCTCCAGATGTGCATCGGAAACTACTACTGGTCCTCCAGGGAGCGATCAAAACGTAGACTGTTTGAGACATTAGTCCGATGGAGGAAAGTTCGCATGGCGACTGTTGTATATTCAATGCCGATGCATTATCTGTGTTCATCAACACTTTTGATAGTCCACAGGTGACAGAATGCCTCCAGATGTGCATCGGAAACTACTTCTGGTCTTCCAGGGAACGATCAAAGCGTAGACTGTTTGAGAAATTACTCCCATGGAGGAATATGCGCATGGTAACTGTTGTATTCAATCCCGATGCAATATCTGTGTTTCATCAACACTCTGATGGTCCACAGATTACAGAATACCTCCAGATGTGCATCGGAAACTACTACTGGTCTTCCAGGGAGCGATCACAGCGTAGACTGTTTCAGACGTTACTCCAATGGAGGAAAGTGCGGATGGTAACTGTTGTATTCAATCCCGATGCCATTTCTGTGTTTCATCAACACTCTGATAGTCCACAGATTACAGATTGTCTCCAGATGTGCATCGGAAACTACTACTGGTCTTCCTGAAAACGATCAAAGCCTAGACTGTTGCAGACATTATTCCCATGGAGGAATGTGCGGATGGTGACTGTTGTACTAACTCCCGATGCAATTTCTGTGTTTCATCAACAATTTGAAGGTCCACAGATTACTGATTGTCTCCAGATGTGCTTCGGAAACTACTACTGGTCTTCCAGGGAACGATCAAAGCGTAGACTGTTTGTGACATTACTCCCATGGAGGAAAATCCACATGGAGATTGTTGTATTCAATCCCGATGCAAGTTCTGTGTTTCATCGACACTCTGATAGTCCACAGATTACAGAATTCCTCCAGATGTGCATCGGAAACTACTTCTGGTCTTCCAATGAGCGATCAAAGCGTAGACTGTTTGAGAGATTACTCCCATGGAGGAAAATGCGCATGGTGACTGTTGTATTCAATCCCGATGCAATTTCTGTGTTTCATCGACACTCTGATAGTCCACAGATTACAGAATGCCTCCAGATGTGCATCGGAAATTACTATTGGTCTTCCAGGGAACGATCATAGCGTAGACTGTTTGAGACATTACTCCCATGGAGGAAAGTGTTCATGGTGACTGTTGTATTCAATCCCGATGCAATTTCTGTGTTTCATCAACACCCTGATAGTCCACAGATTACAGAATGCCTCCAGATGTCAATCGGAAACTACTACTGCTCTTCCAGTGAGCGATGAAATCGTAGACTGTTTGAGACATTACTCCCATGGAGGAAAGTTTGCATGGCGACTGTTGTATTCAATCCCGATGCCATTTCTGTGTTTCATCAACACTCTGATAGTCCACAGATTACAGAATGTCTCCAGATGTGCTTCGGAAACTACTACTGGTCTTCCAGGGAACGATCAAAGCGTAGACTGTTTGTGACATTACTCCCATGGAGGAAAGTCCACATGGAGATTGTTGTATTCAATCCCGATGCAAGTTCTGTGTTTCATCGACACTCTGATAGTCCACAGATTAGAGAATGCCTCCTGATGTGCTTCGGAAATTACTACTGGTCTTCCAGGGAGCGATCAAATCGTAGACTGTTTGAGACAATACTCGCATGGAGGAAAGTTTGCATGGCGACTGTTGTATTCAATCCCGATGCAATTTCTGTGTTCATCAACACCCTGATAGTACACAGATTACAGAATGCCTCCAGATGTGCATCGGAAACTACAACTGGTCTTCCAGGGAACGATCAAAGCATATACTGTTTGAGACATTACTACCATGAAGGAAAGTGTGCATGGTGATTGTTGTATTCAACCGCGATGCAATTTCTGTGTTTCATCAACACTCAGTTAGTCCACAGATTACAGAATGCCTCCAGATGTGCATCTTAAACTACTACAGGTCTTCCAGGGAGCGATCACAACGTAGACTGTTTGACACATTACTCCCATGGAGGAAAGTTCGCATGGCGACTGTTGTATTCAATCCCGATGCAATTTCTGTGTTCATCAACAATCTGATAGTCCACAGATTACAGAATGCCTCCAGATGTGCATCGGAAACTACTACAGGTCTTCCAGGGAACGATCAAATCGTAGACTGGTCGAGACATTACTCCCGAGGAGGAAAGTGCGCATGGTGACTGTTGTTATCAATCCCCATGCCATTTCTGTGTTTCATCAACACTCTGATAGTACACAGATTGCAAAATGCCTCCAGATGTGCATCGGAAACTTCTACTGGTCTTCCAGGAAACGATCAAGGCGTAAACTGTTTGGGAATTACTCCCATGGAGGAAAGTGGTCATGGTGACAGTTGTATTAAATCCCGATGTAATTTCTGTGTTTCATCAACACTTTGAAGGTCCACAGATTACAGAATGCTTCCAGATGTGCATAGGAAACTACTACTGGTCTTCCAGGGAACGATCAAAGCATAGACAGTTTGGGACATTACTCCCGTGGAAAAAAGTACGCATGGTGACTGTTGTATTCAATCCCCATGCAATATCTGTGTTTCATCAACACTCAGTTAGTCCACAGATTACAAAATGCCTCCCGATGTGCATCGGAAACAACTACTGGACTTCCAGGGAAGGATCAAAGCGTATACTGTTTGAGACGTTACTCCCATGGAGGAAAGTGCGCATGGTGACTGTTGTATTCAATCCCGTTGCAATTTCTGTGTTTCATCAACACTCTGATAGTCCACAGATTACAGAATGCTTCCAGATGTGCATCGGAAACTACTACTGGTCTTCCAGTTAACAATCAAAGCGTAGACTGTTTGAGACATTACTCCTATGTAGGAAAGTGCGGATGGTGACTGTTGTATTCACTCCCGATGCAATTTCTGTGTTTCATCAACACTTTGAAGGTCCACAGATTACTGATTATCTCCAGATGAGCTTCGGAAACTACTACTGGTCTTCCAGGGAACGATCAAAGCGTAGACTGTTTGAGACGTTACTCCCATGGAGGAAAGTCCACATGGTGATTGTTGTATTCAAACTCGATGCAATTTTTGCGTTTCAACAAAACTCTGATAGTAAACTGATTACAGAATGCCTCCAGATGTGCATCGGAAACTACATCTGGTCTTCCAGGGAACGATCAAAGCGTAGACTGTTTGAGAGATTACTCCCATGGAGAAAAATGCGCATGGTGACTGTCGTATTCCATCCCGATGCAATTTCTGTGTTTCATCAACACTCTGATAGTCTACAGATTACAGAATGCCTCCAGATGTGCATCGGAAACTACTACTGGTCTTCCAGGGAGCGATCAAAACGTAGACTGTTTGAGACATTAGTCCGATGGAGGAAAGTTCGCATGGCGACTGTTGTATATTCAATGCCGATGCAATATCTGTGTTCATCAACACTTTTGATAGTCCACAGATTACAGAATGCCTCCAGATGTGCATCGGAAAATACTTCTGGTCTTCCAGGGAACGATCAAAGCGTAGACTGTTTGAGAAATTACTCCCATGGAGGAATATGCGCATGGTAACTGTTCTATTCAATCCCGATGCAATATCTGTGCTTCATCAACACTCTGATGGTCCACAGATTACAGAATACCTCCAGATGTGCATCGGAAACTACTACTGGTCTTCCAAGGAGCGATCACAGCGTAGACTGTTTCAGACGTTACTCCAATGGAGGAAAGTGCGGATGGTAACTGTTGTATTCAATCCCGATGCCATTTCTGTGTTTCATCAACACTCTGATAGTCCACAGATTACAGATTGTCTCCAGATGTGCATCAGAAACTACTACTGGTCTTCCTGAAAACGATCAAAGCCTAGACTGTTGCAGACATTATTCCCATGGAGGAAAGTGCGGATGGTGACTGTTGTATTAACTCCCGATGCAATTTCTGTGTTTCATCAACAATTTGAAGGTCCACAGATTACTGATTGTCTCCAGATGTGCTTCGGAAACTACTACTGGTCTTCCAGGGTACGATCAAAGCGTAGACTGTTTGTGACATTACTCCCATGGAGGAAAGTCCACATGGAGATTGTTGTATTCAATCCCGATGCAAGTTCTGTGTTTCATCGACACTCTGATAGTCCACAGATTACAGAATGCCTCCAGATGTGCATCGGAAACTACTTCTGGTCCTCCAATGAGCGATCAAAGCGTTGACTGTTTGAGAGATTACTCCCATGGAGGAAAATGCGCATGGTGACTGTTGTATTCAATCCCAATGCAATTTCTGTGTTACATCGACACTCTGATAGTCCACAGATTACAGAATGCCTCCAGATGTGCATCGGAAATTACTATTGGTCTTCCAGGGAACGATCATATCGTAGACTGTTTGAGACATTACGCCCATGGAGGAAAGTGTTCATGGTGACTGTTGTATTCAATCCCGATGCAATTTCTGTGTTTCATCAACACCCTGATAGTCCACAGATTACAGAATGCCTCCAGATGTCAATCGGAAACTACTACTGCTCTTCCAGGGAGCGATCAAATCGTAGACTGTTTGAGACATTACTCCCATGGAGGAAAGTTTGCATGGCGACTGTTGTATTCAATCCCGATGCCATTTCTGTGTTTCATCAACACTCTGATAGTCCACAGATTACAGAATGTCTCCAGATGTGCATCGGAAACTACTACTGGTCTAACAGGGAACGATCAAATCGTAGAATGTTGGAGACATAACTCCCATGTGGGAACGTGCGCATATTGACTGTTGTATTAAATCCAGATGCAATTTCTGTGTTTCATCAACACTCTGATAGTCCGCAGATTACAGAGTACCTCCAGATGTGCATCGGAAACTACTACTGGTCTTCCAGGGAGCGATCACAACGTAGACTGTTTGACACATTACTGCCATGGAGGAAAGTTCGCATGGAGACTGTTGTATTCAATCCCGATGCAATTTCTGTGTTCATCAACACTCTGATAGTCAACAGATTACAGAATGCCTCCAGATGTGCATCGGAAACTACTACAGGTCTTCCAGGGAACGATCAAAGCGTAGAGAGTTTGAGACATTGCTACCATGGAGGAAAGTGCGCATGGTGACTGTTGTATTCAATCCCGATGCAATTTCTGTGTTTCATCAACACTCTGATAGTCCACGGATTACAGAATGCTTCCATATGTGCATCGGAAACTACAACTGGTCTTCCAGGGAACGATCAAAGCATATACTGTTTGAGACATTACTACCATTAAGGAAAGTGTGCATGGTGATTGTTGTATTCAACCGCGATGCAATTTCTGTGTTTCATCAACACTCAGTTAGTCCACAGGTTACAGAATGCCTCCAGATGTGCATCTTAAACTACTACTGGTCTTCCAGGGAGCGATCACAACGTAGACTGTTTGACACATTACTCCCATGGAGGAAAGTTCGCATGGCGACTGTTGTATTCAATCCCGATGCAATTTCTGTGTTCATCAACAATCTGATAGTCCACAGATTACAGAATGCCTCCAGATGTGCATCGGAAACTACTACAGGTTTTCCAGGGAACGATCAAATCGTAGACTGGTCGAGACATTACTCCCGTGGAGGAAAGTGCGCATGGTGACTTTTGTATTCAATCCCGATGCAAATTCTGTGTTTCATCAACAATTTGAAGGTCCACAGATTATAGAATGCCTCCAGATGTGCATCGGAAACTACTACTGGTCTAACAGGGAACGATCAAAGCGTAGAATGTTGGAGACATTACTCCTATGGGGGAAAGTGCGCATGGTGACTGTTGTATTCAATCCCGATGCAATTTCTGTGTTTCATCAACACTAAGATAGTCCACAGATTACAGAATGAATCCAGATGTGCATCGGAAACTACTACTGGTCTTCGAGGGAACAATCAAAGCGTAGACTGTTTCAGATGTTACTCCAATGGAGGAAAGTGCGGATGGTGACTGTTGTATTAACTCCCGATGCAATTTCTGTGTTTCATCAACAATTTGAAGGTCCACAGATTACTGATTGTCTCCAGATGTGCTTCGGAAACTACTACTGGTCTTCCAGGGAACGATCAAAGCGTAGACTGTTTGTGACATTACTCCCATGGAGGAAAGTCCACATGGAGATTGTTGTATTCAATCCCGATGCAAGTTCTGTGTTTCATCGACACTCTGATAGTCCACAGATTACAGAATGCCTCCAGATGTGCATCGGAAACTACTTCTGGTCTTCCAATGAGCGATCAAAGCGTAGTCTGTTTGAGATATTACTCCCATGGAGGAAAATGCCCATGGTGACTGTTGTATTCAATCCCGATGCAATTTCTGTGTTTCATCGACACTCTGATAGTCCACAGATTACAGAATGCCTCCAGATGTGCATCGGAAATTACTATTGGTCTTCCAGAGACCGATCATAGCGTAGACTGTTTGAGACATTACTCCCATGGAGGAAAGTGTTCATGGTGACTGTTGTATTCAATCCCGATGCAATTTCTGTGTTTCATCAACACCCTGATAGTCCACAGATTACAGAATGCCTCCAGATGTCAATCGGAAACTACTACTGCTCTTCCAGGGAGCGATCAAATCGTAGACTGTTTGAGACATTACTCCCATGGAGGAAAGTTTGCATGGCGACTGTTGTATTCAATCCCGATGCCATTTCTGTGTTTCATCAACACTCTGATAGTCCACAGATTACAGAATGTCTCCAGATGTGCATCGGAAACTACTACTGGTGTAACAGGGAACGATCAAATCGTAGAATGTGGGAGACATTAGTCCGATGGAGGAAAGTTCGCATGGCGACTGTTGTATTCAATGCCGATGCAATATCTGTGTTCATCAACACTTTTGATAGTCCACAGATTACAGAATGCCTCCAGGTGTGCATCGGAATGTACTTCTGGTCTTCCAGCGAACGATCAAAGCGTAGACTGTGTGAGAGATTACTCCAATGGAGGAAAGTTCGCATGGAGACTGTTGTATTCAATCCCGATGCAATATCTGTGTTTCATCAACACTCTGATGGTCCACAGACTACAGAATACCTCCTGATGTGCATCGGAAACTACTACTGGTCTTCCAGGGAGCGATCACAGCGTAGACTGTTTCAGACGTTACTCCAATGGAGGAAAGTGCGGATGGTAACTGTTGTATTCAATCCCGATGCTATTTCTGTGTTTCATCAACACTCTGATAGTCCACAGATTACAGATTGTCTCCAGATGTGCATCGGAAACTACTACTGGTCTTCCTGAAAACGATCAAAGCCTAGACTGTTGCAGACATTACTCCCATGGAGGAAAGTGCGGATGGTGACTGTTGTATTAACTCCCGATGCAATTTCTGTGTTTCATCAACAATTTGAAGGTCCACAGATTACTGATTGTCTCCAGATGTGCTTCGGAAACTACTACTGGTCTTCCAGGGAACGATCAAAGCGTAGACTGTTTGTGACATTACTCCCATGGAGGAAAGTCCACATGGAGATTGTTGTATTCAATCCCGATGCAAGTTCTGTGTTTCATCGACACTCTGATAGTCCACAGATTAGAGAATGCCTCCTGATGTGCATCGGAAATTACTACTGGTCTTCCAGGGAGCGATCAAATCGTAGACTGTTTGAGACAATACTCCCATGGAGGAAAGTGTGCATGGCGACTGTTGTATTCAATCCCAATGCAATTTCTGTGTTCATCAACACCCTGATAGTACACAGATTACAGAATGCCTCCAGATGTGCATCGGAAACTACTACAGGTCTTACAGGGAACGATCAAATCGTAGAGAGTTTGAGACATTACTCCCATGGAGGAATGTGCGCATGGTGACTGTTGTATTCAATCCCGATGCAATTTCTGTGTTTCATCAACACTCTGATAGTCCACAGATTACAGAATACCTCCAGATGTGCACCGTAAACTACTACTGGTCTTCTACTGAACGTTCAAAGAGTAAACTGCTTGAGACATTACTACAATGGAGGAAGGTGCGCATGGTGACTGTTGTACTCAATCAGTATGTAATTTCTGTGTTTCATCAACACTCTGATAGTCCACAGATTACAGAATGTCTCCAGATGTGCATCGGAAACTACTACTGGTCTAACAGGGAACGATCAAATCGTAGAATGTTGGAGACATAACTCCCATGGGGGAACGTGCGCATATTGACTGTTGTATTCAATCCCGATGCAATTTCTTTGTTTCATCAACACTCTGATAGTCTGCAGATTACAGAGTACCTCCAGATGTGCATCGGAAACTACTACTGGTCTTCCAGGGAGCGATCACAACGTAGACTGTTTGACACATTACTGCTATGGAGGAAAGTTCGCATGGAGACTGTTGTATTCAATCCCGTAGCAATTTCTGTGTTCATCAACACTCTGATAGTCCACAGATTACAGAATGCCTCCAGATGTGCATCGGAAACTACTACAGGTCTTCCAGGGAACGATAAAAGCGTAGAGAGTTTGAGACATTGCTACCATGGAGGAAAGTGCGCATGGTAACTGTTGTATTCAATCCCGATGCAATTTCTGTGTTTCATCAACACTCTGATAGTCCACAGATTACAGAATGCCTCCAGATGTGCATCGGAAACTACTTCTGGTCTTCCAATGAGCGATCAAAGCGTAGACTGTTTGAGAGATTACTCCCATGGGGGAAAATGCGCATGGTGACTGTTGTATTCAATCCCGATGCAATTTCTGTGTTTCATCGACACTCTGATAGTCCACAGATTACAGAATGCCTCCAGATGTGCATCGGAAATTACTATTGGTCTTCCAGGGAACGATCATAGCGTAGACTGTTTGAGACATTACTCCCATGGCGGAAAGTGTTCATGGTGACTGTTGTATTTAATCCCGATGCAATTTCTGTGTTTCATCAACACCCTGATAGTCCACAGATTACAGAATGCCTCCAGATGTCAATCGGAAACTACTACTGCTCTTCCAGGGAGCGATCAAATCGTAGACTGTTTGAGACATTACTCCCATGGAGGAAAGTTTGCATGGCGACTGTTGTATTCAATCCCGATGCCATTTCTGAATTTCATCAACACTCTGATAGTCCACAGATTACAGAATGTCTCCGGATGTGCATCGGAAACTACTACTGGTCTAACAGGGAACGATCAAACCGTAGAATGTTGGAGACATTAGTCCGATGGAGGAAAGTTCGCATGGCGACTGTTGTATTCAATGCCGATGCAATATCTGTGTTCATCAACACTTTTGATAGTCCACAGGTTACAGAATGCCTCCAGATGTGCATAGGAATGTACTTCTGGTCTTCCAGCGAACGATCAAAGCGTTGACTGTTTGAGAGATTACTCCCATGGAGGAAAGTTCGCATGGAGACTGTTGTATTCAATCCCGATGCAATATCTGTGTTTCATCAACACTCTGATGGTCCACAGACTACAGAATACCTCCAGATGTGCATCGGAAACTACTACTGGTCTTCCAGGGAGCGATCACAGCGTAGACTGTTTCAGACGTTACTCCAATGGAGGAAAGTGCGGATGGTAACTGTTGTATTCAATCCCGATGCTATTTCTGTGTTTCATCAACACTCTGATAGTCACCAGATTACAGATTGTCTCCAGATGTGCATCGGAAACTACTACTGGTCTTCCTGAAAACGATCAAAGCCTAGACTGTTGCAGACATTACTCCCATGGAGGAAAGTGCGGATGGTGACTGTTGTATTAACTCCCGATGCAATTTCTGTGTTTCATCAACAATTTCAAGGTCCACAGATTACTGATTGTCTCCAGATGTGCTTCGGAAACTACTACTGGTCTTCCAGGGAACGATCAAAGCGTAGACTGTTTGTGACATTACTCCCATGGAGGAAAGTCCACATGGAGATTGTTGTATTCAATCCCGATGCAAGTTCTGTGTTTCATCGACACTCTGATAGTCCACAGATTACAGAATGCCTCCAGATGTGCATCGGAAACTACTACAGGTCTTACAGGGAACGATCAAATCGTAGAGAGTTTGAGACATTACTCCCATGGAGGAATGTGCGCATGGTGACTGTTGTATTCAATCCCGATGCAATTTCTGTGTTTCATCAACACTCTGATAGTCCACAGATTACAGAATACCTCCAGATGTGCACCGTAATCTACTACTGGTCTTCTAGGGAACGATCAAAGAGTAAACTGTTTGAGACATTACTACAATGGAGGAAGGTGCGCATGGTGACTGTTGTATTCAATCAGTATGTAATTTCTGTGTTTCATCAACACTCTGATAGTCCACAGATTACAGAATGTCTCCAGATGTGCATCGGAAACTACTACTGGTCTAACAGGGAACGATCAAATCGTAGAATGTTGGAGACATAACTCCCATGGGGGAACGTGCGCATATTGACTGTTGTATTCAATCCCGATGCAATTTCTGTGTTTCATCAACACTCTGATAGTCCGCAGATTACAGAGTACCTCCAGATGTGCATCGGAAACTACTACTGGTCTTCCAGGGAGCGATCACAACGTAGACTGTTTGACACATTACTGCCATGGAGGAAAGTTCGCATGGAAACTGTTGTATTCAATCCCGATGCAATTTCTGTGTTCATCAACACTCTGATAGTCCACAGTTTACAGAATGCCTCCAGATGTGCATCGGAAACTACTACAGGTCTTCCAGGGAACGATCAAAGCGTAGAGAGTTTGAGACATTGCTACCATGGAGGAAAGTGCGCATGGTGACTGTTGTATTCAATCCCGATGCAATTTCTGTGTTTCATCAACACTCTGATAGTCCACGGATTACAGAATGCTTCCAGATGTGCATCGGAAACTACTACTGGTCTTCTAGCTAACAATCAAATCGTAGACTGTTTGTGACATTACTCCTATATAGGAAAGTGCGCATGGTGACTGTTGTAATCAATCCCGATGTTATTTCTGTGTTTCATCAACACTCTGATAGTCCACAGATTACAGAATGCCTCCAGATGTGCATCGGAAACTACTACTGGTCTTCCAGGGAACGATAAAAGCGTAGAGAGATTGAGACATTACTCCCATGGAGGAAAGTGCGCATGTTGACTGTTGTATTCAATCCCGATGTAATTACTGTGTTTCATCATCACTCTGATAGTCCTCAGGTTACAGAATGCCTCGAGATGTGCATCCGAAACTACTACTGGTCTTACAGGGAACGATCAAAGCGTAGACTGTTTCAGACGTTACTCCCATGGGGGAAAGTGCGCATGGTGACTGTTGTAATCAATCCCGAAGCAATTTCTGTGTTTCATAAAGAATCTGAGAGTCCACAGATTACAGAATGCCTCCAGATGTGAATCGGAAACTCCTACTGGTATTCCAGGGAACGATCAACGCGTAGACTGTTTCAGACATTACTCCCATGGGGGGAAGTGCGCATGGTGAGTGTTGTACTCAATCCCGATGCAATTTATGTGTTTCATCAACACTCTGATAGTCCACAGATTACAGAATGTCTCCCGATGTGCATCGGAAACAACTACTGGACCTCCAGGGAACGATCAAAACGTAGACTGTTTGTGACGTTACTCCTATGGAGGAAAGTGCGCATGGTGACTGTTGTATTCAATCCCGATGCAAATTCTGTGCTTCACCAACACTTAGAAGGTCCACAGATTACAGAATGCTTCCAGATGTGCATCGGAAACTGCTACTGGTCTTCCAGGGAACACTCAAATCGTAGATTGTTTGAGACATTACTCCTATGTAGGAAAGTGCGCATGGTGACTGTTGTAATCAATCCCGATGTAATTTCTGTGTTTCATCAACACTCTGATAGTCTACAGATTACAGAATGCCTCCAGATGTGCATCGGAAACTACTACTGGTCTTCGAGGGAACGATCAAGGCGTAGACTGTTTGAGAATTACTCCCATGGAGGAAAGTGGTCATGGTGACTGTTGTATTCAATCCCGATGCAATTTCTGTGTTTCATCAACACTTTGAAGGTCCACAGATTACAGAATGCCTCCAGATGTGCATCGGAAACTACTACTGGTCTTCCAGGGAACGATCAAAGCATATAATGTTTGAGACATTACTCCCGTGGAGGAAAGTACGCATGGTGACTGTTGTATTCAATCCCGCTGCAATATCTGTGTTTCATCAACACTCAGTTAGTCCACAGATTACAGAATGCCTTCAGATTTGCATCGGAAACTACTACTGGTCTTCGAAAGAACGATCAAGGGGTAGACTGTTTGAGAATTACTCCCATGGAGGAAAGTGGTCATGGTGACTGTTGTATTCAATCCCGATGCAATTTCTGTGTTTCATCAACACTTTGAAGGTCCACAGATTACAGATTGCCTCCAGATGTGCATCGGAAACTACTACTGGTATTCCAGGGAACGATCAACGCGTAGACTGTTTCAGACATTACTCCCATGGAGGAAAGTGCGCATGTTGACTGTTGTACTCAATCCCGATGCAATTTATGTGTTTCATCAACACTCTGATAGTCCACAGATTACAGAATGTCTCCCGATGTGCATCGGAAACAACTACTGGACCTCCAGGGAACGATCAAAACGTAGACTGTTTGTGACGTTACTCCCATGGAGGAAAGTGCGCATGGTGACTGTTGTATTCAATCCCGATGCAATTTCTGTGCTTCACCAACACTTAGAAGGTCCACAGATTACAGAATGCTTCCAGATGTGCATCGGAAACTGCTACTGGTCTTCCAGGGAACACTCAAATCGTAGATTGTTTGAGACATTACCCCTATGTAGGAAAGTGCGCATGGTGACTGTTGTAATCAATCCCGATGTAATTTCTGTGTTTCATCAACACTCTGATAGTCTACAGATTACAGAATGCCTCCAGATGTGCATCGGAAACTACTACTGGTCTTCGAGGGAACGATCAAGGCGTAGACTGTTTGAGAATTACTCCCATGGAGGAAAGTGGTCATGGTGACTGTTGTATTCAATCCCGATGCAATTTCTGTGTTGCATCAACACTTTGAAGGTCCACAGATTACAGAATGCCTCCAGATGTGCATCGGAAACTACTACTGGTCTTCCAGGGAACGATCAAAGCATATAATGTTTGAGACATTACTCCCGTGGAGGAAAGTACGCATGGTGACTGTTGTATTCAATCCCGCTGCAATATCTGTGTTTCATCAACACTCAGTTAGTCCACAGATTACAGAATGCCTCCCGATGAGCATCGGATACTACTACTGGTCTTCCAGGGAACGATCAAAGCGTAGACTGTTTGAGACGTTACTCCCTTGGAGGAAAGTGCGCATGGTGCCTGTTGTATTCAATCCCGTTCAAATTCAGTGTTTCATCAACACTTTGAAGGTCCATAGATTACAGAATGCCTCCAGATGTGCATCGGAAACTACCACTGGTCTAACAGGGAACGATCAAAGCGTAGAATGTTGGAGACATTACTCCCATGGGGTAAAGTGCGCATGGTGACTGTTGTATTCAATCCCGATGCAATTTCTGTGTTTCATCAACACTCTGATAGTCCACAGATTACAGAATGCTTCCAGATGTGCATCGGAAACTACTACTGGTCTTCCAGGGAACAATCAAATCGTAGACTGTTTGAGACATTACTCCTATGTAGGAAAGTGCGCATAGTGACTGTTGTAATCAATCCCGATGTAATTTCTGTGTTTCATCAACACTCTGATAGTCTACAGATTACAGAATGCCTCCAGATGTGCATCTGAAACTACTACTGGTCTTCGAGGGAACGATCAAGGTGTAGACTGTTTGAGAATTACTCCCATGGAGGAAAGTGGTCATGGTGACTGTTCTATTCAATCCCGATGCAATTTCTGTGTTTCATCAACACTTTGAAGGTCCACAGATTACAGAATGCCTCCAGATGCCTTCGGAAACTACTACTGGTCTTCCAGAGAGCGATCAAATCGTAGACTGTTTGAGACATTACTCCCATGGAGGAAAGTTTGCATGGCGACTGTTGTATTCAATCCTGATGCAATTTCTGTGTTCATCAACACCCTGATAGTACACAGATTACAGAATGCCTCCAGATGTGCATCGGAAACTACTACAGGTCTTACAGGGAACGATCAAATCGTAGAGAGTTTGAGACATTACTCCCATGGAGGAATGTGCGCATGGTGACTGTTGTATTCAATCCCGATGCACTTTCTGTGTTTCATCAACACTCTGATAGTCCACAGATTACAGAATACCTCCAGATGTGCATCGTAAACTACTACTGGTCTTCTAGGGAACGATCAAAGAGTAAACTGTTTGAGACATTACTACCATGGAGGAAGGTGCGCATGGTGACTGTTGTATTCAATCAGTATGTAATTTCTGTGTTTCATCAACACTCTGATAGTCCACAGATTACAGAATGTCTCCAGATGTGCATCGGAAACTACTACTGCTCATCTAGGGAACGATCAAAGCGTAGACTGCTTGAGACATTACTTCCACGGAGGAAAGTGCGCATGGTAACTGTTGTATTCAATCCCGAAATAATTTCTGTTTTTCATCAGCACTGTGATAGTCCACAGTTTACAGAATGCTTCCCGATGTGCATCGGAAACTACTACTGGTCTTCCAGGGAACGATCAAAGCGTAGACTGTTTGAGACGTTACTCCCTTGGAGGAAAGTGCGCATGGTGCCTGTTGTATTCAATCCCGATGCAAATTCTGTGTTTCATCAACACTTTGAAGGTCCACAGATTACAGAATGCCTCCAGATGTGCATCGGAAACAACTACTGGTGTAACAGGGAACGATCAAAGCGTAGAATGTTGGAGACATTACTCCCATGGGGGAAAGTGCGCATGGTGACTGTTGTATTCAATCCCGATGCAATTTCTGTGTTTCATCAACACTCAGATAGTCCAAAGATTACAGAATGCTTCCAGATGTGCATCGGAAACTACTACTGGTCTTCCAGGGACCAATCAAATCGTAGACTGTTTTGAGACATTACTCCTATGTAGGAAAGTGCGCATGGTGACTGTTGTAATCAATCCCGATGTAATTTCTGTGTTTCATCAACACTCTGATAGTCCACAGATTACAGAATGCCTCCAGATGTGCATCGGAAACTACTACTGGTCTTCCAGGGAACGATAAAAGCGTAGAGAGTTCCAGACATTACTCCCATGGAGGAAAGTGCGCATGCTGACTGTTGTATTCAATCCAGATGTAATTACTGTGTTTCATCATCACTCTGATAGTCCTCACTTTACAGAATACCTACAGATGTGCATCGGAATCTACTACTGGTCTTCCAGGGAAGGATCAAAGCGTAAACTGTTTAAGACATTACTCCCATGGAGGAAAGTGCGCATGGTGACTGTTGTATTCAATCCCGATGGAATTTCTGTGTTTCATCTACACTCTGATAGTCCACATATTACAGAATGCCTCGAGATGTGCATCCGAAACTACTACTGGTCTTACAGGGAACGATCAAAGCGTAGACTGTTTGAGATGTTACTCCCATTGGGGAGAGTGCGCATGGTGACTGTTGTAATCAATCCCGAAGCAATTTCTGTGTTTCATAAACAATCTGATAGTCCACAGATTACAGGATGCCACCAGATGTGCATCGGAAACTACTACTGGTCTAACAGGGAACGATCAAAGCGTAGAATGTTTGAGACATTACTCCCATGGGGGGAAGTGCGCATGGTGACTGTTGTATTCAATCCCGATGCAATTTCTGTGTTTCATCAACACTCAGATAGTCCACAGATTACAGAATGCCTCCAGATGTGCATCGGAAACTACTACTGGTCTTCGAGGGAACGATCAAGGCGTAGACTGTTTGAGAATTACTCCCATGGAGGAAAGTGGTCATGGTGACTGTTGTATTAAATCCCGATTCAATTTCTGTGTTTCATCAACACTTTGAAGGTCCACAGATTACAGAATGCCTCCAGATGTGCATCGGAAACTACAACTGGTCTTCCAGGGAACGATCAAACATATACTGTTTGAGACATTACTACCATGGAGGAAAGTGTGCATGGTGATTGTTGTATTCAACCCCGATGCAATTTCTGTGTTTCATGAACACTCAGTTAGTCCACAGATTACAGAATGCTTCCAGATGTGCATCGGAAACTACTACTGGTATTCCAGGGAATGATCAACGCGTAGACTGTTTCAGACATTACTCCCGTGGAGGAAAGTACGCATGGTGTCTGTTGTATTCAATCCCGATGCAATATCTGTGTTTCATCAACACTCAGATAGTCCACAGATTACAGAATGCCTCCAGATGTCAATCGTAAACTACTACTGGTCTTCCAGGGAGCGATAAAAGCGTAGAGAGTTCCAGACATTACTCTCATGGTGGAAAGTGCGCATGTTGACTGTTGTATTCAATCCAGTTGTAATTACTGTGTTTCATCATCACTCTGATAGTCCTCAGGTTACAGAATACCTACAGATGTGCATCGGAATCTACTACTGGTCTTCCAGGGAAGGATCAAAGCGTAAACTGTTTGAGACATTACTCCCATGGAGGAAAGTGCTCATGGTGACTCTTGTATTCAATCCCGATGGAATTTCTGTGTTTCATCTACACTCTGATAGTCCACATATTACAGAATGCCTCGAGATGTGCATCCGAAACTACTACTGGTCTCACATTGAACGATCAAAGCGTAGACTGTTTGAGACGTTACTCCCATTGGGGAAAGTGCGCATGGTGACTGTTGTTTTCAATCCCGAGGCAATTTCTGTGTATCATCAACACTCTGATAGTCTACAGATGACAGAATGCCACCAGATGTGCATCGGAAACTACTACTGGTCTTCCAGGGAACGATCAAATTGTAGACTGTTTGAGACATTACTCCCATGGAGGAATGTGCTCATGGTGACTGTTGTATTCAATCCAGATGCAATTTCTGTTTTTCATCAACACTCTGATTGTCCACATATTACAGAATGCCTCCAGATGTTCATAGGAAACTACTACTGGTCTTCCAGGGAACGATCAAAGCGCAGACTGTTTGAGGCATTACTCCCATTTAGGAAAATGCGCAGGGTGACTGTTGTATTTAATCCCGATGCAATTTCTCTGTTTCATCAACACTCTGATAGTCCACAGATTACTCCATGGGAGTAATGTCTCACACAGTCTACGCTTTGATCGTTTCCTGGAAGACCAGTAGTAGTTTCCGATGCACATCTGGAGGCAATCAGTAACCTGTGGACTATCAGAGTCTTGATGAAACACAAAAATTGCATCGGGATAGAATACAACAGTCACCAGGCGCACTTTCCTCCGTGGGAGTAATGTCTGAAACA
Source organism: Schistocerca gregaria (assembly GCF_023897955.1). Taxonomy (NCBI): domain Eukaryota; kingdom Metazoa; phylum Arthropoda; class Insecta; order Orthoptera; family Acrididae; genus Schistocerca; species Schistocerca gregaria. The sequence continues at coordinate 10,852,856 of NC_064927.1, forward strand.
GTCTACGCTTTGATCGTTCCCTGGAAGACCAGTAGTAGTTTCCGATGCACATCTGGAGACAATCTGTAATCTGTGGACTATCAGAGTGTTGATGAAACACAGAAATTGCATCGGGATTGAATACAACAGTCACTATCCGCACTTTCCTCCATGGAAGTAACATCTGAAACAGTCTACGATTTGATCGTTTCCTGGAAGACCAGTAGTAGTTTCCGATGCACATCTGGAGGCATTCTGTTATCTGTGGACCTTCAAAGTGTTGATGAAACGCAGAAATTGCATCGGGATTGAATACAACAGTCACCATGCGCACTTTCCTCCATGGGAGTAATGTCTGAAACAGTCTACGCTTTGATCGTTCCCAGGAAGACCAGTAGTAGTTTCCGATGCACATCTGGAGACAATCTGCAATCTGTGGACTATCAGAGTGTAGATGAAACAGAGAAATTGGATCGGGATTGAATACAACAGTCACCATGCGCACTTTCCTCCATGGGAGTAATGTCTCAAGCAGTCTACGCTTTGATCGATCCCTAGAAGACCAGTAGTAGATTCCGATGCACGTCTGGAGGTATTCTGTAATCTGAGGACTATCAGAGTGATGATGAAACACAGAAATTGCATCGGGATTGAATACAACAGTCAACATGCGCACTTTTCCTCCATGGGAGTAATGTCTCAAACTCTCTGCGCTTTGATCTTTCCCTGGAAGACCAGTAGTAGTTTCCGATGCACATATGGAGGCATTCGGTAATCTGTGGACTATCAGAGTGTTGATGAAACACAGAAATTACATAGGGATTGAATACAACAGTCACCATGCGCACTTTCCTACATAGGAGAAATGTCTCAAACAGTCTGCGCTTTGATCGTTCCCTGGAAGACCAGTAGTAGTTTCCGATGCACATCTGGAAGCATTCTGTAATCTGAGGACTATCAGAGTGCTCATGAAAGACATAAATTGCATCGGGATTGAATACAACAGTCAACATGCGCACTTTCCTCCATGGGAGTAATGTCTCAAACAGTTTACGCTTTGATCGTCCCCTGTAAGACCAGTAGTAGTTTCCGATGCACATTTGGAGGCATTCTGTAATCTGTATACTATCAGAGTGATGTTGAAACACAGATATTGCTTCGGGATTGAATACAACAGTCACCATGCGGACTTTCCTCCATGGGAGGAAAGTCTCAAACAGTCTACGCTTTGATCGTTCCCTGGAAGACCAGTAGTAGTTTCCGATGCACATCTGGAGGCATTCTGTTATCTGTGGATCTTCAAAGTGTTGATGAAACACAGAAATTGCATCGGGATTGAATACAACAGTCACCATGCGCACTTTCCTCCATGGGAGTAATGTCTGAAACAGTCTACGCTTTGATCGTTCCCAGGAAGACCAGTAGTAGTTTCCGATGCACATCTGGAGACAATCTGTAATCTGTGAACTATCAGTGTGTAGATGAAACACAGAAATACCATCGGGATTGAATACAACAGTCAACAATCGCACTTTCCTCCATGGGAGTAATGTCTCAAACTCTCTACGCTTTGATCGTTCCCTGGAAGACCAGTAGTAGTTTCCGATGCACATCTGGAGGCATTCTGTAATCTGTGGACTATCAGAGTGTTGATGAAACAAAGAAATTACATAGGGATTGAATACAACAGTCACCATGCGCACTTTCCTACATAGGAGTAATGTCTCAAAGAGTCTACGCTTTGATCGTTCCCTGGAAGACCAGTAGTAGCTTCCAATGCACATCTGGAAGCATTCTGTAATCTGTGGACTATCAGAGTGTTGATGAATTACAGAAATTGCATTGGGATTGAATACAACAGTCACCATCCACACTTTCCTCCATGGGACTAACATCTGAAACAGTCTACGCTTTGACTGTTCCCTCGAAGACCAGTAGTAGTTTCCGATGCACATCTGGAGGCATTCTGTAATCTGTGGACTATCTGAGTGTTGATGAAACACAGAAATTGCCTCGGGATTGAATACAACAGTCACCATGCGCACTTTCCCCCATGGGAGTAATGTCTCAAACATTCTACGCTTTGATCGTTCCCTGTTAGACCAGTAGTAGTTTCCGATGCACATCTGGAGGCATTCTGTAATTTGTGGTTTGTCAGAGTGTAGATGAAACACAGAAATTCCATCGGCATTGAATACAACCGCACCATGCGCACTTTCCTCCATGGGAGTAATGTCTCAAACAGTTTACGATTTGATCATTCCCTGGAAGACCAGTAGTAGTTTCCGATGCACATCTGTAGGTATTCTGTAACCTGAGGACTATCAGAGTGATGATGAAACACAGTAATTACATCGGGATTGAATACAACAGTCAACATGCTCACCTTCCTCATGGGAGTAATGTCGCAAACTCTCTACGCTTTGATCGTTCCCTGGAAGACCAGTAGTAGTTTCCGATGCACATCTGGAGGCATTCTGTTCTCTTAGGAGCTTAAAAGTGTTGATATAACACAGAAATTGCATCGGGATTGAATACAACAGTCACCAGGCGCACTTTCCTAAATGGGAGTAATGTCTGAAACAGTCTACGCTTTGATCGTTCCCAGGAAGACCAGTAGTAGTTTCCGATGCACATCTGGAGACAATCTGTAATCTGTGGACTATCAGAGTGTTGATGAAACAGAGAAATTGCATCGGGATTGAATACAACAGTCACCATGCGCACTTTCCTCCATGGGAGTAACATCTGAAACAGTCTACGATTTGATCGTTTCCTGGAAGACCAGTAGTAGTTTGCGATGCACATATGGAGGCATTCGGTAATCTGTGGACTAACATAGTGTTGATGAAACACAGATATTGCATTGGTATTGAATACAACAGTCACCATGCGTACTTTCCTCCGAGGGAGTAATGTCTCAAACAGTCTATGCTTTGATCGTTCCCTGGAAGACCAGTAATAGTTTCCGATGCTCATCTGGAGGCATTCTGTAATCTGTGGACATTCAAAGTGTTGATGAAACACAAAAATTGCATCGTGATTGAATACAACAGTCACCATGCGGACTTTCCTCCATGGGAGTAATGTCTCACACAGTCTAGGCTTTGATCGTTCCCTGGGAGACCAGTAGTAGTTTCCGATGCACATCTGGAGGCAATCAGTAACCTGTTGACTATCAGAGTGTTGATGAAACACAGAAATTACATAGGGATTGAATACAACAGTCACCATGCGCACTTTCCTACATAGGAGAAATGTCTCAAACAGTCTACGCTTTGATCGTTCCCTGGAAGACCAGTAGTAGTTTCCGATGCACATCTGGAAGCATTCTGTAATCTGAGGACTATCAGAGTGATGATGAAACACAGTAATTACATCGGGATTGAATACAACAGTCAACATGCTCACCTTCCTCATGGGAGTAATGTCGCAAACTCTCTACGCTTTGATCGTTCCCTGGAAGACCAGTAGTAGTTTCCGATGCACATCTGGAGGCATTCTGTTCTCTGTGGAGCTTAAAAGTGTTGATATAACACAGAAATTGCATCGGGATTGAATACAACAGTCACCAGGCGCACTTTCCTCCATGGGAGTAATGTCTGAAACAGTCTACGCTTTGATCGTTCCCAGGAAGACCAGTAGTAGTTTCCGATGCACATCTGGAGACAATCTGTAATCTGTGGACTATCAGAGTGTTGATGAAACAGAGAAATTGCATCGGGATTGAATACAACAGTCACCATGCGCACTTTCCTCCATGGGAGTAATGTCTGAAACAGTCTACGCTTTGATCGTTCCCAGGAAGACCAGTAGTAGTTTCCGATGCACATCTGGAGACAATCTGTAATCTGTGAACTATCAGTGTGTAGATGAAACACAGAAATACCATCGGGATTGAATACAACAGTCAACAATCGCACTTTCCTCCATGGGAGTAATGTCTCAAACTCTCTACGCTTTGATCGTTCCCTGGAAGACCAGTAGTAGTTTCCGATGCACATCTGGAGGCATTCTGTAATCTGTGGACTATCAGAGTGTTGATGAAACAAAGAAATTACATAGGGATTGAATACAACAGTCACCATGCGCACTTTCCTACATAGGAGTAATGTCTCAAAGAGTCTACGCTTTGATCGTTCCCTGGAAGACCAGTAGTAGCTTCCAATGCACATCTGGAAGCATTCTGTAATCTGTGGACTATCAGAGTGTTGATGAATTACAGAAATTGCATTGGGATTGAATACAACAGTCACCATCCGCACTTTCCTCCATGGGACTAACATCTGAAACAGTCTACGCTTTGACTGTTCCCTCGAAGACCAGTAGTAGTTTCCGATGCACATCTGGAGGCATTCTGTAATCTGTGGACTATCTGAGTGTTGATGAAACACAGAAATTCCATCGGCATTGAATACAACAGCACCATGCGCACTTTCCTCCATGGGAGTAATGTCTCAAACAGTTTACGATTTGATCATTCCCTGGAAGACCAGTAGTAGTTTCCGATGCACATCTGTAGGTATTCTGTAACCTGAGGACTATCAGAGTGATGATGAAACACAGTAATTACATCGGGATTGAATACAACAGTCAACATGCTCACCTTCCTCATGGGAGTAATGTCGCAAACTCTCTACGCTTTGATCGTTCCCTGGAAGACCAGTAGTAGTTTCCGATGCACATCTGGAGGCATTCTGTAATTTGTGGATTATCAGAGTGTAGATGAAACACAGAAATTCCATCGGCATTGAATACAACAGTCACCATGCGCACTTTCCTCCATGGGAGTAATGTCTGAAACAGTCTACGCTTTGATCGTTCCCAGGATGACCAGTAGTAGTTTCCGATGCACATCTGGAGACAATCTGTAATCTGTGGACTATCAGAGTGTTGATGAAACAGAGAAATTGCATCGGGATTGAATACAACAGTCACCATGCGCACTTTCCTCCATGGGAGTAACATCTGAAACAGTCTACGATTTGATCGTTTCCTGGAAGACCAGTAGTAGTTTGCGATGCACATATGGAGGCATTCGGTAATCTGTGGACTATCAGAGAGTTGATGAAACACAGAAATTACATAGGGATTGAATACAACAGTCACCATGCGCACTTTCCTACATAGGAGTAATGTCTCAAACAGTCTACGCTTTGATCGTTCCCTGGAAGACCAGTAGTAGTTTCCGATGCACATCTGGAAGCATTCTGCAATCTGAGGACTATCAGAGTGCTCATGAAAGACATAAATTGCATCGGGATTGAATACAACAGACAATATGGGCACTTTCCTCCATGGGAGTAATGTCTCAAACATTCTACGCTTTGATCGTTCCCTGTTAGACCACTAGTAGTTTCCGATACACATCTGGAGGCATTCTGTAATTTGTGGATTATCAGAGTGTAGATGAAACACAGAAATTCCATCGGCATTGAATACAACAGTCACCATGCGCACTTTCCTCCATGGGAGTAATGTCTCTAACAGTTTACGATTTGATCATTGCCTGGAAGACCAGTAGTAGTTTCCGATGCACATCTGGAGACAATCAGTAATCTGTGGACTATCAGAGTGTTGATGAAACACTGAAATTGCATCAGGATTGAATACAACAGTCACCATCCGCACTTTCCTCCTTTGGAGTTATGTCTCAAACAGTCTACGCTTTGATCGTTCCCAGGAAGACCAGTAGTAGTTTCCGATGCACATTTGGAGGCATTCTGTAATCTGTTTACTATCAGAGTGTTGTTGAAACACAGATATTGCTTCGGGATTGAATACAACAGTCACCATGCGGACTTTCCTCCATGTTAGTAATGTCTCAAACAGTCTACGCTTTGATCGTTCCCTGGAAGACCAGTAGTAGTTTCCGATGCACATCTGGAGACAATCAGTAATCTGTGGACTATCAGAGTGTTGATGAAACACAGAAATTACATAGGGATTGAATACAACAGTCACCATGCGCACTTTCCTACATAGGAGTAATGTCTCAAGGAGTCTACGCTTTGATCGTTCCCTGGAAGACCAGTAGTAGCTTCCGATGCACATCTGGAAGCATTCTGTAATCTGTGGACTATCAGAGTGTTGATGAATTACAGAAATTGCATTTGGATTGAATACAACAGTCACCATGCGCACTTTCCTCCATGGGAGTAACATCTGAAATAGTCTATGCTTTGATTGTTCCCTCGAAGACCAGTAGTAGTTTCCGATGCACATCTGGAGGCATTCTGTAATCTGTGGACTATCTGAGTGTTGATGAAACACAGAAATTGCCTCGGGATTGAATACAACAGTCACCATGCGCACTTTCCCCCATGGGAGTAATGTCTCAAACATTCTACGCTTTGATCGTTCCCTGTTAGACCACTAGTAGTTTCCGATACACATCTGGAGGCATTCTGTAATTTGTGGATTATCAGAGTGTAGATGAAACACAGAAATTCCATCGGCATTGAATACAACAGTCACCATGCGCACTTTCCTCCATGGGAGTAATGTCTCAAACAGTTTACGATTTGATCATTCCCTGGAAGACCAGTAGTAGTTTCCGATGCACATCTGTAGGTATTCTGTAACCTGAGGACTATCAGAGTGATGATGAAACACAGTAATTACATCTGGATTGAATACAACAGTCAACATGCTCACCTTCCTCATGGGAGTAATGTCTCAAACACTCTACGCTTTGATCGTTCCCTGGAAGACCAGTAGTAGTTTCCGATGCACATCTGGAATCATTCTGTTCTCTGTGGAGCTTCAAAGTGTTGAAGAAACACAGAAATTGCATCGGGATTGAATACAACAGTCACCAGGCGCACTTTCCTCCATGGGAGTAATGTCTGAAACAGTCTACGCTTTGATCGTTCCCAGGAAGACCAGTAGTAGTTTCCGATGCACATCTGGAGACAATCTGTAATCTGTGGACTATCAGAGTGTTGATGAAACAGAGAAATTGCATCGGGATTGAATACAACAGTCACCATGCGCACTTTCCTCCATGGGAGTAATGTCTCAAACAGTCTACGCTTTGATCGTTCCCTGGAAGACCAGTAGTAGTTTCCGATGCACATCTGGAAGCAATCTGTAATCTGTGGACTATCAGAGTGTTGATGAATTACAGAAATTGCATTGGGATTGAATACACCAGTCAACATGCGCACTTTCCTCCATGGGAGTAATGTCTCAAACAGTTTACGCTTTGATCGATCCCTGGAAGACCAGTAGTAGTTTCCGATGCACATCTGGAGGCATTCTGTAATCTGTGGACTAACATAGTGTTGATGAAACACAGATATTGCATCGGGATTGAATACAACAGTCACCATGCGTACTTTCCTCCGAGGGAGTAATGTCTCAAACAGTCTATGCTTTGATCGTTCCCTGGAAGACCAGTAATAGTTTCCGATGCTCATCTGGAGGCATTCTGTAATCTGTGGACATTCAAAGTGTTGATGAAACACAAAAATTGCATCGTGATTGAATACAACAGTCACCATGCGGACTTTCCTCCATGGGAGTAATGTCTCACACAGTCTAGGCTTTGATCGTTCCCTGGGAGACCAGTAGTAGTTTCCGATGCACATCTGGAGGCAATCAGTAACCTGTGGACTATCAGAGTGTTGATGAAACACAAAAATTGCATCGGGATTGAATACAACAGTCACTAGGCGCACTTTCCTAAATGGGAGTAATGTCTGAAACAGTCTACGCTTTGATCGTTCCCTATAAGACCAGTAGTAGTTTCCGATGCACATCTGGAGACAATCTGTAATCTGTGGACTATCAGAGTGTTGATGAAACACAGAAATTGCATCGGGATTGAATACAACAGTCACTATCCGCACTTTCCTCCATGGGAGTAACATCTGAAACAGTCTACGATTTGATCGTTTCCTGGAAGACCAGTAGTAGTTTCCGATGCACATCTGGAGGCATTCTGTTATCTGTGGACCTTCAAAGTGTTGATGAAACGCAGAAATTGCATCGGGATTGAATACAACAGTCACCATGCGCACTTTCCTCCATGGGAGTAATGTCTGAAACAGTCTACGCTTTGATCGTTCCCAGGAAGACCAGTAGTAGTTTCCGATGCACATCTGGAGACAATCTGTAATCTGTGGACTATCAGAGTGTAGATGAAGCAGAGAAATTGGATCGGGATTGAATACAACAGTCACCATGCGCACTTTCCTCCATGGGAGTAATGTCTCAAGCAGTCTACGCTTTGATCGTTCCCTAGAAGACCAGTAGTAGATTCCGATGCACGTCTGGAGACAATCTGTAATCTGTGAACTATCAGTGTGTAGATGAAACACAGAAATACCATCGGGATTGAATACAACAGGCAACAAGCGCACTTTCCTCCATGGGAGTAATGTCTCAAACTCTCTACGCTTTGATCGTTCCCTGGAAGACCAGTAGTAGTTTCCGATGCACATATGGAGGCATTCTGTAATCTGTGGACTATCAGAGTGTTGATGAATTACAGAAATTGCATTGGGATTGAATACAACAGTCAACATGCGCACTTTCCTCCATGGGAGTAATGTCTCAAACTGTTTACGATTTCATCGATCCCTGGAAGACCAGTAGTAGTTTCCGATGCACATCTGGAGGCGTTCTGTAATCTGTGGACTATCAGAGTGTTGATGAACACAGAAATTGCATCGGGATTGAATACAACAGTCACCATCCGCACTTTCCTCCATGGGAGTAACATCTGAAACAGTCTACGCTTTGATTGTTCCCTCGAAGCCCAGTAGTAGTTTCCGATGCACATGTGGAGGCATTCTGTAATCTGTGGACTATCTGAGTGTTGATGAAACACAGAAATTGCCTCGGGATTGAATACAACAGTCACCATTCGCACTTTCCCCCATGGGAGTAATGTCTCAAACATTCTTCGCTTTGATCGTTCCCTGTTAGACCAGTAGTAGTTTCCGATGCACATCTGGAGGCATTCTGTAATTTGAGGGTTGTCAGAGTGTAGATGAAAAATAGAAATTCCATCGGCATTGAATACAACAGCACCATGCGCACTTTCCTCCATGGGAGTAATGTCTCAAACAGTTTACGATTTGATCATTCCCTGGAAGACCAGTATTAGTTTCCGATGCACATCTGTAGGTATTCTGTAACCTGAGGACTATCAGAGTGATGATGAAACACAGTAATTACATCGGGATTGAATACAACAGTCAACATGCTCACCTTCCTCATGGGAGTAATGTCGCAAACTCTCTACGCTTTGATCGTTCCCTGGAAGACCAGTAGTAGTTTCCGATGCACATCTGGAGACATTCTGTTCTCTGTGGAGCTTCAAAGTGTTGATGAAACACAGAAATTGCATCGGGATTGAATACAACAGTCACCAGGCGCACTTTCCTCCATGGGAGTAATGTCTCAAACAGTTTGCTATTTGATCGTCCCCTGTAAGACCAGTAGTAGTTTCCGATGCACATTTGGAGGCATTCTGTAATCTGTTTACTATCAGAGTGTTGTTGAAACACAGATATTGCTTCGGGATTGAATACAACAGTCACCATGCGGACTTTCCTCCATGGGAGTAATGTCTCAAACAGTCTACGCTTTGATCGTTCCCTGGAACACCAGTAGTAGTTTCCGATGCACATCTGGAGACAATCAGTAATCTGGGGACTATCAGAGTGTTGATGAAACACAGGAATTGCATCGGGATTGAATACAACAGTCACCATCCGCACTTTCCTCCATTGGAGTAACATCTGAAACAGTGTACGCTTTGATCGTTTCCTGGAAGACCAGTAGTAGTTTCCGATGCACATCTGGAGGCATTCTGTTATCTGTGGATCTTCAAAGTGTTGATGAAACACAGAAATTGCATCGGGATTGAATACAACAGTCACCATGCGCACTTTCCTCCATGGGAGTAATGTCTGAAACAGTCTACGCTTTGATCGCTCCCAGGAAGGCCAGTAGTAGTTTCCGATGCACATCTGGAGACAATCTGTAATCTGTGGACTATCAGTGTGTAGATGAAACACAGAAATACCATCGGGATTGAATACAACAGTCAACAAGCGCACTTTCCTCCATGGGAGTAATGTCTCAAACTCTCTACGCTTTGATCGTTCCCTGGAAGACCAGTAGTACTTTCCGATGCACATCTGGAGGCATTCTGTAATCTGTGGACTATCAGAGTGTTGATGAAACACAAAAATTACATAGGGATTGAATACAACAGTCACCATGCGCACTTTCCTACATAGGAGTAATGTCTCAAACAGTCTACCCTTTGATCGTTCCCTGGAAGACCAGTAGTAGCTTCCGATGCACATCTGGAAGCATTCTGTAATCTGTGGACTATCAGAGTGTTGATGAATTACAGAAATTGCATTGGGATTGAATACAACAGTCAACATGCGCACTTTCCTCCATGGGAGTAATGTCTCAAACAGTTTACGATTTCATCGATCCCTGGAAGACCAGTAGTAGTTTCCGTTGCACATCTGGAGGCATTCTGTAATCTGTGGACTATCAGAGTGTTGATGAACAGAGAAATTGCATCGGGATTGAATACAACAGACACCATCCGCACTTTCCTCCATGGGAGTAACATCTGAAACAGTCTACGCTTTGATTGTTCCCTTGAAGACCAGTAGTAGTTTCCGATGAACATCTGGAGGCATTCTGTAATCTGTGGACTATCTGAGTGTTGATGAAACACAGAAATTGCATCGGGATTGAATACAACAGTCACCATGCGGACTTTCCTCCATGGGAGTAATGTCTCAAACAGTCTACGCTTTGATCGTTCCCTAGAAGACCAGTAGTAGATTCAGATGCACGTCTGGAGGTATTCTGTAATCTGAGGACTATCAGAGTGAAGATGAAACACAGAAATTGCATCGGGATTGAATACAACAGTCAACATGCGCACTTTCCTCCATGGGAGTAATGTCTCAAACAGTTTACGCATTGATCGTCCCCTGTAAGACCAGTAGTAGTTTCCGATGCACATTTGGAGGCATTCTGTAATCTGTTTACTATCAGAGTGTTGTTGAAACACAGATAAGGCTTCGGGATTGAATACAACAGTCACCATGCGGACTTTCCCCCATGGGAGTAATGTCTCACACAGTCTACGCTTTGATCGTTCCCTGGAAGACCAGTAGTAGTTTCCGATGCACATCTGGAGGCAATCTGTAACCTGTGGACTATCAGAGTGTTTATGAAACACAAAAATTGCATCGGGATTGAATACAACAGTCACCAGGCGTACTTTCCTCCATGGGAGTAATGTCTGAAACAGTCTACGCTTTGATCGTTCCCTGGAAGACCAGTAGTAGTTTCCGATGCACATCTGGAGACAATCTGTAATCTGTGGACTATCAGAGTGTTGATGAAACACAGAAATTGCATCGGGATTGAATACAACAGTCACTATCCGCACTTTCCTCCATGGGAGTAACATCTGAAACAGTCTACGATTTGATCGTTTCCTGGAAGACCAGTAGTAGTTTCCGATGCACATCTGGAGGCATTCTGTTATCTGCGGACCTTCAAAGTGTTGACGAAACGCAGCAATTGCATCGGGATAGGATACAACAGTCACCATGCGCACTTTCCTCAATGGGAGTAATATCTGAAACAGTCTACGCTTTGATCGTTCCCAGGAAGACCAGTAGTAGTTTCCGATGCACATATGGAGGCATTCGGTAATCTGTGGACTATCAGAGTGTTGATGAAACACAGAAATTACATAGGGATTGAATACAACATTAACCATGCGCACTTTCCTACATAGGAGTAATGTCTCAAACAGTTTACGCTTTGATCGTTCTCTGGAAGACCAGTAGTAGTTTCCGATGCACATCTGGAAGCATTCTGTAATCTGATGACTATCAGAGTGCTCATGAAAGACATAAATTGCATCGGGATTGAATACAACAGTCAACATGCGCACTTTCCTCCATCGGAGTAATGTCTCAAACAGTTTACCATTTCATCGATCCCTGGAAGACCAGTTGTAGTTTCCGATGCACATCTGGAGGCATTCTGTAATCTGTGGACTATCAGAGTGTTGATGAACAGAGAAATTGCATCGGGATTGAATACAACAGACACCATCCGCACTTTCCTCCATGGGAGTAACATCTGAAACAGTCTACGATTTGATTGTTCCCTCGAAGACCAGTAGTAGTTTCCGATGCACATCTGGAGGCATTCTGTAATCTGTGGACTATCTGAGTGTTGATGAAACACAGAAATTGCATCGGGATTGAATACAACAGTCACCATGCGGACTTTCCTCCATGGGAGTAATGTCTCAAACAGTCTACGCTTTGATCGTTCCCTAGAAGACCAGTAGTAGATTCCGATGCACGTCTGGAGGTATTCTGTAATCTGAGGACTATCAGAGTGATGATGAAACACAGAAATTGCATCGGGATTGAATACAACAGTCAACATGCGCACTTTTCCTCCATGGGAGTAATGTCTCAAACTCTCTACGCTTTGATCGTTCCCTGGAAGACCAGTAGTAGTTTCCGAAGCACATATGGTGGCATTCGGTAATCTGTGGACTATCACAGTGTTGATGAAACACAGAAATTACATAGGGATTGAATACAACAGTCACCATGCGCACTTTCCTACATAGGAGAAATGTCACAAACAGTTTACGCTTTGATCGTCCCCTGTAAGACCAGTAGTAGTTTCCGATGCACATTTGGAGGCATTCTGTAATCTGTTTACTATCAGAGTGTTGTTGAAACACAGATATTGCTTCGGGATTGAATACAACAGTCACCATGCGGACTTTCCTCCATGGGAGTAATGTCTCACACAGTCTACACTTTGATCGTTCCCTGGAAGACCAGTAGTAGTTTCCGATGCACATCTGGAGGCAATCTGTAACCTGTGGACTATCAGAGTGTTGATGAAACACAAAAATTGCATCGGGATTGAATACAACAGTCACCAGGCGCACTTTCCTCCATGGGGGTAATGTCTGAAACAGTCTACGCTTTGATCGTTCCCTGGAAGACCAGTAGTAGTTTCCGATGCACATCTGGAGACAATCTGTAATCTGTGGACTATCAGAGTGTTGATGAAACACAGAAATTGCATCGGCATTGAATACAACAGTCACTATCCGCACTCTCCTCCATGGGAGTAACATCTGAAACAGTCTACGATTTGATCGTTTCCTGGAAGACCAGTAGTAGTTTCCGATGCACATCTGGAGGCATTCTGTTATCTGTAGACCTTCAAAGTGTTGACGAAACGCAGCAATTGCATCGGGATAGGATACAACAGTCACCATGCGCACTTACCTCCATGGGCGTAATATATGAAACAGTCTACGCTTTGATCGTTCCCAGGAAGACCAGTAGTAGTTTCCGATGCACATATGGAGGCATTCGGTAATCTGTGGACTATCAGAGTGTTGATGAAACACAGAAATTACATAGGGATTGAATACAACAGTAACCATGCGCACTTTCCTACATAGGAGTAATGTCTCAAACAGTTTACGCTTTGATCGTTCCCTGGAATACCAGTAGTAGTTTCCGATGCACATCTGGAAGCATTCTGTAATCTGATGACTATCAGAGTGCTCATGAAAGACATAAATTGCATCGGGATTGAATACAACAGTCAACATGCGCACTTTCCTCCATGGGAGTAATGTCTCAAACAGTTTACGCTTTGATCGTCCCCTGTAAGCCCAGTAGTAGTTTCCAATGCACATTTGGAGGCATTCAGTAATCTGTTTACTATCAGAGTGTTGTTGAAACACAGATATTGCTTCGGGATTGAATACAACAATCACCATGCGGACTTCCCTCCATGGGAGTAATGTCTCAAACATTCTACGCTTTGATCGTTCCCTGGAAGACCAGTAGTAGTTTCCGATGCACATCTGGAGACAATCAGTAATCTGGGGACTATCAGAGTGTTGAAGAAACACAGGAATTGCATCGGGATTGAATACAACAGTCACCATCCGCACTTTCCTCCATGGGAGTAACATCTGAAACAGTCTACGCTTTGATCGTTCCCTGGAAGACCAGTAGTAGTTTCCGATGCACATCTGGAGGCCTTCTGTTATCTGTGGATCTTCAAAGTGTTGATGAAACACAGAAATTGCATCGGGATTGAATACAACAGTCACCATGCGCACTTTCCTCCATGGGAGTAATGTCTGAAACAGTCTACGCTTTGATCGTTCCCAGGAAGACCATTAGTAGTTTCCGATGCACATCTGGAGACAATCTGTAATCTGTGGACTATCAGTGTGTAGATGATACACAAAAATACCATCGGGATTGAATACAACTGTCAACAAGCGCACTTTCCTCCATGGGAGTAATGTCTCAAACTCTCTACGCTTTGATCGTTCCCTGGAATACCAGTAGTAGTTTCCGATGCACATCTGGAGGCATTCTGTAATCTGTGGACTATCAGAGTGTTGATGAAACACAGAAATTACATAGGCATTGAATACAACAGTCACCATGCGCACTTTCCTACATAGGAGTAATGTCTCAAACAGTCTACGCTTTGATCGTTCCCTGGAAGACCAGTAGTAGCTTCCGATGCACATCTGGAAGCATTCTGTAATCTGTGGACTATCAGAGTGTTGATGAATTACAGAAATTGCATTGGGATTGAATACAACAGTCAACATGCACACTTTCCTCCATGGGAGTAATGTCTCAAACAGTTTACGATTTCATCGATCCCTGGAAGACCAGTAGTAGTTTCCGATGCACATCTGGAGGCATTCTGTAATCTGTGGACTATCAGAGTGTTGATGAACACAGAAATTGCATCGGGATTGAATACAACAGACACCATCCGCACTTTCCTCCATGGGAGTAACATCTGAAACAGTCTACGCTTTGATTGTTCCCTCGAAGACCAGTAGTGGTTTCCGATGCACATCTGGAGGCATTCTGTAATCTGTGGACTATCAGAGTGTTGATGAAACAGAGAAATTGCATGGGGATTGAATACAACAGTCACCATGCGCACTTTCCTCCATGGGAGTAATGTCTCAAACAGTCTACGCTTTGATCGTTCCCTGGAAGACCAGTAGTGGTTTCCATTGCACATCTGGAAGCATTCTGCAATCTGTGGACCTTCAAAGTGTTGATGAATCACAGAAATTGCATCGGGATTGAATACAACAGTCACGATGCGCACTTCCCGCCATGGGCGTAATGTCTCAAACAGTCTACGCTTTGATCGTTCCCTGGAAGACCAGTAGTAGTTTCCGATGCACATCTGGAGGCATTCTGTAACCTGTGGACTATCTGAGTATTGATGAACACAGAAATTGCATCGGGAGTGAATACAACAGACACCATCCGCACTTTCCTCCATGGGAGTAACATCTGAAACAGTCTACGCTTTGATTGTTCCCTCGAAGACCAGTAGTAGTTTCCGATGCACATCTGGAGGCATTCTGTAATCTGTGGACTATCTGAGTGTTGATGAAACACAGAAATTGCATCGGGATTGAATACAACAGTCACCATGCGGACTTCCCTCCATGGGAGTAATGTCTCAAACAGTCTACGCTTTGATCGTTCCCTAGAAGACCAGTAGTAGATTCCGACGCACGTCTGGAGGTATTCTGTAATCTGAGGACTATCAGAGTGATGATGAAACACAGAAATTGCATCGGGATTGAATACAACAGTCAACATGCGCACTTTTCCTCCATGGGAGTAATGTCTCAAACTCTCTACGCTTTGATCGTTCCCTGGAAGACCAGTAGTAGTTTCCGATGGACATATGGAGGCATTCGGTAATCTGTGGACTATCAGAGTGTTGATGAAACACAGATATTACATAGGGATTGAATACAACAGTCACCATGCACACTTTCCTACATAGGAGTAATGTCTCAAACAGTCTACGCTTTGATCGTTCCCTGGAAGACCAGTAGTAGTTTCCGATGCACATCTGGAAGCATTCTGTAATCTGAGGATTATCAGAGTGCTCATGAAAGACATAAATTGCATCGGGATTGAATATAACAGTCAACATGCGCACTTTCCTCCATGGGAGTAATGTCTCAAACAGTTTACGCTTTGATCGTCCCCTGTAAGACCAGTAGTAGTTTCCGATGCACATTTGGAGGCATTCTGTAATCTGTTTACTATCAGAGTGTTGTTGAAACACAGATATTTCTTCGGGATTGAATGCAACAGTCACCATGCGGACTTTCCTCCATGGGAGTAATGTCTCACACAGTCTACGCTTTGATCGTTCCCTGGAAGACCAGTAGTAGTTTCCGATGCACATATGGAGGCAATCTGTAACCTGTGGACTATCAGAGTGTTGATGAAACACAAAAATTGCATTGGGATTGAATACAACAGTCACCAGGCGCACTTTCCTCCATGGGAGTAATGTCTGAAAGAGTCTACGCTTTGATCGTTCCCTGGAAGACCAGTAGTAGTTTCCGATGCACATCAGGAGACAATCTGTAATCTGTGGACTATCAGAGTGTTGATGAAACACAGAAATTGCATCGGGATTGAATACAACAGTCACTATTAGCACTTTCCCACATGGGAGTAACATCTGAAAAAATCTACGATTTGATCGTTTCCTGGAAAACCAGTAGTAGTTTCCGATGCACATCTGGAGGCATTCTGTTATCTGTGGACCTTCAAAGTGTTGACGAAACGTAGAAATTGCATCGGGATTGGATACAACAGTCACCAAGCGCACTTTCCTCCATATGAGTAATATCTGAAACAGTCTACGCTTTGATCGTTCCCAGGAAGACCAGTAGTAGTTTCCGATTCACATATGGAGGCATTCGGTAATCTGTGGACTATCAGAGTGTTGATGAAACACAGAAATTACATAGAAATTGAATACAACAGTCACCATGCGCACTTTCGTACATAGGAGTAATGTCTCAAACAGTCTACGCTTTGATCGTTCCCTGGAAGACCAGTAGTAGTTTCCGATGCACATCTGGAAGCATTCTGTAATATGACGACTATCAGAGTGCTCATGAAAGACATAAATTGCATCGAGATTGAATACAACAGTCAACATGCGCACTTTCCTCCATGGGAGTATTGTCTCAAACAGTTTACGCTTTGATCGTCCACTGTAAGACCAGTAGTAGCTTCCGATGCACATTTGAAGGCATTCTGTAATCTGTTTACTATCAGAGTGTTGTTGAAACACAGATATTGCTTCGGGATTGAATACAACAGTCACCATGCGGACTTTCCTCCATGGGAGTAATGTCTCTAACAGTCTACGCTTTGAACGTTCCCTAGAAGACCAGTAGTAGTTTCCGATGCACATCTGGAGACAATCAGTAATCTCGGGACTATCAGAGTGTTGATGAAACACAGGAATTGCATCGGGATTGAATACAACAGTCACCATGCGCACATTCCTCCATGGGAGTAATGTCTGAAACAGTCTACGCTTTGATCGTTCCCAGGAATACCAGTAGTAGTTTCCGATGCACATCTGGAGACAATCTGTAATCTGTGGACTATCAGTGTGTAGATGAAACACAGAAATACCACCGGGATTGAATACAACTGTCAACAAGCGCACTTTCCTCCATGGGAGTAATGTCTCAAACTCTCTACGCTTTGATCGTTCCCTGGAAGACCAGTAGTAGTTTCCGATGCACATCTGGAGGCATTCTGTAATCTGTGGACCTCCAAAGTGTTGATGAAACACAGAAATTGCATTGGGATTGAATACAACAGTCACCATGCGCACTTCCCGATATGGGCGTAATGTCTCAAACAGTCTACGCTTTGATCGTTCCCTGGAAGACCAGTAGTAGTTTCCGATGCACATCTGGAGGCATTCTGTAATCTGTGGACTAACTGAGTGTTGATGAAACACAGATATTGCATCGGGATTGAATACAACAGTCACCATGCGCACTTTCCTCCATGGGAGTAATGTCTGAAACAGTCTACGCTTTGATCGTTCCCAGGAATACCAGTAGTAGTTTCCGATGCACATCTGGAGACAATCTGTAATCTGTGGACTATCAGTGTGTAGATGAAACACAGAAATACCACCGGGATTGAATACAACTGTCAACAAGCGCACTTTCCTCCATGGGAGTAATGTCTCAAACTCTCTACGCTTTGATCGTTCCCTGGAAGACCAGTAGTAGTTTCCGATGCACATCTGGACTCATTCTGTAATCTGTGGACTATCAGAGTGTTAATGAAACACAGAAATTACATAGGGATTGAATACAACAGTCACCATGCGCACTTTCCTACATAGGAGTAATGTCTCAAACAGTCTACGCTTTGATCGTTCCCTGGAAGACTAGTAGTAGCTTCCGATGCACATCTGGAAACATTCTGTAATCTGTGGACTATCAGAGTGTTGATGAATTACAGAAATTGCATTGGGATTGAATACAACAGTCAACATGCGCACTTTCCTCCATGGGAGTAATGTCTCAAACAGTTTGCGATTTCATCGATCCCTGGAAGACCAGTAGTAGTTTCCGATGCTCATCTGGAGGCATTCTGTAATCTGTGGACTATCAGAGTGTTGATGAACAAAGAAATTGCATCGGGATTGAATATAACAGACACCATCCGCACTTTCCTCCATGGGAGTAACATCTGAAACAGTCTACGCTTTGATTGTTCCCTCGAAGACCAGTAGTAGTTTCCGATGCACATCTGGAGGCATTCTGTAATCTGTGGACTATCAGAGTGTTGATGAAACAGAGAAATTGCATCGGGATTGAATACAACAGTCACCATGCGCACTTTCCTCCATGGGAGTAATGTCTCAAACAGTCTACGCTTTGATCGTTCCCTGGAAGACCAGTAGTAGTTTCCGATGCACATCTGGAGGCATTCTGTAATCTGTGGACCTTCAAAGTGTTGATGAAACACAGAAATTGCATCGGGATTGAATACAACAGTCACCATGCGCACTTCCCGATATGGGCGTAATGTCTCAAACAGTCTACGCTTTGATCGTTCCCTGGAAGACCAGTAGTAGTTTCCGATGCACATCTGGAGGCATTCTGTAATCTGTGGACTAACTGAGTGTTGATGAAACACAGATATTGCATCGGGATTGAATACAACAGTCACCATGCGTACTTTTCTCCGAGGGAGTAATGTCTCAAACAGTCTATGCTTTGATCGTTCCCTGGAAGACCAGTAATAGTTTCCGATGCTCATCTGGAGGCATTCTGTAATCTGTGGACATTCAAAGTGTTGATGAAACACAAAAATTGCATCGGGATTGTATACAACAGTCACCATGACCACTTTCTTCACATGAGTAATTCTCAAACTGTTTACGCCTTGATCGTTCCCTGGAAGACCAGTAGTAGTTTCCGATGCACATCTGGAGGCATTCTGTAATCTGTTTACTATCAGATTGTTGTTGAAACACAGATATTGCTTCTGGATTGAATACAACAGTCACCATGCGGACTTTCCTCTATGGGAGTAATGTCTCACAGAGTCTACGCTTTGATCGTTCCCTGGAAGACAAGTAGTAGTTTCCCATGCACATCTGGAGGCAATCTGTAACCTGTGGACTATCAGAGTGTTCATGAAACACAAAAATTGCATCGGGATTGAATACAACAGTCACCAGGCGCACTTTCCTCCATGGGAGTAATGTCTGAAACAGTCTACGCTTTGATCGTTCCCTGGAAGACCAGTGGTAGTTTCCGATGCATATCTGGAGACAATCTGTAATCTGTGGACTATCAGAGTGTTGATGAAACACAGAAATTGCATCGGGATTGAATACAACAGTCACTATCCGCAATTTCCTCCATGGGAGTAACATCTGAAACAGTCTACGATTTGATCGTTTCCTGGAAGACCAGTAGTAGATTCCGATGCACATCTGGCGGCATTCTGTTATCTGTGGACCTTCAAAGTGTTGACGAAACGCAGAAATAGCATCGGGATTGGATACAACAGTCACCATGCGCACTTTCCTCCATGGGAGCAATGTCTGAAACAGTCTACGCTTTGATCGTTCCCAGGAAGACCAGTAGTAGTTTCCGATGCACATTTGGAGGCATTCTGTAACCTGTTTACTATCAGAGTGTTGTTGAAACACAGAAATTACATAGGGATTGAATACAACAGTCACCATGCGCACTTTCCTACATAGGAGTAATGTCTCAAACAGACTACGCTTTGATCGTTCCCTGGAAGACCAGTAGTAGTTTCCGATGCACATCTGGAAGCATTCTGTAATCTGAGGACTATCAGAGTGTTCATGAAAGACATAAATTGCATCGGGATTGAATACAACAGTCAACATGCGCACTTTCCTCCATGGGAGTAATGTCTCAAACAGTTTACGCTTTGATCGTCCCCTGTAAGACCAGTAGTAGTTTCCGATGCACATCTGGAAGCATTCTGTATTCTGACGACTATCAGAGTGCTCATGAAAGACATAAATTGCATCGGGATTGAATACAACAGTCAACATGCGCACTTTCCTCCATGGGAGTAATGTCTCAAACAGTTTACGCTTTGATCGTTCCCTGGAAGACCAGTAGTAGTTTCCGATGCACATCTGGAGACAATCTGTAATCTGTGGACTATCAGAGTGTAGATGAAACACAGATATACCATCGGGATTGAATACAACAGTCAACAAGCGCACATTCCTCCATGGGAGTAATCTCTCAAACTCTATACGCTTTGATCTTTCCCTGGAAGACCAGTAGTAGTTTCCGATGCACATCTGGAAGCATTCTGTAATCTGTGGACTATCAGAGTGTTGATGAAACACAGAAATTACATAGGGATTGAATACAACAGTCACCATGCGCACTTTCCTACATAGGAGTAATGTCTCAAACAGTCTACGCTTTGATCGTTCCCTGGAAGACCAGTAGTAGCTTCCGATGCACATCTGGAAGCATTCTGTAATCTGTGCACTATCAGAGTGTTGATGAATTACAGAAACTGCATTGGGATTGAATACAACAGTCAACATGCGCACTTTCCTCCATGGGAGTAATGTCTCAAACAGTTTACGATTTCATCGATCCCTGGAAGACCAGTAGTAGTTTCCGATGCACATCTGGAGGCATTCTGTAATCTGTGGACTATCAGAGTGTTGATGAACACAGAAATTGCATCGGGATTGAATACAACAGTCACCATCCGCACTTTCCTCCATGGGAGTAACATCTGAAACAGTCTACGTTTTGATTGTTCCCTCGAAGACCAGTAGTAGTTTCCGATGCACATCTGGATTCATTCTGTAATCTGTGGACTATCTGAGTGTTGATGAAACACAGAAATTACATCGGGATTGATTACAACAGTCACTATGCGCACTTTCATACATAGGAGTAATGTCTCAAAGAGTCTACGCTTTGATCGTTCCCTGGAAGACCAGTAGTAGTTTCCGATGCACATCTGGAGGCATTCTGTTCTCTGTGGACCTTCAAAGTGTTGATGAAACACAGAAATTGCATCGGCATTGAATACAACAGTCACCAGGCGCACTTTTCTCCATGGGAGTAATGTCTGAAACAGTCTACGCTTTGATCGTTCCCAGGAAGACCAGTAGTAGTTTCCGATGCACATCTGAAGACAATCTGTAATCTGTGGACTGTCAGAGTGTTGATGAAACAGAGAAATTGCATCGGGATTGAATACAACAGTCACCATGCGCACTTTCCTCCATGGGAGTAATGTCTCAAACAGTCTACGCTTTGATCGTTCCCTGTAAGACCAGTAGTAGTTTCCGATGCACATCTGGAAGCAATCTGTAATCTGTGGACTATCAGAGTGTTGATGAATTACAGAAATTGCATTGGGATTGA
Organism: Schistocerca gregaria; assembly: GCF_023897955.1. Taxonomy (NCBI): domain Eukaryota; kingdom Metazoa; phylum Arthropoda; class Insecta; order Orthoptera; family Acrididae; genus Schistocerca; species Schistocerca gregaria. The sequence continues at coordinate 10,874,679 of NC_064927.1, forward strand.
ATACACCAGTCAACATGCGCACTTTCCTCCATGGGAGTAATGTCTCAAACAGTTTACGCTTTGATCGATCCCTGGAAGACCAGTAGTAGTTTCCGATGCACATCTGGAGGCATTCTGTAATCTGTGGACTATCAGAGTGTTGATGAACACAGAAATTGCATCGGGATTGAATACAACAGTCACCATCCCCCTTTTCCTCCATGGGAGTAACATCTGAGACAGACTACGCTTTGATCGTTCCCTGGAAGACCAGTAGTAGTTTCCGATGCACATCTGGAGGCATTCTGTAATCTGTGGACCTTCTAAGTGTTGGTGAAGCACAGAAATTGCATCGGGATTGAATACAACAGTCACCATGCGCACTTCCCGCCATGGGCGTTATGTCTCAAACAGTCTACGCTTTGATCGTTCCCTGGGAGACCAGTAGTAGTTTCCGATGCACATCTGGAGGCATTCTGTTCTCTGTGGACCTTCAAAGTGTTGATGAACACAGAAATTGCATCGGCATTGAATACAACAGTCACCAGGCGCACTTTTCTCCATGGGAGTAATATCTGAAACAGTCTACGCTTTGATCGTTCCCAGGAAGACCAGTAGTAGTTTCCGATGCACATATGGAGGCATTCGGTAATCTGTGGACTATCAGAGTGTTGATGAAACAGAGAAATTACATAGGGATTGAATACAACAGTCAAAATGCGCACTTTCCTACATAGGAGTAATGTCTCAAACAGTCTACGCTTTGATCGTTCCCTGGAAGACCAGTAGTAGTTTCCGATGCACATCTGGAAGCATTCTGTATTCTGACGACTATCAGAGTGCTCATGAAAGACATAAATTGCATCGGGATTGAATACAACAGTCAACATGCGCACTTTCCTCCATGGGAGTAATGTCTCAAACAGTTTTCGCTTTGATCGTCCCCTGTAAGACCAGTAGTAGTTTCCGATGCACATTTGGGGGCATTCTGTAATCTGTTTACTATCAGAGTGTTGTTGAAACACAGATATTGCTTCGAGATTGAATACAACAGTCACCATGCGGACTTTCGTCCATGGGAGTAATGTCTCAAACAGTCTACGCTTTGATCGTTCCCTGGAAGACCAGTAGTAGTTTCCGATGCACACCTGGAGACAATCAGTAATCTGGGGACTATCAGAGTGTTGATGAAACACAGGAATTGCATCGGGATTGAATACAACAGTCACCATCCGCACTTTCCTCCATGGGAGTAACATCTGAAACAGTCTACGCTTTGATCGTTCCCTGGAAGACCAGTAGTAGTTTCCGATGCACATCTGGAGGCATTCTGTTATCTGTGGATCTTCAAAGTGTTGATGAAACACAGAAATTGCATCGGGATTGAATACAACAGTCACCATGCGCACTTTCCTACATGGGAGTAATGTCTGAAACAGTCTACGATTTGATCGTTCCCAGGAAGACCAGTAGTAGTTTCCGATGCACATCTGGACACAATCTGTATTCTGTGGACTATCAGTGTGTAGATGAAACACAGAAATACCATCGGGATTGAATACAACAGTCAACAAGCGCACTTTCCTCCATGGGACTAATGTCTCAAACTCTCTACGCTTTGATCGTTCCCTGGAAGACCAGTAGTAGTTTCCGATGCACATCTGGAGACATTCTGTAATCTGTGGACTATCAGAGTGTTGATGAAACACAGAAATTAGATAGGGATTGAATAAAACAGTCACCATGCGCACTTTCCTACATAGGAGTAATGTCTCAAACAGTCTACGCTTTGATCGTTCCCTGGAAGACAAGTAGTAGCTTCCGATGCACATCTGGGAGCATTCTGTAATCTGTGGACTATCAGAGTGTTGATGAATTACAGAAATTGCATTGGGATTGAATACAACAGTCAACATGCGCACTTTCCTCCATGGGAGTAATGTCTCAAACAGTTTACGATTTCATCGATCCGTGGAAGACCAGTAGTAGTTTCCGATGCACATCTGGAGGCATTCTGTAATCTGTGGACTATCAGAGTGTTGATGAACACAGAAATTGCATCGGGATTGAATACAACAGACACCATCCGCACTTTCCTCCATGGGAGTAACATCTGAAACAGTCTACGCTTTGATTGTTCCCTCGAAGACCAGTAGTAGTTTCCGATGCACATCTGGAGGCATTCTGTAATCTGTGGACTATCTGAGTGTTGATGAAACACAGAAATTGCATCGGGATTGAATACAACAGTCACCATGCGCACTTTCCCCCATCGGAGTAATGTCTCAAAGAGTCTACGCTTTGATCGTTCCCTAGAAGACCAGTAGTAGATTCCGATGCACGTCTGGAGGTATTCTGTAATCTGAGGACTACCAGAGTGATGATGAAACACAGAAATTGCATCGGGATTGAATACAACAGTCAACAGGCGCACTTTTCCTCCATGGGAGTAATGTCTCAAACAGTTTACGCTTTGATCGTCCCCTGTAAGACCAGTAGTAGTTTCCGATGCACATTTCGAGGCATTCTGTAATCTGTTTACTATCAGAGTGTTGTTGAAACACAGATATTGCTTCGGGATTGAATACAACAGTCACCATGCGGACTTTCCCCCATGGGAGTAATGTCTCAAACAGTCTACGCTTTGATCGTTCCCTGGAAGACCAGTAGTAGTTTCCGATGCACATCTGCAGACAATCAGTAATCTGGGGACTATCAGAGTGTTGATGAAACACAGGAATTGCATCGGGATTGAATACAACAGTCACCATCCGCACTTTCCTCCATGGGAGTAACATCCGAAACAGGCTACGCTTTGATCGTTCCCTGGAAGACCAGTAGTAGTTTCCGATACACATCTGGAGGCATTCTGTTATCTGTGGATCTTCAAAGTGTTGATGAAACACAGAAATTGCATCGGGATTGAATACAACAGTCACCATGCGCACTTTCCTCCATGGGAGTAATGTCTGAAACAGTCTACGCTTTGATCGTTCCCAGGAAGGCCAGTAGTAGTTTCCGATGCACATCTGGAGACAATCTGTAATCTGTGGACTATCAGAGTGTAGATGAAACACAGAAATACCATCGGGATTGAATACAACAGTCAACAAGCGCACTTTCCTCCATGGGAGTAATCTCTCAAACTCTCTACGCTTTGATCGTTCCCTGGAAGACCAGTAGTAGTTTCCGATGCACATCTGGAGGCATTCTGTAATCTGTGGACTATCAGAGTGTTGATGAAACACAGAAATTACATAGGGATTGAATACAACAGTCACCATGCGCACTTTCCTACATAGGAGTAATGTCTCAAACAGTCTACGCTTTGATCGTTCCCTGGAAGACCAGTAGTAGCTTCCGATGCACATCTGGAAGCATTCTGTAATCTGTGGACTATCAGAGTGTTGATGAATTACAGAAACTGCATTGGGATTGAATACAACAGACAACATGCGCACTTTCCTCCATGGGAGTAATGTCTCAAACAGTTTACGATTTCATCGATCCCTGGAAGACCAGTAGTAGTTTCCGTTGCACATCTGGAGGCATTCTGTAATCTGTGGACTATCAGAGTGTTGATGAACACAGAAATTGCATCGGGATTGAATACAACAGTCACCATCCGCACTTTCCTCCATGGGAGTAACATCTGAAACAGTCTACGCTTTGATTGTTCCCTCGAAGACCAGTAGTAGTTTCCGATGCACATCTGGATTCATTCTGTAATCTGTGGACTATCTGAGTGTTGATGAAACACAGAAATTGCATCGGGATTGAATACAACAGTCATGATGCGCACTTTCCCCCATGGGAGTAATGTCTCAAACATTCTACGCTTTGATCGTTCCCTGTTAGACCAGTAGTAGTTTCCGATGCACATCTGGAGGCATTCTGTAATTTGTGGACTATCAGAGTGTAGATGAAACACAGAAATTCCATCGGGATTGAATACAACAGTCACCATACGGACTTTCCTCCATGGGAGTAATGTCTCAAACAGTTTACGCTTTGATCGTTCCCTGGAAGACCAGTAGTAGTTTCCGATGCACATCTGTAGGTATTCTGTAACCTGAGGACTATCAGAGTGATGATGAAACACAGTAATTACATCGGGATTGAATACAACAGTAACATGCTCACCATCCTCATGGAAGTAATGTTTCAAACTCTCTACGCTAGTTTCCGATGCACATCTGGAGACATTCTGTAATCTGTGGACTATCAGAGTGTTGATGAAACACAGAAATTACATAGGGATTGAATACAACAGTCACCATGCGCACTTTCCTACATAGGAGTAATGTCTCAAACAGTCTACGCTTTGATCGTTCCCTGTAAGACCAGTAGTAGTTTCCGATGCACATCTGGAAGCAATCTGTAATCTGTGGACTATCAGAGTGTTGATGAATTACAGAAATTGCATTGGGATTGAATACACCAGTCAACATGCGCACTTTCCTCCATGGGAGTAATGTCTCAAACAGTTTACGCTTTGATCGATCCCTGGAAGACCAGTAGTAGTTTCCGATGCACATCTGGAGGCATTCTGTAATCTGTGGACTATCAGAGTGTTGATGAACACAGAAATTGCATCGGGATTGAATACAACAGTCACCATCCCCCTTTTCCTCCATGGGAGTAACATCTGAGACAGACTACGCTTTGATCGTTCCCTGGAAGACCAGTAGTAGTTTCCGATGCACATCTGGAGGCATTCTGTAATCTGTGGACCTTCTAAGTGTTGGTGAAGCACAGAAATTGCATCGGGATTGAATACAACAGTCACCATGCGCACTTCCCGCCATGGGCGTTATGTCTCAAACAGTCTACGCTTTGATCGTTCCCTGGAAGACCAGTAGTAGTTTCCGATGCACATCTGGAGGCATTCTGTTCTCTGTGGACCTTCAAAGTGTTGATGAACACAGAAATTGCATCGGCATTGAATACAACAGTCACCAGGCGCACTTTTCTCCATGGGAGTAATATCTGAAACAGTCTACGCTTTGATCGTTCCCAGGAAGACCAGTAGTAGTTTCCGATGCACATATGATGGCATTCGGTAATCTGTGGACTATCAGAGTGTTGATGAAACACAGAAATTACATAGGGATTGAATACAACAGTCAAAATGCGCACTTTCCTACATAGGAGTAATGTCTCAAACAGTCTACGCTTTGATCGTTCCCTGGAAGACCAGTAGTAGTTTCCGATGCACATCTGGAAGCATTCTGTATTCTGACGACTATCAGAGTGCTCATGAAAGACATAAATTGCATCGGGATTGAATACAACAGTCAACATGCGCACTTTCCTCCATGGGAGTAATGTCTCAAACAGTTTACGCTTTGATCGTCCCCTGTAAGACCAGTAGTAGTTTCCGATGCACATTTGGGGGCATTCTGTAATCTGTTTACTATCAGAGTGTTGTTGAAACACAGATATTGCTTCGGGATTGAATACAACAGTCACCATGAGGACTTTCCTCCATGGGAGTAATGTCTCAAACAGTCTACGCTTTGATCGTTCCCTGGAAGACCAGTAGTAGTTTCCGACGCACACCTGGAGACAATCAGTAATCTGGGGACTATCAGAGTGTTGATGAAACACAGGAATTGCATCGGGATTGAATACAACAGTCACCATCCGCACTTTCCTCCATGGGAGTAACATCTGAAACAGTCTACTCTTTGATCGTTCCCTGGAAGACCAGTAGTAGTTTCCGATGCACATCTGGAGGCATTCTGTTATCTGTGGATCTTCAAAGTGTTGATGAAACACAGAAATTGCATCGGGATTGAATACAACAGTCACCATGCGCACTTTCCTCCATGGGAGTAATGTCTGAAACAGTATACGATTTGATCGTTCCCAGGAAGACCAGTAGTAGTTTCCGATGCACATCTGGACACAATCTGTAATCTGTGGACTATCAGTGTGTAGATGAAACACAGAAATACCATCGGGATTGAATACAACAGTCAACAAGCGCACTTTCCTCCATGGGACTAATGTCTCAAACTCTCTACGCTTTGATCGTTCCCTGGAAGACCAGTAGTAGTTTCCGATGAACATCTGGAGACATTCTGTAATCTGTGGACTATCAGAGTGTTGATGAAACACAGAAATTACATAGGGATTGAATACAACAGTCACCATGTGCACTTTCCTACATAGGAGTAATGTCTCAAACAGTCTACGCTTTGATCGTTCCCTGGAAGACAAGTAGTAGCTTCCGATGCACATCTGGAAGCATTCTGTAATCTGTGGACTATCAGAGTGTTGATGAATTACAGAAATTGCATTGGGATTGAATACAACAGTCAACATGCGCACTTTCCTCCATGGGAGTAATGTCTCAAACAGTTTACGATTTCATCGATCCGTGGAAGACCAGTAGTAGTTTCCGATGCACATCTGGAGGCATTCTGTAATCTGTGGACTATCAGAGTGTTGATGAACACAGAAATTGCATCGGGATTGAATACAACAGACACCATCCGCACTTTCCTCCATGGGAGTAACATCTGAAACAGTCTACGCTTTGATTGTTCCCTCGAAGACCAGTAGTAGTTTTCGATGCACATCTGGAGGCATTCTGTAATCTGTGGACTATCTGAGTGTTGATGAAACACAGAAATTGCATCGGGATTGAATACAACAGTCACCATGCGCACTTTCCCCCATCGGAGTAATGTCTCAAACAGTCTACGCTTTGATCGTTCCCTAGAAGACCAGTAGTAGATTCCGATGCACGTCTGGAGGTATTCTGTAATCTGAGGACTACCAGAGTGATGATGAAACACAGAAATTGCATCGGGATTGAATACAACAGTCAACAGGCGCACTTTTCCTCCATGGGAGTAATGTCTCAAACAGTTTACGCTTTGATCGTCCCCTGTAAGACCAGTAGTAGTTTCCGATGCACATTTGGAGGCATTCTGTAATCTGTTTACTATCAGAGTGTTCTTGAAACACAGATATTGCTTCGGGATTGAATACAACAGTCACCATGCGGACTTTCCCCTATGGGAGTAATTTCTCAAACAGTCTACGCTTTGATCGTTCCCTGGAAGACCAGTAGTAGTTTCCGATGCACATCTGCAGACAATCAGTAATCTGGGGACTATCAGAGTGTTGATGAAACACAGGAATTGCATCGGGATTGAATACAACAGTCACCATCCGCACTTTCCTCCATGGGAGTAACATCCGAAACAGGCTACGCTTTGATCGTTCCCTGGAAGACCAGTAGTAGTTTCCGATACACATCTGGAGGCATTCTATATCTGTGGATCTTCAAAGTGTTGATGAAACACAGAAATTGCATCGGGATTGAATACAACAGTCACCATGCGCACTTTCCTCCATGGGAGTAATGTCTGAAACAGTCTACGCTTTGATCGTTCCCAGGAAGGCCAGTAGTAGTTTCCGATGCACATCTGGAGACAATCTGTAATCTGTGGACTATCAGAGTGTAGATGAAACACAGAAATACCATCGGGATTGAATACAACAGTCAACAAGCGCACTTTCCTCCATGGGAGTAATCTCTCAAACTCTCTACGCTTTGATCGTTCCCTGGAAGACCAGTAGTAGTTTCCGATGCACATCTGGAGGCATTCTGTAATCTGTGGACTATCAGAGTGTTGATGAAACACAGAAATTACATAGGGATTGAATACAACAGTCACCATGCGCACTTTCCTACATAGGAGTAATGTCTCAAACAGTCTACGCTTTGATCGTTCCCTGGAAGACCAGTAGTAGCTTCCGATGCACATCTGGAAGCATTCTGTAATCTGTGGACTATCAGAGTGTTGATGAATTACAGAAACTGCATTGGGATTGAATACAACAGACAACATGCGCACTTTCCTCCATGGGAGTAATGTCTCAAACAGTTTACGATTTCATCGATCCCTGGAAGACCAGTAGTAGTTTCCGTTGCACATCTGGAGGCATTCTGTAATCTGTGGACTATCAGAGTGTTGATGAACACAGAAATTGCATCGGGATTGAATACAACAGTCACCATCCGCACTTTCCTCCATGGGAGTAACATCTGAAACAGTCTACGCTTTGATTGTTCCCTCGAAGACCAGTAGTAGTTTCCGATGCACATCTGGATTCATTCTGTAATCTGTGGACTATCTGAGTGTTGATGAAACACAGAAATTGCATCGGGATTGAATACAACAGTCATGATGCGCACTTTCCCCCATGGGAGTAATGTCTCAAACATTCTACGCTTTGATCGTTCCCTGTTAGACCAGTAGTAGTTTCCGATACACATCTGGAGGCATTCTATATCTGTGGATCTTCAAAGTGTTGATGAAACACAGAAATTGCATCGGGATTGAATACAACAGTCACCATCCCCCTTTCCTCCATGGGAGTAACATCTGAAACAGACTACGCTTTGATCGTTCCCTGGAAGACCAGTAGTAGTTTCCGATGCACATCTGGAGGCATTCTGTAATCTGTGGACCTTCTAAGTGTTGGTGAAGCACAGAAATTGCATCGGGATTGAATACAACAGTCACCATGCGTACTTTCCTCCATGGGAGTAACGTCTCAAACAATCTACGCTTTGCTCGTTCCCTGAAAGACCAGTAGTAGTTTCCGATGCACATCTGGAGGCATTGTGTAACCTGTGGACCTTCAAAGTGTTGATGAAAGACAGAAATTGCATCGGGATTGAATACAACAGTCACCATGCGCACTTCCCGCCATGGGCGTAATGTCTCAAACAGTCTACGCTTTTATCGTTCCCTGGAAGACCAATAGTAGTTTCCGATGCACATCTGGAGGCATCCTGTAATCTGTGGACTAACTGAGTGTTGATGAAACACAGATATTGCATCGGGATTGCATACAACAGTCACCATGCGTACTTTCCTCCACGGGAGTAATGTCTCAAACAGTTTACGCTTTGATCGATCCCTGGAAGACCAGTAGTAGTTTTCGATGCACATCTGGAGGCATTCTGTAATCTGTGGACTATCAGAGTGTTGATGAACACAGAAATTGCATCGGGATTGAATACAACAGTCACCATCCCCCTTTCCTCCATGGGAGTAACATCTGAAACAGTCTACGCTTTGATTGTTCCCTCGAAGACCAGTAGTAGTTTCCGATGCACATCTGGATTCATTCTGTAATCTGTGGACTATCTGAGTGTTGATGAAACACAGAAATTGCATCGGGATTGAATACAACAGTCACCATGCGCACTTTCCCCCATGGGAGTAATGTCTCAAACATTCTACGCTTTGATCGTTCCCTGTTAGACCAGTAGTAGTTTCCGATGCACATCTGGAGGCATTCTGTAATTTGTGGACTATCAGAGTGTAGATGAAACACAGAAATTCCATCGGGATTGAATACAACAGTCACCATGCGCACTTTCCTCCATGGGAGTAATGTCTCAAACAGTTTACGCTTTGATCGTTCCCTGGAAGACCAGTAGTAGTTTCCGATGCACATCTGGAGGCATTCTGTAATCTGTGGACTATCTGAGTGTTGATGAAACACAGAAATTACATCGGGATTGATTACAACAGTCACTATGCGCACTTTCATACATAGGAGTAATGTCTCAAAGAGTCTACGCTTTGTTCGTTCCCTGGAAGACCAGTAGTAGTTTCCGATTCACATCTGGAGGCATTCTGTTCCCTGTGGACCTTCAAAGTGTCGATGAAACACAGAAATTGCATCGGCATTGAATACAACAGTCACCAGGCGCACTTTCCTCCATGGGAGTAATGTCTGAAACAGTCTACGCTTTGATCGTTCCCAGGAAGACCAGTAGTAGTTTCCGATGCACATCTGGAGACAATCTGCAATCTGTGGACTATCAGAGTGTTGATGAAACAGAGAAATTGCATCGGGATTGAATACAACAGTCACCATGCGCACTTCCCTCCATGGGAGTAATGTCTCAAACAGTCTACGCTTTGATCGTTCCCTGGAAGACCAGTAGTAGTTTCCGATGCACATCTGGAAGCAATCTGTAATCTGTGGACTATCAGAGTGTTGATGAATTAAAGAAATTGCATTGGGATTGAATACACCAGTCAACGTGCGCACTTTCCTCCATGGGAGTAATGTCTCAAGCAGTTTACGCTTTGATCGATCCCTGGAAGACCAGTAGTAGTTTCCGATGCACATCTGGAGGCATTCTGTAATCTGTGGACCTTCAAAGTGTTGATGAAACACAGAAATTGCATCGGGATTGAATACAACAGCCACCATGCGCACTTCCCTCCATGGGAGTAATGTCTCAAACAGTCTACGCTTTGATCGTTCCCTGGAAGACCAGTAGTAGTTTCCGATGCACATCTGGAAGCAATCTGTAATCTGTGGACTATCAGAGTGTTGATGAATTAAAGAAATTGCATTGGGATTGAATACACCAGTCAACGTGCGCACTTTCCTCCATGGGAGTAATGTCTCAAACAGTCTACGCTTTGATCGATCCCTGGAAGACCAGTAGTAGTTTCCGATGCACATCTGGAGGCATTCTGTAATCTGTGGACTATCAGAGTGTTGATGAACACAGAAATTGCATCGGGATTGAATACAACAGTCACCATCCCCCTTTCCTCCATGGGAGTAACATCTGAAACAGACTACGCTTTGATCGTTCCCTGGAAGACCAGTAGTAGTTTCCGATGCACATCTGGATGCATTCTGTAATCTGTGGACATTCTAAGTGTTGGTGAAGCACAGAAATTGCATCGGGATTGAATACAACAGTCACCATGCGTACTTTCCTCCATGGGAGTAACGTCTCAAACAATCTACGCTTTGCTCGTTCCCTGAAAGACCAGTAGTAGTTTCCGATGCACATCTGGAGGCATTCTGTAATCTGTGAACCTTCAAAGTGTTGATGAAACACAGAAATTGCATCGGGATTGAATACAACAGTCACCATGCGCACTTCCCGCCATGGGCGTAATGTCTCAAACAGTCTACGCTTTGATCGTTCCCTGGAAGACCAGTAATAGTTTCCGATGCTCATCTGGAGACATTCTGTAATCTGTGGACATTCAAAGTGTTGATGAAACACAAACATTGCATCGGGATTGAATACAACATTTACCATCCGCACTTTCCTCCATGGGAGTAATGTCTCAAACAATCTACGCTTTGATCGTTCCCAGGAAGACCAGTAGTAGTTTCCGATGCACATCTGGATTCATTCTGTAATCTGTGGACTATCTGAGTGTTGATGAAACACAGAAATTGCATCGGGATTGAATACAACAGTCACCATGCGCACTTTCCCCCATGGGAGTAATGTCTCAAACATTCTACGCTTTGATCGTTCCCTGTTAGACCAGTAGTAGTTTCCGATGCACATCTGGAGGCATTCTGTAATTTGTGGACTATCAGAGTGTAGATGAAACACAGAAATTCCATCGGGATTGAATACAACAGTCACCATGCGCACTTTCCTCCATGGGAGTAATGTCTCAAACAGTTTACGCTTTGGTCGTTCCCTGGAAGACCAGTAGTAATTTCCGATGCACATCTGGAGGCATTCTGTAATCTGTGGACTATCTGAGTGTTGATGAAACACAGGAATTACATCGGGATTGATTACAACAGTCACTATGCGCACTTTCATACATAGGAGTAATGTCTCAAAGAGTCTACGCTTTGATCGTTCCCTGGAAGACCAGTAGTAGTTTCCGATGCACATCTGGAGGCATTCTGTTCCCTGTGGACCTTCAAAGTGTTGATGAAACACAGATATTGCATCGGCATTGAATACAACAGTCACCAGGCGCACTTTCCTCCATGGGAGTAATGTCTGAAACAGTCTACGCTTTGATCGTTCCCAGGAAGACCAGTAGTAGTTTCCGATGCACATCTGGAGACAATCTGCAATCTGTGGACTATCAGAGTGTTGATGAGACAGAGAAATTGCATCGGGATTGAATACAACAGTCACCATGCGCACTTCCCTCCATGGGAGTAATGTCTCAAACAGTCTACGCTTTGATCGTTCCCTGGAAGACCAGTAGTAGTTTCCGATGCACATCTGGAAGCAATCTGTAATCTGTGGACTATCAGAGTGTTGATGAATTAAAGAAATTGCATTGGGATTGAATACACCAGTCAACGTGCGCACTTTCCTCCATGGGAGTAATGTCTCAAACAGTTTACGCTTTGATCGATCCCTGGAAGACCAGTAGTAGTTTCCGATGCACATCTGGAGGCATTCTGTAATCTGTGGACCTTCAAAGTGTTGATGAAACACAGAAATTGCATCGGGATTGAATACAACAGCCACCATGCGCACTTCCCTCCATGGGAGTAATGTCTCAAACAGTCTACGCTTTGATCGTTCCCTGGAAGACCAGTAGTAGTTTCCGATGCACATCTGGAAGCAATCTGTAATCTGTGGACTATCAGAGTGTTGATGAATTAAAGAAATTGCATTGGGATTGAATACACCAGTCAACGTGCGCACTTTCCTCCATGGGAGTAATGTCTCAAACAGTCTACGCTTTGATCGATCCCTGGAAGACCAGTAGTAGTTTCCGATGCACATCTGGAGGAATTCTGTAATCTGTGGACTATCAGAGTGTTGATGAACACAGAAATTGCATCGGGATTGAATACAACAGTCACCATCCCCCTTTCCTCCATGGGAGTAACATCTGAAACAGACTACGCTTTGATCGTTCCCTGGAAGACCAGTAGTAGTTTCCGATGCACATCTGGATGCATTCTGTAATCTGTGGACATTCTAAGTGTTGGTGAAGCACAGAAATTGCATCGGGATTGAATACAACAGTCACCATGCGTACTTTCCTCCATGGGTGTAACGTCTCAAACAATCTACGCTTTGCTCGTTCCCTGAAAGACCAGTAGTAGTTTCCGATGCACATCTGGAGGCATTCTGTAATCTGTGGACCTTCAAAGTGTTGATGAAACACAGAAATTGCATCGGGATTGAATACAACAGTCACCATGCGCACTTCCCGCCATGGGCGTAATGTCTCAAACAGTCTACGCTTTGATCATTCCCTGGAAGACCAGTAATAGTTTCCGATGCTCATCTGGAGACATTCTGTAATCTGTGGACATTCAAAGTGTTGATGAAACACAAACATTGCATCGGGATTGAATACAACATTTACCATCCGCACTTTCCTCCATGGGAGTAATGTCTCAAACAATCTACGCTTTGATCGTTCCCAGGAAGACCAGTAGTAGTTTCCGATGCACATCTGGATTCATTCTGTAATCTGTGGACTATCTGAGTGTTGATGAAACACAGAAATTGCATCGGGATTGAATACAACAGTCACCATGCGCACTTTCCCCCATGGGAGTAATGTCTCAAACATTCTACGCTTTGATCGTTCCCTGTTAGACCAGTAGTAGTTTCCGATGCACATCTGGAGGCATTCTGTAATTTGTGGACTATCAGAGTGTAGATGAAACACAGAAATTCCATCGGGATTGAATACAACAGTCACCATGCGCACTTTCCTCCATGGGAGTAATGTCTCAAACAGTTTACGCTTTGATCGTTCCCTGGAAGACCAGTAGTAGTTTCCGATGCACATCTGGAGGCATTCTGTAATCTGTGGACTATCTGAGTGTTGATGAAACACAGAAATTACATCGGGATTGATTACAACAGTCACTATGCGCACTTTCATACATAGGAGTAATGTCTCAAAGAGTCTACGATTTGATCGTTCCCTGGAAGACCAGTAGTAGTTTCCGATGCACATCTGGAGGCATTCTGTTCCCTGTGGACCTTCAAAGTGTTGATGAAACACAGAAATTGCATCGGCATTGAATACAACAGTCACCAGGCGCACTTTCCTCCATGGGAGTAATGTCTGAAACAGTCTACGCTTTGATCGTTCCCAGGAAGACCTGTAGTAGTTTCCGATGCACATCTGGAGACAATCTGCAATCTGTGGACTATCAGAGTGTTGATGAAACAGAGAAATTGCATCGGGATTGAATACAACAGTCACCATGCGCACATCCCTCCATGGGAGTAATGTCTCAAACAGTCTACGCTTTGATCATTCCCTGGAAGACCAGTAGCAGTTTCTGATGCACATCTGGAAGCAATCTGTAATCTGTGGACTATCAGAGTGTTGATGAATTAAAGAAATTGCATTGGGATTGAATACACCATTCAACGTGCGCACTTTCCTCTATGGGAGTAATGTCTCAAACAGTTTACGCTTTGATCGATCCCTGGAAGACCAGTAGTAGTTTCCGATGCACATCTGGAGGCATTCTGTAATCTGTGGACTATCAGTGTGTTGATGAACACAGAAATTGCATCGGGATTGAATACAACAGTCACCATCCCCCTTTCCTCCATGGGAGTAACATCTGAAACAGACTACGCCTTGATCGTTCCCTGGAAGACCAGTAGTAGTTTCCGATGCACATCTGGATGCATTCTGTAATCTGTGGACATTCTAAGTGTTGGTGAAGCACAGAAATGGCATCGGGATTGAATACAACAGTCACCATGCGTACTTTCCTCCATGGGAGTAACGTCTCAAACAATCTACGCTTTGATCGTTCCCTGAAAGACCAGTAGTAGTTTCCGATGCACATGTGGAGGCATTCTGTAATCTGTGGACCTTCAAAGTGTTGATGAAACACAGAAATTGCATCGGGATTGAATACAACAGTCACCATGCGCACTTCCCGCCATGGTCGTAATGTCTCAAACAGTCTACGCTTATATCGTTCCCTGGAAGACCAGTAATAGTTTCCGATGCTCATCTGGAGACATTCTGTAATCTGTGGTCATTCAAAGTGTTGATGAAACACAAACATTGCATCGGGATTGAATACAACATTTACCATCCGCACTTTCCTCCATGGGAGTAATGTCTCAAACAATCTACGCTTTGATCGTTCCCAGGAAGACCAGTAGTAGTTTCCGATGCACATCTGGAAGCAATCTGTAATCTGTGGACTATCAGAGTGTTGATGAATTACAGAAATAGCATTGGGATTGAATACACCAGTCAACATGCGCACTTTCCTCCATGGTAGTAATGTCTCAAACAGTATATGTTTGATCGTTCCCTGGAAGACCAGTTGTAGTTTCCGATGCACATCTGGAGGCATTCTGTAATCTGTGGACCTTCAAAGTGTTGATGAAACACAGAAATTGAATAGGGATTGAATACAACAGTCACCATGACCACTTTCCTTCATGGGAGTAATTCTCAAACAGTCTACGCCTTGATCGTTCCCTCGAAGACCAGTAGTAGTTTCCGATGCACATCTGGAGGCATTCTGTAATCTGTGGACTATCTGAGTGTTGATGAAACACAGAAATTGCATCGGGATTGAATACAACAGTCACCATGCGCACTTCCCCCCATGGGAGTAATGTCTCAAACATTCTGCGCTTTGATCGTTCCCTGTTAGACCAGTAGTAGTTTCCGATGCACATCTGGAGGCATCCTGTAATCTGTGGACTATCAGATTGTTTATGAAACACAGAAATTGCTTCGGGATTGATTACAACAGTCACCATGCGCACTTTCCCCAATGGGAGTAACGTCTCAAACAATCTACGCTTTGATCGTTCCCTGTAAGACCAGTAGTAGTTTCGGATGCACATCTCGAGGCATTCTGTAATATGTGGACTATCAGAGTGTAGATGAAACACAGAATTTCCATCGGGATTGAATACAACAGTCACCGTGCGCACTTTCCTCCATGGGAGTAATGTCTCAAACAGTTTACGCTTTGATCGATCCCTGGAAGACCAGTAGTAGTTTCCGATGCACATCTGGAGACATTCTGTAATCTGTGGACTATCAGAGTGTTGATGAACACAGAAATTGCATCGGGATTGAATACAACAGTCACCATCCCCCTTTCGTCCATGGGAGTAACATCTGAAACAGTCTACGCTTTGATTGTTCCCTCGATGACCAGTAGTAGTTTCCGATGCACATCTGGATTCATTCTGTAATCTGTGGACTATCTGAGTGTTGATGAAACACAGAAATTGCATCGGGATTGAATACAACAGTCACTATGCGCACTTCCCGCCATGGGCGTAATGTCTCAAACAGTCTACGGTTTAATCGTTCCCTGGAAGACCAGTAGTAGTTTCCGATGCACATCTGGAGGCATTCTGTAATCTGTGGACTAACTGAGTGTTGATGAAACACAGAAATTGCATCGGGGTTGAATACAACAATCACCATGCACACTTTCCTCCATGGTAGTAATGTCTCAAACAGTATATGTTTGATCGTTCCCTGGAAGACCAGTTGTAGTTTCCGATGCACATCTGGAGGCATTCTGTAATCTGTGGACCTTCAAAGTGTTGATGAAACACAGAAATTGAATAGGGATTGAATACAACAGTCACCATGACCACTTTCCTCCATGGGAGTAATTCTCAAACAGTCTACGCCTTGATCGTTCCCTCGAAGACCAGTAGTAGTTTCCGATGCACATCTGGAGGCATTCTGTAATCTGTGGACTATCTGAGTGTTGATGAAACACAGAAATTGCATCGGGATTGAATACAACAGTCACCATGCGCACTTCCCCACATGGGAGTAATGTCTCAAACATTCTGCGCTTTGATCCTTCAATGGAAGACCAGTAGTAGATTCCGATGCACATCTGTAGGTATTTTGTAACCTGAGGACTATCAGAGTGATGATGAAACACAGTGATTACATCGGGATTGAATACAACAGTCAACATGCGCACTTTCCTCCATGGGAGTAAAGTCTCAATCTCTCTACGCTTTTATCGTTCCGTGGAAGACCAGTAGTAGTTTCCGATGCACATCTGGAGGCATTCTGTAATCTGTGGACTATCAGAGTGTTGATGAAAAACAGAAATTACATCGGGATTGATTACAACAGTCACCATGCGCACTTTCCTACATAGGAGTAATGTCTCAAACAGTCTACGATTTGATTGTTAGCTAGAAGACCAGTAGTAGTTTCCGATGCACATCTGGAAGCATTCTGTAATCCGTGGGCTATCAGAGTGTTGATGAAACACAGAAATTGCATCGGGACTGAATACAACAGTCACCATGCGCACTTTTCTCCATGGGAGTAACGTCTCAAACAGTCTACGCTTTGATCGTTCCCTGGAAGTCCAGTAGTTGTTTCCGATGCACATCGGGAGGCATCCTGTAACCTGTGGACTAACTGAGTGTTGATGAAACACAGATATTGCATGGGGATTGAATACAACAGTCACCATGCGTACTTTCCTCCACGGGAGTAATGTCTCAAACTGTCTATGCTTTGATCGTTCCCTGGAAGACCAGTAATAGTTTCCGATGCTCATCTGGAGACATTCTGTAATCTGTGGACATTCAAAGTGTTGATGAAACACAAAAATTGCATCGGGATTGAATACAACATTTACCATCCGCACTTTCCTCCATGGGAGTAATGTCTCAAACAATCTACGCTTTGATCGTTCCCAGGAAGACCAGTAGTAGTTTCCGATGCACATCTGGAAGCAATCTGTAATCTGTGGCCTTTCAGAGTGTTGATGAATTACAGAAATTGCATTGGGATTGAATACACCAGTCAACATGCGCACTTTCCTCCATGGGAGTAATGTCTCAAACAGTTTACGCTTTGATCGATCCCTGGAAGACCAGTAGTAGTTTCCGATGCACATCTGGAGACATTCTGTAATCTGTGGACTATCAGAGTGTTGATGAACACAGAAATTGCATCGGGATTGAATACAACAGTCACCATCCCCCTTTCCTCCATGGGAGTAACATCTGAAACAGTCTACGCTTTGATTGTTCCCTCGAAGACCAGTAGTAGTTTCCGATGCACATCTGGATTCATTCTGTAATCTGTGGACTATCTGAGTGTTGATGAAACACAGAAATTGCATCGGGATTGAATACAACAGTCACCATGCGCACTTCCCGCCATTTGCGTAATGTCTCAAACAGTCTACGCTTTGATCGTTCCCTGGAAGACCAGTAGTAGTTTCCGATGCACATCTGGAGGCATTCTGTAATCTGTGGACTAACTGAGTGTTGACGAAACACAGATATTGCATCGGGATTGAATACAACAGTCACCATTGCTTACTTTCCTCCACGGGAGTAATGTCTCAAACAGTCTATGCTTTGATCGTTCCCTGGAAGACCAGTAATAGTTTCCGATGCTCATCTGGAGACATTCTGTAATCTGTGGACATTCAAAGTGTTGATGAAACACAAAAATTGCATCGGGATTGAATACAACAGTCAGCATGACCACTTTCTTCACATGAGTAATTCTCAAACTGTTTACGCCTTGATCGTTCCCTGGAAGACCAGTAGTAGGTTTCCGATGCACATCTGGAGGCATTCTGTAATCTGTGGACTATCTGAGTGTTGATGAAACACAGAATTTGCATCGGGATTGAATACAACATTTACCATCCGCACTTTCCTCCATGGGAGTAATGTCTCAAACAATCTACGCTTTGATCGTTCCCTGGAAGACCAGTAGTAGTCTCCGATGCACATCTGGAGGCAATCTGTAATCTGTCGACAATCAGAGTGTTGATGAAACACAGAAATTGCATCGGCATTGAGTACAACAGTCACCATGCGCACATTCCTCCATGGGAGTAATGTCTGAAACAGTCTACGCGTTGATCATTCCCTGGAATACCATTAGTAGTTTCCGATGCACATCTGGAGGCATTCTGTAATCTGTGGACTAACTGAATGTTGATGAAACACAGAAATTGCATCGGGGTTGAATACAACAATCACCATGCACACTTCCCTCCATGGTAGTAATGTCTCAAACAGTATATGTTTGATCGTTCCCTGGAAGACCAGTTGTAGTTTCCGATGCACATCTGGAGGCATTCTGTAATCTGTGGTCCTTCAAAGTGTTGATGAAACACAGAAATTGAATCGGGATTGAATACAACAGTCACCATGACCACTTTCCTCCATGGGAGTAATTCTCAAACAGTCTACGACTTGATCGTTCCCTCGAAGACCAGTAGTAGTTTCCGATGCACATCTGGAGGCATTCTGTAATCTGTGGACTATCTGAGTGTTGATGAAACACAGAAATTGCATGGGGATTGAATACAACAGTCACCATGCGCACTTCCCCCCATGGGAGTAATGTCTCAAACATTCTACGCTTTGATCGTTCCCTGTTAGACCAGTAGTAGTTTCCGATGCACATCTGGAGGCATCCTGTAATCTGTGGACTATCTGATTGTTTATGAAACACAGAAATTGCTTCGGGATTGATTACAACAGTCACCATGCGCACTTTCCCCAATGGGAGTAACGTCTCAAACAATCTACGCTTTGATCGTTCCCTGTAAGACCAGTAGTAGTTTCCGATGCACATGTGGAGGCATTCTGTAATCTGTGGACTAACTGAGTGTTGATGAAACACAGAAATTGCATCGGGGTTGAATACAACAATCACCATGCACACTTTCCTCCATGGTTGTAATGTCTCAAACAGTATATGCTTTGATCGTTCCCTGGAAGACCAGTTGTAGTTTCCGATGCACATCTGGAGGCATTCTGTAATCTGTGGACCTTCAAAGTGTTGATGAAACACAGAAATTGCATCGGGATTGAATACAACAGTCACCATGACCACTTTCCTCCATGGGAGTAATTCTCAAACAGTCTACGCCTTGATCGTTCCCTCGAAGACCAGTAGTAGTTTCCGATGCACATCTGAACGCAATCTGTAATCTGTGGACTATTTGAGTGTTGATGAAACACAGAAATTGCATCGGGATTGAATACAACAGTCACCATGCGCACTTCCCACCATGGGAGTAATGTCTCAAACAGTTTACGCTTTGATCCTTCCCTGGAAGACCAGTAGTAGATTCCGATGCACATCTGTAGGTATTCTGTAACCTGAGGACTAACAGAGTGATGATGAAACACAGTAATTACATCGGGATTGAATACAACAGTCACCATGCCCACTTTCCTACATAGGAGTAATGTCTCAAACTCTCTACGCTTCTATCGTTCAATGGAAGACCAGTAGTAGTTTCCGATGCACATCTGGAGGCATTCTGTAATCTGTGGACTATCAGAGTGTTGATGAAACACAGAAATTACATCGGGATTGATTACAACAGTCACCATGCGTACTTTCCTACATAGGAGTAATGTCTCAAACAGTCAACGATTTGATTGTTCCCTGGAAGACCAGTAGTAGTTTCCAATGCACATCTGGAAGCATTCTGTAATCTGTGGACTATCACAGTGTTGACGAAACACAGAAATTGCATCGGGATTGAATGCAACAGTCACCATGCGCACTTTCCTCCATGGGAGTAACGTCTCAAACAGTCTACGCTTTGATCGTTCTCTGGAAGTCCAGTAGTTGTTTCCGATGCACATCGGGAGGCTTTCTGTAACCTGTGGACTAACTGAGTGTTGATGAAACACAGATATTGCATGGGGATTGAATACAACAGTCACCATGCGTACTTTCCTCCACGGAAGTAATTTCTCAAACTGTCTATGCTTTGATCGTTCCCTGGAATAGCAGTAGTAGTTTCCGATGCACATCTGGAGGCATTCTGTAATCTGTGGACCTTCAAAGTGTTGATGAAACACAGAAGTTGCATCGGGATTGAATACAACAGTCACCATGACCACTTTCCTCCATGGGAGTAATTCTCAAACAGTCTAGGCCTTGATCGTTCCCTCGAAGACCAGTAGTAGTTTCCGATGCAAGTCTGGAGGCATTCTGTAATCTGTGGACTATCTGAGTGTTGATGAAACACAGAAATTGCATCGGGATTGAATACAACACTCACCATGCGCACTTCCCCCCATGGGAGTAATGTCTCAGACATTCTACGCTTTGATCGTTCCCTGTTAGACCAGTAGTAGTTTCCGATTCACATCTGGAGAAATTCTTTAATCTGTGGACTATCAGATTGTTTATGAAAC
Source organism: Schistocerca gregaria (assembly GCF_023897955.1). Classification (NCBI taxonomy): domain Eukaryota; kingdom Metazoa; phylum Arthropoda; class Insecta; order Orthoptera; family Acrididae; genus Schistocerca; species Schistocerca gregaria. Next base: position 10,895,632 of record NC_064927.1, read on the forward strand.
ACAGAAATTGCTTCGGGATTGATTACAACAGTCACCATGCGCACTTTCCCCCATGGGAGTAACGTCTGAAACAGTCTACGCTTTGATCGTTCCCTGTAAGACCAGTAGTAGTTTCGGATGCACATCTCGAGGCATTCTGTAATACGTGGACTATCAGAGTGTAGATGAAACACAGAAATTCCATCGGGATTGAATACAACAGTCACCATGCGCACTTTCCTCCATGGGAGTAATGTCTCAAACAGTTTACGCTTTGATCCTTCAATGGAAGACCAGTAGTAGATTCCGATACACATCTGTAGGTATTTTGTAACCTGAGGACTATCAGAGTGATGATGAAACACAGTAATTACATCGGGATTGAATACAACAGTCAACATGCGCACTTTCCTCCATGGGAGTAATGTCTCAATCTCTCTACGCTTTTATCGTTCCCTGGAAGACCAGTAGTAGTTTCCGATGCACATCTGGAGGAATTCTGTAATCTGTGGACTATCAGAGTGTTGATGAAACACAGAAATTACATCGGGATTGATTACAACAGTCACCATGCGCACTTTCCTACATAGGAGTAATGTCTCAAACAGTCTACGATTTGATTGTTAGCTATAAGACCAGTAGTAGTTTCCGATGCACATCTGGAAGCATTCAGTAATCCGTGGGCTATCAGAGTGCTGATGAAACACAGTAATTGCATTGGGATTGAATACAACAGTCACCATGCGCACTTTCCCCCATGGGAGTAATGTCTCCAACATTCTACGATTTTATCGTTCCCTGTTAGACCATTAGTAGTTTCTGATGCACATCTTTAGGCATTCTGTAATCTGTGGGCCTTCAAAGTGTTGATGAAACACAGAATTTGCATCGGGATTGAATACAACAGTCACCATGACCACTTTCCTCCATGGGAGTAATTCCCAAACAGTTTACGCCTTGATCGTTCCCTGGAAGACCAGTAGAATATTCCGATGCAGATCTGGAGGCGTTCTGTAATCTGTGTACTATCAGAGTGTTGATGAAACACAGAAATGGCATGGGGATTGATAACAACAGTCACCATGCGCACTTTCCTCCACGGGTGTAATGTCTCGACCAGTCTACGCTTTGATCGTTCCCTGGAAGACCTGTAGTAGTTTCCGATGCACATGTGGAGGCATTCTGTAACCTGTGGACTAACTGAGTGTTGATGAAACACAGAAATTGCATCGGGGTTGAATACAACAATCACCATGCACACTTTCCTTCATGGTAGTAATGTCTCAAACAGTATATGCTTTGATCGCTCCCTGGAAGACCAGTTGTAGTTTCCGATGCACATCTGGAGGCATTCTGTAATCTGTGGACCTTCAAAGTGTTGATGAAAAACAGAAATTGCATCGGAATTGAATGCGACAGTCACCATGACCACTTTCCTCCTTGGGAGTAATTCTCAAACAGTCTACGCCTTGATCGTTCCCACGAAGACCAGTAGTAGTTTCCGATGCACATCTGGAGGCATTCTGTAATCTGTGGACTATCAGAGTGTAGATGAAACACAGAAATTTCATCGGGATTGAATACAACAGTCACCATGCGCACTTTCCTAGATGGGAGTAATGTCTCAAACAGTTTACGCTTTGATCCTTCCCTGGAAGACCAGTAGTAGTTTCCGATGCACATCTGTAGGTATTCCGTATTCTGCGGACTATCAGAGTGTTGATGAAACACAGGAATTGCATCGGGATTGATTACAACAGTCAATATGCCCACGTTCCCCCATGAGAGTTATGTCTCCAACATTCTACGATTTGATCGTTCCCTGTTAGACTAGTAGTAGTTTTCGATGCACATCTGGAGGCATTCTGTAAACGGTGGACTATCACAGTGCTGATGAAACACAGAAATTATTTCGCGATTGAATACAACAGTCACCATGCGTACATTCCTCCATGGGAGTAATGTCTCAAACTCTCTACGATTTGATCGTTCCCTGTAAGACCTGTAGTAGTTTCCGATGCACATCTGGAGGCATTCTGTAATCTGTGTACTATCAGGGTGTTGATGAACACAGAAATTGCATCGGGATTGAATACAACAGTCGCCATGCAAACTTTCCTCCATGGGAGTAATGTCTCAAACAGTCTACGATTTGATCGCTCCCTGGAAGACCAGTAGTAGTTTCCGATTGACATCTGGAGGCATTCTGTAATCTGTGGACCATCAAAGAGTTGATGAAGCACAGATATTGCATCGGGATTGAATACAACTGTCACCATGACCACTTTCCTCCATGGAGTAATTCTCAAACAGTCTACGCCTTGATCGTTCCCTCGAAGACCAGTAGTAGTTTCCGATGCACATCTGGAGGCATTCTGTAATCTGTAGACTATCAGAGTGTTGATGAAACACAGAAATTACATCGGGATTGATTACAACAGTCACCATGCGCACTTTCCTACATAGGAGTAATGTCTCAAACAGTCTACGATTTGATTGTTCCCTGGAAGACCAGTAGTAGTTTCCGATGCACATCTGGAAGCATTCTGTAATCTGTGGACTATCAGAGTGTTGATGAAACACAGAAATTGCATCGGGATTGAATACAACAGTCACCATGCGCACTTTCCTCCATGGGAGTAACGACACAAACAGTCTACGATTTGATCGTTCCCTGGAAGTCCAGTAGTTGTTTCCGATGCACATCGGGAGGCATTCTGTAATCTGTGGACTATCAGATTGTTTATGAAACACAGAAATTGCTTCGGGATTGATTACAACAGTCACCATGCGCACTTTCCCCATGGGAGTAACGTCTGAAACAGTCTACGCTTTGATCGTTCCCTGTAAGACCAGTAGTAGTATCGGATGCACATCTCGAGGCATTCAGTAATATGTGGACTATCAGAGTGTAGATGAAACACAGAAATTCCATCGGGATTGAATACAACAGTCACCATGCGCACTTTCCTCCATGGGAGTAATGTCTCAAACAGTTTACGCTTTGATCCCTCAATGGAAGACCAGTAGTAGATTCCGATGCACATCTGTAGGTATTCTGTAAACTGAGGACTATCGAGTGATGATGAAACACAGTAATTACATCGGGATTGAATACAACAGTCAACATGCGCACTTTCCTCCATGGGAGTAATGTCTCAATCTCTCTGCGCTTTTATCGTTCCCTGCAAGACCAGTAGTAGTTTCCGATGCACATCTGGAGGCATTCTGTAATCTGTGGACTATCAGAGTGTTGATGAAACACAGAAATTACATCGGGATTGATTACAACAGTCACCATGCGCACTTTCCTACATAGGAGTAATGTCTCAAACAGTCTACGATTTGATTGTTAGCTAGAAGACCAGTAGTAGTTTCCGATGCACATCTGGAAGCATTCTGTAATCCGTGGACTATCAGAGTGTTGATGAAACACAGAAATTGCATCGGGATTGAATACAACAGTCACCATGCGCACTTTTCTCCATGGGAGTAACGTCTCAAACAGTCTACGCTTTGATCGTTCCCTGGAGGTCCTGTAGTCGTTTCCGATGCACATCGGGAGGCATTCTGTAACCTGTGGACTAACTGAGTGTTGATGAAATACAGATTTTGCATGGGGATTGAATACAACATCACCATGCGTACTTTCCTCCACGGGAGTAATGTCTCAAAATGTCTATGCTTTGATCGTTCCCTGGAAGACCAGTAGTAGTTTCCGATGCACATCTGGAGGCATTCAGTAATCTGTGGACCTTCAAAGTAGTGATGAAACACAGAAATTGAATCGGGATTGAATACAACAGTCACCATGACCACTTTCCTCCATGGGAGTAATTCTAAAACAGTTTACGCCTTGATCGTTCCCTGGAAGAGCAGTAGTAGTGTCCGATGCACATCTGGAGGCATTCTGTATTCTGTGGACTATCTGAGTGTTGATGAAACACAGAAATTGCATCGGGATTGAATACAACAGTCACCATGCGCACTTTCCCCCATGGGAGTAATGTCTCCAACATTCTACGCTTTGATCGTTCCCTGTTAGACCAGTAGTAGTTTCCGATGCACATCTGGAGGCATTCAGTAATCTGTGGACCTTCAAAGTAGTGATGAAACACAGAAATTGAATCGGGATTGAATACAACAGTCACCATGACCACTTTCCTCCATGGGAGTAATTCTAAAACAGTTTACGCCTTGATCGTTCCCTGGAAGAGCAGTAGTAGTGTCCGATGCACATCTGGAGGCATTCTGTATTCTGTGGACTATCTGAGTGTTGATGAAACACAGAAATTGCATCGGGATTGAATACAACAGTCACCATGCGCACTTTCCCCCATGGGAGTAATGTCTCCAACATTCTACGATTTTATCGTTCCCTGTTAGACCATTAGTAGTTTCTGATGCACATCTTTAGGCATTCTGTAATCTGTGGGCCTTCAAAGTGTTGATGAAACACAGAATTTGCATCGGGATTGAATACAACAGTCACCATGACCACTTTCCTCCATGGGAGTAATTCCCAAACAGTTTACGCCTTGATCGTTCCCTGGAAGACCAGTAGAATATTCCGATGCAGATCTGGAGGCGTTCTGTAATCTGTGTACTATCAGAGTGTTGATGAAACACAGAAATGGCATGGGGATTGATAACAACAGTCACCATGCGCACTTTCCTCCACGGGTGTAATGTCTCGACCAGTCTACGCTTTGATCGTTCCCTGGAAGACCTGTAGTAGTTTCCGATGCACATGTGGAGGCATTCTGTAACCTGTGGACTAACTGAGTGTTGATGAAACACAGAAATTGCATCGGGGTTGAATACAACAATCACCATGCACACTTTCCTTCATGGTAGTAATGTCTCAAACAGTATATGCTTTGATCGCTCCCTGGAAGACCAGTTGTAGTTTCCGATGCACATCTGGAGGCATTCTGTAATCTGTGGACCTTCAAAGTGTTGATGAAAAACAGAAATTGCATCGGAATTGAATGCGACAGTCACCATGACCACTTTCCTCCTTGGGAGTAATTCTCAAACAGTCTACGCCTTGATCGTTCCCACGAAGACCAGTAGTAGTTTCCGATGCACATCTGGAGGCATTCTGTAATCTGTGGACTATCAGAGTGTAGATGAAACACAGAAATTTCATCGGGATTGAATACAACAGTCACCATGCGCACTTTCCTAGATGGGAGTAATGTCTCAAACAGTTTACGCTTTGATCCTTCCCTGGAAGACCAGTAGTAGTTTCCGATGCACATCTGTAGGTATTCCGTATTCTGCGGACTATCAGAGTGTTGATGAAACACAGGAATTGCATCGGGATTGATTACAACAGTCAATATGCCCACGTTCCCCCATGAGAGTTATGTCTCCAACATTCTACGATTTGATCGTTCCCTGTTAGACTAGTAGTAGTTTTCGATGCACATCTGGAGGCATTCTGTAAACGGTGGACTATCACAGTGCTGATGAAACACAGAAATTATTTCGCGATTGAATACAACAGTCACCATGCGTACATTCCTCCATGGGAGTAATGTCTCAAACTCTCTACGATTTGATCGTTCCCTGTAAGACCTGTAGTAGTTTCCGATGCACATCTGGAGGCATTCTGTAATCTGTGTACTATCAGGGTGTTGATGAACACAGAAATTGCATCGGGATTGAATACAACAGTCGCCATGCAAACTTTCCTCCATGGGAGTAATGTCTCAAACAGTCTACGATTTGATCGCTCCCTGGAAGACCAGTAGTAGTTTCCGATTGACATCTGGAGGCATTCTGTAATCTGTGGACCATCAAAGAGTTGATGAAGCACAGATATTGCATCGGGATTGAATACAACTGTCACCATGACCACTTTCCTCCATGGAGTAATTCTCAAACAGTCTACGCCTTGATCGTTCCCTCGAAGACCAGTAGTAGTTTCCGATGCACATCTGGAGGCATTCTGTAATCTGTAGACTATCAGAGTGTTGATGAAACACAGAAATTACATCGGGATTGATTACAACAGTCACCATGCGCACTTTCCTACATAGGAGTAATGTCTCAAACAGTCTACGATTTGATTGTTCCCTGGAAGACCAGTAGTAGTTTCCGATGCACATCTGGAAGCATTCTGTAATCTGTGGACTATCAGAGTGTTGATGAAACACAGAAATTGCATCGGGATTGAATACAACAGTCACCATGCGCACTTTCCTCCATGGGAGTAACGACACAAACAGTCTACGATTTGATCGTTCCCTGGAAGTCCAGTAGTTGTTTCCGATGCACATCGGGAGGCATTCTGTAATCTGTGGACTATCAGATTGTTTATGAAACACAGAAATTGCTTCGGGATTGATTACAACAGTCACCATGCGCACTTTCCCCATGGGAGTAACGTCTGAAACAGTCTACGCTTTGATCGTTCCCTGTAAGACCAGTAGTAGTATCGGATGCACATCTCGAGGCATTCAGTAATATGTGGACTATCAGAGTGTAGATGAAACACAGAAATTCCATCGGGATTGAATACAACAGTCACCATGCGCACTTTCCTCCATGGGAGTAATGTCTCAAACAGTTTACGCTTTGATCCCTCAATGGAAGACCAGTAGTAGATTCCGATGCACATCTGTAGGTATTCTGTAAACTGAGGACTATCGAGTGATGATGAAACACAGTAATTACATCGGGATTGAATACAACAGTCAACATGCGCACTTTCCTCCATGGGAGTAATGTCTCAATCTCTCTGCGCTTTTATCGTTCCCTGCAAGACCAGTAGTAGTTTCCGATGCACATCTGGAGGCATTCTGTAATCTGTGGACTATCAGAGTGTTGATGAAACACAGAAATTACATCGGGATTGATTACAACAGTCACCATGCGCACTTTCCTACATAGGAGTAATGTCTCAAACAGTCTACGATTTGATTGTTAGCTAGAAGACCAGTAGTAGTTTCCGATGCACATCTGGAAGCATTCTGTAATCCGTGGACTATCAGAGTGTTGATGAAACACAGAAATTGCATCGGGATTGAATACAACAGTCACCATGCGCACTTTTCTCCATGGGAGTAACGTCTCAAACAGTCTACGCTTTGATCGTTCCCTGGAAGTCCAGTAGTCGTTTCCGATGCACATCGGGAGGCATTCTGTAACCTGTGGACTAACTGAGTGTTGATGAAATACAGATTTTGCATGGGGATTGAATACAACATCACCATGCGTACTTTCCTCCACGGGAGTAATGTCTCAAAATGTCTATGCTTTGATCGTTCTCTGGAAGACCAGTAGTAGCTTCCGATGCACATCTGGGGACATTCTGTAATGTGTGGACTATCAGAGTGTTGATGAAACACAGAAATTGCATCGTGATTGAATACAACAGTCACCAAGAGCACTTTGCTAAATGAGAGTAATGTTTCAAAGAGTCTACGCTTTGATCGTTCCCTGGAAGACCAAGAGTAGTTTCCGATGCACATCTGGTGGCATTCTGTAATGTGTGGACAACCAGTGAGTTGATGAAACATGAAATTGCATCAGGATTGAATACAACAGTCACCATGCGCACTTTCCTCCATGGGAGTAATGTCTCAAACAGTTTACGCTTTGATCCTTCCCTGGAAGACCAGTAGCAGTTTCCGATGCACATCTGGGGGCATTCTGTAATCTGTGGACTATCAGAGTGTTTAAGAAACACAGATATTGCATCGGGATTGAATACAACAGTCACCATGCGCACTTTCCTTCATGGAAGTAATGTCTCAAACAGTGTACGCTTTGATCATTCCCTGCAAGACCAGTAGTAGTTTCCGATGCACATCTGGAGGCATTCTGAAATATGTGGACCTTCATACTGTTGATGAAACACAGAAATTTCCACGGGATTGAAAACAACAGTCACCATGCGCACTTTCCTCCATGGGAGTAATGTCTCAAACAGTCTACGTTTCGATCGTTCCCTGCGAGACCACTAGTAGTTTCCGATGCACATCTGCAGGCATTCTGTAATCTCTGGACCTTCAAAGTGTTGATGAAACACAGAAATTGCCTCGGGATTGAATACCATAGTCACCATGCGCACTTTCCTCCATGGGGGTAATGTCTCAAACAGTCTACAGTTTGATCGTTTCCTGGAAGACCAGTAGTAGAGTCCAATGCACATATGGAGGCACTCTGTAATCTGTGAACCTTTAAAGTGTTGATGAAACACAGAAATTGCATCGGGATTGAATACAAGGGTCACCATGCGCACTTTCCTCCATGTGAGTAGTGTCCCAAACAGTCTACGTTTTGATCGTTCCCTGCAAGACCAGTAGTAGTTTCCGATGCACATCAGGGGGCATTCTGTAATGTGTGGTCTACCAGAGAGTTGATGAAACATGAAATTGCATCAGGATTGAATACAACAGTCACCATTCGCACTTTGCTCCATGAGAGTAATTTCTCAAAGAGTCTACGTTTTTGATCGTTCCCTGGAAGACCAGTAGTAGTTTCCGATGCACATCTGGAGGCATTCTGTAATCTGTGGACCTTCATAGTCTTGATGAAACACTGGAATTGCCGCGGGATTGAATACAACAGTCACCATGCGCACTTTCCTCCATGGGAGTAATGTCTCAAACTGTCAACGCTTTGTTCGATCCCTGGAAGACCAGTAGCAGTTTCCGATGCACATCTGGAGGCATTGTGTAATCTGTGGACTATCAGAGTGTTGATGAAACACAGATATATTGCTTCGGGATTGAAAACAACAGTCACCATGTGCACTATCCTCCAGGGAGTAATGTCTCAAACAGTTTACGCTTTGATCGTTCCCAGTAAGACCAGTAGTTGTTTCCGATGCACATCTGGAGGCATTCTGTAATCTGTGGGCTATCAGAGAGTTGTTGAAACACAGAAATTGCATCGGGATTAAATACAACAGTCACCATGCGCACTTTCCTCCATGGGAGTAATGTCTCAAACTGTCTACGCTTTGATCGTTCCCTGGAAGACCAGTAGTAGCTTCCGATGCACATCTGGGGACATTCAGTAATGTGTGGGCTATCAGAGTGTTGATGAAACACAGAAATTGCATCGTGATTGAATACAACAGTCACCAAGCGCACTTTGCTCAATGAGAGTAATGTTTCAAAGAGTCTACGCTTTGATCGTTCCCTGTAAGACCAGTAGTAGTTTCCGATGCACATCTGGAGGCACTCTGTAATCTGTGAACCTTTAAAGTGTTGATAAACACAGAAATTGCATTGGGATTGAATACATCAGTCACCATGCGCACTTTCCTCCATGGGAGTAGTGTCTCAAACAGTCTACGTTTTGATCGTTCCCTGCAAGACCAGTAGTAGTTTCCGATGCACATCTGAGGGCATTCTGTAATGTGGCGTCTACCAGAGAGTTGATGAAACATGAAATTGCATCAGGATTGAATACAACAGTCACCATGAGCACTTTCCTCCATGGGAGTAATGTCTCAAACAGTTTACGCTTTGATCGTTCCCTGTAAGACCAGTAGTAATTTCTGATGCACATCTGGGGGCATTCTGTAATGTGTGGACTATCAGAGTGTTGAAGAAACACAGAAATTGCATAGGGATTGAATACAACAGTCACCATGCGCACTTTCCTCCATGGGAGTAATGTCTCAAACAGTCTACGCTTTGATCGTTCCCTGTAAGACCAGTAGTAGTTTCCGATGCACATCTGGAGGCACTCTGTAATCTGTGGACCTCTAAGTGTTGATGAAACACAGAAATTGCATCGGGATTGAATTCAACAGTCACCATGCGCACTTTCCTCCATGGGAGTAATGTCCCAAACAGTTTCCGCTTTGACCGTTCCCTGGATACCAGTAGTAGCTTCCGATGCACATCTGTGGGCATTCTGTAATGTGTAGACTATCAGAGTGTAGATGAAACACAGAAATTGCATCGTGGTTGAATACAACAGTCACCATGCGCGCATTCCTCCATGGGAGTAATGTCTCAAACAGTCTACGCTTTGATCGTTCCCTGCAATACCAGTAGCAGTTTCTGATGCACATCTGGAGGCATTCTGTAATTTGCGGACCTTCAAAGTGTTGATGAAACACAGAAATTGCATCGTGATTGAATACAACAGTCACCATTCGCACTTTGCTCCATGAGAGTAATTTCTCAAAGAGTCTACGTTTTTGATCGTTCCCTGGAAGACCAGTAGTAGTTTCCGATGCACATCTGGAGGCATTCTGTAATCTGTGGGCTATCAGAGAGTTGTTGAAACACAGAAATTGCATCGGGATTAAATACAACAGTCACCATGCGCACTTTCCTCCATGGGAGTAATGTCTCAAACTGTCTACGCTTTGATCGTTCCCTGGAAGACCAGTAAAAGTTTCCGACGCACATCTGAAGGCATTCTCTAATCTGTGAACTCTCAGAGTGTTGTTGAAACACAGAAATTGCATCGGGATTGAATACAACAGTCACCATGCGCACTTTCCTCCATGGGAGTAATGTCTCAAACTGTCTACGCTTTGATCGTTCCCTGGAAGACCAGTAGCAGTTTCCGATGCACATCTGAAGGCATTCTCTAATCTGTGAACTATCAGAGTGTTGTTGAAACACAGAAATTGCATCGGCATTGAATACAAAAGTCACCATGCGTACTTTCCTCCATGGGAGTAATGTCCCAAACAGTTTACTCTTTGATCGTTCCCTGGAAGACCAGTAGTAGCTTCCGATGCACATCTGGGGACATTCAGTAATGTGTGGGCTATCAGAGTGTTGATGAAACACAGAAATTGCATCGTGATTGAATACAACAGTCACCAAGCGCACTTTGCTCAATGAGAGTAATGTTTCAAAGAGTCTACGCTTTGATCGTTCCCTGTAAGACCAGTAGTAGTTTCCGATGCACATCTGGAGGCACTCTGTAATCTGTGAACCTTTAAAGTGTTGATAAACACAGAAATTGCATCGGGATTGAATACATCAGTCACCATGCGCACTTTCCTCCATGGGAGTAGTGTCTCAAACAGTCTACGTTTTGATCGTTCCCTGCAAGACCAGTAGTAGTTTCCGATGCACATCTGGGGGCATTCTGTAATGTGTGGTCTACCAGAGAGTTGTTGAAACATGAAATTACATCAGGATTGAATACAACAGTCACCATGAGCACTTTCCTCCATGGGAGTAATGTCTCTAACAGTCTACGATTTGATCGTTCCCTGCAAGACCAGTAGTAGTTTCCGATGCACATCTGAAGGCATTCTGTAATCTGTGGACCTTCAAAGTCTTGATGAAACACTGGAATTGCCGCGCGATTTAATACAAAAGTCACCATGCGCACTTTCCTCCATGGGAGTAATGTCTCAAACAGTCAACGCTTTGATCGATCCCTGGAAGACCAGTAGCCGTTTCCGATGCACATCTGCAGGCATTCTGTAATCTGTGGACTATCAGGGTGTTGATGAAACACAGAAATTGCATCGGGATTGAATACAACAGTCACCATGCGCACTTTCCTCCATGGGAGTAATGTCTCAAACAGTTTACGCTTTGATCGTTCCCTGTAAGACCAGTAGTAATTTCTGATGCACATCTGGGGGCATTCTGTAATGTGTGGACTATCAGAGTGTTGAAGAAACACAGAAATTGCATAGGGATTGAATACAACAGTCACCATGCGCACTTTCCTCCATGGGAGTAATGTCTCAAACAGTCTACGCTTTGATCGTTCCCTGTAAGACCAGTAGCAGTTTCCGATGCACATCTGGAGGCACTCTGTAATCTGTGGACCTCTAAGTGTTGATGAAACACAGAAATTGCATCGGGATTGAATTCAACAGTCACCATGCGCACTTTCCTCCATGGGAGTAATGTCCCAAACAGTTTCCGCTTTGACCGTTCCCTGGATACCAGTAGTAGCTTCCGATGCACATCTGTGGGCATTCTGTAATGTGTAGACTATCAGAGTGTAGATGAAACACAGAAATTGCATCGTGGTTGAATACAACAGTCACCATGCGCACTTTCCTCCATGGGAGTAATGTCTCAAACAGTCTACGCTTTGATCGATCCCTGCAAGACCAGTAGCAGTTTCTGATGCACATCTGGAGGCATTCTGTAATTTGCGGACCTTCAAAGTGTTGATGAAACACAGAAATTGCATCGTGATTGAATACAACAGTCACCATTCGCACTTTGCTCCATGAGAGTAATTTCTCAAAGAGTCTACGTTTTTGATCGTTCCCTGGAAGACCAGTAGTAGTTTCCGATGCACATCTGGAGGCATTCTGTAATCTGTGGACTATCAGAGTGTTGATGAAACACAGAAATTGCACCGGGGTTGAATACAACAGTCACCATGCGCACTTCCCTAAATGGGACTAATGTCTCAAAGAGTTTACGCTTTGATCGTTCCCTGGAAGACCAGTAGTAGTTTCCGATGCACATCTGGTGGCATTCTGTAATGTGTGGACTACCAGTAAGTTGATGAAGCATGAAATTGCATCAGGATTGAATACAACAGTCACCATGCGCACCTTCCTCCATGGGAGTAATGTCTCAAACAGTTTACGCTTTGATCGTTCCCTGGAAGACCAGTAGTAGTTTGCGATCCACATCTTGGGGCATTCTGTAATCTGTGGACTATCAGAGTGTTTAAGAAACACAGAAATTGCATCGGGATCGAATACAACAGTCACCATGCGCACTTTCCTCCATGGGAGTAATGTCTCAAACAGTCTAAGCTTTGATCGTTCCCTGCAAGACCAGTAGTAGTTTCCGATGCACATCTGGAGGCATTCTGTAATCTGTGGACCTTCAAAGTGTTGATGAAACACAGAAATTGCATTGTGATTGAATACAACAGTCACCATGCGCACTTTGCCCCATTAGAGTAATGTCTCAAAGAGTCTACGCTTTGATCGTTCCCTGGAAGACCAGTAGTACTTACCGATGCACATCTGGAGACATTCTGAAATATGTGGACCTTCATACTGTTGATGAAACACAGAAATTGCATCGGGATTGAATTCAACAGTCACCATGCGCACTTTACTCCATGGGAGTAGTGTCTCAAACAGTCTACGCTTTGATCTTTTCCTGGAAGTCCAGTAGTAGTTTCCAATGCACATCTGGAGACATTCTGTAATCTGTGGACCTTCAAAGTGTTCATGAAACACAGATATAGCATCGGGAGTGAATACAACAATTCGCCATGCGTAATTTTCCTAAATGAGAGTAATGTCTCAAACACTCTACGCTTTTATCGTTCCCTGGAAGACCAGTAGTACTTTCCGATGCACATCTGGAGACATTTTGTAATCTGTGGACTATCAGAGTGTTGTTGAAACACAGAAATTGCATCGGGATTGAATACAACAGTCACCATGAGCACTTTTCTCCATGGGAGTAATGTCTCAAACTGTCTACGCTTTGATCGTCTCCTGGAAGACCACTAGTAGTTTCCGATGCACATCTGGAGGCAATCTGTAATCTGTGGACCTTCAAAGTGTTGATGAAACACAGAAATTGCATTGGGATTGAATACAACAGTCACCATGCGCACTTTCCTTCATGGGAGTAATGTCACAAACAGTCTACACTTTGATCGTTCCCTGGAAGACCAGTAGCAGTTTACGATGCACATCTGGATGCAATCTGTAATCTGTGGACTATCAGAGAGTTGATGAAACACAGAAATTGCATCAGGATTGAAAACAACAGTCACCACGCGCACTTTCCTCCACGGGAGTAATGTCTCAAACAGTTTACGCATTGATCGTTCCCTGGAAGACCAGTAGTAGTTTCCGATGCACATCTGTGGGCATTCTGTAATGTGTGGACTATCAGAGTGTTGATGAAACACAGAAATTGCATCGGGATTGAAACAACAGTTACCATGCGTTTTCCCTCCATGGGAGTAATGTCTCAAATAGCCTACGCTTTGATCTTTCCCTGTAAGACCAGTAGTAGTTCCCGATGCACATCTGGAGGCATTCTGTAATCTGTGGACCGTCAAAGAGTTGATGAAACACAGAAATTGCATCGGGATTGAATACAACAGTCACCATGCGCACTTTCCTCCATGGGAGTAATGTCTCAAACAGTCTAAGCTTTGATCGTTCCCTGCAAGACCAGTAGTAGTTTCCGATGCACATCTGGAGGCATTCTGTAATCTGTGGACCTTCAAAGTGTTGATGAAACACAGAAATTGCATCGGGATTGAATACAACAGTCACCATGCTCACTTTCCTCCATGGGAGTAATGTCTCAAACAATTTACGCTTTGATCGTTCCCTGGAAGACCAGTAGTAGTTTCCGATGCACATCTGTGGGCATTCTGTAATGTGCGGACTATTAGAGTGTTGACGAAACACAGAAATTGTATCGGGATTGAATACAACAGTCACCATGCGCGCTTTATTCCGTTTGAGTAATGTCACAAACAGTTTACGCTTTGATCGTTCCCTGGAAGACAAGTACTTGATTCCGATGAACATCTTGGTGCATTCTGTAATGTGTGGACTATCAGAGTGTTGTTGAAACACAGAAATTTCATCGGGATTTAATACAACAATTCGCCATGCGTAATTTTCCTAAATGGGAGTAATGTCTCAAACACTCTACGCTTTTCTCGTTCCCTGGAAGATCAGTAGTAGTTTCCGATGCACATCTGGAGGCATTCTGTAATCTGTGGACTATCAGAGTGTTGATGAAACACAGAAATTGCACCGGGATTGAATACAACAGTCACCATGCGCACTTTCCTAAATGGGAGTAATGTCTCAAACAGTTTACGCTTTGATCGTTCCCTGGAAGACCAGTAGCAGTTTCCGATGCACATCTGAAGGCATTCTCTAATCTGTGAACTATCAGAGTGTTGATGAAACACAGAAATTGCATCGGGATTGAATACAACAGTCACCATGCGTACTTTCCTCCATGGGAGTATTGTCCCAAACAGTTTACTCTTTGATCGTTCTCTGGAAGACCAGTAGTAGCTTCCGATGCACATCTGGGGACATTCTGTAATGTGTGGACTATCAGAGTGTTGATGAAACACAGAAATTGCATCGTGATTGAATACAACAGTCACCTAGCGCACTTTGCTCAATGAGAGTAATGTTTCAAAGAGTCTACGCTTTGATCGTTCCCTGGAAGACCAGTAGTAGTTTCCGATGCACATCTGGGGGCATTCTGCAATGTGTGGACAACCAGTGAGTTGATGAAACATGAAATTGCATCAGGATTGAATACAACAGTCACCATGCGCACTTTCCTCCATGGGAGTAATGTCTCAAACAGTTTACGCTTTGATCCTTCCCTGGAAGACCAGTAGTAGTTTCCGATGCACATCTGGGGGCATTCTGTAATCTGTGGACTATCAGAGTGTTTAAGAAACACAGATATTGCATCGGGATTGAATACAACAGTCACCATGCGCACTTTCCTTCATGGGAGTAATGTCTCAAACAGTCTACGCTTTGATCAATCCCTGCAAGACCAGTAGTAGTTTCCGATGCACATCTGGAGGCATTCTGAAATATGTGGACCTTCATACTGTTGATGAAACACAGAAATTGCCGCGGGATTGAATACAACAGTCACCATGCGCACTTTCCTCCATGGGAGTAATGTCTCAAACAGTCTACGTTTCGATCGTTCCTGCGAGACCACTAGTAGTTTCCGATGCACATCTGGAGGCATTCTGTAATCTCTGGACCTTCAAAGTGTTGATGAAACACAGAAATTGCCTCGGGATTGAATACCAGAGTCACCATGCGCACTTTCCTCCATGGGGGTAATGTCTCAAACAGTCTACAGTTTGATCGTTTCCTGGAAGACCAGTAGTAGTGTCCAATGCACATCTGGAGACACTCTGTAATCTGTGAACCTTTAAAGTGTTGATGAAACACAGAAATTGCATCGGGATTGAATACAACAGTCACCATGCGCACTTTCCTCCATGTGAGTAGTGTCCCAAACAGTCTACGTTTTGATCGTTCCCTGCAAGACCAGTAGTAGTTTCCGATGCACATCAGGGGGCATTCTGTAATGTGTGGTCTACCAGAGAGTTGATGAAACATGAAATTGCATCAGGATTGAATACAAAAATCACCATTCGCACTTTGCTCCATGAGAGTAATTTCTCAAAGAGTCTACGTTTTTGATCGTTCCCTGGAAGACCAGCAGTAGTTTCCGATGCACATCTGGAGGCATTCTGTAATCTGTGGACTATCAGAGTGTTGATGAAACACAGATATATTGCTTCGGGATTGAAAACAACAGTCACCATGTGCACTATCCTCCAGGGAGTAATGTCTCAAACAGTTTACGCTTTGATCGTTCCCAGTAAGACCAGTAGTAGTTTCCGATGCACAGCTGGAGGCATTCTGTAATCTGTGGACTATCAGAGTGTTGATGAAACACAGATATATTGCTTCGGGATTGAACACAACAGTCACCATGTGCACTATCCTCCAGGGAGTAATGTCTCAAACAGTTTACGCTTTGATCGTTCCCAGTAAGACCAGTAGTAGTTTCCGATGCACATCTGGAGGCATTCTGTAATCTGTGGACTATCAGAGTGTTGTTGAAACACAGAAATTGCATCGGGATTAAATACAACAGTCACCATGCGCACTTTCCTCCATGGGAGTAATGTCTCAAACTGTCTACGCTTTGATCGTTCCCTGGACGACCAGTAAAAGTTTCCGATGCACATCTGAAGGCATTCTCTAATCTGTGAACTCTCAGAGTGTTGTTGAAACACAGAAATTGCATCGGGATTGAATACATCAGTCACCATGCGCACTTTCCTCCATGGGAGTAATGTCTCAAACTCTCTACGCTTTGATCGTTCCCTGGAAGACCAGTAGCAGTTTCCGATGCACATCTGAAGGCATTCTCTAATCTGTGAACTATCAGAGTGTTGTTGAAACACAGAAATTGCATCGGGATTGAATACAACAGTCACCATGCGTACTTTCCTCCATGGGAGTAATGTCCCAAACAGTTTACGCTTTGATCGTTCCCTGTAAGACCAGTAGTAATTTCTGATGCACATCTGGGGGCATTCTGTAATGTTTGGACTATCATAGTGTTGAAGAAACACAGAAATTGCATAGGGATTGAATACAACAGTCACCATGCGCACTTTCCTCCATGGGAGTAATGTCTCAAACAGTCTACGCTTTGATCGTTCCCTGTAAGACCAGTAGTAGCTTCCGATGCACATCTGGAGGCACTCTGTAATCTGTGGACCTCTAAGTGTTGATGAAACACAGAAATTGCATCGGGATTGAATTCAACAGTCACCATGCGCACTTTCCTCCATGGGAGTAATGTCCCAAACAGTTTCCGCTTTGACCGTTCCCTGGATACCAGTAGTAACTTCCGATGCACATCTGTGGGCATTCTGTAATGTGTAGACTATCAGAGTGTTGATGAAACACAGAAATTACATCGTGGTTGAATACAACAGTCACCATGCGCACTTTCTCCATGGGAGTAATGTCTCAAACAGTCTACGCTTTGATCGTTCCCTGCAAGACCAGTAGCAGTTTCTGATGCACATCTGGAGGCATTCTGTAATTTGCGGACCTTCAAAGTGTTGATGAAACACAGAAATTGCATCGTGATTGAATACAGCAGTCACCATTCGCACTTTGCTCCATGAGAGTAATTTCTCAAAGAGTCTACGTTTTTGATCGTTCCTTGGAAGACCAGTAGTAGTTTCCGATGCACATCTGGAGGCATTCTGTAATCTGTGGACTATCAGAGTGTTGATGAAACACAGAAATTGCACCGGGGTTGAATACAACAGTCACCATGCGCACTTCCCTAAATGGGAGTAATGTCTCAAAGAGTTTACGCTTTGATCGTTCCTTGGAAGACCAGTAGTAGTTTCCGATGCACATCTGGGGGCATTCTGTAATGTGTGGACTACCAGTAAGTTGATGAAGCATGAAATTGCATCTGGATTGTATACAACAGTCACCATGCGCACCTTCCTCCATGGGAGTAATGTTTCAAACAGTTTACGCTTTGATCGTTCCCTGGAAGACCAGTAGTAGTTTGCGATCCACATCTGGGGGCATTCTGTAATCTGTGGACTATCAGAGTGTTTAAGAAACACAGAAATTGCATCGGGATCGAATACAACAGTCACCATGCGCACTTTCCTCCATGGGAGTAATGTCTCAAACAGTCTAAGCTTTGATCGTTCCCTGCAAGACCAGTAGTAGTTTCCGATGCACATCTGGAGGCATTCTGTAATCTGTGGACCTTCAAAGTGTTGATGAAACACAGAAATTGCATTGTGATTGAATACAACAGTCACCATGCGCACTTTCTCCATGGGAGTAATGTCTCAAACAGTCTACGCTTTGATCGTTCCCTGCAAGACCAGTAGCAGTTTCTGATGCACATCTGGAGGCATTCTGTAATTTGCGGACCTTCAAAGTGTTGATGAAACACAGAAATTGCATCGTGATTGAATACAGCAGTCACCATTCGCACTTTGCTCCATGAGAGTAATGTCTCAAAGAGTCTACGTTTTGATCGTTCCCTGGAAGACCAGTAGTACTTACCGATGCACATCTGGAGACATTCTGAAATATGTGGACCTTCATACTGTTGATGAAACACAGAAATTGCATCGGGATTGAATTCAACAGTAACCATGCGCACTTTACTCCATGGGAGAAGTGTCTCAAACAGTCTACGCATTGATCTTTTCCTGGAAGTCCAGTAGTAGTTTCCAATGCACATCTGGAGACATTCTGTAATCTGTGGACCTTCAAAGTGTTCATGAAACACAGATATTGCATCGGGAGTGAATACAACAATTCGCCTTGCGTAATTTTCCTAAATGGGAGTAATGTCTCAAACACTCTACGCTTTTATCGTTCCCTGGAAGACCAGTAGTACTTTCCGATGCACATCTGGAGACATTTTGTAATCTGTGGACTATCAGAGTGTTGTTGAAACACAGAAATTGCATCGGGTTTGAATACAACAGTCACCATGAGCACTTTTCTCCATGGGAGTAATGTCTCAAACAGTTTACGCATTGATCGTTCCCTGGAAGACCAGTAGTAGTTTCCGATGCACATCTGTGGGCATTCTGTAATGTGTGGACTATCAGAGTGTTGATGAAACACAGAAATTGCATCGGGATTGAAACAACAGTTACCATGCGCACCTCCCTCCATTGGAGTAATGTCTCAAAGAGCCTACGCTTTGATCTTTCCCTGTAAGACCAGTAGTAGTTGCCGATGCACATCTGGAGGCATTCTGTAATCTTTGGACCGTCAAAGAGTTGATGAAACACAGAAATTGCATCGGGATTGAATACAACAGTCACCATGCGCACTTTCCTCCATGGGAGTAATTTCACAAACAGTCTACACTTTGATCGTTCCCTGGAAGACCAGTAGTAGTTTCCGATGCACATCTGTGGGCATTCTGTAATGTGTGGACTATCAGAGTGTTGATGAAACACAGAAATTGCATCGGGATTGAATCCAACAGTCACCATGCTCACTTTCCTCCATGGGAGTACTGTCTCAAACAGTCAACGCTTTGATCGTTGCCTGGAAGACCACTAGTAGTTTCCGATGCACATCTGGAGGAATTCTGTAATCTGTGGACGATCAGAGTGTTGATGAAACACAGAAATTGCATCGGGATTGAATACAACAGTCACCATGCTCACTTTCCTCCATGGGAGTAATGTCTCAAACGGTTTACGCTTTGATCGTTCCCTGGAAGACCAGTAGTAGTTTCCGATGCACATCTGTGGGCATTCTGTAATGTGTGGACTATCAGAGTGTTGATGAAACACAGAAATTGCATCGGAATTGAAACAACAGTCACCATGCGCACTTTCCTCCATGGGAGTAATGTCTCAAAGAGTCTACGTTTTGATCGTTCCCTGGAAGACCAGTAGTAATTCCCGATGCACATCTGGAGGCCTTCTTTAATCTGCGGACCATCAAAGTGTTGATGAAACACAGAAATTGCATCGGGATAGAATACAACAGTCACCATGCGCACTTTCCTCCATGGGACTAATGTCTCAAACAGTCTACGCTTTTATCGTTTCCTGGAAGACCAGTACTTGATTCCGATGAACATCTGGGTTCATTCTGTAATCTGTGGACTATCAGAATGTTGATGAAACACAGATATATTGCTTCGGGATTGATTACAACAGTCACCATGCGCACTTTCCTCCATGGGAGTAATGTCTCAAACAGTTTACGCTTTGATCGTTCCCTGTAAGACCTGTAGTAGTTTCCGATGCACATCTGGGGGCATTCTGTAATGTGCGGGCTATCAGAGTGTTGAAGAAACACAGAAATTGCATAGGGATTGAATAAAACAGTCACCATGCGCACTTTCCTCCATGGGAGTAATGTCTCAAACAGTCTACGCTTTGATCGTTCCCTGTAAGACCAGTAGTAGTTTCCTATGCACATCTTTAGGCACTCTGTAATCTGTGGACCTCTAAAGTGTTGATGAAACACAGATATTGCATCGGGATTGAATTCAACAGTCACCATGCGCACTTTCCTCCATGGGAGTAGTGTCTCAAACTGTCTACGCTTTGGTCTTTTCCTGGAAGACCTGTAGTAGTTTTCGATGCACATATGGTTTCATTCTGTAATCTGTGGACCTTCAAAGTGTTGATGAAACACAGAAATTGCATCGGGAGTGAATACAAGAGTAACCATGGGCACTTTCCTCCATGGGATTAATGTCTCAAAGAGTCTACGCTTTGATCGTTCCCTAGAAGACCAGTAGTAGTTTCCGAAGCATATATGGGGGCATTCTGTAATGTGTGGACTATCAGAGTGTTAATGAAACACAGGAATTGCATCGGGATTGAATACAACAGTCAACATGCGCACTTTATTCCGTTTGAGTAATGTCACAAACAGTTTACGCTTTGATCGTTTCCTGGAAGACAAGTACTTGATTCCGATGAACATCTTAGGGCATTCTGTAATGTGTGGACTATCAGAGTGTTGTTGAAACACAGAAATTGCATCGGGATTGAATACAACAATTAGCCATGCGTAATTTTCCTAAATTGGAGTAATGTCTCAAACACTCTACGTTTCATCGTTCCCTGGAAGACCAGTAGTAGTTTCCGATGCACATCTGGAGGCATTCTGTTATCTGTGGACTATCAGAGTGTTGTTGAAACACAGAAATTGCATCGGGACTGAATACAACAGTCACCATGCGCACTTCCCTCCATGGAAGTAATGTCTCAAACTGTCTACGATTTAATCGTTTCCTGGAAGACCACTAGCAGTTTCCGATGCACGTCTGGAGGCATTCTGTAATCTGTGGACCTTCAAAGTGTTGATGAAACACAGAAATTGCATCGGGATTGAATACAACAGTCACCATGCGCACTTTCCTCCATGGGAGTAATGTGTAAAACAGTTTACGTTTTGATCGTTCCCTGGAAGACCAGTAGAAGTTTCTGATGCACACCTGGAGGCATTCTGTAATCTGTGGACCTTCAAAGCGTTGATGAAACATAGAAATTGCCTCGGGATTGAATACAACAGTCACCATGCTCACTTTCCTCCATGGGAGTAATGTCTCAAACAGTTTACGCTTTGATCGTTCCCTGGAAGACCAGTAGTAGTTTCCGATGCACATCTGTGGGCATTCTGTAATGTGTGGACTATCAGAGTGTTGATGAAACACAGAAAATGTATCGGGATTGAATACAACAGTCACCATGTGCACTTACCTCCATGGGAGTAATGTCTCAAACTGTCTACGCTTTGATCGTTTCCTGGAAGACAACTAGTAGTGTCCGATGCACATCTGGAGGCATTCTGTAATCTGTGGACCTTCAAAGTGTTGATGAAACACAGAAATTGCATCGGGATGAATACAACAGTCACCATCGCACTTCCCTCCATGGGAGTAATGTCACAAACAGTCTACACTTTGATCGTTCCCTGGAAGACCAGTAGCAGTTTACGGTGCACATCTGGATTCACTCTGTAATCTGTGTACTTCAGAGTGTTGATGAAACACAGAAATTGCATCAGGATTGAATACAACTGTCACCATGCGCACTTTCCTCCAAGGGAGTAATGTCTCAAACAGTTTGCGCATTGATCGTTCCCTGGAAGACCAGTAGTAGTTTCCGATGCACATCTGTGGGCATTCTGTAATGTGTGGACTATCAGAATGTTGATGAAACACAGATATTGCATCGGGATTGAAACAAAAGTCACCATGCGCATTTTCCTCCATGGGAGTAATGTCTCAAAGAGTCTACGCTTTGATCGTTCATTGTAAGACCAGTAGTAGTTCCCGATGCACATCTGGAGGCATTCTGTAATCTGTGGACCGTCAAAGTGTTGATGAAACACAGAAATTGTATCGGGATTGAATACAACAGTCATCATGCGCATTTTCCTCCATGGGAGTAAAGTCACAAACAGTCTACGTTTTGATCGTTCCCTGGAAGACCAGTAGCAGTTTCCGATGCACATCTGGAGGCATTCTGTTATCTGTGGACTATCAGAGTGTTGATGAAACACAGAAATTGCATCAGGATTGAATAAAACAGTCACCATGCGCACTTTCCTCCAAGGGAGTAATGTATCAAACAGTTTACGCTTTGATCGTTCCAAGGAAGACCAGTAGTAGTTTCCGATGCACGTCTGTCTGCATTCTGTAATGTGTGGACTATAAGAGTGTTGATGAAACACTGAAATTGCATCGGGATTGAATACAACAGTCACCATGCGCACTTTCCTCCATGGGTGTAATGTCTCAAACAGTCAACGCTTTGATCGTTAACTGGAAGACCACTAGTAGTTTCCGATGCACAGCTGGAGGAATACTGTAATCTGTGGACTATTAGAGTGTTGATGAAACACAGAAATTGCATCGGGATTGACTACAACAGTCATCATGCGCACTTTCCTCCATGGCAGTAATGTCTCAATCAATTTACGTTTCTGATCGTTCCCTGGAAGACCAGTACTAGTTTCGGATGCACATCTGGGGGCATTCTTTAATGTGTATACAAACAGAGTGTTGATGAAACACAGAAATATCATCGGGATTGAATACAACATTCACCATGCGCACTTTCCTCCACGAAAGTATTGTCTCAAACAGTCTACGCTTTGATCGTTCCCTGCAAGACCAGTAGTAGTTTCCGAAGCACATCTGGGGGCATTCTGTGATCTGTGGACAATCAGAGGATTGACGAAACACAGAAATTGCATCGGGATTGAATACAACAGTCACCATGAGCCCTTTCCTCCATGGGAGTAATGTCTCAATCAGTTTACGTTTCTGATCGTTCCCTGGAAGACCAGTACTAGTTTCGGATGCACATCTGGGGGCATTCTTTAATGTGTATACAAACAGAGTGTTGATGAAACACAGAAATTTCATCGGGATTGAATACAATATTCAACATGCGCACTTTCCTCCTTGGAAGTAATGTCTTAAACAGTCTACGCTTTGATCGTTCCCTGCAAGACCAGTAGTAGTTTCCGATGCACAACTGGAGGCATTCTGCAATCTGTGTACCTTCAAAGTGTTGATGAAACACGGAAATTGCCTCGCGATTGAATACAACAGTCACAATGCGCACTTACCTCCAAGGGAGTAATGTCTCTAACAGTCTACGCTTTGATCGTTCCCTGGAAGACCAGTAGTATTATCCGATGCACATCTGGAGGCATTCTGTAATCTGTGGACTATCAGAGTGTTGATGAAACACAGAGACTGCATCTGGATTGAATACAACAGTCACCATGCACACTTTCCTCCATATGAGTAA
This sequence comes from Schistocerca gregaria, assembly GCF_023897955.1. Taxonomy (NCBI): domain Eukaryota; kingdom Metazoa; phylum Arthropoda; class Insecta; order Orthoptera; family Acrididae; genus Schistocerca; species Schistocerca gregaria. The sequence continues at coordinate 10,919,437 of NC_064927.1, forward strand.
CGTCTCAAACAGTCTACGCTTTGATCGTTCCCTGCAAGACCAGTAGTAGTTTCCGATGCACATCTGGGGACATTCTGTGATCTGTGGACTATCAGAGTGATGATGAAACAGAGAAATTGCATCGGGATTGAATACAACAGTCACCATGAGCACTTTCCTCCATGGGAGTAATGTCTCAATCAGTTTACGTTTCTGATCGTTCCCTGGAAGACCAGTAGTAGTTTCGGATGCACACCTGGGGGCATCCTGTAATCTGTGGACTATCAGAGTGTTGAAGAAACACAGAAATTGCATCGGGATTGAATACAACATTCACCATGCGCACTTTCCTCCATGGGAGTAATGTCTAAAACAGTCTACGCTTTGATCGTTCCCTACAAGACCAGTAGTAGTTTCCGATGCACATCTGGAGGCATTCTGCAATCTGTGTACGTTCAAAGTGTTGATGAAACACAGAAATTGTATCGGGATTGAATACAACAGTCATCATGCGCATTTTCCTCCATGGGAGTAAAATCACAAACAGTCTACGTTTTGATCGTTCCCTGGAAGACCAGTGTAGTTTCCGATGCACATCTGGTGGCATTCTGTAATCTGTAAACTATCAGAGTGTTGTTCAAACACAAAAATTGCATCGGGATCGAATAGAACAGTCACCATGCGCACTTTCCTCCATGGGAGTAATGTCTCAAACAGTCTACGTTCTGATCCTTCCCTGCAAGACCAGTAGCAGTTTCCGATGCACATCTGGGGGAATTCTGTAATGTGTGGGCTATCATAGTGTTGATGAAACACAGAAATTGCCTCGGAATTGAATACAACAGTCACCATGCGCACTTTCCTCCATGAGAGTAATGTCTCAAACAGTCTATGGTTTGATCGTTAACTGGAAGACCAGTAGTAGTTTCGGATGCACATCTGGAGGCATTCTGCAATCTTTGGACCTTCAAAGTGTTGGTGGAACACAGAAATTGCATCGGGTTTGAATACAACAATTCACCATGCGCACTTTCCTCCATGGGACTAATGTCTCAAACAGTCTACGTATTTATCGTTCCCTGGAAGACCAGTAGTAGTTTCGGATGCACATCTGGAGGCATTCTGTAATCTGTGGAATATCAGAGTGTTGTTGAAACACCGAAATTGCATCGGGATTGAATACAACAGTCACCATGCGCACTTTCCTCCATGGGAGTAATGTCACAAACAGTCTACGCTTAGAACGTTCCCTGGAAGACCAGTAGCAGTTTCCGATGCACATCTGGAGGCATTCTGTTATCTGTGGACTATCAGAGTTTTGATGAAACACAGAAATTGCATCAGGATTGAATAAAACAGTCACCATGCGCACTTTCCTCCAAGGGAGTAATGTCACAGACAGTTTACGCTTTGATCGATCCAAGGAAGACCAGTAGTAGTTTCCGATGCACGTCAGTCTGCATTCTGTATTGTGTGGACTATCAGAGTGTTGATGAAACACAGAAATTGCATCGGGATTGAATACAACAGTCACCATGCGCACTTTCCTCCATGGGTGTAATGTCTCAAACAGTCAACGCTTTGATCGTTAACTGGAAGACCACTTGTAGTTTCCGATGCACAACTGGAGGAATACTGTAATCTGTGCACTATTAGAGTGTTGATGAAACACAGAAATGGTATCGGGATTGGGTACAACAGTCATCATGCGCACTTTCCTCCATGGCAGTAATGTCTCAATAAATTTACGTTTCTGATCGTTCCCTGGAAGACCAGTACTAGTTTCGGATGCACATCTGGGGGCATTCTTTAATGTGTATACAAACAGAGTGTTGATGAAACACAGAAATTTCATCGGGATTGAATACAATATTCAACATGCGCACTTTCCTCCTTGGAAGTAATGTCTTAAACAGTCTACGCTTTGATCGTTCCCTGCAAGACCAGTAGTAGTTTCCGATGCACAACTGGAGGCATTCTGCAATCTGTGTACCTTCAAAGTGTTGATGAAACACGGAAATTGCCTCGCGATTGAATACAACAGTCACAATGCGCACTTACCTCCATGGGAGTAATGTCTCTAACAGTCTACGCTTTGATCGTTCCCTGGAAGACCAGTAGTATTATCCGATGCACATCTGGAGGCATTCTGTAATCTGTGGACTATCAGAGTGTTGATGAAACACAGAGACTGCATCTGGATTGAATACAACAGTCACCATGCACACTTTCCTCCATATGAGTAACGTCTCAAACAGTCTACGCTTTGATCGTTCCCTGCAAGACCAGTAGTAGTTTCCGATGCACATCTGGGGGCATTCTGTGATCTGTGGACTATCAGAGTGATGATGAAACAGAGAAATCGCATCGGGATTGAATACAACAGTCACCATGAGCACTTTCCTCCATGGGAGTAATGTCTCAATCAGTTTACGTTTCTGATCGTTCCCTGGAAGACCAGTAGTAGTTTCGGATGCACACCTGGGGGCATCCTGTAATCTGTGGACTATCAGAGTGTTGAAGAAACACAGAAATTGCATCGGGATTGAATACAACATTCACCATGCGCACTTTCCTCCATGGGAGTAATGTCTAAAACAGTCTACGCTTTGATCGTTCCCTACAAGACCAGTAGTAGATTCCGATGCACATCTGGAGGCATTCTGCAATCTGTGTACCTTCAAAGTGTTGATGAAACACAGAAATTGTATCGGGATTGAATACAACAGTCATCATGCGCATTTTCCTCCATGGGAGTAAAGTCACAAACAGTCTACGTTTTGATCGTTCCCCGGAAGACCAGTGTAGTTTCCGATGCGCATCTGGTGGCATTCTGTAATCTGTAAACTATCAGAGTGTTGTTCAAACACAAAAATTGCATCGGGATCGAATACAACAGTCACCATGCGCACTTTCCTCCATGGGAGTAATGTCTCAAACAGTCTACGCTCTGATCCTTCCTGCAAGACCAGTAGTAGTTTCCGATGCACATCTGGGGGAATTCTGTAATGTGTGGGCTATCACAGTGTTGATGAAACACAGAAATTGCATCGGAATTGAATACAACAGACACCATGCGTACTTTCCTCAATAGGAGTAATGTCTCAAACAGTCTACGCTTTGATCGTTCCCTGCAAGACCAGTAGCAGTTTCCGATGCACATCTGGAGGCATTCTGCAATCCGTGGACCTTCAAAGTGTTGACGAAACACAGAAATTGCCTCGGAATTGAATACAACAGTCACCATGCGCACTTTCCTCCATGAGAGTAATGTCTCAAACAGTCTATGGTTTGATCGTTAACTGGAAGACCAGTAGTAGTTTCGGATGCACATCTGGAGGCATTCTGCAATCTTTGGACCTTCAAAGTGTTGGTGGAACACAGAAATTGCATCGGGATTCAATACAACAGTCACCATGCTTACTTTCCACCATGGGAGTAAAGTCTCTAACAGTCTACGCTTTGATCGTTCCCTGCAAGACCAGTAGTAGTTTCCGATGCATATCTGGAGGCATTCTGTAATCTGTGGACCTTCAAGGTGTTGATGAAACACAGGAACTGCCGCGATATTGAATACAACAGTCACCATGCACACTTTCCTACATGGCAGAAATGTCTCAAACACTCTACGCTTTAATCCTTCCCTGGAAGACCAGTAGTAGTTTCCGATGCACATCTGGAGGCATTCTGTAATCTGTAAACTGTCAGAGTGTTGTTCAAACAGAGAAATTGCATCCGGATTGAATACAACAGTCACAACGAGCACTTTCCTCCATGGGAGTAATGTCTCAAACAGTTTACGCTTTGATCGTTCCCTGGAAGACCAGTAGTAGTTTCCGACGCACATCTGGGGGCATTCTGTAATGTGTGGACTATCGGATTGTTGATGAAACACAGAAATTGCATCGGGATTGAATACAACAGACACCATGCGCACTTTCCTCCATGGGAGTAATGTCTCAAACAGTCTACGCTTTGATCGTTCCCTGCAAGACCAGTAGTAGTTTCCGATGCACATCTTTAGGCATTCTGCAATCTGTGGACCTTCAAAGTGTTGATGAAACACAGAAATTGCCTCGGGATTGAATACAACAGTCACCATGCGCACTTTCCTCCATGGGAGTAATGTCTCAAACAGTCTACGGTTTGATCGTTTCCTGGAAGACCAGTAGTAGTTTCCGATGCACATCTGGAGGCATACTGTAATCTTTGACCATCAAAGTGTTGATGAATCACAGAAATTGCATCGTGATTCTATACAACAGTCACCATTCGCACTTTCCTCCATGGGATTAATGTCTCTAACAGTCTACGCTTTGATCGTTCCCTGCAAGACCAGTAGTAGTTTCCGATGCACATCTGGAGGCATTCTGTAATCTGTAAACTATCAGAGTGTTGGTCAAACACAGAAATTGCATCGGAATTGAATACAACAATCACCATGCGCACTTTCCTCCATGGGAGTAATGTCTCAAACAGTATACGCTTTGATCGTTCCCTGCAAGACCAGTGGTAGTTTACGATGCACATCTGGAGGCATTCTGTTATCTGTGGAACTTTAAAGTGTTGATGAAACAGAGAAATTGCCACGGGATTGAATACAACAGTCACCATGCGCACTTTCCTCCATGGGAGTAATGTCTCAAACAGTTTACGCTTTGATCGTTCCCTATAAGACCAGTAGTTGTTTCCGATGAACATCTGGGTTCATTCTGTAATGTGTGGACTATCAGAGTGTAGTTGAAACACAGAAATTGCATTGGGATTGAATACAACAGTCACCATGCGCTATTTTCCTAAATGGGAGTAATGTCTAAAACAGTCTACGCTTTGATAGTTCCCTGGAGAACCAGTAGTAGTTTCCGATGCACATCTGGAGGCATTCTGTAATCTGTGGACTAGCAGAGTGTTGTTGAAACACAGAAATTAGATCGGGATTGAATACAACAGTCACCATGCAAACTTTCCTAAATGGGAGTAATGTCTCAAACAGTCTACGCCTTGATCGTTCCCTTGAAGACCAGTAGAAGTTCCAGATGCACATCTGCGTTCATTCTATAATGTGTGGACTATCAGAGTGTTGTTGAAACACAGAAATTGCACCGTTATTGAATACAACAGACACCATGCACACTTTCCTACATGGGATTAATATCCCAAACAGTTTACGCTTTGATCGTTCCCTGGAAGATCAGTAGTAGTTTCCGATGCACATCTGAATGCATTCTGTAATCTGTGGACTATCAGAGTGTTGATGAAACACAGAAATTGCATCGGGATTGAATACAACAGTCACCATGCGCACTTTCCTCCATGGGAGTAATGTCTCAAACAGTTTACGCTTTCATCGTTCACTGGAAGACCAGTAGTAGTTTACGATTCACATCTGGGGCATTCTGTACAGTGTGGACTATCAGAGTGTTGATGAAACAAAGAAATGGCATCAGGATTGAATACAACAGTCACCATGCGCACTTTCCTCCATGGGAGTAATGTCTCAATTAGTTTACGTTTTTGATCGTTCCCTGGATGACCAGTAGTAGTTTCAGATGACATCTGGAGGCATTCTGTAATCTGTGGACCTTCAAAGTGTGGATGAAACATAGAAATTGCCTCGGGATTGAATACAACTGTCATCATGCGCATTTTCCTCCATGGGAGTAATGTCTCAAACAGTTTACGCTTTCATCGTTCACTGGAAGACCAGTAGTAGTTTCCGATGCACATCTGGGTGCATTCTGTTATGTGTGGACTATCAGAGTGTTGATGAAACACAGATATTGCATCAGGATTGAATACAACCGTCAACATGCGCACTTTCCTCCATGGGAGTAATGTCTCAAACAGTTTACGCTTTGATCGTTCCCTGCAATACCAGTAGTAGTTTCCGATCCACATCTGGGGGCATTTTGTAATGTGTGGGCTATCAGAGTGTTGATGAAACACAGAAATTGCATCGGGGTTGAATACAACAGTTACCATGTGCACTTTCCTCCATGTGAGTAATGTCTCAAACAGTCTACGTTTTGATCGTCTTCTGCAAGACCAGTAGTAGTTTCCGATGAACATTTGGTGGCTTCCTGTAATCTGTGGACCTTCAAAGTGTTGATGAAACACAGAAATTGCCTCGGGATTGAATACAACAGTCACCATGCGCACTTTCCTCCATGGGAGTAATGTCTCAAACAGTTTACGCTTTCATCTTTCACTGGAAGACCAGTAGTAGTTTCCGATGCACATCTGGGTGCATTCTGTTATGTGTGGACTATCAGAGTGTTGATGAAACACAGATATTGCATCAGGATTGAATACAACCGTCAACATGCGCACTTTCCTCCATGGGAGTAATGTCTCAAACAGTTTACGCTTTGATCGTTCCCTGCAATACCAGTAGTAGTTTCCGATCCACATCTGGGGGCATTTTGTAATGTGTGGGCGATCAGAGTGTTGATTAAACACAGAAATTGCATCGGGGGTTGAATACAACAGTTACCATGTGCACTTTCCTCCATGTGAGTAATGTCTCAAACAGTTTGTGCTTTGATCGTTCCCTGGAAGACCAGTAGTAGTTTCCGATGCACATCTGGGTGCATTCTGTTATGTGTGGACTATCAGAGTGTTGATGAAACACAGATATTGCATCAGGATTGAATACAACCGTCAACATGCGCACTTTCCTCCATGGGAGTAATGTCTCAAACAGTTTACGCTTTGATCGTTCCCTGCAATACCAGTAGTAGTTTAGGATCTACATCTGGGGGCTTTTTGTAATGTGTGGGCTATCAGAGTGTTGATGAAACCCAGAAATTGCATCGGGATTGAATACAACAGTTACCATGTGCACTTTCCTCCATGTGAGTAACGTCTCAAACAGTCTACGTTTTGATCGTCTTCTGCAAGACCAGTAGTAGTTTCCGATGAACATTTGGTGGCTTTCTGTAATCTGTGGACCTTCAAAGTGTTGATGAAACACAGAAATTGCCTCGGGATTGAATACAACAGTCACCATGCGCACTTTCCTCCATGGGAGTAATATCCCAAACAGTTTACGCTTTGATCGTTCCCTGGATGACCAGTAGTTGTTTCCGATGAACATCTGGGTTCTATGTGTAATGTGTGGACTATCAGAGTGTTGTTGAAACACAGAAATTACATCGAGATTGAAAACAACAGCCACCATTCGCAATTTTCCTAAATGGGAGAAATGTCTCAAACAGTCTGCGCCTTGATCGTTCCCTTGAAGACCAGTAGTAGTTCCAGATGCACATCTGCGTTCATTCTGTAATGTGTGGACTATCAGAGTGTTGTTGAAACACAGAAATTGCATCGTTATTGAATACATCAGTCACCATGCACACTTTCCTACATGGGAGTAATATCCCAAACAGTTTACGCTTTGATCGTTCCCTGGAAGATCAGTAGTAGTTTCCGATGCACATCTGGAGGCATTCTGTAATCTGTGGACTATCAGAGTGTTGATGAAACACAGAAATTGCATCTGGATTGAATACAACAGTCACCATGCGCACTTTCCTCCATGGGACTAATGTCTCAAACAGTTTACGCTTTCATCGTTCCCTGGAAGGCCAGTAGTACTTTCCGAAGCACATCTGGGGCATTCTGTACAGTGTGGACTAACAGAGTGTTGATGAAACAAAGAAATGGCATCAGGATTGAATACAACAGTCACCATGCGCACTTTCCTCCATGGGAGTAATGTCTCAAACTGTCTACACTTTGATCGTTACCTGGAAGTCCAGTTGTAGTTTCCGATGCACATCTGGGGACAATCTGTAAAGTGTGGACTATCAGAGAGTTGATGGACCACAGAATTTGCATCAGGATTGAATACAACAGTCACCATGCGCACTTTCCTCCATGGGAGTAATGTCTCAATTAGTTTACGTTTTTGATCGTTCCCTGGAAGACCAGTAGTAGTTTCAGATGACATCTGGAGGCATTCTGTAATCTGTGGACCTTCAAAGTGTCGATGACACATAGAAATTGCCTCGGGATTGAATACAACTGTCATCATGCGCATTTTCCTCCATGGGAGTGATGTCTCAAACAGAATACGCTTTGATCTTTCCCCTTAAGACCAGTAGTAGTTTCCGATGCACATCTGGATTCATTCTCTAATCTGTAAACAATCAGAGTGTTGTTCAATCACAGTAATTGCATCGGGATTGAATACAACATTCACCATGCGCACTTTCCTCCATGGGAGTGATGTCTCAAAGAGTCTACGCTTTGATCGTTCCCTGGATGACCAGGAGTAGTTTCCGATGCACATCTGGAGGCATTCTGTAATCTGTGGACTATCAGAGTGTTGATGAAACACAGAAATTGCATCGGCATTGAATACAACAGTCACAATGCGAACTTTCCTCCATGGGAGTAATATCTCAAACAGTTTACGCTTTGATCGTTCCCTGGAAGACCAGTAGTTGTTTCCGATGAACATCTGGGTTCATTCTGTACTGTGTGGACTATCAGAGAGTTGTTGAAACACAGATATTGCATCGGGATTGAATACATCAGTCACCATGCGCAATTTTCCTAAATGGGAGTAATGTCTCAAACAGTCTACGCTTTGATCTTTCCCTGGATTACCAGTAGTAGTTTCCGATGCACATCTTGAGGCATTCTGTAATCTGTGGACTATCAAGGGTTGTTGAAGCACAGAAATTGCATCGGGATTGATTACAACAGTCACCGTGGGCACTTTCCTACATGGGAGTAATGTCGCAAGCATTCTACACTTTGATCGTACCCTGGAAGACCACTAGTAGTTTCCGATGCACACCTGGAGGCATTCTGTAGTCTGTGGAATATCAGAGTGTTGATAAAACACAGAAATTGCATCGGGATTGAATACAACTGTCACCATGCGCACTTTCCTACATTTGAGTAATGTCTCAAACAGTTTACGCTTTGATCGTTTCCTAGAAGACCAGTAGTAGTTTCCGATGCACATCTGGGGACATTCTGTAATGTGTGGACTATCAGAGTGTTGATGAAACACAGAAATTGCATCAGGATTGAATACAACAGTCACCATGCGCACTTTCCTACATGGGACTAATGTCTCAAACAGTTTACGCTTTCATCGTTCCCTGGAAGACCAGTAGTAGTTTCCGATGCACATGTGGAAGCATTGTGTACAGTGTGGACTATCAGAGTTTTGATGGAACTAAGATATTGCATCAGGATTGAATACAACAGTCACCATGCGCACTTTCCTCCATGGGAGTAATGTCTCATTCAGTTTACGCTTTGATCGTTCCCTGGAAGACCAGTAGTAGTTTCCGATGCACATGTGGAAGCATTCTGTACAGTGTGGACTATCAGAGTTTTGATGAAACAAAGAAATTGCATCAGGATTGAATACAACAGTCACCATGCGCACTTTCCTCCATGGGAGTAATGTCTCAAACAGTCTACGCTTTGATCGTACCTTGGAAGACCAGTAGTAGTTTCCGATGCACATGTGGGGGCATTCTGTAATGTGTGGACTATCAGAGTGTTGATGAAACACTGAAATTGCATCGGGATTGAATACAACAGTCACCATGCGCACTTTCCTCCATGGGAGTAATGTGTCAAACAGGTAAGCTTTGATCGTTGCCTGCAAGACCAGTAGTAGTTTCCGATGAACATTTGGTGGCATTCTGTAATCTGTGGACCTTCAAAGTGTTGATGAAACACAGAAATTGCCTCGGGATTGAATACAACAGTCACCATGCGCACTTTCCTCCATTTGAGTAATGTCTCAAACAGTTTGTGCTTTGATCGTTCCCTGGAAGACCAGTAGTAGTTTCCGATGCACATCTGGGTGCATTCTGTTATGTGTGGACTATCAGAGTGTTGATGAAACACAGAAATTGCATCAGGATTGAATACAACCGTCAACATGCGCACTTTCCACCATGGGATTAATGTGTCAAACAGGTAAGCTTTGATCGTTCCCTGCAAGACCAGTAGTAGTTTCCGATGAACATTTGGTGGCATTCTGTAATCTGTGGACCTTCAAAGTGTTGATGAAACACAGAAATTGCTCGGGATTGAATACAACAGTCACCATGCGCACTTTCCTCCATGGGAGTAATATCCCAAACAGTTTACGCTTTGATCGTTCCCTGGATGACCAGTAGTTGTTTCCGATGAACATCTGGGTTCATTGTGTAATGTGTGGACTATCAGAGTGTTGTTGAAACACAGAAATTGCATCTGGATTGAATACAACAGTCACCATGCGCACTTTCCTCCATGGGACTAATGTCTCAAACAGTTTACGCTTTCATCGTTCCCTGGAAGACCAGTAGTAGTTTCCGAAGCACATCTGGGGCATTCTGTACAGTGTGGACTATCAGAGTGTTGATGAAACAAAGAAATGGCATCAGGATTGAATACAACAGTCACCATGCGCACTTTCCTCCATTGGAGTAATGTCTCAAACTGTCTACACTTTGATCGTTTCCTGGAAGACCAGTTGTAGTTTCCGATGCACATCTGGGGACATTCTGTAAAGTGTGGACTATCAGAGAGTTGATGGAACACAGAATTTGCATCAGGATTGAATACAACAGTCACCATGCGCACTTTCCTCCATGGGAGTAATGTCACAATTAGTTTACGTTTTTGATCGTTCCCTGGAAGACCAGTAGTAGTTTCAGATGACATCTGGAGGCATTCTGTAATCTGTGGACCTTCAAAGTGTCGATGAAACATAGAAATTGCCTCGGGATTGAATACAACTGTCATCATGCGCATTTTCCTCCATGGGAGTGATGTCTCAAACAGAATACGCTTTGATCTTTCCCTTTAAGACCAGTAGTAGTTTCCAATGCACATCTGGATTCATTCTCCAATCTGTAAACTATCAGAGTGTTGTTCAATCACAGAAATTGCATCGGGATTGAATACAACAGGCACCATGCGCACTTTCCTCCATGGGAGTAATGTGTCAAACAGGTAAGCTTTGATCGTTCCCTGCAAGACCAGTAGTAGTTTCCGATTAACATTTGGTGGCATTCTGTAATCTGTGGACCTTCAAAGTGTTGATGAAACACAGAAATTGCCTCGGGATTGAATACAACAGTCACCATGCGCACTTTCCTCCATTTGAGTAATGTCTCAAACAGTTTGTGCTTTGATCGTTCCCTGGAAGACCAGTAGTAGTTTCCGATGCACATCTGGGTGCATTCTGTTATGTGTGGACTATCAGAGTGTTGATGAAACACAGAAATTGCATCAGGATTGAATACAACCGTCAACATGCGCACTTTCCTCCATGGGAGTAATGTGTCAAACAGGTAAGCTTTGATCGTTCCCTGCAAGACCAGTAGTAGTTTCCGATGAACATTTGGTGGCATTCTGTAATCTGTGGACCTTCAAGGTGTTGATGAAACACAGAAATTGCCTCGGGATTGAATACAACAGTCACCATGCGCACTTTCCTCCATGGGAGTAATATCCCAAACAGTTTACGCTTTGATCGTTCCCTGGATGACCAGTAGTTGTTTCCGATGAACATCTGGGTTCATTGTGTAATGTGTGGACTATCAGAGTGTTGTTGAAACACAGAAATTGCATCTGGATTGAATACAACAGTCACCATGCGCACTTTCCTCCATGGGACAAATGTCTCAAACAGTCTACGCTTTGATCGTTCCCTGGAGGACCAGTAGTAGTTTCCGATGCACATCTGGATTCGTTCTCTAATCTGTAAACTATCAGAGTGTTGTTCAATCACAGAAATTGCATCGGGATTGAATACAACAGTCACCATGCGCACTTTCCTCCATGGGACAAATGTCTCAAACAGTCTACGCTTTGATCGTTCCCTGGAGGACCAGTAGTAGTTTCCGTTGCACATCTGGAGGCATTCTGTAGTCTGTGGACTATCAGAGTGTTGATAAAACACAGAAATTGCATCGGGATTGAATACAACAGTCACCGTGCGCACTTTCCTCCATGGGAGTAATGTCTCAAACAGTTTACGCTTTGATCGTTCCCTGGAAGACCAGTAGTAGTTTCCGATGCACATCTGGGGACATTTTGTAATGTGTGGACTATCAGAGTGTTGATGAAACAAGGAAATTGCATCAGGATTGAATACAACAGTCACCATGCGCACTTGCCTCCATGGGAGTAATGTCTCAAAGAGGCTACGCTTTGGTCGTTCCCTGGATGACCAGGAGTAGTTTCCGGTGCACATCTGGAGGCATTCTGTAATCTGTGGACTCTCAGAGTGTTGATGAAACACAGAAATTGCATCGGGATTGAGTACAACAGTCACCATGCGCACTTTCCTCCTTGGGAGTATTGTCTCAAACAGTCTACGCTTTGATCGTTCCCTGCAAGACCAGTAGTAGTTTACGATGCACATCTAGAGGCATTCTGTAATCTGTCGTCTATCAAGGGTTGTTGAAACACGGAAATTGCCTATGATTGAATACAACAGTCACCATGCGCACTTTCCTCCATGGGAGTAATGTCTCAAACAGTCTACGCTTTGATCTTTCCCTGGATGACCAGAAGTAGTTTCCGATGCACATCTTGAGTCATTCTGTAATCTGTGGACTATCAAGGGTTGTTGAAACACAGAAATTGCATCGCGATTGATTACAACAGTCACCGTGGGCACTTTCCTACATGGGAGTAATGTCGCAAGCATTCTACACTTTGATCGTACCCTGGAAGACCACTAGTAGTTTCCGATGCACACCTGGAGGCACTCTGTAGTCTGTGGACTATCAGAGTGTTGATAAAACACAGAAATTGCATCGGGATTGAATACAACAGTCACCATGCGCACTTTCCTACATGGGAGTAATGTCTCAAACAGTTTACGCTTTGATCGTTTCCTGGAAGACCAGTAGTAGTATCCGATGCACATCTGGGGACATTCTGTAATGTGTGGACTATCAGAGTGTTGATGAAACACAGAAATTGCATCAGGATTGAATACAACAGTCACCATGCGCACTTTCCTACATGGGAGTAATGTCTCATTCAGTTTACGCTTTGATCGTTCCCTGGAAGACCAGTAGTAGTTTCCGATGCACATGTGGAAGCATTGTGTACAGTGTGGACTATCAGAGTTTTGATGAAACTAAGAAATTGCATCAGGATTGAATACAACATTCACCATGCGCACTTTCCTCCATGGGAGTAATGTCTCAAACAGTCTACGCTTTGATCGTACCCTGGAAGACCAGTAGTAGTTTCCGATGCACATCTGGGGGCATTCTGTAATGTGTGGACTATCAGAGTGTTGATGAAACACAGAAATTGCATCGGGATTGAATACAACAGTCACCATGCGAACATTCCTCCATGGGAGTAATGTCTCAAACTGTCTACGCTTTGATCGTTCCCTGGAAGACCAGTAGTAGTTTCCGATGCACATCTGGAGGCATTCTGTAATCTGTGGACCTTCAAAGTGTTGATGAAACACAGAAATTGCATCGGGATTGAAAACAACAGTCACCAAGCAGCACTTTCCTACATGGGAGTCATGTCGCAAGCATTCTACGCTTTGATCGTTCCCTCGAAGACCAGTAGTAATTTCCGATGCACATCTGGAGGCACTCTGTAGTCTGTGGACTATCAGAGTGTTGATAAAACACAGAAATTGCATCGGATTGAATACAATTGTCACCATGTGCACTTTCCTCCATGGGAGTAATGTCTCAAACTGTCTACGCTTTGATCGTTCCCTGCAAGACCAGTAGTGGTTTACGATGCACATCTAGAGGCATTCTGTAATCTGTGGACTATCAAGGGTTGTTGAAACACAGATATTGCCTATGATTGAATACAACAGTCACCATGCGCACTTTCCTCCATGGGAGTAATGTCTCAAAGAGTCTACGATTTGATCGTTCCAAGGATGACCAGGAGTAGTTTCCGATGCACATCTGGAGGCATTCTGTAATGCGTGGACTATCAGAGTGTTGTTGAAACACAGAAATTGCATCGGGATTGAATACAACAGTCACCATGCGCACTTTCCTGCACGGGACTAATGTCTTAAACAGTCTACGCTTTGATCTTTCCCTAGATGACCGGTAGTAGTTTCCGATGCACATCTTGAGGCATTCTGTAATCTGTGGACTATCAAGGGTTGTTGAAACACAGAAATTTCATCGGGATTGAATACAATAGACACCATGCGAACTTTCCTCAATGGGAGTATTGTCTCAAACTGTCTACGCTTTGATCGTTTCCTGGAAGACCAGTAGTAGTTTCCGATGCACATTTGGAGGCATTCTGTAATCTGTGGACCTTCAAAGTGTTGATGAAACACAGAAATCGAATCGGGATTGAATATAACAGTCACCATGGGCACTTTCCTACATGGGAGTAATGTCGCAAGAATTCTACGCTTTGATCGTACCCTGGAAGACCACTAGTAGTTTCCGATGCACACCTGGAGGCATTCTGTAGTCTGTGGACTATCAGAGTGTTGATAAAACACAGAAATTGCATCGGGATTGAATACAACAGTCACCATGCGCATTTTCCTACATGGGAGTAATGTCTCAAACTGTTTACGCTTTGATCGTTTCCTGGAAGACCAGTAGTAGTTTCCGATGCACATCTGGGGACATTCTCTAATGTGTGGACTATCAGAGTGTTGATGAAACACAGAAATTGCATCAGGATTGAATACAACAGTCACCATGCGCACTTTCCTCCATGGGAGTAATGTCTCATTCTGTTTACGCTTTGATCGTTCCCTGGAAGACCAGTAGTAGATTCCGATGCACATGTAGAAGCATTCTGTACAGTGTGGACTATCAGAGTTTTGATGAAACAAAGAAATTGCATCAGGATTGAATTCAACAGTCACCATGCGCACTTTCCTCCATGGGAGTAATGTCTCAAACAGTCTACGCTTTGATCGTTCCCTGGTAGACCAGTGGTAGTTTCCGATGCACATCTGGGGGCATTCTGTAATGTGTGGACTATCAGAGTGTTGATGAAACACAGACATTGCATCGGGATTGAATACAACAGTCACCATGCGAACTTTCCTCCATGGGAGTAATGTCTCAAACTGTCTACGCTTTGATCGTTTCCTGGAAGACCAGTAGTAGTTTCCGATGCACATCTGGAGGCATTCTGTAATCTGTGGACTTTCTAAGTGTTGATGAAACACAGAAATTGCATCGGGATTTAATACAACAGTCACCAAGCAGCACTTTCCTACATGGGAGTAATGTCGCAAACATTCTACGCTTTGATCGTTCCCTCGAAGATCAGTAGTAATTTTCGATGCACATTTGGAGGCATTCTGTAGTCTGTGGACTATCAGAGTGTTGATAAAACACAGAAATTGCATCGGGATTGAATACAACAGTCACCATGTGCACTTTCCTCCATGGGAGTAATGTCTCAAACAGTCTACGCTTTGATCGTTCCCTGCAAGACCAGTAGTAGTTTCCGATGCACATCTGGTGGCATTCTGTAATCTCAGGACCTTCAAAGTGTTGATGAAACACAGAAATTGCATCGGGATTGAATACAACAGTCACCATGCGGACTTTCCTCCATGGGACTAATGTTTCAAACAGTCTACGCTTTGATCGTTCCCTGCAAGACCAGTAGTAGTTTCCGATGCACATCTGGAGGCATTCTGTAATCTGTGGACCTTCAAAGTGTTGATAAAACACAGCCGTAAACCTCAAACCCACACACACGAAACATAGGTATTGCCGCGAGATTGAATACAACAGTCACCATGCGCACTTTCCTCCATGGGAGTAGTGTCTCAAACAGTCTACGCTTTGATTGTTCCCTGCAAGACCAGTAGTAGTTTCCGATGCACATCTAGAGGCATTCTGTAACCTGTAAACTATCAGAGTGTTGATGAAACACTGAAATTGCATCCGGATTGAATACAACAGTCACCATGCGCACTTTCCTCCATGGGAGTAATGTCTCAAACAGTCTACGCTTTGATCGTTCCCTGCAAGACCACTAGTAGTTTCCGATGCACATCTGGAGGCATTCTGTAATCTGTGGACCTTCAAAGTGTTGTTGAAACATAGAAATTGCCTCAGGATTTAATACAACAGTCATCATGCGCACTTTCCTCCTTGAGAGTAATGTCTCAAGCAGTTTACGATTTGATCGTTTCCTGGAAGACCAATAGTAGTTTCCGATGCACATCTGGAGGCATTCTGTAATCTGTAAACTATCAGAGTGTTGTTCAAACACAGAAATTGCATCGGGATTGAATACAACAGTCACCATGCGCACTTTCCTCCAAGGGAGTAATGTCTCAAACAGTTTACGCTTTGATCGTTCCCTGGAAGACAAGTAGTAGTTTCCGATGCACATCTGGTGACATTCTGTAATCTGTGGACTACCAGAGTGTTGATGAAACACTGAAATTGCATCGGGAGTGAATACAACAGTCACCATGCGCACATTCCTCCATGGGAGTAATGTCTCAATCAGTTTACCTTTTTGATCGTTCCCTGGAAGACCAGTAGTAGTTTCCGATGCACATCTGGAGGCATTCTGTAAGCTGTGGACCTTCAAAGTGTTGATGAAATATAGAAATTGAATCGGGATTGAATACAACTGTCATCATGCGCCTTTTCCTCCATGGGAGTGATCTCTCAAACAGAATACGCTTTGAACGTTCACTGGAAGACGAGTAGTAGTTTCCGATGCACATCTGGAGGCATTCTGAAATCTGTAAACTATCAGAGTGTTGTTCAAACACAGAAATTGCATCGGGATTGAATAAAACATTCACCATGCGCATTTTCCTACATGGGAGTAACGTCTCAAACAGTTTACGCTTTTATCGTTCCCTGTAAGAGCAGTATTGTTTCCGATGCACATCTGGGGGCATTCTGTAATCTGTGGACTATGAGAGTGTTGATGAAACACAGAAATTGCATCAGGATTGAATACAACAGTCACCATGCGCACTTTCCTCCATGTTAGTAATGTCTCAAACAGTTTACGCTTTGATCGTTCCCAGGAAGACCAGTAATAGTTTCCGATGCACATATGTGGGCAAACTGTAATGTGTGGACTATCAGAGTGTTCACGAAACACAGAAATTGCATCGGGATCGAATACAACAGTCACCATGCGAACTTTCCTCCATGGGAGTAATATCTCAAACAATTTACGCTTTGATCGTTCCCTGGAAGACCAGTAGTTGTTTCCGATGAAAATCTGGGTTCATTCTGTACTGTGTGGACTATCAGAGTGTTGCTGAAACACAGAAAATGCATCGGGATTGAATACATCAGTCACCATGCGCAATTTTCCTAAATGGGAGTAATGTCTCAAAAAGTCTACGCTTTGATCGTTCCCTTGAAGACCAGTAGTACTTTCCGATGCACATCTGGGTTCATTCTGTAATGTGTGGACTATCAGAGTGTTGTTGAAACACAGAAATTGCATCGGGATTGAATACAACAGTCACCATGCGCACTTTCCTACATGGGAGTAAAGTCACAAGCATTCTACGCTTTAATCGTTCCCTGGAAGACCAGTAGTAGTTTCCGATGCACATCTGGAGGCATTCTGTAGTCTGTGGACTATCAGAGTGTTGATAAAACACAGAAATTGCATCGGGATTGAATACAACAGTCACCGTGCGCACTTTCCTCCATGGGAGCAATGTCTCAAACAGTTTACGCTTTGATCGTTCCCTGGAAGACCAGTAGTAGTTTCCGATGCACATCTGGGGACATTCTGTAATGTGTGGACTATCAGAGTGTTGATGAAACAAGGAAATTGCATCAGGATTGAATACAACAGTCACCATGCGCACTTTCCTCCATGGGAGTAATGTCTCAAACAGTCTACGCTTTGATCGTTTCCTGGAAGACCAGTAGTAGTTTCCGATGCACATTTGGAGGCATTCTGTAATCTGTGGACCTTCAACGTGTTGATGAAACACAGAGATTGCATCGGGATTGAATACAACAGTCACCATGATACCTTTCCTACATGGGAGTAATGTCGCAAGCATTGTACGCTTTGATCGTACCCTGGAAGACCAGTAGTAGTTTACGATGCACATCTGGGGACATTCTGTAATGTGTGGACTATCAGAGTGTTGATGAAACACAGAAATTGCATCAGGATTGAATACAACAGTCACCATGCGCACTTTCCTCCATGTTAGTAATGTCTCAAACAGTTTACGCTTTGATCGTTCCCAGGAAGACCAGTAGTAGTTTCCGATGCACATATGTGGGCATACTGTAATGTGTGGACTATCAGAGTGTTCATGAAACACAGAAATTGCATCGGGATCGAATACAACAGTCACCATGCGAACTTTCATCCATGGGAGTAATGTCTCAAACTGTCTACGCTTTGGTCGTTTCCTGGAAGACCAGTAGTAGTTTACGATGCA
The DNA here is from genome assembly GCF_023897955.1 of Schistocerca gregaria. Lineage (NCBI taxonomy): Eukaryota > Metazoa > Arthropoda > Insecta > Orthoptera > Acrididae > Schistocerca > Schistocerca gregaria. The sequence continues at coordinate 10,937,819 of NC_064927.1, forward strand.
CATATGGGGGCATTCTGTAATCTGTGGACCTTCAAAGTGTTGATGAAACACAGAAATTGCATCGGGATTGAATACAACAGTCACCATGCGCACTTTCCTACATGGGAGTAAAGTCACAAGCATTCTACGCTTTAATCGTTCCCTGGAAGACCAGTAGTAGTTTCCGATGCACATCTGGAGGCATTCTGTAGTCTGTGGACTATCAGAGTGTTGATAAAACACAGAAATTGCATCGGGATTGAATACAACAGTCACCGTGCGCACTTTCCTCCATGGGAGTAATGTCTCAAACAGTTTACGCTTTGATTGTTCCCTGGAAGACCAGTAGTAGTTTCCGATGCACATCTGGGGACATTCTGTAATGTGTGGACTATCAGAGTGTTGATGAAACAAGGAAATTGCATCAGGATTGAATACAACAGTCACCATGCGCACTTTCCTCCATGGGAGTAATGTCTCAAACAGTCTACGCTTTGATCGTTTCCTGGAAGACCAGTAGTAGTTTCCGATGCACATTTGGAGGCATTCTGTAATCTGTGGACCTTCAAAGTGTTGATGATACACAGAAATCGAATCGGGATTCAATACAACAGTCACCATGGGCACTTGGCTACATGGGAGTAATGTCGCAAGCATTCTACGTTTTGATCGTACCCTGGAAGACCACTAGTAGTTTCCGATGCACACCTGGAGTCATTCTGTAGTCTGTGGACTATCAGAGTATTGATAAAACACAGAAGTTGCATCAGGATTGAATACAACAGTCACGATGCGCACTTTCCTACATGGGAGTAATGTCTCAAAGAGTTTACGCTTTGATCGTTTCCTGGAAGACCAGTAGTAGTTTCCGATGCACATCTGGGGACATTCTGTAATGTGTGGACTATCAGAGTGTTGATGAAACACAGAAATTGCATCAGGATTGAATACAACAGTCACCATGCGCACTTTCCTCCATGGGAGTAATGTCTCATTCAGTTAACGCTTTGATCGTTCCCTGGAAGACCAGTAGTAGTTTCTGATGCACATGTGGAAGCATTCTGTACAGTGTGGACTATCAGAGTTTTGATGAAACAAAGAAATTGCATCAGGATTGAATACAACAGTCACCATGCGCACTTTCCTCCATGGGAGTAATGTCTCAAAGAGTCTACGCTTTGATCGTTCCCTGGATGACCAAGAGTAGTTTCCGATGCACATCTGGAGGCATTCTGTAATCTGTGGAGTATCAGAGTGTTGATGAAACACAGAAATTGCATCCGGATTGAATACAACAGTCACCATGCGCACTTTCCTCCATGGGACTAATGTTTCAAACAGTCTACGCTTTGATCGTTCCCTGCAACACCAGTAGTAGTTTCCGATGCACATCTGGAGGCATTCGGCAATCTGTGGACCTTCAAAGTGTTGAAGAAACACAGAAATTGCCTCGGAATTGAATACAACAGTCACCATGCGCATATTCCTTCATGGGAGTAATGCCTCAAACAATCTATGGTTTGTTCGTTACCTGGAAGACCAGTAGTAGTTTCCGATGCACATCTGGAGGCATTCTGTAATCTTTGGTCCTTCAAAGTGTTGATGAAACACAGAAATTGCATCAGGATTCAATACAACAGTCACCATGCGCACTTTCCTCCATGGAAGTAATGTCTCTAACAGTCTACGCTTTGATCGTTCCCTGCAAGACCAGTAGTAGTTTCCGATGCACATCTCGAGGCATTCTGTAATCTGTGGACCTTCAAAGTGTTGATAAAACACAGAAATTGCATCGGGATTGAATACAACAGTCACCACGCGCACTTTCCTCCATGGGAGTAATGTCTCAAACAGTCTATGCTTTGATCGTTCCCTGGAAGACCAGTAGTAGTTTCCGATGCACATCTAGAGGCATTCTGTAACCTGTAAACTATCAGAGTGTTGTTCAAACACGGAAATTGCATCGGGATTGAATTCAACAGTCACCAAGCGCACTTTCCTCCATGGGAGTAATGTCTCAAACAGTTTACGCTTTGATCGTTCCCTGGAAGACCTGTAGTAGTTTCCGATTCACATCTGGGGGCTTTCTGTAATGTGTGGACTATCAGAGTGTTGATGAAACACAGAAATTGCATCGGGATTGAATACAACAGTCACCATGCGCACTTTCCTCCTTGGGAGTAATGTCTCAAACAGTTTACGATTTGATCGTTCCCTGGAAGACAAGTAGTAGTTTCCGATGCACATCTGGAGGAATTCTGTAAGCTGTGGACCTTCAAAGTGTTGATGAAATATAGAAATTGAATCGGGATTGAATACAACTGTCATCATGCGCATTTTCCTCCATGGGAGTGATGTCTCAAACTGAATACGCTTTGATCGTTCCCTGGAAGACGAGTAGTAGTTTCCGATGCACATCTGGAGGCATTCTGAAATCTGTAAACTATCAGAGTGTTGTTCAAACACAGAAATTGCATCGGGATTGAATACAACAGTCACCATGCGCACTTTCCTACATGGGAGTAACGTCTCAAACAGTTTACGCTTTTATCGTTCCCTGGAAGACCAGTATTGTTTCCGATGCACATCTGGGGGCATTCTGTAACCTGTGGACTATCAGAGTGTTGATGAAACACAGAAATTGCCACATGATGGAATACAACAGTCACCATGCGCACTTTCCTCCATGGGAGTAATGTCTCAAAGAGCCAACGCTTTGATCGTTCCCTGGATGACCAGGAGTAGATTCCGATGCACATCTGGAGGCATTCTGTAATCTGTGGACTATCAGAGTGTTGATGAAACACAGAAATTGCATCAGGATTGAATACAACAGTCACCATGAGCACTTTCCTCCATGGGAGTAATGTCTCAAACAGTCTACGCTTTGATCGTTCCCTGCAAAACCAGTAGTAGTTTCCGATGCACATCTGGAGGCATTCTGTAATCTATGGACCTTCAAAGTGTTGATGAAACACAGAAATTGCCTCGGGATTGAATACAACAGTCACCATGCGCACTTTCCTCCATGGGAGTAATATCTCCAACAGTTTACGCTTTGATAGTTCCCTGGAAGACCAGTAGTTGTTTCCGATGAACACCTGGGTTCATTCTGTACTGTGTGGACTATCAGAGTGTTGCTGAAACACAGAAAATGCATCGGGATTGAATACATCAGTCAACATGCGCAATTTTCCTAAATGGGAGTAATGTCTCAAACAGTCTACGCTTTGATAGTTCCCTTGAAGACCAGTAGTAGTTTCCGATGCACATCTGGGTTCATTCTGTAATGTGTGGACTATCAGAGTGTTGTTGAAACACAGAAATTGCATCGGGATTGAATACAACAGTCACCATGCGCACTTTCCTCCATGGGACTAATGTCTCAAACAGTCTACGCTTTCATCGTTGCCTTGATGACCAGTAGTAGTTTCCGATGCACATCTGGAGGCATTCTTTAATCCGTGGACTATCAGAGTGTTGTTGAAACACAAAAATTGCATCGGGATTGAATACAACAGTCACCATGAGAAACTCCCTCAATGGGTGTAGTGTCTCAAACTGTCTACGCTTTGATCGTTTCCTGGAAGACCAGTAGTAGTTTCCGATGCAAATTTCTAGGCAATCTGTAATCTGTGGACCTTCAAAGTGTTGATGAAACACAGAGATTGCATCGGGATTGAATACAACAGTCACCATGCGCCCTTTCCTACATGGGAGTAATGTCGCAAGCATTCTACCTTTTGATCGTACCCTGGAAGACCAGTAGTAGTTTCCGATGCACATCTGGAGGCATTCTGTAGTCTGTGGACTATCAGAGTGTTGATAAAACACAGAAATTGCATCGGGATTGAATACAACAGTCACCATGCGCACTTTCCTACATGGGAGTAATGTCGCAAGTATTCTACGCTTTGATCGTTCCCTGGAAGTCCAGTAGTAGTTTCCGATGCACATCTGGAGGCATTCTGTAGTCTGTGGACTATCAGAGTGTTGATAAAACACAGAAATTGCATCGGGATTGAATACAACAGTCACCATGCGCACTTTCCTCCATGGGAGTAATGTCTCAAACAGTTTACGCTTTGATCGTTCCCTGGAAGACCAGTAGTAGTTTCCGATGCACATCTGGGGACAATCTGTAATGTGTGGACTAATAGAGTGTTGATGAAACACAGAAATTGCGTCAGGATTGAATACAACAGTCACCATACGCACTTTCCTCCATGGGAGTAATGTCACAAACAGTTTACGCTTTCATCGTTCCATTGAAGACCAGTAGTAGTTTCCGATGCACATCTGTTTGCATTCTGTAATGTGTGGACTATCAGAGTGTTGATGAAACACAGAAATTGCATTGGGATTGAATACAACAGCCACCATGCGCACTTTCCTCCATGGGAGTAATGTCTCAAACAGTCTACGCTTTGATCGTTCAATGCAAGACCAGTAGAAGTTTGCGGTGCACATCTGGAGGCATTCTGTAATCTGTGGACCTTCAGAGTGTTGATGAAACACAGAAATTGCCGCGGGATTGAATACAACAGTCACTACTCGCACTTCCCTCCATGGGAGTAAAGTCTCAAACTGTCAACGCTTTGATCGTTCCCTGGAAGAAAACTAGTAGATTCCGATGCAAATCTGGTGTCATTCAGTAATCTGTGGACTATCAGAGTGTTGATGAAATACAGAAAATGCATCGGGATTGAATACAACAGTCACCATGCGCACTTTCCTCCATGGGGTTAATGACCCAAACAGTTTACGTTTTGATCGTTCCCTGGAAGATAAGTAGTAGTTTCCGATGTACATCTGGGGGCATTCTGTAATCTGTGGACTATCAGAGTGTTGGTGAAACACAGGAATTGCATCGGGATTGAATACAACAATCACCATGCGCATAATCCTCCATGGGAGCAATGTCTCAAACAGTCTATGTTTGATCGTTCATTGCAAGACCACTAGTAGTTTCCGATGCACATCTGGAGGCATTCTGTAATCTGTGGACCTTCAAAGTGATGATGAAACACAGAAATTGCCTCGGGGTTGGATACAACAGCCATCATGCGCATTTTCTTCCATGGGAGTAATGTCTCAAACAGTCTACTATTTGATCGTTCACTTTAAGACGAGTAGTAGTTTCTGATGCACATCTGGAGGCATTCTGTAATCTGAAAACTATCAGAGTGTTGTTCAAACGCAGAAAGTGCATCGGGATTGAATTCAACAGTCACCAGACGCACTTTCCTCCATGGGAGTAAGTTCTCAAACAGTTTACTCTTTTATCGTTCCCTGGAAGAACAGTATAGTTTCCGATGCACATCTGGGGGCATTCTGAAATCTGTCGACTATCAGAGTGTTGATGAAACACAGAAATTGCATCGGGATTGAATACAACAGTCACTATGCGCCCTTTCCTCCATGGGAGTAATGTCTCAAACAGTTTACGCATTGATCGTTCCCTGGAAGACCAGTAGTAGTGTCCGATGCACATCTGGGGACATTCTGTAATGTGTGGACTATCAGAGTGTTGATGAAACACAGAAATAGCAATCAGGATTGAATACAAGAGTCACCATGCGCACTTTCCTCCATGGGAGTAATGTCTCAAACAGTCTACGCTTTGATCGTTCCCTGCAAGACCAGTAGTAGTTTACGATGCACATCTGGAGGCAATCTGTAATCTGTGGACCTTGAAAGTGTTGATGAGACATAGAAATTTCCTTGGGACCGAATACAACAGTCATCATGCGCATTTTCACCCATGGGAGTGATGTTTCAAACAGAATACGCTTTTATCGTTCCCCTTCAGACTAGTAGTAGTTTCCGATGCACATCTGTAGGCATTCTGTAACCTGTGGACCGTTAAAGTGTTGGTGTAACACAGAAATTGCCTCGGGATTCAATACAACAGTCACCATGAGCACTTTCCTCCATGGGAGTAATGTCTCAAACAGTTTACGCTTTGATCGTTACCTGGAGGACCAGTAGTTGTTTGCGATGAACATCTGGGTTCATTCTGTAATGTGTGGACTATCAGAGTGCTGATGAAACACAGACATTGCAATCAGGATTGAATACAACAGTAAACATGCTCACTTTCCTCCATGGGAGTAATGTCTCAAACGGTCTACGCTTTGATCGTTTCCTGAAACACCAGTAGTAGTTTAAGACGCACATCTGGAGGCATTCTGTAATCTGTGGACCTTCAAAGTGTGGATGAGACACAGAAATTGCATCGGGATTGAATACAACAGCCATCATGCGCAATTTTCTTGAATGGGAGTAATGTCTCATACAGTCTACGCCTTGATCGTTCCCTGGAAGACCAGTAGTAGTTTCCGATGCACATCTGGAGGCATTCTGTAATCTGTGGACTTTCAGAGTGTTGTTGAAACACAGAAATTGCATCGGGATTGAATACAACAGTCACCATGCGAACTTTCCTCCATAGGAGTAGTATCTCAAACTGTCTACTCTTTGATCGTTTCCTGGAACACTAGTAGTAGTTTCCGATGCACATCTGGAGGCATTCTGTAATCTGTGGACCTTCAAAGTGTTGATGAGACACAGAAATAGCATCGGGCTTGAGTACAACAGCCACCATGCGCAATGTTCTTAAAAGTGAGTAAGGTCTCATACAGTCTACGCCTTGATCGTTTCCTGGAAGACCAGTAGTAGTTTCCGATGCACATCTGGTGTCATTCGGTACTCTGTGGACCTTGAAAGTGTTGATGAAACATAGATATTGCCTCGGGATTGAATTCAACAGTCATCATGCGCATTTTCCTCCATGGGAGTGATGTCTCGAACAGAATACGCTTTGATCGTTCCCTTCAAGACCAGTAGTAGTTTCCGATGCACATCTGGAGGCATTCTGTAATCTGTAAACTATCAGAGTGTTGTTCAAACACAGAAATTCCATCGGGATTGAATACAACAGTCACCATACGAACTTTCCTCCATGAGAGAAATGTCTCAAACTGTCTACGCTTTGATCGTTTCCTGGAACACAAGTAGTAGTTTCCGATGCACATTTGGAGGCATTCTGTAATCTGTGGACCTTCAAAGTGTCGATGAGACACAGATATTGCATCGGGATTGAATACAACAGTCACCATGCGCAATTTTCTTAAATGGGAGTAATGTCTCAAACAGTCTACGACTTGATCGTTCCCTGGAAGACCAGTAGTAGTTTCCGATGCACTACTGGAGGCATTCTGTAATCTGTGGAGTATCAGGGTGTTGTTGAAACACAGAATTTGAATCGGGATTGAATACAACAGTCACCATGCGAACTTTCCTCCATGAGAGTAATGTCAAAAACTGTCTACTCTTTGATCGTTTCCTGGAACACCAGTAGTAGTTTCCGATGCACAACTGGAGGCATTCTGAAATCTATGGACCTTCAAAGTGTTGATGAGACACAGAAATTGCATCGGGATTGAATACAACAGTCACCATGCAGACATTCCTTCATGGGAGTAATGTCACAAAAATTCTACGCTCTGATCGTTCCCTGGAAGACTAGCAGTAGTTTCAGATGCACATCTGGGGGCATTGTGTAATGTGTGGACTATCAGAGTCTTGATGAAACACAGAAATTGCATCGGCATTGAATACAACAGTCACCATGCGCACTTTCCTCCTTGGGACTAATGTCTCTGACAGTCTACGATTTGATCGTTCCCTGCAAGACCAGTACTAGTTTACGATGCACATCTGGATTCATTCTGTAATCTGTGGACCTTTAGAGTGTTGATGAAACACAGAAATTGCATCGGGATTGAATACAGCAGTCATTATGCGCACTTTCCTCCATGGGAGTAATGTCTCAAACAGCATACGCTTTGATCGTTCCATAAAAGACCAGTATTAGCTTCCGATGAACATCTGGTGTCATTCTGCAATCTGTGGACTATCAGAGTGTTGATGAAACACAGAAATTGCATCTGGATTGAATACAACAGTCACCATGTGCAATTTTCCTAAATGGGAGTAATCTCTCACACAGTTTACGATTTGATCGTTCCCTGGAAGACCAGTAGTAGTTTCCGATGCTCATCGGGAGGCATTCTGTAATCTGTGGACCTTCAAAATGTTGATGAGACACAGAAATTGCATCGGGATTGAATACAACAGTCACCATGCGCACTTTCCTACATAGAAGTAATGTCACTAAAATTCTACGCTTTGATCGTTCCCTGGAAAACCAGTAGTTGTTTGCGATGCACATCTGGAGGCATTCTGTTGTCTGTGGACTATCAGAGTGTTGATGAAACACAGAAATTGCATCGGGATTGAATACAACAGACACCATGCGCACTTTCCTCCATGGGAGTAATGTCTCAAACAGTCTACGCTTTGATCGTTCAATGCAAGACCAGTAGAAGTTTGCGGTGCACATCTGGAGGCATTCTGCAATCTGTGGACCTTCAGAGTGTTGATGAAACACAGAAATTGTCGCGGGATTGAATACAACAGTCACTACTCGCACTTCCCTCCATGGGAGTAAAGTCTCAAACTGTCAACGCTTTGATCGTTCCCTGGAAGAAAACTAGTAGATTCCGATGCAAATCTGGTGTCATTCAGTAATCTGTGGACTATCAGAGTGTTGATGAAATACAGAAAATGCATCGGGATTGAATACAACAGTCACCATGCGCACTTTCCTCCATGGGGTTAATGACCCAAACAGTTTACGTTTTGATCGTTCCCTGGAAGATAAGTAGTAGTTTCCGATGTACATCTGGGGGCATTCTGTAATCTGTGGACTATCAGAGTGTTGGTGAAACACAGGAATTGCATCGGGATTGAATACAACAATCACCATGCGCATAATCCTCCATGGGAGCAATGTCTCAAACAGTCTATGTTTGATCGTTCATTGCAAGACCACTAGTAGTTTCCGATGCACATCTGGAGGCATTCTGTAATCTGTGGACCTTCAAAGTGATGATGAAACACAGAAATTGCCTCGGGGTTGGATACAACAGCCATCATGCGCATTTTCTTCCATGGGAGTAATGTCTCAAACAGTCTACTATTTGATCGTTCACTTTAAGACGAGTAGTAGTTTCTGATGCACATCTGGAGGCATTCTGTAATCTGAAAACTATCAGAGTGTTGTTCAAACGCAGAAAGTGCATCGGGATTGAATTCAACAGTCACCAGGCGCACTTTCCTCCATGGGAGTAAGTTCTCAAACAGTTTACTCTTTTATCGTTCCCTGGAAGAACAGTATAGTTTCCGATGCACATCTGGGGGCATTCTGAAATCTGTCGACTATCAGAGTGTTGATGAAACACAGAAATTGCATCGGGATTGAATACAACAGTCACTATGCGCCCTTTCCTCCATGGGAGTAATGTCTCAAACAGTTTACGCATTGATCGTTCCCTGGAAGACCAGTAGTAGTGTCCGATGCACATCTGGGGACATTCTGTAATGTGTGGACTATCAGAGTGTTGATGAAACACAGAAATAGCAATCAGGATTGAATACAAGAGTCACCATGCGCACTTTCCTCCATGGGAGTAATGTCTCAAACAGTCTACGCTTTGATCGTTCCCTGCAAGACCAGTAGTAGTTTACGATGCACATCTGGAGGCAATCTGTAATCTGTGGACCTTGAAAGTGTTGATGAGACATAGAAATTTCCTTGGGACCGAATACAACAGTCATCATGCGCATTTTCACCCATGGGAGTGATGTTTCAAACAGAATACGCTTTGATCGTTCCCCTTCAGACTAGTAGTAGTTTCCGATGCACATCTGTAGGCATTCTGTAACCTGTGGACCGTTAAAGTGTTGGTGTAACACAGAAATTGCCTCGGGATTCAATACAACAGTCACCATGAGCACTTTCCTCCATGGGAGTAATGTCTCAAACAGTTTACGCTTTGATCGTTCCCTGGAGGACCAGTAGTTGTTCGCGATGAACATCTGGGTTCATTCTGTAATGTGTGGACTATCAGAGTGCTGATGAAACACAGAAATTGCAATCAGGATTGAATACAACAGTAAACATGCTCACTTTCCTCCATGGGAGTAATGTCTCAAACGGTCTACGCTTTGATCGTTTCCTGAAACACCAGTAGTAGTTTAAGACGCACATCTGGAGGCATTCTGTAATCTGTGGACCTTCAAAGTGTGGATGAGACACAGAAATTGCATCGGGATTGAATACAACAGCCATCATGCGCAATTTTCTTGAATGGGAGTAATGTCTCATACAGTCTACGCCTTGATCGTTCCCTGGAAGACCAGTAGTAGTTTCCGATGCACATCTGGAGGCATTCTGTAATCTGTGGACTTTCAGAGTGTTGTTGAAACACAGAAATTGCATCGGGATTGAATACAACAGTCACCATGCGAACTTTCCTCCATAGGAGTAGTATCTCAAACTGTCTACTCTTTGATCGTTTCCTGGAACACTAGTAGTAGTTTCCGATGCACATCTGGAGGCATTCTGTAATCTGTGGACCTTCAAAGTGTTGATGAGACACAGAAATAGCATCGGGCTTGAGTACAACAGCCACCATGCGCAATGTTCTTAAAAGTGAGTAAGGTCTCATACAGTCTACGCCTTGATCGTTTCCTGGAAGACCAGTAGTAGTTTCCGATGCACATCTGGTGTCATTCGGTACTCTGTGGACCTTGAAAGTGTTGATGAAACATAGATATTGCCTCGGGATTGAATTCAACAGTCATCATGCGCATTTTCCTCCATGGGAGTGATGTCTCGAACAGAATACGCTTTGATCGTTCCCTTCAAGACCAGTAGTAGTTTCCGATGCACATCTGGAGGCATTCTGTAATCTGTAAACTATCAGAGTGTTGTTCAAACACAGAAATTCCATCGGGATTGAATACAACAGTCACCATACGAACTTTCCTCCATGAGAGAAATGTCTCAAACTGTCTACGCTTTGATCGTTTCCTGGAACACAAGTAGTAGTTTCCGATGCACATTTGGAGGCATTCTGTAATCTGTGGACCTTCAAAGTGTCGATGAGACACAGATATTGCATCGGGATTGAATTCAACAGTCACCATGCGCAATTTTCTTAAATGGGAGTAATGTCTCAAACAGTCTACGACTTGATCGTTCCCTGGAAGCCCAGTAGTAGTTTCCGATGCACTTCTGGAGGCATTCTGTAATCTGTGGAGTATCAGGGTGTTGTTGAAACACAGAATTTGAATCGGGATTGAATACAACAGTCACCATGCGAACTTTCCTCCATGAGAGTAATGTCAAAAACTGTCTACTCTTTGATCGTTTCCTGGAACACCAGTAGTAGTTTCCGATGCACAACTGGAGGCATTCTGAAATCTATGGACCTTCAAAGTGTTGATGAGACACAGAAATTGCATCGGGATTGAATACAACAGTCACCATGCAGACATTCCTTCATGGGAGTAATGTCACAAAAATTCTACGCTCTGATCGTTCCCTGGAAGACTAGCAGTAGTTTCAGATGCACATCTGGGGGCATTGTGTAATGTGTGGACTATCAGAGTCTTGATGAAACACAGAAATTGCATCGGGATTGAATACAACAGTCACCATGCGCACTTTCCTCCTTGGGACTAATGTCTCTGACAGTCTACGATTTGATCGTTCCCTGCAAGACCAGTACTAGTTTACGATGCACATCTGGATTCATTCTGTAATCTGTGGACCTTTAGAGTGTTGATGAAACACAGAAATTGCATCGGGATTGAATACAGCAGTCATTATGCGCACTTTCCTCCATGGGAGTAATGTCTCAAACAGCATACGCTTTGATCGTTCCATAAAAGACCAGTATTAGCTTCCGATGAACATCTGGTGTCATTCTGCAATCTGTGGACTATCAGAGTCTTGATGAAACACAGAAATTGCATCTGGATTGAATACAACAGTCACCATGTGCAATTTTCCTAAATGGGAGTAATCTCTCACACAGTTTACGATTTGATCGTTCCCTGGAAGACCAGTAGTAGTTTCCGATGCTCATCGGGAGGCATTCTGTAATCTGTGGACCTTCAAAATGTTGATGAGACACAGAAATTGCATCGGGATTGAATACAACAGTCACCATGCGCACTTTCCTACATGGAAGTAATGTCACTAAAATTCTACGCTTTGATCGTTCCCTGGAAAACCAGTAGTTGTTTGCGATGCACATCTGGAGGCATTCTGTTGTCTGTGGACTATCAGAGTGTTGATGAAACACAGAAATTGCATCGGGATTGAATACAACAGACACCATGCGCACTTTCCTCCATGGGAGTAATGTCTCAAACAGTCTACGGTTTGATTGTTTCCTGGAAGACCAGTAGTAGTTTCCGATGCACATCTGGAGGCATTCTGTAATCTGTGGACCTTGAAAGTGTTGATGAAACATAGAAATTGCCTCGGGATTGAATACCACAGTCACCATGCGCACTTTCCTCCATGGGAGTAATGTCTCAAACAGTTTACGCTTTGATCGTTCCCTGGAAGACCAGTAGTTGTTTCCGCTGAACATCTGGGTTCATTCTGTAATGTGTGGACTATCAGAGTGTTGATGAAACACAGAAATTGCATCGGGATTGAATACAACAGTCACCATGCTAACTTTCCTATATGGGAGTAATGTCTCAAACAGTCTACGGTTTGATTGTTTCCTGGAAGACCAGTAGTAGTTTCCGATGCACATCAGGAGTCATTCTGTAATCTGTGGACCTTGAGAGTGTTGATGAAACATAGAAATTGCCTCGGGATTGAATACCACAGTCACCATGCCCACTATCCTAAATGGGAGTAATGTCTCAAACAGTTTACGCTTTGATCGTTCCCTGGAAGACCAGTAGTTGTTTCCAATGAACATTTGGGTTCATTCTGTAATGTGTGGACTATCAGAGTGTTGATGAAACACAGAAATTGCATCGGGATTGAATACAACAGTCGCCATGCGCACTTTCCTCCATGGGAGTAACGTCTCAAAAAGTCTACGCTTTGATCGTTCCCTGGAAGACCTGTAGTAGTTTCCGATGCACATCTGGAGGCATTCTGTAATCTGTGGACTATCAGAGTGTTGATGAAACACAGAAATTGCATCGGGATTGAATACAACAGTCACCATGCGCACTTTCCTCCTTTGGAGTAATGTCTCGAACAGTTTACGCTTTGATCGTTCCCTGGAAGACCGGTAGTAATTTCCGATGCACATCTGGGGGCATTCTGGAATGTGTGGACTATCAGAGTGTTGTTGAAACACAGAAATTGCATCGGTGTTGAACACAACAGTCACTATGCGCACTTTCCTCCTTGGGATTAATGTCTCAAACAGTCTAGGACTTGATCGTTCCCTGGATGACCAGGAGTAGTTTCCGATGCACATCTGGAGGCAATTCTGTAATCGGTGGACTATCAGAGTGTTTTTGAAACACAGAAATTGCATCGGGATTGAATACAACAGTCACCATGCGAATTTTCCTCCATGCGAGCCATGTCTCAAACTGTCTACGCTTTGATCGTTTCCTAGAAGACCAGTAGTAGTTTCCGATGCACATCTGGAGGCATTCTGTAACCTGTGGACCTTGAAAGTGTTGATGAGATACAGAAATTGCATCGGTATTGAATACAACCGTCACCATGCGCACTTTCCCACATGGGAGTAATGTCACAAAAATTCTACGCTTTGATCGTTCCCTGGAAGACCAGTAGTAGTTTCCGATGCACATCTGGAGGCATTCTGTAGTCTGTGGACTATCAGAGTGTTGATGAAACACAGAAATTCCATCGGGTTTGAATACAACAGTCACCATGCGCACTTTCCTATATGGGAGTAATGTCTCAAACAGTTTACACTTTGATCGTTCCCTGGAAGACCAGTACTAGTTTCCGATGCACATCTGGGGGCATTCTGTAATGTGTGGACTATCAGAGTGTTGTTGAAACACAAAAATTGCATCGGGATTGAATACAACAGTCACCATGCGCAATTTTCCTAAATGAGAGTAATGTCTCAAACAGTCTACGCATTGATCGTTCCCTGGAAGACCAGTAGTAGTTTCCGATGCTCATCTGGAGGCATTCTGTAATCTCTGGACTATCAGAGTGTTGATGAAACACAGAAATTGCATCGGGATTGAATGCAACAGTCACCATGCGCCATTATCCTAAATGGGAGTAATGTCTCAACAGTCTACGCTTTGATCGTTCCCTGGAAGACCAGTACTAGTTTCCGATGCACATCTGGGGGCATTATGTAATGTGTGGACTATCAGAGTGTTGTTGAAACACAAAAATTGCATCGGGATTGAATACAATAGTCACCATGCGCACTTACCTCCATGGGAGTAATGTCTCAAACTGTCTACGCTTTGATCGTTTCCTGGAACACCAGTAGTAGTTTCCGATGCACATCTGGAGGCATTCTGTAATCTGTGGAGCTACAAAGTGTTGATGAGACACAGGAATTGCATCGGGATTGAATACAACAGTACCATGCGCACTTTCCTACAAGGAAGTAATGTCACAAATATTCTACGCTTTGATCGTTTCTGGAAGACCAGTAGCTGTTTCCGATGCACATCTAAGGCATTCTTTTGTCTGTGGACTATCAGAGTGTTGATGAAACACAGAAATTGCATCATGATTGAATACAACAATCACCATGCGCACTTTTCTCCATATGAGTAATGTCTCAAGCAGTTTACGTTTTGATCGTTCCCTGGAAGACCAGTAGTAGTGTCCGATGCACATCTGGGGACATTCTGTAATGTGTGGACTATCAGAGTGTTGATGAAACACAGAAATTGCAATCAGGATTGAATACAACAGTCACCATGCGCACTTTCCTATATGGGAGTAATGTCTCAAACAGTCTACGGTTTGATTGTTTCCTGAAAGAGCAGTAGTAGTTTCGGATGCACATCTGGAGGCATTTTGTAATCTGTGGACCTTCAAAGTGTTGATGAGTCACAGAAATTGCATCGGGATTGAATACAACAGTGACCATTCGCACTTTAGTACATGGGAGTAATGTCACCAAAATTCTACGCTTTGATCGTTCCCTGGAAGACCAGTAGTAGTTTCCGATGCACATCTGAAGGCATTCCGTAGTCTGTGGGCTATCAGAGTGTTGATGAAACAAAGAAAATGCATCGGGATATAATACAACAGTCACAATGCGCACTTTATTCCATGGGAGTAATGTCTCAAACAGTTTACGCTTTGATCGTTCCCTGGAAGACCAGTAGTAGTTTCCGATGCACATCTGGGGACATTCTGTAATGTCTGGACTATCAGAGTGTTGTTTAAACACAGATATTGCGTCGGGATTGAATACAACAGTCGACATGTGCACTTTCCTATATGGGAGTAATGTCTCAAACAGTTTACCCTTTGATCGTTCCCTGGAAGACCAGTACTAGTTTCCGATGCACATCTGGGGGCATTCTGTAATGTGTGGACTATCAGAGTGTTGTTGAGACACAAAAATTGCATCGGGATTGAATACAACAGTCATCATGCGCAATTTTCCTAAATGGGAGTAATGTCTCAAACAGTCTACGATTTGATCGTTCCCTGGAAGACCAGTAGTAGTTTCCGATGCTCATCTGGAGGCATTCTGTAGTCTGTGGACTATCAGAGTGTTGATGAAACATAGAAATTGCATCGGGATTGAATACAACAGTCACCATGCGCGCTTTCCTACATGGAAGTAGTGTCACAAAGATTCTACGCTTTGATCGTTCCCTGGAAGACCAGTAGTAGTTTCCGATGCACATCTGGGGACATTCTGTAATGTTCGGACCATCAGAGTGTTGATGAAACACAGAAATTGCAATCAGGATAGAATACAACAGTCACCATGCGCACTTTCCTCTTTGGGAGTAACGTCTCAAATAATTTCCGCTTTGATCGTTCCCTGGAAGACCAGTATTAGTTTCCGATGCACATCTGGAGGCATTCTGTAATCTGTGGACTATCAGAGTGTTGATTAAACACAGAAATTGCATCGGGATTGAATACAACAGTCACCATGCGCACTTTCCTCCATGGGAGTAATGTCTCAAACAGTCTACGCTTTGATCGTTCCCTGGAAGGCCAGTAGTAGTTTCCGATACACATCTGGAGGCATTCTGTAATCTGTAAACTATCAGAGTGTTGTTTAAACACAGAAATTGCGTCGGGATTGAATACAACAGTCACCATGCGCATTTCTATTATGGGGGTAATGTCTCAAACAGTTTACGCTTTGATCGTTCCCTGGAAGACCAGTACTAGTTTCCGATGCACATCTGGGTGCATTCTGTAATGTGTGGACTATCAGAGTGTTGATGAAACACAGAAATTGCATCGGGATTGAATACAACAGACTCCATGCGCACTTTCCTCCATGGGAGTAATGTCTCAAACAGTTTACTCTTTGATCGTTCCCTGGAAGACCAGTACTAGTTTCCGATGCACATCTGGGGACATTCTGTAATGTCTGGACTATCAGAGTGTTGTTGAAACACAAAAATTGCATCGGGATTGAATACAACAGTCACCATGCGCATGTTTCCTAAATGGGAGAAATGTCTCAAACAGTCTACGCTTTGATTGTTCCCTGGGAGACCAGTACTAGTTTCCGATGCACATCTGGAGGCATTCTGTAATCTGTGGACTATCAGAGTGTTGTTGAAACACAGAAAATGGATCGGGATTGAATACAACAATCACCATGCACACTTTCCTCCATGGGAATAATGTCTCAAACAGTCTACCCCTTGATCGTTCCCTGGATGACCAGGAGTAGTTTCCGATGCACATCTGGAGGCATTCTGTAATCTGTGGACTATCAGAGTGTTGTTGAAACACAGAAATTGCATCGAGATTGAATACAACAGTCACCATGCAAACTTTTCTCCATGGGAGTAATGTGTCAAACTGTCTACGTTTTGATCGTTTCCTGGGACACCAGTAGCAGTTTCCGATGCACATATGGAGGCATTCTGTAAACTGTGGACCTCCAAAGTGTTGATGAGACAAGGAAATTGCATCGGGATTGAATACAACAGTGACTATGCTCACTTTCCTACATGGGAATAGTGTCACAAAAATTCTACGCTTTGATCGTTCCCTGGAAGACCAGTAATAGTTTCCGATGAACATCTGGAGGCATTCTGTAGTCTGTGGGCTATCAGAGTGTTGATGAAACACAGAAATTGCATCGGGATTGAATGCAACAGTCACCATGTTCACTTTCCTCCATGGGAGTAATGTCTCAAACAGTTTACGCTTTGATCGTTCCCTGGAAGGCCAGTAGTAGTATCCGATGCACATCTGTAGACATTCTGTAATGTGTGGACTATCAGGGTGTTGATGAAACACAGAAATTGCAATCAGGATTGAATACAACAGTCACCATGTGCACTTTCCTCCATGGGAGTAATGTCTCAAACCGTTTACGCTTTGATCGTTCCCTGGGAGACCAGCAGTTGTTTCCGAGGAACATCTGGAGGCATTCTGTAATGTGTGGACTATCAGAGTGTTGTTGAAACACAGAAATTACATCGGGATTGAATACAACCGTCTCCATGCGCACTTTCCTCCTTGGGAGTAATGTCTCAAACAGTTTACGCTTTGATCCTTCCCTGGAAGCCCAGTGGTAGTTTCCGATGCACATCTGGAGGAATTCTGTATTGTGTGGACTATCAGAGTGTTGTTGAAACACAGAAATTGCATCGGGATTGAATACAACAGTCACCATGCGCACTTTCCTCCATGGGATTAATGTCTCAAACAGTCTACGCTTTGATCGTTCCCTGGATGACCAGTAGTAGTTTCCGATGCACATCTGGAGGCATTCTGTAATCTGTGGACTACCAGAGTGCTGTTGAAACACAGAAATTGCATCGGGATTGAATACAACAGTCACCATGCGAACTTTCCTCCATGGGAGCAATGTCTCAAACTGTCTACGCTTTGATCGTTTCCTGGAAGACCAGTAGTAGTTTCCGATGCACATCTGGATGCATTCTGTAATCTGTGGACCTTCAAAGTGTTGATGAGACACAGAAATTGCATCGGGATTGAATACAATAGTCACCATGCGCACTTTCCTACATGGGAGTAATGTCACAAAACTTCTACGCTTTGATCGTTCCCTGGAAGACGAGTAGTAGTTTCCGATGCACATATGGAGGCATTCTGTAGTCTGTGGACTATCAGAGTGTTGATGAAACACAGAAACTGCATCGGGATTGAATACAACAGTCACCAAGAGCACTTTTCTCCATGGGAGTAATGTCTCAAACAGTTTACGGTTTGATCGTTCCCTGGAAGACCAGTAGTAGTATCCGATGCACATCTGGGGACATTCTGTAATGTGTGGACTATCAGAGTGTTGATGAAACACAGAAATTGCAATCAGGATTGAATACAAGTCACCATGCGCACTTTCCTCCATGGGAGTAATGTCTCAAACAGTCTACGCTTTGATCTTCCCTGGAAGACCAGTATTAGATTCCGATTCACATCTGGTGTCATTCTGTAATCTATGGACTATCAGAGTGTTGATGAAACACAGAAATTGCATCGGGATTGAATACAACAGTCACCAAGCGCACCTTTCTCCATGGGAGTAATGTCTCAAACAGTTTACGCTTTGATCGTTCCCTGGAAGACCAGTAGTAGTATCCGAGGAACATCTGGAGGCATTCTGTAATATGCGGACTAGCAGAGTGTTGTTGAAACACAGAAACTGCATCGGGATTGAATACAACAGTCACCATGCGCAATTTTCCTAAATGGGAGTAATGTCTCATACAGTCTACGCTTTGATCGTTCAATTGAGGACCAGTAGTAGTTCCGATGCACATCTGGAGGCATTCTGTAATCTGTGGACTATCAGAGTGTTGTTGAAACACAGAAATTGCATCGGGATTGAATACAACAGTCACTATGCGCACTTTCCTCCATGGGAGTAATGTCTCAAACGGTTTACGCTGTGATCGTTCCCTGAAAGACCAACAGTTGTTTCCGATGAACATCTGGGTTCATTCTGTAATGTGTGTACTATCAGACTTTTGTTGAAACACAAAAATTGCATTGGGATTGAATACAACAGTCACCATGCGCAATTTTCCTAAATGGGAGTAATGTATCAACAGTCTACGCTTTGATCGTTCCCTGGAGGACCAGTAGTAGTTTCCGATGCACATCTGGAGGCATTCTGTAGTCTGTGGACTATCAGAGTGTTGATGAAACAGAGAAATTGCATCGGGATTGTATACAACAGTCACCATGCGCACTTTCCTCCATGGGAGTAATGTCTCAAAGAGTTTACGCTTTGATCGTTTCCTGGAAGACCAGTAGTAGTTTCCGATGCACATCTTGGGACATTCTGTAATGCGTGGACTATCAGCGTGTGGATGAAACACAGAAATTGCAATCAGGATTGTATACAAGAGTCACCATGCGCACTTTCCGCCATGGGAGTAATGTCTCAAACTGTTTACGTTTTGATCGTTCCCTGGAAGACCAGTACTAGTTTCCGATGCACATCTGGGGGCATTCTGTAATGTGTGGACTATCAGATTGTTGATGAAACACAGAAGTTGCATTGGAATTGAATACAACAGTCACCATGCGCACTTTCCTCCACGTGAGTAATGTCTTAAACAGTTTACGCTTTGATCGTTCGCTGGAAGACCAGTAGTAGTTTCCGATGCACGTCTGGGGACATTCTGTAATGTGTGGACTATCAGAGTGTTGCTGAAACACAGAAATTGCATCAGGATTGAATACAACAGTCAGCATGCGCACTTTCCCCCATGGGAGTAATGTCTCAAGCACTTTACGCTTTGATTGTTCCCTGGACGACCTGTAGTAGTTTCCGATGCACATCTGGAGGCATTCTGTAATCTGTGGACCTGCAAAGTGTTGTTGAAACACAGTAATTGCCGCGCGATTGAATACAACAGTCACCACGCGCAACTTCGTCCACGGGAGTAAGGTTTCAAACAGTCTACGCTTTGATCGTTCCCTGGAAGACCAGTAGTAGTTTCCGATGCACATCTGGAGGCATTCTGTAATCTGTGGACTATCAGAGTGTTGATGAAACACAAAAATTGCATCCTGATTGAATACAACAGTCACCATGCGCGCTCACCTCCACGGGAGTAATGTCTCAAACAGTCAACGCTTTGATCGTATCCTGGAAGACCAGTAGTAGTTTCCGATGCACATCTGGAGGCTTTCTGTAATCTGTGGACTATCAGAGTGTTGATGAAACACAGAAATTACATCGGGATTGAATACAAGAGTCACCATGCGCACTTTCCTCCATGGGAGTAATGTCTCAAACAGTTTACGCTTTGATCGTTCCCTGGAAGACCAGTAGTAGTTTCCGATGCACATCTGGGGGCATTCTGTAATGTGTGGACTATCAGAGTGTTGATGAAACACAGAAGTTGCATCATGATTGAATACAACAGTCACCACGCGAACTTTCGATGCATGGGAGTAATGTCTCAAGAAGTTTACGCTTTGATCGATCCCTGGAAGACCAGTAGTAGTTTCTGATGCACATCTGGGGGCATTCTGTAATGTGTGGACTATCAGAGTGTTGATGAAACACAGAAATTGCATCGGGATTGAATACAACAGTCACCATGCGCACATTCCTTAGTGTGAGTAATGTCTCAAATAGTCTACGCTTTGATCGTTCCCTGCAAGACCAGTAGTATTTTCCGATGCACATCTGTAGGCATTCTGTAATCTGTGGACCTTCAATGTGTTGATGAAACACAGAAATTGCATCGCGATTGAATACAAGTCACCATGCGCACTTTCCTCCATGGGAGTAATGTCTCAAACAGTCTACGCTTTGATCGTTCCCAGGAAAACAAGTAGTAGTTTCCGATGCACATCTGGTGTCATTCTGTAATCTGTGGACTATCAGAGTGTTGATGAAACACTGAAATTAAATCAGGATTGAATACAACAGTCACCATGCGCACTTTCCTCCATGGGAGTAATGTCTCAAACCGTTTACGCTTTGATCGCTCCCTGGAAGACCAGTAGTTGTTTCCGAGCAACATCTGGAGGCATTCTGTAATGTGTGGACTATCAGAGTGTTGTTGAAACACAGAAATTGCATCGGGATTGAATACAACAGTCACCATGCGCACTTTCCTCCATGGGATTAATGTCTCAAACAGTCTACGCTTTGATCGTTCCCTGTATGACCAGTAGTAGTTTCCGATGCACATCTGGAGGCATTCTGTAATCTTTGGACTACCAGAGTGCTGTTGAAACACAGAAATTGCATCTGGATTGAATACAACAGTCACCATGCGCACTTTCCTCCATGGGAGTAATGTCTCAAATAGTCTACGCTTTGATCGTTCCCTGCACGACCAGTAGTAGTTTCCGATGCACATCTGGAGGCATTTTGTAATCTGTGGACCTTCAAACTGTTGATGAAACACAGAAATTGCCTCGGGATTTATACAACAGTCACCATGCGCACTTACCTACATGGGTG
The DNA here is from genome assembly GCF_023897955.1 of Schistocerca gregaria. NCBI lineage: Eukaryota > Metazoa > Arthropoda > Insecta > Orthoptera > Acrididae > Schistocerca > Schistocerca gregaria. The sequence goes on from NC_064927.1 coordinate 10,959,310, forward strand.
TATTGTCTCAAACAGTCTACGGTTTGATCGTTTCCTGGAAGACAAGTAGTAGTTTCCGATGCACATCTGGAGTCATTCTGTAATCTGTGGACCTTCAAAGTGTTGATGAAACACAGAAATTGCATCGGGATTCAATACAACAGTTACCATGCGCACTTTAATCCATGAGAGTAATGTCTCTAACAGTCTACGCTTTGAACATTCCCTGCAAGACCAGTAGTAGTTTCCGATGAACATCAGGAGGCATTCTGTAATCTGTGGACCTTCAAAGTGTTGATGAAACACAGGAATTGCCGCGGGTTTGAATACAACAGTCACCATAAGCACTTTCGTCCACGGGAGTAATGTCTCAAACAGTCTACGCTTTGATCGTTCCCTGGAAGACCAGTAGTAGTTTCCGATGCACATCTGGAGGCATTCTGTGATCTGTGGACTATCAGAGTGTTGATGAAACACAGAAATTGCATCGGGATTGAATACAACACTCACCATGCGCACTTTCCTCCACGGGAGTAATGTCTCAAACAGTCTACACTTTGATCGTTCCCTGGAAGACCAGTAGTAGTTTGCGATGCACATCTGGAGGCTTTCTGTAATCAGTGGACTATCAGAGTGTTGATGAAACACAGAAATTGCATCGGAATTGACTACAACAGTCACCATGCGCACTTTCCTCCATGGGAGTAATGTCTCAAACAGTTTACGCTTTGATCGTTCCCTGGAAGACCAGTAGTAGTTTCCGATGCACATCTGGGGGCATTCTGTAATGTATGGACTATCAGAGAGTTGATGAAACACAGATATTGCATCAGGATTGAATACAACAGTCACCACGCGCACTTTCCTCCATTTGAGTAATGTCTCAAAAAGTTTACTCTTTGGTCGATCCCTGGAAGACCAGTAGTAGTTTCTGATGCACATCTGCCGGCATTCTGTAATGTGTGGACTATCAGAGTGTTGATGAAACACAGAAATTGCATCGGGATTGAATACAACAGTCGACATGCGCACTTTCCTCCATGGGAGTAATGTCTCAAATAGTCTACGCTTTGATCGTTCCCTGCAAGACCAGTTGTAGTTTCCGATGCACATCTGGAGGCATCTGTAATCTGTGGACCTTCAAAGTGTTGATGAAACACAGAAAGTGCATCGGGATTGAATACAACAGTCACCATGGGCACTTTCCTCCATGGGAGTATTATCTCAAACAGTGTACGCTTTGATCGTTCCCTGCAAGACCAGTAGTAGTTTCCGATGCACATCTGGAGGCATTCTGTAATCTGTGGACCTTCAAAGTGTTGATGAAACACAGAAATTGCCTCGGGATTGAATACAACAGTCACCATGCGCACTTTCCTCCATGGGTGTAATGTCTTAAACAGTTTACGCTTTGATCGTTCCCTGGAAGACCAGTAGTAGTTTCCGATGCACAACTGGGGGCATTCTGTAATGTGTGGACTATCAGAGTGTTGATGAAACACAGAAATTGAATCGGGATTGAATACAACAGACACCATGCGCACTTTCCTTCATGGGAGTAATGTCTCAAACAGTCTACGCTTTGATCGTTCCCTGCAAGACCAGTAGTAGTTTCCTATGAACATCTGGAGGCATTCTGTAATCTGTGGACCTTCAAGGTGTTGATGAAACACAGAAATTGCCTCGGGATTGAATACAACAGTCACCATGCGCACTTTCCTCCATGGGAGTAATGTCTCAAACAGTCTACGGTTAGATCGTTTCCTGGAAGACCAGTAGTAGTTTCCGATGCACATCTGGAGGCATTCTGAAATCTTTGGACCTTCAAAGTTTTGATGAAACACAGAAATTGCATCGGGATTAAATACAACAGTCACCATGGGCACTTTCCTCCATGGAAGTAATGTCTCAAACAGTCTACGCTTTGATCGTTCAATGGAAGACCACTAGTAGATTCCGATGCACATCTGGAGGCATTCTGTGATCTGTGGACTATCAGAGTGTTGATGAAACACAGAAATTGTATTGAGATTGAATACAACAGTTACCATGCGCACTTTCCTCCATGTTAGTAATGTCTCTAAGAGTTTACGCTTTGATCGATCCCTGGAAGACCAGTAGTAGTTTCTGATGCACATCTGGGGGCATTCTGTAATGTGTAAACTATCAGTGTGTTGATGAAACACAGAAATTGCATCGGGATTGAATACAACAGTCACCATGCGCACTTTCCTCCATGGGAGTAATGTCTCAAATAGTCTACGCTTTGATCGTTCCCTGCAAGACCAGTAGTAGTTTCCGATGCACATCTGGAGGCATTCTGTAATCTGTGGACCTTCAAAGTGTTGATGAAACACAGAAATTGCATCGCAATTGAATACAAGTCACCATGCGCACTTTCCTCCATGGCAGTAATGTCGCAAACACTCTACGCTTTGTTCGTTCCCTGGAAGACAAGTAGTAATTTCCGATGCACATCTGGTGTCATTCTGTAATCTGAGGACTATCAGAGTGTTGATGAAAAACAGAAATTGCATCAGGATTGAATACAACAGTCACCATGCGCACTTTCCTCCAATAGAGTAATGTCTCTAACAGTCTACGCTTTGAACGTTTCCTGCAAGACCAGTAGTAGTTTCCGATGAACATCTGGAGGCATTCTGTAATCTGTGGACCTTCAAAATGTTGATGAAACACAGGAATTGCCGCGGGATTGAATACAACAGTCACCATGCGCACTTTCGTCCACTGGAGTAATGTCTCAAACAGTCTACGCTTTGATCGTTCCCTGGAAGACCAGCAGTAGTTTCCGATGCACATCTGGAGGCATTCTGTAATCTGTGGACAATCAGAGTGTTGATGAAACACAGATATAGCAACGGGATTGAATACAACAGTCACCATGCGCACTTTCCTCCATGTTAGTAATGTCTCTAACAGTTTACGCTGTCATCGTTCCCAGGAAGACCAGTAGCAGTTTCCGATGCACATCTGGGAGCATTCTGTAATGTGTGGACTGTCAGAGTGTTGATGAAACACAGAAATTGCATCGGGATTGAATACAACAGTCACCATGCGCAATTTTCCTAAATGGGAGTAATGTGTCAAACAGTCTACGCTTTGATCGTTCCCTTGAAGACCAGTAGTAGTTTCCGATGCACATCTGGAGGCATTCTGTAATCTGTGGACTATTTGAGTGTTGTTGAAACACAGAAATTGCATCGGGATTGAATACAACAGTCACCATGCGCACTTCCCTCCATGGGATTAATGTCTCAAACAGTATACGCTTTGATCGTTCCGTGGATGACCAGTAGTAGTTTCCGATGCACATCTGGGGGCATTCTGTAATCTGTGGACTACCAGAGTACTGCTGAAACACAGAAATTGCATCTGGATTGAATACAACAGTCACCATGCGCACTTTCCTCCATGGGAGTAATGTCGCAAACAATCTACGCTTTGATCGTTCCCTGCACGACCACTAGTAGTTTCCGATGCACATCTGGAGGCATTTTGTAATCTGTGGACCTTTCTAACTGTCGATGAAACACAGAAATTGCCTCGAGATTGAATACAACAGTCACCATGCGCACTTACCTACATGGGTGTATTGTCTCAAACAGTCTACGGTTTGATCGTTTCCTGGAAGACAAGTAGTAGTTTCCGATGCACATCTGGAGTCATTCTGTAATCTGTGGACCTTCAAAGTGTTGATGAATCACAGAAATTGCATCGGGATTGAATACAACACTCACCATGCGCACTTTCCTTCACGGGAGTAATGTCTCAAACAGTCTACGCTTTGATCGTTCCCTGGAAGACCAGTAGTAGTTTCTGATGCACATCTGGGGGCATTCTGTAATGTTTGGACTATCAGAGTGTTGATGAAACACAGACATTGCATCGGGATTGAATACAACTGTCACCATGCGCACTTTCCTCCATGGGAGTAATGTCTCAAATAGTCTACGCTTTGATCGTTCCCTGCAAGACCAGTTGTAGTTTCCGATGCACATCTGGAGGCATCTGTAATCTGTGGACCTTCAAAGTGTTGATGAAACACAGAAATTGCATCGGGATTGAATACAACAGTCACCATGCGCACTTTCCTCCATGGGAGTAATATCTCAAACAGTGTACGCTTTGATCGTTCCCTGCAAGACCAGTAGTAGTTTCCGATGCACATCTGGAGGCATTCTGTAATCTGTGGACCTTCCAAGTGTTGATGAAAAACAGAAATTGCCTCGGGATTGAATACAACAGTCACCATGCGCACTTTCCTCCATAGGAGTAATGTCTCAAACAGTTTACGCTTTGATCGTTCCCTGCAAGACCAGTAGTAGTTTATTATGAACATCTGGAGGCATTCTGTAATCTGTGGACAATCAGAGTGTTGTTGAAACACAGAAATTGCATCGGGATTGAATACAAGAGTCACCATGCGCACATTTCTCCATGGGATTAATGTCTCAAACAGTCTACGCTTTGATCGTCCCCAGGATGACCAGTAGTAGTTTCCGATGCACATCTGGAGGCATTCTGTAATCTGTGAACTACCATAGTGCTGTTGAAACACAGAAATTGCATCTCGATTGAATAAAACAGTCACCATGCGCACTTTCCTCCATAGGAGTAATGTCGCAAACAATCTACGCTTTGATCGTTCCCTGCACGACCAGTAGTAGTTTCCGATGCACATCTGGAGGCTTTCTGTAATCTGTGGACTATCAGAGTGTTGATGAAACACAGAAATTGCCTCGGGATTGAATACAACAGTCACCATGCGCACTTACCTACATGGGTGTATTGTCTCAAACAGTATACGGTTTGATCTTTTCCTGGAAGACAAGTAGTAGTTTCCGATGCACATGTGGAGTCATTCTGTAATCTGTGGATCTTCAAAGTGTTGATGAAACACAAAAATTGCATCGGGATTCAATACAACAGTCACCATGCGCACTTTCCTCCATGAGAGTAATGTCTCTAACAGTCTACGCTTTGAACGTTCCCTGCAAGACCAGTAGTAGTTTCCGATGAACATCAGGAGGCATTCTGTAATCTGTGGACCTTCAAAGTGTTGATGAAACACAGGAATTGCCGTGGGATTGAATACAACAGTCACCATGCGCAGTTTCCTCCATGGGAGTAATGTCGCAAACAATCAACGCTTTGATCGTTCCCTGCACGACCAGTAGTAGTTTCCGATGCACATCTGCAGGCATTTTGTAATCTGTGGACCTTTCTAACTGTTGATGAAACACAGAAATTGCCTCGCGATTGAATACAACAGTCACCATGCGCACTTACCTACATGGGTGTATTGTCTCAAACAGTCTACGGTTTGATCGTTTCCTGGAAGACAAGTAGTAGTTTCCGATGACCATCTGGAGTCATTCTGTAATCTGTGGACCATCAAAGTGTTGATGAAACACAGAAATTGCATCGGGATTCAATACAACAGTCACCATGCGCACTTTCCTCCATGAGAGTAATGTCTCTAACAGTCTACGATTTGAACGTTCCCTGCAAGACCAGTAGTAGTTTCCGATGAACATCAGGAGGCATTCTGTAATCTGTGGACCTTCAAAGTGTTGATGAAACACAGGAATTGCCGCGGGATTGAATACAACAGTCACCATGCGCACTTTCGTCCACGGGAGTAATGTCTCTAACAGTCTACGCTTTGATCGTTCCCTGGAAGACCAGTAGTAGTTTCCGATGCACATCTGGAGGCATTCTGTAATCTGTGGACTATCAGAGTGTTGATGAAACACAGAAATTGCATCGGGATTGAATACAACACTCACCATGCGCACTTTCCTCCACGGGAGTATTGTCTCAAACAGTCTACGCTTTGATCGTTCCCTGGAAGACCAGTAGTAGTTTCCGATGCACATCTGGAGGCTTTCTGTAATCTGTGGACTATCAGAGTGTTGATGAAACACAGAAATTGCATCGGGATTGACTACAACAGTCACAATGTGCACTTTCCTCCATGGGAGTAATGTCTCAAACAGTTTACGCTTTGATCGTTCCATGGAAGACCAGTAGTAGTTTCCGATGCACATCTGGGGGCATTTTGTAATGTGTGGACTATCAGAGAGTTGATGAAACACAGAAATTGCATCTCGATTGAATACAACAGTCACCACGCGCACTTTCCTCCGTGGGAGTAATGTCTCAAAAAGTTTACGCTTTGATCGATCCCTGGAAGACCAGTAGTAGTTTCTGATGCACATCTGGGGGCATTCTGTAATGTGTAAACTATCAGTGTGTTGATGAAACACAGAAATTGCATCAGGATTGAATACAACAGTCACCATGCGCACTTTCCTCCATGAGAGTAATGTCTCTAACAGTCTACGCTTTGAACGTTTCCTGCAAGACCAGTAGTAGTTTCCGATGAACATCTGGAGGCATTCTATAATCTGTGGACCTTCAAAGTGTTGATGAAACACAGGAATTGCCGCGGGATTGAATACAACAGTCACCATGCGCACTTTCGTCCACTGGAGTAATGTCTCAAACAGTCTACGCTTTGATCGTTCCCTGGAAGACCAGTAGTAGTTTCCGATGCACATCTGGAGGCATTCTGTAATCTGTGGACAATCAGAGTGTTGATGAAACACAGAAATTGCATCGGGATTGAATACAACACTCAAAATGCGCACTTTCCTCCACGGGAGTAATGTCTCAAACAGTCTACGCTTTGATCGTTCCCTGGAAGACCAGTAGTAGTTTCCGATGCACATCTGGAGTCTTTCTGTAATCTGTGGACTATCAGAGTGTTGATGAAACACAGAAATTGCATCGGGATTGACTACAACAGTCACCACGCGCACTTTCCTCCATGGGTGTAATGTCTCAAAAAGTTTACGCTTTGATCGATCCCTGGAAGACCAGTAGTAGTTTCTGATGCACATCTGGGGGCATTCTGCAATGTGTAAACTATCAGTGTGTTGATGAAACACAGAAATTGCATCGGGATTCAATACAACAGTCACCATGCGCACTTTCCTCCATGAGAGTAATGTCTCTAACAGTCTACGATTTGAACGTTCCCTGCAAGACCAGTAGTAGTTTCCGATGAACATCAGGAGGCATTCTGTAATCTGTGGACCTATAAAGTGTTGATTAAACACAGGAATTGCCGCGGGATTGAATACAACAGTCACCATGCGCACTTTCGTCCACGGGAGTAATGTCTCTAACAGTCTACGCTTTGATCGTTCCCTGGAAGACCAGTAGTAGTATCCGATGCACATCTGGAGGCATTCTGTAATCTGTGGACTATCAGAGTGTTGATGAAACACAGAAATTGCATCGGGATTGAATACAACACTCACCATGCGCACTTTCCTCCACGAAAGTATTGTCTCAAACAGTCTACGCTTTGATCGTTCCCTGGAAGACCAGTAGTAGTTTCCGATGCACATCTGGAGGCTTTCTGTAATCTGTGGACTATCAGAGTGTTGATGAAACACAGAAATTGCATCGGGATTCAATACAACAGTCACCATGCGCACTTTCCTCCATGAGAGTAATGTCTCTAACAGTCTACGATTTGAACGTTCCCTGCGAGACCAGTAGTAGTTTCCGATGAACATCAGGAGGCATTCTGTAATCTGTGGACTATCAGAGTGTTGATGAAACACAGAAATTGCCTCGCGATTGAATACAACAGTCACCATGCGCACCTACCTACATGGGTGTATTGTCTCAAACAGTCTACGGTTTGATCGTTTCCTGGAAGACAAGTAGTAGTGTCCGATGCACATCTGGAGTCATTCTGTAATCTGTGGACCATCAAAGAGTTGATGAAACACAGAAATTGCATCGGGATTCAATACAACAGTCACCATGCGCACTTTCCTCCATGAGAGTAATGTCTCTAACAGTCTACGATTTGAACGTTCCCTGCAAGACCAGTAGTAGTTTCCGATGAACATCAGGAGGCATTCTGTAATCTGTGGACCTATAAAGTGTTGATTAAACACAGGAATTGCCGCGGGATTGAATATAACAGTCACCATGCGCACTTTCGTCCACGGGAGTAATGTCTCTAACAGTCTACGCTTTGATCGTTCCCTGGAAGACCAGTAGTAGTATCCGATGCACATCTGGAGGCATTCTGTAATCTGTGGACTATCAGAGTGTTGATGAAACACAGAAATTGCATCGGGATTGAATACAACACTCACCATGCGCACTTTCCTCCACGAAAGTATTGTCTCAAACAGCCTACGCTTTGATCGTTCCCTGGAAGACCAGTAGTAGTTTCCGATGCACATCTGGAGTCTTTCTGTAATCTGTGGACTATCAGAGTGTTGATGAAACACAGAAATTGCATCGGGATTGACTACAACAGTCACCACGCGCACTTTCCTCCATGGGAGTAATGTCTCAAAACGTTTACGCCTTGATCGATACCTGGAAGACCAGTAGTAGTTTCTGATGCACATCTGGGGGCATTCTGTAATGTGTAAACTATCAGTGTGTTGATGAAACACAGAAATTGCATCAGGATTGAATACAACAGTCACCATGCGCACTTTCCTCCAAGAGAGTAATGTCTCTAACAGTCTACGCTTTGAACGTTTCCTGCAAGACCAGTAGTAGTTTCCGATGAACATCTGGAGGCATTCTATAATCTGTGGACCTTCAAAGTGTTGATGAAACACAGGAATTGCCGCGGGATTGAATACAACAGTCACCATGCGCACTTTCGTCCACTGGAGTAATGTCTCAAACAGTCTACGCTTTGATCGTTCCCTGGAAGACCAGTAGTAGTTTCCGATGCACATCTGGAGGCATTCTGTAATCTGTGGACAATCAGAGTGTTGATGAAACACAGAAATTGCATCGGGATTGAATACAACACTCAAAATGCGCACTTTCCTCCACGGGAGTAATGTCTCAAACAGTCTACGCTTTGATCGTTCCCTGGAAGACCAGTAGTAGTTTCCGATGCACATCTGGAGTCTTTCTGTAATCTGTGGACTATCAGAGTGTTGATGAAACACAGAAATTGCATCGGGATTGACTACAACAGTCACCACGCGCACTTTCCTCCATGGGTGTAATGTCTCAAAAAGTTTACGCTTTGATCGATCCCTGGAAGACCAGTAGTAGTTTCTGATGCACATCTGGGGGCATTCTGCAATGTGTAAACTATCAGTGTGTTGATGAAACACAGAAATTGCATCGGGATTGAATACAACAGCCACCATGCGCACTTTCCTCCATGGGAGTAATGTCTCAAATAGTCTACGCTTTGATCGTTCCCTGCAAGACCAGTAGTAGTTTCCGATGCACATCTGGAGGCATTTTGTAATCTGTGGACCTTTCTAACTGTCGATGAAACACAGAATTTGCCTGGGGATTGAATACAACAGTCACCATGCGCACTTACCTACATGGGTGTATTGTCTCAAACAGTCTACGGTTTGATCGTTTCCTGGAACACAAGTAGTAGTTTCCGATGCACATCTGGAGTCATTCTGTAATCTGTGGACCTTCAAAGTGTTGATGAAACACAGAAATTGCATCGGGATTCAATACTACAGTCACCATGCGCACTTTCCTCCATGAGAGTAATGTCTCTAACAGTCTACGCTTTGAACGTTCCCTGCAAGACCAGTAGTAGTTTCCGATGAACATCAGGAGGTATTCTGTAATCTGTGGACCTATAAAGTGTTGATTAAACACAGGAATTGCCGCGGGATTGAATACAACAGTCACCATGCGCACTTTCGTCCACGGGAGTAATGTCTCTAACAGTCTACGCTTTGATCGTTCCCAGGAAGACCAGTAGTAGTTTCCGATGCACATCTGGAGGCATTCTGTAATCTGTGGACTATCAGAGTGTTGATGAAACACAGAAATTGCCTCGCGATTGAATACAACAGTCACCATGCGCACCTACCTACATGGGTGTATTGTCTCAAACAGTCTACGGTTTGATCGTTTCCTGGAAGACAAGTAGTAGTGTCCGATGCACATCTGGAGTCATTCTGTAATCTCTGGACCATCAAAGTGTTGATGAAACACAGAAATTGCATCGGGATTCAATACAACAGTCACCATGCGCACTTTCCTCCATGAGAGTAATGTCTCTAACAGTCTACGATTTGAACGTTCCCTGCAAGACCAGTAGTAGTTTCCGATGAACATCAGGAGGCATTCTGTAATCTGTGGACCTATAAAGTGTTGATTAAACACAGGAATTGCCGCGGGATTGAATACAACAGTCACCATGCGCACTTTCGTCCACGGGAGTAATGTCTCTAACAGTCTACGCTTTGATCGTTCCCTGGAAGACCAGTAGTAGTATCCGATGCACATCTGGAGGCATTTTGTAATCTGTGGACTATCAGAGTCTTGATGAAACACAGAAATTGCATCGGGATTGAATACAACACTCACCATGCGCACTTTCCTCCACGAAAGTATTGTCTCAAACAGTCTACGCTTTGATCGTTCCCTGGAAGACCAGTAGTAGTTTCCGATGCACATCTGGAGGCTTTCTGTAATCTGTGGACTATCAGAGTGTTGATGAAACACAGAAATTGTATCGGGATTGACTACAACAGTCACCATGTGCACTTTCCTCCATGGGAGTAATGTCTCAAACAGTTTACGCTTTGATCGTTCCATGGAAGACCAGTAGTAGTTTCCGATGCACATCTGGGGGCATTTTGTAATGTGTGGACTATCAGAGAGTTGATGAAACACAGAAATTGCATCAGGATTGAATACAACAGTTACCACGCGCACTTTCCTCCATGGGAGTAATGTCTCAAAAAGTTTACGCTTTGATCGATCCCTGGAAGACCAGTAGTAGTTTCTGATGCACATCTGGGGGCATTCTGTAATGTGTAATCTATTAGTGTGTTGATGAAACACAGAAATTGCATCGCGGTCGAATACAAGTCACCATGCGCACTTTCCTCCATGGGAGTAATGTCTCAAACAGTCTACGCTTTGTTCGTTCCTTGGAAGACAAGTAGTAATTTCCGATGCACATCTGGGGGCATTTTGTAATGTGTGGACTATCAGAGAGTTGATGAAACACAGAAATTGCATCTCGATTGAATACAACAGTCACCACGCGCACTTTCCTCCATGGGAGTAATGTCTCAAAAAGTTTACGCTTTGATCGATCCCTGGAAGACCAGTAGTAGTTTCTGATGCACATCTGGGGGCATTCTGTAATGTGTAAACTATCAGTGTGTTGATGAAACACAGAAATTGCATCAGGATTGAATACAACAGTCACCATGCGCACTTTCCTCCATGAGAGTAATGTCTCTAACAGTCTACGCTTTGAACGTTTCCTGCAAGACCAGTAGTAGTTTCCGATGAACATCTGGAGGCATTCTATAATCTGTGGACCTTCAAAGTGTTGATGAAACACAGGAATTGCCGCGGGATTGAATACAACAGTCACCATGCGCACTTTCGTCCACTGGAGTAATGTCTCAAACAGTCTACGCTTTGATCGTTCCCTGGAAGACCAGTAGTAGTTTCCGATGCACATCTGGAGGCATTCTGTAATCTGTGGACAATCAGAGTGTTGATGAAACACAGAAATTGCATCGGGATTGAATACAACACTCAAAATGCGCACTTTCCTCCACGGGAGTAATGTCTCAAACAGTCTACGCTTTGATCGTTCCCTGGAAGACCAGTAGTAGTTTCCGATGCACATCTGGAGTCTTTCTGTAATCTGTGGACTATCAGAGTGTTGATGAAACACAGAAATTGCATCGGGATTGACTACAACAGTCACCACGCGCACTTTCCTCCATGGGTGTAATGTCTCAAAAAGTTTACGCTTTGATCGATCCCTGGAAGACCAGTAGTAGTTTCTGATGCACATCTGGGGGCATTCTGCAATGTGTAAACTATCAGTGTGTTGATGAAACACAGAAATTGCCTCGCGATTGAATACAACAGTCACCATGCGCACCTACCTACATGGGTGTATTGTCTCAAACAGTCTACGGTTTGATCGTTTCCTGGAAGACAAGTAGTAGTGTCCGATGCACATCTGGAGTCATTCTGTAATCTGTGGACCATCAAAGTGTTGATGAAACACAGAAATTGCATCGGGATTCAATACAACAGTCACCATGCGCACTTTCCTCCATGAGAGTAATGTCTCTAACAGTCTACGATTTGAACGTTCCCTGCAAGACCAGTAGTAGTTTCCGATGAACATCAGGAGGCATTCTGTAATCTGTGGACCTATAAAGTGTTGATTAAACACAGGAATTGCCGCGGGATTGAATACAACAGTCACCATGCGCACTTTCGTCCACGGGAGTAATGTCTCTAACAGTCTACGCTTTGATCGTTCCCTGGAAGACCAGTAGTAGTATCCGATGCACATCTGGAGGCATTCTGTAATCTGTGGACTATCAGAGTGTTGATGAAACACAGAAATTGCATCGGGATTGAATACAACACTCACCATGCGCACTTTCCTCCACGAAAGTATTGTCTCAAACAGTCTACGCTTTGATCGTTCCCTGGAAGACCAGTAGTAGTTTCCGATGCACATCTGGAGGCTTTCTGTAATCTGTGGACTATCAGAGTGTTGATGAAACACAGAAATTGCATCGGGATTCAATACAACAGTCACCATGCGCACTTTCCTCCATGAGAGTAATGTCTCTAACAGTCTACGATTTGAACGTTCCCTGCAAGACCAGTAGTAGTTTCCGATGAACATCTGCAGGCATTCTGTAATCTGTGGACTATCAGAGTGTTGATGAAACACAGAAATTGCCTCGCGATTGAATACAACAGTCACCATGCGCACCTACCTACATGGGTGTATTGTCTCAAACAGTCTACGGTTTGATCGTTTCCTGGAAGACAAGTAGTAGTGTCCGATGCACATCTGGAGTCATTCTGTAATCTGTGGACCATCAAAGTGTTGATGAAACACAGAAATTGCATCGGGATTCAATACAACAGTCACCATGCGCACTTTCCTCCATGAGAGTAATGTCTCTAACAGTCTACGATTTGAACGTTCCCTGCAAGACCAGTAGTAGTTTCCGATGAACATCAGGAGGCATTCTGTAATCTGTGGACCTATAAAGTGTTGATTAAACACAGGAATTGCCGCGGGATTGAATACAACAGTCACCATGCGCACTTTCGTCCACGGGAGTAATGTCTCTAACAGTCTACGCTTTGATCGTTCCCTGGAAGACCAGTAGTAGTATCCGATGCACATCTGGAGGCATTCTGTAATCTGTGGACTATCAGAGTGTTGATGAAACACAGAAATTGCATCGGGATTGAATACAACACTCACCATGCGCACTTTCCTCCACGAAAGTATTGTCTCAAACAGTCTACGCTTTGATCGTTCCCTGGAAGACCAGTAGTAGTTTCCGATGCACATCTGGAGGCTTTCTGTAATCTGTGGACTATCAGAGTGTTGATGAAACACAGAAATTGCATCGGGATTCAATACAACAGTCACCATGCGCACTTTCCTCCATGAGAGTAATGTCTCTAACAGTCTACGATTTGAACGTTCCCTGCAAGACCAGTAGTAGTTTCCGATGAACATCTGCAGGCATTCTGTAATCTGTGGACTATCAGAGTGTTGATGAAACACAGAAATTGCCTCGCGATTGAATACAACAGTCACCATGCGCACCTACCTACATGGGTGTATTGTCTCAAACAGTCTACGGTTTGATCGTTTCCTGGAAGACAAGTAGTAGTGTCCGATGCACATCTGGAGTCATTCTGTAATCTGTGGACCATCAAAGTGTTGATGAAACACAGAAATTGCATCGGGATTCAATACAACAGTCACCATGCGCACTTTCCTCCATGAGAGTAATGTCTCTAACAGTCTACGATTTGAACGTTCCCTGCAAGACCAGTAGTAGTTTCCGATGAACATCAGGAGGCATTCTGTAATCTGTGGACCTATAAAGTGTTGATTAAACACAGGAATTGCCGCGGGATTGAATACAACAGTCACCATGCGCACTTTCGTCCACGGGAGTAATGTCTCTAACAGTCTACGCTTTGATCGTTCCCTGGAAGACCAGTAGTAGTATCCGATGCACATCTGGAGGCATTCTGTAATCTGTGGACTATCAGAGTGTTGATGAAACACAGAAATTGCATCGGGATTGAATACAACACTCACCATGCGCACTTTCCTCCACGAAAGTATTGTCTCAAACAGCCTACGCTTTGATCGTTCCCTGGAAGACCAGTAGTAGTTTCCGATGCACATCTGGAGTCTTTCTGTAATCTGTGGACTATCAGAGTGTTGATGAAACACAGAAATTGCATCGGGATTGACTACAACAGTCACCACGCGCACTTTCCTCCATGGGAGTAATGTCTCAAAACGTTTACGCCTTGATCGATCCCTGGAAGACCAGTAGTAGTTTCTGATGCACATCTGGGGGCATTCTGTAATGTGTAAACTATCAGTGTGTTGATGAAACACAGAAATTGCATCAGGATTGAATACAACAGTCACCATGCGCACTTTCCTCCAAGAGAGTAATGTCTCTAACAGTCTACGCTTTGAACGTTTCCTGCAAGACCAGTAGTAGTTTCCGATGAACATCTGGAGGCATTCTATAATCTGTGGACCTTCAAAGTGTTGATGAAACACAGGAATTGCCGCGGGATTGAATACAACAGTCACCATGCGCACTTTCGTCCACTGGAGTAATGTCTCAAACAGTCTACGCTTTGATCGTTCCCTGGAAGACCAGTAGTAGTTTCCGATGCACATCTGGAGGCATTCTGTAATCTGTGGACAATCAGAGTGTTGATGAAACACAGAAATTGCATCGGGATTGAATACAACACTCAAAATGCGCACTTTCCTCCACGGGAGTAATGTCTCAAACAGTCTACGCTTTGATCGTTCCCTGGAAGACCAGTAGTAGTTTCCGATGCACATCTGGAGTCTTTCTGTAATCTGTGGACTATCAGAGTGTTGATGAAACACAGAAATTGCATCGGGATTGACTACAACAGTCACCACGCGCACTTTCCTCCATGGGTGTAATGTCTCAAAAAGTTTACGCTTTGATCGATCCCTGGAAGACCAGTAGTAGTTTCTGATGCACATCTGGGGGCATTCTGCAATGTGTAAACTATCAGTGTGTTGATGAAACACAGAAATTGCATCGGGATTGAATACAACAGCCACCATGCGCACTTTCCTCCATGGGAGTAATGTCTCAAATAGTCTACGCTTTGATCGTTCCCTGCAAGACCAGTAGTAGTTTCCGATGCACATCTGGAGGCATTTTGTAATCTGTGGACCTTTCTAACTGTCGATGAAACACAGAATTTGCCTGGGGATTGAATACAACAGTCACCATGCGCACTTACCTACATGGGTGTATTGTCTCAAACAGTCTACGGTTTGATCGTTTCCTGGAACACAAGTAGTAGTTTCCGATGCACATCTGGAGTCATTCTGTAATCTGTGGACCTTCAAAGTGTTGATGAAACACAGAAATTGCATCGGGATTCAATACTACAGTCACCATGCGCACTTTCCTCCATGAGAGTAATGTCTCTAACAGTCTACGCTTTGAACGTTCCCTGCAATACCAGTGGTAGTTTCCGATGAACATCAGGAGGTATCCTGTAATCTGTGGACCTATAAAGTGTTGATTAAACACAGGAATTGCCGCGGGATTGAATACAACAGTCACCATGCGCACTTTCGTCCACGGGAGTAATGTCTCTAACAGTCTACGCTTTGATCGTTCCCAGGAAGACCAGTAGTAGTTTCCGATGCACATCTGGAGGCATTCTGTAATCTGTGGACTATCAGAGTGTTGATGAAACACAGAAATTGCCTCGCGATTGAATACAACAGTCACCATGCGCACCTACCTACATGGGTGTATTGTCTCAAACAGTCTACGGTTTGATCGTTTCCTGGAAGACAAGTAGTAGTGTCCGATGCACATCTGGAGTCATTCTGGAACCTCTGGACCATCAAAGTGTTGATGAAACACAGAAATTGCATCGGGATTCAATACAACAGTCACCATGCGCACTTTCCTCCATGAGAGTAATGTCTCTAACAGTCTACGATTTGAACGTTCCCTGCAAGACCAGTAGTAGTTTCCGATGAACATCAGGAGGCATTCTGTAATCTGTGGACCTATAAAGTGTTGATTAAACACAGGAATTGCCGCGGGATTGAATACAACAGTCACCATGCGCACTTTCGTCCACGGGAGTAATGTCTCTAACAGTCTACGCTTTGATCGTTCCCTGGAAGACCAGTAGTAGTATCCGATGCACATCTGGAGGCATTTTGTAATCTGTGGACTATCAGAGTCTTGATGAAACACAGAAATTGCATCGGGATTGAATACAACACTCACCATGCGCACTTTCCTCCACGAAAGTATTGTCTCAAACAGTCAACGCTTTGATCGTTCCCTGGAAGACCAGTAGTAGTTCCCGATGCACATCTGGAGGCTTTCTGTAATCTGTGGACTATCAGAGTGTTGATGAAACACAGAAATTGTATCGGGATTGACTACAACAGTCACCATGTGCACTTTCCTCCATGGGAGTAATGTCTCAAACAGTTTACGCTTTGATCGTTCCATGGAAGACCAGTAGTAGTTTCCGATGCACATCTGGGGGCATTTTGTAATGTGTAGACTATCAGAGAGTTGATGAAACACAGAAATTGCATCAGGATTGAATACAACAGTTACCACGCGCACTTTCCTCCATGGGAGTAATGTCTCAAAAAGTTTACGCTTTGATCGATCCCTGGAAGACCAGTAGTAGTTTCTGATGCACATCTTGGGGCATTCTGTAATGTGTAATCTATTAGTGTGTTGATGAAACACAGAAATTGCATCGCGATCGAATACAAGTCACCATGCGCACTTTCCTCCATGGGAGTAATGTCTCAAACAGTCTACGCTTTGTTCGTTCCCTGGAAGACAAGTAGTAATTTCCGATGCACATCTGGTGTCATTCTGTAATCTGTGGACTATCAGAGTGTTGATGAAACACAGAAATTGCATCAGGATTGAATACAACAGTCACCATGCGCACATTCCTCCAAGAGAGTAATGTCTCTAACAGTCTACGCTTTGAACGTTTCCTGCAAGACCAGTAGTAGTTTCCGATGAACATCTGGAGGCATTCTGTAATCTGTGGACCTTCAAAGTGTTGATGAAACACAGGAATTGCCTCGGGATTGAATACAACAGTCACCATGCGCACTTTCCTCCATGGGAGTAATGTCTCAAACAGTTTACGCTTTGATCGTTCCCTGCAAGACCAGTAGTAGTTTCCTATGAACATCTGGAGGCATTCTGTAATCTGTGGACAATCAGAGTGTTGTTGAAACACAGAAATTGCATCGGGATTGAATACAAGAGTCACCATGCGCACATTTCTCCATGGGAATAATGTCTCAAACAGTCTACGCTTTGATCGTCCCCAGGATGACCAGTAGTAGTTTCCGATGCACATCTGGAGGCATTCTGTAATCTGTGAACTACCAGAGTGCTGTTGAAACACAGAAATTGCATCTCGATTGAATAAAACAGTCACCATGCGCACTTTCCTCCATAGGAGTAATGTCGCAAACAATCTACGCTTTGATCGTTCCCTGCACGACCAGTAGTAGTTTCCGATGCACATCTGGAGTCTTTCTGTAATCTGTGGACTATCAGAGTGTTGATGAAACACAGAAATTGCCTCGGGATTGAATACAACAGTCACCATGCGCACTTACCTACATGGGTGTATTGTCTCAAACAGTATACGGTTTGATCTTTTCCTGGAAGACAAGTAGTAGTTTCCGATGCACATGTGGAGTCATTCTGTAATCTGTGGATCTTCAAAGTGTTGATGAAACACAAAAATTGCATCGGGATTCAATACAACAGTCACCATGCGCACTTTCCTCCATGAGAGTAATGTCTCTAACAGTCTACGCTTTGAACGTTCCCTGCAAGACCAGTAGTAGTTTCCGATGAACATCAGGAGGCATTCTGTAATCTGTGGACCTTCAAAGTGTTGATGAAACACAGGAATTGCCGTGGGATTGAATACAACAGTCACCATGCGCACTTTCCTCCATGGGAGTAATGTCGCAAACAATCAACGCTTTGATCGTTCCCTGCACGACCAGTAGTAGTTTCCGATGCACATCTGCAGGCATTTTGTAATCTGTGGACCTTTCTAACTGTTGATGAAACACAGAAATTGCCTCGCGATTGAATACAACAGTCACCATGCGCACTTACCTACATGGGTGTATTGTCTCAAACAGTCTACGGTTTGATCGTTTCCTGGAAGACAAGTAGTAGTGTCCGATGCACATCTGGAGTCATTCTGTAATCTGTGGACCATCAAAGTGTTGATGAAACACTGAAATTGCATCGGGATTCAATACAACAGTCACCATGCGCACTTTCCTCCATGAGAGTAATGTCTCTAACAGTCTACGATTTGAACGTTCCCTGCAAGACCAGTAGTAGTTTCCGATGAACATCAGGAGGCATTCTGTAATCTGTGGACCTTCAAAGTGTTGATGAAACACAGGAATTGCCGCGGGATTGAATACAACAGTCACCATGCGCACTTTCGTCCACGGGAGTAATGTCTCTAACAGTCTACGCTTTGATCGTTCCCTGGAAGACCAGTAGTAGTTTCCGATGCACATCTGGAGGCATTCTGTAATCTGTGGACTATCAGAGTGTTGATGAAACACAGAAATTGCATCGGGATTGAATACAACACTCACCATGCGCACTTTCCTCCACGGGAGTATTGTCTCAAACAGTCTACGCTTTGATCGTTCCCTGGAAGACCAGTAGTAGTTTCCGATGCACATCTGGAGGCTTTCTCTAATCTGTGGACTATCAGAGTGTTGATGAAACACAGAAATTGCATCGGGATTGACTACAACAGTCACAATGTGCACTTTCCTCCATGGGAGTAATGTCTCAAACAGTTTACGCTTTGATCGTTCCATGGAAGACCAGTAGTAGTTTCCGATGCACATCTGGGGGCATTTTGTAATGTGTGGACTATCAGAGAGTTGATGAAACACAGAAATTGCATCTCGATTGAATACAACAGTCACCACGCGCACTTTCCTCCATGGGAGTAATGTCTCAAAAAGTTTACGCTTTGATCGATCCCTGGAAGACCAGTAGTAGTTTCTGATGCACATCTGGGGGCATTCTGTAATGTGTAAACTATCAGTGTGTTGATGAAACACAGAAATTGCATCAGGATTGAATACAACAGTCACCATGCGCACTTTCCTCCATGAGAGTAATGTCTCTAACAGTCTACGCTTTGAACGTTTCCTGCAAGACCAGTAGTAGTTTCCGATGAACATCTGGAGGCATTCTATAATCTGTGGACCTTCAAAGTGTTGATGAAACACAGGAATTGCCGCGGGATTGAATACAACAGTCACCATGCGCACTTTCGTCCACTGGAGTAATGTCTCAAACAGACTACGCTTTGATCGTTCCCTGGAAGACCAGTAGTAGTTTCCGATGCACATCTGGAGGCATTCTGTAATCTGTGGACAATCAGAGTGTTGATGAAACACAGAAATTGCATCGGGATTGAATACAACATTCAAAATGCGCACTTTCCTCCACGGGAGTAATGTCTCAAACAGTCTACGCTTTGATCGTTCCCTGGAAGACCAGTAGTAGTTTCCGATGCACATCTGGAGTCTTTCTGTAATCTGTGGACTATCAGAGTGTTGATGAAACACAGAAATTGCATCGGGATTGACTACAACAGTCACCACGCGCACTTTCCTCCATGGGTGTAATGTCTCAAAAAGTTTACGCTTTGATCGATCCCTGGAAGACCAGTAGTAGTTTCTGATGCACATCTGGGGGCATTCTGCAATGTGTAAACTATCAGTGTGTTGATGAAACACAGAAATTGCCTCGCGATTGAATACAACAGTCACCATGCGCACCTACCTACATGGGTGTATTGTCTCAAACAGTGTACGGTTTGATCGTTTCCTGGAAGACAAGTAGTAGTGTCCGATGCACATCTGGAGTCATTCTGTAATCTGTGGACCATCAAAGTGTTGATGAAACGCAGAAATTGCATCGGGATTCAATACAACAGTCACCATGCGCACTTTCCTCCATGAGAGTAATGTCTCTAACAGTCTACGATTTGAACGTTCCCTGCAAGACCAGTAGTAGTTTCCGATGAACATCAGGAGGCATTCTGTAATCTGTGGACCTATAAAGTGTTGATTAAACACAGGAATTGCCGCGGGATTGAATACAACAGTCACCATGCGCACTTTCGTCCACGGGAGTAATGTCTCTAACAGTCTACGCTTTGATCGTTCCCTGGAAGACCAGTAGTAGTATCCGATGCACATCTGGAGGCATTCTGTAATCTGTGGACTATCAGAGTGTTGATGAAACACAGAAATTGCATCGGGATTGAATACAACACTCACCATGCGCACTTTCCTCCACGAAAGTATTGTCTCAAACAGTCTACGCTTTGATCGTTCCCTGGAAGACCAGTAGTAGTTTCCGATGCACATCTGGAGGCTTTCTGTAATCTGTGGACTATCAGAGTGTTGATGAAACACAGAAATTGCATCGGGATTCAATACAACAGTCACCATGCGCACTTTCCTCCATGAGAGTAATGTCTCTAACAGTCTACGATTTGAACGTTCCCTGCAAGACCAGTAGTAGTTTCCGATGAACATCAGGAGGCATTCTGTAATCTGTGGACTATCAGAGTGTTGATGAAACACAGAAATTGCCTCGCGATTGAATACAACAGTCACCATGCGCACCTACCTACATGGGTGTATTGTCTCAAACAGTCTACGGTTTGATCGTTTCCTGGAAGACAAGTAGTAGTGTCCGATGCACATCTGGAGTCATTCTGTAATCTGTGGACCATCAAAGTGTTGATGAAACACAGAAATTGCATCGGGATTCAATACAACAGTCACCATGCTCACTTTCCTCCATGAGAGTAATGTCTCTAACAGTCTACGATTTGAACGTTCCCTGCAAGACCAGTAGTAGTTTCCGATGAACATCAGGAGGCATTCTGTAATCTGTGGACCTATAAAGTGTTGATTAAACACAGGAATTGCCGCGGGATTGAATACAACAGTCACCATGCGCACTTTCGTCCAAGGGAGTAATGTCTCTAACAGTCTACGCTTTGATCGTTCCCTGGAAGACCAGTAGTAGTATCCGATGCACATCTGGAGGCATTCTGTAATCTGTGGACTATCAGAGTGTTGATGAAACACAGAAATTGCATCGGGATTGAATACAACACTCACCATGCGCACTTTCCTCCACGAAAGTATTGTCTCAAACAGCCTACGCTTTGATCGTTCCCTGGAAGACCAGTAGTAGTTTCCGATGCACATCTGTAGTCTTTCTGTAATCTGTGGACTATCAGAGTGTTGATGAAACACAGAAATTGCATCGGGATTGACTACAACAGTCACCACGCGCACTTTCCTCCATGGGAGTAATGTCTCAAAACGTTTACGCCTTGATCGATCCCTGGAAGACCAGTAGTAGTTTCTGATGCACATCTGGGGGCATTCTGTAATGTGTAAACTATCAGTGTGTTGATGAAACACAGAAATTGCATCAGGATTGAATACAACAGTCACCATGCGCACTTTCCTCCAAGAGAGTAATGTCTCTAACAGTCTACGCTTTGAACGATTCCTGCAAGACCAGTAGTAGTTTCCGATGAACATCTGGAGGCATTCTATAATCTGTGGACCTTCAAAGTGTTGATGAAACACAGGAATTGCCGCGGGATTGAATACAACAGTCACCATGCGCACTTTCGTCCACTGGAGTAATGTCTCAAACAGTCTACGCTTTGATCGTTCCCTGGAAGACCAGTAGTAGTTTCCGATGCACATCTGGAGGCATTCTGTAATCTGTGGACAATCAGAGTGTTGATGAAACACAGAAATTGCATCGGGATTGAATACAACACTCAAAATGCGCACTTTCCTCCACGGGAGTAATGTCTCAAACAGTCTACGCTTTGATCGTTCCCTGGAAGACCAGTAGTAGTTTCCGATGCACATCTGGAGTCTTTCTGTAATCTGTGGACTATCAGAGTGTTGATGAAACACAGAAATTGCATCGGGATTGACTACAACAGTCACCACGCGCACTTTCCTCCATGGGTGTAATGTCTCAAAAAGTTTTCGCTTTGATCGATCCCTGGAAGACCAGTAGTAGTTTCTGATGCACATCTGGGGGCATTCTGCAATGTGTAAACTATCAGTGTGTTGATGAAACACAGAAATTGCATCGGGATTGAATACAACAGCCACCATGCGCACTTTCCTCCATGGGAGTAATGTCTCAAATAGTCTACGCTTTGATCGTTCCCTGCAAGACCAGTAGTAGTTTCCGATGCACATCTGGAGGCATTTTGTAATCTGTGGACCTTTCTAACTGTCGATGAAACACAGAATTTGCCTGGGGATTGAATACAACAGTCACCATGCGCACTTACCTACATGGGTGTATTGTCTCAAACAGTCTACGGTTTGATCGTTTCCTGGAACACAAGTAGTAGTTTCCGATGCACATCTGGAGTCATTCTGTAATCTGTGGACCTTCAAAGTGTTGATGAAACACAGAAATTGCATCGGGATTCAATACTACAGTCACCATGCGCACTTTCCTCCATGAGAGTAATGTCTCTAACAGTCTACGCTTTGAACGTTCCCTGCAAGACCAGTAGTAGTTTCCGATGAACATCAGGAGGTATTCTGTAATCTGTGGACCTATAAAGTGTTGATTAAACATAGGAATTGCCTCGGGATTGAATACAACAGTCACCATGCGCACTTTCGTCCACGGGAGTAATGTCTCTAACAGTCTACGATTTGATCGTTCCCAGGAAGACCAGTAGTAGTTTCCGATGCACATCTGGAGGCATTCTGTAATCTGTGGACTATCAGAGTGTTGATGAAACACAGAAATTGCCTCGCGATTGAATACAACAGTCACCATGCGCACCTACCTACATGGGTGTATTGTCTCAAACAGTCTACGGTTTGATCGTTTCCTGGAAGACAAGTAGTAGTGTCCGATGCACATCTGGAGTCATTCTGTAATCTCTGGACCATCAAAGTGTTGATGAAACACAGAAATTGCATCGGGATTCAATACAACAGTCACCATGCGCACTTTCCTCCATGAGAGTAATGTCTCTAACAGTCTACGATTTGAACGTTCCCTGCAAGACCAGTAGTAGTTTCCGATGAACATCAGGAGGCATTCTGTAATCTGTGGACCTATAAAGTGTTGATTAAACACAGGAATTGCCGCGGGATTGAATACAACAGTCACCATGCGCACTTTCCTCCATGGGAGTAATGTCTCAAAACGTTTACGCCTTGATCGATCCCTGGAAGACCAGTAGTAGTTTCTGATGCACATCTGGGGGCATTCTGTAATGTGTAAACTATCAGTGTGTTGATGAAACACAGAAATTGCATCAGGATTGAATACAACACTCACCATGCGCACTTTCCTCCACGAAAGTATTGTCTCAAACAGCCTACGCTTTGATCGTTCCCTGGAAGACCAGTAGTAGTTTCCGATGCACATCTGTAGTCTTTCTGTAATCTGTGGACTATCAGAGTGTTGATGAAACACAGAAATTGCATCGGGATTGACTACAACAGTCACCACGCGCACTTTCCTCCATGGGAGTAATGTCTCAAAACGTTTACGCCTTGATCGATCCCTGGAAGACCAGTAGTAGTTTCTGATGCACATCTGGGGGCATTCTGTAATGTGTAAACTATCAGTGTGTTGATGAAACACAGAAATTGCATCAGGATTGAATACAACAGTCACCATGCGCACTTTCCTCCAAGAGAGTAATGTCTCTAACAGTCTACGCTTTGAACGTTTCCTGCAAGACCAGTAGTAGTTTCCGATGAACATCTGGAGGCATTCTATAATCTGTGGACCTTCAAAGTGTTGATGAAACACAGGAATTGCCGCGGGATTGAATACAACAGTCACCATGCGCACTTTCGTCCACTGGAGTAATGTCTCAAACAGTCTACGCTTTGATCGTTCCCTGGAAGACCAGTAGTAGTTTCCGATGCACATCTGGAGGCATTCTGTAATCTGTGGACAATCAGAGTGTTGATGAAACACAGAAATTGCATCGGGATTGAATACAACACTCAAAATGCGCACTTTCCTCCACGGGAGTAATGTCTCAAACAGTCTACGCTTTGATCGTTCCCTGGAAGACCAGTAGTAGTTTCCGATGCACATCTGGAGTCTTTCTGTAATCTGTGGACTATCAGAGTGTTGATGAAACACAGAAATTGCATCGGGATTGACTACAACAGTCACCACGCGCACTTTCCTCCATGGGTGTAATGTCTCAAAAAGTTTTCGCTTTGATCGATCCCTGGAAGACCAGTAGTAGTTTCTGATGCACATCTGGGGGCATTCTGCAATGTGTAAACTATCAGTGTGTTGATGAAACACAGAAATTGCATCGGGATTGAATACAACAGCCACCATGCGCACTTTCCTCCATGGGAGTAATGTCTCAAATAGTCTACGCTTTGATCGTTCCCTGCAAGACCAGTAGTAGTTTCCGATGCACATCTGGAGGCATTTTGTAATCTGTGGACCTTTCTAACTGTCGATGAAACACAGAATTTGCCTGGGGATTGAATACAACAGTCACCATGCGCACTTACCTACATGGGTGTATTGTCTCAAACAGTCTACGGTTTGATCGTTTCCTGGAACACAAGTAGTAGTTTCCGATGCACATCTGGAGTCATTCTGTAATCTGTGGACCTTCAAAGTGTTGATGAAACACAGAAATTGCATCGGGATTCAATACTACAGTCACCATGCGCACTTTCCTCCATGAGAGTAATGTCTCTAACAGTCTACGCTTTGAACGTTCCCTGCAAGACCAGTAGTAGTTTCCGATGAACATCAGGAGGTATTCTGTAATCTGTGGACCTATAAAGTGTTGATTAAACATAGGAATTGCCTCGGGATTGAATACAACAGTCACCATGCGCACTTTCGTCCACGGGAGTAATGTCTCTAACAGTCTACGATTTGATCGTTCCCAGGAAGACCAGTAGTAGTTTCCGATGCACATCTGGAGGCATTCTGTAATCTGTGGACTATCAGAGTGTTGATGAAACACAGAAATTGCCTCGCGATTGAATACAACAGTCACCATGCGCACCTACCTACATGGGTGTATTGTCTCAAACAGTCTACGGTTTGATCGTTTCCTGGAAGACAAGTAGTAGTGTCCGATGCACATCTGGAGTCATTCTGTAATCTCTGGACCATCAAAGTGTTGATGAAACACAGAAATTGCATCGGGATTCAATACAACAGTCACCATGCGCACTTTCCTCCATGAGAGTAATGTCTCTAACAGTCTACGATTTGAACGTTCCCTGCAAGACCAGTAGTAGTTTCCGATGAACATCAGGAGGCATTCTGTAATCTGTGGACCTATAAAGTGTTGATTAAACACAGGAATTGCCGCGGGATTGAATACAACAGTCACCATGCGCACTTTCGTCCACGGGAGTAATGTCTCTAACAGTCTACGCTTTGATCGTTCCCTGGAAGACCAGTAGTAGTATCCGATGCACATCTGGAGGCATTCTGTAATCTGTGGACTATCAGAGTCTTGATGAACCACAGAAATTGCATCGGGATTGAATACAACACTCACCATGCGCACTTTTCTCCACGAAAGTATTGTCTCAAACAGTCTACGCTTTGATCGTTCCCTGGAAGACCAGTAGTAGTTTCCGATGCACATCTGGAGGCTTTCTGTAATCTGTGGACTATCAGAGTGTTGATGAAACACAGAAATTGTATCGGGATTGACTACAACAGTCACCATGTGCACTTTCCTCCATGGGAGTAATGTCTCAAACAGTTTACGCTTTGATCGTTCCATGGAAGACCAGTAGTAGTTTCCGATGCAAATCTGGGGGCATTTTGTAATGTGTGGACTATCAGAGAGTTGATGAAACACAGAACTTGCATCAGGATTGAATACAACAGTTACCACGCGCACTTTCCTCCATGGGAGTAATGTCTCAAAAAGTTTACGCTTTGATCGATCCCTGGAAGACCAGTAGTAGTTTCTGATGCACATCTGGGGGCATTCTGTAATGTGTAATCTATTAGTGTGTTGATGAAACACAGAAATTGCATCGCGATCGAATACAAGTCACCATGCGCACTTTCCTCCATGGGAGTAATGTCTCAAACAGTCTACGCTTTGTTCGTTCCCTGGAAGACAAGTAGTAATTTCCGATGCACATCTGGTGTCATTCTGTAATCTGTGGACTATCAGAGTGTTGATGAAACACAGAAATTGCATCAGGATTGAATACAACAGTCACCATGCGCACATTCCTCCAAGAGAGTAATGTCTCTAACAGTCTACGCTTTGAACGTTTCCTGCAAGACCAGTAGTAGTTTCCGATGAACACCTGGAGGCATTCTGTAATCTGTGGACCTTCAAAGTGTTGATGAAACACAGGAATTGCCGCGGGATTGAATACAACAGTCACCATGCGCACTTTCGTCCACTGGAGTAATGTCTCAAACAGTCTACGCTTTGATCGTTCCCTGGAAGACCAGTAGTAGTTTTCGATGCACATCTGGAGGCATTCTGTAATCTGTGGACAATCAGAGTGTTGATGAAACACAGAAATTGCATCGGGATTGAATACAACACTCAAAATGCGCACTTTCCTCCACGGGAGTAATGTCTCAAACAGTCTACGCTTTGATCGTTCCCTGGAAGACCAGTAGTAGTTTCCGATGCACATCTGAAGTCTTTCTGTAATCTGTGGACTATCAGAGTGTTGATGAAACACAGAAATTGCATCGGGATTGACTACAACAGTCACCATGTGCACTTTCCTCCATGGGAGTAATGTCTCAAACAGTTTACGCTTTGATCGTTCCCTGGAAGACCAGTAGTAGTTTCCGATGCACATCTGGGGGCATTTTGTAATGTGTGGACTATCAGAGAGTTGATGAAAGACAGAAATTGCATCAGGATTGAATACAACAGTCACCACGCGCACTTTCCTCCATGGGAGTAATCTCTCAAAAAGTTTACGCTTTGATCGATCCCTGGAAGACCAGTAGTAGTTTCTGATGCACATCTGGGGGCATTCTGTAATGTGTAAACTATCAGTGTGTTGATGAAACACAGAAATTGCATCGGGATTGAATACAACAGTCACCATACGCACTTTCCTCCATGGGAGTAATGTCTCAAATAGTCTACGCTTTAATCGTTCCCTGCAAGACCAGTAGTAGTTTCCGATGCACATCTGGAGGCATTTAGTAATCTGTGGACCTTTCTAACTGTCGATGAAACACAGAATTTGCCTGGGGATTGAAAACAACAGTCACCATGCGCACTTACCTACATGGGTGTATTGTCTCAAACAGTCTACGGTTTGATCGTTTCCTGGAAGACAAGTAGTAGTTTCCGATGCACATCTGGAGTCATTCTGTAATCTGTGGACCTTCAAAGTGTTGATGAAACACAGAAATTGCATCGGGATTCAATACTACAGTCACCATGCGCACTTTCCTCCATGACAGTAATGTCTCTAACAGTCTACGCTTTGAACGTTCCCTGCAAGACCAGTAGTAGTTTCCGATGAACATCAGGAGGCATTCTGTAATCTGTGGACCTTCAAAGTGTTGATGAAACACAGGAATTGCAGCGGGATTGAATACAACAGTAACCATGCGCACTTTCGTCCACGGGAGTAATGTCTCTAACAGTCTACGCTTTGATCGTTCCCAGGAAGACCAGTAGTAGTTTCCGATGCACATCTGGAGGCATTCTGTAATCTGTGGACTATCAGAGTGTTGATGAAACACAGAAATTGCATCGGGATTGAATACAACACTCACCATGCGCACTTTCCTTCACGGGAGTAATGTCTCAAATAGTCTACGCTTTGATCGTTCCCTGGAAGACCAGTAGTAGTTTCCGATGCACATCTGGTGTCTTTCTGTAATCTGTGGACTATCAGGGTGTTGATGAAACACAGAAATTGCATCGGGATTGACTACAACAGTCACCATGTGCACTTTCCTCCATGGGAGTAATGTCTCAAACAGTTTACGCTTTGATCGTTCCCTGGAAGACCAGTAGTAGTTTCCGATGCACATCTGGGGGCATTTTGTAATGTGTGGACTATCAGAGAGTTGATGAAAGACAGAAATTGCATCAGGATTGAATACAACAGTTACCACGCGCACTTTCCTCCATGGGTGTAATGTCTCAAAATGTTTACGCTTTGATCGATACCTGGAAGACCAGTAGTCCTTTCTGATGCACATCTGGGGGCATTCTGTAATGTGTAAACTATCAGTGTGTTGATGAAACACAGAAATTGCATCGGGATTGAATACAACAGCCACCATGCGCACTTTCCTCCATGGGAGTAATGTCTCAAATAGTCTACGCTTTGATCGTTCCCTGCAAGACCAGTAGTAGTTTCCGATGCACATCTGGAATCATTTTGTAATCTGTGGACCTTTCTAACTGTCGATGAAACACAGAATTTGCCTGGGGATTGAATACAACAGTCACCATGCGCACTTATCTACATGGGTGTATTATCTCAAACAGTCTACGGTTTGATCGTTTCCTGGAACACAAGTAGTAGTTTCCGATGCACATCTGGAGTCATTCTGTAATCTGTGGACCTTCAAAGTGTTGATGAAACACAGAAATTGCATCGGGATTCAATACTACAGTCACCATGCGCA
This sequence comes from Schistocerca gregaria, assembly GCF_023897955.1. Taxonomy (NCBI): domain Eukaryota; kingdom Metazoa; phylum Arthropoda; class Insecta; order Orthoptera; family Acrididae; genus Schistocerca; species Schistocerca gregaria. The sequence goes on from NC_064927.1 coordinate 10,988,193, forward strand.
CTTTCCTCCATGAGAGTAATGTCTCTAACAGTCTACGCTTTGAACGTTCCCTGCAAGACCAGTAGTAGTTTCCGATGAACATCAGGAGGCATTCTGTAATCTGTGGACCTATAAAGTGTTGATTAAACACAGGAATTGCCGCGGGATTGAATACAACAGTCACCATGCGCACTTTCGTCCACGGGAGTAATGTCTCTAACAGTCTACGTTTTGATCGTTCCCAGGAAGACCAGTAGTAGTTTCCGATGCACATCTGGAGGCATTCTGTAATCTGTGGACTATCAGAGTGTTGATGAAACACAGAAATTGCCTCGCGATTGAAAACAACAGTCACCATGCGCACTTACCTACATGGGTGTATTGTCTCAAACAGTCTACGGTTTGATCGTTTCCTGGAAGACAAGTAGTAGTTTCCGATGCACATCTGGAGTCATTCTGTAATCTGTGGACCATCAAAGTGTTGATGAAACACAGAAATTGCATCGGGATTCAATACAACAGTCTCCATGCGCACTTTCCTCCATGAGAGTAATGTCTCTAACAGTCTACGATTTGAACGTTCCCTGCAAGACCAGTAGTAGTTTCCGATGCACATCTGGAGGCATTCTGTAATCTGTGGACTATCAGAGTGTTGATGAAACACAGAAATTGCATCGGGATTGAATACAACACTCACCATGCGCACTTTCCTTCACGGGAGTAATGTCTCAAATAGTCTACGCTTTGATCGTTCCCTGGAAGACCAGTAGTAGTTTCCGATGCACATCTGGTGTCTTTCTGTAATCTGTGGACTATCAGGGTGTTGATGAAACACAGAAATTGCATCGGGATTGACTACAACAGTCACCATGTGCACTTTCCTCCATGGGAGTAATGTCTCAAACAGTTTACGCTTTGATCGTTCCCTGGAAGACCAGTAGTAGTTTCCGATGCACATCTGGGGGCATTTTGTAATGTGTGGACTATCAGAGAGTTGATGAAAGACAGAAATTGCATCAGGATTGAATACAACAGTTACCACGCGCACTTTCCTCCATGGGTGTAATGTCTCAAAAAGTTTACGCTTTGATCGATACCTGGAAGACCAGTAGTACTTTCTGATGCACATCTGGGGGCATTCTGTAATGTGTAAACTATCAGTGTGTTGATGAAACACAGAAATTGCATCGGGATTGAATACAACAGCCACCATGCGCACTTTCCTCCATGGGAGTAATGTCTCAAATAGTCTACGCTTTGATCGTTCCCTGCAAGACCAGTAGTAGTTTCCGATGCACATCTGGAATCATTTTGTAATCTGTGGACCTTTCTAACTGTCGATGAAACACAGAATTTGCCTGGGGATTGAATACAACAGTCACCATGCGCACTTATCTACATGGGTGTATTATCTCAAACAGTCTACGGTTTGATCGTTTCCTGGAACACAAGTAGTAGTTTCCGATGCACATCTGGAGTCATTCTGTAATCTGTGGACCTTCAAAGTGTTGATGAAACACAGAAATTGCATCGGGATTCAATACTACAGTCACCATGCGCACTTTCCTCCATGAGAGTAATGTCTCTAACAGTCTACGCTTTGAACGTTCCCTGCAAGACCAGTAGTAGTTTCCGATGAACATCAGGAGGCATTCTGTAATCTGTGGACCTATAAAGTGTTGATTAAACACAGGAATTGCCGCGGGATTGAATACAACAGTCACCATGCGCACTTTCGTCCACGGGAGTAATGTCTCTAACAGTCTACGTTTTGATCGTTCCCAGGAAGACCAGTAGTAGTTTCCGATGCACATCTGGAGGCATTCTGTAATCTGTGGACTATCAGAGTGTTGATGAAACACAGAAATTGCCTCGCGATTGAAAACAACAGTCACCATGCGCACTTACCTACATGGGTGTATTGTCTCAAACAGTCTACGGTTTGATCGTTTCCTGGAAGACAAGTAGTAGTTTCCGATGCACATCTGGAGTCATTCTGTAATCTGTGGACCATCAAAGTGTTGATGAAACACAGAAATTGCATCGGGATTCAATACAACAGTCTCCATGCGCACTTTCCTCCATGAGAGTAATGTCTCTAACAGTCTACGATTTGAACGTTCCCTGCAAGACCAGTAGTAGTTTCCGATGAACATCAGGAGGCATTCTGTAATCTGTGGACCTATAAAGTGTTGATTAAACACAGGAATTGCCGCGGGATTGAATACAACAGTCACCATGCGCACTTTCGTCCACGGGAGTAATGTCTCTAACAGTCTACGTTTTGATCGTTCCCAGGAAGACCAGTAGTAGTTTCCGATGCACATCTGGAGGCATTCTGTAATCTGTGGACCTTCAAAGTGTTGATGAAACACAGGAATTGCCGCGGGATTGAATACAACAGTCACCATGCGCACTTTCGTCCACTGGAGTAATGTCTCAAACAGTCTACGCTTTGATCGTTCCCTGGAAGACCAGTAGTAGTTTTCGATGCACATCTGGAGGCATTCTGTAATCTGTGGACAATCAGAGTGTTGATGAAACACAGAAATTGCATCGGGATTGAATACAACACTCAAAATGCGCACTTTCCTCCACGGGAGTAATGTCTCAAACAGTCTACGCTTTGATCGTTCCCTGGAAGACCAGTAGTAGTTTCCGATGCACATCTGGAGTCTTTCTGTAATCTGTGGACTATCAGAGTGTTGATGAAACACAGAAATTGCATCGGGATTGACTACAACAGTCACCATGTGCACTTTCCTCCATGGGAGTAATGTCTCAAACAGTTTACGCTTTGATCGTTCCCTGGAAGACCAGTAGTAGTTTCCGATGCACATCTGGGGCATTTTGTAATGTGTGGACTATCAGAGAGTTGATGAAAGACAGAAATTGCATCAGGATTGAATACAACAGTCACCACGCGCACTTTCCTCCATGGGAGTAATGTCTCAAAAAGTTTACGCTTTGATCGATCCCTGGAAGACCAGTAGTAGTTTCTGATGCACATCTGGGGGCATTCTGTAATGTGTAAACTATCAGTGTGTTGATGAAACACAGAAATTGCATCGGGATTGAATACAACAGTCACCATACGCACTTTCCTCCATGGGAGTAATGTCTCAAATAGTCTACGCTTTAATCGTTCCTTGCAAGACCAGTAGTAGTTTCCGATGCACATCTGGAGGCATTTAGTAATCTGTGGACCTTTCTAACTGTCGATGAAACACAGAATTTGCCTGGGGATTGAATACAACAGTCACCATGCGCACTTACCTACATGGGTGTATTGTCTCAAACAGTCTACGGTTTGATCGTTTCCTGGAAGACAAGTAGTAGTTTCCGATGCACATCTGGAGTCATTCTGTAATCTGTGGACCTTCAAAGTGTTGATGAAACACAGAAATTGCATCGGGATTCAATACTACAGTCACCATGCGCACTTTCCTCCATGAGAGTAATGTCTCTAACAGTCTACGCTTTGAACGTTCCCTGCAAGACCAGTAGTAGTTTCCGATGAACATCAGGAGGCATTCTGTAATCTGTGGACCTTCAAAGTGTTGATGAAACACAGGAATTGCCGCGGGATTGAATACAACAGTCACCATGCGCACTTTCGTCCACGGGAGTAATGTCTCTAACAGTCTACGCTTTGATCGTTCCCAGGAAGACCAGTAGTAGTTTCCGATGCACATCTGGAGGCATTCTGTAATCTGTGGACTATCAGAGTGTTGATGAAACACAGAAATTGCATCGGGATTGAATACAACACTCACCATGCGCACTTTCCTTCACAGGAGTAATGTCTCAAATAGTCTACGCTTTGATCGTTCCCTGGAAGACCAGTAGTAGTTTCCGATGCACATCTGGAGTCTTTCTGTAATCTGTGGACTATCAGGGTGTTGATGAAACACAGAAATTGCATCGGGATTGAATACAACAGTCACCATGTGCACTTTCCTCCATGGGAGTAATGTCTCAAACAGTTTACGCTTTGATCGTTCCCTGGAAGACCAGTAGTAGTTTCCGATGCACATCTGGGGGCATTTTGTAATGTGTGGACTATCAGAGAGTTGATGAAAGACAGAAATTGCATCAGGATTGAATACAACAGTTACCACGCGCACTTTCCTCCATGGGTGTAATGTCTCAAAAAGTTTACGCTTTGATCGATACCTGGAAGACCAGTAGTACTTTCTGATGCACATCTGGGGGCATTCTGTAATGTGTAAACTATCAGTGTGTTGATGAAACACAGAAATTGCATCGGGATTGAATACAACAGCCACCATGCGCACTTTCCTCCATGGGAGTAATGTCTCAAATAGTCTACGCTTTGATCGTTCCCTGCAAGACCAGTAGTAGTTTCCGATGCACATCTGGAGGCAGTTTGTAATCTGTGGACCTTTCTAACTGTCGATGAAACACAGAATTTGCCTGGGGATTGAATACAACAGTCACCATGCGCACTTATCTATATGGGTGTATTGTCTCAAACAGTCTACGGTTTGATCGTTTCCTGGAACACAAGTAGTAGTTTCCGATGCACATCTGGAGTCATTCTGTAATCTGTGGACCTTCAAAGTGTTGATGAAACACAGAAATTGCATCGGGATTCAATACTACAGTCACCATGCGCACTTTCCTAGATGAGAGTAATGTCTCTAACAGTCTACGCTTTGAACGTTCCCTGCAAGACCAGTAGTAGTTTCCGATGAACATCAGGAGGCATTCTGTAATCTGTGGACCTATAAAGTGTTGATTAAACACAGGAATTGCCGCGGGATTGAATACAACAGTCACCATGTGCACTTTCCTCCATGGGAGTAATGTCTCAAACAGTTTACGCTTTGATCGTTCCCTGGAAGACCAGTAGTAGTTTGCGATGCACATCTGGGGGCATTTTGTAATGTGTGGACTATCAGAAAGACAGAAATTGCATCAGGATTGAATACAACAGTCACCACGCGCACTTTCCTCCATGGGTGTAATGTCTCAAAAAGTTTACGCTTTGATCGATACCTCGAAGACCAGTAGTACTTTCTGATGCACATCTGGGGGCATTCTGTAATGTGTAAACTATCAGTGTGTTGATGAAACACAGAAATTGCATCGGGATTGAATACAACAGCCACCATGCGCACTTTCCTCCATGGGAGTAATGTCTCAAATAGTCTACGCTTTGATCGTTCCCTGCAAGACCAGTAGTAGTTTCCGATGCACATCTGGAGGCAGTTTGTAATCTGTGGACCTTTCTAACTGTCGATGAAACACAGAATTTGCCTGGGGATTGAATACAACAGTCACCATGCGCACTTATCTACATGGGTGTATTGTCTCAAACAGTCTACGGTTTGATCGTTTCCTGGAACACAAGTAGTAGTTTCCGATGCACATCTGGAGTCATTCTGTAATCTGTGGACCTTCAAAGTGTTGATGAAACACAGAAATTGCATCGGGATTCAATACTACAGTCACCATGCGCACTTTCCTCCATGAGAGTAATGTCTCTAACAGTCTACGCTTTGAACGTTCCCTGCAAGACCAGTAGTAGTTTCCGATGAACATCAGGAGGCATTCTGTAATCTGTGGACCTATAAAGTGTTGATTAAACACAGGAATTGCCGCGGGATTGAATACAACAGTCACCATGCGCACTTTCGTCCACGGGAGTAATGTCTCTAACAGTCTACGTTTTGATCGTTCCCAGGAAGACCAGTAGTAGTTTCCGATGCACATCTGGAGGCATTCTGTAATCTGTGGACTATCAGAGTGTTGATGAAACACAGAAATTGCCTCGCGATTGAAAACAACAGTCACCATGCGCACTTACCTACATGGGTGTATTGTCTCAAACAGTCTACGGTTTGATCGTTTCCTGGAAGACAAGTAGTAGTTTCCGATGCACATCTGGAGTCATTCTGTAATCTGTGGACCATCAAAGTGTTGATGAAACACAGAAATTGCATCGGGATTCAATACAACAGTCTCCATGCGCACTTTCCTCCATGAGAGTAATGTCTCTAACAGTCTACGATTTGAACGTTCCCTGCAAGACCAGTAGTAGTTTCCGATGAACATCAGGAGGCATTCTGTAATCTGTGGACCTTCAAAGTGTTGATGAAACACAGGAATTGCCGCGGGATTGAATACAACAGTCACCATGCGCACTTTCGTCCACGGGAGTAATGTCTCTAACAGTCTACGCTTTGATCGTTCCCTGGAAGACCAGTAGTAGTTTCCGATGCACATCTGGAGGCATTCTGTAATCTGTGGACTATCAGAGTGTTGATGAAACACAGAAATTGCATCGGGATTGAATACAACACTCACCATGCGCACTTTCCTCCACGGGAGTATTGTCTCAAACAGTCTACGCTTTGATCGTTCCCTGGAAGACCAGTAGTAGTTTCCGATGCACATCTGGAGGCTTTCTGTAATCTGTGGACTATCAGAGTGTTGATGAAACACAGAAATTGCATCGGGATTGACTACAACAGTCACCATGTGCACTTTCCTCCATGGGAGTAATGTCTCAAACAGTTTACGCTTTGATCGTTAAATGGAAGACCAGTAGTAGTTTCCGATGGACATCTGGGGGCATTTTGTAATGTGTGGACTATCAGAGAGTTGATGAAACACAGAAATTGCATCAGGATTGAATACAACAGTCACCACGCGCACTTTCCTCCATGGGAGTAATGTCTCAAAAAGTTTACGCTTTGATCGATCCCTGGAAGACCAGTAGTAGTTTCTGATGCACATCTGGGGGCATTCTGTAATGTGTAAACTATTAGTGTGTTGATGAAACACAGAAATTGCATCGGGATTGAATACAACAGCCACCATGCGCACTTTCCTCCATGGGAGTAATGTCTCAAATAGTCTACGCTTTGATCGTTCCCTGCAAGACCAGTAGTAGTTTCCGATGCACATCTGGAGGCATTTTGTAATCTGTGGACCTTTCTAACTGTCGATGAAACACAGAATTTGCCTGGGGATTGAATACAACAGTCACCATGCGCACTTACCTACATGGGTGTATTGTCTCAAACAGTCTACGGTTTGATCGTTTCCTGGAACACAAGTAGTAGTTTCCGATGCACATCTGGAGTCATTCTGTAATCTGTGGACCTTCAAAGTGTTGATGAAACACAGAAATTGCATCGGGATTCAATACTACAGTCACCATGCGCACTTTCCTCCATGAGAGTAATGTCTCTAACAGTCTACGCTTTAAACGTTCCCTGCAAGACCAGTAGTAGTTTCCGATGATCATCAGGAGGCATTCTGTAATCTGTGGACCTATAAAGTGTTGATTAAACACAGGAATTGCCGCGGGATTGAATACAACAGTCACCATGCGCACTTTCGTCCACGGGAGTAATGTCTCTAACAGTCTACGTTTTGATCGTTCCCAGGAAGACCAGCAGTAGTTTCCGATGCACATCTGGAGGCATTCTGTAATCTGTGGACTATCAGAGTGTTGATGAAACACAGAAATTGCCTCGCGATTGAAAACAACAGTCACCATGCGCACTTACCTACATGGGTGTATTGTCTCAAACAGTCTACGGTTTGATCGTTTCCTGGAAGATAAGTAGTAGTTTCCGATGCACATCTGGAGTCATTCTGTAATCTGTGGACCATCAAAGTGTTGATGAAACACAGAAATTGCATCGGGATTCAATACAACAGTCTCCATGCGCACTTTCCTCCATGAGAGTAATGTCTCTAACAGTCTACGATTTGAACGTTCCCTGCAAGACCAGTAGTAGTTTCCGATGAACATCAGGAGGCATTCTGTAATCTGTGGACCTTCAAAGTGTTGATGAAACACAGGAATTGCCGCGGGATTGAATACAACAGTCACCATGCGCACTTTCGTCCACGGGAGTAATGTCTCTAACAGTCTACGCTTTGATCGTTCCCTGGAAGACCAGTAGTAGTTTCCGATGCACATCTGGGGGCATTTTGTAATGTGTGGACTATCAGAGAGTTGATGAAACACAGAAATTGCATCAGGATTGAATACAACAGTCACCACGCGCACTTTCCTCCATGGGAGTAATGTCTCAAAAAGTTTACGCTTTGATCGATCCCTGGAAGACCAGTAGTAGTTTCTGATGCACATCTGGGGGCATTCTGTAATGTGTAAACTATTAGTGTGTTGATGAAACACAGAAATTAGATCGGGATTGAATACAACAGTCAGCATGCGCACTTTCCTCCATGGGAGTAATGTCTCAAATAGTCTACGCTTTGATCGTTCCCTGCAAGACCAGTAGTAGTTTCCGATGCACTTCTGGAGGCATTCTGTAATCTGTGGACCTTCAAAGTGTTGATGAAACACAGAAATTGCATCGCGATCGAATACAAGTCACCATGCGCACTTTCCTCCATGGGAGTAATGTCTCAAACAGTCAACGCTTTGTTCGTTCCCTGGAAGACAAGTAGTAATTTCCGATGCACATCTGGTGTCATTCCGTAATCTGTGGACTATCAGAGTGTTGATGAAACACAGAAATTGCATCAGGATTGAATACAACAGTCACCATGCGCACTTTCCTCCAAGAGAGTAATGTCTCTAACAGTCTACGCTTTGAACGTTTCCTGCAAGACCAGTAGTAGTTTCCGATGAACATCTGGAGGCATTCTGTAATCTGTGGACCTTCAAAGTGTTGATGAAACACAGGAATTGCCGCGGGATTGAATACAACAGTCACCATGCGCACTTTCGTCCACTGGAGTAATGTCTCAAACAGTCTACGCTTTGATCGTTCCCTGGAAGACCAGTAGTAGTTTCCGATGCACATCTGGAGGCATTCTGTAATCTGTGAACTACCAGAGTGCTGATGAAACACAGAAATTGCATCTCGATTGAATACAACAGTCACCATGCGCACTTTCCTCCATAGGAGTAATGTCGCAAACAATCTACGCTTTGATCGTTCCCTGCACGACCAGTAGTAGTTTCCGATGCACATCTGGAGGCATTTTGTAATCTGTGGACCTTCAAACTGTTGATGAAACACAGAAATTGCCTCGGGATTGAATACAACAGTCACCATGCGCACTTACCTACATGGGTGTATTGTCTCTAACAGTATACGGTTTGATCTTTTCCTGGAAGACAAGTAGTAGTTTCCGATGCACATGTGGAGTCATTCTGTAATCTGTGGACCTTCAAAGTGTTGATGAAACACAAAAATTGCATCGGGATTCAATACAACAGTCACCATGCGCACTTTCCTCCATGAGAGTAATGTCTCTAACAGTCTACGCTCTGAACGTTCCCTGCAAGACCAGTAGTAGTTTCCGATGAACATCAGGAGGCATTCTGTAATCTGTGGACCTTCAAAGTGTTGATGAAACACAGGAATTGCCGTGGGATTGAATACAACAGTCACCATGCGCACTTTCCTCCATGGGAGTAATGTCGCAAACAATCTACGCTTTGATCGTTCCCTGCACGACCAGTAGTAGTTTCCGATGCACATCTGCAGGCATTTTGTAATCTGTGGACCTTTCTAACTGTTGATGAAACACAGAAATTGCCTCGCGATTGAATACAACAGTCACCATGCGCACTTACCTACATGGGTGTATTGTCTGGAACAGTCTACGGTTTGATCGTTTCCTGGAAGACAGGTAGTAGTTTCCGATGCACATCTGGAGTCATTCTGTAATCTGTGGACCATCAAAGTGTTGATGAAACACTGAAATTGCATCGGGATTCAATACAACAGTCACCATGCGCACTTTCCTCCATGAGAGTAATGTCTCTAACAGTCTACGATTTGAACGTTCCCTGCAAGACCAGTAGTAGTTTCCGATGAACATCAGGAGGCATTCTGTAATCTGTGGACCTTCAAAGTGTTGATGAAACAGAGGAATTGCCGCGGGATTGAATACAACAGTCACTATGCGCACTTTCGTCCACGGGAGTAATGTCTCTAACAGTCTACGCTTTGATCGTTCCCTGGAAGACCAGTAGTAGTTTCCGATGCACATCTGGAGGCATTCTGTAATCTGTGGACTATCAGAGTGTTGATGAAACACAGAAATTGCATCGGGATTGAATACAACACTCACCATGCGCACTTTCCTCCACGGGAGTATTGTCTCAAACAGTCTACGCTTTGATCGTTCCCTGGAAGACCAGTAGTAGTTTCCGATGCACATCTGGAGGCTTTCTGTAATCTGTGGAATATCAGAGTGTTGATGAAACACAGAAATTGCATCGGGATTGACTACAACAGTCACCATGTGCACTTTCCTCCATGGGAGTAATGTCTCAAACAGTTTACGCTTTGATCGTCCCCAGGATGACCAGTAGTAGTTTCCGATGTACATCTGGAGGCATTCTGTAATCTGTGAACTACCAGAGTGCTGTTGAAACACAGAAATTGCATCTCGATTGAATACAACAGTCACCATGCGCACTTTCCTCCATAGGAGTAACGTCGCAAACAATCTACGCTTTGATCGTTCCCTGCACGACCAGTAGTAGTTTCCGATGCACATCTGGAGGCATTTTGTAATCTGTGGACCTTCAAACTGTTGATGAAACACAGAAATTGCCTCGGAATTGAATACAACAGTCACCATGCGCACTTACCTACATGGGTGTATTGTCTCAAACAGTATACGGTTTGATCTTTTCCTGGAAGACAAGTAGTAGTTTCCGATGCACATGTGGAGTCATTCTGTAATCTGTGGACCTTCAAAGTGTTGATGAAACACAAAAATTGCATCGGGATTCAATACAACAGTCACCATGCGCACTTTCCTCCATGAGAGTAATGTCTCTAACAGTCTACGCTTTGAACGTTCCCTGCAAGACCAGTAGTAGTTTCCGATGAACATCAGGAGGCATTCTGTAATCTGTGGACCTTCAAAGTGTTGATGAAACAGAGGAACTGCCGCGGGATTGAATACAACAGTCACTATGCGCACTTTCGTCCACGGGAGTAATGTCTCTAACAGTCTACGCTTTGATCGTTCCCTGGAAGACCAGTAGTAGTTTCCGATGCACATCTGGAGGCATTCTGTAATCTGTGGACTATCAGAGTGTTGATGAAACACAGAAATTGCATCGGGATTGAATACAACACTCACCATGCGCACTTTCCTCCACGGGAGTATTGTCTCAAACAGTCTACGCTTTGATCGTTCCCTGGAAGACCAGTAGTAGTTTCCGATGCACATCTGGAGGCTTTCTGTAATCTGTGGAATATCAGAGTGTTGATGAAACACAGAAATTGCATCGGGATTGACTACAACAGTCACCATGTGCACTTTCCTCCATGGGAGTAATGTCTCAAACAGTTTACGCTTTGATCGTTCCATGGAAGACCAGTAGTAGTTTCCGATGCACATCTGGGGGCACTTTGTAATGTGTGGACTATCAGAGAGTTGATGAAACACAGAAATTGCATCAGGATTGAATACAACAGTAACCACGCGCACTTTCCTCCATGGGAGTAATGTCTCAAAAAGTTTACGCTTTGATCGATCCCTGGAAGACCAGTAGTAGTTTCTGATGCACATCTGGGGGCATTCTGTAATGTGTAAACTATCAGTGTGTTGATGAAACACAGAAATTGCATCGGGATTGAATACAACAGCCACCATGCGCACTTTCCTCCATGGGAGTAATGTCTCAAATAGTCTACGCTTTGATCGTTCCCTGCAAGACCAGTAGTAGTTTCCGATGCACATCTGGAGGCATTTTGTAATCTGTGGACCTTTCTAACTGTCGATGAAACACAGAATTTGCCTGGGGATTGAATACAACAGTCACCATGCGCACTTACCTACATGGGTGTATTGTCTCAAACAGTCTACGGTTTGATCGTTTCCTGGAAGACAAGTAGTAGTTTCCGATGCACATCTGGAGTCATTCTGTAATCTGTGGACCTTCAAAGTGTTGATGAAACACAGAAATTGCATCGGGATTCAATACTACAGTCACCATGCGCACTTTCCTCCATGAGAGTAATGTCTCTAACAGTCTACGCTTTGAACGTTCCCTGCAAGACCAGTAGTAGTTTCCGATGAACATCAGGTGGCATTCTGTAATCTGTGGACCTTCAAAGTGTTGATTAAACACAGGAATTGCCGCGGGATTGAATACAACAGTCACCATGCGCACTTTCGTCCACGGGAGTAATGTCTCTAACAGTCTACGCTTTGATCGTTCCCAGGAAGACCAGTAGTAGTTTCCGATGCACATCTGGAGGCATTCTGTAATCTGTGGACTATCAGAGTGTTGATGAAACACAGAAATTGCCTCGCGATTGAATACAACAGTCACCATGCGCACTTACCTACATGGGTGTATTGTCTCAAACAGTCTACGGTTTGATCGTTTCCTGGAAGACAAGTAGTAGTTTCCGATGCACATCTGGAGTCATTCTGTAATCTGTGGACAATCAAAGTGTTGATGAAACACAGAAATTGCATCGGGATTCAATACAACACTCACCATGCGCACTTTCCTCCACGGGAGTATTGTCTCAAACAGTCTACGCTTTGATCGTTCCCTGGAAGACCAGTAGTAGTTTCCGATGCACATCTGGAGGCTTTCTGTAATCTGTGGACTATCAGAGTGTTGATGAAACACAGAAATTGCATCGGGATTGACTACAACAGTCACCATGTGCACTTTCCTCCATGGGAGTAAAGTCTCAAACAGTTTACGCTTTGATCGTTCCATGGAAGACCAGTAGTAGTTTCCGTTGCACATCTGGGGGCATTTTGTAATGTGTGGACTATCAGAGAGTTGATGAAACACAGAAATTGCATCAGGATTGAATACAACAGTCACCACGCGCACTTTCCTCCATGGGAGTAATGTCTCAAAAAGTTTACGCTTTGATCGATCCCTGGAAGACCAGTAGTAGTTTCTGATGCACATCTGGGGGCATTCTGTAATGTGTAAACTATTAGTGTGTTGATGAAACACAGAAATTGCATCGGGATTGAATACAACAGTCACCATGCGCACTTTCCTCCATGGGAGTAATGTCTCAAATAGTCTACGCTTTGATCGTTCCCTGCAAGACCAGTAGTAGTTTCCGATGCACGTCAGGAGGCATTCTGTAATCTGTGGACCTTCAAAGTGTTGATGAAACACAGAAATTGCATCGCGATCGAGTACAAGTCACCATGCGCACTTTCCTCCTTGGGAGTAATGTCTCAAACAGTCTACGCTTTGTTCGTTCCCTGGAAGACAAGTAGTAATTTCCGATGCACATCTGGTGTCATTCTGTAATCTGTGGACTATCAGAGTGTTGATGAAACACAGAAATTGCATCAGGATTGAATACAACAGTCACCATGCGCACTTTCCTCCAAGAGAGTAATGTCTCTAACAGTCTACGCTTTGAACGTTTCCTGCAAGACCAGTAGTAGTTTCCGATGAACATCTGGAGGCATTCTGTAATCTGTGGACCTTTAAAGTGTTGATGAAACACAGGAATTGCCGCGGGATTGAATACAACAGTCACCATGCGCACTTTCGTCCACTGGAGTAATGTCTCAAACAGTCTACGCTTTGATCGTTCCCTGGAAGACCAGTAGTAGTTTCCGATGCACATCTGGAGGCATTTTGTAACCTGTGGACAATCAGAGTGTTGATGAAACACAGAAATTGCACCGGGATTGAATACAACACTCAAAATGCGCACTTTCCTCCACGGGAGTAATGTCTCAAACAGTCTACGCTTTGATCGTTCCCTGGAAGACCAGTAGTAGTTTCCGATGCACATCTGGAGTCTTTCTGTAATCTGTGGACTATCAGAGTGTTGATGAAACACAGAAATTGCATCGGGATTGACTACAACAGTCACCATGTGCACTTTCCTCCATGAGAGTAATGTCTCAAACAGTTTACGCTTTGATCGTTCCCTGGAAGACCAGTAGTAGTTTCCGATGCACATCTGGGGGCATTTTGTAATGCGTGGACTATCAGAGAGTTGATGAAAGACAGAAATTGCATCAGGATTGAATACAACAGTCACCACGCGCACTTTCCTCCATGGGAGTAATCTCTCAAAAAGTTTACGATTTGATCGATCCCTGGAAGACCAGTAGTAGTTTCTGATGCACATCTGGGGGCATTCTGTAATGTGTAAACTATCAGTGTGTTGATGAAACACAGATATTGCATCGGGATTGAATACAACAGTCACCATGCGCACTTTCCTCCATGGGAGTAATGTCTCAAATAGTCTACGCTTTGATCGTTCCCTGCAAGACCAGTAGTAGTTTCCGATGCACTTCTGGAGGCATTTTGTAATCTGTGGACCTTTCTAACTGTCGATGAAACACAGAATTTGCCTGGGGATTGAATACAACTGTCACCATGCGCACTTACCTACATGGGTGTATTGTCTCAAACAGTCTACGGTTTGATCGTTTCCTGGAAGACAAGTAGTAGTTTCCGATGCACATCTGGAGTCATTCTGTAATCTGTGGACCTTCAAAGTGTTGATGAAACACAGAAATTGCATCGGGATTCAATACTACAGTCACCATGCGCACTTTCCTCCATGAGAGTAATGTCTCTAACAGTCTACGCTTTGAACGTTCAATGCAAGACCAGTAGTAGTTTCCGATGACCATCAGGAGGCATTCTGTAATCTGTGGACCTTCAAAGTGTTGATGAAACACAGGAATTGCCGCGGGATTGAATACTACAGTCACCATGCGCACTTTCGTCCACGGGAGTAATGTCTCTAACAGTCTACGCTTTGATCGTTCCCAGGAAGACCAGTAGTAGTTTCCGATGCACATCTGGAGGCATTCTGTAATCTGTGGACTATCAGAGTGTTGATGAAAAACAGAAATTGCATCGGGATTGAATACAACACTCACCATGCGCACTTTCCTCCATGGGAGTAATGTCTCAAACAGTCTACGCTTTGATCGTTCCCTGCAAGACCAGTAGTAGTTTCCGATGAACATCTGGAGGCATTCTGTAATCTGTGGACCTTCAAAGTGTTGATGAAACACAGGAATTGCCGCGGGATTGAATACAACAGTCACCATGCGCACTTTCGTCCACTGGAGTAATGTCTCAAACAGTCTACGCTTTGATCGTTCCCTGGAAGACCAGTAGTAGTTTCCGATGCACATCTGGAGTTATTCTGTAATCTGTGGACAATCAGAGTGTTGATGAAACACAGAAATTGCATCGGGATTGAATACAACAGTCAACATGCACACTTTCCTCCATGTTAGTAATGTCTCTAACAGTTTACGCTTTCATCGTTCCCTGGAAGACCAGTAGCAGTTTCCGATGCACATCTGGGAGCATTCTGTAATGTGTGGACTATCAGAGTGTTGATGAAACACAGAAATTGCATCGGGATTGAATACAACAGTCACCATGCGCAATTTTCCTAAATGGGAGTATTGTCTCAAACAGTCTACGGTTTGATCGTTTCCTGGAAGACAAGTAGTAGTTTCCGATGCACATCTGGAGTCATTCTGTAATCTGTGGACCTTCAAAGTGTTGATGAAACACAGAAATTGCCTGGGGATTGAATACAACAGTCACCATGCGCACTTGCCTACATGAGAGTAATGTCTCTAACAGTCTACGCTTTGAACGTTCCCTGGAAGACCAGTAGTAGTTTCCGATGCACATCTGGAGGCATTCTGTAATCTGTGGACAATCAGAGTGTTGTTGAAACACAGAAATTGCATCGGGATTGAATACAAGAGTCACCATGCGCACATTCCTCCATGGGATTAATGTCTCAAACAGTCTACGCTTTGATCGTCCCCAGGATGACCAGTAGTAGTTTCCGATGCACATCTGGAGGCATTCTGTAATCTGTGAACTACCAGAGTGCTGTTGAAACACAGAAATTGCATCTCGATTGAATACAACAGTCACCATGCGCACTTTCCTCCATAGGAGTAATGTCGCAAACAATCTACGCTTTGATCGTTCCCTGCACGACCAGTAGTAGTTTCCGTTGCACATCTGGAGGCATTTTGTAATCTGTGGACCTTCAAACTGTTGATGAAACACAGAAATTGCCTCGGGATTGAATACAACAGTCACCATGCGCACTTACCTACATGGGTGTATTGTCTCAAAGAGTATACGGTTTGATCTTTTCCTGGAAGACAAGTAGTAGTTTCCGATGCACATGTGGAGTCATTCTGTAATCTGTGGACCTTCAAAGTGTTGATGAAACACAAAAATTGCATCGGGATTCAATACAACTGTCACCATGCGCACTTTCCTCCATGAGAGTAATGTCCCTAACAGTCTACGCTTTGAACGTTCCCTGCAAGACCAGTAGTAGTTTCCGATGAACATCAGGAGGCATTCTGTAATCTGTGGACCTTCAAAGTGTTGATGAAACACAGGAATTGCCGTGGGATTGAATACAACAGTCACCATGCGCACTTTCCTCCATGGGAGTAATGTCGCAAACAATCTACGCTTTGATCGTTCCCTGCACGACCAGTAGTAGCTTCCGATGCACATCTGCAGGCATTTTGTAATCTGTGGACCTTTCTAACTGTTGATGAAACACAGAAATTGCCTCGCGATTGAATACAACAGTCACCATGCGCACTTACCTACATGGGTGTATTGTCTGGAACAGTCTACGGTTTGATCGTTTCCTGGAAGACAGGTAGTAGTTTCCGATGCACATCTGGAGTCATTCTGTAATCTGTGGACCATCAAAGTGTTGATGAAACACTGAAATTGCATCGGGATTCAATACAACAGTCACCATGCGCACTTTCCTCCATGAGAGTAATGTCTCTAACAGTCTACGATTTGAACGTTCCCTGCAAGACCAGTAGTAGTTTCCGATGAACATCAGGAGGCATTCTGCAATCTGTGGACCTTTAAAGTGTTGATGAAACACAGGAATTGCCGCGGGATTGAATACAACAGTCACCATGCGCACTTTCGTCCACGGGAGTAATGTCTCTAACAGTCTACGCTTTGATCGTTCCCTGGAAGACCAGTAGTAGTTTCCGATGCACATCTGGAGGCTTTCTGTAATCTGTGGAATATCAGAGTGTTGATGAAACACAGAAATTGCATCGGGATTGACTACAACAGTCACCATGTGCACTTTCCTCCATGGGAGTAATGTCTCAAACAGTTTACGCTTTGATCGTTCCATGGAAGACCAGTAGTAGTTTCCGATGCACATCTGGGGGCACTTTGTAATGTGTGGACTATCAGAGAGTTGATGAAACACAGAAATTGCATCAGGATTGAATACAACAGTAACCACGCGCACTTTCCTCCATGGGAGTAATGTCTCAAAAAGTTTACGCTTTGATCGATCCCTGGAAGACCAGTAGTAGTTTCTGATGCACATCTGGGGGCATTCTGTAATGTGTAAACTATCAGTGTGTTGATGAAACACAGAAATTGCATCGGGATTGAATACAACAGCCACCATGCGCACTTTCCTCCATGGGAGTAATGTCTCAAATAGTCTACGCTTTGATCGTTCCCTGCAAGACCAGTAGTAGCTTCCGATGCACATCTGGAGGCATTTTGTAATCTGTGGACCTTTCTAACTGTCGATGAAACACAGAATTTGCCTGGGGATTGAATACAACAGTCACCATGCGCACTTACCTACATGTGTGTATTGTCTCAAACAGTCTACGGTTTGATCGTTTCCTGGAAGACAAGTAGTAGTTTCCGATGCACATCTGGAGTCATTCTGTAATCTGTGGACCTTCAAAGTGTTGATGAAACACAGAAATTGCATCCGGATTCAATACTACAGTCACCATGCGCACTTTCCTCCATGAGAGTAATGTCTCTAACAGTCTACGCTTTGAACGTTCCCTGCAAGACCAGTAGTAGTTTCCGATGAACATCAGGAGGCATTCTGTAATCTGTGGACCTTCAAAGTGTTGATTCAACACAGGAATTGCCGCGGGATTGAATACAACAGTCACCATGCGCACTTTCGTCCACGGGAGTAATGTCTCTAACAGTCTACGCTTTGATCGTTCCCAGGAAGACCAGTAGTAGTTTCCGATGCACATCTGGAGGCATTCTGTAATCTGTGGACTATCAGAGTGTTGATGAAACACAGAAATTGCCTCGCGATTGAATACAACAGTCACCATGCGCACTTACCTACATGGGTGTATTGTCTCAAACAGTCTACGGTTTGATCGTTTCCTGGAAGACAAGTAGTAGTTTCCGATGCACATCTGGAGTCATTCTGTAATCTGTGGACCATCAAAGTGTTGATGAAACACAGAAATTGCATCGGGATTCAATACAACAGTCACCATGCGCACTTTCCTCCATGAGAGTAATGTCTCTAACAGTCTACGATTTGAACGTTCCCTGCAAGACCAGTAGTAGTTTCCGATGAACATCAGGAGGCATTCTGCAATCTGTGGACCTTTAAAGTGTTGATGAAACACAGGAATTGCCGCGGGATTGAATACAACAGTCACCATGCGCACTTTCGTCCACGGGAGTAATGTCTCTAACAGTCTACGCTTTGATCGTTCCCTGGAAGACCAGTAGTAGTTTCCGATGCACATCTGGAGGCATTCTGTAATCTGTGGACTATCAGAGTGTTGATGAAACACAGAAATTGCATCGGGATTGAATACAACACTCACCATGCGCACTTTCCTCCACGGGAGTATTGTCTCGAACAGTCTACGCTTTGATCGTTCCCTGGAAGACCAGTAGTAGTTTCCGATGCACATCTGGAGGCTTTCTGTAATCTGTGGACTATCAGAGTGTTGATGAACCACAGAAATTGCATCGGGATTGACTACAACAGTCACCATGTGCACTTTCCTCCATGGGAGTAATGTCTCAAACAGTTTACGCTTTGATCGTTCCATGGAAGACCAGTAGTAGTTTCCGTTGCACATCTGGGGGCATTTTGTAATGTGTGGACTATCAGAGAGTTGATGAAACACAGAAATTGCATCAGGATTGAATACAACAGTCACCACGCGCACTTTCCTCCATGGGAGTAATGTCTCAAAAAGTTTACGCTTTGATCGATCCCTGGAAGACCAGTAGTAGTTTCTGATGCACATCTGGGGGCATTCTGTAATGTGTAAACTATTAGTGTGTTGATGAAACACAGAAATTGCATCGGGATTGAATACAACAGTCACCATACCCACTTTCCTCCATGGGAGTAATGTCTCAAATAGTCTACGCTTTGATCGTTCCCTGCAAGACCAGTAGTAGTTTCCGATGCACATCAGGAGGCATTCTGTAATATGTGGACCTTCAAAGTGTTGATGAAACACAGAAATTGCATCGCGATCGAGTACAAGTCACCATGCGCACTTTCCTCCATGGGAGTAATGTCTCAAAGAGTCTACGCTTTGTTCGTTCCCTGGAAGACAAGTAGTAATTTCCGATGCACATCTGGTGTCATTCTGTAATCTGTGGACTATCAGAGTGTTGATGAAACACAGAAATTGCATCAGGATTGAATACAACAGTCACCATGCGCACTTTCCTCCAAGAGAGTAATGTCTCTAACAGTCTACGCTTTGAACGTTTCCTGAAAGACCAGTAGTAGTTTCCGATGCACATCAGGAGGCATTCTGTAATCTGTGGACCTTCAAAGTGTTGATTAAACACAGGAATTGCCGCGGGATTGAATACAACAGTCACCATGCGCACTTTCGTCCACTGGAGTAATGTCTCAAACAGTCTACGCTTTGATCGTTCCCTGGAAGACCAGTAGTAGTTTCCGATGCACATCTGGAGGCATTTTGTAACCTGTGGACAATCAGAGTGTTGATGAAACACAGAAATTGCACCGGGATTGAATACAACACTCAAAATGCGCACTTTCCTCCACGGGAGTAATGTCTCAAACAGTCTACGCTTTGATCGTTCCCTGGAAGACCAGTAGTAGTTTCCGATGCACATCTGGAGTCTTTCTGTAATCTGTGGACTATCAGAGTGTTGATGAAACACAGAAATTGCATCGGGATTGACTACAACAGTCACCATGTGCACTTTCCTCCATGGGAGTAATGTCTCAAACAGTTTACGCTTTGATCGTTCCCTGGAAGACCAGTAGTAGTTTCCGATGCACATCTGGGGGCATTTTGTAATGTGTGGACTATCAGAGAGTTGATGAAAGACAGAAATTGCATCAGGATTGAATACAACAGTCACCACGCGCACTTTCCTCCATGGGAGTAATCTCTCAAAAAGTTTACGATTTGATCGATCCCTGGAAGACCAGTAGTAGTTTCTGATGCACATCTGGGGGCATTCTGTAATGTGTAAACTATCAGTGTGTTGATGAAACACAGAAATTGCATCGGGATTGAATACAACAGTCACCATGCGCACTTTCCTCCATGGGAGTAATGTCTCAAATAGTCTACGCTTTGATCGTTCCCTGCAAGACCAGTAGTAGTTTCCGATGCACATCTGGAGGCATTTTGTAATCTGTGGACCTTTCTAACTGTCGATGAAACACAGAATTTGCCTGGGGATTGAATACAACAGTCACCATGCGCACTTACCTACATGGGTGTATTGTCTCAAACAGTCTACGGTTTGATCGTTTCCTGGAAGACAAGTAGTAGTTTCCGATGCACATCTGGAGTCATTCTGTAATCTGTGGACCTTCAAAGTGTTGATGAAACACAGAAATTGCATCGGGATTCAATACTACAGTCACCATGCGCACTTTCCTCCATGAGAGTAATGTCTCTAACAGTCTACGCTTTGATCGTTCCCAGGAAGACCAGTAGTAGTTTCCGATGCACATCTGGAGGCATTCTGTAATCTGTGGACTATCAGAGTGTTGATGAAAAACAGAATTTGCATCGGGATTGAATACAACACTCACCATGCGCACTTTCCTCCACGGGAGTAATGTCTCAAACAGTCTACGCTTAGATCGTTCCCTGCAAGACCAGTAGTAGTTTCCGATGAACATCTGGAGGCATTCTGTAATCTGTGGACTATCAGAGTGTTGATGAAACACAGAAATTGCATCGGGATTGACTACAACAGTCACCATGTGCACTTTCCTCCATGGGAGTAATGTCTCAAACAGTTTACGCTTTGATCGTTCCCTGGAAGACCAGTAGTAGTTTCCGATGCACATCTGGGGGCATTTTGTAATGTGTGGACTATCAGAGAGTTGATGAAAGACAGAAATTGCATCAGGATTGAATACAACAGTCACCACGCGCACTTTCCTCCATGGGAGTAATCTCTCAAAAAGTTTACGATTTGATCGATCCCTGGAAGACCAGTAGTAGTTTCTGATGCACATCTGGGGGCATTCTGTAATGTGTAAACTATCAGTGTGTTGATGAAACACAGAAATTGCATCGGGATTGAATACAACAGTCACCATGCGCACTTTCCTCCATGGGAGTAATGTCTCAAATAGTCTACGCTTTGATCGTTCCCTGCAAGACCAGTAGTAGTTTCCGATGCACATCTGGAAGCATTTTGTAATCTGTGGACCTTTCTAACTGTCGATGAAACACAGAATTTGCCTGGGGATTGAATACAACAGTCACCATGCGCACTTACCTACATGGGTGTATTGTCTCAAACAGTCTACGGTTTGATCGTTTCCTGGAAGACAAGTAGTAGTTTCCGATGCACATCTGGAGTCATTCTGTAATCTGTGGACCTTCAAAGTGTTGATGAAACACAGAAATTGCATCGGGATTCAATACTACAGTCACCATGCGCACTTTCCTCCATGAGAGTAATGTCTCTAACAGTCTACGCTTTGATCGTTCCCAGGAAGACCAGTAGTAGTTTCCGATGCACATCTGGAGGCATTCTGTAATCTGTGGACTATCAGAGTGTTGATGAAAAACAGAATTTGCATCGGGATTGAATACAACACTCACCATGCGCACTTTCCTCCATGGGAGTAATGTCTCAAACAGTCTACGCTTTGATCGTTCCCTGCAAGACCAGTAGTAGTTTCCGATGAACATCTGGAGGCATTCTGTAATCTGTGGACCTTCAAAGTGTTGATGAAACACAGGAATTGCCGCGGGATTGAATACAACAGTCACCATGCGCACTTTCGTCCACTGGAGTAATGTCTCAAACAGTCTACGCTTTGATCGTTCCCTGGAAGACCAGTAGTAGTTTCCGATGCACATCTGGAGTCATTCTGTAATCTGTGGACAATCAGAGTGTTGATGAAACACAGAAATTGCATCGGGATTGAATACAACAGTCAACATGCACACTTTCCTCCATGTTAGTAATGTCTCTAACAGTTTACGCTTTCATCGTTCCATGGAAGACCAGTAGCAGTTTCCGATGCACATCTGGGAGCATTCTGTAATGTGTGGACTATCAGAGTGTTGATGAAACACAGAAATTGCATCGCGATTGAATACAACAGTCACCATGCGCAATTTTCCTAAATGGGAGTAATGTGTCAAACAGTCTACGCTTTGATCGTTCCCTTGAAGACCAGTAGTAGTTTCCGATGCACATCTGGAGGCATTTTGTAATCTGTGGACCTTTCTAACTGTCGATGAAACACAGAAATTGCCTGGGTATTGAATACAACAGTCACCATGCGCACTTACCTACATGGGTGTATTGTCTCAAACAGTCTACGCTTTGATCGTTTCCTGGAAGACAAGTAGTAGTTTCCGATGCACATCTGGAGTCATTCTGTAATCTGTGGACCTTCAAAGTGTTGATGAAACACAGAAATTGCATCGGGATTCAATACTACAGTCACCATGCGCACTTTCCTCCATGAGAGTAATGTCTCTAACAGTCTACGCTTTGAACGTTCCCTGCAAGACCAGTAGTAGTTTCCGATGAACATCAGGAGGCATTCTGTAATCTGTGGACCTTCAAAGTGTTGATGAAACACAGGAATTGCCGCGGGATTGAATACAACAGTCACCATGCGCTTTTTCGTCCACGGGAGTAATGTCTCTAACAGTCTACGCTTTGATCGTTCCCAGGAAGACCAGTAGTAGTTTCCGATGCACATCTGGAGGCATTCTGTAATCTGTGGACTATCAGAGTGTTGATGAAACACAGAAATTGCATCGGGATTGAATACAACACTCACCATGCGCACTTTCCTTCACGGGAGTGATGTCTCAAATAGTCTACGCTTTGATCGTTCCCTGGAAGACCAGTAGTAGTTTCCGATGCACATCTGGAGGCTTTCTGTAATCTGTGGACTATCAGAGTGTTGATGAAACACAGAAATTGCATCGGGATTGACTACAACAGTCACCATGCGCACTTTCCTCCATGGGAGTAATGTCTCAAACAGTCTACGCTTTGTTCGTTCCCTGGAAGACAAGTAGTAATTTCCGATGCACATCTGGAGCCATTCTGTAATCTGTGGACAATCAGAGAGTTGATGAAACACAGAAATTGCATCAGGATTGAATACAACAGTCACCACGCGCACTTTCCTCCATGGGAGTAAGGTCTCAAAAAGTTTACGCTTTGATCGATCCCTGGAAGACCAGTAGTAGTTTCTGATGCACATCTGGGGGCATTCTGTAATGTGTAAACTATCAGTGTGTTGATGAAACACAGAAATTGCATCGGGATTGAATGCAACAGTCACCATGCGCACTTTCCTCCATGGGAGTAATGTCTCAAACAGTCTACGCTTTGATCGTTCCCTGCAAGACCAGTAGTAGTTTCCGATGAACATCTGGAGGCATTCTGTAATCTGTGGACCTTCAAAGTGTTGATGAAACACAGGAATTGCCGCGGGATTGAATACAACAGTCACCATGCGCACTTTCGTCCACTGGAGTAATGTCTCAAACAGTCTACGCTTTGATCGTTCCCTGGAAGACCAGTAGTAGTTTCCGATGCACATCTGGAGGCATTCTGTAATCTGTGGACAATCAGAGTGTTGATGAAACACAGAAATTGCATCGGGATTGAATACAACAGTCAACATGCGCACTTTCCTCCATGTTAGTAATGTCTCTAACAGTTTACGCTTTCATCGTTCCCTGGAAGACCAGTAGCAGTTTCCAATGCACATCTGGGAGCATTCTGTAATGTGTGGACTATCGGAGTGTTAATGAAACACAGAAATTGCATCGGGATTGAATACAACAGTCACCATGCGCAATTTTCCTAAATGGGAGTAATGTGTCAAACAGTCTACGCTTTGATCGTTCCCTGGAAGACCAGTAGTAGTTTCCGATGCACAACTGGAGGCATTCTGTAATTTGTCGACCTTCAAAGTGTTGATGACACACAGAAATTGCATCGCGATTGAATACAAGTCACCATGCGCACCTTCCTCCACGGGAGTAATGTCTCAAACAGTGTACGCTTTGTTCGTTCCCTGGAAGACAAGTAGTAATTTCCGATGCACATCTGGTGTCATTAATGTAATCTGTGGTCTATCAGAGTGTTGATGAAACACAGAAATTGCATCAGGATTGAATACAACAGTCACCATGCGCACTTTCCTCCATG
Organism: Schistocerca gregaria; assembly: GCF_023897955.1. Classification (NCBI taxonomy): domain Eukaryota; kingdom Metazoa; phylum Arthropoda; class Insecta; order Orthoptera; family Acrididae; genus Schistocerca; species Schistocerca gregaria. The sequence continues at coordinate 11,012,656 of NC_064927.1, forward strand.
AGAGTAATGTCTCTAACAGTCTACGCTTTGAACGTTTCCTGCAAGACCAGTAGTAGTTTCCGTTGAACATCTGGAGTCATTCTGTAATCTGTGGACCTTCAAAGAGTTGATGAAACACAGGAATTGCCGCGGGATTGAATACAACAGTCACCATGCGCTTTTTCGTCCACTGGAGTAATGTCTCAAACAGTCTACGCTTTGATCGTTCCCTGGAAGACCAGTAGTAGTTTCCGATGCACATCTGGAGGCATTCTGTAATCTGTGGACTGTCAGAGTGTTGATCAAACACAGAATTGCATCGGGATTGAATACAACAGTCACCATGCGCACTTTCCTCCATTGGAGTAATGTCTCAAAAAGTTTACGCTTTGATCGATCCCTGGAAGACCAGTAGTAGGTTCTGATGCACATCTGGGGGCATTCTGTAATGTGTGGACTATCAGAGTGTTGATGAAACACAGAAATTGCATCGGGATTGAATACAACAGTCACCATGCGCACTTTCCTCCATGGGAGTAATGTCTCAAATAGTCTACGCTTTGATCGTTCCCTGCAAGACCAGTTGTAGTTTCCGATGCACATCTGGAGGCATCTGTAATCTGTGGACCTTCAAAGTGTTGACGAAACACAGAAATTGCATCGGGATTAAATACAACAGTGAACATGCTCACTTTCCTCCATGGGAGTAATATCTCAAACAGTGTACGCTGTGATCGTTCCCTGCAAGACCAGTAGTAGTTTCCGATGCACATCTGGAGGCATTCTGTAATCTGTGGACCTTCCAAGTGTTGATGAAACACAGAAATTGCCTCGGGATTGAATACAACAATCACCATGCGCACTTTCCTTCATGGGAGTAATGTCTCAAACAGTCTACGCTTTGATCGTTCATTGCAAGACCAGTAGTAGTTTATTATGAACATCTGGAGGCATTCTGTAATCTGTGGACCTTCAGAGTGTTGATGAAACACAGAAATTGCCTCAGGATTGAATACAACAGTCACAATGCGCACTTTCCTCCATGGGAGTAATGTCTCAAACAGTCTACGGTTTGAACGTTTCCTGCAAGACCAGTAGTAGTTTCCGATGAACATCTGGAGGCATTCTGTAATCTGTGGACCTTCAAAGAGTTGATGAAACACAGGAATTGCCGCGGGATTGAATACAACAGTCACCATGCGCACTTTCGTCCACTGGAGTAATGTCTCAAACAGTCTACGCTTTGATCGTTCCCTGGAAGACCAGTAGTAGTTTCCGATGCACATCTGGAGGCATTCTGTAATGTGTGGACTATCAGAGTGTTGATGAAACACAGAAATTGCATCGGGATTGAATACAACAGTCACCATGCGCACTTTCCTACATTGGAGAAATGTCTCAAAAAGTTTACGCTTTGATCGATCCCTGGAAGACCAGTAGTAGTTTCTGATGCACATCTGGGGGCATTCTGTAATGTGTGGACTATCAGAGTGTTGATGAAACACAGAAATTGCATCGGGATTGAATACAACACTCACCATGCGCACATACCTACATGGGTGTATTGTCTCAAACAGTATACGGTTTGATCTTTTCCTGGAAGACAAGTAGTAGTTTCCGATGCACATCTGGAGTCATTCTGTAATCTGTGGACCTTCAAAGTGTTGATGAAACACAAAAATTGCATCGGGATTCAATACAACAGTCACCATGCGCACTTTCCTCCACGGGAGTAATGTCTCAAACTGTCTAAGCTTTGATCGTCCCCTGGAAGACCAGTAGTTGTTTCAAATGCACATCTGGAGGCTTTCTGTAATCTGTGGACTATCAGAGTGTTGATGAAACACACAAATTACATCGGGATTGACTACAACAGTCACCATGCGCACTTTCCTCCATGGGAGTAATGTCTCAAACAGTCTACGCTTTGTTCGTTCCCTGGAAGACAAGTAGTAATTTCCGATGCACATCTGGTGTCATTCTGTAATCTGTGGACTATCAGAGTGTTGATGAAACACAGAAATTGCATCAGGATTGAATACAACAGTCACCATGCGCACTTTCCTCCATGAGAGTAATGTCTCTAACAGTCTACGCTTTGAACGTTTCCTGCAAGACCAGTAGTAGTTTCCGATGAACATCTGGAGGCATTCTGTAATCTGTGGACCTTCAAAGAATTGATGAAACACTGGAATTGCCGCGGGATTGAATACAACAGTCACCATGCGCACTTTCCTCCATGGGAGTAATGTCTCAAATAGTCTATGCTTTGATCGTTCCCTGCAAGACCAGTTGTAGTTTCCGATGCACATCTGGAGGCATCTGTAATCTGTGGACCTTCAAAGTGTTGATGAGAGACAGAAATTGCATCGGGATTAAATACAACAGTTTCCATGCTCACTTTCCTCCATGGGAGTAATATCTCAAACAGTGTACGCTTTGATCGTTCCCTGCAAGACCAGTAGTAGTTTCCGATGCACATCTGGAGGCATTCTGTAATCTGTGGACCTTCCAGGTGTTGATGAAACACAGAAATTGCCTCGGGATAGAATACAACAGTCACCATGCGCACTTTACTCCATGGGAGTAATGTCTCAAATAGTCTACGCTTTGATCGTTCCCTGGAAGACCAGTAGTAGTTTCCTATGAACATCTGGAGGCATTCTGTAATCTGTGGTCCTTCAGAGTGTTGATGAAACACAGAAATTGCCTCAGGATTGAATACAACAGTCACCATGCGCACTTTCCTCCATGGGAGTAATGTCTCAAACAGTCTACGGTTTGAACGTTTCCTGCAAGACCAGTAGTAGTTTCCGATGCACATCTGGAGGCATTCTGTAATCTGTGAACTACCAGAGTGCTGTTGAAACACAGAAATTGCATCTGGATTGAATACAACAGTCACCATGCGCACTTTCCTCCATGGGAGTTATGTCGCATACAATCTACGCTTTGATCGTTCCCTGCACGACCAGTAGTAGTTTCCGATGCACATCTGGAGGCATTTTGTAATCTGTAGACCTTCAAACTATTGATGAAACACAGAAATTGCCTCGGGATTGATTTGTCTCAAACAGTATACGGTTTGATCTTTTCCTGGAAGACAAGTAGTAGTTTCCGATGCACATCTGGAGTCATTCTGTAATCTGTGGACCTTCAAAGTGTTGATGAAACACAAAAATTGCATCGGGATTCAATACAACAGTCACCATGCGCACTTTCCTCCATGAGAGTAATGTCTCTAACAGTCTATGCTTTGAACGTTCCCTGCAAGACCAGAAGTAGTTTCCGATGAACATCAGGAAGCATTCTGTAATCTGTGGACCTTCAAAGTGTTGATGAAACACAGGAATTGCCGTGGGATTGAATACAACAGGCACCATGCGCACTTTCGTCCACGGGAGTAATGTCTCAAACAGTCTACGCTTTGATCGTTCCCTGGAAGACCAGTAGTAGTTTCCGATGCACATCTGGAGGCATTCTGTAATCTGTGGACCTTCAAAGAGTTGATGAAACACTGGAATTGCAGCGGGATTGAATACAACAGTCACCATGCGCACTTTCCTCCATGGGAGTAATGTCTCAAATAGTCTATGCTTTGATCGTTCCCTGCAAGGCCAGTTGTAGTTTCCGATGCACATCTGGAAGCATCTGTAATCTGTGGACCTTCAAAGTGTTGATGAAAGACAGAAATTGCATCGGGATTAAATACAACAGTGACCATGCTCACTTTCCTCCATGGGAGTAATATCTCAAACAGTGTACGCTTTGATCGTTCCCTGCAAGACCAGTAGTAGTTTCCGATGCACATCTGGAGGCATTCTGTAATCTGTGGACCTTCCAGGTGTTGATGAAACACAGAAATTGCCTCGGGATTGAATACAACAGTCACCATGCGCACTTTACTCCATGGGAGTAATGTCTCAAATAGTCTACGCTTTGATCGTTCCCTGGAAGACCAGTAGTAGTTTCCGATGCACAACTGGGGGCATTCTGTAATGTGTGGACGATCAGAGTGTTGATGAAACACAGAAATTGAATCGGGATTGAATACAACAGACACCATGCGCACTTTCCTTCATGGGAGTAATGTCTCAAACAGTCTACGCTTTGATCGTTCCCTGCAAGACCAGTAGTAGTTTCCTATGAACATCTGGAGGCATTCTGTAATCTGTGGACCTTCAGAGTGTTGATGAAACACAGAAATTGCCTCAGGATTGAATACAACAGTCACCATGCGCACTTCCCTCCATGGGAGTAATGTCTCAAACAGTCTACGGTTTGAACGTTTCCTGCAAGACCAGTAGTAGTTTCCGATGCACATCTGGAGGCATTCTGTAATCTGTGAACTACCAGAGTGCTGTTGAAACACAGAAATTGCATCTGGATTGAATACAACAGTCACCATGCGCACTTTCCTCCATTGGAGTAATGTCGCATACAATCTACGCTTTGATCGTTCCCTGCACGACCAGTAGTAGTTTCCGATGCACATCTGGAGGCATTTTGTAATCTGTGGACCTTCATACTGTTGATGAAACACAGAAATTGCCTCGGGATTGAATACAACAGTCACCATGCGCACTTACCTACATGGGTGTATTGTCTCAAACAGTATACGGTTTGATCTTTTCCTGGAAGACAAGTAGTAGTTTCCGATGCCCATCTGGAGTTATTCTGTAATCTGTGGACCTTCAAAGTGTTGATGAAACACAAAAATTGCATCGGGATTCAATACAACAGTCACCATGCGCACTTTCCTCCATGAGAGTAATGTCTCTAACAGTCTACGCTTTGAACGTTCCCTGCAAGACCAGTAGTAGTTTTCGATGAACATCAGGAAGCATTCTGTAATCTGTGGACCTTCAAAGTGTTGATGAAACACAGGAATTGCCGTGGGATTGAATACAACAGTCACCATGCGCTTTTTCGTCCACTGGAGTAATGTCTCAAACAGTCTACGCTTTGATCGTTCCCTGGAAGACCAGTAGTAGTTTCCGATGCACATCTGGAGGCATTCTGTAATCTGTGGACTGTCAGAGTGTTGATCAAACACAGAATTGCATCGGGATTGAATACAACAGTCACCATGCGCACTTTCCTCCATTGGAGTAATGTCTCAAAAAGTTTACGCTTTGATCGATCCCTGGAAGACCAGTAGTAGGTTCTGATGCACATCTGGGGGCATTCTGTAATGTGTGGACTATCAGAGTGTTGATGAAACACAGAAATTGCATCGGGATTGAATACAACAGTCACCATGCGCACTTTCCTCCATGGGAGTAATGTCTCAAATAGTCTACGCTTTGATCGTTCCCTGCAAGACCAGTTGTAGTTTCCGATGCACATCTGGAGGCATCTGTAATCTGTGGACCTTCAAAGTGTTGACGAAACACAGAAATTGCATCGGGATTAAATACAACAGTGAACATGCTCACTTTCCTCCATGGGAGTAATATCTCAAACAGTGTACGCTGTGATCGTTCCCTGCAAGACCAGTAGTAGTTTCCGATGCACATCTGGAGGCATTCTGTAATCTGTGGACCTTCCAAGTGTTGATGAAACACAGAAATTGCCTCGGGATTGAATACAACAATCACCATGCGCACTTTCCTTCATGGGAGTAATGTCTCAAACAGTCTACGCTTTGATCGTTCATTGCAAGACCAGTAGTAGTTTATTATGAACATCTGGAGGCATTCTGTAATCTGTGGACCTTCAGAGTGTTGATGAAACACAGAAATTGCCTCAGGATTGAATACAACAGTCACAATGCGCACTTTCCTCCATGGGAGTAATGTCTCAAACAGTCTACGGTTTGAACGTTTCCTGCAAGACCAGTAGTAGTTTCCGATGAACATCTGGAGGCATTCTGTAATCTGTGGACCTTCAAAGAGTTGATGAAACACAGGAATTGCCGCGGGATTGAATACAACAGTCACCATGCGCACTTTCGTCCACTGGAGTAATGTCTCAAACAGTCTACGCTTTGATCGTTCCCTGGAAGACCAGTAGTAGTTTCCGATGCACATCTGGAGGCATTCTGTAATGTGTGGACTATCAGAGTGTTGATGAAACACAGAAATTGCATCGGGATTGAATACAACAGTCACCATGCGCACTTTCCTACATTGGAGAAATGTCTCAAAAAGTTTACGCTTTGATCGATCCCTGGAAGACCAGTAGTAGTTTCTGATGCACATCTGGGGGCATTCTGTAATGTGTGGACTATCAGAGTGTTGATGAAACACAGAAATTGCATCGGGATTGAATACAACACTCACCATGCGCACATACCTACATGGGTGTATTGTCTCAAACAGTATACGGTTTGATCTTTTCCTGGAAGACAAGTAGTAGTTTCCGATGCACATCTGGAGTCATTCTGTAATCTGTGGACCTTCAAAGTGTTGATGAAACACAAAAATTGCATCGGGATTCAATACAACAGTCACCATGCGCACTTTCCTCCACGGGAGTAATGTCTCAAACTGTCTAAGCTTTGATCGTCCCCTGGAAGACCAGTAGTTGTTTCAAATGCACATCTGGAGGCTTTCTGTAATCTGTGGACTATCAGAGTGTTGATGAAACACACAAATTACATCGGGATTGACTACAACAGTCACCATGCGCACTTTCCTCCATGGGAGTAATGTCTCAAACAGTCTACGCTTTGTTCGTTCCCTGGAAGACAAGTAGTAATTTCCGATGCACATCTGGTGTCATTCTGTAATCTGTGGACTATCAGAGTGTTGATGAAACACAGAAATTGCATCAGGATTGAATACAACAGTCACCATGCGCACTTTCCTCCATGAGAGTAATGTCTCTAACAGTCTACGCTTTGAACGTTTCCTGCAAGACCAGTAGTAGTTTCCGATGAACATCTGGAGGCATTCTGTAATCTGTGGACCTTCAAAGAATTGATGAAACACTGGAATTGCCGCGGGATTGAATACAACAGTCACCATGCGCACTTTCCTCCATGGGAGTAATGTCTCAAATAGTCTATGCTTTGATCGTTCCCTGCAAGACCAGTTGTAGTTTCCGATGCACATCTGGAGGCATCTGTAATCTGTGGACCTTCAAAGTGTTGATGAAAGACAGAAATTGCATCGGGATTAAATACAACAGTTTCCATGCTCACTTTCCTCCATGGGAGTAATATCTCAAACAGTGTACGCTTTGATCGTTCCCTGCAAGACCAGTAGTAGTTTCCGATGCACATCTGGAGGCATTCTGTAATCTGTGGACCTTCCAGGTGTTGATGAAACACAGAAATTGCCTCGGGATAGAATACAACAGTCACCATGCGCACTTTACTCCATGGGAGTAATGTCTCAAATAGTCTACGCTTTGATCGTTCCCTGGAAGACCAGTAGTAGTTTCCTATGAACATCTGGAGGCATTCTGTAATCTGTGGTCCTTCAGAGTGTTGATGAAACACAGAAATTGCCTCAGGATTGAATACAACAGTCACCATGCGCACTTTCCTCCATGGGAGTAATGTCTCAAACAGTCTACGGTTTGAACGTTTCCTGCAAGACCAGTAGTAGTTTCCGATGCACATCTGGAGGCATTCTGTAATCTGTGAACTACCAGAGTGCTGTTGAAACACAGAAATTGCATCTGGATTGAATACAACAGTCACCATGCGCACTTTCCTCCATGGGAGTTATGTCGCATACAATCGACGCTTTGATCGTTCCCTGCACGACCAGTAGTAGTTTCCGATGCACATCTGGAGGCATTTTGTAATCTGTAGACCTTCAAACTATTGATGAAACACAGAAATTGCCTCGGGATTGAATTGTCTCAAACAGTATACGGTTTGATCTTTTCCTGGAAGACAAGTAGTAGTTTCCGACGCACATCTGGAGTCATTCTGTAATCTGTGGACCTTCAAAGTGTTGATGAAACACAAAAATTGCATCGGGATTCAATACAACAGTCACCATGCGCACTTTCCTCCATGAGAGTAATGTCTCTAACAGTCTATGCTTTGAACGTTCCCTGCAAGACCAGAAGTAGTTTCCGATGAACATCAGGAAGCATTCTGTAATCTGTGGACCTTCAAAGTGTTGATGAAACACAGGAATTGCCGTGGGATTGAATACAACAGGCACCATGCGCACTTTCGTCCACGGGAGTAATGTCTCAAACAGTCTACGCTTTGATCGTTCCCTGGAAGACCAGTAGTAGTTTCCGATGCACATCTGGAGGCATTCTGTAATCTGTGGACCTTCAAAGAGTTGATGAAACACTGGAATTGCAGCGGGATTGAATACAACAGTCACCATGCGCACTTTCCTCCATGGGAGTAATGTCTCAAATAGTCTATGCTTTGATCGTTCCCTGCAAGGCCAGTTGTAGTTTCCGATGCACATCTGGAAGCATCTGTAATCTGTGGACCTTCAAAGTGTTGATGAAAGACAGAAATTGCATCGGGATTAAATACAACAGTGACCATGCTCACTTTCCTCCATGGGAGTAATATCTCAAACAGTGTACGCTTTGATCGTTCCCTGCAAGACCAGTAGTAGTTTCCGATGCACATCTGGAGGCATTCTGTAATCTGTGGACCTTCCAGGTGTTGATGAAACACAGAAATTGCCTCGGGATTGAATACAACAGTCACCATGCGCACTTTACTCCATGGGAGTAATGTCTCAAATAGTCTACGCTTTGATCGTTCCCTGGAAGACCAGTAGTAGTTTCCGATGCACAACTGGGGGCATTCTGTAATGTGTGGACGATCAGAGTGTTGATGAAACACAGAAATTGAATCGGGATTGAATACAACAGACACCATGCGCACTTTCCTTCATGGGAGTAATGTCTCAAACAGTCTACGCTTTGATCGTTCCCTGCAAGACCAGTAGTAGTTTCCTATGAACATCTGGAGGCATTCTGTAATCTGTGGACCTTCAGAGTGTTGATGAAACACAGAAATTGCCTCAGGATTGAATACAACAGTCACCATGCGCACTTCCCTCCATGGGAGTAATGTCTCAAACAGTCTACGGTTTGAACATTTCCTGCAAGACCAGTAGTAGTTTCCGATGCACATCTGGAGGCATTCTGTAATCTGTGAACTACCAGAGTGCTGTTGAAACACAGAAATTGCATCTGGATTGAATACAACAGTCACCATGCGCACTTTCCTCCATTGGAGTAATGTCGCATACAATCTACGCTTTGATCGTTCCCTGCACGACCAGTAGTAGTTTCCGATGCACATCTGGAGGCATTTTGTAATCTGTGGACCTTCATACTGTTGATGAAACACAGAAATTGCCTCGGGATTGAATACAACAGTCACCATGCGCACTTACCTACATGGGTGTATTGTCTCAAACAGTATACGGTTTGATCTTTTCCTGGAAGACAAGTAGTAGTTTCCGATGCCCATCTGGAGTTATTCTGTAATCTGTGGACCTTCAAAGTGTTGATGAAACACAAAAATTGCATCGGGATTCAATACAACAGTCACCATGCGCACTTTCCTCCATGAGAGTAATGTCTCTAACAGTCTACGCTTTGAACGTTCCCTGCAAGACCAGTAGTAGTTTTCGATGAACATCAGGAAGCATTCTGTAATCTGTGGACCTTCAAAGTGTTGATGAAACACAGGAATTGCCGTGGGATTGAATACAACAGTCACCATGCGCACTTTCGTCCACGGGAGTAATGTCTCAAACAGTCTACGCTTTGATCGTTCCCTGGAAGACCAGTAGTAGTTTCCGATGCACATCTGGAGGCATTCTGTAATCTGTGGACTATCAGAGTGTTGATGAAACACAGAAATTGCATCGGGATTCAATACAACACTCACCATGCGCAGTTTCCTCCACGGGAGTAATGTCTCAAAGAGTCTAAGCTTTGATCGTCCCCTGGAAGACCAGTAGTTGTTTCCGATGCACATCTGGAGGCTTTCTGTAATCTGTGGACTATCAGAGTGTTGATGAAACACACAAATTACATCGGGATTGACTACAACAGTCACCATGCGCACTTTCCTCCATGGGAGTAATGTCTCAAACAGTCTACGCTTTGTTCGTTCCCTGGAAGACAAGTAGTAACTTCCGATGCACATCTGGTGTCATTCTGTAATCTGTGGACTATCAGAGTGTTGATGAAACACAGAAATTGCATCAGGATTGAATACAACAGTCACCATGCGCACTTTCCTCCATGAGAGTTATGTCTCTAACAGTCTACGCTTTGAACGTTTCCTGCAAGACCAGTAGTAGTTTCCGAAGAACATCTGGAGGCATTCTGTAATCTGTGGACCGTCAAAGAGTTGATGAAACACAGGAATTGCCGCGGGATTGAATACAACAGTCACCATGCGCACTTTCCTCCATGGGAGTAATGTCACAAATAGTCTATGCTTTGATCGTTCCCTGCAAGACCAGTTGTAGTTTCCGATGCACATCTGGAGGCATCTGTAATCTGTGGACCTTCAAAGTGTTGATGAAAGACAGAAATTGCATCGGGATTAAATACAACAGTGACCATGCTCACTTTCCTCCATGGGAGTAATATCTCAAACAGTGTACGCTTTGATCGTTCCCTGCAAGACCAGTAGTAGTTTCCGATGCACATCTGGAGGCATTCTGTAATCTGTGGACCTTCCAGGTGTTGATGAAACACAGAAATTGCCTCGGGATTGAATACAACAGTCACCATGCGCACTTTACTCCATGGGAGTAATGTCTCAAATAGTCTACGCTTTGATCGTTCCCTGGAAGACCAGTAACAGTTTCCGATGCTCAACTGGGGGCATTCTGTAATGTGTGGACTATCAGAGTGTTGATTAAACACAGAAATTGAATCGGGATTGAATACAACAGACACCATGCGCACTTTCCTTCATGGGAGCAATGTCTCAAACAGTCTACGCTTTGATCGTTCCCTGCAAGACCAGTAGTAGTTTCCTATGAACATCTGGAGGCATTCTGTAATCTGTGGACCTTCAGAGTGTTCATGAAACACAGAAATTGCCTCAGGATTGAATACAACAGTCACCATGCCCACTTTCCTCCATGGGAGTAATGTCTCAAACAGTCTACGGTTTGAACGTTTCCTGCAAGACCAGTAGTAGTTTCCGATGAACATCTGGAGGCATTCTGTAATCTGTGGACCTTCAAATAGTTGATGAAACACAGGAATTGCCGCGGGATTGAATACAACAGTCACCATGCGCACTTTCGTCCACTGGAGTAATGTCTCAAACAGTCTACGCTTTGATCGTTCCCTGGAAGACCAGTAGTAGTTTCCGATGCACATCTGGAGGCATTCTGTAATCTGTGGACTATCAGAGTGTTGATGAAACACAGAAATTGCATCGGGATTGAATACAACAGTCACCATGCGCACTTTCCTCCATTGGAGTAATGTCTCAAAAAGTTTACGCTTTGATCGTTCCCTACAAGACCAGTAGTAGTTTCTGATGCACATCTGGGGGCACTCTGTAATGTGTGGACTATCAGAGTGTTGATGAATCACAGAAATTGCATCGGGATTGAATACAACACTCACCATGCGCAATTTTCCTGAATGGGAGTAATGTGTCAAACAGTCTACGCTTTGATCGTTCCCTTGAAGACCAGTAGTAGTTTCCGATGCACATCTGGAGCCATTCTGTAATCTGTGGACAATCAGAGTGTTGTTGAAACACAGAAATTGCATCGGGATTGAATACAAGAGTCACCATGCGCACTTTCCTCCATGGGATTAATGTCTCAAACTGCATACGCTTTGATCGTCCCCAGGATGACCAGTAGTAGTTTCCGATGCACATCTGGAGGCATTCTGTAATCTGTGAACTACCAGAGTGCTGTTGAAACACAGAAATTGCATCTGGATTGAATACAACAGTCACCATGCGCACTTTCCTCCATGGGAGTAATGTCGCAAACAATCTACGCTTTGATCGTTCCCTGCACGACCAGTAGTAGTTTCCGATGCACATCTGGAGGTATTTTGTAATCTGTTGACCTTCAAACTGTTGATGAAACACAGAAATTGCCTCGGGATTGAATACAACAGTCACCATGCGCACTTTCCTCCATGAGAGTAATGTCTCTAACAGTCTACGCTTTGAACGTTCCCTGCAAGACCAGTAGTAGTTTCCGATGAACATCAGGAGGCATTCTGTAATCTGTGGACCTTCAAAGTGTTGATGAAACACAGGAATTGCCGTGGGATTGAATACAACAGTCACCATGCGCACTTTCGTCCACGGGAGTAATGTCTCAAACAGTCTACGCTTTGATCGTTCCCTGGAAGACCAGTAGTAGTTTCCGATGCACATCTGGAGGCATTCTGTAATTTGTGGACTATCAGAGTGTTGATGAAACACAGAAATTGCATCGGGATTCAATACAACACTCACCATGCGCACTTTCCTCCACGGGAGTAATGTCTCAAACAGTCTAAGCTTTGATCGTCCCCTGGAAGACCAGTAGTAGTTTCCGATGCACATCTGGAGGCTTTCTGTAATCTGTGGACTATCAGAGTGTTGATGAAACAAACAAATTACCTCGGGATTGACTACAACTGTCACAATGCGCACTTTCCTCCATGGGAGTAATGTCTCAAACAGTCTACGCTTTGCTCGTCCCCTGGAAGACAAGTAGTAATTTCCGATGCACATCTGGTGTCATTCTGTAATCTGTGGAGTATCAGAGTGTTGATGAAACACAGAAATTGCATCAGGATTGAATACAACAGTCACCATGCGCACTTTCCTCCATGAGAATAATGTCTCTAACAGTCTACGCTTTGAACGTTACCTGCAAGACCAGTAGTAGTTTCCGATGAACATCTGGAGGCATTCTGTAATCTGTGGACCTTCAAAGAGTTGATGAAACACAGGAATTGCCGTGGGATTGAATACAACAGTCACCATGCGCACTTTCGTCCACTGGAGTAATGTCTCAAACAGTCTACGCTTTGATCGTTCCCTGGAAGACCAGTAGTAGTTTCCGATGCACATCTGGAGGCATTATCAAATCTTTGGACCTTCAAAGTTTTGATGAAACACATAAATTGCATCGGGATTAAATACAAAAGTCACCATGCGCACTTTCCTCCATGGAAGTAATGTCTCAAACAGTCTACGCTTTGATCGTTCAATGGAAGACCACTAGTAGTTTCCGATGCACATCTGGAGGCATTCTGTGATCTGCGGACTATCAGAGTGTTGATGAAACACAGAAATTGTATTGAGATTCAATACAACAGTTACCATGCGCACTTCCCTCCATGTTAGTAATGTCTCTAACCGTTTACGCTTTGATCGTTTCCTGGAAGACCAGTAGCAGTTTCCGATGCACATCTGGGAGCATTCTGTAATGTGTGGACTATCAGAGTGTTGATGAAACACAGAAATTGCTTCGGGATTGAATACAACAGTCACCATATGCAATATTCCTAAATGGGAGTAATGTGTCAAACAGTCTACGCTTTGATCGTTCCCTTGAAGACCAGTAGTAGTTTCCAATGCACATCTGGAGCCATTCTGTAATCTGTGGACAATCAGAGTGTTGTTGAAACACAGAAATTGCATCGGGATTGAATACAAGAATCACCATGCGCACTTTCCTCCATGGGATTAATGTCTCAAACAGTCTACGCTTTGATCGTCCCCTGGATGACCAGTAGTAGTTTCCGATGCACATCTGGAGGCATTCTGTAATCTGTGAACTACCAGAGTGCTGTTGAAACACAGAAATTGCATCTGGATTGAATACAACAGTCACCATGCGCACTTTCCTCCATGAGAGTAATGTCTCTAACAGTCTACGCTTTGAACGTTTCCTGCAAGACCAGTAGTAGTTTCCGATGAACATCTGGAGGCATTCTGTAATCTGTGGACCTTCAAAGAGTTGATGAAACACAGGAATTGCCGCGGGATTGAATACAACAGTCACCATGCGCACTTTCGTCCACGAGAGTAATGTCTCAAACAGTCTACGTTTTGATCGTTCCCTGGAAGACCAGTAGTAGTTTCCGATGCACATCTGGAGGCATTCTGTAATCTGTGGACTATCAGAGTGTTGATGAAACACAGAAATTGCATCGGGATTCAATACAACACTCACCATGCGCACTTACCTCCACGGGAGTAATGTCTCTACCAGTCTAAGCTTTGATCGTCCCCTGGAAGACCAGTAGTAGTTTCCGATGCACATCTGGAGGCTTTCCGTAATCTGTGGACTATCTGAGTGTTGATGAAACACACAAATTTCATCGCGATTGAATACAAGTCACCATGCGCACTTTCCTCCATGGGAGTAATGTCTCAAACAGTCTACGCTTAGTTCGTTCCCTGGAAGACAAGTAGTAATTTCGGATGCACATCTGGTGTCATTCTGTAATCTGTGGACTATCAGAGTGTTGATGAAACACAGAAATTGCATCAGGATTGAATACAACAGTCACCATGCGCACTTTCCTCCATGAGAGAAATGTCTCTAACAGTCTACGCTTTGAACGTTCCCTGCAAGACCAGTAGTAGTTTCCTATGAACATCTGGAAGCATTCTGTAATCTGTGGACCTTCAAAGTGTTGATGAAACACAGGAATTGCCGCGGGATTGAATACAACAGTCACCATGCGCACTTTCGTCCACGGGAGTAATGTCTCAAACAGTCTACGCTTTGATCGTTCCCTGAAGACCAGTAGTAGTTTCCGATGCACATCTGGAGGCATTCTGTAATCTGTGGACTATCAGAGTGTTGATGAAACACAGAAATAGAATCGGGATTGAATACAACAGTCACCATTCGCACTTTCCTCCATTGGAGTAATGTCTCAAAAAGTTTACGCTTTGATCGATCCCTGGAAGACCAGTAGTAGTTTCTGATGCACTTCTGGGGGCATTCTGTAATGTGTGGACTATCGTGGTGTTGATGAAACACAGAAATTGAATCGGGATTGAATACAACAGACACCATGCGCACTTTCCTTCATGGGAGTAACGTCTCAAACAGTCTACGCTTTGATCGTTCCCTGCAAGACCAGTAGTAGTTTCCTATGAACATCTGGAGGCATTCTGTAATCTGTGGACCTTCAAAGTGTTGATGAAACACAGAAATTGCCTCGGGATTGAATACAACAGTCACCATGCGCACTTTCCTCCATGGGAGTAATGTCTCAAACAGTCTACGGTTTGATCGTTTCCTGGAAGACCAGTAGTAGTTTCCGATGCACATCTGGAGGCATTCTGAAATCTTTGGACCTTCAAAGTTTTGATGAAACATAGAAATTGCATCGGGAGTAAATACAACAGTCACCATGCGCACTTTCCTCCATGGGAGTAATGTCTCAAACAGTCAACGATTTGATCGTTCAGTGGAAGACCACTAGTAGTTACCGATGCACATCTGGAGGCATTCTGTTATCTGTGGACTATCAGAGTGTTGATGAAACACAGAAATTGTATTGAGATTGAATACAACAGTTACAAAGCGCACTTTAATCCATGTTAGTAATGTCTCTAACAATTTACGCTTTGAACGTTCCCTGGAAGACCAGTAGCAGTTTCAGATGCAAATCTGGGAGCATTCTGTAATGTGTGGACTATCAGAGTGTTGATGAAACACAGAAATTGCATCAGGATTGAATACAAGAGTCACCATGCGCACTTTCCTCCATGGGAGTAATGTCTCAAACAGTTTACGCTTTGATCGTTCCCTGGAAGACCAGTAGTAGTTTCCGATGCACATCTGTGGGCATTATTCAATGTGTGGACTATCAGAGTGTTGATGAAACACAGAAATAGCATCGGGATTGAATACAACATTCACCATGCGCACTTTCCTCCATGGGAGTAATGTCTCAAACAGTCTACGCATTGATCGTTCCCTGGAAGACCAGTAGTAGTTTCCGATGCACATCTGGAGGCATTCCGTAATCTGTGGACTATCAGAGTGTTGATGAAACACAGAAATTGCACCGGGATTGAAAACAACAGTCACCATGCGCACTTTCCTCCATGGGAGGTATGCCTCAAACAGTTCACGCTTTGATCATTAGCTGGAAGACCGTTAGTAGTTCCGATGCACATCTGGAGGCATTCTGTAATCTGTGGACTATCAGAGTGTTGATGAAACACAGAAATTCCAACGGGATTGAATACAACAGTCACCATGTTCACTTTCCTCCGTGGGAGTAATGTCTCAAACAGTCTACGCTTTGATCATGCCCTGGAAGACCTGTAGTAGTTTCCGATGCACATCTGGAGGCATGCTGTAACCTTTGGACTATCAGAGTGTTGATGAAACACAGAAATTGCATCGGGATTGAATTCAACAGTCACCATGCGCACTTTCCTCCATGGGAGTAATGTCTCAAACAGTGTACTCTTAGATTGTTCCCTTGAAGTCCAGTAGTAGTTTCCGATGCATATCTGGGTGCATTCTGTAATGTGTGGACTTTCAAAGTGTTGATGAAACACAGAAATTGCATGGGGATTGAATACAACAGTCACCATGCGCACTTTCCTCCATGGGAGTAATGTCTCAAAGAGTCTACGCTTTGATCGTACCCTGGAAGACCTGTAGTAGTTTCCGATGCACATCTGGAGGTTTTCTGTAATCTATGGAATATCAGAGTGTTGATGAAACACAGAAATTGCATCGGGATTGAATTCAACAGTCACCATGCACACTTTCCTCCATGGGAGTAATGTCTCAAACAGTTTACTCTTTGATCGTTCCCTGGAAGACCAATAGTATTTTCCATTGCACATCTGGAGGCATTTTGTAATCTGTGGACTATCGGAGTGTTGATGAAACACTGAAATTGCATCGGGATTGAATACAACAGTCACCATGTTCACTTTCCTCCATATGAGTTATGTCTCAAACAGTTTACGCTTTGATCGTTCCCTGGAAGACAAATAGTAGTTTCCGATGCACATCTGGTGGCATTCTGTAATGTGTGGACTATCAGAGTGTTGATGAAACACAGAAATTGCATCGGGATTGAATACGGCAGCCACCATGCGCACTTTCCTCCATGGGAGTAATGTCTCAAAGAGTCTACGCTTTGATCGTTTCCTGGAGGACCAGTAGTACTTTCCGATGCACATCTGGAGGCATTCTGTTATCTGTGGACCTTCAAAGTGTTGATGAAACACAGAAATTGCATCGGGATTGAATACAACAGTTACCATGCGCACTTTCCTCCATGGGAGTAATGTCTGAAACAGTCTACGCTTTGATCTTTCCCTGGAAGACCAATAGTAGTTTCCGATGCACATCTGGAGGCATTCTGTAATCTGTGGACTATCAGAGTGTTGATGAAACACTGTAATTGCATCGGGATTGAATACAACAGTCACCATGCGCATTTTCCTCCTTGGGAGTAATGTCTCAAACAGTCTACGCATTGATCGTTCCCTGGAAGACCAGTAGTAGTTTCCGATGCACATCTGGAGGCATTCCGTAATCTGTGGACTATCAGAGTGTTGATGAAACACAGAAATTGCATCAGGATTGAATACAAGAGTCACCATGCGCACTTTCCTCCATGGGAGTAATGTCTCAAACAGTTTACGTTTTGATCGTTCCCTGGAAGACCAGTTGTACTTTCCGATACACATCTGTGGGCATTCTGCAATGTGTGGACTATCAGAGTGTTGATGAAACACAGAAATTGCATCGGGATTGAATACAACAGTCACCATGCGCACTTTCCTCCATGGGAGTAATGTCTCAAACAGGCTACGCTTTGCTGGTTCCCTGCAAGACCAGTAGAAGTTTCCGATGAACATCTGGAGGCATTCTGTAATCTGTGGACCTTCAAACTATTGATGAAACACAGAAATTGCATCGGGATTGAATACAACAGTCACAGTGTTCACTTTCCTCCATGGGAGTAATGTCTCAAACCGTCTACGCTTTGATCGTACCCTGGAAGACCTGTAGTAGTTTCCGATGCACATCTGGAGGCGTTCTGTAGTCTATGGACTATCAGAGTGTTGATGAAACACAGAAATTGCATCGGGATTGAATTCAACAGTCACCATGCGCACTTTCCTCCATGGGAGTAATGTCTCAAATAGTTTACTCTTTGATCGTTCCCTGGAAGACCAGTAGTAGTTTCCGATGCATATCTGGGGGCATTCTGTAATGTGTGGACTTTCAGAGTGTTGATGAAACACAGAAATTGCATCGGGATTGAATACAACAGTCACCATGCGCACTTTCCTCCATGGGAGTAATGTCTCAAACTGTCTACGCTTTGATCGTTCCCTGGAAGACCAGTAGTATTTTCCGATGCACATCTGGAGGCAATCTGTAATCTGTGGACTATCAGAGTGTTGATGAAACACAGACACTGCATCAGGATTGAATACAACAGTCACCATGCGCACTTTCCTCCATATGAGTAACGTCTCAAACAGTTTACGCTTTGATCGTTCCCTGGAAGACCAATAGTAGTTTCCGATGCACATCTGGGGGCATTCTGTAATGTGTGGACTATCAGAGTGTTGATGAAACACAGAAATTCCATCGGGATTGAATACGGCAGCCACTATGCGCACTTTCCTCCATGGGAGTAACGTCTCAAACAGTCTACGGTTTGATCGTTTCCTGGAGGACCAGTAGTAGTTTCCGATGCACATCAGGAGTCATTCTGTAATCTGTAAACTATCATAGTGTTGTTCAAAAACAGAAATTGCATCGGGATTGAATACAACAGTCACCATGCGCACTTTCCTCCATGGGAGTAATGTCTCAAACAGTTTACGCTTTGATCGTTCCCTGGAAGACCAGTAGTAGTTTCCGATGCACATCTGGAGGCATTCCGTAATCTGTGGACTATCAGAGTGTTGATGAAACACAGAACTTGCACCGGGATTGAATATAACAGTTACCATGTGCACTTTCCTCCATGGGAGATATGCCTCAAGCAGTTTACGCTTTGTTCATTAGCTGGAAGACTCTTAGTAGTTTCCGATGCACATCTGGAGGCATTCTGTAATCTGTGGACCTTCAAAGTGTTGATGAAACACATAAATTGCATCGGGATTGAATACAAAAGTCACAATTATCACTTTCCTCCATGGGAGTAATGTCTCAAACAGTCTACGCTTTGATCGTTCCCTGGAAGACCAGTAGTATTTTCCGATGCACATCTGGAGGCATTCTGTAATCTGTGGACCTTCAAAGTGTTGATGAAACACTGAAATTGCATCGGGATTGAATACAACAGTCACCATGTTCACTTTCCTCCATGTGAGTTATGTCTCAAACAGTTTACGCTTTGATCGTTCCCTGGAAGACAAATAGTAGTTTCCGATGCATATCTGGGGGCATTCTGTAATGTGTGGACTATCAGAGTGTTGATGAAACACAGAAATTGCATCGGGATTGAATACGGCAGCCACCATGCGCACTTTCCTCCATGGGAGTAATGTCTCAAAGAGTCTACGCTTTGATCGTTTCCTGGAAGACCAGTAGTAGTTTCCGATGCACATCTGGAGGCATTCTGTAATCTTTGGATCTTCAAAGTGTTGATGAAACACAAAATTGCATGGAGATTCTGTACAACAGTCAGCATGCACACTTTCCTCCATGGGAGGAATGTCTCAAACAGTTTACGCTTTGATCGTTCTCAGGAAGGCCAGTAGTAGTTTTCGATGCACATCTGGGGGCATTCTGTAATGTTTGGACTATTAGAGTGTTGATGAAACACAGAAATTGCATCGGGATTGTATACAACAGTCACCATGCGCTCTTTCCTCCATGGGAGTAATGTCTCAAACAGTCTACGCTTTGATCGTACCCTGGAAGACCTGTAGTAGTTTCCGATGCACATATGGAGGCATTCTGTAATCTATGGACTATCAGAGTGTTGATGAAACACAGAAATTGCACCGGGATTGAATTCAACAGTCACCATGCGCACTTTCCTCCATGGGAGTAATGTCTCAAAGAGTTTACTCTTTGATCGTTCCCTGGAAGACCAGTAGTAGTTTCCGATGCATATCTGGAGGCATTCTGTAATCTGTGGACCTTCAAAGTGTTGATGAAACACAGAAATTGCCTCGGGATTGAATACAACAGTCACCATGCGCACTTTCCTCCATGGGAGTAATGTCTCAAACAGTCTACGGTTTGATCGTTTCCTGGAAGACCAGTAGTACTTACCGATGCACATCTGGAGGCATTCTGTTATCTGTGGACTATCAGAGTGTTGATGAAACACAGAAATTGTATTGAGATTGAATACAACAGTTACAAAGCGCACTTTAATCCATGTTAGTAATGTCTCTAACAATTTACGCTTTGAACGTTCCCTGGAAGACCAGTAGCAGTTTCAGATGCAAATCTGGGAGCATTCTGTAATGTGTGGACTATCAGAGTGTTGATGAAACACAGAAATTGCATCAGGATTGAATACAAGAGTCACCATGCGCACTTTCCTCCATGGGAGTAATGTCTCAAACAGTTTACGCTTTGATCGTTCCCTGGAAGACCAGTAGTAGTTTCCGATGCACATCTGTGGGCATTATTCAATGTGTGGACTATCAGAGTGTTGATGAAACACAGAAATAGCATCGGGATTGAATACAACATTCACCATGCGCACTTTCCTCCATGGGAGTAATGTCTCAAACAGTCTACGCATTGATCGTTCCCTGGAAGACCAGTAGTAGTTTCCGATGCACATCTGGAGGCATTCCGTAATCTGTGGACATTCAGAGTGTTGATGAAACACAGAAATTGCACCGGGATTGAAAACAACAGTCACCATGCGCACTTTCCTCCATGGGAGGTATGCCTCAAACAGTTCACGCTTTGATCATTAGCTGGAAGACCGTTAGTAGTTCCGATGCACATCTGGAGGCATTCTGTAATCTGTGGACTATCAGAGTGTTGATGAAACACAGAAATTCCAACGGGATTGAATACAACAGTCACCATGTTCACTTTCCTCCGTGGGAGTAATGTCTCAAACAGTCTACGCTTTGATCATGCCCTGGAAGACCTGTAGTAGTTTCCGATGCACATCTGGAGGCATGCTGTAACCTTTGGACTATCAGAGTGTTGATGAAACACAGAAATTGCATCGGGATTGAATTCAACAGTCACCATGCGCACTTTCCCCCATGGGAGTAATGTCTCAAACAGTGTACTCTTAGATTGTTCCCTTGAAGTCCAGTAGTAGTTTCCGATGCATATCTGGGTGCATTCTGTAATGTGTGGACTTTCAAAGTGTTGATGAAACACAGAAATTGCATGGGGATTGAATACAACAGTCACCATGCGCACTTTCCTCCATGGGAGTTATGTCTCAAAGAGTCTACGCTTTGATCGTACCCTGGAAGACCTGTAGTAGTTTCCGATGCACATCTGGAGGTTTTCTGTAATCTATGGAATATCAGAGAGTTGATGAAACACAGAAATTGCATCGGGATTGAATTCAACAGTCACCATGCACACTTTCCTCCATGGGAGTAATGTCTCAAACAGTTTACTCTTTGATCGTTCCCTGGAAGACCAATAGTATTTTCCAATGCACATCTGGAGGCATTTTGTAATCCGTGGACTATCGGAGTGTTGATGAAACACTGAAATTGCATCGGGATTGAATACAACAGTCACCATGTTCACTTTCCTCCATATGAGTTATGTCTCAAACAGTTTACGCTTTGATCGTTCCCTGGAAGACAAATAGTAGTTTCCGATGCACATCTGGGGGCATTCTGTAATGTGTGGACTATCAGAGTGTTGATGAAACACAGAAATTGCATCGGGATTGAATACGGCAGCCACCATGCGCACTTTCCTCCATGGGAGTAATGTCTCAAAGAGTCTACGCTTTGATCGTTTCCTGGAGGACCAGTAGTACTTTCCGATGCACATCTGGAGGCATTCTGTTATCTGTGGACCTTCAAAGTGTTGATGAAACACAGAAATTGCATCGGGATTGAATACAACAGTTACCATGCGCACTTTCCTCCATGGGAGTAATGTCTGAAACAGTCTACGCTTTGATCTTTCCCTGGAAGACCAATAGTAGTTTCCGATGCACATCTGGAGGCATTCTGTAATCTGTGGACTATCAGAGTGTTGATGAAACACTGTAATTGCATCGGGATTGAATACAACAGTCACCATGCGCACTTTCCTCCTTGGGAGTAATGTCTCAAACAGTCTACGCATTGATCGTTCCCTGGAAGACCAGTAGTAGTTTCCGATGCACATCTGGAGGCATTCCGTAATCTGTGGACTATCAGAGTGTTGATGAAACACAGAAATTGCATCAGGATTGAATACAAGAGTCACCATGCGCACTTTCCTCCATGGGAGTAATGTCTCAAACAGTTTACGTTTTGATCGTTCCCTGGAAGACCAGTTGTACTTTCCGATACACATCTGTGGGCATTCTGCAATGTGTGGACTATCAGAGTGTTGATGAAACACAGAAATTGCATCGGGATTGAATACAACAGTCACCATGCGCACTTTCCTCCATGGGAGTAATGTCTCAAACAGGCTACGCTTTGCTGGTTCCCTGCAAGACCAGTAGAAGTTTCCGATGAACATCTGGAGGCATTCTGTAACCTGTGGACCTTCAAACTATTGATGAAACACAGAAATTGCATCGGGATTGTATACAACAGTCACAGTGTTCACTTTCCTCCATGGGAGTAATGTCTCAAACCGTCTACGCTTTGATCGTACCCTGGAAGACCTGTAGTAGTTTCCGACGCACATCTGGAGGCATTCTGTAGTTTATGGACTATCAGAGTGTTGATGAAACACAGAAATTGCATCGGGATTGAATTCAACAGTCACCATGCGCACTTTCCTCCATATGAGTAACGTCTCAAACAGTTTACGCTTTGATCGTTCCCTGGAAGACCAATAGTAGTTTCCGATGCACATCTGGGGGCATTCTGTAATGTGTGGACTATCAGAGTGTTGATGAAACACAGAAATTCCATCGGGATTGAATACGGCAGCCACTATGCGCACTTTCCTCCATGGGAGTAATGTCTCAAACAGTCTACGCTTTGATCGTTTCCTGGAGGACCAGTAGTAGTTTCCGATGCACATCAGGAGGCATTCTGTAATCTGTAAACTATCATAGTGTTGTTCAAAAACAGAAATTGCATCGGGATTGAATACAACAGTCACCATGCGCACTTTCCTCCATGGGAGTAATGTCTCAAACAGTTTACGCTTTGATCGTTCCCTGGAAGACCAGTAGTAGTTTCCGATGCACATCTGGAGGCATTCCGTAATCTGTGGACTATCAGAGTGTTGATGAAACACAGAACTTGCACCGGGATTGAATATAACAGTTACCATGTGCACTTTCCTCCATGGGAGATATGCCTCAAGCAGTTTACGCTTTGATCATTAGCTGGAAGACTGTTAGTAGTTTCCGATGCACATCTGGAGGCATTCTGTAATCTGTGGACCTTCAAAGTGTTGATGAAACACATAAATTGCATCGGGATTGAATACAAAAGTCACAATTATCACTTTCCTCCATGGGAGTAATGTCTCAAACTGTCTACGCTTTGATCGTTCCCTGGAAGACCAGTAGTATTTTCCGATGCACATCTGGAGGCATTCTGTAATCTGTGGACTATCAGAGTGTTGATGAAACACTGAGACTGCATCTGGATTGAATACAACAGTCACCATGCGCACTTTCCTCCATATGAGTAATGTCTCAAAGAGTTTACGCTTTGATCGTTCCTTGGAAGACCAATAGTAGTTTTCGATGCTCATCTGGGGCCATTCTGTAATGTGTGGACTATTAGAGTGTTGATGAAACACAGAAATTGCATCGGAATTGTATACAACAGTCACCATGCGCTCTTTCCTCTATGGGAGTAATGTCTCAAACAGTCTACGCTTTGATCGTTCCATGCAAGACCAGTAGAAGTATCCGATGCACATCTGGAGGCATTCTGTAATCTGTGGACCTTCAAAGTGTTGATGAAACACTGAAATTGCATCGGGATTGAATACAACAGTCACCATGTTCACTTTCCTCCATATGAGTTATGTCTCAAACAGTTTACGCTTTGATCGTTCCAAGGAAGACAAATAGTAGTTTCCGATGCATATCTGGGTGCATTCTGTAATGTGTGGACTATCAGAGTGTTGATGAAACACAGAAATTGCATCGGGATTGAATACGGCAGCCACCATGCCCACTTTCCTCCATGGGAGTAATGTCTCAAAGAGTCTACGCTTTGATCGTTTCCTGGAAGACCAGTAGTAGTTTCCGATGCACATCTAGAGGCATTCTGTAATCTTTGGATCTTCAAAGTGTTGATGAAACACAAAATTGCATGGAGATTCTATACAACAGTCAGCATGCACACTTTCCTCCATGGGAGGAATGTCTCAAACAGTTTACGCTTTGATCGTTCTCAGGAAGGCCAGTAGTAGTTTTCGATGCACATCTGGGGGCATTCTGTAATGTTTGGACTATTAGAGTGTTGATGAAACACAGAAATTGCATCGGGATTGTATACAACAGTCACCATGCGCTCTTTCCTCCATGGGAGTAATGTCTCAAACAGTCTACGCTTTGATCGTACCCTGGAAGATCTGTAGTAGTTTCCGATGCACATATGGAGGCGTTCTGTAATCTATGGACTATCAGAGTGTTGATGAAAAACAGAAATTGCACCGGGATTGAATTCAACAGTCACCATGCGCACTTTCCTCCATGGGAGTAATGTCTCAAACAGTTTACTCTTTGATCGTTCCCTGGAAGACCAGTAGTAGTTTCCGATGCATATCTGGGGGCATTCTGTTATGTGTGGACTATCAGAGTGTTGATGAAACACAGAAATTGCATCGGGATTGAATACAACAGTCACCATGCGCACTTTCCTCCATGGGAGTAATGTCTCAAAGAGTCTACAGTTTGATCGTTTCCTGGAAGACCAGTAGTAGTTTCCGATGCACATCAAGAGGCATTCTGCAATCTTTGGATCTTTAAAGTGTTAATGAAACACAAAATTGCATGGGGATTCAATACAACAGTCAGCATGCGCACTTTCCTCCATGGGAGTTATTTCTAAAAAAGTATGCGCTTTGATCGTTCTCAGGAAGACCAGTAGTAGCTTCCGATGCACATCTGTGGGCATTCTTGAATGTGTGGACTATAAGAGTGTTGATGAAACACAGAAATTGCATCGGGATTGAATACAACAGTCACCATGCGCACTTTCCCCCAAGGGAGTAATGTCTCAAACAGTCTACGCATCGATCGGTCCCTGGAAGACCAGTAGTAGTTTCCAATGCACATCTGGAGGCATACTGTAATCTGCGCACTATCAGAGTGTTGATGAAAAACAGAAATTGCATCGGGATTGAATACAACAGTTACCAGGCGCACTTTCCTCCATGGGAGTAATGTCTCTAACAGTTTACGCTTTGATCTTTCCCTGGAAAACCAGTAGTAGTTTCCGATGCACATCTGGGGGCATTCTGTAATGTGTGGACTATCAGAGTGTTGATGAACCTAAGAAATTGCATCAGGATTAAATACAACAGTCACCACGCGCACTTTCCTCCATGGGAGTAATGTCTCAAACAGTTTACGCTTTGATCGTTCCCTGGAAGCCCAGTAGTAGTTTCCGTTGCACATCTGTGGGCATTCTGTAATGTGTGGACTATCAGAGTGTTGATGAAACACAGAAATTGCATCGGGATTGTATACAACAGCCACCATGCGCACTTTCCTCCATGGGAGTAATGTTTCAAACAGTCTCCACATTGATCGTTCCCTGGAAGACCAGTAGTAGTTTCCGATACACATCTGGAGGCATTCTGTAAACTGTGGACTATCAGAGTGTTGATGAAACACAGAAATTGCACCGGGATTGAATACAACAGTCGCCATGCGCACTTTCCACCATAAGAGTAATGTCCCTAACAGTTTACTATTTGATCGTTCCCTGGAAGACCAGTAGAAGTCTCCGATGAACATCTGGAGGCATTCTGTAATCTGTGGACCTTCAAAGTATTGATGAAACACAGAAATTGCATCGGGAATGAATACAACAGTCACCATGCGCACTTTCCTCCATGTGAGTAATGTCTCAAACAGTCTACGCATTGATCGTTCCCTGGAAGACCAGTAGTAGTTTCCGATGCACATCTGGAGGCATTCTGTAATCTATGGACTATCAGAGTGTTGATGAAACACAGAAATTGCATCTGGATTGAATTCAACAGTCACCATGCGCACTTTCCTCCATGGGAGTAATGTCTCAAACACTTTACTCTTTGATCGTTCCCTGGAAGACCAGTAGTAGCTTCCGTGCACATCTGGAGGCATTCTGTAATCTGTAAACTATCAGAGTGTTGTTCAAAAACAGAAATTTCATCGGGATTGAATACAACAGTCACCATGCGCCCTTTCCTCCATGGGAGTAGTGTCTCAAACAGTTTACGCTGTGATCGTTCCCTGGAAGACCAGTAGTAGTTTCCGATGCAGATCTGGGGGCATTCTGTAATGTTTGGACTATCAGAGTGTTGATGAAACACAGAAATTGCATCGGAATTGAATACAACAGACACCATGCGCACTTTCTTCCATGGGAGTAATGTCTCAAACAGTCTACGGTTTGATCGTTTTCTCGAAGACCAGTAGAAGCTTCCGATCCACATCTGGAGGCATTCTGTAATCTGTGGACTATCAGAGTGTTGATGAATCACTGAAATTGTATCGGGATTGAATACAACAGTCGCCATGCGCACTTCCCTTTATGGGAGCAATGTCTCAAACAGTTTACTATTTGATCGTTCCCTGGAAGACCAGTAGAAGTCTCCGATGAACACTTGGAGGCATTCTGTAATCTGTGGACCTTCAAAGTATTGATGAAACACAGAAATTGCATCGGGAATGAATACAACAGTCACCATGCGCGCTTTCCTCAATGGGAGTAATGTCTCAAACAGTCTACGCATTGATCGTTCCCTGCAAGACCAGTAGTAGTTTCCGATGCACATCTGGAGGCATTCTGTAATCTATGGACTATCAGAGTGTTGATGAAACACAGAAATTGCATCGGGATTGAATTCAACAGTGACCACGCGCACTTTCCTCCATGGGAGTAATGTCTCAAACAGTTTACTCTTTGATCGTTCCCTGGAAGACCAGTAGTAGCTTCCGATGCACATCTGGAGGCATTCTGTAATCTGTAAACTATCAGAGTGTTGTTCTAAAACAGAAATTTCATCGGGATTGAATACAACAGTCACCATGCGCCCTTTCCTCCATGGGAGTAATGTCTCAAACAGTTTACGCTGTGATCGTTCCCTGGAAGACCAGTAGTAGTTTCCGATGCAAATCTGGGGGCATTCTGTAATGTTTGGACTATGAGAGTGTTGATGAAACACAGAAGTTGCATCGGAATTGAATACAACAGACACCATGCGCACTTTCCTCCATGGGAGTAATGTCTCAAACAGTCGACGGTTTGATCGTTTCCTCGAAGACCAGTAGAAGCTTCCGATGCACATCTGGAGGCATTCTGTAATCTGTGGACTATCAGAGTGTTGATGAATCACTGAAATTGCATCGGCATTGAATACAACAGTCACCATGCGCACTTCCATTTATGGGAGCAATGTCTCAAACAGGTTACGCTTTGATCGTTCCCTGGAAGACCAGTAGTAGTTTCCGATGCACATCTGGGGGCATTCTGTAATGTTTGGACTATCAGAGTGTTGATGGAACACAGAAATTTCATCGGGATTGAATACAACAGACACCATGCGCACTTTCCTCCATGGAAGTAATGTCTCAAACAGTCTAGAGTTTGATCGTTTCCTGGAAGACCAGTAGTAGTTTCCGATGCACATCTGTGGGCATTCTGGAATGTGAGGACTATAAGAGTGTTGATGAAACACAGAAATTGCATCGGGATTGTATACAACAGTCACCATGCGCACTTTCCTCCATAGGAGTAATGTCTCAAACAGTCTACGCATTGATCGTTCCCTGGAAGACCAGTAGTAGTTTCCGATGCACATCTGGGGGCATTCCGTAATCTGTGGACTATCAGAGTGTTGATGAAACACAGAAGTTGCACCGGGATTGAATACAACAGTCACCATGCGCACTTTCCTCCATGGGAGGTATGCCTCAAACAGTTTACACTTTGATCATTAGCTGGAAGACCGTTAGTAGTTTCCGATGCACATCAGGAGGCATTCTGTAATCTGTGGACCTTCAAACTGTTGATGAAACACAGAAATTGCATCGGGAATGAATACAACAGTCACCATACGCACTTTCCTAAATGGGAGTAATGTCTCAAACAGTCTAAGCTTTGATCATTCCCTGGAAGACCAGTAGTAGTTTCCGATGCACATCGGGAGGCATTCTGTAATCTGTGGACTATCAGTGTTGATGAAACACTGAAATTGTATCGGGATTGAATACAACAGTCACCATGCGCACTTTCCTCCATGGGAGCAATGTCTCAAACAGTTTAGGATTTGATCGTTCCCTGGAGGACCAGTAGTAGCCTTCGATGCACATCTGGAGGCATTCTGTAATCTGTGGACTATCAGAGTGTTGATGAAACACAGAAATTGCATCGGGATTGAATACAACAGTCACAATGCGCACTTTCCTCCATGGGAGTAATGTCTCAAACAGTCTACGGTTTGATCGTTTCCTGGAAGACCAGTAGTAGTTTCCGATGCACATCTGGAGGCATTCTGTAATCTTTGGATCTTCGAAGTGTTGATGAAACACAAAATTGCATTGGGATACAATACAACAGTCAGCATGTGCACTTTCCTCCATGGGAGTTATGTCTCAAACAGTTTACGCTTTGATCGTTCTCAGGAAGACCAGTAGTAGTTTCCGATGCACATCTGGGGACATTTTGTAATGTGTGGACCAACAGAGTGTTGATGAAACACAGAAATTGCATCAGGATTGAATACAGCAGTCACCATTCGCACTTTCCTCCATGGGAGTAATGTCTCAAACAGTCTACGTTTTGATCGTTCCCTGCAAGATCAGTAGAAGTATCCGATGCACATCTGGAGGCATTCTGTAATCTGTGGACCTTCAAAGTGTTGATGAAACACAGAAATTGCATTGGGATTGAATACAACAGTCACCATGCGCACCTTCCCCCAAGGGAGTAATGTCTCAAACAGCCTACGCATTGATCGTTCCCTGGAAGACTAATAGTAGTTTCCGATGCACATCTGGGGGCATTCTGTAATGTGTGGACTATCAGAGTGTTGATGAAACACAGAAATTGCATCGGGATTCAATACGGCAGCCACCATGCGCACTTTCCAAATTGGGAGTAATGTCTCAAAGAGTCTACGCTTTGATCGTTTCCTGGAGGACTAGTAGTAGTTTCCGATGCACATCTGGAGGCATTCGGTAATCTGTGGACCTTCAAACTGTTGATGAAACACAGAAATTGCATCGGGATTGAATGCAACAGTTACCATGCGCACTTTCCTCCATGGGAGTAATGTCTCAAACAGTCTACGTTTTGATCGTTCCCTGGAAGACCAGTAGTAGTTTCCGATGCACATCTGCAGGCATTCTGTAATCTGTGGACTATCAGAGTGTTGATGAGACACTGAAATTGCATCGGGATTGAATACAACAGTCACCATGCGCATTTTCCTCCATGGGAGCAATGTCTCAAACAGTTTACGCTTTGATCGTTCCCTGGAAGACCAGTAGTAGCTTCCGATGCACATCTGGAGGCATTCTGTAATCTGTAAACTATCAGAGTGTTGTTCAAAAACAGAAATTGCATCGGGATTGATTACAACAGTCACCATGCGCACTTTCCTCCATGGGAGTAATGTCTCAAACAGTTTACGCTGTGATCGTTCCCTGGAAGACCAGTAATAGTTTCCGATGCACATCTGGGGGCATTCTGTAATGTTCGGACTATCAGAGTGTTGATGAAACACAGAAATTGCATCGGGATTGAATACAACAGACACCATGCGCACTTTCCTCCATGGGAGTAATGTCTCAAAGAGTCTACGCTTTGATCGTTCCCTGCACGACCAGTAGTAATGTCCGATGCACATCTGGAGGCATTCTGTAATCTGTGGACTATCAGAGCGTTGACGAAACACAGAAATTGCATCGGGATTGAATACAACAGTCACCATGCACACTTTCCTCCATGCTAGTAATGTCTCAAACAGTCTACGGTATGATCGTATCGTGGAAGACCAGTAGTAGTTTCCGATGCACATCTGGAGGCATTCTGTAATCTTTGGATCTTCAAAGTGTTGATGAAACACAAAATTGCATGGGGATTCAATACAACAGTCAGCATGCGCACTTTCCTCCATGAGAGTTATGTCTCAAACAGTTTACGCTTTGATCGTTCTCAGGAAGACCAGTAGTAGTTTCCGATGCACATCTGGGGACATTCTGTAATGTGTGGACGAACAGAGTGTTGATGAAACAAAGAAATTGCATCAGGATTGAATACAGCAGTCACCATGCGCACTTTCCTCCATGGGAGTAATGTCTCAGACAGTCTACACTTTGATCGTTCCCTGCAAGACCAGTAGAAGTATCCGATGCACATCTGGAGGCCTTCTGTAATCTGTGGACCTTCAAAGTGTTGATGAAAGTCAATAATTTCATTGGGATTGTATACAACAGTCACCATGCGCACTTTCCCCAAAGGGAGTAATGTCTCAAACAGTCTACGCATTGATCGTTTCCTGGAAGACCAGTAGTAGTTTCCGATGCACATCTGGAGGCATTCTGTAATCTGTGCACTATCAGAGTGTTGATGAAACACAGAGATTGCATCTGGATTGAATACAAATGTCACCATGCGCACTTTCCTCCATATGAGTAACGTCTCAAACAGTTTACGCTTTGATCGTTCCCTGGAAGACCAATAGTAGTTTGCGATGCACATCTGGGGGCATTCTGTAATGTGTGGACTATCAGAGTGTTGATGGAACACAGAAATTGCATCGGGATTGAATACGGCAGCCACCATGCGCACTTTCCAAATTGTTAGTAATGTCTCAAAGAGTCTACGCTTTGATCGTTTCCTGGAGGACCAGTAGCAGTTTCCGATGCACATCTGGAGGCATTCTGTAATCTGTGGACCTTCAAAGTGTTGATGAAACACAGAAATTGCATGGGGATTGAATACAACAGTCACCATGCGCACTTTCCTACACTGGAGTAATGTCTCAAACAGTCAACGCTTTAATCGCTCCCTGGAAGACCAGTAGTAGTTTCCGATGCACATCTGGAGGCATTCTGTAATCCGTGGACAATCAGAGTGTTGATGAAACACTGAAATTGCCTTGGGATTGAATACAACAGTCACCATGCGCACTTTCGTCCATGGGAGCGAAGTCTCAAACAGTTTACGCTTTGATCGTTCCCTGGAAGACCAATAGTAGTTTCCGATGCACATCTGGAGGCATTCTGTAATCTGTAAACTATGAGAGTGTTGTTCAAAAACAGAAATTGCATCGGGATTGATTACAACAGTCACCATGCGCACTTTCCTCCATGGGAGTAGTGTCTCAAACAGTTTAAGCTGTGATCATTTACTGGAAGACCAGTAGTAGTTTCCGATGCACATCTGAAGGCATTATGTAATCTGTGGACTATTAGAGTGTTGATGAAACACAGAAATTGCATCGGGATTGAATACAACAGTCACCATGCGCACTTTCCTCCATGGGAGTAATGTCTCAAACAGTCTACGGTTTGATCGTTTCCTGGAAGACCAGTAGTAGTTTCCGATGCACATCTGGAGGCATTCTGCAATCTTTGGATCTTCAAATTGTTGATGAAACACAAAATTGCATTGGGATACAGTACAACAGTCAGCATGTGCACTTTCCTCCATGGGAGTTATGTCTCAAACAGTTTACGCTTTGATCGTTCTCAGGAAGACCAGTAGTAGTTTCCAATGCACATCTGGGGACAATTTGTAATGTGTTGACCAACAGAGTGTTGATGAAGCACAGATATTGCATCAGGATTTAATACAGCAGTCACCATTCGCACTTTCCTCCATGGGAGTAATGTCTCAAACAGTCTACGCTTTGATCGTTCCCTGCAAGACCAGTAGAAGTATCCGATGCACATCTGGAGGCATTCTGTAATCTGTGGCCCTTCAAAGTGTTGATGAAACACAGAAATTGAATTGGGATTGAATACAACAGTCACCATGCGCACCTTCCCCCAAGGGAGTTATGTCTCAAACAGTCTACGCTTTGATCGTTCCCTGCAAGACCAGTAGTAGTTTCCGATGCACATCTGGAGGCATTCTGTAATCTGTGCACTTTCAGAGTGTTGATGAGACACAGAGATTGCATCTGGATTTAATACAACAGTCACCATGCGCACTTGCCTCCATATGAGTAACGTCTCAAACAGTTTACACTTTGATCGTTCCCTGGAAGACCAATAGTAGTTTCCGATGCACATCTGGGGGCATTCTGTAATGTGTGGACTATCAGAGTGTTGATGAAACACAGAAATTGCATCGGGATTGAATACGGCAGCCACCATGTGCACTTTCCAAATTGGGAGTAATGTCTCAAAGAGTCTACGCTTTGATCGTTTCCTGGAGGACCAGTAGTAGCTTCCGATGCACATCTGGAGGCATTCTGTAATCTGAAAACTATCAGAGTGTTGTTCAAAAACAGAAATTGCATCGGGATTGATTACAACAGTCACCATGCGCACTTTCCTCCATGGGAGTAATGTCTCAAACAGTTTACGCTGTGATCGTTCCCTGGAAGACCAGTAGTAGTTTCCGATGCACGTCTGGAGGCATTCTGTAATCTTTGGATCTTCAAAGTGTTGATGAAACACAAAATTGCATGGGGATTCAATACAACAGTCAGCATGCGCACTTTCCTCCATGGGAGTTATGTCTCAAACAGTTTACGCTTTGATCGTTCTCAGGAAGACCAGTAGTAGTTTCCGATGCACATCTGGGGACATTCTGTAATGTGTGGACGAACAGAGTGTTGATGAAACACAGAAATTGCATCAGGATTGAATACAGCAGTCACCATGCGCACTTTCCTCCATGGGAGTAATGTCTCAAACAGTCTACTCTTTGATCGTTCCCTGCAAGACCAGTAGAAGTATCCGAATCACATCTGTAGGCCTTCTGTAATCTGTGGACCTTCAAAGCGTTGATGAAAGACAGAAATTTCATTGGGATTGTATACAACAGTCACCATGCGCACTTTCCCCCAAGCGAGTAATGTCTCAAACAGTCTACGCATTGATCGTTTCCTGGAAGACCAGTAGTAGTTCCCGATGCACATCTGGAGGCATTCTGTAATCTATGCACTATCAGAGTGTTGATGAAACACAGAAATTGCATCGGGATTGAATACAACAGTTACCATGCGCACTTTCCTCCATGGGAGTAATGTCTCTAACAGTTTACGCTTTGATTGTTCCCTGGAAGACCAGTAGTAGTCTCCGATGCACATCTGGGCGCATTCTGCAATGTGTAGACTATCAGAGTGTTGAAGAAACACAGAAATTGCATCGGGATTGAATACAACAGTCACCATGCGCACTTTCCTCCATGGGAGTAATGTCTCAGTCTACGCTTTGATCGTTCCCTGCAAGACCAGTAGAAGTATCCGATCCACATCTGGAAGCATTCTGTAATCTGTGGACCTTCAAAGTGTTGATGAAACACAGAAATTGCATTGGGATTGAATACAACAGTCACCATGCGCACTTTCCCCAAGGGAGTAATGTCTCAAACAGTCTACGCATTGATCGTTCCCTGGAAGACATGTAGTAGTTTCCGATGCACATCTGGAGGCATTCTGTAATCTGTGCACTATCAGAGTGTTGATGAAACACAGAGATTGCATCTGGATTGAATACAACAGTCACCATGCGCACTTTCCTCCATATGAGTAACGTCTCAAACAGTTTACGCTTTGATCGTTCCCTGGAAGACCAATAGTAGTTTGCGATGCACATCTGGGGGCATTCTCTAATGTGTGGACTATCAGAGTGTTGATGGAACACAGAATTTGCATCGGGATTGAATACGGCAGCCACCATGCGCACTTTCCAAATTGGGAGTAATGTCTCAAAGAGTCTACGCTTTGATCGTTTCCTGGAGGACCAGTAGCAGTTTCCGATGCACATCTGGAGGCATTCTGTAATCTGTGGACATTCAAAGTGTTGATGAAACACAGAAATTGCAGGGGGATTGAATACAACAGTCACCATGCGCACTTTCCTAAACTGGAGTAATTTCTCAAACAGTCAACGCTTTAATCGTTCCCTGGAGGACCAGTAGTAGTTTCCGATGCACATCTGTAGGCATTCTGTAATCCGTGGACAATCAGAGTGTTGATGAAACACTGAAATTGCATTGGGATTGAATACAACAGTCACCATGCGCACTTTCGTCCATGGGAGCGAAGTCTCAAACAGTTTACGCTTTGATCGTTCCCTGGAAGACCAATAGTAGTTTCCGATGCACATCTGGAGGCATTCTGCAATCTGTAAACTATGAGAGTGTTGTTCAAAAACAGAAATTGCATCGGGATTGATTACAACAGTCACCATGCGCACTTTCCTCCATGGGAGTAGTGTCTCAAACAGTTTAAGCTGTGATCGTTTACTGGAAGACCAGTAGTAGTTTCCGATGCACATCTGGAGGCATTCTGTAATCTGTGGATTATCAGAGTGTTGATGAAACACAGAAATTGCATCGGGATTGAATACAACAGTCACCATGCGCACTTTCCTCCATGGGAGTAATGTCTCAAACAGTCTACGGTTTGATCGTTTCCTGGAAGACCAGTAGTAGTTTCCGATGCACATCTGGAGGCATTCTGCAATCTTTGGATCTTCAAAGTGTTGATGAAACACAAAATTGCATTGGGATACAGTACAACAGTCAGCATGTGCACTTTCCTCCATGGGAGTTATGTCTCAAACAGTTTACGCTTTGATCATTCTCAGGAAGACCAGTAGTAGTTTCCAATGCACATCTGGGGACATTTTGTAATGTGTGGACCAACAGAGTGTTGATGAAGCACAGATATTGCATCAGGATTTAATACAGCAGTCACCATTCGCACTTTCCTCCATAGGAGTAATGTCTCAAACAGTCTACGCTTTGATCGTTCCCTGCAAGACCAGTAGAAGTATCCGATGCACATCTGGAAGCATTCTGTAATCTGTGGACCTTCAAAGTGTTGATGAAACACAGAAATTGAATTGGGATTGAATACAACAGTCACCATGCGCACCTTCCCCCAAGGGAGTTATGTCTCAAACAGTCTACGCATTGATCGTTCCCTGGAAGACTAGTAGTAGTTTCCGATGCACATCTGGAGGCATTCTGTAATCTATGCACTATCAGAGTGTTGATGAAACACAGAAATGGCATCTCGATTGAATACAACAGTTACCATGCGCACTTTCCTCCATGGGAGTAATGTCTCTAACAGTTTACGCTTTGATCGTTCCCTGCAAGACCGGTAGTAGTTTCCGATGCACATCTGGGGGCATTTTGTAATGTGTGGACTATCAGAGTGTTGAAGAAACACAGAAATTGCATCAGGATTGAATGCAACAGTCACCATGCGCACTTTCCTCTATGGGAGTAATTTCTCAAACAGTCTACGATTTGATCGTTCCCTGCAAGACCAGTAGTAGTTTCCGATGCACATCTGGAGGCATTCTGTAATCTGTGCACTTTCAGAGTGTTGATGAGACACAGAGATTGCATCTGGATTTAATACAACAGTCACCATGCGCACTTGCCTCCATATGAGTAACGTCTCAAACAGTTTACGCTTTGATCGTTCCCTGGAAGACCAATAGTAGTTTCCGATGCACATCTGGGGGCATTCTGTAATGTGTGGACTATCAGAGTGTTGATGAAACACAGAAATTGCATCGGGATTGAATACGGCAGCCACCATGTGCACTTTCCAAATTGGGAGTAATGTCTCAAAGAGTCTACGGTTTGATCGTTTCCTGGAGGACCAGTAGTAGTTTCCGATGCAGATCTGGAGACATTCTGTAATCTGTGGACCTTCAAACTGTTGATGAAACACAGAAATTGCATCGGGATTGAATGCAACAGTTACCATGCGCACTTTCCTCCATGGGAGTAATGTCTCAAACAGTCTACGTTTTGATCGTTCCCTGGAAGACCAGTAGTAGTTTCCGATGCACATCTGCAGGCATTCTGTAATCTGTGGACTATCAGAGTGTTGATGAGACACTGAAATTGCATCGGGATTGAATACAACAGTCACCATGCGCACTTTCCTCCATGGGAGTAATGTCTCAAACAGTCTATGCTTTGATCGTTCCCTGCAAGACCAGTAGAAGTATCCGATGCACATCTGGAAGCATTCTGTAATCTGTGGACCTTCAAAGTGTTGATGAAACACAGAAATTGCATGGGGATTGAATACAACAGTCACTATGCGCACTTTCCTCCATGGGAGTAATGTCTCAAACAGTCTACGCTTTGATCGTTCCCTGGAAGACCAGTAGTAGTTTCCGATGCACATCTGGAGTCATTCTGTAGTCTGTGGACAATCAGAGTGTTGATGAAACACTGAAATTGCAACGGGATTGAATATAACAGTCACCATGCGCACTTTCCTCCATGGGAGCGATGTCTCAAACAGTTTACGCTTTGATCGTTCAATGGAAGACCAATAGTAGTTTCCGATGCACATCTGGAGGCATTCTGTAATCTGTAAACTATGAGAGTGTTGTTCAAAAACAGAAATTGCATCGGGATTGATTACAACAGTCACCATGCGCACTTTCCTCCATGGGAGTAGTGTCTCAAACAGTTTAAGCTTTGATCGTTCCCTGGAAGACCAGTAGTAGTTTCCGATGCACATCTGGGGGCATTCTGTAATGTTTGGACTATCAGAGTGTTGATGAAACACAGAAATTGCATCGGAATTGAATACAACAGACACCATGCGCACTTTCCTCCTTGGGAGTAATGTCTCAAAGAGTCTACGCTTTGATCGTTCCCTGCAAGACCAGTCGTAAAGTCCGATGCACATCAGGAGGCATTCTGTAATCTGTGGACTATCAGAGTGTTGACGAATAACAGAAATTGCACCGGGATTGAATACAGCAGTCACCATGCTCACTTTCCTCCATGGGAGTAATGTCTCAAACAGTCTACGCTTTGATAGTTCAATGGAAGACCAGTAGTAGTTTCCGATGCACATCTGGAGGTATTCTGTAATCTGTGGACCTTCAAAGTGTTGATGAAACACAGAAATTGCATTGGGATTGAATACAACAGTCACCATGCGCACTTTCCTCCATGCGAGTAATGTCTCAAACAGTCTACGATTTGATCGTTCCCTGGAAGACCAGTAGTAGTTTCCGATGCACATCTAGGGGCATTCTGTAATGTGTGGATTATCAGACTGTTGATGAAGCACAGAAATTGCATCAGGATTGAATACATCAGTCAACATGCGCACTTTCCTCAATGGGAGTAATGTCTCAAACAGTCTACGCTTTGATCGTTCCCTGCAAGACCAGTAGTAGTTTCCGATGAACATCTGGGGGCATTCTGTAATCTGTGGACCTTCAAAGTGTTGATGAAACGCTGAAATTGCCTCGGGATTGAATACAACAGTCACCATGCCCACTTTCCTTCATGGGAGTAATGTCTCAAAGAGTCTACGGTTTGATCGTTTCGTGGAAGACCAGTAGTAGTTCCCGATGCATATCTGGGGGCATTCTGTAATGTGTGGACTTTCAGAGTGTTGATGAAACACAGAAATTGCATCGGGATTGAATACAACAGTCACCATGCGCACTTTCCTCCATGGGAGTAATATCTCAAACAGTCTACGCTTTGATCGTTCCCTGCAAGACCAGTAGTAGTTTCCGATGAACATCTGGGGGCATTCTGTAATCTGTGGACCTTCAAAGTGTTGATGAAACGCAGAAATTGCCTCGGGATTGAATACAACAGTCACCATGCGCACTTTCCTCCATGGGAGTAATGTCTCAAAGAGTCTACGGTTTGATCGTTTCGTTGAAGACCAGTAGTAGTTTCCGATGCACATCAGGAGGCATTCTGTAATCTTTGGACCTTCAAAGTGTTGATGAAACACAGAAATTGAATCGGGATTAAATACAACAGTCACCATGCGCACTTTCCTCCATGGGAGTAATGTCTCAAACAGTCTACACATTAATCGTTCCCTGGAAGACCAGTAGTAGTTTCCGATGCACATCTGGAGGCATTCTATAATCTGTGCACTATCAGAGTGTTGATGAAACACAGAAATTGCATCGGGATTGAATACAACTGTCACCATGTTCACTTTCCTCCATGGGAGTAACGTCTCAAACAGTCTACGCTTTGATCGTACCCTGGAAGACCTGTAGTAGTTTCCGATGCACATCTGGAGGCATTCTGTAATCTATGGACTATCAGAGTGTTGATGAATCACAGAAATTGCATCGGGATTGAATTCAACAGTCACCATGCGCACTTTCCTCCATGAGGGTAATGTCTCAAACAGTTTACTCTTTGATTGTTCCCTGGAAGACCAGTAGTAGTTTCCGATGCATATCTGGGGGCATTCTGTAATGTGTGGACTTTCAGAGTGTTGATGAAACACAGAAATTGCATCGGGATTGATTACAAGAGTCACCATGCGCACTTTCCTCCATGGGAGTAATGTCTCAAACTGTCTACGTTTGATCGTTCCCTGGAAGACCAGTAGTATTTTACGATGCACATCTGGAGGCATTCTGTAATCTGTGGACTATCAGAGTGTTGATGAAACACAGAGATTGCATCTGGATTGAGTACAACAGTCACCATGCGCACTTTCCTCCATATGAGTAAC
This sequence comes from Schistocerca gregaria, assembly GCF_023897955.1. Classification (NCBI taxonomy): domain Eukaryota; kingdom Metazoa; phylum Arthropoda; class Insecta; order Orthoptera; family Acrididae; genus Schistocerca; species Schistocerca gregaria. The sequence continues at coordinate 11,051,547 of NC_064927.1, forward strand.
GTCTTAAACAGTTTAAGCTTTGATCGTTCCCTGGAAGACCAATAGTAGTTTCCGATGCACATCTGTGGGCATTCTGTAATGTGTGGACTTTCAGAGTGTTGATGAAACACAGAAACTGCATTGGGATTCAATACGGCAGCCACCATGCGCACTTTCCTCCATGGGAGTAATGTCTCAAAGAGTCTACACTTTGATCGTTTTCTGGAGGACCAGTAGTAGTTTCCGATGCGCATCTGGAGGCATTCTGTAATCTGTGGACCTTCAAACTGTTGATGAAACACAGAAATTGCATCGGGATTGAATGCAACAGTTACCATGCGCACTTTCCTCCATGGGAGTAATGTCTCAAACAGTCTACGTTTTGATCGTTCCCTGGAAGACCAGTAGTAGTTTTCGATGCACATCTGCAGGCATTCTGTAATCTGTGGACTATCAGAGTGTTGATGAGACACTGAAATTGCAACGGGATTGAATACAACAGTCACCATGCGCACTTTCCTCCATGGGAGTAATGTCTCAAACAGTCTACGCTTTGATCGTTCCCTGCAAGACCAGTAGAAGTATCCGATGCACATCTGGAAGCATTCTGTAATCTGTGGACCTTCAAAGTGTTGATGAAACACAGAAATTGCATTGGGATTGAATACAACAGTCACCATGCGCACTTTCCCCAAGGGAGTAATGTCTCAAACAGTCTACGAATTGATCGTTCAATGGAAGACCAGTAGTAGTTTCCGATGCACATCTGGAGGCATTCTATAATCTGTGCACTATCAGAGTGTTGATGAAACACAGAGATTGCGCATCTGGATTGAATACAACATTCACCATGCGCACTTTCCTCCATATGAGTAACGTCTCAAACAGTTTACGCTTTGATCGTTCCCTGGGAGACCAATAGTAGTTTGCGATGCACATCTGGGGGCATTCTGTAATGTGTGAGCTATCAGAGTGTTGATGGAACACAGAAATTGCATCGGGATTGAATACGGCAGCCACCATGCGCACTTTCCCAATAGGGAGTAATGTCTCAAAGAGTCTACGCTTTGATCGTTTCCTGGAGGACCAGTAGTAGTTTCCGATGCACATCTGGAGGCATTCTGTAATCTGTGGACCTTCAAAGTGTTGATGAAACACAGAAATTGCATGGGGATTGAATACAACAGTCACCATGCGCACTTTCCTCCATGGGAGTAATGTCTCAAACAGTCTACGCTTTGATCGTTCCCTGGAAGACCAGTAGTAGTTTCCGATGCACATCTAGAGTCATTCTGTAATCTGTGGACAATCAGAGTGTTGATGAAACACTGAAATTGCATCGGGATTGAATTCAACAGTCACCTTGCGCACTTTCCTCCATGGGAGCGATGTCTCAAACAGTTTACGCTTTGATCGTTCAATGGAAGACCAATAGTAGTTTCCGATGCACATCTGGAGGCATTCTGTAATCTGTAAACTATGAGAGTGTTGTTCAAAAACAGAAATTGCATCGGGATTGATTACAACAGTCACCATGCGCACTTTCCTCCATGGGAGTAGTGTCTCAAACAGTTTAAGCTGTGATCGTTCCCTGGAAGACCAGTAGTAGTTTCCGATGCACATCTGGGGGCATTCTGTAATGTTTGGACTATCAGAGTGTTGATGAAACACAGAAATTGCATCGGAATTGAATACAACAGACACCATGCGCACTTTCCTCCTTGGGAGTAATGTCTCAAACAGTCTACGCTTTGATAGTTCAATGGAAGACCAGTAGTAATTTCCGGTGCACATCTGGAGGCTTTCTGTAATGTGTGGACTATCAGAGTGTTGATGAAACACAGAAATTGCATCGGGATTGAATACAACAGTCACCATGCGCACTTTCCTCCCTGGCAGTAGTGTCTCCAACAGTTTACGCTTTGATTGTTCCGTGGAAGACCAGTAGTAGTTTCCGATGCACATCTGTGGGCAATCTGTAATGTGTGGACTATCAGAGTCTTGATGAAACACAGAAATTGCATCGGGATGGAATTCAACAGTCACCACGCGCACTTTCCTGCATGGGAGTAATGTCTCAAACAGTTTACTCTTTGATCGTTCCCTGGAAGACCAGTAGTAGTTTCCAATGCACATCTGGAGGCATTCTGTAATCTGTGGACCTTCAAAGTGTTGATGAAACACAGAAATTGCATTGGGATTGAATACAAAGGTCACCATGCGCACTTTCCTCCATGCGAGTAATGTCTCAAACAGTCTACGATTTGATCGTTCCCTGGAAGACCAGTAGTAGTTTCCGATGCACATCTAGGGGCATTCTGTAATGTGTGGACTATCAGACTGTTGATGAAGCACAGAAATTGCATCAGGATTGATTACATCAGTCAACATGCGCACTTTCCTCAATGGGAGTAATGTCTCAAACAGTCTACGATTTGATCGTTCCCTGCAAGACCAGTAGTAGTTTCCGATGAACATGTGGGGGCATTCTGTAATCTGTGGACCTTCAAAGTGTTGATGAAACGCAGAAATTGCCTCGGGATTGAATACAACAGTCACCATGCGCACTTTCCTCCATGGGAGTAATGTCTCAAAGAGTCTACGGTTTGATCGTTTCGTGGAAGACCAGTAGTAGTTCCCGATGCATATCTGGGGGCATTCTCTAATGTGTGGACTTTCAGAGTGTTCATGAAACACAGAAATTGCATCGGGATTGAATACAACAGTCACCATGCGCACTTTCCTCCATGGGAGTAATATCTCAAACAGTCTACGCTTTGATCGTTCCCTGCAAGACCAGTAGTAGTTTCCGATGAACATCTGGGGGCATTCTGTAATTTGTGGGCCTTCAAAGAGTTGATGAAACACAGAAATTGCATCAGGATTGAATACAACAATCACCATGCGCACTTTCCCCCATGGGAGTAATGTATCAAACTGTCCACGCTTTGATCGTTCCCTGGAAGAACAGTAGTAGTTTCCAATGAACATCTGGAGGCACTCTGTAATCGGTGGACCTTCAAAGTGTTGATGAAACACAGAAATTGCCTCGGGATTGAATACAACAGTCACCATGCGCACTTTCCTCCATGGGAGTATGTCTCAAAGAGTCTACGGTTTGATCGTTTCGTGGAAGACCAGTAGTAGTTTCCGATGCACATCAGGAGGCATTCTGTAATCTTTGGACCTTCAAAGTGTTGATGAAACACAGAAATTGCATCGGGATTAAATACAACTGTCACCATGCGCACTTTCCACCATGGGAGTAATGTATCGAACTGTCCACGCTTTGATCGTTCCCTGGAAGAACAGTAGTAGTTTCCGATGAACATCTGGAAACACTCTGTAATCGGTGGACCTTCAAAGTGTTGATGAAACACAGGAATTGCCACGGGATTGAATGCAACAGTCACCATGCGCACTTTCGTCCACGGGAGTAATGTCTCAAACAGTCTAGTCTTTGATCGTTCCCTGGAAGACCAGTAGTAGTTTCCGATGCACATCTGGATTCATTCTGTAATCTGTGGACCTTCAAAGAGTTGATGAAACACAGAAATTGCATCAGGATTGAATACAACAATCACCATGCGCACTTTCCCCCATGAGAGTAATGTCATTAAAACAGTCTACGCTATGATCGTACCCTTGAAGACCTGTAGTAGTTTCCGATGCACATCTGGAGGCATTCTGTAATCTGTGGATTATCAGAGTGATGATGAGACACAGATATTGCATCGGGATTGAATTCAACAGTCACCACGCGCACTTTCCTCCATGGGAGTAATGTCTCAAACAGTTTACTCTTTGATCGTTCCCTGGAAGACCAGTAGTAGTTTCCGATGCATATCTGGGGGCATTCTGTAATGTGTGGACTTTCAGTGTGTTGATGAAACACAGAAATTGCATCGGGATTGAATAGAACAGTCACCATGCGCACTTTCCTCCATGGGAGTAATATCTCAAACAGTCTACGCTTTGATCGTTCCCTGCAAGACCAGTAGTAGTTTCCGATGAACATCTGGGGGCATTCTGTAATCTGTGGACCTTCAAAGTGTTGATGAAACGCAGAAATTGCCTCGGGATTGAATACAACAGTCACCATGCGCACTTTCCTCCATGGGAGTAATGTCTCAAAGAGTCTACGGTTTGATCGTTTCGTGGAAGACCAGTAGTAGTTTCCGATGCACATCAGGAGGCATTCTGTAATCTTTGGACCTTCAAAGTGTTGATGAAACACAGAAATTGCATCGGGATTAAATACAACAGTCACCATGCGCACTTTCCTCCATGGGAGTAATGTCTCAAACAGTCTACACATTAATCGTTCGCTGGAAGACCACTAGTAGTTTCCGATACACATCTGGAGGCATTCTGTAATCTGTGCACTATCAGAGTGTTGATGAAACACAGAAATTGCACCGGGATTGATCACAACGGTCACCATGCGCACTTTCCTCCGTGGCGGGTATGCCTCAAACAGTTTACGCTTTGATCATTAGCTACAAGACCGTTAGTAGTTTCCGATGCACATCTGGAGGCATTATGTAATATGTGGACCTTCAAAGTGTTGATGAAACACAGAAATTGCATCGGGATTGAATACAACAGTCACCATGTTCACTTTCCTCCATGGGAGTAACGTCTCAAACAGTCTACGCTTTGATCGTACCCTGGAAGACCTGTAGTAGTTTCCGATGCACATCTGGAGGCATTCTGTAATCTATGGACTATCAGAGTGTTGATGAAACACAGAAATTGCATCGGGATTGAATTCAACAGTCACCATGCGCACTTTCCTCCATGGGGGTAATGTCTCAAAGAGTCTACGCTTTGATCGTTTCCTGGAGAACCAGTAGTAGTTTCCGATGCACATCTGGAGGCATTCTGTAATCTGTGGACCTTCAAAGTGTTGGCGAAACACAGATATTGCATCGGGATTGAATACAAAAGTTACCATGCGCACTTTCCTCCATGGGAGTAATGTCTCAAACAGTCTACGCTTTGATCGATTCCTGGAAGACCAGTAGTAGTTTCCGATGCACATCTGGAGGCATTCTGTAAACTGTGGACTATCAGAGTGTTGATCAAACGCAGAAATTGCATCAGGAGTGAATACAAGAGTCACCATGCGCACTTTCCTCCATGGGAGTAATGCCTCAAACAGTTTACGATTTGATCGTTCCCTGGAAGACCAGTAGTAGGTTCCGATGCACATCTGTGGGCATTCTGCAATGTGTGGACTATCAGAGTGTTGATGAAACACAGAAATAGCATCGGGATTGAATACAACAGTCACCATGCGCACTTTCCTCCAGGGGAGTAATGTCTCAAACAGTCTACGCTTTGCTGGTTCCCTGCAACACCAGCAGAAGTTTCCGATGAACATCTGGAGGCGTTCTGTAATCTGTGGACCTTCTAACTGTTGATGAAACACAGAAATTGCATCGGGATTGAATGCAACAGTTACCATGCGCACTTTCCTCCATGGGAGTAATGTCTCAAACAGTCTACGTTTTGATCGTTCCCTGGAAGACCAGTAGTAGTTTCCGATGCACATCTGCAGGCATTCTGTAATCTGTGGACTATCAGAGTGTTGATGAGACACTGAAATTGCATCGGGATTGAATACAACAGTCACCATGCGCACTTTCCTCCATGGGAGTAATGTCTCAAACAGTTTACTCTTTGATTGTTCCCTGGAAGACCAGTAGTAGTTTCCGATGCATATCTGGGGGCATTCTGTAATGTGTGGACTTTCAGAGTGTTGATGAAACACAGAAATTGCATCGGGATTGATTACAAGAGACACCATGCGCACTTTCCTCCATGGGAGTAATGTCTCAAACTGTCTACGCTTTGATCGTTCCCTGGAAGACCAGTAGTATTTTCCGATGCACATCTGGAGGCATTCTGTAATCTGTAGACTATCAGAGTGTTGATGAAACACAGAGATTGCATCTGGACTGAGTACAACAGTCACCATGCGCACTTTCCTCCATATGAGTAACGTCTTAAACAGTTTAAGCTTTGATCGTTCCCTGGAAGACCAATAGTAGTTTCCGATGCACATCTGTGGGCATTCTGTAATGTGTGGACTATCAGAGTGTTGATGAAACACAGAAACTGCATTGGGATTCAATACGGCAGCCACCATGCGGACTTTCCTCCATGGGAGTAATGTCTCAAAGAGTCTACGCTTTGATCGTTTCCTGGAGAACCAGTAGTAGTTTCCGATGCACATCTGGAGGCATTCTGTAATCTGTGGACCTTCAAAGTGTTGACGAAACACAGATATTGCATCGGGATTGAATACAAAAGTTACCATGCGCACTTTCCTTCATGGGAGTAATGTCTCAAACAGTCTACGCTTTGATCGATTCCTGGAAGACCAGGAGTAGTTTCCGATGCACATCTGGAGGCATTCTGTAAACTGTGGACCTTCAAAGAGTTGATGAAACACAGAAATTGCATCAGGATTGAATACAACAATCACCATGCGCACTTTCCCCCATGAGAGTAATGTCATTAAAACAGTCTACGCTATGATCGTACCCTTGAAGACCTGTAGTAGTTTCCGATGCACATCTGGAGGCATTCTGTAATCTGTGGATTATCAGAGTGATGATGAGACACAGATATTGCATCGGGATTGAATTCAACAGTCACCACGCGCACTTACCTCCATGGGAGTAATGTCTCAAACAGTTTACTCTTTGATCGTTCCCTGGAAGACCAGTAGTAGTTTCCGATGCATATCTGGGGGCATTCTGTAATGTGTGGACTTTCAGTGTGTTGATGAGACACAGAAATTGCATCGGGATTGAATAGAACAGTCACCATGCGCACTTTCCTCCATGGGAGTAATATCTCAAACAGTCTACGCTTTGATCGTTCCCTGCAAGACCAGTAGTAGTTTCCGATGAACATCTGGGGGCATTCTGTAATCTGTGGACCTTCAAAGTGTTGATGAAACGCAGAAATTGCCTCGGGATTGAATACAACAGTCACCATGCGCACTTTCCTCCATGGGAGTAATGTCTCAAAGAGTCTACGGTTTGATCGTTTCGTGGATGACCAGTAGTAGTTTCCGATGCACATCAGGAGGCATTCTGTAATCTTTGGACCTTCAAAGTGTTGATGAAACACAGAAATTGCATCGGGATTAAATACAACAGTCACCATGCGCACTTTCCTCCATGGGAGTAATGTCTCAAACAGTCTACACATTAATCGTTCGCTGGAAGACCACTAGTAGTTTCCGATACACATCTGGAGGCATTCTGTAATCTGTGCACTATCAGAGTGTTGATGAAACACAGAAATTGCACCGGGATTGATCACAACGGTCACCATGCGCACTTTCCTCCGTGGCGGGTATGCCTCAAACAGTTTACGCTTTGATCATTAGCTACAAGACCGTTAGTAGTTTCCGATGCACATCTGGAGGCATTATGTAATATGTGGACCTTCAAAGTGTTGATGAAACACAGAAATTGCATCGGGATTGAATACAACAGTCACCATGTTCACTTTCCTCCATGGGAGTAACGTCTCAAACAGTCTACGCTTTGATCGTACCCTGGAAGACCTGTAGTAGTTTCCGATGCACATCTGGAGGCATTCTGTAATCTATGGACTATCAGAGTGTTGATGAAACACAGAAATTGCATCGGGATTGAATTCAACAGTCACCATGCGCACTTTCCTCCATGGGGGTAATGTCTCAAAGAGTCTACGCTTTGATCGTTTCCTGGAGAACCAGTAGTAGTTTCCGATGCACATCTGGAGGCATTCTGTAATCTGTGGACCTTCAAAGTGTTGGCGAAACACAGATATTGCATCGGGATTGAATACAAAAGTTACCATGCGCACTTTCCTCCATGGGAGTAATGTCTCAAACAGTCTACGCTTTGATCGATTCCTGGAAGACCAGTAGTAGTTTCCGATGCACATCTGGAGGCATTCTGTAAACTGTGGACTATCAGAGTGTTGATCAAACGCAGAAATTGCATCAGGAGTGAATACAAGAGTCACCATGCGCACTTTCCTCCATGGGAGTAATGCCTCAAACAGTTTACGATTTGATCGTTCCCTGGAAGACCAGTAGTAGGTTCCGATGCACATCTGTGGGCATTCTGCAATGTGTGGACTATCAGAGTGTTGATGAAACACAGAAATAGCATCGGGATTGAATACAACAGTCACCATGCGCACTTTCCTCCAGGGGAGTAATGTCTCAAACAGTCTACGCTTTGCTGGTTCCCTGCAACACCAGCAGAAGTTTCCGATGAACATCTGGAGGCATTCTGTAATCTGTGGACCTTCTAACTGTTGATGAAACACAGAAATTGCATCGGGATTGAATGCAACAGTTACCATGCGCACTTTCCTCCATGGGAGTAATGTCTCAAACAGTCTACGTTTTGATCGTTCCCTGGAAGACCAGTAGTAGTTTCTGATGCACATCTGCAGGCATTCTGTAATCTGTGGACTATCAGAGTGTTGATGAGACACTGAAATTGCATCGGGATTGAATACAACAGTCACCATGCGCACTTTCCTCCATGGGAGTAATGTCTCAAATAGTTTACTCTTTGATTGTTCCCTGGAAGACCAGTAGTAGTTTCCGATGCATATCTGGGGGCATTCTGTAATGTGTGGACTTTCAGAGTGTTGATGAAACACAGAAATTGCATCGGGATTGATTACAAGAGTCACCATGCGCACTTTCCTCCATGGGAGTAATGTCTCAAACTGTCTACGCTTTGATCGTTCCCTGGAAGACCAGTAGTATTTTCCGATGCACATCTGGAGGCATTCTGTAATCTGTAGACTATCAGAGTGTTGATGAAACACAGAGATTGCATCTGGACTGAGTACAACAGTCACCATGCGCACTTTCCTCCATATGAGTAACGTCTTAAACAGTTTAAGCTTTGATCGTTCCCTGGAAGACCAATAGTAGTTTCCGATGCACATCTGTGGGCATTCTGTAATGTGTGGACTATCAGAGTGTTGATGAAACACAGAAACTGCATTGGGATTCAATACGGCAGCCACCATGCGCACTTTCCTCCATGGGAGTAATGTCTCAAAGAGTCTACGCTTTGATCGTTTCCTGGAGAACCAGTAGTAGTTTCCGATGCACATCTGGAGGCATTCTGTAATCTGTGGACCTTCAAAGTGTTGACGAAACACAGATATTGCATCGGGATTGAATACAAAAGTTACCATGCGCACTTTCCTTCATGGGAGTAATGTCTCAAACAGTCTACGCTTTGATCGATTCCTGGAAGACCAGTAGTAGTTTCCGATGCACATCTGGAGGCATTCTGTAAACTGTGGACTATCAGAGTGTTGATGAAACGCAGAAATTGCATCAGGAGTGAATACAAGAGTCACCATGCGCACTTTCCTCCATGGGAGTAATGCCTCAAACAGTTTACGATTTGATCGTTCCCTGGAAGACCAGTAGCAGGTTCCGATGCACATCTGTGGGCATTCTGCAATGTGTGGACTATCAGAGTGTTGATGAAACACAGAAATAGCATCGGGATTGAATACAACAGTCACCATGCGCACTTTCCTCCAGGGGAGTAATGTCTCAAACAGTCTACGCTTTGCTGGTTCCCTGCAACACCACCAGAAGTTTCCGATGAACATCTGGAGGCATTCTGTAATCTGTGGACCTTCAAACTGTTGATGAAACACAGAAATTGCATCGGGATTGAATGCAACATTTACCATGCGCACTTTCCTCCATGGGAGTAATGTCTCAAACAGTCTACGTTTTGATCGTTCCCTGGAAGACCAGTAGTAGTTTCCGATGCACATCTGCAGGCATTCTGTAATCTGTGGACTATCAGAGTGTTGATGAGACACTGAAATTGCATCGGGATTGAATACAACAGTCACCATGCGCACTTTCCTCCATGGGAGTAATGTCTCAAACAGTCTACGCTTTGACGTTCCCTGCAAGACCAGTAGAAGTATCCGATGCACATCTGGAAGCATTCTGTAATCTGTGGACCTTCAAAGTGTTGATGAAACACAGAAATTGCATTGGGATTGAATACAACAGTCACCATGCGCACTTTCCCCAAGGGAGTAATGTCTCAAACAGTCTACGAATTGATCGTTCCCTGGAAGACCAGTAGTAGTTTCCGATGCACATCTGGAGGCATTCTATAATCTGTGCACTATCAGGGTGTTGATGAAACACAGAGATTGCATCTGGATTGAATACAACATTCACCATGCACACTTTCCTCCATATGAGTAACGTCTCAAACAGTTTACGCTTTGATCGTTCCCTGGGAGACCAATAGTAGTTTGCGATGCACATCTGGGGGCATTCTGTAATGTGTGAGCTATCAGAGTGTTGATGGAACACAGAAATTGCATCGGGATTGAATACGGCAGCCACCATGCGCACTTTCCCAATTGGGAGTAATGTCTCAAAGAGTCTACGCTTTGATCGTTTCCTGGAGGACCAGTAGTAGTTTCCGATGCACATCTGGAGGCATTCTGTAATCTGTGGACCTTCAAAGTGTTGATGAAACACAGAAATTGCATGGGGATTGAATACAACAGTCACCATGCGCACTTTCCTCCATGGGAGTAATGTCTCAAACAGTCTACGCTTTGATCGTTCCCTGGAAGACCAGTAGTACTTTCCGATGCACATCTGGAGTCATTCTGTAATCTGTGGACAATCAGAGTGTTGATGAAACACTGAAATTGCATCGGGATTGAATACAACAGTCACCATGCGCACTTTCCTCCATGGGAGCGATGTCTCAAACAGTTTACGCTTTGATCGTTCAATGGAAGACCAATAGTAGTTTCCGATGCACATCTGGAGGCATTCTGTACTCTGTAAACTATGAGAGTGTTGTTCAAAAACAGAAATTGCATCGGGATTGATTACAACAGTCACCATGCGCACTTTCCTCCATGGGAGTAGTGTCTCAAACAGTTTAAGCTGTGATCGTTCCCTGGAAGACCAGTAGTAGTTTCCGATGCACATCTGGGGGCATTCTGTAATGTTTGGACTATCAGAGTGTTGATGAAACACAGAAATTGCATCGGAATTGAATACAACAGACACCATGCGCACTTTCCTCCTTGGGAGTAATGTCTCAAACAGTCTACGCTTTGATAGTTCAATGGAAGACCAGTAGTAATTTCCGGTGCACATCTGGAGGCATTCTGTAATGTGTGGACTATCAGAGTTTTGATGAAACACAGGAATTGCATCGGGATAGAATTCAACAGTCACCACGCGCACTTTCCTGCATGGGAGTAATGTCTCAAACAGTTTACTCTTTGGTCGTTCCCTGGAAGACCAGTAGTAGTTTCCGATGAACATCTGGGGGCATTCTGTAATCTGTGGACCTTCAAAGTGTTGATGAAACGCAGAAATTGCCTCGGGATTGAATACAACAGTCACCATGCGCACTTTCCTCCATGGGAGTAATGTCTCAAAGAGTCTACGGTTTGATCGTTTCGTGGAAGACCAGTAGTAGTTCCCGATGCATATCTGGGGGCATTCTGTAATGTGTGGACTTTCAGAGTGTTGATGAAACACTGAAATTGCATCGGGATTGAATACAACAGTCACCATGCGCACTTTCCTCCATGGGAGTAATATCTCAAACAGTCTACGCTTTGATCGTTCCCTGCAAGACCAGTAGTAGTTTCCGATGAACATCTGGGGGCATTCTGTAATCTGTGGACCTTCAAAGAGTTGATGAAACACAGAAATTGCATCAGGATTGAATACAACAATCACCATGGGCACTTTCCCCCATGGGAGTAATGTATCAAACTGTCCATGCTTTGATCGTTCCCTGGAAGAACAGTAGTAGTTTCCGATGAACATCTGGAGGCACTCTGTAATCGGTGGACCTTCAAAGTGTTGATGAAACACAGGAATTGCCACGGGATTGAATGCAACAGTCACCATGCGCACTTTCGTCCACGGGAGTAATGTCTCAAACAGTCTACGCTTTGATCGTTCCCTGGAAGACCAGTAGTAGTTTCCGATCCACATCTGGAGGCATTCTGTAATCTGTGGACCTTCATAGAGTTGATGAAACACAGAAATTGCATCAGGATTGAATACAACAATCACCATGCGCACTTTCCCCCATGAGAGTAATGTCATTAAAACAGTCTACGCTATGATCGTACCCTTGAAGACCTGTAGTAGTTTCCGATGCACATCTGGAGGCATTCTGTAATCTGTGGACTATCAGAGTGATGATGAAACACAGAAATTGCATCGGGATTGAATTCAACAGTCACCACGCGCACTTTCCTCCATGGGAGTAATGTCTCAAACAGTTTACTCTTTGATCGTTCCCTGGAAGACCAGTAGTAGTTTCTGATGCATATCTGGGGGCATTCTGTAATGTGTGGACTTTCAGTGTGTTGATGAAACACAGAAATTGCGTCGGGATTGAATACAACAGTCACCATGCGCACTTTCCTCCATGGGAGTAATATCTCAAACAGTCTACGCTTTGATCGTTCCCTGCAAGACCAGTAGTAGTTTCCAATGAACATCTGGGGGCATTCTGTAATCTGTGGACCTTCAAAGTGTTGATGAAACGCAGAAATTGCCTCGGGATTGAATACAACAGTCACCATGCGCACTTTCCTCCATGGGAGTATGTCTCAAAGAGTCTACGGTTTGGTCGTTTCGTGGAAGACCAGTAGTAGTTTCCGATGCACATCAGGAGGCATTCTGTAATCTTTGGACCTTCAAAGTGTTGATGAAACACAGAAATTGCATCGGGATTAAATACAACAGTCACCATGCGCACTTTCCTCCATGGGAGTAGTGTATCAAACTGTCCACGCTTTGATCGTTCCCTGGAAGAACAGTAGTAGTTTCCGATGAACATCTGGAGGCACTCTGTAATCGGTGGACCTTCAAAGTGTTGATGAAACACACGAATTGCCACGGGATTGAATGCAACAGTCACCATGCGCACTTTCGTCCACGGGAGTAATGTCTCAAACAGTCTACGCTTTGATCGTTCCCTGGAAGACCAGTAGTAGTTTCCGATGTACATCTGGATTCATTCTGTAATCTGTGGACCTTCAAAGAGTTGATGAAACACAGAAATTGCATCAGGATTGAATACAACAATCACCATGCGCACTTTCCCCCATGAGAGTAATGTCATTAAAACAGTCTACGCTATGATCGTACCCTTGAAGACCTGTAGTAGTTTCCGATGCACATCTGGAGGCATTCTGTAATCTGTGGACTATCAGAGTGATGATGAAACACAGAAATTGCATCGGGATTGAATTCAACAGTCACCACGCGCACTTACCTCCATGGGAGTAATGTCTCAAACAGTTTACTCTTTGATCGTTCCCTGGAAGACCAGTAGTAGTTTCCGATGCATATCTGGGGGCATTCTGTAATGTGTGGACTTTCAGTGTGTTGATGAAACACAGAAATTGCATCGGGATTGAATACAACAGTCACCATGCGCACTTTCCTCCATGGGAGTAATATCTCAAACAGTCTACGCTTTGATCGTTCCCTGCAAGACCAGTAGTAGTTTCCGATGAACATCTGGGGGCATTCTGTAATCTGTGGACCTTCAAAGTGTTGATGAAACACAGAAATTGCATCGGGATTAAATACAACAGTCACCATGCGCACTTTCCTCCATGGGAGTAATGTCTCAAACAGTCTACACATTAATCGTTCCCTGGAAGACCAGTAGTAGTTTCCGATACACATCTGGAGGCATTCTGTAATCTGTGCACTATCAGAGTGTTGATGAAACACAGAGATTGCATCTGGATTGAGTACAACAGTCACCATGCGCACTTTCCTCCATATGAGTAACGTCTTAAACAGTTTAAGCTTTGATCGTTCCCTGGAAGACCAATAGTAGTTTCCGATGCACACCTGTGGGCATTCTGTAATGTGTGGACTATCAGAGTGTTGATGAAACACAGAAACTGCATTGGGATTCAATACGGCAGCCACCATGCGCACTTTCCTCCATGGGAGTGATGTCTCAAAGAGTCTACGCTTTGATCGTTTCCTGGAGAACCAGTAGTAGTTTCCGATGCACATCTGGAGGCATTCTGTAATCTGTGGACCTTCAAAGTGTTGACGAAACACAGATATTGCATCGGGATTGAATACAAAAGTTACCATGCGCTCTTTCCTCCATGGGTGTAATGTCTCAAACAGTCTACGCATTGATCGTTTCCTAGAAGACCAGTAGTAGTTTCCGATGCACATCTGGAGGCATTCTGTAATCTGTGGACTATCAGAGCGTTGATGAAACGCAGAAATTGCATCAGGAGTGAATACAAGAGTCACCATGCGCACTTTCCTCCATGGGAGTAATGCCTCAAACAGTTTACGATTTGATCGTTCCCTGGAAGACCAGTAGTAGTTTTCGATGCACATCTGTGGGCATTCTGCAATGTGTGGACTATCAGAGTGTTGATGAAACACCGAAATAGCATCGGGATTGAATACCACAGTCACCATGCGCACTTTCCTCCAGGGGAGTAATGTCTCAAACAGTCTACGCTTTGCTGGTTCCCTGCAACACCAGCAGAAGTTTCCGATGAACATCTGGAGGCATTCTATAATCTGTGGACCTTCAAAGTGTTGATGAAACACAGAAATTGCATCGGGAATGAATACAACAGTCACCATGCGCACTTTCCTCCATGGGAGTAATGTCTCAAACAGTTTACACATTAATCGTTCCCTGGAAGAGCAGTAGTAGTTTCCGATACACATCTGGAGGCATTCTGTAATCTATGGACTATCAGAGTGTTGATCAAACACAGAAATGGCACCGGGATTGATTACAACGGTCACCATGCGCACTTTCCTCCATGGGAGTAATGTCACTAACAGTTTACGATTTGATCGTTCCCTGGAAGACCAGTAGAAATCTCCGATGAATATCTGGAGGCATTCTGTAATCTGTGGACCTTCAAAGTGTTGATGAAACACAGAAATTGCACCGGGATTGAATACAACAGTCACCATGCGCACTTTCTTCCGTGGGAGGTATGCCTCAAACAGTTTACGATTTGATCTTTAGCTAGAAGACCGTTAGTAGTTTTCCATGCACATCTGGAGGCATTATGTTATATGTTGACCTTCAAAGTGTTGATGAAACACAGAAATTGCATCGGGATTGAATACAACAGTCACCATGTTCACTTTCCTCCATGGGAGTAATGTCTCAAAGAGTCTACGCTTTGATCGTTTCCTGGAGGACCAGTAGTAGTTTCCGATGCACATCTGGAGGCATTCTGTAATCTGTGGACCTTCAAAGTGTTGACGAAATTCAGAAATTGCATCGGGATTGAATACAACAGTCACCATGCACACTTTCCTCCATGGGAGTAATGTCTCAAACAGTTTACGCTGTGATCGTTCACTGGAAGACCAGTAGTAGTTTCCGATGCACATCTGGGGGAATTCTGTAATGTTTGGACTATCAGAGTGTTGATGAAACACAGAAATTGCATCGGGATTGAATACAACATACATCATGCGCACTTTCCTCCATGGGAGTAATGTCTCAAACAGTCGACGCTGTGATCGTTCACTGGAAGACCAGTAGTAGTCTCCGATGCACATCTGGAGGCAATCAGTAATCTTTGGAACTTCATGGTGTTGATGAAACACAAAATTGCATGGGGATTCAATACAACAGTCAGCATGCGCACTTTCCTCCATGGGAGTTATGTCTCAAACAGTTTACTCTTTGATCGCTCTCAGGAAGACCAGTAGTAGTTTCCGATGCACATCTGGGGACATTCTGTAATGTGTGGACGAACAGAGTGTTGATGAAACACAGAAATTGCATCGGGATTGAATACAACAGTCACCATGCGCACTTTCCTACATGACAGTAATGTCTCTAACAGTCTTCGCTTTGATCGTTCCCTGCAAGACCAGTAGAAGTAACCGATGCACATCTGGATTCATTCTGTAATCTGTGGACCTTCAAAGTGTTGATGAAACACAGAAATTGCATTGGGATTGAATACAACAGTCACCATGCGCACTTTATCCCAAGGGAGTAATGTCTCAAACAGTCTACGCATTGATCGTTCCCTGGAAGACCAGTAGTAGTTTCCGATGAACATCTGGAGGCATTCCGTAATCTATGCACTATCAGAGTGATAATGAAACACAGATATTGCATCGGGATTGAATACATCAGTCAACATGCGCACTTTCCTCAATGGGAGTAATGTCTCAAACAGTCTACGCTTTGATCGTTCCCTGCAAGACCAGTAGTAGTTTCCGGTGCACATCTGGGGGCTTTCTGTAATGTGTGGACTATCAGAGTGTTGATGAAACACAGATATTGCATCAGGATTGAATACAACAGTCGCCATGCGCACTTTTCTCCATGGGAGTAATGTCTCAAACATTTTACGCTTTGATCGTTCCCTGGAAGACCTGTAGTAGTTTCCGATGCACATCTGTGGGCATTCTGCAATGTGTGGACTATCAGAGTGTTGATGAAACACAGAAATAGCATCTGGATTGAATACAACAGTCACCATGCGCAGTTTCCTCCATGGGAGTAATGTCTCAAACAGTCTACGCTTTGCTGGTTCCCTGCAACACCAGCAGAAGTTTCCGATGAACATCTGGTGGCATTCTGTAATCTGTGGACCTTCAAAGTGTTGATGAAACACAGAAATTGCATCTTGAATGAATACAACAGTCAGCATGCGCACTTTCCTCCATGAGAGTAATGTCTCAAACAGTTTACACATTAATCGTTCCCTGGAAGACCAGTAGTAGTTTCCGATACACATCTGGAGGCATTCTGTAATCTATGGACTATCAGAGTGTTGATCAAACACAGAAATTGCATCGGGATTGTATTCAACAGTCACCATGCGCACTTTCCTCCATGGGAGTAATGTCTCAAAGAGTCTACGCTTTGATCGTTTCCTGGAGGACCAGTAGTAGTTTCCGATGCACATCTGGAGGCATTCTGTAATCTGTGGACCTTCAAAGTGTTGACGAAACACAGAAATTGCATCGGGATTGAATACAAAAGTTACCATGCGCACTTTCCTCCATGGGAGTAATGTCTCAAACAGTCTACGCTTTGATCGTTTCCTGGAAGACCAGTAGTAGTTTTCGATGCACATCTGGAGGCATTCTGTAATCTGTGGACTATCAGAGTGCTGATGAAACACTGAAATTGCATCGGGATTGAATACAACAGTGACCATGCGCAGTTTCCTCCATGGGAGCAATGTCTCAAACAGTTTACGCTTTGATCGTTCCTTGGAAGGCCAGTAGTAGCTTCCGATGCACATCTGGAGGCATTCTGTAATCTGTAACCTATCAGAGTGTTGTACAAAAACAGAAATTGCATCGGGATTGAATACAACAGTCACCATGCGCACTTTCCTCCATGGGAGTAATGTCTCAAACAGTTTACGCTGTGATCGTTCACTGGAAGACCAGTAGTAGTTTCCGATGCACATCTGGGGGAATTCTGTAATGTTTGGACTATCAGAGTGTTGATGAAACACAGAAATTGCATCGGGATTGAATACAACATACATCATGCGCACTTTCCTCCATGGGAGTAATGTCTCAAACAGTCGACGCTGTGATCGTTCACTGGAAGACCAGTAGTAGTCTCCGATGCACATCTGGAGGCAATCTGTAATCTTTGGAACTTCATGGTGTTGATGAAACACAAAATTGCATGGGGATTCAATACAACAGTCAGCATGCGCACTTTCCTCCATGGGAGTTATGTCTCAAACAGTTTACGCTTTGATCGTTCTCAGGAAGACCAGTAGTAGTTTCCGATGCACATCTGGGGACATTCTGTAATGTGTGGACGAACAGAGTGTTGATGAAACACAGAAATTGCATCGGGATTGAATACAACAGTCACCATGCGCACTTTCCTACATGACAGTAATGTCTCTAACAGTCTACGCTTTGATCGTTCCCTGCAAGACCAGTAGAAGTAACCGATGCACATCTGGATTCATTCTGTAATCTGTGGACCTTCAAAGTGTTGATGAAACACAGAAATTGCATTGGGATTGAATACAACAGTCACCATGCGCACTTTATCCCAAGGGAGTAATGTCTCAAACAGTCTACGCATTGATCGTTCCCTGGAAGACCAGTAGTAGTTTCCGATGAACATCTGGAGGCATTCCGTAATCTATGCACTATCAGAGTGATAATGAAACACAGATATTGCATCGGGATTGAATACATCAGTCAACATGCGCACTTTCCTCAATGGGAGTAATGTCTCAAACAGTCTACGCTTTGATCGTTCCCTGCAAGACCAGTAGTAGTTTCCGGTGCACATCTGGGGGCTTTCTGTAATGTGTGGACTATCAGAGTGTTGATGAAACACAGATATTGCATCAGGATTGAATACAACAGTCGCCATGCGCACTTTTCTCCATGGGAGTAATGTCTCAAACAGTTTACGCTTTGATCGTTCCCTGGAAGACCTGTAGTAGTTTCCGATGCACATCTGTGGGCATTCTGCAATGTGTGGACTATCAGAGTGTTGATGAAACACAGAAATAGCATCTGGATTGAATACAACAGTCACCATGCGCAGTTTCCTCCATGGGAGTAATGTCTCAAACAGTCTACGCTTTGCTGGTTCCCTGCAACACCAGCAGAAGTTTCCGATGAACATCTGGTGGCATTCTGTAATCTGTGGACCTTCAAAGTGTTGATGAAACACAGAAATTGCATCTTGAATGAATACAACAGTCAGCATGCGCACTTTCCTCCATGAGAGTAATGTCTCAAACAGTTTACACATTAATCGTTCCCTGGAAGACCAGTAGTAGTTTCCGATACACATCTGGAGGCATTCTGTAATCTATGGACTATCAGAGTGTTGATCAAACACAGAAATTGCATCGGGATTGTATTCAACAGTCACCATGCGCACTTTCCTCCATGGGAATAATGTCTCAAAGAGTCTACGCTTTGATCGTTTCCTGGAGGACCAGTAGTAGTTTCCGATGCACATCTGGAGGCATTCTGTAATCTGTGGACCTTCAAAGTGTTGACGAAACACAGAAATTGCATCGGGATTGAATACAAAAGTTACCATGCGCACTTTCCTCCATGGGAGTAATGTCTCAAACAGTCTACGCTTTGATCGTTTCCTGGAAGACCAGTAGTAGTTTTCGATGCACATCTGGAGGCATTCTGTAATCTGTGGACTATCAGAGTGCTGATGAAACACTGAAATTGCATCGGGATTGAATACAACAGTGACCATGCGCAGTTTCCTCCATGGGAGCAATGTCTCAAACAGTTTACGCTTTGATCGTTCCTTGGAAGGCCAGTAGTAGCTTCCGATGCACATCTGGAGGCATTCTGTAATCTGTAACCTATCAGAGTGTTGTACAAAAACAGAAATTGCATCGGGATTGAATACAACAGTCACCATGCGCACTTTCCTCCATGGGAGTTATGTCTAAAAACAGTCTACGGTTTGATCGTTTCCTGGAAGACCAGTAGTAATTTCCGATGCACATCTGGAGGCATTCCGTAATCTTTGGATCTTCAAAGTGTTGATGAAACACAAAATTGCATGGGGATTCAATACAACAGTCAGCATGCGCACATTCCACCATGGGAGTTATGTCTCAAACAGTTTACGCTTTGGTCGTTATCAGGAAGATAAGTAGTAGTTTCCGATGCCTATCTGGGGACATTCTGTAATGTGTGGACCAACAGAGTGTGGATGAAACACAGAAATTGCATCAGGATTGTATACAGCAGTCACCATGCGCACTTTCCTCTATGGGAGTAATGTATCAAACAGTCTACGCTTTGATCGTTACCTGCAAGAGCAGTAGAAGTATCCGATGCACATCTGGAGGCATTCTGTAATCTGTGGACCTTCAAAGTGTTGATGAAACACAGAAATTGCATTGGGATTGAATACAACAGTCACCATGCGCACTTTCCCCAAGGGAGTAATGTCTCAAACTGTCTACGGATTGATCGTTCCCTGGAAGACCAGTAGTAGTTTCCGATGCACATCAGGAGGCATTCTGTAATCTGTGCACTATCAGAGTGTTGATGAAACACAGAGATTGCATCGGGATTGAATACAACATTCACCATGCGCACTTTCCTCCATGGGAGCGATGTCTCAAACAGTTTACGCTTTGATCGTTCAATGGAAGACCTATAGTAGTTTCCGATGCACATCTGGCGGCATTCTGTAATCTGTAAACTATGAGAGTGTTGTTCAAAAACAGAAATTGCATCGGGATTGATTACAACAGTCACCATGCGCACTTTCCTCCATGGGAGTAGTGTCTCAAACAGTTTAAGCTGTGATCGTTCCCTGGAAGATCAGTAGTAGTTTCCGATGCACATCTGGGGGCATTCTGTAATGTTTGGTCTATCAGAGTGTTGA
The DNA here is from genome assembly GCF_023897955.1 of Schistocerca gregaria. Taxonomy (NCBI): domain Eukaryota; kingdom Metazoa; phylum Arthropoda; class Insecta; order Orthoptera; family Acrididae; genus Schistocerca; species Schistocerca gregaria. The sequence continues at coordinate 11,072,000 of NC_064927.1, forward strand.
TGAAACACAGAAATTGCATCGGGATTGAATACAACAGACACCATGCGCACTTTCCTCCTTGGGAGTAATGTCTCAAAGAGTCTACGCTTTGATCGTTCCCTGCAAGACCAGTAGTAGAGTCCGATGCACATCTGGAGGCATTCTGTAATCTTTGGACTATCAGAGTGTTGACGAAACACAGAAATTGCATCGAGAGTGAATACAACAGTCACCATTCGCACTTTCCTCCATGGGAGTAATGTCTCAAACAGTCTACGGTTTGATCGTTTCCTGGAAGACCAGTAGTAGTTTCCGATGCACATCTGGAGGCAATCTGTCATCTTTGGATCTCCAAAGTGTTGATGAAACACAAAATTGCATGGGGATTCAATACAACAGTCAGCATGCGCACTTTCCTCCATGGGAGTTATGTCTCAAACAGTTTACGCTTTGATCGCTCTCAGGAAGACCAGTAGTAGTTTCCGATGCACATCTGGGGACATTAGGTAATGTGTGGACGAACAGAGTGTTGATGAAACACAGAAATTGCATCGGGATTGAATACAACAGTCACCATGCGCACTTTCCTCCATGAGAGTAATGTCTCTAACAGTCTACGCTTTGATCGTTCCCTGCAAGACCAGTAGAAGTATCCGATGCACATCTGGAGGCATTCTGTAATCTGTGGACCTTCAAAGTGTTGATGAAACACAGAAATTGCATTGGGATTGAATACAACAGTCACCATGCGCACTTTACCCCAAGGGAGTAATGTCTCAAACAGTCTACGCATTGATCGTTCCCTGGAAGACCAGTAGTAGTTTCCGATGCACATCTGGAGGCATTCTGTAATCTGTGGACCTTCAAAGAGTTGATGATACACAGAAATTGCATCAGGATTGAATAAAACAATCACCATGCGCACTTTCCCCCATGCGAGTAATGTCTCAAACAGTCTACGCTATGATCGTACCCTTGAAGACCTGTAGTAGTTTCCGATGCACATCTGGAGGCATTCTGTAATCTGTGTACTATCAGAGTGATGATGAAACACAGAAATTGCATCGGGATTGAATTCAACAGTCACCACGCGCACTTTCCTCCATGGGAGTAATGTCTCAAACAGTTTACTCTTTGATCGTTCCCTGGAAGACCAGTAATAGTATCCGATGCATATCTGGGGGCATTCTGTAATGTGTGGACTTTCAGAGTGTTGATGAAACACAGAAACTGCATCGGGATTGAATACAACAGTCACCATGCGCACTTTCCTCCATGGGAGTAATATCTCAAACAGTCTACGCTTTGATCGTCCCCGCAAGACCAGTAGTAGTTTCCGATGAACATCTGGGGGCATTCTGTAATCTGTGGACCTTCAAAGTGTTGATGAAACGCAGAAATTGCCTCGGGATTGAATACAACAGTCACCATGCACACTTTCCTCCATGGGTGCAATGTCTCAAACAGTCTACGCATTGATCGTTCCCTGGAAGACCAGTAGTAGCTTCCGATGCACATCTGGAGGCATTCTGTAATCTGTGGACTATCAGAGTGTTGATGAAACACAGAAATTTCACCGGGACTGAATACAACAGTCACCATGCGCACTTTCTTCCGTGGGAGGTATGCCTCAAAGAGTTTACGCTTTGATCATTAGCTAGAAGACAGTTAGTAGTTTTCGATGCACATCTGGAGGCATTATGTTATATGTGGACCTTCAAAGTGTTGATGAAACACAGAAATTGCATCGGGATTGAATACAACAGTCACCATGTTCACTTTCCTCCATGGGAGTAATGTCTCAAACAGTCTACGCTTTGATCGTACCCTGGAAGACCTGTAGTAGTTTCCGATGCACATCTGGAGGCATTCTGTAACCTATAGACTATCAGAGTGTTGATGAAACACAGAAATTGCATCGGGACTGAATTCAACAGTCACCATGCGCACTTTCCTCCATGGGAGTAATGTCTCAAAGAGTCTAACCTTTGATCGTTTCCTGGAGGACCAGTAGTAGTTTCCGATGCACATCTGGAGGCATTCAGTATTCTGTGGACCTTCAAAGTGTTGACGAAACACAGAAATTGCATCGGGATTGAATACAACAGTCACCATGCGCACTTTCCCCCATGGGAGTAATGTCTCAGACAGTCTACGCTTTGATCGTACCCTGGAAGACCTGTAGTAGTTTCCGATGCACATCTGGAGGCATTCTGTAATCTGTGGGCTATCAGAGTGTTGATGAAACACTGAAATTGCATCGGGATTGAATACAACAGTGACCATGCGCACTTTCCCCGTTGGGAGCAATGTCTCAAACAGTTTACGCTTTGATCGTTCCTTGGAAGACCAGTAGTAGCTTCCGATGCACATCTGGAGGCATTCTGTAATCTGTAAACTATCAGAGTGTTGTACAAAAACAGAAATTGCATCGGGATTGAATACAACAGTCACCATGCGCACTTTCCTCCATGGGAGTAATGTCTCAAACAGTTTACGCTGTGATCGTTCACTGGAAGACCAGTAATAGTATCCGATGCATATCTGGGGGCATTCTGTAATGTGTGGACTTTCAGAGTGTTGATGAAACACAGAAATTGCATCGGGATTGAATACAACAGTCACCATGCGCACTTTCCTCCATGGGAGTAATATCTCAAACAGTCTACGCTTTGATCGTCCCCGCAAGACCAGTAGTAATTTCCGATGAACATCTGGGGGCATTCTGTAATCTGTGGACCTTCAAAGTGTTGATGAAACGCAGAAATTGCCTCGGGATTGAATACAACAGTCACCATGCGCACTTTCCTCCATGGGTGCAATGTCTCAAACAGTCTACGCATTGATCGTTCCCTGGAAGACCAGTAGTAGCTTCCGATGCACATCTGGAGGCATTCTGTAATCTGTGGACTATCAGAGTGTTGATGAAACACAGAAATTGCACCGGGACTGAATACAACAGTCACCAATCGCACTTTCTTCCGTGGGAGGTATGCCTCAAACAGTTTACGCTTTGATCATTAGCTAGAAGACAGTTAGTAGTTTTCGATGCACATCTGGAGGCATTATGTTATATGTGGACCTTCAAAGTGTTGATAAAACACAGAAATTGTATCGGGATTGAATACAACAGTCACCATGTTCACTTTCCTCCATGGGAGTAATGTCTCAAACAGTCTACGCTTTGATCGTACCCTGGAAGACCTGTAGTAGTTTCCGATGCACATCTGGAGGCATTCTGTAATCTATAGACTATCAGAGTGTTGATGAAACACAGAAATTGCATCGGGATTGAATTCAACAGTCACCATGCGCACTTTCCTCCATGGGAGTAATGTCTCAAAGAGTTTAACCTTTGATCGTTTCCTGGAGGACCAGTAGTAGTTTCCGATGCACATCTGGAGGCATTCAGTAATCTGTGGACCCTCAAAGTGTTGACGAAACACAGAAATTGCATCGGGATTGAATATAAAAGTTACCATGCGCACTTTCCCCCATGGGAGTAATGTCTCAAACAGTCTACGCTTTGATCGTACCATGGAAGACCTGTAGTAGTTTCCGATGCACATCTGGAGGCATTCTGTAATCTGTGGGCTATCAGAGTGTTGGTGAAACACTGAAATTGCATCGGGATTGAATACAACAGTGACCATGCGCACTTTCCCCGTTGGGAGCAATGTCTCAAACAGTTTACGCTTTGATCGTTCCTTGGAAGACCAGTAGTAGCTTGCGATGCACATCTGGAGGCATTCTGTAATCTGTAAACTATCAGAGTGTTGTACAAAAACAGAAATTGCATCGGGATTGAATACAACAGTCACCATGCGCACTTTCCTCCTTGGGAGTAATGTCTCAAACAGTTTACGCTGTGATCGTTCACTGGAAGACCAGTAGTAGTTTCCGATGCACAACTGGGGGCATTCTGTAATGTTTGGAATATCAGAGTGTTGATGAAACACAGAAATTGCATCGGGATTGAATACAACAGACACCATGCGCACTGTCCTCCATGGGAGTAATGTCTCAAACAGTCTACGCTTTGATCGTTCACTGCAAGACCAGTTGTAGGCTCCGATGCACATATGTAGGCATTCTGTAATCTGTGGACTGTCAGAGTGTTGATGAAACACAGAAATTGCATCGGGATTGAATACAGCAGTCACTATGCGCACTTTCCTCCATGGGAGTAATGTCTAAAAACAGTCTACGGTTTGATCGTTTCCTGGAAGACCAGTAGTAATTTCCGATGCACATCTGGAGGCATTCCGTTATCTTTGGATCTTCAAAGTGTTGATGAAACACAAAATTGCATGGGGATTCAATACAACAGTCAGCATTCGCACATTTCTCCTTGGAAGTTATGTCTCAAACAGTTTACGCTTTGGTCGTTATCAGGAAGACCAGCAGTAGTTTCCGATGCACATCTGGGGACATTCTGTAATGTGTGGACCAACAGAGTGTGGATGAAACACAGAAATTGCATCAGGATTGAATACAGCAGTCACCATGCGCACTTTCCTCTATGGGAGTAATGTATCAAACAGTCTACGCTTTGATCGTTCCCTGCAAGAGCAGTAGAAGTATCCGATGCACATCTGGAGGCATTCTGTAATCTGTGGACCTTCAAAGTGTTGATGAAACACAGAAATTGCATTGGGATTGAATACAACAGTCACCATGCGCACTTTCCCCCTAGGGAGTAATGTCTCAAACAGTCTACGCATTGGTCGTTCCCTGGAAGACCAGTAGTAGTTTCCGATGCACATCTGGAGGTATTCTGTAATCTGTGCACTATCAGAGTGTTGATGAAACACAGAAGTTGCATCAGGATTGAATACAACAGTCACCATGCGCACTTTCCTCCATGGCAGTAATGTCTCTAACAGTTTACGCTTGGATCGTTCCGTGGAAGACCAGTAGTAGTTTCCAATGAACATCTGTGGGCATTCCGTAATGTGTGGACTATCAGAGTGTTGATGAAACACAGAAATTGCATCGGGATTGAATACATCACTCACCATGCCCACTTTCCTCCATGGGAGTAATGTCTCAAATAGTCTACGCTTTGATCGTTCCCTGCAAGACCAGTAGAAGCTTCCGATGAACATCTGGAGGCATTCTGTTATCTATGGACCTTCAAAATGTTGATGAAATACAGAAAATGCATCGGGATTGAATACAACAGTCACCATGCGCACTTTCCTCCATTGGAGTTATGTCTCATACAGTCTACGCATTGATCGTTCCCTGGAAGACCAGTAGTAGTTTCCGGTGCACATCTGGAGGCATTCTGTAATCTGTGGACTATCACAGTGTTGATGAAACACAGATATTGCACCGGGATTGAATACAACAGTCACCATGCGCACTTTCCTCCATGCGAGTATGGTCTCAAACAGTCTACGATTTGATCGTTCCCTGGAAGACCAGTAGTAGTTTCCGATGCACATCTAGGGGCATTCTGTAATGTGTGGACTATCAGACTGTTGATGAAGCACAGAAATTGCATCAGGATTGAATACAACAGTCACCATGCGCACATTCCTCCATGGGAGTAATGTCTCAAACAGTCTACGCTTTGATCGTACCCTGGAAGACCTGTAGTAGTTTCCGATGCACATCTGGAGGCATTCTGTAATCTATAGACTATCAGAGTGTTGATGAAACACAGAAATTGCATCGGGATTGAATTCAACAGTCACCATGCGCACTTTCCTCCATGGGAGTAATGTCTCAAAGAGTCTAACCTTTGATCGTTTCCTGGAGGACCAGTAGTAGTTTCCGATGCACATCTGGAGGCATTCAGTAATCTGTGGACCTTCTAAGTGTTGACGAAACACAGAAATTGCATCGGGATTGAATACAACAGTCACCATGCGCACTTTTCCCCATGGGAGTAATGTCTCAGACAGTCTACGCTTTGATCGTACCCTGGAAGACCTGTAGTAGTTTCCGATGCACATCTGGAGGCATTCTGTAATCTGTGGGCTATCAGAGTGTTGATGAAACACTGATATTGCATCGGGATTGAATACAACAGTGACCATGCGCACTTTCCCCGTTGGGAGCAATGTCTCAAACAGTTTACGCTTTGATCGTTCCTTGGAAGACCAGTAGTAGCTTCCGATGCACATCTGGAGGCATTCTGTAATCTGTAAACTATCAGAGTGTTGTACAAAAACAGAAATTGCATCGGGATTGAATACAACAGTCACCATGCGCACTTTCCTGTGTGTGTGTGTGTGTGTGTGTGTGTGTGTTTGAGGTTTACGGGCGCTAAACAGCGTGGTCATCAGCGCCCAAACGCATAGAAACAGGAACACAAGCGGCGAAGGGACGAAGACGGACGCAGAACAAGGAGAGCGGCTAAAAGACACAGGCCTGACGCAGTTCCAAATGCGCACGTACAGAGGCAAAACAGGAGGAGAAGAAACACACTAAAAAAGGAAAGGAAACACAAGGAAAAGAGAACAGATACCGAAGGGAAACAAGGAGGTAATCGTGACTGGCGGACCTCTTACCTAAAACCTGGGTGAGCCAGTCACCCAGCAGCACATTAAAACCTTCTCCCTAAAATCCGAGGCAACATATTGGACAGGACACAAAACCGTAAGACCTTAACCACAGTCGCTGCGTCGTCTTGCAAAATAGAGGGCAAATCCGGTGGCAAGGAAACCACCGCCCTCTGGTCAGAGAATAAAAGACAGTCAAGTAAAATGTGGCGGACAGTGCGTGAAGGGACTGTGTCCAATGCGGAGGCGAGTGAGGAGAACCTCATCCCGCCTGTATGACTGGTAGGACGTACGCCATGGTCGCGTAGTGGCCTTTACCAGACGCAGCTTACTGTCAGAAACTGCCAACCACTCCTCTTCCCATTGATGCATAACACGAAAACGCAAAAGGGAGGTTACAGCATGGAGGGGGACGGCACATTCAACAACGTGAGGGAGGGAACATGCATCTTTGGCAGCCACATCCGCCAGTTCGTTGCCCCTAATACCCACGTGCCCCGGCACCCAGCAGAAAGAAACCTCCTTCCCCTGCCGTTGCAGGTGGAGTAGGGCATCATGGATGTTCTGGACGACCGTATCCGCTGGGTACAAGTGTTGAATGGTCTGAAGGGCACTCAGGGAGTCAGAACAGATGAGGAACTTAAGACTGGGAACACATCTCATCTGCTCCAATGCCCGCAGTATTGCAAACAATTCGGCATCGAGGATGGTAAACACCGCAGGAAGCCGTAACTTGACGACTCGATCAGGGAAAACAACAGCACAACCAACAGTGTCCCCCTGTTTAGAGCCATCTGTGAATACAGGTACATGGTCCGGATGCTGGTTTAAAATATCGTAAAATAAGGAGGTAAAAACAAACGCCGGAGTGCAGTTCCTCCGGTTCTCCGACAAGTCTAAGAGGACGCTGGGCCTCTGGAGCAACCAGGGAGGCAGGCGAGTAAAACCTTGTCGTTGGGGGGCCACACGCTCCACACCAAGGGACTCAAGCAAATGCTTGGCACGAATCCCAAATGGTTTTGTTGCCCTGGGACGACTGGAAAAGAGACGTTCCATAGGCGGTCGGGCAACGGTAGGGTACGCAGGGGAGGTAGGACAGGCAAGGAAATGACACACCCGTCGCACCATGAGGAGTTTCCGCCGGATGGCGAGCGGCGGTTCCCCTGCCTCAGCACACAGGCTGGGGATGGGACTGGTATGGAAGGCACCAGTGGCCAGCCTGATACCCTCATGGTGTACTGCGTCAAGGATCTTCAGATACGAAGGCCTTGCTGACCCATACACGGTGCAAGCATAGTCAAGACGCGATCGGACGAAAGCCCTATAAAACTGCAGCAGACGCGCCCGATCTGCTCCCCAGGACCGATGGCTCAGACACTTCAAAATATTCAGTGCCTTCAGGGCCCGCACCTTGAGGTCTTTAAGGTGAGGCAACCACGACAACTTGGAATCAAAAGTGAGGCCCAGGAACCTCACAGTGTCTCTAAAAGGAAGAACGGTGTCCCTCAGACGCAATTCAGGGGAGGTAAAAAGACGCCGAGAACGATTAAAATGAACACACACAGATTTGTCTGCAGAAAAGGTAAAACCCGTCTTTGCAGTCCATGCCTCTAAGCGCTTTATCGTAAGCTGTAACTGCCGACTAGCACTGACAAGACTGGAGGAAGAACAGAAAACAGCAAAATCGTCCACAAACAAGGAGCATTGGGCAGGACTCCGGATAGTGGACGTGATACTGTTAATAGCAACGGCAAAGAGGGTGACACTTAAAACGCTGCCCTGAGGAACACCATTCTCCTGCACGTACAAATCCGATAGCACATTACCAACCTGATACCGAAAGAGGCGGTGAGAAAGAAAGAACCGAATGAAGATGGGGAGACGGCCACGAAAGCCCCACTCATGGAGTTGATTGAGGATAAGGCGGCGCCAAGTAGTGTCATACGCCTTATTAATGTCAAAGAAGACCCCTAGACAATGCTGGTTACGTAGAAAGGCCTGCTGGATGGCGGCCTCAAGCAGGGTTGTCTATAGTGGAACGACATCTCCGAAAGCCACACTGAGAGGGGCTAAGGAGCTGCCTGGTCTCGAGCAGCCAAACCAGGCGGCGGTTGACCATGCGTTCCAACGTCTTCCCAACACAGCTCGTCAAGGCAATACTCCGATAACTACTGGGATGCGTTCGGTCCTTCCCTGGTTTGAGGAGGGGAATCAAAATTGCCTCCCTCCACGAGTCAGGGTACGTGCCAGATAACCATATCATATTGAAACAGTTCAGGAGAACTTCCTTGGATGGCAGCGACAGGTGCCGCAGCATGCTGTACCGGATTTGATCATGACCAGGCGCAGTATCATGAGCCACAGACAGCGCAGAATCCAGTTCCCACATTGTGAAGGGGCAGTTATAGGGTTCAGAATTTAGAGACCGGAAGTCCAAATGACCCCTTTCGACGGCAGTGCGGTAGCGGCAGAAATCTGGATCACAGTTAATAGTGGCGGTAGATTCCGCAAAATGCATGGCCAGTGTCTGGGCAATGTCTCTCGGCGCCGTGAGGAGACATCCCTGATGCAGCAATGCCGTGACAGGTAGCTGGCTGAGTTTCCCGGAAATCCTCCTGATGGCTTCCCATACTTTCGTAGAACTAGTGGAGCGAGAGATGGAATTCAAGAACGATTGCCATGACCGTCGTTTGCTCTCTTTAATCACCCGCCGCGCTCTGGCCCTTGCCACTCGAAAGGCCGCAAGATTGTCAGCTGAGGGACGGCACTTGAAGCGGCGCAGTGCTGCACGGCGGGCGCGGATGGCTGAGTGGCACTCAGTGGTCCACCAAGGGACAGGACGCCTCTTGGGATGACCGGATGACCGTGGGATGGACAATTCAGCAGCATGAGAGATCACGGCTGCAACATGGTCTACCCATTCGTGGACGCTGGCACGGTGTTCCAAAACAGCCAGTTGGCTGAAAAGTGTCCAGTCAGCTCTGCAAAGGTGCCACCGGGGCGGCACTGGTAATGCCACAGCCTCATCCAGGAGGCGAATCCAGAGGGGGAAGTGGTCACTAGAATGGAGGTCAGCTGCAGCCTCCCACAGAGCAGAATCCGCGAGTGCTGGAGAGCAAAAGGAAAGGTCAATAGCCGATGACGATCCGGAAGCAGTACAGAAATGAGTGGGAGCACCAGAGTTGAGGAGGCACAGTTCTTCAGACATCATGACGCTTTCCAGAATGCGACCCCTGGGGCAAGTAGTCCGAGAGCCCCATAAGACATTATGAGCGTTGAAGTCCCCCAGAAGAAGAAACGGGCGAGGGAGTTGGCTAATAAGGTCCATGAGAGCCTCAGTGTCTATCGCATCCGGAGGTGGTAAATAAACAGAACAGACTGTGAGCCTCCGACCCACAAGAATGTCAACTGCAACTGCTTGCAAGTCGGTGACGAGAGGGAGCTCAGATGAGGGGTGCACATCACGGACAAAAACTGCAACACCACCCTTTGCCCTTTGCCCCGTCAGATCATCTTTTCGATATGCGGTATAGCCGCGTAAAGAAGGAGAATCAGTGGCCCGAAAATGTGTCTCTTGGAGACATAAGCACAAGGGGCACTCTCGTATGAGGAGTTGTAATTCGGCCACATGCGTCCTGAAACCATTCAGGTTCCACTGTAATATGGGAGCCAGTGATCAGGGTGGTTGAACTTTCACCCTGCCTCTGTGCTTTGGAGGAGAGACCGTACTGGCCGGAGATTTATTCCTGGGCCGAGAAGATCGCCCCCGGTCGACATCAATGTCCATAAGATCCGATGACGACCCACGGGAGATGTCAGACAGCACGATGGCATCATCATCGGACCGACGGTGACTAGTCTCCTCAGGTGGCAGAACCTTCATCTTCTGAGGCTTTGTCTTGGGGGGCTTGGAATGCAGAGCCTTGTCAACAGTTGGAGGTTGACTCGCCTGGGCAGAAGGCGCCATATGGGGGGAGGCTGGAAGTACCTCAATGTCAGCAACCACGGCCTTGTCCGATGTAGCGGGGAGAGCCGCAGATTGCAAAACAACCGCAGCAGCACAAGTGCACTGGCAAGCGAAGGTTTTAGTGCTAACACTAGCAACCTCCGTTTGTGTAGCAACAGTGGCCAGTTGTGCCGGTTTTTTGAGAGCGGAAGCGAAAGATGTGGAAAACACAGGAGGTTGCATGGCCTTAAAGATCTTCTTGGCCTCACCATAGGGGATGAGCTTAGATGTTTTAATCTCCTGTACCTTCCGCTCTTCGAGATAGATGGGGCAGATCCGGCTCCAGACAGGGTGACTCCCAGAGCAATTCACGCACTTCACAGGCGATGAACAATCGGCTCCGTCATGGGCAGGCTGACCACATTTACCACACGTGGCTATTCCATTGCACCCCAACGTAGTATGCCCAAAGCGCTGGCATTTAAAACAGCGCATTGGGTTGGGGAAATATGGCCGTACGGACAAACGTAAGAAACCCGCTTTAACATGCTCCGGCAGTCTCGGGCAACTGAATGTGAGAATAAACGAGTCAGATTTGACGAGGTCCCCATTGACTCGTTTCATAATGTGCTGCACGTCAACAATTCCTTCGTCAGCCCACTCAGATTTTAGCACGTCTATGGGGATATCCACCAAGTCCCTACACGTCACAACACCCTTACTATAGTTCAAAGTGGAGTGGAGCTCGGTCTCGACAGCGTACTCTCCTAGACAATTTGCTTTCCGAAGGGCAGCGACTTGACGGGAACTAGAAGTTTCAACTAACAGAGTCCCATTGCGCAGTCGCTTTACAGATTTCAGTGTTCCTGCAATTCCCTCAAGACCCTTGTGGATGTAAAAGGGAGAAACCCTCTCAAAGCTACCCTCCTTCCTTTTAATAATCAAAAACTCATTCTGATTATCAGCATGTGCTCCGTTACTACATTCTGTTAAATCTCTAGCAACACCAGGCGCTGGAGGACTCGCAGCGCGTAGCCGCTTTTTCGATTGGGTGTGTTTTCCTACCAGCGGCCCACCCAAGCCACTGGTAGGGGGAAATGGAGAGGTCGAAGGGTCCATTGTGGTCCCACGAGCAGCTAGGGAACTAAAAGTCCGCTCAGACAGAGCCCCGCGTGCCTGAGTAAGCCTTATACAACTGGGGTGCGGCAGGTGCCCCAGAGGTTGCCCGCTTGCGACTGTTCCACCCCAACAGCCATGCATCTTCTAGGCGCGGAGCACACCGAAAGATTGAGGGGTTTTTATAGAGGTTGGCCTTCCTCGCAATCCAGGCGGTCAAGCCAAGATTACCATTCCCCGCAGCACACAACATTTCACCGCCGCGCCGTACGGTGGTCGCTGAAGCATGTCCGGGGGTTACGGTGACAGGACACTGGCGGCGCAGACCAGTCCCCAGCTCAGGACCCCGGGGTCGCCAAGCCCGTACTCAGCAAGTGAATGCTGAGCCCCTGGGAGGCGCACTTTCCTCCATGGGAGTAATGTCTCAAACAGTTTACGCTGTGATCGTTCACTGGAAGACCAGTAATAGTATCCGATGCATATCTGGGGGCATTCTGTAATGTGTGGACTTTCAGAGTGTTGATGAAATACAGAAATTGCATCGGGATTGAATACAACAGTCACCATGCGCACTTTCCTCCATGGGAGTAATATCTCAAACAGTCTACGCTTTGATCGTCCCCGCAAGACCAGTAGTAGTTTCCGATGAACATTTGGGGGCATTCTGTAATCTGTGGACCTTCAAAGTGTTGATGAAACGCAGAAATTGCCTCGGGATTGAATACAACAGTCACCATGCGCACTTTCCTCCATGGGTGCAATGTCTCAAACAGTCTACGCATTGATCGTTCCCTGGAAGACCAGTAGTAGCTTCCGATGCACATCTGGAGGCATTCTGTAATCTGTGGACTATCAGAGTGTTGATGAAACACAGAAATTGCACCGGGACTGAATACAACAGTCACCATGCGCACTTTCTTCCGTGGGAGGTATGCCTCAAACAGTTTACGCTTTGATCATTAGCTAGAAGACAGTTAGTAGTTTTCGATGCACATCTGGAGGCATTATGTTATATGTGGACCTTCAAAGTGTTGATAAAACACAGAAATTGCATCGGGATTGAATACAACAGTCACCATGTTCACTTTCCTCCATGGGAGTAATGTCTCAAACAGTCTACGCTTTGATCGTACCCTGGAAGACCTGTAGTAGTTTCCGATGCACATCTGGAGGCATTCTGTAATCTATAGACTATCAGAGTGTTGATGAAACACAGAAATTGCATCGGGATTGAATTCAACAGTCACCATGCGCACTTTCCTCCATGGGAGTAATGTCTCAAAGAGTTTAACCTTTGATCGTTTCCTGGAGGACCAGTAGTAGTTTCCGATGCACATCTGGAGGCATTCAGTAATCTGTGGACCTTCAAAGTGTTGACGAAACACAGAAATTGCATCGGGATTGAATACAACAGTCACCATGTTCACTTTCCCCCATGGGAGTAATGTCTCAAACAGTCTACGCTTTGATCGTACCCTGGAAGACCTGTAGTAGTTTCCGATGCACATCTGGAGGCATTCTGTAATCTGTGGACTGTCAGAGTGTTGATGAAACACAGAAATTGCATCGGGATTGAATACAACAGTCACTATGCGCACTTTCCTCCATGGGAGTAATGTCTAAAAACAGTCTACGGTTTGATCGTTTCCTGGAAGACCAGTAGTAATGTCCGATGCACATCTGGAGGCATTCCGTTATCTTTGGATCTTCAAAGTGTTGATGAAACACAAAATTGCATGGGGATTCAATACAACAGTCAGCATGCGCACATTTCTCCTTGGGAGTTATGTCTCAAACAGTTTACGCTTTGGTCGTTATCAGGAAGACCAGCAGTAGTTTCCGATGCACATCTGGGGACATTCTGTAATGTGTGGACCAACAGAGTGTGGATGAAACACAGAAATTGCATCAGGATTGAATACAGCAGTCACCATGCGCACTTTCCTCTATGGGAGTAATGTATCAAACAGTCTACGCTTTGATCGTTCCCTGCAAGAGCAGTAGAAGTATCCGATGCACATCTGGAGGCATTCTGTAATCTGTGGACCTTCAAAGTGTTGATGAAACACAGAAATTGCATTGGGATTGAATACAACAGTCACCATGCACACTTTCCCCCTAGGGAGTAATGTCTCAAACAGTCTACGCATTGATCGTTCCCTGGAAGACCAGTAGTAGTTTCCGATGCACATCTGGAGGTATTCTGTAATCTGTGCACTATCAGAGTGTTGATGAAACACAGAAATTGCATCATGATTGAATACTACAGTCACCATGCGCACTTTCCTCCATGGCAGTAGTGTCTCTAACAGTTTACGCTTGGATCGTTCCGTGGAAGACCAGTAGTAGTTTCCAATGAACATCTGTGGGCATTCTGTAATGTGTGGACTATCAGAGTGTTGATGAAACACAGAAATTGCATCGGGATTGAATACATCACTCACCATGCCCACTTTCCTCCATGGGAGTAATGTCTCAAATAGTCTACGCATTGATCGTTCCCTGCAAGACCAGTAGAAGCTTCCGATGAACATCTGGAGGCATTCTGTTATCTATGGACCTTCAAAATGTTGATGAAATACAGAAAATGCATCGGGATTGAATACAACAGTCACCATGCGCACTTTCCTCCATTGGAGTTATGTCTCATACAGTCTACGCATTGGTCGTTCCCTGGAAGACCAGTAGTAGTTTCCGATGCACATCTGAAGGCATTCTGTAATCTGTGGACTATCACAGTGTTGATGAAACACAGATATTGCACCGGGATTGAATACAACAGTCACCATGCGCACTTTCCTCCATGCGAGTATGGTCTCAAACAGTCTACGATTTGATCGTTCCCTGGAAGACCAGTAGTAGTTTCCGATGCACATCTAGGGGCATTCTGTAATGTGTGGACTATCAGAGTGTTGATGAAACACAGAAATTATATCGGGATTGAATACAACAGTCACCATGCGCACTTTCCTCCCTTGCAGTAGTGTCTCCAACAGTTTACGCTTTGATTGTTCCGTGGAAGACCAGCAATAGTTTCCGATGCACATCTGTGGGCATTCTGTAATGTGTGGACTATCAGAGTTTTGATGAAACACAGAAATTGCATCGGGATAGAATTCAACAGTCACCACGCGCACTTTCCTCCATGGGAGTAATGTCTCAAACAGTTTACTCTTTGATCGTTCCCTGGAAGACCAGTAGTAGTTTCCGATGCATACCTGGGGGCATTCTGTAATGTGTGGACTTTCAGAGTGTTGATGAAACACAGAAATTGCGTCGGGATTGAATACAACAGTCACCATGTGCACTTTCCTCCATGGGACTAATGTCTCAAACAGTCTACGGTTTGATCGTTTCCTGGAAGACCAGTAGTAGTCTCCGATGAACATCTGGAGGCATTCTGTAATCTTTGGATCTTCAAAGTGTTGATGAAACACAAAATTGCATCGGGATTCAATACAACAGTCACTATGCGCACTTTCCTACATGGGAGTAATGTCTCAAACAGTTTACGCTTTGATCGTTCTCTGGAAGATCAGTAGTAGTTTCCGATGCACATCAGGGGACATTCTGTAATGTGTGGACCAACAGAGTGTTGATGAAACACAGAAATTGCATCAGGATTGCATACAGCAGTCACCATGCGCACTTTCCTCCATGGGAGTAATGTCTCAACCAGTTTACGATTTGATCATACCCTGGAAGACCTGTAGTAGTATCCGATGCACATCTTTAGCCATTGTGTAATCTGTGGACTATCAGAGTGTTGATGAAACACAGAAATTGCATCGGGATAGAATTCAACAGTCACCACGCGCACTTTCCTCCATGGGACTAATGTTTCATACAGTCTACGCTGTGATCGTTCCCTAGAAGACCAGTAGTAGTTTCGATGGACATCTGGAGGCATTCTGTAGTCTGTGGACTATCAGAGTGATGATAAAACACAGAGATTGCATCGGGATTGAATACAACAATCTCCATGCGCACTTTCTTCCATGGGAGTAATGTCTCAAACTGTGTAAGCTTTGATCGTTTCCAGGAATACCAGTAGTAGTTTCCGATGCACATATGGGTTCATTCTGTAATGTGTGGCCTATCAGAGTGTTGTTGAAACACAGAAATTGCATCGGGATTGAATACAACAGTCATCATGCGCACTTTCCTCCATGGGACTAATGTCTCAAAGAGTCTACGCTTTGATCGTTCCCTGGAAGACCAGTAGTAGTTTCCGATGCACATCTGTAGGCATTCTGTAGTCTGTGGACTATCAGAGTGTTGATAAAACACAGAAATTGCATCGGGATTGAATACAACAGTCACCATGCGCACTTTCCTCCATGGGAGTAATGTCTCAAAAAGTTTACGCTTTGATCGTTCCCTGGAAGACCAGTAGTAGTTTCCGATGCACATCTGGGGACATTCTGTAATGTGTGGACTATCAGTGTGTTGATGAAACACAGAAATTGCATCAGGATTGAATACAACAGTCACCATGCGCACTTTCCTCCATGGGAGTAATGTCTCAAACAGTTTACGCTTTGATCTCTCCCTGGTAGACCAGTAGTAGTTTCCGATGCACATCTGGAGGCTTTCTGTAGTCTGTGGACTATCAGAGTGTTGATAAAACACAGAAATTGCATCAGGATTGAATACTACAGTCACCATGCGCACTTTCCTCCATGGGAGAAATGCCTCAAACAGTTTACGCTTTGATCGTTCCCGGGATGACCAGTAGTAGTTTCCGATGCACATCTGGGGGAATTCTGTAATCTGTGGACTATCACAGTGTTGATGAAACACAGAAATTGCATCGGGATTGAAGACAACAGTCACCATGCGAACTTTCCTCCATGGGAGTAATGTCTCAAACTGTCTACGATTTGATCGTTTCCTGGAAGACCAGTAGTAGTTTCCGATGCAAATTTGGAGGCATTCTGTAATCTGTAAACTATCAGAGTGTTGTTTAAACACAGAAATTGCCTCGGGATTGAATACAACAGTCACCATGCGCACTTTCCTCCATGGGAGTAATGTCTCAAAGAGTCTACGCTTTGATCGTTTCCTGGAGGACCAGTAGTAGTTTCCGATGCACATCTGGAGGCATTCAGTAATCTGTGGACCTTCAAAGTGTTGACGAAACACAGAAATTGCATCGGGATTGAATACAAAAGTTACCATGCCCACTTTCCTCCATGGGAGTATTGTCTCAAACAGTCTACTCTTTGATCGTTTCCTGGAAGACCAGTAGTAGTTTCCGATGCACATCTACAGGCATTCTGTAATCTGTGGACTATCAGAGTGTTGATGAAACACTGAAATTGCATCGGGATTGAATACAACAGTGACCATGCGCACTTTCCTCCTTGGGAGCAATGTCTCAAACAGTTTACGCTTTGATCGTTCCTTGGAAGACCAGTAGTAGTTTCCGATGTACATTTGGAGGCATTCTGTAATCTGTAAACTATCAGAGTGTTGTACAAAAACAGAAATTGCATCGGGATTGAATACAACAGTCACCATGCGCACTTTCCTCCATGGGAGTAATGTCTCAAACAGTTTACGCTGTGATCGTTCACTGGAAGACCAGTAGTAGTTTCCGATGCACATCTGGGGGCATTCTGTAATGTTTGGACTATCAGAGTGTAGATGAAACACAGAAATTGCATCTGGATTGAATACAAAAGGCACCATGCGCACTTTCCTCCATGGGAGTAATGTCTCAAACAGTCTACGCTTTGATCGTTCACTGCAAGACCAGTAGTAGGCTCCGATGCACATCTGTAGGCATTCTGTAATCTGTGGACTATCAGAGTGTTGATGAAACACAGAAATAGCATCGGGTTTGAATACAACAGTCACCATGCGCACTTTCCTCCATGGGAGTAATGTCTAAAAACAGTCTACGGTTTGATCGTTTCCTGGAAGACCAGTAGTAATTTCCGATGCACATCTGGAGGCATTCCGTAATCTTTGGATCTGCAAAGTGTTGATGAAACACAAATTTGCATGGGGATTCAATACAACAGTCAGCATGCGCACATTCCTCCATGGGAGTTATGTCTCTAACAGTTTACGCTTTGGTCGTTATCAGGAAGACCAGTAGTAATTTCCGATGCACATCTGGGGGCTTTCTGTAATGTGTGGACTATCAGAGTGTTGATGAAACACAGAAATTGCATCGGGATTGAATACAACAGTCACCATGCGCACTTTCCTCCCTGGCAGTAGTGTCTCCAACAGTTTAAGCTTTGATTGTTCCGTGGAAGACCAGTAGTAGTTTCCGATGCACATCTGTGGGCATTCTGTAATGTGTGGACTATCAGAGTTTTGATGAAACACAGAAATTGCATCGGGATAGAATTCAACAGTCACCACGCGCACTTTCCTCCATGGGAGTAATGTCTCAAACAGTTTACTCTTTGATCGTTCCCTGGAAGACCAGTAGTAGTTTCCGATGCACATCTGGAGGCATTCTGTAGTCTGTGGACTATCAGAGTGTTGATAAAACACAGAAATTGCATCAGGATTGAATACTACAGTCACCATGCGCACTTTCCTCCATGGGAGTAATGTCTCAAACTGTCTACGATTTGATCATTTCCTGGAAGACCAGTAGTAGTTTCCGATGCAAATTTTGAGGCATTCTGTAATCTGTAAACTATCAGAGTGTTGTTTAAACACAGAAATTGCCTCGGGATTGAATACAACAGTCACCATGCGCACTTTCCTCCAAGGGAGTAATGTCTCAAAGAGTCTACGCTTTGATCGTTTCCTGGCGGACCAGTAGTAGTTTCCGATGCACATCTGGAGGCATTCAGTAATCTGTGGACCTTCAAAGTGTTGACGAAACACAGAAATTGCATCGGGATTGAATACAAAAGTTACCATGCCCACTTTCCTCCATGGGAGTAATGTCTCAAACGGTCTACTCTTTGATCGTTTCCTGGAAGACCAGTAGTAGTTTCCGATGCACATCTGGAGGCATTCTGTAATCTGTGGACTATCAGAGTGTTGATGAAACACTGAAATTGCATCGGGATTGAATACAACAGTGACCATGCGCACTTTCCTCCTTGGGAGCAATGTCTCAAACAGTTTACGCGTTGATCGTTCCTTGGAAGACCAGTAGTAGTTTCCGATGCACATTTGGAGGCATTCTGTAATCTGTAAACTATCAGAGTGTTGTACAAAAACAGAAATTGCATCGGGATTGAATACAACAGTCACCATGCGCACTTTCCTCCATGGGAGTAATGTCTCAAACAGTTTACGCTGTGATCGTTCACTGGAAGACCAGTAGTAGTTTCCGATGCACATCTGGGGGCATTCTGTAATGTTTGGACTATCAGAGTGTAGATGAAACACAGAAATTGCATCTGGATTGAATACAATAGACACCATGAACACTTTCCTCCATGGGAGTAATGTCTCAAACAGTCTACGATTTGATCGTTCACTGCAAGACCAGTAGTAGGCTCCGATGCACATCTGTAGGCATTCTGTAATCTGTGGACTATCAGAGTGTTGATGAAACACAGAAATAGCATCGGGTTTGAATACAACAGTCACCATGCGCACTTTCCTCCATGGGAGTAATGTCTAAAAACAGTCTACGGTTTGATCGTTTCCTGGAAGACCAGTAGTAATTTCCGATGCACATCTGGAGGCATTCCGTAATCTTTGGATCTGCAAAGTGTTGATGAAACACAAAATTGCATGGGGATTCAATACAACAGTCAGCATGCGCACATTCCTCCATGGGAGTTATGTCTCTAACAGTTTACGCTTTGGTCGTTATCAGGAAGACCAGTAGTAATTTCCGGTGCACATCTGGGGGCTTTCTGTAATGTGTGGACTATCAGAGTGTTGATGAAACACAGAAATTGCATCGGGATTGAATACAACAGTCACCATGCGCACTTTCCTCCCTGGCAGTAGTGTCTCCAACAGTTTACGCTTTGATTGTTCCGTGGAAGACCAGTAGTAGTTTCCGATGCACATCTGTGGGCATTCTGTAATGTTTGGACTATCAGAGTTTTGATGAAACACAGAAATTGCATCGGGATAGAATTCAACAGTCACCACGCGCACTTTCCTCCATGGGAGTAATGTCTCAAACAGTTTACTCTTTGATCGTTCCCTGGAAGACCAGTAGTAGTTTCCGATGCATACCTGGGGGCATTCTGTAATGTGTGGACTTTCAGAGTGTTGATGAAACACAGAAATTGCGTCGGGATTGAATACAACAGTCACCATGTGCACTTTCCTCCATGGGACTAATGTTTCAAACAGTCTACGGTTTGATCGTTTCCTGGAAGACCAGTAGTAGTCTCCGATGAACATCTGGAGGCATTCTGTAATCTTTGGATCTTCAAAGTGTTGATGAAACACAAAATTGCATCGGGATTCAATACAACAGTCACCATGCGCACTTTCCTACATGGGAGTAATGTCTCAAACAGTTTACGCTTTGATCGTTCTCTGGATGATCAGTAGTAGTTTCCGATGCACATCTGGGGACATTCTGTAATGTGTGGACCAACAGAGTGTTGATGAAACACAGAAATTGCATCAGGATTGCATACAGCAGTCACCATGCGCACTTTCCTCCATGGGAGTAATGTCTCAACCAGTTTACGATTTGATCATACCCTGGAAGACCTGTAGTAGTATCCGATGCACATTTTTAGCCATTGAGTAATCTGTGGACTATCAGAGTGTTGATGAAACACAGAAATTGCATCGGGATAGAATTCAACAGTCACCACGCGCACTTTCCTCCATGGGACTAATGTTTCATACAGTCTACGCTGTGATCGTTCCCTAGAAGACCAGTAGTAGTTTCGATGCACATCTGGAGGCATTCTGTAGTCTGTGGACTATCAGAGTGATGATAAAACACAGAGATTGCATCGGGATTGAATACAACAGTAACCATGCGCACTTTCTTCCATGGGAGTAATGTCTCAAACTGTCTGAACTTTGATCGTTTCCTGGAAGACCAGTAGTAGTTTCCGATGCACATCTGGGTTCATCCTGTAATGTGTGGACTATCAGAGTGTTGTTGAAACACAGAAATTGCATCGGGATTGAATACAACAGTCATCATGCGCACTTTCCTCCATGGGACTAATGTCTCAAAGAGTCTACGCTTTGATCGTTCCCTGGAAGACCAGTAGTAGTTTCCGATGCGCATCTGGAGGCATTCTGTAGTCTGTGGACTATCAGAGTGTTGATAAAACACAGAAATTGCATCGGGATTGAATACAACAGTCAACATGCGCACTTTCCTCCATGGGAGTAATGTCTCAAAAAGTTTACGCTTTGATCGTTCCCTGGAAGACCAGTAGTAGTTTCCGATGCACATCTGGGGACATTCTGTAATGTGTGGACTATCAGAGTGTTGATGAAACACAGAAATTGCATCAGGATTGAATACAACAGTCACCATGCGCACTTTCCTCCATGGGAGTAATGTCTCAAACAGTTTACGCTTTGATCTTTCCCTGGTAGACCAGTAGTAGTTTTCGATGCACATCTGGAGGCATCCTGTAATCTGTGGACTATCAGAGTGTTGATGAAACACTGAAATTGCATCGGGATTGAATACAACAGTGACCATGCGCATTTTCCTCCTTGGGAGCAATGTCTCAAACAGTTTTTGCTTTGATCGTTCCTTGGAAGACCAGTAGTAGTTTCCGATGCACATTTTAGGCATTCTGTAATCTGTAAACTATCAGAGTGTTGTACAAAAACAGAAATTGCATCGGGATTGAATACAACAGTCACCATGCGCACTTTCCTCCATGGGAGTAATGTCTCAAACAGTTTACGCTGTGATCGTTCACTGGAAGACCAGTAGTAGTTTCCGATGCACATCTGGGGGCATTCTGTAATGTTTGGACTATCAGAGTGTAGATGAAACACAGAAATTGCATCTGGATTGAATACAATAGACACCTTGCGCACTTTCCTTCTTGGGAGTAATGTCTCAAACAGTCTATGCTTTGATCGTTCACTGCAAGACCAGTAGTAGGCTCCGATGCACATCTGTAGGCATTCTGTAATCTGTGGACTATCAGAGTGTTGATGAAACACAGAAATTGCATCGGGTTTGAATACAACAGTCACCATGCGCACTTTCCTCCATGGGAGTAATGTCTAAAAACAGTCTACGGTTTGATCGTTTCCTGGAAGACCAGTAGTAATTTCCGATGCACATCTGGAGGCATTCCGTAATCTTTGGATCTGCAAAGTGTTGATGAAACACAAAATTGCATGGGGATTCAAAACAACAGTCAGCATGCGCACATTCCTCCATGGGAGTTATGTCTCAAACAGTTTACGCTTTGGCCGTTATCAGGAAGACCAGTAGTAGTTTCCGATGCACATCTGGAGGCATTCTGTAGTCTGTGGACTATCAGAGTGTTGATAAAACACAGAAATTGCATCAGGATTGAATACAGCAGTCACCATGCGCACTTTCCTCTGTGGGAGTAATGTATGAAAGTCTACGCTTTGATCGTTCCCTGCAAGAGCAGTAGAAGTATCCGATGCACATCTGAAGGCATTCTGTAATCTGTGGACCTCAAAGTGTTGATGAAATACAGAAATTGCATTGGGATTGAATACAACAGTTACCATGCGCACTTTCCTCCATGGGAGTAATGTCTCTAACAGTTTACGATTTGATCGTTCTTTGGAAGACCAGTAGTAGTTTCCGATGCACATCTGGGGGCATTCTGTAATGGGTGGACTATCAGAGTGTTGATGAAACACAGAAATTGCACCGGGATTGAATACAGCAGTCACCATGCCAACTTTCCTCCATGGGAGTAATGCCTCAAACAGTTTACGCTTTGATCGTTCCCTGGAAGACCAGTAGTAATTTCCGGTACACATCTGGAGGCTTTCTGTAATGTGTGGACTATCAGAGTGTTGATGAAACACAGAAATTGCATCGGGATTGAATACAACAGTCATCATGCACACTTTCCTATCTGGCAGTAGTGTCTCCAACAGTTTACGCTTTGATTGTTCCGTGGAAGACCAGTAGTAGTTTCCGATGCACATCTCTGGGCATTCTGTAATGTGTGGACTATCAGAGTTTTGATGAAACACAGAAATTGCATCGGGATAGAATTCAACAGTCACCACGCGCACTTTCCTCCATGGGAGTAATGTCTCAAACAGTTTACTCTTTGATCGTTCCCTGGAAGACCAGTAATAGTTTCCGATGCACATCTGGAGGCATTCTGTAATCTGTGGACCTCTAAAGTGTTGATGAAACACAGAAATTGCATTGGGATTGAATACAACAGTCACCATGCGCACTTTCCTCCATGCGAGTAATGTCTCAAACAGTCTACGATTTGATCGTTCCCTGGAAGACCAGTAGTAGTTTCCGATGCACATCTAGGGGCATTCTGTAATGTGTGGACTATCAGACTGTTGATGAAGCACAGAAATTGCATCAGGATTGAATAGAACAGTCACCATGCGCACATTCCTCCATGGGAGTAATGTCTCAAACAGTTTACGGTTTGATCGTTCCCTGCAAGACCAGTAGAAGTTTCCGATGAACATCTGGAGACATTCTGTAATCTGTGGACCTTCAAAGTGTTGATGAAATACAGAAATTGCACCGGGATTGAATACAGCAGTCACCATGCGCACTTTCCTCCATGGGAGTAATGCCTCAAACAGTTTAGGCATTGATCGTTCCCTGGAAGACCAGTAGTAATTTCCGGTGCACATCTGGGGGCTTTCTGTAATGTGTGGACTATCAGAGTGTTGATGAAACAGAGAAATTGCATAGGGATTGAATACAACAGTCACCATGCGCACTTTCCTCCCTGGCAGTAGTGTCTCCAACAGTTTACGCTTTGATTATTCCGTGGAAGACCAGTAGTAGTTTCCGATGCACATCTGTGGGCATTCTGTAATGTGTGGACTATCAGAGTTTTGATGAAACACAGAAATTGCATCGGGATAGAATTCAACAGTCACCACGCGCACTTTCCTCCATGGGAGTAATGTCTCAAACAGTTTACGCTTTGATCGTTCTCTGGAAGATCAGTAGTAGTTTCCGATGCACATCTGGGGACATTCTGTAATCTGTGGACCTTCAAAGTGTTGATGAAATACAGAAATTGCATCGGGATTGAATACAACAGTCACCATGCGCACTTTCCTCCATGGGAGTAATGTCTCTAACAGTTTACGATTTGATCGTTTCCTGGAAGACCAGTAGTAGTTTCCGATGCACATCTGGGTTCATTCTGTAATGTGTGGACTATCAGAGTGTTGTTGAAACACAGAAATTGCATCGGGATTGAATACAACAGACACCATGCGCACTTTCCTCCATGGGAGTAATGTCTCAAACAGTTTACGCTTTGATCGTTCCCTGGTAGACCAGTAGTAGTTTCCGATGCACATCTGGAGGCATTCTGTAGTCTGTGGACTATCAGAGTGATAATAAAACACAGAAATTGCATCGGCATTGAATACTACAGTCACCATGCGCACTTTCCTCCATGGGAGAAATGTCTCAAACAGTTTACGCTTTGATCGTTCCAAGGAAGACCAGTAGTAGTTTCCGATGAACATCTGGAGGCATTCTGTAGTCTGTGGACTATCAGAGAGTTGATGGAACACAGAAATTGCATCAGGATTGAATACAACAGTCACCATGCGCACTTTCCTCCATGGTAGTAATGTCTCAAACAGTTTACGCTTTGATAGTTCCCGGGAAGACAAGTAGTAGTTTCCGGTGCACATCTGGTGTCATTCGGTAATCTGTGGACTATCAGAGTGTTGATGAAACACAGAAATTGCATCGGGATTGAATACAACAGTCACCATGCGCACTTTCCTCCATAGGAGTAATCTCTCAATCAGTTTACGTTTTTGATCGTTCCCTGGAAGACCAGTAGTAGTTTCCGATGCACATCTGGATGCATTCTGTAATGTGTGGACCTTCAAAGTGTTGATGAAACATAGAAATTGCCTCGGGTTGAATACAACAGTCATCATGCGCATTCCCCTACATGGGAGTGATGTCTCAAACAGAATACGCTTAGATCGTTCCCTGCAAGACCAGTAGTAATTTACGATGCACATCTAGAGGCATTCTGTAATCTGTGGACCTTTACAGTGTTGATGAAACACAGAAATTGCCCATGATTGAATACAACAGTCACCATGCGAACTTTCCTCCATGGGAGTAATGTCTCAAACTGTCTACGTTTAGATCGTTCCCTGGATGACCAGTAGTAGTTTCCGATGCACTCCTGGGGACATTCTGTAATGTGTGGACTATCAGAGTGTAGATGAAACACAGAAATTGCACCAGGATTGAATACAACAGTCACCATGCGCACCTTCCTCAATGGGAGTAATGTCTCAAACAGTCTACGCTTCGATCGTTCCCTGCAAGACCAGTAGTAGTTTCCGATGCACATCTGGAGACATTCTGTAATCTATGGACCTTTACAGTGTTGATGAAACACAGAAATTGCCACATGATTGAATACAACAGTCACCATGCACACTTTCCTCAATGGGAGAAATGTCTCAAACTGTCTACGCTTTGATCGTTTCCTGGAAGACCAGTAGTAGTTTACGATGCACATCTGGGTTCATTCTGTAATGTGTAGACTATCAGAGAGTTGTTGAAACACAGAAATTGCATCGGGATTGAATACAACAGTCACCATGCGCACTTTCCTCCATGGGACTACTGTCTCAAAGAGTTTACGCTTTGATCATACCCTGGAAGACCTGTAGTAGTTTCCGATGCACATCTTTAGCCATTGTGTAATCTGTGGACTATCAGAGTGTTGATGAAACACAGAAATTGCATCGGGATAGAATTAAACAGTCACCACGCGCACTTTCCTCCATGGAACTAATGTTTCATACAGTCTACGCTATGATCGTTCCCTAGAAGACCAGTAGTAGTTTCGATGCACATCTGAAGGCATTCTGTAGTCTGTATACTATCAGAGTGATGATAAAACACAGAGATTGCATCGGGATTGAATACAACAGTCACCATGCACACTTTCCTCAATGGCAGAAATGTCTCAAACTGTCTACGCTTTGATCGTTTCCTGGAAGACCAGTAGTAGTTTCCGATGGACATCTGGAGGCATTCTGTAATCTGTGGACCTTCCAACTCTTGATGAGACACAGAAATTGCATCGGGATTGAATACAACAATCACCATGCCCACTTTTCTACATGGGAGTAATGTCACAAAAACTCTACACTTTGATCGTTACCTGGAAGACCAGTAGTAGTTTCCGATGCACTTCTGGGGACATTCTGTAATATGTGGACTATCAGAGTGTTGGTGAAACACAGAAATTGCATCAGGATTGAATACAACAGTCACCATGCGCACTTTAATCCATGGGAGTAATGTCTCAAACAGTCTACGCTTTGATCGTTCCCTGGATGACAAGTAGTAGTTTCCGATGCACATCTGCAGGGATTCTGTAATCTGTGGACTATCAGAGTGTTGTTGAAACACAGAAATTGCATCGGGATTGAATACAACAGTCACCATGAGAACTCTCCTCAATGGGAGTAATGTCTCAAACTGTCTACGCTTTGATCGTTTCCTGGAAGACCAGTAGTAGTTTCCGATGCACATTTGGAGGCATTCTGTAATCTGTGGACCTCCAAAGTGTTGATGAAATACAGAAATTGCATTGGGATTGAATACAACAGTTACCATGCGCACTTTCCTCCATGGGAGTAATGTCTCTAACAGTTTACGATTTGATCGTTCTTTGGAAGACCAGTAGTAGTTTCCGATGCACATCTGGGGGCATTCTGTAATGGGTGGACTATCAGTGTGTTGATGAAACACAGAAATTGCACCGGGATTGAATACAGCAGTCACCATGCCAACTTTCCTCCATGGGAGTAATGCCTCAAACAGTTTATGCTTTGATCGATCCCTGGAAGAGCAGTAGTAATTTCCGGTACACATCTGGAGGCTTTCTGTAATGTGTGGACTATCAGAGTGTTGATGAAACACAGAAATTGCATCGGGATTGAATACAACAGTCATCATGCACACTTTCCTATCTGGCAGTAGTGTCTCCAACAGTTTACGCTTTGATTGTTCCGTGGAAGACCAGTAGTAGTTTCCGATGCACATCTGTGGGCATTCTGTAATGTGTGGACTATCAGAGTTTTGATGAAACACAGAAATTGCATCGGGATAGAATTCAACAGTCACCACGCGCACTTTCCTCCATGGGAGTAATGTCTCAAACAGTTTACTCTTTGATCGTTCCCTGGAAGACCAGTAATAGTTTCCGATGCACATCTGGAGGCATTCTGTAATCTGTGGACCTTCAAAGTGTTGATGAAACACAGAAATTGCATTGGGATTGAATACAACAGTCACCATGCGCACTTTCCTCCATGCGAGTAATGTCTCAAACAGTCTACGATTTGATCGTTCCCTGGAAGACCAGTAGTAGTTTCCGATGCACAACTAGGGGCATTCTGTAATGTGTGGACTATCAGACTGTTGATGAAGCACAGAAATTGCATCAGGATTGAACAGAACAGTCACCATGCGCACATTCCTCCATGGGAGTAATGTCTCAAACAGTTTACGGTTTGATCGTTCCCTGCAAGACCAGTAGAAGTTTCCGATGAACATCTGGAGACATTCTGTAATCTGTGGACCTTCAAAGTGTTGATGAAATACAGAAATTGCACCGGGATTGAATACAGCAGTCACCATGCGCACTTTCCTCCATGGGAATAATGCCTCAAACAGTTTAGGCATTGATCGTTCCCTGGAAGACCAGTAGTAATTTCCGGTGCACATCTGGGGGCTTTCTGTAATGTGTGGACTATCAGAGTGTTGATGAAACAGAGAAATTGCATAGGGATTGAATACAACAGTCACCATGCGCACTTTCCTCCCTGGCAGTAGTGTCTCCAACAGTTTACGCTTTGATTATTCCGTGGAAGACCAGTAGTAGTTTCCGATGCACATCTGTGGGCATTCTGTAATGTGTGGACTATCAGAGTTTTGATGAAACACAGAAATTGCATCGGGATAGAATTCAACAGTCACCACGCGCACTTTCCTCCATGGGAGTAATGTCTCAAACAGTTTACGCTTTGATCGTTCTCTGGAAGATAAGTAGTAGTTTCCGATGCACATCTGGGGACATTCTATAATCTGTGGACCTTCAAAGTGTTGATGAAATACAGAAATTGCATCGGGATTGAATACAACAGTCACCATGCGCACTTTCCTCCATGGGAGTAATGTCTCTAACAGTTTACGATTTGATCGTTTCCTGGAAGACCAGTAGTAGTTTCCGATGCACATCTGGGTTCATTCTGTAATGTGTGGACTATCAGAGTGTTGTTGAAACACAGAAATTGCATCGGGATTGAATACAACAGTCACCATGCGCACTTTCCTCCATGGGAGTAATGTCTCAAACAGTTTACGCTTTGATCGTTCCCTGGTAGACCAGTAGTAGTTTCCGATGCACATCTGGAGGCATTCTGTAGTCTGTGGACTATCAGAGTGTTGATAAAACACAGAAATTGCATCGGCATTGAATACTACAGTCACCATGCGCACTTTCCTCCATGGGAGAAATGTCTCAAACAGTTTACGCTTTGATCGTTCCAAGGAAGACCAGTAGTAGTTTCCGATGAACATCTGGGGCATTCTGTACAGTGTGGACTATCAGAGTGTTGATGAAACAAAGAAATTGCATCAGGATTGAGTACAACAGTCACTATGCGCACTTTCCTCCATGGGAGTAATGTCTCAAACTCTCTACGCTTTGATCGTTCCCTGGTAGACCAGTAGTAGTTTCCGATGCACATCTGGAGGCATTCTGTAGTCTGTGGACTATCAGAGAGTTGATGGAACACAGAAATTGCATCAGGATTGAATACAACAGTCACCATGCGCACTTTCCTCCATGGTAGTAATGTCTCAAACAGTTTACGCTTTGATAGTTCCCGGGAAGACAAGTAGTAGTTTCCGGTGCACATCTGGTGTCATTCGGTAATCTGTGGACTATCAGAGTGTTGATGAAACACAGAAATTGCATCGGGATTGAATACAACAGTCACCATGCGCACTTTCCTCCATAGGAGTAATGTCTCAATCAGTTTACGTTTTTGATCGTTCCCTGGAAGACCAGTAGTAGTTTCCGATGCACATCTGGATGCATTCTGTAATGTGTGGACCTTCAAAGTGTTGATGAAACATAGAAATTGCCTCGGGTTGAATACAACAGTCATCATGCGCATTTCCCTACATGGGAGTGATGTCTCAAACAGAATACGCTTAGATCGTTCCCTGCAAGACCAATAGTAATTTACGATGCACATCTAGAGGCATTCTGTAATCTGTGGACCTTTACAGTGTTGACGAAACACAGAAATTGCCACATGATTGAATACAACAGTCACCATGCGAACTTTCCTCCATGGGAGTAATGTCTCAAACTGTCTACGTTTAGATCGTTCCCTGGATGACCAGTAGTAGTATCCGATGCACTTCTGGGGACATTCTGTAATGTGTGGACTATCAGAGTGTAGATGAAACACAGAAATTGCACCAGGATTGAATACAACAGTCACCATGCGCACCTTCCTCAATGGGAGTAATGTCTCAAACAGTCTACGCTTCGATCGTTCCCTGCAAGACCAGTAGTAGTTTCCGATGCACATCTGGAGACATTCTGTAATCTATGGACCTTTACAGTGTTGATGAAACACAGAAATTGCCACATGATTGAATACAACAGTCACCATGCACACTTTCCTCAATGGGAGAAATGTCTCAAACTGTCTACGCTTTGATCGTTTCCTGGAAGACCAGTAGTAGTTTACGATGCACATCTGGGTTCATTCTGTAATGTGTAGACTATCAGAGAGTTGTTGAAACACAGAAATTGCATCGGGATTGAATACAACAGTCACCATGCGCACTTTCCTCCATGGGACTACTGTCTCAAAGAGTTTACGCTTTGATCATACCCTGGAAGACCTGTAGTAGTTTCCGATGCACAACTTTAGCCATTGTGTAATCTGTGGACTATCAGAGTGTTGATGAAACACAGAAATTGCATCGGGATAGAATTAAACAGTCACCACGCGCACTTTCCTCCATGGAACTAATGTTTCATACAGTCTACGCTATGATCGATCCCTAGAAGACCAGTAGTAGTTTCCGATGGACATCTGGAGGCATTCTGTAATCTGTGGACCTTCCAACTCTTGATGAGACACAGAAATTGCATCGGGATTGAATACAACAATCACCATGCCCACTTTTCTACATGGGAGTAATGTCACAAAAACTCTACACTTTGATCGTTACCTGGAAGACCAGTAGTAGTTTCCGATGCACTTCTGGGGACATTCTGTAATATGTGGACTATCAGAGTGTTGGTGAAACACAGAAATTGCATCAGGATTGAATACAACAGTCACCATGCGCACTTTAATCCATGGGAGTAATGTCTCAAACAGTCTACGCTTTGATCGTTCCCTGGACGACCAGTAGTAGTTTCCGATGCGCATCTGCAGGGATTCTGTAATCTGTGGACTATCAGAGTGTTGTTGAAACACAGAAATTGCATCGGGATTGAATACAACAGTCACCATGAGAACTCTCCTCAATGGGAGTAATGTCTCAAACTGTCTACGCTTTGATCGTTTCCTGGAAGACCAGTAGTAGTTTCCGATGCACATTTGGAGGCATTCTGTAATCTGTGGACCTTCAAAGTGTTGATGGAACACAGAAATTACATCGGGATTGAATACAACAGTCACCATGCGCCCTTTCCTACTTGGGAGTAATGTCGCAAGCATTCTACGCTTTGATCGTACCCTGGAAGACCAGTAGTAGTTTCCGTTGCACACCTGGAGGCATTCTGTAGTCTGTGGACTATCAAAGTGTTGATAAAACACAGAAATTGCATCGGGATTGAATACAACAGTCACCATGCGCACTTTCCTACATGGGAGTAATGTCTCAAACAGTTTACGCTTTGATCGTTTCCTGGAAGACCAGTAGTAGTTTCCGATGCACATCTGGGGACATTCTGTAATGTGTTGACTATCAAAGTGTTGATGAAACACAGAAATTGCATCAGGATTGAATACAATAGTCACCATGCGCACTTTCCTCCATGGGAGTGATGTCTCATACAGTTTACGCTTTGATCGTTCCCTGGAAGACCAGTAGTAGTTTCCGATGCGTATCTGGAATTATTCTGTACAGTGTGGACTATCAAAGTGTTGACGAAACAAAGAAATTGCATCAGGATTGAATACAACAGTCACCATGCGCACTTTCCTACATGGGAGAAATGTCTCAAACAGTCTACGCTTTGATCGTACCCTGGAAGACCAGTAGTAGTTTCCGATGCACATCTGGTGGCATTCTGTAATGTGTGGACTATCTGAGTGTTGATGAAACACAGAAATTGCATCGGGATTGAATACAACATGCACCATGCGAACTTTCCTCAATGGGAGTAATGTCTCAAACTGTCTACGATTTGATCGATTCCTGGAAGACCAGTAGCAGTTTCCGATGCACATCTGGAAGCATTCTGTAATCTGTGGACCTTCCAAGTGTTGATGAAACACAGAAATTGCATCGGGATTGAATACAACAGTCACCAAGCGCACTTCCCTACATGGGAATAATGTCGCAAGCATTCAACGATTTGATCGTTCCCTGGAAGACCAGTAGTAGTTTCCGATGCACATCTGGAGGCATTCTGTAGTCTGTGGTCTATCAGAGTGTTGAAAAAACACAGAAATTGCATCGGGATTGAATACAACAGACACCATGCACACTTTCCTCCATGGGAGTAATGTCTCAAACAGTTTACGCTTTGATCGTTCCCTGGAAGACCAGTAGTAGTTTCCGATGCACATCTGGAGGCATTCTGTAATCTGTGGACTATCAGAGTGTTGATGAAACACTGAAATTGCATCGGGATTGAATACAACAGTCACCATGCGCACGTTCCTCCATGTCAGTAATGTCTCAAACAGTTTACGCTTTGAGCGTTCCCTGGAAGACCAGTAGTAGTTTCTGATGCACATCTGGGGACATTCTGTAATGTCTTGACTAGTAGAGTGTTGATGAAACACAGAAATTGCATCAGGATTGAATACAACAGTCACCATGCGCACTTTCCTCCATGGGAGTAATGTCTCAAACAGTTTACGCTTTCATCGTTCCCTTGAAGACCAGTAGTAGTTTCCGATGCACATCTGTTTGCATTCTGTAATGTGTGGACTATCAGAGTGTTGATGAAACACAGAAATTGCATCGGGATTGAATACAACAGTCACCATGCGCACTTTCCTCAATGGGAGTAATGTCTCAAACAGTCTACGACTTGATCGTTCCCTGCAAGACCAGTAGTAGTTTCCGATGCACATCTGGAGGCATTCTGTAATCTGTGGACCTTTAAAGTGTTCATGAAACACAGAAATTTCCTCGGGAGTGAATACAACAGTCACCATGCGCACTTTCCTCCATGGGAGTAATGTCAATCATTTTACGCTTTTATCGTGCCCTGCAAGACCAGTGTAGTTTCCGATGCACATCTGGGGGCATTCTGTAATCTGTGGACTATCAGAGTGTTGACGAAACACAGAAAATGCATCGGGATTGAATACAACAGTCACCATGCGCACTTTCCTCCATGGGAGTAATGTCTCAAACAGGTTACGCTTTGATCGTTCCCTGGAAGATAAGTAGTAGTTTCCGATGTACATCTGGGGGGCATTCTGTAATCTGTGGACCTTCAAAGTGTTGATGAAACACAAAAATTCCCTCGGGGTTGAATACAACACCCATTATGCGCATTTTCCTAAATGGGAGTAATGTCTCAAATAGTCTACGCTTTGATCGTTCCCTTTAAGTCGAGTAGTAGCTTCCGATGCACATCTGGAGGCATTCTGTAATCTGTAAACTATCAGAGTGTTGTTCAAACACAGAAATTGCATCGGGATTGAATACAACAGTCAACATGCGCACTTTCGTCCATGGGAGTAATGTCTCAAACAGTTTACGCTTTGATCGTTCCCTGGAAGACCAGTAGTAGATTCCGATGAACATCTGGGTTTATTCTGTAATGTGTGGACTATCAGAGTATTGATGAAACACAGAAATTTCATCGGGATTGAATACAACAGTCACTATGCGCACTTTCCTCCATGGGAGTAATGTCTCAAACAGCCTACGATTTGATCGTTCCCTGCAAAACCAGTAGTAGTTTCCGATGCACATCTGGAGGCATTCTGTAATCTGTGGACCTTTAAAGTGTTCATGAAACACAGAAATTGCATCGGGAGTGAATATAACAGTCACCATGCGCACTTTCCTATATGGGAGTAATGTCAAACAGTTTACGCTTTTTATCGTGCCCTGCAAGACCAGTGTAGTTTCCAATGCACATCTGGGGGCATTCTGTAATCTGTGGACTGTCAGAGTGTTGATGAAACACAGAAATTGCATCAGGATTGAATACAAGAGTCACCATGCGCACTTTCCTCCATGGGAGTAATGTCTCAAACAGTCAACGCTTTGATCGTTCCATGGAAGACCAGTAGTACTTTCCGATGCACATCTGGTGTCATTATGTAATCTGTGGACTATCAGAGTGTTGATGAAACACAGAAATTGCATCAGGATTGAATACAAGAGTCACCATGCGCACTTTCCTCCATGGGAGTAATGTCTCAAACAGTCTACGCATTGATCGTTCCCTGCAAGACCAGTAGTAGCTTCCGATGCACATCTGGAGGCATTCTGTAATATGTGGACCTTCAAAGTGTTGATAAAACACAGCCGTAAACCTCAAACACACACACACACACAAAACACAGGAATTGCCGCGAGATTTAATACAACAGTCACCATGCGCACTTTCCTCCATGGGAGTAATGTCTCAAACAGTTTACGCTTTGATCGTTCCCTGCAAGACCACTAGTAGTTTCCGATGCACATCTTGGGGCATTCTGTAATCTGTGGACTATCAGAGAGTTGATGAAACACAGAAATTGCATCGGGATTGAATACAACAGTCACCATGCGCACTTTCCTCCATGGGAGTAACGTCTCAAACAGTCTACGCTTTGATCGTTCTCTGCAAGACCACTAGTAGTTTCCGATCCACATCTGGAGGCATTCTGTAATCTGTGGACCTTCAAAGTGTTGATTAAACATAGAAATTGCCTCGGGATTAAATACAACAGTCACCTTGCGCACTTTCCTCCATGGGAGTAATGTCTCAAACAGGTTACGCTTTGATCGTTCCCTAGAAGACCAGTAGTAGTTTCCGATGCACATCTTGGGGCATTCTGTAATCTGTGGACTATCAGATAGTTGATGAAACACAGAAATGGCATCGGGATTGAATACAACAGTCACCATGCGCATTTTCCAACATGGGAGTGATGTCTCAAACAGTTTACGCTTTTATCGTTCCCTGGAAGACCAGTATAGTTTCCGATGCACATCTGGGGGCATTCTGTAATCTGTGGACTATCAGATAGTTGATGAAACACAGAAATGGCATGGGATTGAATACAACAGTGACCATGTGCAATTTTCCTAAATGGGAGTAATGTCTCAAACAGTCTACGCTTGATCGTTCCCTGGAAGACCAGTAGTAGCTTCCGATGCACATCTGGCGGCATTCTGTTATCTGTTGACTATCAGAGTGTTGTTGAAACACAGAAATTGCATCGGGGTTGAATACAACAGTCACCATGCACACTTTCCTCCATGGGACTAATGTCTCAAACAGTCTGGGTTTTGATCGTTCCCTGGATGACCAGGAGTAGTTTCCGATGCACATCTGGAGGCATTCTGTAGTCTGTGGACTATCAGAGTGTTGATGAAACACAGACATTGCATCTTGATTGAATACTACAGTCGCCATGCGCACTTTCCTCCATGGGAGTAATGTCTCAAACAGTCTACGCTTTGATCGTTCCCTGCAAGACCAGTAGTAGTTTACGAAGCACATCTTGGGGCTTTCTGTAATCTGTTGACTTTTAAAGTGTTGATGCAACAAAGAAATTTGGTCGGGATTGAATACAACAGTGTCCATGTTCAATTTTCCTAAATGGGAGTAATGTCTCAAACAGTCTACGCTTGATCGTTCCCTGGAAGACCAGTAGTAGCTTCCGATGCACATCTGTCGCCATTCTGTTATCTGTTGACTATCAGAGTGTTGTTGAAACACAGAAATTGCATCGGGGTTGAATACAACATTCACCATGCACACTTTCCTCCATGGGACTAATGTCTCAAACAGTCTAGGTTATGATCGTTCCCTGGATCACCAGGAGTAGTTTCGGATGCACATCTGGAGGCATTCTGTAGTCTGTGGACTATCAGAGTGTTGATGAGACACAGAAATTGCATCGGGATTGAATACAACAGACACCATGCGCACATTCCTCCATGGGCGTAATGTTTCAAACTGTTTACGCTTTGATCATTCCCTGGAAGACCAGTAGTTGTTTGCGATGAACATCTGGGTTCATTCTGTAATGTGTGGCCTATCAGAGTGTTGTTGAAACACAAAAATAGCATCGGGATTGAATACAAAAGTCACCATGCGCAATTTTCCTAAATGGGAGTAGTGTCTCAAACAGTCTACGCTTTGATCGTTCCCTGGAAGACCAGTAGTAGTTTCCGATGCACATCTGGGGACATTCTGTAATGTGTGGACTATCAGAGTGTTGATGAAACACAGATATTGCAATCAGGATTGACTACAACAGTCACCATGCGCACTTTCCTCCTTGGGAGTAATGTCTCAAACAGTTTACGATTTGAACGTTCCCTGGAAGACCAGTAGTAGCTTCCGAAGCACATCTGGGGACATTCTGTAATGTGTGGACTATCAGAATGTTGATGAAACACAGAAATTGCAATCAGGATTGAATACAACAGTCACCATGCGCACTTTCCTCCATGGGAGTAATGTCTCAAACAGTTTACGTTTTGATCGTTCCCTGGAAGACCTGTAGTAGTTTCCGATGCACATCTGGAGGCATTCTGCAATCTGTGGACTAACAGAGTGTTGTTGAAACACAGAAATTGCATCGGGGTTGAATACAACAGTCACCATGCGCACGTTCCTCCATGGGAGTAATGTCTCAAACAGTCTACGTTTTGATCGTTCCCTGCAAGACCACTAGTAGTTTCCGATGCACATCTGGAGGCATTAAGTAATTTGTGGACCTTCAAAGTGTTAATGAAACATAGAAATTGCCTCGGGATTCAATACAACAGTCACCATGCGCACTTTCCTCCATGGGAGTAATGTCTCAAACAGTTTACGCTTTGATCGTTCCCTAGAAGACCAGTAGTAGTTTCCGATGCACATCTTGGGGCATTCTGTAATCTGTGGACTATGAGATAGTTGATGAAACACAGAAATGGCATCGGGATTGAATACAACAGTCACCATGCGCATTTTCCTACATGGGAGTGATGTCTCAAACAGTTTACGCTTTTATCGTTCCCTGGAAGACCAGTATAGTTTCCGATGCACATCTGGGGGCATTCTGTAATCTGTGGACTATCAGAGTGTTGATGAAACACAGACATTGCATCTTGATTGAATACGACAGTCGCCATGCGCACTATCCTCCATGGGAGTAATGTCTCAAACAGTCTACGCTTTGATCGTTCCCTGCAAGACCAGTAGTAGTTTACGATGCACATCTGGGGGCATTCTGTAATCTGTTGACTCTTAAAGTTTTGATGCAACACAGACATTTCCTCGGGAATGAATACAAAAGTGACCATGTGCAATTTTCCTAAATGGGAGTAATGTCTCAAACAGTCTACGCTTGATCGTTCCCTGCAAGACCAGTAGTAGTTTACGATGCACATATGGAGGCATTCTGTAATCTGTGGACCTTTAAAGTGTTGATGAAACACAGAAATTGCCTCGGGATTGAATACAACAGTCACCATGCGCACTTTCCTCCTTGGAAGTAATGTCTCAAACTGTTTACGTTTTGAGCGTTCCCTGGAAGACCTGTAGTAGTTTCCGATGCACATCTGGAGGCATTCTGTAATCTGTGGACCATCAAAGTGTTTATGAAACACAGGAATTGCCGCGAGATTAAATACAACAGTCACCATGCGCACTTTCCTCCATGGGAGTAATGTCTCAAACAGTCTACGCTTTGATCGTTCCCTGCAAGACCACTAGTAGTTTACGATGCACATCTGGAGGCATTCTGTAATCTGTGGACTATCAGAGTGTTGTTGAAATACAGATATTGCATCGGGATTGAATACAACAGTCACAATGCGAACTTTCCTCCATGGGAGTAATGTCTCTAACAGTCTACGCTTTGATCGTTCCCTGCAAGACCAGTAGTAGTTTCCGATGCACATCTGGGGGCTTTCTGTAATGTGTGGACTATCAGAGTGTTGATGAAACACAGAAATTGCATCGGGATTGAAAACAACAGACACCATGCGCACTTTCCTCCATGGGACTAATGTCAAAAACAGTCTACGCTTTGATCGCTCCCTGCAATACCAGTAGTAGTTTCCGATGCACATCTGGAGGCATTCTGCAATCTGTGGACCTTCAAAGTGTTGATGAAACACAGAAATTGCCTAGGGATTGAATACAACAGTCACCATGCGCACTTTGTTCCATGGGAGTAATGTCTCAAACTGTTTACGCTTTGGTCGTTCCCTGCAAGATCAGTAGTAGTTTCCGATGCTCATCTGGAGGCATTCTGCAATCTGTGGACCTTCAAAGTGTTGATGAAACATAGAAATTGCCTCGGAATTGAATACAACAGTCACCATGCGCACTTTCCTCCATGGGAGTAATGTCTCTAACAGTCTACGTTTTTGATCGTTCCCTGGAAAACCAGTAGTAGTATCCGATGCACATCTGGAGGCATTCTGTAATCTGTGGACTATCAGAGTGTTGATGAAACACTGAAATTGCATCGGGATTGAATACAACAGTCACCATGCGCACGTTCCTCCATGTCAGTAATGTCTCAAACAGTTTACGCTTTGAGCGTTCCCTGGAAGACCAGTAGTAGTTTCCGATGCACATCTGGGGACATTCTGTAATGTCTTGACTAATAGAGTGTTGATGAAACACAGAAATTGCATCAGGATTGAATACAACAGTCACCATGCGCACTTTCCTCCATGGGAGTAATGTCTCAAACAGTTTACGCTTTCATCGTTCCCTTGAAGAAAAGTAGTAGTTTCCGATGCACTTCTGTTTGCATTCTGTAATGTGTGGACTATCAGAGTGTTGATGAAACACAGAAATTGCATCTGGATTGAATACAACAGTCACCATGCGCACTTTCCTCTATGGGAGTAATGTCTCAAACAGTCTACGCCTTGATCGTTCCCTGCAAGACCAGTAGTAGTTTCGATTGCACATCTGGAGGCATTCTGTAATCTGTGGACCTTTAAAGTGTTCATGAAACACAGAAATTTCCTCGGGAGTGAATACAACAGTCACCATGCGCACTTTCCTCCATGGGAGTAATGTCAATCATTTTACGCTTTTATCGTGCCCTGCAAAACCAGTGTAGTTTCCGATGCACATCTGGGGGCATTCTGTAATCTGTGGACTATCAGAGTGTTGATGAAACACAGAAAATGCATCGGGATTGAATACAACAGTCACCATGCGCACTTTCCTCCATGGGAGTAATGTCTCAAACAGGTTACGCTTTGATCGTTCCCTGGAAGATAAGTAGTAGTTTCCGATGTACATCTGGGGGGCATTCTGTAATCTGTGGACCTTCAAAGTGTTGATGAAACACAGAAATTCCCTCGGGGTTGAATACAACAGCCATCATGCGCATTTTCCTAAATGGGAGTAATGTCTCAAATAGTCTACGCTTTGATCGTTCCCTTTAAGACGAGTAGTAGCTTCCGATGCACATCTGGAGGCATTCTGTAATCTGTAAACTATCAGAGTGTTGTTCAAACACAGAAATTGCATCGGGATTGAATACAACAGTCAACATGCGCACTTTCGTCCATGGGCGTAATGTCTCAAACAGTTTACGCTTTGATCGTTCCCTGGAAGACCAGTAGTAGATTCCGATGAACATCTGGGTTTATTCTGTAATGTGTGGACTATCAGAGTATTGATGAAACACAGAAATTTCATCGGGATTGAATACAACAGTCACTATGCGCACTTTCCTCCATGGGAGTAATGTCTCAAACAGCCTACGATTTGATCGTTCCCTGCAAAACCAGTAGTAGTTTCCGATGCACATCTTGGGGCATTCTGTAGTCTGTGGACTATCAGAGTGTTGATGAAACACAGACATTGCATCTTGATTGAATACTACAGTCGCCATGCGCACTTTCCTCCTTGGGAGTAATGTCTCAAACAGTTTACGTTTTGATCGTTCCCTGGAAGACCTGTAGTAGTTTCCGATGCACATCTGGAGGCATTCTGTTATCTGTTGACTATCAGAGTGTTGTTGAAACACAGAATTTGCATCGGGGTTGAATACAACAGTCACCATGCACACTTTCCTCCATGGGACTAATGTCTCAAACACTCTAGGTTTTGATCGTTCCCTGGATGACCAGGAGTAGTTTCCGATGCACATCTGGAGGCATTCTGTAGTCTGTGGACTATCAGAGTGTTGATGAAACACAGACATTGCATCTTGATTGAATACTACAGTCGCCATGCGCACTTTCCTCCTTGCGAGTAATGTCTCAAACAGTTTACGTTTTGATCGTTCCCTGGAAGACCTGTAGTAGTTTCCGATGCACATCTGGAGGCATTCTGCAATCTGTGGACTAACAGAGTGTTGTTGAAACACAGAAATTGCATCGGGGTTGAATACAACAGTCACCATGCGCACGTTCCTCCATGGGAGTAATGTCTCAAACAGTCTACGCTTTGATCGTTCCCTGCAAGACCACTAGTAGTTTCCGATCCCCATCTGGAGGCATTAAGTAATCTCTGGACCTTCAAAGTGTTAATGAAACATAGAAATTGCCTCGGGATTCAATACAACAGTCACCATGCGCATTTTCCTACATGGGAGTGATGTCTCAAACAGTTTACGCTTTTATCGTTCCCTGGAAGACCAGTATAGTTTCCGATGCACATCTGGGGGCATTCTGTAATCTGTGGACTATCAGAGTGTTGATGAAACACAGACATTGCATCTTGATTGAATACGACA
The DNA here is from genome assembly GCF_023897955.1 of Schistocerca gregaria. Taxonomy (NCBI): domain Eukaryota; kingdom Metazoa; phylum Arthropoda; class Insecta; order Orthoptera; family Acrididae; genus Schistocerca; species Schistocerca gregaria. The sequence goes on from NC_064927.1 coordinate 11,111,834, forward strand.
GTCGCCATGCGCACTATCCTCCATGGGAGTAATGTCTCAAACAGTCTACGCTTTGATCGTTCCCTGCAAGACCAGTAGTAGTTTACGATGCACATCTGGGGGCATTCTGTAATCTGTTGACTCTTAAAGTTTTGATGCAACACAGAAAATTCCTCGGGAATGAATACAACAGTGACCATGTGCAATTTTCCTAAATGGGAGTAATGTCTCAAACAGTCTACGCTTGATCGTTCCCTGCAAGACCAGTAGTAGTTTACGATGCACATATGGAGGCATTCTGTAATCTGTGGACCTTTAAAGTGTTGATGAAACACAGAAATTGCCTCGGGATTGAATACAACAGTCACCATGCGCACTTTCCACCTTGGGAGTAATGTCTCTAACAGTCTACGCTTTGATCGTTCCCTGCAAGACCAGTAGTAGTTTCCGATGCACATCTGGAGGCATTCTGTAATATGTGGACCTTCAAAGTGTTGATAAAACACAGCCGTAAACCTCAAACACACACACACACGAAACACAGGAATTGCCGCGAGATTGAATACAACAGTCACCATGCGCACTTTCCTCCATGGGAGTAATGTCTCAAACAGTCTACGCTTTGATCGTTCCCTGGAAGACTAGTAGTAGTTTCCGATGCACATCTGGAGGCATTCTGGAACCTGTAAACTATCAGGGTGTTGTTCAAACACAGAAATTGCATCGTTATTGAATCCAACAGTCACCAAGCGCACTTTCCTCCATGGGAGTATTGTCTCAAACAGTTTACGCTTTGATCGTTCCCTGGAAGACCAGTAGTAGTTTCCGATTCACATCTGGGGGCTTTCTGTAATGTGTGGACTATCAGAGTGTTGATGAAACACAGAAATTGCATCGGGATTGAAAACAACAGACACCATGCGCACTTTCCTCCATGGAACTAATGTCAAAAACCGTCTACGCTTTGATCGTTCCCTGCAATACCAGTAGTAGTTTCCGATGCACATCTGGAGGCATTCTGCAATCTGTGGACCTTCAAAGTGTTGATGAAACACAGAAATTGCCTAGGGATTGAATACAACAGTCACCATGCGCACTTTGTTCCATGGGAGTAATGTCTCAAACTGTTTACGCTTTGGTCGTTCCCTGCAAGATCAGTAGTAGTTCCGAGGCTCATCTGGAGGCATTCAGCAATCTGTGGACCTTCAAAGTGTCGATGAAACATAGAAATTGCCTCGGAATTGAATACAACAGTCACCATGCGCATATTCCTACATGGGAGCGATGTCTCAAACAGTTTACGATTTGATCGTTCCCTGGAAGACCAGTAGTAGCTTCCGATGCACATCTGGGGGCATTCTGTAATCTGTGGACTATCATAGTGTTGATGAAACACAGTCATTGCATCTTGATTGAATACAACAGTCGCCATGCGCACTATCCTCCATGGGAGTAATGTCTCATACAGTCTACGCTTTGATCGTTCCCTGCAAGACCAGTAGTAGTTTACGATGCACATCTGGGGGCATTCTGTAATCTGTTGACTCTTAAAGTTTTGATGCAACACAGAAATTTCCTCGGGAATGAATACAACAGTGACCATGTGCAATTTTCCTAAATGGGAGTAATTTCTCAAACAGTCTACGCTTGATCGTTCCCTGGAAGACCAGTAGTAGCTTCCGATGCACATCTGGCGGCATTCTGTTATCTGTTGACTATCAGAGTGTTGTTGAAACACAGAAATTGGATCGGGGTTGAATACAACAGTCACCATGCACACTTTCCTCCATGGGACTATTGTCTCAAACAGTCTAGGTTTTGATCGTTCCCTGGATGACCAGGAGTAGTTTCCGATGCACATCTGGAGGCATTCTGTAGTCTGTGGACTATCAGAGTGTTGATGAAACACAGAAATTGCATCGGGATTGAATACAACAGTCGCCATGCGCACTTTAATCCTTGGGAGTAATGTCTCAAACAGTCTACGCTTTGAGCGTTCCCTGGAGACCTGCAGTAGTTTCCGATGCACATCTGGAGGCATTCTGTAATCTGTGGACCATCAAAGTGTTTATGAAACAAAGGAATTGCCGCGAGATTAAATACAACAGTCACCATGCGCACTTTCCTCCATGGGAGTAATGTCTCAAACTGTCTACGCTTTGATCGTTCCCTGCAATACCAGTAGTAGTTTCCGATGCACATCTGGAGGCATTCTGCAATCTGTGGACCTTCAAAGTGTTGATGAAACACAGAAATTGCCTAGGGACTGAATACAACAGTCACCATGCGCACTTTGTTCCATGGGAGTAATGTCTCAAACTGTTTACGCTTTGGTCGTTCCCTGCAAGACCAGTAGTAGTTTCCGATGCTCATCTGGAGGCCTTCTGCAAACTGTGGACCTTCAAAGTGTTGATGAAACATAGAAATTGCCTCGGAATTGAATACAACAGTCACCATGCGCATATTCCTACATGGGAGCGATGTCTCAAACAGTTTACGCTTTTATCGTTCCCTGGAATACCAGTATAGTTTCCGATGCACATCTGCTGGCATTCTGTAATCTGTGGACTATCAGAGTGTTGATGAAACACAGACATTGCATCTTGATTGAATACAACAGTCGCCATGCACACTTTCCTCCATGGGAGTAATGTCTCGAACAGTTTACGCTTTGATCGTTCCCTGGAAGACCAGTAGTTGTTTGCGATGAACATCTGGGTTCATTCTGTAATGTGTGGCCTATCAGAGTGTTGTTGAAACACAAAAATTGCATCGGGATTGAATACAAAAGTCACCATGCGCAATTTTCCTAAATGGGAGTAATGTCTCAAACAGTCTACGCTTTGATCGTTCCCTGGAAGACCAGTAGTAGTTTCCGATGCACATCTGGGGTCATTCTTTAATGTGTGGACTATCAGAGTGTTGATGAAACACAGATATTGCAATCAGGATTGACTACAACAGTCACCATGCGCACTTTCCTCCTTGGGAGTAATGTCTCAAACAGTTTACGATTTGATCGTTCCCTGGAAGACCAGTAGTAGCTTCCGATGCACATCTGGGGACATTCTGTAATGTGTGGACTATCAGAGTGTTGATGAAACACAGATATTGCAATTAGGATTGAATACAACAGTCACTATGCGCACTTTCCTCTATGGGAGTAATGTCTCAAACTGTTTACGTTTTGATCGTTCCCTGGAAGACCTGTAGTAGTATCCGATGCACATCTGGAGGTATTCTGCAATCTGTGGACTAGCAGAGTGTTGTTGAAACACAGAAATTTCATCGGGGTTGAATACAACAGTCACCATGCGCACGTTCCTCCATGGGAGTAATGTCTCAAACAGTCTACGCTTTGATCGTTCCCTGCAAGACCACTAGTACTTTCCGATCCACATCTGGAGGCATTCTGTAATCTATGGACCTTCAAAGTGTTGATGAAACATAGAAATTGCCTCGGGATTCAATACAACAGTCACCATGCACACTTTCCTCCATGGGAGTAATGTCTCAAAAAGTTTACGCTTTGATCGTTCCCTAGAAGACCAGTAGTAGTTTCCGATGCACATCTTGGGGCATTCTGTAATCTGTGGACTATCAGATAGTTGATGAAACACAGAAATGGCATCGGGATTGAATACAGCAGTCACCATGCGCATTTTCCTACATGGGAGTGATGTCTCAAACAGTTTACGCTTTTATCGTTCCCTGGAAGACCAGTATAGTTTCCGATGCACATCTGGGGGCATTCTGTAATCTGTAGACTATCAGAGTGTTGATGAAACACAGACATTGCATCTTGATTGAATACAACAGACGCCATGCGCACTATCCTCCATGGGAGTAATGTCTCAAACAGTCTACGCTTTGATCGCTCCCTGCAAGACCAGTAGTAGTTTACGATGCACATCTGGGGGCATTCTGTAATCTGTTGACTCTTAAAGTTTTGATGCAACACAGAAATTTCCTCGGGATTGAATACAACAGTGACCATTTGCAATTTTCCTAAATGGGAGTAATGTCTCAAACAGTCTACGCTTGATCGTTCCCTGGAAGACCAGTAGTAGCTTCCGATGCACATCTGGCGGCATTCTGTTATCTGTTGACTATCAGAGTGTTGTTGAAACACAGAAATTGCATCGGGGTTGAATACAACAGTCACCATGCACACTTTCCTCCATGGGTCTAATGTCTCAAACAGTCTAGGTTTTGATCGTTCCCTGGATGACCAGGAGTAGTTTCCGATGCACATCTGGAGGCATTCTGTAGCCTGTGGACTATCAGAGTGTTGATGAAACACAGAAATTGCATCGGGATTGAATACAACAGTCGCCATGCGCACTTTCCTCTTTGGGAGTAATGTCTCAAACAGTCTACGCTTTGATCGTTCCCTGCAAGACCAGTAGTAGTTTACGATGCACATATGGAGGCATTCTGTAATCTGTGGACCTTTAAAGTGTTGATGAAACACAGAAATTGCCTCGGGATTGAATACAACAGTCACCATGCGCACTTTCCTCCTTGGGAGTAATGTCTCAAACAGTCTACGCTTTGATCGTTCCCTGCAAGACCAGTAGTAGTTTACGATGCACATATGGAGGCATTCTGTTATCTGTGGACCTTTAAAGTGTTGATGAAACACAGAAATTGCCTCGGGATTGAATACAACAGTCACCATGCGCACTTTCCTCCTTGGGAGTAATGTCTCAAACAGTTTACGTTTTAAGCGTTCCCTGGAAGACCTGTAGTAGTTTCCGATGCACATCTGGAGGCATTCTGTAATCTGTGGACCATCAAAGTGTTTATGAAACACAGGAATTGCCGCGAGATTGAATACAACAGTCACCATGCGCACTTTCCTCCTTGGGAGTAATGTCTCAAACAGTCTACGCTTTGATCGTTCCCTGCAAGACCAGTAGTAGTTAACGATGCACATATGGAGGCATTCTGTAATCTGTGGACCTTGAAAGTGTTGATGAAACATAGAAATTGCCTCGGAATTGAATACAACAGTCACCATGCACACTTTCCTCCATGGGTCTAATGTCTCAAACAGTCTAGGTTTTGATCGTTCCCTGGATGACCAGGAGTAGTTTCCGATGCACATCTGGAGGCATTCTGTAGTCTGTGGACTATCAGAGTGTTGATGAAACACAGAAATTGCATCGGGATTGAATACAACAGTCGCCATGCGCACTTTCCTCCATGGGAGTAAAGTCTCAAACAGTCTACGCTTTGATCGTTCCCTGCAAGATCAGTAGTAGTTTACGAAGCACATCTTGGGGCATTCTGTAATCTGTTGACTTTTAAAGTGTTGATGCAACACAGAAATTTCGTCGGGATTGAATACAACAGTGTCCATGTGCAATTTTCCTAAATGGGAGTAATGTCTCAAACAGTCTACGCTTGATCGTTCCCTGGAAGACCAGTAGTAGCTTCAGATGCACATCTGGCGCCATTCAGTTATCTGTTGACTATCAGAGTGTTGTTGAAACACAGAAATTGCATCGGGGTTGAATACAACAGTCACCATGCACACTTTCCTCCATTGGATTAATGTCTCAAACAGTCTAGGTTTTGATCGTTCCCTGGATGACCAGGAGTAGTTTCCGATGCACATCTGGAGGCATTCTGTAGTCTGTGGACTATCAGAGTGTTGATGAGACACAGAAATTGCATCGGGATTGAATACAACAATCACCATGCGCACTTTCCTCCATGGGCGTAATGTTTCAAACTGTTTACGCTTTGATCGTTCCCTGAAAGACCAGTAGTAGTTTCCGATGCACATCTGGAGACATTCTGTAATGTGTAGACTATCAGAGTGTTGACGAAACACAGACATTGCATCTTGATTGAATACAACAGTCGCCATGCGCATTTCCTCCTTGGGAGAAATGTCTCAAACAGTTTACGCTTTGATCGTTCCCTGGAAGATCTGTAGTAGTTTCCGATGCACATCTGGAGGCATTCTGTAATCTGTGGACCATCAAAGTGTTTATGAAACACAGGAATTGCCGCGAGATTAAATACAGCAGTCACCATGCGCACTTTTCTCCATGGGAGTAATGTCTCAAACAGTGTACGCTTTGATCGTTCCCTGCAAGACCAGTAGTAGTTTACGATGCACATCCGGAGGCATTCTGTAATCTGTTTATCTTGAAAGTGTTAATGAAACACAGAAATTGCATCGGGGATGAATACAACAGTCACCATGCGCACTTTCCTCCAGGGGATTAATGTCTCAAACAGTCTAGGCTTTGATCGTTCCCTGGATGACCAGGAGTAGTTTCCCTTGCACATCTGGAGGCATTCTGTAATCTGTGGAGTATCAGAGTGTTGTTGAAACACAGAAATTACATCGGGATTGAATACAACAGTCACCATGCGAACTTTCCTCCATTGGAGTAATGTCTCAAACTGTCTACGCGTTGATCGTTTTCTGGAAGACCAGTAGTAGTTTCCGATGCACATCTGGTTGCATTCTGTAATCTGTGGACCTTCAAAGTGTTTATGAAACACAGAAATTACCGCGAGATTGAATACAAAAGTCACCATGCGCACTTTCCTCCATGGGAGTAATGTCTCAAACAGTTTACGCTTTTATCGTTCAATCGGAGACCAGTATAGTTTCCGATGCAAATCTGGGGGCATTCTGTAATCTGCGGACTATCAGAGTGTTGATGAAACACAGAAATTGCAACGGGATTGAATACAACAGTCGCCATGCGCACTTTCCTCCTTGGGAGTAATGTCTCAAACAGTCTACGCTTTGATCGTTCCCTGCAAGACCAGTAATAGTTTACGATGCACATATGGAGGCATTCAGTAATCTATGGACCTTTAAAGTGTTGATGAAACACAGAAATTGCCTCGGGATTGAATACAACAGTCACCATGCGCACTTCCCTCCATGGGAGTAATGTCTCGAACAGTTTACGCTTTGATCGTTCCCTGGAAGACCAGTAGTTTTTGCGATGAACATCTGGGTTCATTCTGTAATGTGTGGCCTATCAGAGTGTTGTTGAAACACAAAAATGGCATCGGGATTGAATACAAAAGTCACCATGCGCAATTTTCATAAATGGGAGTAATGTCTCAAACAGTCTACGCTTTGATCGTTCCCTGGAAGACCAGTAGTAGTTTCCGATGCACATCTGGGGACATTCTGTAATGTGTGGACTATCAGAGTGTTGATGAAACACAGATATTGCAATCAGGATTGACTACAACAGTCAGCATGCGCACTTTCCTCCTTGGGAGTAATGTCCCAAACAGTTTACGATTTGATCGTTCCCTGGAAGACCAGTAGTAGCTTCCGATGCACATCTGGGGACATTCTGTAATGTGTGGACTATCAGAGTGTTGATGAAACACAGAAATTGCAACAGGATTGAATACAACAGTCACCATGCGCACTTTCCTCCATGGGAGTAATGTCTCAAACAGTTTACGTTTTGATCGTTCCCTGGAAGACCTGTAGTAGTTTCCGATGCACATCTGGATTCATTCTGCAATCTGTGGACTAACAGAGTGTTGTTGAAACACAGAAATTGCATCGGGGTTGAATACAACAGTCACCATGCGCACGTTCCTCCATGGGATTAATGTCTCACACAGTCTAGGCTTTGATCGTTCCCTGGATGACCAGGAGTATTTTCAGATGCACATCTGGATTCATTCTGTAATCTGTGGCCTATCAGAGTGTTGTTGAAACACAGAAATTGCATCGGGATTGAATACAAAAATCACCATGCGAACTTTCCTCCATGGGAGTAATGTCTCAAACTGTCTACGATTTGATCGTTTCCTGGAAAACCAGTAGTAGTTTCCGATGCACATCAGGAGGCATTCTGTTATCTGTGGACCTTCAAAGTGTTGATGAGACACAGAAATTGCATCGGGATTGAATACAACAGTCACCATGCGCACTTTCCTACATGGGACTAATATCTCAAACAGTTTACGCTTTGATCGTTCCCTGGAAGACCAGTAGTAGTTTCCGATGCACATCTGGGGACATTCTGTAATGTATGGACTATCAGAGTGTTGATGAAACACAGAAATTGCCGCGAGATTGAATACAACAATCACCATGCGCACTTTCCTCCATGGGAGTAATGTCTCAAACAGTCTACAATTTGATCGTTCCCTGGATGACCAGTAGTAGTTTCCGATGCACATCAGGAGGCATTCTGTAATCTGTAACCTATCAGAGTGTTGATGAAACACAGAAATTGCATCGGGATTGAATACAACTGACACCATGCACACTTTCCTCCATGGGAGTAATGTCTCTAACAGTCTACGCTTTGGTCGTTCCCTGCAAGTCCAGTAATAGTTTCCGATGCACATCTGGAGGCATTCTGCAATCTGTGGACCTTCAAAGTGTTGATGAAACACAGAAATTGCCTCGGTATTGAATACAACTGTCACCATGCGCACTTCCCTCTATGGGAGTAATGTCTCAAACAGTCTACGGAATGATCGTTTCCTGGAAGACCAGTAGTAGTTTCCGATGCACATCTGGTGGCATTCTGTAATCTGTGGACCTTCAAAGTGTTGGTGAAACATAGAAATTGCCTCGGGATTGAATACAAGAGTCATCATGCGCATTTTCCTCCATAGGAGTGATGTCTCAAACAGAATACGCTTTGATCGTCCCCTTTAAGACCAGTAGTACTTTCCGATGCAAATCTGGAGGAATTCCGTAATCTGCAAACGATCAGAGTGTTGTTCAAACACAGAAATTGCATCGGGATTGAATACAACAGTCACCGTGCTCACATTCCTCCATGGGAGTAATGTCTGAAACAGTTTACGTTTTGATCGTTCCCTGGAAGACCTGTAGTAGTTTCCGATTCACATCTGGAGGCATTCTGTAATCTGTGGACTAACAGAGTGTTGATGAAACACAGAAATTGCATCGGGATTCAATACAACAGTCACCATCCGCACTTTCCTCAACGGGAGTAATGTCTCTAACAGTCTACGCTTTGATCGTTCCCTGGAAGACCAGTAGTAGTTTCCGATGCACATCTGGAGGCATTCTGTATCCTGTAACCTATCAGAGTGTTGATGAAACACAGATATTGCATCGGGATTGAATACAACAGACACCATGCAAACTTTAGTCCATGGGAGTAATGTCTCTAACAGGCTACGCTTTGATCGTTCCCTGCAAGACCAGTAGTAGTTTCCGATGCACATCTGGAGGTATTCTGCAATCTGTGGACCTTCAAAGTTTTGATGCAACACAGAAATTGCCTCAGGATTGAATACAACAGTCACCATGCGCACTTTCCTCTATGGGAGTAATGTCTCAAACAGTCTACGGTTTGATCGTTTCCTGGAAGACCAGTAGTAGTTTCCGATGCACATCTGGTGGCATTCTGTAATCTGTGGACCTTGAAAGTGTTGATGAAACATAGAATATGCTCGGGATTGAATACAACAGTCATCATTCGCATTTTCCTCCATGGGAGTAACGTCACAAAAATTCTACGCTTTGATCGTTCCCTGGAAGACCAGTAGTAGTTTCCGATGCACATCTGGATTCATTCTGTAGTCTGTGGACTATAAGAGTGTTGATGAAACACAGAAATTGCATCGGGATTGAATACAACAGTCACCATGCGCACTTTCCTCCATGGGAGTAATGTCTCAAACAGTTTACGCTTTGATCGTTCCCTGGAAGACCAGTAGTAGTTTCCGATGCACATCTGGAGGCATTCTGCAATCTGTGGACTAACATAGTGTTGATGAAACACAGAAATTGCATCGCGATTCAATACAACTGTCACCATGCGCACTTTCGTCCATGGGAGTAATATCAATAACAGTCTACGCTTTGATCGTTCCCTGCAAGACCAGTAGTAATTTCCGATGCTCATCTGGAGGCATTCTGTAATCTGTGGACCTTCAAAGTGTTTATGAAACACAGGAATTGCCGCGAGATTGAATACAACAGTCACCATGCGCACTTTCCTCCATGGGAGTAATGTCTCAAACAGTCTACGCTTTGATCGTTCCCTGCAAGACCAGTAGTAGTTTACGATGCACATCTGGAGGCAATCTGTAATCTGTGGACCTTGAAAGTGTTGATGAAACATAGAAATTTCCTCGGGACAGAATACAACAGTCATCATGTGCATTTGCCTCCATGGGAGTGATGTCTCAAACAGAATACGCTTTGATCGTTCCCTTTCAGACCAGTAGTAGTTTCCGATGCACATCTGGAGGCCTTCTGTAATCTGTAACCTATCAGAGTGTTGTTCAAACACAGAAATTGCATCGGGATTGAATACAACCGTCACCATGCGCACTTTCCTCCATGGGAGTAATGTCTCAAACAGTTTTCGCTTTTATCGTTCCCTGGAAGACCAGTATAGTTTCCGATGCACATCTGGGGGCATTCTGTAGTCTGTGGACTATCAGAGTCTTGATGAAACATAGAAATTGCATCGGGATTGAATACAACAGTCACTATGCGCACTTTCCTCCTTGGGAGTAATGTCTCAGACAGTCTACGCTTTAATCGTTCCCTGCAAGACCAGTACTAGTTTACGATGCACATCTGGAGGCATTCTGTAATCTGTGGACCTTTAAAGTGTTGATGGAACACAGAAATTGCCTCGGGATTGAATACAACAGTCACCATGCGCACTTTCCTCCATGGGAGTAATGTCTCAAACAGTTTACGCTTTGATCGTTCCCTGGTGGACCAGTAGTTGTTTGCGATGAACATCTGGGTTCATTCTGTAAAGTGTGGACTATCAGAGTGTTGTTGAAACATAAAAATTGCATCGGGATTGAATACAACAGTCACCATGCGCAATTTTCCTAAATGGGAGTAATGTCTCAAACAGTCTACGTTTTGATCGATCCCTGGAAAACCAGTAGTAGTTTACGATGCACATCTGGAGGCAATCTGTAATCTGTGGACCTTGAAAGTGTTGATGAAACATAGAAATTTCCTCGCGACATAATACAACAGTCATCATGAGCATTTTCCTCCATGGGAGTGATGTCACAAACAGAATACGCTTTGATCGTTCACTTTCAGACCAGTAGTAGTTTCCGATGCACATCTGGAGGCATTCTGTAATCTGTAATCTATCAGAGTGTTGTTGAAACACAGAAATTGCATAGGGATTGAATACAACAGTCACCATGCGAACTTTCCTCCATGGGAGTAATGTGTCAAACTGTCTTCGCTTTGATCGTTTCCTGAAGACCAGTAGTAGTTTCCGATGCACATCTGGAGGCATTCTGTAATCTGTGGACCTTCAAAGTGTTGATGATACACAGAAATTGCATCAGGATTGAATACAACAATCACCATGCGCACTTTCCGACATGCGAGTAATGTCACAAAAATTCTACGCTTTGATCGTACCCTGGAAGACCAGTATCAGTATCTGATGCACATCTGGATGCATTCTGTAGTCTGTGGACTATCAGAGTGTGATGAAACACAGAAATTGCAATCAGGATTGAATACAACAGTCACCATGCGCACTTTCCTCCATCGGAGTGATGTCTCAAACAGTTTACGCTTTGATCGTTCCCTGGAAGACCTGTAGTAGTTTCCGATGCAGATCTGGAGGTATTCTGCAATCTGTGGGCCTTCGAAGTGTTGATGAGACACAGAATTTGCCTCGGGATTAATAGAAGTCAACATGCGCACTTTCCTCTATGGGAGTAATGTCTCAAACAGTCTTCGGTTTGATCGCTTCCTGGAAGACCAGTAGTAGTTTCCGATGCACATCTGGTGGCATTCGGTAATCTGTGGGCCTTGAAAGTGTTGATGAAACATAGAAATTGCCTCAGGATAGAATACAACAGTCATCATGCGCATTTTCCTCCATAAGAGTGATGTCTCAAACAGAATCCGCTTTGATCGTTCCCTTTAAGACCAGTAGTAGTTTACGATGCACATATGGAGGCATTCTGTAACTGTAAACTATCAGCGTGTTGTCCAAACACAGAAATTGCATCGGGATTAAATACAACAGTCACCATGCGAACATTCCTCCATGGGAGAAATGTCTCAAACTGTCTACGCTTTGATCGTTTCCTGGGACACCAGTAGTAGTTTCCGATGCACATCTGGAGGCATTCTGTAATCTGTGGACCTTCAAAGTGTTGATGAGACACAGAAATTGCATCGGGATTGAATACAACAGTCACCATCCGCAATTTCCTTAATTGGGAGTAATGTCTCAAACAGTCTACGCCTTGATCGTTCCCTGGAAACCAGTAGTAGTTTAGGATGCACATCTGGAGGCATTCTCTAATCTGTGGACTATCAGAGTGTTGTTGAAACACAGAAATTGCATCGGGATTGAATACAAGAGTCACCATGCGACCTTTCCTCCATGGGAGCAATGTCTCAAACTGTCTACTCTTTGATCGTTTCCTGGAACACCAGTAGTAGTTTCCGATGTACATCTGGAGGCATTCCGAAATCTATGGACCTCCAAAGTGTTGATGAGACACAAAAATTGCATCGGGATTGAAAACAACAGTCACTATGCGCTCTTTCCTCCATGGGAGTAATGACTCAAACAGTCTACGCTTTGACCGTTCCCTTTAAGACCGGTAGTAGTTTCCGATGCACACCTGGAGGCATTCTGTTATCTGTTGACTATCAGAGTGTTATTGAAACACAGAAATTGCATCGGGGTTGAATAAAAGAGTCACATTGCGCACTATCCTCCATGGGATTAATGTCTCAAACAATCTAGGCCTTGATCGTTCCCTGGATGACCAGGAGAAGTTTCTGATGCACATCTGGAGGCTTTCTGTAGTCTGTGGAATATCAGAGTGTTGATGAAACACAGAAATTGCAATCAGGATTGAATACAACAGTCACCATGCGCACTTTCCCCATGGGAGTATTGTCTCAAACAGTTTACGTTTTGATCGTTCCCTGGAAGACCTGTAGTAGTTTCCGAAGCACATCTGGAGGTATTCTGCAATCTGTGGACCTTCGAAGTGTTGATGAGACACAGAATTTGCCTCGGGATTGAATAAAACTGTCACCATGCGCACTTACCTCTATGGGAGTAATGTCTCAAACTGTCTTCGGTTTGATCGCTTCCTGGAAGACCAGTAGTAGTTTCCGATGCACATCTGGTGGCATTCGGTAATCTGTGGACCTTGAAAGTGTTGATGAAACATAGAAATTGCCTCGGGATAGAATACAACAGTCATTATGCGCATTTTCCTCCATGGGAGTGATGTCTCAAACAGAATACGCTTTGATAGTTCCCTTTAAGACCAGTAGTAGTATCCGATGCACACTTGGGGGCATTCTGTTATCTGTTGAGTATCAGAGTGTTGTTGAATCACAGAAATTGCATCGGGATTGAATACAACAGTCACCATGCGAACTTTCCTCCATGTTAGCAATGTCTCAAACTGTCTACTCTTTGATCGTTTCCTGGAACACCAGTAGTAGTTTCCGATGCACATCTGGAGGCATTCTGAAATCTATGGACCTCCAAAGTGTTGATGAGACACAAAAATTGCATCGGGATTGAATACAACAGTCACCATGCGCACTTTCCTCCATGGGAGTAATGACTCAAACAGTCTACGCTTTGATCGTTCCCTTTAAGACCAGTAGTAGTTTCCGATGCACACTTGGAGGCATTCTGTTATCTGTTGAGTATCAGAGTGTTATTGAAACACAGAAATTGCATCGGGGTTGAATACAAGAGTCACTATGCGCACTTTCCTCCATGGGATTAATATCTCAAACAGTCTAGGCCTTGATCGTTCCCCGGATGACCAGGAGTAGTTTCCGATGCACATCTGGAGGCATTCTGTAATGTGTGGACTATCAGAGTGTTGTTGAAACAAAGAAATTGCCTCGGGATTGAATACAACAGTCACCATGCGCACTTTCCTCTATGGGAGTAATGTCTCAAACAGTCTACGGTTTGATCGTTTCCTGGAAGACCAGTAAAAGTTTCCGATGCACATCTGGTGGCATTCGGTAATCTGTGGACCTTGAAAGTGTTGGTGAAACATAGAAATTGCCTCGGGATTGAAAACAACAGTCATCATGCGCATTTTCCTTTATGGTAGTGATGTCTCAAACAGAATACGCTTTGATCGTTCCCTTTAAGACCAGGAGTAGTTTCCGATGCACATCTGGAGGCATTCTGTAAACTGTAAACTATCAGAGTGTTGTTCAAACACAGAAATTGCATCGGGATTAAATACAACAGTCACGATGAGAACATTCCTCCATGGGAGAAATGACTCAAAGTGTCTACGCTTTGATCGTTTCCTGGAACACCAGTAGTACTTTCCGATGCACATCTGGAGGCATTCTGTAATCTGTTTACCTTTAAAGTGTTGATGAAACACATAAATTGCCTCGGGAATGAATACAACAGTCACCATGCGCACTTTCCTCCATGGGAGTAATGTCTCAAACAGTTTACGCTTTGATCGTTCCCTGGAGGACCAGTAGTTGTTTGCGAAGAACATCTGGGTTCATTCTGTAATGTGTGGACTATCAGAGTGTTGTTGAAACATAAAAATTGCATCGGGATTGAATACAACAGTCACCATGAGCAATTTTCCTAAATGGGAGTAGTGTCTCAAACAGTGTACGCTTTGGTCGTTCCCTGGAAGACCAGTAGTAGTTTCCGATGCACATCTGGAGGCATTCTGTTATCTGTTTACTATCAGAGTGTTGTTGAAACACAGAAATGACATCGGGGTTGAATACAACTGTCACCATGCGCACTTTCCTACATGGGAGTAACGTCACAAGAATTCTACGCTTTGATCGTTCCGTGGAAGACCAGTAGTAGTTTCCGATGCACATCTGGAGGCATTCTGTAGTCTGTGGACTATCAGAGTGTTAATGAAACACAGAAATTGCATCGGGATTGAATACAACAGTCACTATGCGCACTTTCCTCCATGGGAGTAATGTCTCAAACAATTTACGCTTTGATCGTTCCCTGGAGAACCAGTAGTAGTTTCCGATGCACATCTGGGGACATTCTGTAATGTGTGGACTATCAGAGTGTTGATAAAACACAGAAATTGCAATCAGGATTGAATGCAACAGTCACCATGCGCACTTTCCTCCATGGGAGTAATGTCTCTAACAGTTTACGCTTTGATCGTTCGCTGGAAGAGCAGTAGTAGTTTCCGATGCACATCTGGGAACATTCTGTAATGTGTGGACTATCAGAGTGTTGATGAAACACAGAAATTGCAATCAGGATCGAATACAACAGTCACCATGCGCACTTTCCTCCATGGGAGTAATGTCTCAAACTGTCTACGCTTTGATCGTTTCCTGGAACACCAGTAGTACTTTCCGATGCACATCTGGAGGCATTCTGTAATCTGTTTACCTTTAAAGTGTTGATGAAACACATAAATTGCCTCGGGAATGAATACAACAGTCACCATGCGCACTTTCCTCCATGGGAGTAATGTCTCAAACAGTTTACGCTTTGATCGTTCCCTGGAGGACCAGTAGTTGTTTGCGAAGAAAATCTGGGTTCATTCTGTAATGTGTGGACTATCAGAGTGTTGTTGAAACATAAAAATTGCATCGGGATTGAATACAACAGTCACCATGCGCAATTTTCCTAAATGGGTGTAGTGTCTCAAACAGTGTACGCTTTGATCGTTCCCTGGAACACCAGTAGTAGTTTCCGATGCACATCTGGAGGCATTCTGTTATCTGTTTACTATCAGAGTGTTGTTGAAACACAGAAATTACTTCGGGGTTGAATACAACAGTCACCATGCGAACTTTCCTCCATTGGAGTAATGTCTCATACTGTCTACGCTTTGATCGTTTCCTGGAAGACCAGTAGTAGTTTCCGATGCACATCTGGAGGCATTCTGTAATTCGTGGACCTTCAAAGTGTTGATGAGACACAGAAATTGCATCGGGATAGAATACAACAGTCACCATGCGCACTTTCCTCCTTGGGAGTAATGTCTCTGACAGTCTACGCTTTGATCGTTCAATGAAAGACCAGTACTAGTTTACGATGCACATCTGGAGGCATTCTGTAATCTGTTTACCTTTAAAGTGTTGATGAAACACATAAATTGCCTTGGGATTGAATACAACAGTCACCATGCGCACTTTCCTCCATGGGAGTAATGTCTCAAACAGTTTACGCTTTGATCGTTCCCTGGAGGACCAGTAGTTGTTTGCGAAGAACATCTTGTTTCATTCTGTAATGTGTGGACTATCAGAGTGTTGTTGAAACATAAAAATTGCACCGGGATTGAATACAACAGTCACCATGAGCAATTTTCCTAAATGGGAGTAGTGTCTCAAACAGTGTACGCTTTGATCGTTCCCTGGAAGACCAGTAGTAGTTTCCGATGCACATCTGGAGGCATTCTGTTATCTGTTTACTATCAGAGTGTTGTTGAAACACAGAAATGACATCGGGGTTGAATACAACAGTCACCATGCGAACTTTCCTCCATGTTAGTAATGTCTCATACTGTCTACGCTTTGATCGTTTCCTGGAAGACCAGTAGTAGTTTCCGATGCACATCTGGAGGCATTCTGTAATCTGTGGACCTTCAAAGTGTTGATGATACACTGAAATAGCATCGGGATTGAATACAACAGTCACCATGCGCACTTTCCTACATGGGAGTAATGTCACAAAAATTCTACGCTTTGATCGTAGCCTGGAAGACCAGTATCAGTATCCGATGCACATCTGGATGCATTCTGTAGTCTGTGGACTATTAGAGTGTTGATGAAAAACAGAAATTGCATCGTGATTGAATACAACAGTCACCATGCGCACTTTCCTCCATGGGAGTAATGTCTCTAACTGTTTCCGCTTTGATCGTTCCCTGGAGGACCAGTAGTAGTTTCCGATGCACATCTGGCGACATTCTGTAATGTGTGGACTATCAGAGTGTTGATGAAACACAGAAATTGCAATCAGGATCGAATACAACAGTCACCATGCGCACTTTCCTCCATGGGAGTAATGTCTCAGACAGTCTACGCTTTGATCGTTCCCTGAAAGACCAGTACTAGTTTACGATGCACATCTGGAGGCATTCTGTAATCTGGCGACCTTTAAAGTGTTGATGAAACATAGAAATTGCCTCGGGATTGAAAACAACAGTCATCATGCGCATTTTCCTCCATGGGAGTGATGTCTCAAACAGAATACGCTTTAATCGTTCCCTTTAAGACCAGTAGTAGTTTCCGATGCACATTTGGAGGCATTCTGTAAACTGTAAACTATCAGAGTGTTGTTCAAACACAGAAATTGCATCGGGATTAAATACAACAGTCACGATGAGAACATTTCTCCATGGGAGAAATGTCTCAAACTGTCTACGCTTTGATCGTTTCCTGGAACTCCAGTAGTAGTTTCCGATGCACATCTGGAGGCATTCTGAAATCTTTGGACCTTCAAAGTGTTGATGAGACACAGAAATTGCATCGCGATTGAATACAACAGTTACAATGCGCACTTTCCTTCATGGGAGTAATGTCACAAAAATTCTACGCTTTGATTGTTCCCTGTATTACCAGTAGTAGTTTCCGATGCACATCTGGAGGCATTCTGTAATCTGTGGACCGTTAAAGTGTTGATGAGACACAGAAATTGCATCGGGATTGAATACAACAGTCACCACCCGCAATTTTCTTAAGTGGGAGTAATGTCTTAAACAGTCTACGCCTTGATCGATCCCTGGAAGACCAGTAGTAGTTTCCGATGCACATCTGGAAGCATTCTCTAATCTCTGGACTATCAGAGTGTTGTTAAAACACAGAAATTGCATCGGGATTGAATACAACGGTCACCATGCGAACTTTCCTCCATGGGAGTAATGTCTCAAACTGTCTACCCTTTGGTCGTTTCCTGGAACACCAGTAGTAGTTTCTGATGCACATCTGGAGGCATTCTGAAATCTTTGGACCTTCAAAGTGTTGATGAGACACAGAAATTGCATCGCGATTGAATACAACAGTCACCATGCGCACTTTCCTTCATGGGAGTAATGTCACAAAAATTCTATGCTTTGATCGTTCCCTGGAAGAGCAGTAGTAGTTTCCGATGCACATCTGGAGGCATTCTGTAATCTGTGGAACTTCAAAGTGTTTATGAAACACAGGTATTGCCGCGAGATTGAATACAACAGTCACCATGCCCACATTCCTCCATGGGAGTAATGTCTCAAACAGTCTACGGTTTGATCGTTCCCTGCAAGACCAGTAGTAGTTTACGATGCACATCTGGAGGCAATCTGTAATCCGTGGACCTTGAAAGTGTTGATTAAAAATAGAAATTTCCTCGGGACCGAATACAACAGTCATCATGAGCATTTTCCTCCATGGGAGTGATGTCTCAAACAGAATACGCTTTGATCGTTCGCTTTCAGACCAGTAGTAGTTTCCGATGCACATCTGGAGGCATTCTGTAATCTGTAAACTATCAGAGTGTTGTTCAAACACAGAAATTGCATCGGGATTGAATACAACAGTCTCCATGCGCACTTTCCACCATGGGAGTAATGTCTCAAACAGTTTACGCTTTTATCGTTCCCTGGAAGCCCAGTATAGTTTCCGATGCACATCTGGGGGCATTCTGTAATGTGTGGACTATCAGAGTGTTGATGAAACACAGAAATTGCAATCAGGATTGAATGCAACAGTCACCATGCGCACTTTCCTCCATGGGAGTAATGTCTCAAACAGTTTAGGCTTTGATCGATCCCTGGAGGACCAGTAGTTGTTTGCGATGAACATCTGGGTTCATTCTGTAATGTGTGGACTATCAGAGTGTTGTTGAAACATGAAAATTGCATCGGGATTGAATACAACAGTCACCATGCGCAATTTTACTAAATGGGAGTAGTGTCTCAAACAGTCTACGCTTTGATCGTTCCCTGGAAGACCAGTAGTAGTTTCCGATGAACATCTGGAGGTATTCTGCAATCTGTGGACCTTCAAAGTGTTGATGAGACACAGAAATTGCATCGCGACTGAATACAACAGTCACCATCCGCAATTTTCTTAAATGGGATGAATGTCTCAAACAGTCTAAGCTTTGATCGTACCCTGGAAGACCAGTATCAGTATCCGATGCACATCTGGATGCATTCTGTAATCTGTGGACTTTCAGAGTGTTGTTGAAACACAGAAATTGCATCGGGATTGAATACAACAGTCACCATGCGCACTTTCCTCCATGGGAGTAATGTCTCAAACAGTCTACGCTTTGATTGTTTCCTGGAAAACAAGTATTAGTTTCCGATGCACATCTGGATGCATTCTGTAATCTGTGGACCTTGAAAGTGTTGATGAAACATAGAAATTGCATCGGGATTGAATACAACAGTCACCATGCGCACTTTCCTCCATGGGAGTAATGTCTCAAACTGTTTAAGCTTTGGTCGTTCCCTGGTGGACCAGTAGTAGTTTCCGATGCATATCTGGCGACATTCTGTAATGTGTGGACTATCAGAGTGTTGATGAAACACAGAAATTGGAATCAGAATCGAATACAACATTCACCATGCGCACTTTCCTCCATGGGAGTAATGTCTCAGACAGTCGACGCTTTGATCGTTCCCTGAAAGACAAGTACTAGTTTACGATGCACATCTGGAGGCATTCTGTAATCTGGCGACCTTTAAAGTGTTGATGAGACACAGAAATTGCATCGGGATTGAATACAACAGTCACCATGCGCACTTTCCTACATGGGAGTAATGTCACAAAAATTCTACGCTTTGATCGTACCCTGGAAGACCAGTATCAGTATCCGATGCACATCTGGATGCATTCTGTAGTCTGTGGACTATCAGAGTGTTGATGAAACACAGAAATTGCATCGGGATTGAATACAACAGTCACCATGCGCACTTTCCTCCATGGGAGTAATGTCTCAAACTGTTTACGCTTTGGTCGTTCCCTGGTGGACCAGTAGTAGTTTCCGATGCACATCTGGCGACATTCTGTAATGTGTGGACTATCAGAGTGTTGATGAAACACAGAAATTGGAATCAGAATCGAATACAACATTCACCATGCGCACTTTCCTCCATGGGAGTAATGTCTCAGACAGTCTACGCTTTGATCGTTCCCTGAAAGACCAGTACTAGTTTACGATGCACATCTGGAGGCATTCTGTAATCTGGCGACCTTTAAAGTGTTGATGAGACACAGAAATTGCATCGGGATTGAATACAACAGTCACCATGCGCACTTTCCTACATCGGAGTAACGTCACAAATATTCTACGCTTTGATCGTTCCCTGGAAGACCAGTAGTAGTTTCCGATGCACATCTGGAGGCATTCTGTAGTCTGTGGACTATCAGAGTGTTGATGAAACACAGAAATTGCATCGGGATTGAATACAACGGTCACCATGCGAACTTTCCTCCATGGGAGTAATGTCTCAAACTGTCTACGTTTTGATCGTTTCCTGGAACACCAGTAGTAGTTTCCGATGCACATCTGGAAGCATTCTGTAATCTGTGGACCTTCAAAGTGTGATGAGACTCAGATATTGCATCGGGATTGAATACAACAGTCACCATGCGCACTTTCCTACATGGTAGTAACGTCACAAAAATTCTACGCTGTGATCGTTCCCTGGAAGACCAGTAGTAGTTTCCGATGCACATCTGGAGGCATTCTGTAGTCTGTGGACTATCAGAGTGTTGATGAAACACAGAAATTGCATCGGGATTGAATACAACAGTCACCATGCGCACTTTCCTCCATAGGAGTAATGTCTCAAACAGTTTACGCTTTGATCGTTCCCTGGAAGACCAGTGGTAGTTTCCGATGCACATATGGAGGAATTCTGTAAACGGTAAACTGTCAGAGTGTTGTTCAAACACAGAAATTGCATCGGGATTAAATACAACAGTCACCATGCAAACATTCCTCCATGGGAGAAATGTCTCAAACTTTCTACGCTTTGATCGTTTCCTGGAACACCAGTAGTTGTTTCCGATGCACATCTGGAGGCATTCTGAAATGTATGTACCTTCAAAGTGTTGATGAGACACAGAAATTGCATCGGGATTGAATACAACAGTCACCATCTGCAATTTTCTAAAATGGGAGTAATGTCTCAAACAGTCTACGCCTTGATCGTTCCCTATAAGACCAGTAGTAGTTTCCGATGCACATCTGGAGGCATTCTCTAATCTGTGGACTATCAGAGTGTTGTTGAAACACTGAAATTACATCGGGATTGAGTACAACAGTCACCATGCGAACTTTCCTCCATGAGAGTAATGTCTCAAACTGTCTACTCTTTGATCGTTTAATGGATCGACAGTAGTAGTTTCCGATGCACATCTGGAGGCATTCTGAAATCTATGGACCTTCAAAGTGTTGATGAGACACAGAAATTGCATCGGGATTGAATACAACAGTCACCATGCGAACTTTCCTCCAAGGGATTAATGTCTCAAACAGTCTAAGCTTTGATCGTTCCCTGGATGACCAGGAGTAGCTTCCGATGCACATCTGGAAGCATTCTGTAATGTGTGGACTATCAGAGTGTTGTTGAAACACAGAAATTGCATCGGGATTGAATACAACAGGCACCATGCAAACTTTCCTCCATGGGAGTAATGTCTCATACTGTCTACACTTTGATCGTTTCCTGGAAGACCAGTAGTAGTTTCCGATGCACATCTGGAGGCATTCTGTAATCTGTGGACCTTCAAAGTGTTGATGATACGCAGAAATTGCATCGGGATTGAATACAACAGTCACCATGCGCACTTTCCTACATGGGAGTAATGTCACAAAAATTGTACGCTTTGATCGTACCCTGGAAGACCAGTATCAGTATCCGATGCACATCTGGATGCATTCTGTAGTCTGTGGACTATCAGAGTGTTGATGAAACACAGAAATTGCATCGGGACTGAATACAACAGTCACCATCCGCAATTTTCTTAAATGGGATTAATGTCTCAAACAGTCTAAGCTTTGATCGTACCCTGGAAGACGAGTATCAGTATCCGATGCACATCTGGATGCATTCTGTAATCTGTGGACCTTCAAAGTGTTGATGAGACACAGAAATTGCATCGGGATTGAATACAACAGGCACCATGCAAACTTTCCTCCATGGGAGTAATGTCTCATACTGTCTACACTTTGATCGTTTCCTGGAAGACCAGTAGTAGTTTCCGATGCACATCTGGAGGCATTCTGTAATCTGTGGACCTTCAAAGTGTTGATGATACACAGAAATTGCATCGGGATTGAGTACAACAGTCACCATGCGCACTTTCCTACATGGGAGTAATGTCTCAAACTGTTTACGCTTTGGTCTTTCCCTGGTGGACCAGTAGTAGTTTCCGATGCACATCTGGCGACATTCTGTAATGTGTGGACTATCAGAGTGTTGATGAAACACAGAAATTGGAATCAGAATCGAATACAACATTCACCATGCGCACTTTCCTCCATGGGAGTAATGTCTCAGACAGTCTACGCTTTGATCGTTCCCTGAAAGACCAGTACTAGTTTACGATGCACATCTGGAGGCATTCTGTAATCTGGCGACCTTTAAAGTGTTGATGAGACACAGAAATTGCATCGGGATTGAATACAACAGTCACCATGCGCACTTTCCTACATGGGAGTAACGTCACAAATATTCTACGCTTTGATCGTTCCCTGGAAGACCAGTAGTAGTTTCCGATGCACATCTGGAGGCATTCTGTTATCTGTTTACTATCAGAGTGTTGTTGAAACACAGAAATGACATCGGGGTTGAATACAACAGTCACCATGCGAACTTTCCTCCATGTTAGTAATGTCTCATACTGTCTACGCTTTGATCGTTTCCTGGAAGACCAGTAGTAGTTTCCGATGCACATCTGGAGGCATTCTGTAATCTGTGGACCTTCAAAGTGTTGATGATACACTGAAATAGCATCGGGATTGAATACAACAGTCACCATGCGCACTTTCCTACATGGGAGTAATGTCACAAAAATCCTACGCTTTGATCGTAGCCTGGAAGACCAGTATCAGTATCCGATGCACATCTGGATGCATTCTGTAGTCTGTGGACTATTAGAGTGTTGATGAAAAACAGAAATTGCATCGGGATTGAATACAACAGTCACCATGCGCACTTTCCTCCATGGGAGTAATGTCTCAAACTGTTTCCGCTTTGATCGTTCCCTGGAGGACCAGTAGTAGTTTCCGATGCACATCTGGCGACATTCTGTAATGTGTGGACTATCAGAGTGTTGATGAAACACAGAAATTGCAATCAGGATCGAATACAACAGTCACCATGCGCACTTTCCTCCATGGGAGTAATGTCTCAGACAGTCTACGCTTTGATCGTTCCCTGAAAGACCAGTACTAGTTTACGATGCACATCTGGAGGCATTCTGTAATCTGGCGACCTTTAAAGTGTTGATGAAACACATAAATTGCCTCGGGATTGAATACAACAGTCACCATGCGCACTTTCCTCCATGGGAGTTATGTCTCAAACAGTTTACGCTTTGATCGTTTCCTGGAAGACCAGTAGTAGTTTCCGATGCACATCTGGTGGCATTCGGTAATCTGTGGACCTTGAAAGTGTTGATGAAACATAGAAATTGCCTCGGGATTGAAAACAACAGTCATCATGCGCATTTTCCTCCATGGGAGTGATGTCTCAAACAGAATACGCTTTAATCGTTCCCTTTAAGACCAGTAGTAGTTTCCGATGCACATTTGGAGGCATTCTGTAAACTGTAAACTATCAGAGTGTTGTTCAAACACAGAAATTGCATCGGGATTAAATACAACAGTCACGATGAGAACATTTCTCCATGGGAGAAATGTCTCAAACTGTCTACGCTTTGATCGTTTCCTGGAACTCCAGTAGTAGTTTCCGATGCACATCTGGAGGCATTCTGAAATCTTTGGACCTTCAAAGTGTTGATGAGACACAGAAATTGCATCGCGATTGAATACAACAGTTACAATGCGCACTTTCCTTCATGGGAGTAATGTCACAAAAATTCTACGCTTTGATTGTTCCCTGTAATACCAGTAGTAGTTTCCGATGCACATCTGGAGGCATTCTGTAATCTGTGGACCGTTAAAGTGTTGATGAGACACAGAAATTGCATCGGGATTGAATACAACAGTCACCACCCGCAATTTTCTTAAGTGGGAGTAATGTCTTAAACAGTCTACGCCTTGATCGATCCCTGGAAGACCAGTAGTAGTTTCCGATGCACATCTGGAAGCATTCTCTAATCTCTGGACTATCAGAGTGTTGTTAAAACACAGAAATTGCATCGGGATTGAATACAACGGTCACCATGCGAACTTTCCTCCATGGGAGTAATGTCTCAAACTGTCTACCCTTTGGTCGTCTCCTGGAACACCAGTAGTAGTTTCTGATGCACATCTGGAGGCATTCTGAAATCTTTGGACCTTCAAAGTGTTGATGAGACACAGAAATTGCATCGCGATTGAATACAACAGTCACCATGCGCACTTTCCTTCATGGGAGTAATGTCACAAAAATTCTATGCTTTGATCGTTCCCTGGAAGAGCAGTAGTAGTTTCCGATGCACATCTGGAGGCATTCTGTAATCTGTGGAACTTCAAAGTGTTTATGAAACACAGGTATTGCCGCGAGATTGAATACAACAGTCACCATGCCCACATTCCTCCATGGGAGTAATGTCTCAAACAGTCTACGGTTTGATCGTTCCCTGCAAGACCAGTAGTAGTTTACGATGCACATCTGGAGGCAATCTGTAATCCGTGGACCTTGAAAGTGTTGATTAAAAATAGAAATTTCCTCGGGACCGAATACAACAGTCATCATGAGCATTTTCCTCCATGGGAGTGATGTCTCAAACAGAATACGCTTTGATCGTTCGCTTTCAGACCAGTAGTAGTTTCCGATGCACATCTGGAGGCATTCTGTAATCTGTAAACTATCAGAGTGTTGTTCAAACACAGAAATTGCATCGGGATTGAATACAACAGTCTCCATGCGCACTTTCCACCATGGGAGTAATGTCTCAAACAGTTTACGCTTTTATCGTTCCCTGGAAGCCCAGTATAGTTTCCGATGCACATCTGGGGGCATTCTGTAATGTGTGGACTATCAGAGTGTTGATGAAACACAGAAATTGCAATCAGGATTGAATGCAACAGTCACCATGCGCACTTTCCTCCATGGGAGTAATGTCTCAAACAGTTTAGGCTTTGATCGATCCCTGGAGGACCAGTAGTTGTTTGCGATGAACATCTGGGTTCATTCTGTAATGTGTGGACTATCAGAGTGTTGTTGAAACATGAAAATTGCATCGGGATTGAATACAACAGTCACCATGCGCAATTTTACTAAATGGGAGTAGTGTCTCAAACAGTCTACGCTTTGATCGTTCCCTGGAAGACCAGTAGTAGTTTCCGATGAACATCTGGAGGTATTCTGCAATCTGTGGACCTTCAAAGTGTTGATGAGACACAGAAATTGCATCGCGACTGAATACAACAGTCACCATCCGCAATTTTCTTAAATGGGATGAATGTCTCAAACAGTCTAAGCTTTGATCGTACCCTGGAAGACCAGTATCAGTATCCGATGCACATCTGGATGCATGCTGTAATCTGTGGACTTTCAGAGTGTTGTTGAAACACAGAAATTGCATCGGGATTGAATACAACAGTCACCATGCGCACTTTCCTCCATGGGAGTAATGTCTCAAACAGTCTACGCTTTGATTGTTTCCTGGAAAACAAGTATTAGTTTCCGATGCACATCTGGATGCATTCTGTAATCTGTGGACCTTGAAAGTGTTGATGAAACATAGAAATTGCATCGGGATTGAATACAACAGTCACCATGCGCACTTTCCTCCATGGGAGTAATGTCTCAAACTGTTTAAGCTTTGGTCGTTCCCTGGTGGACCAGTAGTAGTTTCCGATGCACATCTGGCGACATTCTGTAATGTGTGGACTATCAGAGTGTTGATGAAACACAGAAATTGGAATCAGAATCGAATACAACATTCACCATGCGCACTTTCCTCCATGGGAGTAATGTCTCAGACAGTCTACGCTTTGATCGTTCCCTGAAAGACCAGTACTAGTTTACGATGCACATCTGGAGGCATTCTGTAATCTGGCGACCTTTAAAGTGTTGATGAGACACAGAAATTGCATCGGGATTGAATACAACAGTCACCATGCGCACTTTCCTACATCGGAGTAACGTCACAAATATTCTACGCTTTGATCGTTCCCTGGAAGACCAGTAGTAGTTTCCGATGCACATCTGGAGGCATTCTGTAGTCTGTGGACTATCAGAGTGTTGATGAAACACAGAAATTGCATCGGGATTGAATACAACGGTCACCATGCGAACTTTCCTCCATGGGAGTAATGTCTCAAACTGTCTACGTTTTGATCGTTTCCTGGAACACCAGTAGTAGTTTCCGATGCACATCTGGAAGCATTCTGTAATCTGTGGACCTTCAAAGTGTGATGAGACTCAGATATTGCATCGGGATTGAATACAACAGTCACCATGCGCACTTTCCTACATGGTAGTAACGTCACAAAAATTCTACGCTGTGATCGTTCCCTGGAAGACCAGTAGTAGTTTCCGATGCACATCTGGAGGCATTCTGTAGTCTGTGGACTATCAGAGTGTTGATGAAACACAGAAATTGCATCGGGATTGAATACAACAGTCACCATGCGCACTTTCCTCCATAGGAGTAATGTCTCAAACAGTTTACGCTTTGATCGTTCCCTGGAAGACCAGTGGTAGTTTCCGATGCACATATGGAGGAATTCTGTAAACGGTAAACTGTCAGAGTGTTGTTCAAACACAGAAATTGCATCGGGATTAAATACAACAGTCACCATGCAAACATTCCTCCATGGGAGAAATGT
This sequence comes from Schistocerca gregaria, assembly GCF_023897955.1. NCBI lineage: Eukaryota > Metazoa > Arthropoda > Insecta > Orthoptera > Acrididae > Schistocerca > Schistocerca gregaria. Next base: position 11,138,761 of record NC_064927.1, read on the forward strand.
CTCAAACTTTCTACGCTTTGATCGTTTCCTGGAACACCAGTAGTTGTTTCCGATGCACATCTGGAGGCATTCTGAAATGTATGTACCTTCAAAGTGTTGATGAGACACAGAAATTGCATCGGGATTGAATACAACAGTCACCATCTGCAATTTTCTAAAATGGGAGTAATGTCTCAAACAGTCTACGCCTTGATCGTTCCCTATAAGACCAGTAGTAGTTTCCGATGCACATCTGGAGGCATTCTCTAATCTGTGGACTATCAGAGTGTTGTTGAAACACTGAAATTACATCGGGATTGAGTACAACAGTCACCATGCGAACTTTCCTCCATGAGAGTAATGTCTCAAACTGTCTACTCTTTGATCGTTTAATGGATCGACAGTAGTAGTTTCCGATGCACATCTGGAGGCATTCTGAAATCTATGGACCTTCAAAGTGTTGATGAGACACAGAAATTGCATCGGGATTGAATACAACAGTCACCATGCGAACTTTCCTCCAAGGGATTAATGTCTCAAACAGTCTAAGCTTTGATCGTTCCCTGGATGACCAGGAGTAGCTTCCGATGCACATCTGGAAGCATTCTGTAATGTGTGGACTATCAGAGTGTTGTTGAAACACAGAAATTGCATCGGGATTGAATACAACAGGCACCATGCAAACTTTCCTCCATGGGAGTAATGTCTCATACTGTCTACACTTTGATCGTTTCCTGGAAGACCAGTAGTAGTTTCCGATGCACATCTGGAGGCATTCTGTAATCTGTGGACCTTCAAAGTGTTGATGATACGCAGAAATTGCATCGGGATTGAATACAACAGTCACCATGCGCACTTTCCTACATGGGAGTAATGTCACAAAAATTGTACGCTTTGATCGTACCCTGGAAGACCAGTATCAGTATCCGATGCACATCTGGATGCATTCTGTAGTCTGTGGACTATCAGAGTGTTGATGAAACACAGAAATTGCATCGGGACTGAATACAACAGTCACCATCCGCAATTTTCTTAAATGGGATTAATGTCTCAAACAGTCTAAGCTTTGATCGTACCCTGGAAGACGAGTATCAGTATCCGATGCACATCTGGATGCATTCTGTAATCTGTGGACCTTCAAAGTGTTGATGAGACACAGAAATTGCATCGGGATTGAATACAACAGGCACCATGCAAACTTTCCTCCATGGGAGTAATGTCTCATACTGTCTACACTTTGATCGTTTCCTGGAAGACCAGTAGTAGTTTCCGATGCACATCTGGAGGCATTCTGTAATCTGTGGACCTTCAAAGTGTTGATGATACACAGAAATTGCATCGGGATTGAGTACAACAGTCACCATGCGCACTTTCCTACATGGGAGTAATGTCTCAAACTGTTTACGCTTTGGTCTTTCCCTGGTGGACCAGTAGTAGTTTCCGATGCACATCTGGCGACATTCTGTAATGTGTGGACTATCAGAGTGTTGATGAAACACAGAAATTGGAATCAGAATCGAATACAACATTCACCATGCGCACTTTCCTCCATGGGAGTAATGTCTCAGACAGTCTACGCTTTGATCGTTCCCTGAAAGACCAGTACTAGTTTACGATGCACATCTGGAGGCATTCTGTAATCTGGCGACCTTTAAAGTGTTGATGAGACACAGAAATTGCATCGGGATTGAATACAACAGTCACCATGCGCACTTTCCTACATGGGAGTAACGTCACAAATATTCTACGCTTTGATCGTTCCCTGGAAGACCAGTAGTAGTTTCCGATGCACATCTGGAGGCATTCTGTAGTCTGTGGACTATCAGAGTGTTGATGAAACACAGAAATTGCATCGGGATTGAATACAACGGTCACCATGCGAACTTTCCTCCATGGGAGTAATGTCTCAAACTGTCTACGTTTTGATCGTTTCCTGGAACACCAGTAGTAGTTTCCGATGCACATCTGGAAGCATTCTGTAATCTGTGGACCTTCAAAGTGTGATGAGACTCAGATATTGCATAGGGATTGAATACAACAGTCACCATGCGCACTTTCCTACATGGTAGTAACGTCACAAAAATTTTACGCTTTGATCGTTCCCTGGAAGACCAGTAGTAGTTTCCGATGCACATCTGGAGGCATTCTGTAGTCTGTGGACTATCAGAGTGTTGATGAAACACAGAAATTGCATCGGGATTGAATACAACAGTCACCATGCGCACTTTCCTCCATAGGAGTAATGTCTCAAACAGTTTACGCTTTGATCGTTCCCTGGAAGACCAGTGATAGTTTCCGATGCACATATGGAGGAATTCTGTAAACGGTAAACTATCAGAGTGTTGTTCAAACACAGAAATTGCATCGGGATTAAATACAACAGTCACCATGCAAACATTCCTTCATGGGAGAAATGTCTCAAACTTTCTACGCTTTGATCGTTTCCTGGAACACCAGTAGTAGTTTCCGATGCACATCTGGAGGCATTCTGAAATGTATGTACCTTCAAAGTGTTGATGAGACACAGAAATTGCATCGGGATTGAATACAACAGTCACCATCTGCAATTTTCTAAAATGGGAGTAATGTCTCAAACAGTCTACGCCTTGATCGTTCCCTATAAGACCAGTAGTAGTTTCCGATGCACATCTGGAGGCATTCTCTAATCTGTGGACTATCAGAGTGTTGTTGAAACACTGAAATTACATCGGGATTTAGTACAACAGTCACCATGCGCACTTTCCTCCATGTGAGTAATGTCTCAAACAGTTTACGCTTTTATCGTTCCCTGGAAGACCAGTAGTAGTTTCCGATGCACATCTGGAGGTATTCTGCAATCTGTGGACCTTCAAAGTGTTGATGAGACACAGATATTGCATCGCGATTGAATACAACAGTCACCATCCGCAATTTTCTTAAATGGGATTAATGTCTCAAACAGTCTAAGCTTTGATCGTACCCTGGAAGACCAGTATCAGTATCCGATGCACATCTGGATGCATTCTGTAATCTGTGGACCTTCAAAGTGTAGATGAGACACAGATATTGCATCGGGATTGAATACAACAGTCACCATGCGAAGTTTCCTCCATGGGATTAATGTCTCAAACAGTCTAAGCTTTGATCGTTCCCTGGATGACCAGGAGTAGTTTCCGATGCACATCTGGAAGCATTCTGTAATGTGTGGACTATCAGAGTGTTGTTGAAACACAGAAATTGCATCGGGATTGAATACAACAGGCACCATGCAAACTTTCCTCCATGGGAGTAATGTCTCATACTGTCTACGCTTTGATCGTTTCCTGGAAGACCAGTAGTAGTTTCCGATGCACATCTGGAGGCATTCTGTTATCTGTAGACCTTCAAAGTGTTGATGATACACAGAAATTGCATCGGGATTGAGTACAACAGTCACCATGCGCACTTTCCTACATGGGAGTAATGTCACAAAAATTCTACGCTTTGATCGTACCCTGGAAGACCAGTATCAGTATCCGATGCACATCTGGATGCATTCTGTAGTCTGTGGACTATCAGAGTGTTGATGAAACACAGAAATTGCATCGGGATTGAATACAACAGTCACCATGCGCACTTTCCTCCATGGGAGTAATGTCTCAAACAGTTTACGCTTTTATCGTTCCCTGGAAGCCCAGTATAGTTTCCGATGCACATCTGGGGGCATTCTGTAAAGTGTGGACTATCAGAGTGTTGATGAAACACAGAAATTGCAATCAGGATTGAATGCAACAGTCACCATGCGCACTTTCCTCCATGGGAGTAATGTCTCAAACAGTTTAGGCTTCGATCGTTCCCTGGAGGACCAGTAGTTGTTTGCGATGAACATCTGGGTTCATTCTGTAATGTGTGGACTATCAGAGTGTTGTTGAAACATAAAAATTGCATCGGGATTGAATACAACAGTCACCATGCGCAATTTTACTAAATGGGAGTAGTGTCTCAAACAGTCTACGCTTTGATCGTTCCCTGGAAGACCAGTAGTAGTTTCCGATGCACATCTGGAGGTATTCTGCAATCTGTGGACCTTCAAAGTGTTGATGAGACACAGAAATTGCATCGCGATTGAATACAACAGTCACCATCCGCAATTTTCTTAAATGGGATTAATGTCTCAAACAGTCTAAGCTTTGATCGTACCCTGGAAGACCAGTATCAGTATCCGATGCACATCTGGATGCATTCTGTAATCTGTGGACCTTCAAAGTGTTGATGAGACACAGAAATTGCATCGGGATTGAATACAACAGCCACCATGCGCAATTTTCTTAAATGGGAGTAACGTCTCATAGAGTCTACGCCTTGATCGTTCCCTGGAAGACCAGTAGTAGTTTCCGATGCACATCTGGAGGCATTCTGTAATCTGTGGACTTTCAGAGTGTTGTTGAAACACAGAAATTGCATCGGGATTGAATACAACAGTCACCATGCGAACTTTCCTCCATGGGAGTAATGTCTAAAACTGTCTACTCTTTGATCGTTTCCTGGAACACTAGTAGTAGTTTCCGATGCACATCTGGAGGCATTCTGTAATCTGTGGACCTTCAAAGTGTTGATGAGAAACAGAAATTGCATCGGGATTGAATACAACAGTCACCATGCGCACTTTCCTACATGGGAGTAACGTCACAAAAATTCTACGCTTTGATCGTTCCCTGGAAGACCAGTAGTAGTTTCCGATGCACATCTGGAGGCAATCTGTAGTCTGTGGACTATCAGACTGTTAATGAAACACAGAAATTGCATCGGGATTGAATACAACAGTCACCATGCGCACTTTCCTCCATGGGATTAATGTCTCAAACAATCTAAGCTTTGATAGTTCATTGGATGACCAGGAGTAGTTTCCGATGCACATCTGGGGACATTCTGTAATGTTTGGACTATCAGAGTGTTGATAAAACACAGAAATTGCAATCAGGATTGAATGAAACAGTCACCATGCGCACTTTCCTCCATGGCAGTAATGTATCAGACAGTCTACGCTTTGATCGTTCCCTGAAAGACCAGTACTAGTTTACGATGCACATCTGGAGGCATTCTGTAATCTGTTTACCTTTAAAGTGTTGATGAAACACATAAATTGCCTCGGGATTGAATACAACAGTCACCATGCGCACTTTCCTCCATTTGAGTAATGTCTCAAACAGTTTACGCTTTGATCGTTCCCTGGAGGACCAGTAGTTGTTTGCGATGAACATCTGGGTTCATTCTGTAATGTGTGGGCTATCAGAGTGTTGTTGAAACATAAAAATTGCATCGGGATTGAATACAACAGTCACCATGCGAAATTTTCCTAAATGGGAGTATTGTCTTAAACAGTCTACGCTTTGATCGTTCCCTGGAAGACCAGTAGTAGTTTCCGATGCACATCCGGAGGCATTCTGTTATCTGTTTACTATCAGAGTGTTGTTGAAACACAGAAATTGCATCGGGGTTGAATACAACAGTCACCATGCGAACTTTCCTCCATGGGAGTAATGTCTCATACTGTCTACGCTTTGATCGTTTCCTGGAAGACCAGTAGTAGTTTCCGATGCACATCTGGAGGCATTCTGTAATCTGTGGACCTTCAATGTGTTGATGATACACAGAAATTGCTTCGGGATTGAATACAGCAGTCACCATGCGCACTTTCCTACATGGGAGTAATGTCACAAAAATTCTAGGCTTTGATCGTACCCTGGAAGACCAGTATCAGTATCCGATGCACATCTGGATGCATTCTGTAGTCTGTGGACTATCAGAGTGTTGATGAAACACAGAAATTGCATCGGGATTGAATACAACCGTCACCATGCGCACATTCCTCCATGGGAGTAATGTCTCAAACTGTTTACGCTTTGGTCGTTCCCTGGAGGACCAGTAGTAGTTTCCGATGCACATCTGGCGACATTCTGTAATGTGTGGACTATCAGAGTGGTGATGAAACACAGAAATTGCAATCAGAATCGAATACAACAGTCACCATGCGCACTTTCCTCCATGGGAGTAATGTCTCAGACAGTCTACGCTTTGATCGTTTCCTGAAAGACCAGTACTAGTTTACGATGCACATCTGGAGGCATTCTGTAATCTGGCGACCTTTAAAGTGTTGATGAGACACAGAAATTGCATCGGGATTGAATACAACAGTCACCATGCGCACTTTCCTACATGGGAGTAACGTCACAAAAATTCTACGCTTTGATCGTTCCCTGGAAGACCAGTAGTAGTTTCCGATGCACATCTGGAGGCATACTGTAGTCTCTGGACTATCAGAGTGTTGATGAAACACAGAAATTGCATCGGGATTGAATACAACAGTCACCATGCGAACTTTCCTCCATGGGAGTAATGTCTCAAACTGTCTACGTTTTGATCGTATCCTGGAACACCAGTAGCAGTTTCCGATGCACATCTGGAGGCATTCTATAATCTGTGGACCTTCAAAGTGTTGATGAGACACAGAAATTGCATCGGGATTGAATACAAAAGCCACCATGCGCAATTTTCTTAAATGGGAGTAACGTCTCATACAGTCTACGCCTTGATCGTTCCCTGGAAGACCAGTAAAAGTTTCCGATGCACATCTGGAGGCATTCTGTAATCTGTGGACTTTTAGAGAGTTGTTGAAACACAGAAATTGCATCGGGATTGAATACAACAGTCACCATGCGAACTTTCCTCCCTGGGAGTAATGTCTCAAACTGTCTACTCTTTGATCGTTTCCTGGAACACTAGTAGTAGTTTCCGATGCACATCTGGAGGCATTCTGTAATCTGTGGACCTTCAAAGTGTGATGAGACACAGAAATTGCATCGGGATTGAATACAACAGTCACCATGCGCACTTTCCTACATGGTAGTAACGTCACAAAACTTCTACGCTTTGATCGTTCCCTGGAAGACCAGTAGTAGTTTCCGATGCACATCTGGAGGCATTCTGTAGTCTGTGGACTATCAGAGTGTTGATGAAACACAGAAATTGCATCGGGATTGAATACAACAGTCACCATGCGCACTTTCCTTCATGGGAGTAATGTCTCAAACAGTTTACGCTTTGATCGTTCCCTGGAAGACCAGTAGTAGTTTCCGATGCACATATGGAGGCATTCTGTAAACGGTAAACTATCAGAGTGTTGTTCAAACACAGAAATTGCATCGGGATTAAATACAACAGTCACCATGCAAACATTCCTCCATGGGAGAAATGTCTCAAACTTTCTACGCTTTGATCGTTTCCTGGAACACCAGTAGTAGTTTCCGATGCACATCTGGAGGCATTCTGAAATGTATGTACCTTCAAAGTGTTGATGAGACACAGAAATTGCATCGGGATTGAATACAACAGTCACCATCTGCAATTTTCTTAAATGGGAGTAATGTCTCAAACAGTCTACGCCTAGATCGTTCCCTATAAGACCAGTAGTAGTTTCTGATGCACATCTGGAGGCATTCTCTAATCTGTGGACTATCAGAGTGTTGTTGAAACACTGAAATTACATCGGGATTGAGTACAACAGTCACCATGCGAACTTTCCTCCATGAGAGTAATGTCTCAAACTGTCTACTCTTGGATCATTTAATGGAACACCAGTAGTAGTTTCCGATGCACATCTGGAGGCATTCTGAAATCTATGGACCTTCAAAGTGTTGATGAGACACAGAAATTGCATCGGGATTGAATACAACACTCACCATGCGAACTTTCCTCCATGGGATTAATGTCTCAAACAGTCTAAGCTTTGATCGTTCCCTGGATGACCAGGAGTAGTTTCCGATGCACATCTGGAGGCATACTGTAATGTGTGGACAATCAGAGTGTTGTTGAAACACAGAAATTGCATCGGGATTGAATACAACAGGCACCATGCAAACTTTCCTCCATGGGAGTAATGTCTCATAATGTCTACACTTTGATCGTTTCCTGGAAGACCAGTAGTAGTTTCCGATGAACATCTGGAGGCATTCTGTAATCTGTGGACCTTCAAAGTGTTGATGATACACAGAAATTGCATCGGGATTGAATACAACAGTCACCATGCGCACTTTCCTACATGGGAGTAATGTCACAAAAATTCTACGCTTTGATCGTACCCTGGAAGACCAGTATCAGTATCCGATGCACATCTGGATGCATTCTGTAGTCAGTGGACTATCAGAGTGTTGATGAAACACAGAAATTGCATCGGGATTGAATACAACAGTCACCATGCGCACTTTCCTCCATGGGAGTAATGTCTCAAACAGTCTACGCCTTGATCGTTCCCTGGAAGACCAGTAGTAGCTTCCGATGCACATCTGGAGGCATTCTCTAATCTGTGGACTATCAGAGTGTTGTTGAAACACAGAAATTGCATCGGGATTGAATACAACAGTCACCATGCGAACTTTACTCCATGAGAGTAAAGTCTCAAACTGTCTACTCTTTGATCGTTTCCTGGAACACCAGTAGTAGTTTCCTATGCACATCTAGAGGCATTCTGAAATCTATAGACCTTCAAAGTGTTGATGAGATACAGAAATTGCATCGGGATTGAATACAACTGTCACTATGCGCACTTTCCTCCATGGGAGTAATGTCTCAAACAGTTTACGCTTTGATCGTTCCCTCGAAGACCAGTAGTAGTTTCCGATGCACATCAGGGGACATTCTGTAATGTGTGGACTATCAGAGTGTTGAAATTGCAATCAGGATTGAATACAACAGTCACCATGCGCACTTTCCTCCATCGGAGTAATGTCTCAAACAGTTTACGTTTTGATCGTTCCCTGGAAGACCTGTAGTAGTTTCCGATGCACCTCTGGAGGCATTCTGCAATCTGTGGACTAACAGAGTGTTGATGAAACACAGAAATTGCTTCGGGATTCAATAGAACAGTCACCATGCGCACTTTCCTCAATGGGAGTAATGTTAATAACAGTCTACGGTTTGATCGTTCCCTGCAAGACCAGTAGTAGTTTCCGATGCACATCTGGAGGCATTCTGTAATCTGTGGACCTTCAAAGTGTTTATGAAACACAGGAATTGCCGCGAGATTGAATACAACTGTCACCATGCGCACTTTCCTCCATGGGAGTTATGTCTCAAACAGTCTACGATTTCGTCGTTCCCTGCAAGACCAGTAGTAGTTTACGATGCACATCTGGAGGCAATCTGTAATCTGTGGACCTTGAAAGTGTTGATGAAACATAGAAATTTCCTCGTTACCGAATACAACAGTCATCATGCGCATTTTCCTCCATGGGAGTGATGTCTCAAACAGAATACGCTTTGATCGTTCCCTTTCAGACCAGTAGAAGTTTCCGATGCACATCTGGAGGCATTCTGTAATCAGTAAACTATCAGAGTGTTGTTCAAACACAGAAATTGCATCGGGATTGAATACAACAGTCTCCATGCGCACTTTCCTCCATGGGAGTAATGTCTCAAACATATTTACGCTTTTATCGTTCCCTGGAAGACCAGTATAGTTTCCGATGCACATCTGGGGTCATTCTGTAATCTGTGGAGTATCAGAGTCTTGATGAAACACTGACATTGCATCGGGATTGAATACAACAGTCTCCATGCGCACTTCCCTCCATGGGAGTAATGTCTCAAACAGTCTACGCTTTGATCGTTCCCTGCAAGACCAGTAGTAGAGTCCGATGCACATCTGGAGGCATTCTGTAATCTGTGGACCTTTAAAGTGTTGATGAAACACAGAAATTGACTCGGGATTGAATACAACAGTCGCCATGCCCACTTTCCTCCATGGGAATAATGTCTAAAACAGTCTACGCTTTGATCGTTCCCTGCAAGACCAGTAGTAGTTTACGATGCACATCTGGAGGCAATCTGTAATCTGTGGACCTTGAAGGTGTTGATGAAACATAGAAATTTCCTCGGGACCGAATACAACAGTCATCAAGCGCATTTTCCTCCATGGGAGTGATGTCTCAAACAGAATACGCTTTGATCGTTCCCTTTCAGACCAGTAGTAGTTTGCGATGCACATCTGGAGGCATTCTGTAATCTGTAAACTATCACAGTGTTGTTCAAACACAGAAATTGCATCGGGATTGAATACAACAGTCTCCATGCTCACTTTCCTCCATGGGAGTAATGTCTCAAACAGTTTACGCTTTTATCGTTTCTGGAGGACCAGTAGTTGTTTGCGATGAACATCTGGGTTCATTCTGTAATGTGTGGACTATCAGAGTGTTGTTGAAACATAAAAATTGTATTGGGATTGAATACAACAGTCACCATGCGCAATTTTCCTAAATGGGAGTAATGTCTCAGAGAGTCTACGCTTTGATCGTTCCCTGCAAGACCAGTACTAGTTTACGATGCACATCTGGAGGCATTCTGTAGTCTGTGGACTTTCAGAGTGTTGTTGAAACACAGAAATTGCATCGGGATTGAATACAACAGTCACCATACGAACCTTCCTCCATGGGAGTAATGTCTCAAACTGTCTACTCTTTGATCGTTTCCTGGAACACTAGTAGTAGTTTCCGATGAACATCTGGAGGCATTCTGTAATCTGTGGACCTTCAAAGTGTTGATGAGACACAGAAATTGCATCGGGATTGAATACAGCAATCACCATGCGCACTTTCCTACATTGGAGTAACGTCACAAAAATTCTACGCTTTGATCGTTACCTGGAAGACCAGTAGTAGTTTCCGTTGCACATCTGGAGGCATTCTGTAGTCTGTGTACTATCAGAGTGTTGATGAAACACAGAAATTGCATCGGGATTGAATACAACAGTCACCATGCGCACTTTCCTCCTTGGGAGTAATGTCTCAGACAGTCTACGCTTTGATCGTTCCCTGAAAGACCAGTACTAGTTTACGATGCACATCTGGAGGCATTCTGTAATCTGTTTACCTTTAAAGTGTTGATGAAACACATAAATTGCCTCGGGATTGAATACAACAGTCACCATGCGCACTTTCCTAAATGGGAGTAATGTCTCAAACAGTCTACGCTTTGATCGTTCCCTGCAAGACCAGTAGTAGTTTACGATGCACATCTGGAATCAATCTGTAATCTGTGGACCTTGAAGGTGTTGATGAAACATAGAAATTTCCTCGGGACCGAATACAAGAGTCATCATGCGCATTTTCCTCTTTGGGAGTGATGTCTCAAACAGAATACCTTTTGTTCGTTCCCTTTCAGACCAGTAGTAGTTTCCGATGCACATATGGAGGCATTCTGTAAACGGTAAACTATCAGAGTGTTGTTCAAACACAGAAATCGCATCGGGATTGAATACAACAGTCACCATGCGCAATTTCCTACATGGGAGTAATGTCACAAAAATTCTACGCTTTGATCGTACCCTGGAAGACCAGTATCAGTATCCGATGCACATCTGGATGCATTCTGTAGTCTGTGGAATATCAGAGTGTTGATGAAACACAGAAATTGCATCGGGATTGAATACAACAGTCACCATGCGCACTTTCCTCCATGGGAGTAATGTCTCAAACTGTTTACGCTTTGATCGTTCCCTGGAGGACCAGTAGTAGTTTCCGATGCACATCTGGAGGCATTCTGTAATCTGTGGACCTTCAAAGTGTTGATGAGACACAGAAATTGCATCGGGATTGAATACAACAGCCACAATGCGCAATTTTCTTAAATGGGAGTAACGACTCATACAGTCTACGACTTCATCGTTCCCTGGAAGACCAGTAGTAGTTTCCGATGCACATCTGGAGGCATTCTGTAATCTGTGGACTTTCAGAGTGTTGTTGAAACACAGAAATTGCATCGGGATTGAATACAACAGTCACCATGCGAACTTTCCTCCATGGGAGTAATGTCTCAAACTGTCTACTCTTTGATCGTTTCCTGGAACACTAGTAGTAGTTTCCGCTGCACATCTGGAGGCATTCTGTAATCTGTGGACCTTCAAAGTGTGATGAGACACAGAAATTGCATCGGGATTCAATACAACAGTCACCATGCGCACTTTCCTACATGGGAGTAACGTCACAAAAATTCTACGCTTTGATCGTTCCCTGGAAGACCAGTAGTAGTTTCCGATGCACATCTGGAGGCATTCTGTAGTCTGTGGACTATCAGAGTGTTGATGAAACACAGAAATTGCATCGGGATTGAATACAACAGTCACCATGCGCACTTTTCTCCATGGGAGTAATGTCTCAAACAGTTTACGCTTTGATCGTTCCCTGGAAGACCAGTAGTAGTTTCCGATGCACATATGGTGGCATTCTGTAAACGGTAAACTATCAGAGTGTTGTTCAAACACAGAAATTGCATCGGGATTAAATACAACAGTCACCATGCAAACATTCCTCCATGGGAGGAATGTCTCTAACTTTCTACGCTTTGATCGTTTCCTGGAACACCAGTAGTAGTTTCCGATGCACATCTGGAGGCATTCTGAAATCTGTGTACCTTCAAAGTGTTGATGGGGCACAGAAATTGCATCGGGATTGAATACAACAGTCACCATCCGCAATTTTCTTAAATGGGAGTAATGTCCCAAACAGTCTACGCCTTGATCGTTCCCTGGAAGACCAGTAGTAGTTTCCGATGCACATCTGGAGGCATTCTTTAATCTGTGGACTATCAGAGTGTTGTTGAAACACAGAAATTACATCGGGATTGAGTACAACAGTCACCATGCGAACTTTCCTCCATGAGAGTAATGTCTCAAACTGTCTACTCTTTGATCGTTTAATGGAACACCAGTAGTAGTTTCCGATGCACATCTGGAGGCATTCTGAAATCTATGGACCTTTAAAGTGTTGATGAGACACAGAAATTGCATCGGGATTGAATACAACAGTAACCATGCGAACTTTCCTCCATGGGAGTAATGTCTCAAACTGTCTACACTTTGATCGTTTCCTGTAACACTAGTAGTAGTTACCGATGCACATCTGGAGGCATTCTGAAATCTAAGGACCTTCAAAGTGTTGATGAGACACAGAAATTGCATCGGGATTGAATACAACAGTCACCATTGGCATTTTTCTTAAATGGGAGTAATGTCTCAAACAGTCTACGCCTTGATCGTTCCCTGGAAGACCAGTAGTAGTTTCCGATGCACATCTGGAGGCATTCTCTAATCTGTGGACTATCAGAGTGTTGTTGAAACACAGAAATTGCATCCTGATTGAATACAACAGTCACCATGCGAACTTTCCTCCATGAGAGTAATGTCTCAAACTGTCTACTATTTGATCGTTTCCTGGAACACCAGTAGTAGTTTCCTATGCACATCTGGAGGCATTCTGAAATCTATGGACCTTCAAAGTGTTGATGAGACACAGAAATTGCATCGGGATTGAATACAACAGTCACCATTGGCACTTTTCTTAAATGGGAGTAATGTCTCAAGCAGTCTACGCCTTGATCGTTCCCTGGAAGACCAGTAGTAGTTTCCGATGCACATCTGGAGGCATTCTGTAATCAGTAAACTATCAGATTGTTGTTCAAACACAGAAATTGCATCGGGATTGAATACAACAGTCTCCATGCGCACTTTCCTCCATGGGAGTAATGTCTCAAACAGTTTACGCTTTTATCGTTCCCTGGAAGACCAGTATAGTTTCCGATGCACATCTGGGGGCATTCTGTTAATTGTGGACTATCAGAGTCTTGATGAAACACATAAATTGCATCGGGATTGAATACAACAGACACCATGCGCACTTTCCTCCATGGGAGTAATGTCTCAAACAGTCTACGCTTTGATCGTTCCCTGCAAGACCAGTAGTAGAGTCCGATGCACATCTGGAGGCATTCTGTAATCTGTGGACCTTTAAAGTGTTGATGAAACACAGAAATTGCCTCGGGATTGAATACAACAGTCGCCATGCGCACTTTCCTCCATGGGAGTAATGTCTCAAATAATTTACGCTTTGATCGTTCCCTGGAAGACCAGTAGTAGATTCCGATGCACATCTGTGGACATTCTGTAATGTGTGGACTATCAGAGTGTTGAAATTGCAATGAGGATTGAATACAACAGTCACCATGCGCACTTTCCTCCATGGGAGTAATGTCTCAAACAGTCTACGCCTTGATCGTTCCCTGCAAGACCAGTAGTAGTTTACGATGCACATCTGGAGGCAATCTGTAATCTGTGGACCTTGAAGGTGTTGATGAAACATACAAATTTTCTCGGGACCGAATACAACAGTCATCATGCGCATTTTCCTGCATGGGAGTGATGTCTCAAACAGAATACGCTTTGATCGTTCCCTTTGTGACCAGTAGTAGTTTCCGATGCACATCTGGAGGCATTCTGTAATCTGTAAACTATCAGAGTGTTGTTCAAACACAGAAATTGCATCGGGATTGAATACAACAGTCTCCATGCGCACTTTCCTCCATGGGAGTAATGTCTCAAACAGTTTACGCTTTTATCGTTCCCTGGAGGACCAGTAGTTGTTTGCGATGAACATCTGGGTTTATTCTGTAATGTATGGACTATCACAGTGTTGTTGAAACATAAAAATTGCAACGGAATTGAATACAACTGTCACCATCCGCAATTTTCCTAAATGGGAGTAATGTCTCAGAGAGTCTACGCTTTGATCGTTCCCTGCAAGACCAGTACTAGTTTACGATGCACATCTGGAGGCATTCTGTAATCTGTGGACCTTTAAAGTGTTGATGAAACACAGAAATTGCCTCGGGATTGAATACAACAGTCACCATGCGCACTTTCCTCCATGGGAGTAATGTGTCAAACAGTTTACGCTTTGATCGTTCCCTGGAGGACCAGTAGTTGTTTGCGATGAACATCTGGGTTCATTCTGTAATGTGTGGACTATCAGAGTGTTGTTGAAACAAAAAATTGCATCGGGATTGAATACAACAGTCACCATGCGCAATTTTCCTAAATGGGAGTAATGTCTCAAACAGTCTACGCTTTGATCGTTCCCTGCAAGACCAATAGTAGTTTCCAATGCACATCTGGAGGCATTCTGTAATCTGTGGACCTTCAAAGTGTTGATGAGACACAGATATTGCATCGGGATTGAATACAACAGCCACCATGCGCAATTTTCTTAAATGGGAGTAATTTATCATACAGTCTACGCCTTGATCGTTCCCTGGAAGACCAGTAGTAGTTTCCGATGCACATCTGGAGGCATTCTGTAATCTGTGGACTTTCAGAGTGTTGTTGAAACACAGAAATTGCATCGGGATTGAATACAACAGTCACCATGTGAACTTTCCTTCATGGGAGTAATGTCTCAAGCAGTGTACGTTTTGATCGTTCCCTGGAAGACCAGTAGTAGTTTCCGATGCACATCTGGAGGCATTCTGTAGTCTGTGGACTATCAGAGTGTTGATGAAACACAGAAATTGCATCGGGATTGAATACATCAGTCACCATGCGCACTTTCCTCCATGGGAGTAATGTCTCAAACTGTCTACCCTTTGATCGTTTCCTGGAACACTAGTAGTAGTTTCCGATGCACATCTGGAGGCATTCTGTAATCTGTGGACCTTCAAAGTTTTGATGAAACACAGAAATTGCCTCGTGATTGAATACAACAGTCATCATGCGCATTTTGCTCCATGGGAGTAATGTCTGAAACAGTCTACGCTTTGTTCGATCCCTGGAAGACCAGTAGTAGTTTCCGATGCACATCTGGAGGCACTCTGTAATCAGCGGACCTTTAAAGTGTTGATGAAACACAGAAATTGCATCGGGATTGAGTACAACAGTCACCATGCGCACATTCCTCCATGGGAGTAGTGTTTCAAACAGTCTACGTTTTTGATCGTTTCCTGGAAGACCAGTAGTAGTTTCCGGTGCACATCTGGAGGCATTCTGTAATCTGTCGACCTTCAAAGTGTTGATGAAACATAGAAATTGCATCAGGAGTGAATACAACAGTAACCATGCGCACTTTCCTCCATGGGAGTAATGTCTCAAACAGTCTACTCTTTGATCGTTCCCTGGAAGCCCAGTGGTAGTTTCCGATGCACATCTGGGGGCATTCTGTAATGTGTGGACTATCAGAGTGCTGATGAAACACAGAAATTGCAGCGGGATTGAATACAACAGTCACCATGCGCACTTTCCTCCATGGGAGTAATGTCTCAAACAGTCTACGGTTTTGATCAAATATGGTCGAAGCAGACTAAATCAATTAAAATTTGTGCCGCGGCCGGGACTCGAACCTGGGTCTTCTTGATTACTAGGCAGATATGCTACAGCTACATCACCGAGGCACTATGGCAGACATAGCTCCACGAACTACCTAGGTCGTGTTCCCTCCCCAACACAAACTTTAATTCATTTTCCCTTAATACCGTCACTATTGCCAGGGCTCGCCGGTATTGGCGAGCTACCCAGCATTGGACATAACGGGACGTCTGCTGTACCATATGGAGGTCTTCTCAGATCAAACTGTCTACGCTTTGATCGTTTCCTGGAACACCAGTAGTAGTTTCCGACGCACATCTGGAGGCATTCTGTAATCTGTGGACCTTCAAAGTGTTGATGAGACACAGAAATTGCATCGGGATTGAATACAACAGTCACCATCCGCAATTTTCTTAAATGGGAGTAATGTCTCAAACAGTCTACGACTTGATCGTTCCCTGGAAGACCAGTAGTAGTTTCCGATGCACATCTGGAGGCATTCTATAATCTGTGGACTATCAGAGTGTTGTTGAAACACAGAAATTGCATCGGGATTGAATACAACAGTCACCATGCGAACTTTCCTCCATGAGAGTAATGTCTCAAACTGTCTACTCTTTGATCGTTTAATGGAACACCAGTAGTAGTTTCCGATGCACATCTGGAGGCATTCTGAAATCTATGGACCTTCAAAGTGTTGATGAGACACAGAAATTGCATCGGGATTGAATACAACAGTCACCATGCGCACTTTCCTCTTTGGGAGTAATGTCTCATACAGTCTACGCTTTGATCGTTCCCTGTAAGACCAGTACTAGTTTACGATGCACATCTGGAGGCATTCTGTAATCTGTTGACTATCAGAGTGTTGTTGAAACACAGAAATTGCATCGGGGTTGAATACAACAGTCACCATGCGCACTTTCCTCCATGGTATTAATGTCTCAAAGAGTCTAAGCTTTGATCGTTCCCTGGATGACCAGGAGTAGTTTCCGATGCACATCTGGAGGCATTCTGTAATGTGTGGACTATCAGAGTGTTGATGATACACAGAAATTGCACCGGGATTGAATACAACTGTCACCATGCGAACTTTCCTACATGGGAGTAATGTCACAAAAATTCTACGCTTTGATCGTACCCTGGCAGACCAGTATCAGTATCCGATAGTCTGTGTACTATCAGAGTGTTGATGAAACACAGAAATTGCATCGGGATTGAATACAACAGTCACCATGCGCACTTTCCTCCATGGGAGTAATGTCACAAAAATTCTACGCTTTGATCGTTCCCTGGAAGACCAGTAGTAGTTTCCGATGCACATCTGGCGACATTCTGTAATGTGTGGACTATCAGAGTGTTGATGAAACACAGAAATTGCAATCAGGATCGAATACAGCAGTCACCATGCGCACTTTCCTCCACGGGAGTAATGCCTCAAACTGTCTACGCTTTGATCGTTACCTGGAACACCAGTAGTAGTTTCCGATGCACATCCGGAGGCATTCTGTAATCTGTAGACCTTCAAAGTGTTGATGAGACACAGAAATTGCATCGGGATTGAATACAACATTCACCATGCGCACTTTCCTACATGGGAGTAACGTCACAAAAATTCTACGCTTTGATCGTTCCCTGGAAGACCAGTAGTAGTTTCCGATGCACATCTGGAGGCATTCTGTAGTCTGTGGACTATCAGTGTGTTGATGAAACACTGAAATTGCATCGGGATTGAATACAACAGTCACCATGCGCACTTTCCTCCATGGGAGTAATGTCTCAAAGAGTTTACGCTTTGATCGTTCCCTGGAAGACCAGTAGTAGTTTCCGATGCACATCTGGGGACATTCTTTAATGTGTGGACTATCAGAGTGTTGATGAAACACAGAAATTGCAATCAGGATTGAATACAACAGTCACCATGCGCACTTTCTTCCATGGGAGTAATGTCTCAAACAGTTTACGTTTTGATCGTCCCCTGGAAGACCTGTAGTGGTTTCTGATGCACATCTGGAGGCATTCTGCAATCTGTGGACCTTGAAAGTGTTGATGAAACATAGAAATTGCCTCGGGATTGAATACAACAGTCATCATGCGCATTTTCCTCCATGGGAGTGATGTCTCAAACAGTTTACGCTTTTATCGTTCCCTGGAAGACCAGTATAGTTTCCGATGCACATCTGGGGGCATTCTGTAATCTGTGGACTATCAGAGTCTTGATGAAACACAGAAATCGCATCGGAATTGAATACTACAATCACTATGCGCACTTTCCTCCTTGGGAGTAATGTCTCAGACAGTATACGCTTTGATCGTTCCCTTTAAGACCAGTAGTAGTATCCGACGCACATCTGGAGGCATTCTGTAAACTGTAAACTATCAGAGTGTTGTTCAAACACAGAAATTGCATCGGGATTAAATACAACAGTCACCATCCGCAATTTTCTTAAATAGGAGTAATGTCTCAGTTTACGCTTTCATCGTTCCCTGGAAGACCAGTAGTAGATTCCGATGCACATCTGGGGACATTCAGTAATGTGTGGACCTTGAAAGTGTTGATGAAACATAGAAATTGCCTCGGGATTGAATACAACAGTCTCCATGCGCACTTTCCTCCATGGGAGTAATGTCTCAAAGAGTTTACGCTTTGATCGTTCCCTGGAAGACCAGTAGTAGTTTCCGATGCACATCTGGGGACATTCTGTAATGTGTGGACTATCAGAGTGTTGATGTAACACAGAAATTGCAATCAGGATTGAATACAACAGTCACCATGCGCACTTTCCTCCATGGGAGTAATGTCTCAAACAGTTTACGTTTTGATCGTCCCCTGGAAGACCTGTAGTGGTTTCTGATGCACATCTGGAGGCATTCTGCAATCTGTGGACCTTGAAAGTGTTGATGAAACATAGAAATTGCCTCGGGATTGAATACAACAGTCATCATGCGCATTTTCCTCCATGGGAGTGATGTCTCAAACAGTTTACGCTTTTATCGTTCCCTGGAAGACCAGTATAGTTTCCGATGCACATCTGGGGGCATTCTGTAATCTGTGGACTATCAGAGTCTTGATGAAACACAGAAATCGCATCGGAATTGAATACTACAATCAGTATGCGCACTTTCCTCCTTGGGAGTAATGTCTCAGACAGTATACGCTTTGATCGTTCCCTTTAAGACCAGTAGTAGTATCCGACGCACATCTGGAGGCATTCTGTGAACTGTAAACTATCAGAGTGTTGTTCAAACACAGAAATTGCATCGGGATTAAATACAACAGTCACCATCCGCAATTTTCTTAAATAGGAGTAATGTCTCAGTTTACTTTTTCTTCGTTCCCTGGAAGACCAGTAGTAGATTCCGATGCACATCTGGGGACATTCTGTAATGTGTGGACCTTGAAAGTGTTGATGAAACATAGAAATTGCCTCGGGATTGAATACAACAGTCATCATGCGCATTATCCTCCATGGGAGTGATGTCTCAAACAGTTTACGCTTTTATCGTTCCCTGCAAGACCAGTACAGTTTCCGATGCACATCTGGAGGCATTCTGTAATCTTTAAACTATCAGAGTGTTGTTCAAACACAGAAATTGCATCGGGATTAAATACAACAGTCACCATGCGCACTTTCCTCCATGGGAGTAATGTCTCAAACAGTTTACGCTTTTATCGTTCCCTGCAAGACCAGTATAGTTTCCGATGCACATCTGGGGGCATTCTGTAATCTGTGGACTATCAGAGTCTTGATGAAACACAGAAATTGCATCGGGATTGAATACAACAGTCACTATGCGCACTTTCCTCCTTGGGAGTAATGTCTCAGACAGTCTACGCTTTGATCGTTCCCTGCAAGACCAGTACTAGTTTGCGATGCACATTTGGAGGCATTCTGTAATCTGTGGACCTTTAAAGTGTTGATGAAACACAGAAATTGCCTCGGGATTGAATACAAAAGTCACAATGCGCACTTCCCTCCATGGGAGTAATGTCTCAAACAGTTTACGCTTTGATCGTTCCCTGGAGGACCAGTAGTTGTTTGAGATGAACATCTGGGTTCATTCTGTAATGTGTGGCCTATCAGAGTGTTGTTGAAACATAAAAATTGCATCGGGATTGAATACAACAGTCACCATGCGCAATTTCCCTAAATGGGAGTAATGTGTCAAACAGTCTACGCTTTGATCGTTCACTGGAAGACCAGTAGTAGTTTCCGATGAACATCTGGAGGCATTCTGTTATCTGATGACTATCAGAGTGTTGTTGAAACACAGAAATTGCATCGGGATTGAATACAACAGTCACCATGCGCACTTTCCTCCATGGGATTAATGTCTCAAACAATCTAAGCTTTGATAGTTCCCTGGATGACCAGGAGTAGTTTCCGATGGATATCTGGAGGCATTATGTAATCTGTGGACCTTCAAAGTGTTGATGATACAAAGAAATTGCATCGGGATTGAATAAACAGTCACAATGCGCACTTGCCTACATGGGAGAAATGTCACAAAAATTCTACGCTTTGATCGAACCCTGGAAGACCAGTATCAGTATCCGATGCACATCTGGAGGCATTCTGTAGTCTGTGGACTATCAGAGTGTTGATGAAACACAGAAATTGCATCGGGATTAAATACAGCAGTCACCATGCGCACTTTCCTTCATGGGAGTAACGTCACAAAAATTCTACGCTTTGATCGTTCCCTGGAAGAGCAGTGGGAGTTTCCGATGCACATCTGGAGGCATTCTGTAGTCTGTGGACTATCAGAGTGTTGATGAAACACAGAAATTGCATCGGGATTCAATACAACAGTCACCATGCGCACTTTCCTCCATGGGAGTAATGTCAATAACAGTCTACGCTTTGATCGTTCCCTGCAAGACCAGTAGCAGCTTCCGATGCACATCTGGTGGCATTCTGTAATCTGTGGACATTCAAAGTGTTTATGAAACACAGGAATTGCCGCGAGATTGAATACAACAGTCACCATGCGCACTTCCCTCCATGGGAGTAATGTCTCAAACAGTTTACGTTTAGATCGTTCCCTGGAAGACCACTAGTAGTTTCCGATGCACATCTGGGGACATTCTGTAATGTGTGTATTATCAGAGTGTCGATGAAACACAGAAATTGCAATCAGGATTGAATACAACAGTCACCATGCGCACTTTCCTCCATGGGAGTAATGTCTCAAACAGTATACGTTTCGATCGTTCCCTGGAAGACCTGTAGTAGTTTCCGATGCACATCTGGAGGCATTCTGCAATCTGTGGACTAACAGAGTGTTGATGAAACACAGAAATTGCATCGGGATTCAATACAACAGTCACCATGCGCATTTTCAACCATGGGAGTAATGTCAATACCCGTCTACGCTTTGATCGTTCCCTGCAAGACCAGTAGTAGTTTCCGATGCACATCTGGAGGCATTCTGTAATCTGTAGACCTTCAAAGTGTTGATGAAACACAGGAATTGCCGCGAGATTGAATACACAGTCACCATGCGCACTTCCCTCCATGGGAGTAATGTCTCAAACAGTTTACGCTTTGATCGTCCCTTTCAGACCAGTAGTAGTTTCCGATCCACATCTGGAGGCATTCTGTAATCTGTAAACTATCAGAGTGTTGTTCAAACACAGAAATTGCATCGTGATTAAATACAACAGTCACCATGCGCACTTTCCTCCATGGGAGTATTGTCTCAAACAGTTTACGCTTTTATAGTTCCCTGCAAGACCAGTATAGTTTCCGATGCACATCTGGGGGCATTCTGTAATCTGTGGACTATCTGAGTCTTGATGAAACACCGAAATTGCATCGGGACTGAATACAACAGTCACTATGCGCACTTTCGTCCTTGGAAGTAATGTCTCAGACGGTCTACGCTTTGATCGTTCCCTGCAAGACCAGTACCAGTTTACGATGCACATTTGGACTCATTCTGTAATCTGTGGACCTTTAAAGTGTTGATGAAACACAGAAATTGCCTCGGGATTGAATACAACAGTTACAAAGCGCACTTTCCTCCATGGGAGTAATGTCTCAAACAGTTTAAGTTTTGATCGTTCCCTGGAGGACCAGTAGTTGTTTACGATGAACATCTTGGTTCATTCTGTAATGCGTGGCCTATCAGAGTGTTGTTGAAACATAAAAATTGCATCGGGATTGAATACAACAGTCACCATGCGCAATTTCCCTAAATGGGAGTAAAGTGTCAAACAGTCTACGCTTTGATCGTTCCCTGGAAGACCAGTAGTAGTTTCCGATGAACATCTGGAGGCATTCTGTTATCTGATGACTATCAGAGTGTTGTTGAAACACAGAAATTGCATCGGGATTGAATACAGCAGTCATCATGCGCACTTTCCTCCATGGGATTAATGTCTCAAACAGTCTAAGCTTTGATCGTATCCTGGATGACCAGGAGTAGTTTCCGATGCACATCTGGAGGTATTCTGTAATGTGTGGACTATCAGGGTGTTGATGAAACACAGAAATTGCATCGGGATTCAATACAACAGTCACCATGCGCACTTTCCTCCATGGGAGTAATGTCAATAACAGTCTTCGCTTTGATCGTTCCCTGCAAGACCAGTAGTAGTTTCCGATGCACATATGGAGGCATTCTGTAATCTGTGGACCTTGAAAGTGTTTATGAAACACAGGATTTGCCGCGAGATTGAATACAACAGTCACCATGCGCACTTCCCTCCATGGGAGTAATGTCTCAAACAGTTTACGTTTTAATCGTTCCCTGGAAGACCTGTAGTAGTTTCCGATGCACATCTGGAGGCATTCTGCAATCTGTGGACTAACAGAGTGTTGATGAAACACAGAAATTGCATCGGGATTCAATACAACAGTCACCATGCGCACTTTCCTCCATGGGAGTAATGTCAATAACAGTCTACGCTTTGATCGTTCCCTGCAAGACCAGTAGTAGTTTCCGATGCACATCTGGAAGCATTCTGTAATCAGTGGACCTTCAAAGTGTTAATGAAACACAGGAATTGCCGCGAGATTGAATACAACAGTCACCATGCGCACCTTCCTCCATGGGAGTAATGTCTCAAACAGTTTACGTTTTAATCGTTCCCTGGAAGACCTGTAGTAGTTTCCGATGCACATCTGGAGGCATTCTGCAATCTGTGGACTATCAGAGTCTTGATGAAACACAGAAATTGCATCGGGATTGAATAGAACAGTCACTATGCGCACTTTCCTCCTTGGGAGTAATGTCTCAGACAGTCTACGCTTTGATCGTTCCCAGCGAGACCAGTACTACTTGACGATGCACATTTGGAGGCATTCTGTAATCTGTGGACCTTTGAAGTGTTGATGAAACACAGAAATTGCCTCGGGATTGAATACAACAATCACAATGCGCACTTTCCTCCATGGGAGTAATGTCTCAAACAGTTTACGCTTTGATCGTTCCCTGGAGGACCAGTAGCTGTTTGCGATGAACATCTGGGCTCATTCTGTAATGTGTGGCCTAAAAGAGTGTTGTTGAAACATAAAAATTGCATCGGCATTGAATACAACAGTCACCATGCGCAATTTTCCTAAATGGCAGTAATATCTCAAACAGTCTACGCTTTGATCGTTCCCTGGAAGACCAGTAGTAGTTTCCGATGCACATCTGGAGGCATTCTGTTATCTGCTGACTATCAGAGTGTTGTTGAAACACAGAAATTGCATCGGGGTTGAATACAACAGTCACCATCCGCACTTTCCTCCATGGGATTAATGTCTCAAACAGTCTAAGCTTTGATCGTTCCCTGGTTGACCAGGAGTAGTTTCCGAAGCACATCTGGAGGCATTCTGTAATGTGTGGACTATCAGAGTGTTGTTGAAACACAGAATTTGCATCGGGATTGAATACAATAGTCATCATGAGAACTTTCCTACATGGGAGTAATGTCTCAAACTGTCTACGCTTTGATCGTTTCCTGGAATACCAGTTGTAGTTTCCGATGCACATCTGGAGGCATTCTGTAATCTGTGGACCTTCAAAGTGTTGATGATTCACAGAAATTGCATCGGGATTGAATACAACTGTCACCATGCGCACTTTCCTACATGGGAGTAATGTCACAAAAATTCTACGCTTCGATCGTACCCTGGAAGACCAGTATAAGTATCCGATGCACATCTGGAGGCATTCTATAGTCTGTGGACTATCAGAGTGTTGATGAAACACAGAAATTGCATCGGGATTGAATACAACAGTCACCATGCGCACTTTCCTCCATGGGAGTAATGTCTCAAACAGTTTACGCTTTGATTGTTCCCTGGAAGACCAGTAGTAGTTTCCGATGCACATCTGGCGACATTCTGAAGTGTGTGGACTATCAGATTGTTGATGAAACACAAAAATTGCAATCAGGATTGATTACAACAGTCACCATGCGCACTTTCTTCCATGGGAGTAATGTCTCAAACAGTTTACGTTTTGATCGTTCCCTGGAAGACCTGTAGTAGTTTCCGATGCACATCTGGAGGCATTTTGTAATCTTTGGAGTAACAGAGTGTTGATGAAACACAGAAATTGCATCGGGATTCAATACAACAGTCACCATGCGCACTTTCCTCCATGGGAGTAATGTCTCTAACTGTCTAAGTTTTGATCGTTCCCTGCAAGACCAGTAGTAGTTTCCGATGCACATCTGGAGGCATTCTGTAGTCTGTTTACCTTCAAAGTGTTTATGAAACACAGGAATTGCCGCGACATTGAATACAACAGTCACCATGCGCACTTTCCTCCATGGGAGTAATGTCTCAAACAGTCTACGCTTTGATCGTTCCTTGGACGACCAATAATAGTTACCGATGCATATCTGGAGGCATTCTGTATTCTGTAAACTATCAGAGTGTTGTTTAAACACAGAAATAGCATCGGGATGAATACAACAGTCACCATGCGCACTTTCCTATATGGGAGTAATGTCTCAAACAGTTTACGCTTTGATCGTTCCCTGGAAGACCAGTACTAGTTTCCGATGCACATCTGGGGGCATTCAGTAATGTGTGGACTATCAGAGTGTTGATGAAACACAGAAATTGCACCGGGATCGAATACAACAGACACCATGCGCACTTTCCTACATGGGAGTACCGTCACAAAAATTCTACGCTTTGATCGTACCCTGGAAGTCCAGTAGTAGTTTCCGATGCACATCTGTGTGCATTCTGTAATCTGTTGACTATCAGAGTGTTGATGAAACACAGAAATTGCATCGGGTTTGAATACAACAGTCACCATGCGCACTTTCCTCCATGGGAGTAATGTCTCAAACAGTTTACGCTTCGATCGTTCCCTGGAGGACCAGTAGTAGTTTCCGATGCACATCTGTGGGCATTCTGTAATGTGTGGACTATCAGAGTGTTGATGAAACACAGAAATTGCAATCAGGATTGATTACAACAGTCACTATGCGCACTTTTCTCCATGGGAGTAATGTCTCAAACAGTTTACCTTTTGATCTTTCCCTGGAAGACCTGTAGTAGTTTCCGAAGCACATCTGGAGGCATTCTGCAATCTGTAGAACTTCAAAGTGTTGATGAAACACAGAAATTGCCTCGGGATTGAATACAACAGTCACCATGCGCATTTTCCTCCATGGGATTGATGTCTCAAACAGAATACGCTTTGATCGTTCACTTTAAGACCAGTAGTAGTTTCCGATGCACATCTGGTGGCATTCTGTAATCTGTAAACTATCAGAGTGTTGTTCAAACACAGAAATTGCATCGGGATTGTATACAACAGTCACCATGCGAACTTTCCTCCATGGGAGAAATGTCTCAAACTGTCTACGCTTTGATCGTTTCCGGGAACACCAGTAGTAGTTTCCGATGCATATCTGGAGGCATTCTGTAATCTGTGGACCTTCAAAGTGTTGATGAGACACAAAAATTGCATCGGGATTCAATACAACAGTCACCATGCGCACTTTCCTCCATGGGAGTAATGTCAATAACAGTCTACGCTTTGATCGTTCCCTGCAAGACCAGTAGTAGCTTCCGATGCACATCTGGTGGCATTCTGTAATCTGTGGACCTTCAAAGTGTTTATGAAACACAGGAACTGCCGCGAGATTGAATACAACAGTCACCATGCGCACTTTCCTCAATGGGAGTAATGTCTCAAACGGTCTACGCTTTGATCGTTCCCTGCAAGACCAGTAGTAGTTACGATGCACATCTGGAGGCAATCTGTAATCTGTGTGACCTTGAAAGTGCTGATGAAACATGGAAATTTCCTCGGGACCGAATACAACAGTCATCATGCGCATTTACCTACATGGGAGTGATGTCTTAAACAGAATACGCTTTGATCGTTCCCTTTCAGACCACTAGTAGTTTCCGATGCACATCTTGAGGCATTCTGTAATCTGTAAACTATCAGAGTGTTGTTCAAACACAGAAATTGCATTGGGATTGAATACAACAGTCTTCATGCGCACTTTCCTCCATGGGAGTAATGTCTCAAACAGTTTACGCTTTTATCGTTCCCTGGAAGACCAGTATAGTTTCCAATGCACATCTGGGGCCATTCTGTAATCTGTGGACTATCAGACCCTTGATGAAACACAGAAATTGCATCGGGATTGAATACAACAGTCACCATGCGCACTTTCCACCTTGGGAGTAATGTCTCAGACAGTCTACGCTTTGATCGCTCCCTGCAAGACCAGTACTAGTTTACGATGCACATCTGGTTGCATTCTGTAATCTGTGGACCTTTAAAGTGTTGATGAAACACAGAAATTACCTCGGGATTGAATACAACAGTCACCATGCGCACTTGCCTCCATGGGAGTAATGTCTCAAACAGTTGACGCTTTGATCGTTCCCTGGAGGGCCAGTAGTTGTTTGCGATGGACATCTGGGTTCATTCTGTAATGTGTGGACTATCAGAGTGTTGTTGAAACACAGGATTTGCATCGGGATTGAATACAACAGTCATCATGAGAACTTTCCTCCATGATAGTAATGTCTCAAACTGTCTACGCTTTGATCGTTTCCTGGAAGACCAGTTGTAGTTTCCGATGCACATCTGGAGGCATTCTGTAATCTGTGGACCTTCAAAGTGTTGATGATACACAGAAATTGTATCGGGATTGAATACAACTGTCACCATGCGCACTTTCCTACATGGGAGTAATGTCACAAAAATTCTACGCTTCGATCGTACCCTGGAAGACCAGTATCAGTATCCGATGCACATCTGGAGGCATTATATAGTCTGTGGACTATCAGAGTGTTGATGAAACACAGGAATTGCCGCGACATTGAATACAACAGTCACCATGCGCACTTTCCTCCATGGGAGTAATGTCTCAAACAGTCTACGTTTTGATCGTTCCCTGGACGACCAATAGTAGTTACCGATGCATATCTGGAGGCATTCTGTATTCTGTAAACTATCAGAGTGTTGTTTAGACACAGAAATTGCATCGGGATTGAATACAACAGTCACCATGCGCACTTTCCTATATGGGAGTAATGTCTCAAACAGTTTACGCTTAGATCGTTCCCTGGAAGACCAGTACTAGTTTCCGATGCACATCTGGGGGCATTCAGTAATGTGTGGACTATCAGAGTGTTGATGAAACACAGAAATTGCACCGGGATCGAATACAACAGACACCATGCGCACTTTCCTCCATGGGACTAATGTCTCAAAGTGTCTACGCTTTGATCGTTCCCTGGATGACCAGGAGTATTTTTCGATGCACATCTGGAGGCATTCTGTAATCTGTGGACTATCAGAGTGTTGTTGAAACACTGAAATTGCATCGGGATTAAATACAACAGTCACCATGCGAACTTTCCTCCATGGGAGTAATGTCTCAAACTGTCTACGCTTTGATCGTTTCCTGGAACACCAGTAGTAGTTTCCGATGCACATCCGGAGGCATTCTGTAATCTCTGGACCTTCAAAGTGTTGATGAAACACAGAAATTGCATCGGGATTGAATACAACAGTCACCATGCGCACTTTCCTCCATGGGAGTAATGTCTCAAACAATTTCCGCTTTGATCGTTCCCTGGAAGACCAGTAGTAGTTTCCGATGCTCATCTGGAGGCATTCTGTAGTCTGTGGACTATCAGAGTGTTGATGAAACACAGAAATTACATCGGGATTGAATACAACAGTCACCATGCGCACTTTCCTCCTTGGGAGTAATGTCTCAAACAGTTTAAGCTTTGATCGTTCCTTGGAAGACCAGTAGTAGTTTCCGATGCACATCTGGGGACATTCTGTAATGTGTGGACTATCAGAGTGTTGATGAAACACAGAAATTGCAATCAGGATTGAATACAACAGTCACCATGCGCACTTTTCACCATGGGAGTAATGTCTCAAACAGTTTACGATTTGATCGTTCCATGGAAGACCTGTAGTAGTTTCCGATGCACATCTGGAGGTATTCTGCAATCTGTGGTCCTTCAAAGTGTTGATGAAACACAGAAATTGCCTCGGGATTGAATACAACAGTCACCATGCGCACTTTCCTACATGGGAGTAACATCACAAAAATTCTACGCTTTGATCGTACCCTGGAAGACCAGTAGTAGTTTCCGATGCACATCTGTGGGCATTCTGTAATGTGTGGACTATCAGAGTGTTGATGAAACACAGAAATTGCATCGGGTTTGAATACAACAGTCACCATGCGCACTTTCCTCCATGGGAGTAATGTCTCAAACAGTTTACGCTTTGATCGTTCCCTGGAGGACCAGTAGTAGTTTCCGATGCACATCTGTGGGCATTCTGTAATGTGTGGACTATCAGAGTGTTGATGAAACACAGAAATTGCAATCAGGATTGAATACAACAGTCACTATGCGCACTTTTCTCCATGGGAGTAATGTCTCAAACAGTTTACGTTTTGATCTTTCCCTGGAAGACCTGTAGTAGTTTCCGATGCACATCTGGAGGCATTCTGCAATCTGTAGAACTTCAAAGTGTTGATGAAACACAGAAATTGCCTCGGGATTGAATACAACAGTCACCATGCGCATTTTCCTCTATGGGAGTAATGTCTCAAACAGTCTACGTTTTGATCTTTCCCTGGAAGACCTGTAGTAGTTTCCGATGCACATCTGGAGGCATTCTGCAATCTGTAGACCTTCAAAGCGTTGATGAAACACAGAAATTGCCTCGGGATTGAATACAACAGTCACCATGCACATTTTCCTCCATGGGATTGATGTCTCAAACAGAATACGCTTTGATCGTTCCCTGCAAGACCAGTAGTAGTTTCCGATGCACATCTGGTGGCATTCTGTAATCTGTAAACTATCAGAGTGTTGTTCAAACACAGCAATTGCATCGGGATTGAATACAACAGTCTTCATGCGCACTTTCCTCCATGGGAGTAATGTCTCAAACAGTTTACGATTTTATCGTTCCCTGGAAGACCAGTTGTAGTTTCCGATGCACATCTGGAGGCATTCTGTAATCTCTGGACCTTCAAAGTTTTGATGATACACAGAAATTGCATCGGGATTGAATACAACTGTCACCATGCGCACTTTCCTACATGGGAGTAATGTCACAAAAATTGTACGCTTCGATCGTACCCTGGAAGACCAGTATCAGTATCCGAAGCACATCTGGAGGCATTCTATAGTCTGTGGACTATTAGAGTGTTGATGAAACACAGAAATTGCATCGGGATTGAATACAACAGTCACCATGCGCACTTTCCCCCATGGGAGTAATGTCTCAAACAGTTTACGCCTTGATCGTTAACTGGAAGACCAGTAGTAGTTTCCGATGCACATCTGGCGACATTCTGAAGTGTGTGGACTATCAGATTGTTGATGAAACACAGAAATTGCATTCAGGATTGATTACAACAGTCACCATGCGCACTTTCCTCCATGGGAGTAATGTCTCAAACAGTTTACGTTTTGATCGTTCCCTGGAAGACCTGTAGTAGTTTCCGATGCACATCTGGAGGCATTTTGTAATCTTTGGAGTAACAGAGTCTTGATGAAACACAGAAATTGCATCGGGATTCAATACAACAGTCACCATGCGCATTTTCCCCCATGGGAGTAATGTCTCTAACAGTCTGAGTTTTGATCGTTCCCTGCAAGACCAGTAGTAGTTTCCGATGCACATCTGGAGGCATTCTGTAGTCTGTTTACCTTCAAAGTGTTTATGAAACACAGGAATTGCCGCGACATTGAATACAACAGTCACCATGCGCACTTTCCTCCATGGGAGTAATGTCTCCAACAGTCTACGCTTTGATCGTTCCCTGGACGACCAGTAGTAGTTTCCGATGCATATCTGGAGGCATTCTGTATTCTGTAAATTATCAGAGTGTTGTTTAAATTCAGAAATTGCATCGGGATTGAATACAACAGTCACCATGCGCACTTTCCTATATGGGAGTAATGTCTCAAACAGTTAACGCTTTGATCGTTCCCTGGAAGACCAGTACTAGTTTCCGATGCACATCTGGGGGCATTCAGTAATGTGTGGACTATCAGAGTGTTGATGAAACACAGAAATTGCATCGGGATCGAATACAACAGACACCATGCGCACTTTCCTCCATGGGACTAATGTCTCAAAGAGTCTACGCTTTGATCGTTCCCTGGATGACCAGGAGTAATTTTCGATGCACATCTGGAGGCATTCTGTAATCTGTGGACTATCAGAGTGTTGTTGAAACACAGAAAATGCATCGGGATTGAATACAACAGTCACAATGCAAACTTTCCTCCATGGGAGTAATGTCTCAAACTGTCTACGCTTTGATCGTTTCCTGGAACACCAGTAGTAGTTTCCGATGCACATCTGGAGGCATTCTGTAATCTCTGGACCTTCAAAGTGTTGATGAGACACAGAAATAGCATCGGGATTGAATACAACAGTCACCATGTGCACTTTATTACATGGAAGTAAAGTCACAAAAATTCTACGTTTTGATCGTTCCCTTGAAGACCAGTAGTTGTTTCCGATGCACATCTGGAGGCATTCTGTTGTCTGTGGACTATCAGTGTTGATGAAACACAGAAATTGCAACGGGATTGAATACAACAGTCACCATGCGAACTTTACTCCATGGGAGTAATGTCTCAAACTGTCTACTCTTTGATCGTTTCCTGGAACACCAGTAGTAGTTTCCGATGCACATCTGGAATCATTCTGAAATCTATGGACCTTCAAAGTGTTGATGAGACACAGAGATTGCATCGGGATTGAATACAACAGTCACCATGCGCACCTTCCTTCATGGGAGAAATGTCACAAAAATTCTACGCTTTGATCGTTCCCTGGAAGACCAGTAGTAGTTTCCGATGCACATCTGGAGGCATTCTGTAGTCTGTGGACTATCAGAGTGTTGATGAAACACAGAAATTGCATCGGGATTGAATACAACAGTCACCATGCGCACTTTCCTCCATGGGAGTAATGTCTCAAACAGTTTACGCTTTGATCGTTCCTTGGAAGACCAGTAGTAGTTTCCGATGCACATCTGGGGACATTCTGTAATGTGTGAACTATCAGAGTGTTGATGAAACACAGAAATTGCAATCAGGATTGAATACAACAGTCACCATGCGCACTTTCCTCCAGGGGAGTAATGTCTCATACAGTGTAGGCCTTGATCGTGCCCTGGAAGACCAGTAGTAGTTTCCGATGCACATCTGGAGGCATTCTGTAAGCTGTGGACTTTCAGAGTGTTGTTGAAACACAGAAATTGCAATCAGGATTGAATACAACAGTCACCATGCGCACTTTTCACCATGGGAGTAATGTCTCAAACAGTTTACGATTTGATCGTTCCATGGAAGACCTGTAGTAGTTTCCGATGCACATCTGGGGACATTCTATAATGTGTGGACTATCAGAGTGTTGATGAAACACAGAAATTGCATCGGGATTGAATACAACAGTCACCATGCGCACTTACTTACATGGGAGTAACGTCACAAAAATTCTACGCTTTGATCGTTCCCTGGAAGTCCAGTAGTAGTTTCCGATGCCCATCTGGAGGCATTCTGTAGACTGTGGACTATCAGAGTTTTGATGAAACACAGAAATTGCATCGGTATTGAATACAACAGTCACCATGCGCACATTCCTCCATTGGAGTAATGTCTCAAACTGTTTACGCTTTGATCGTTCCCTGGAGGACCAGTAGCAGTTTCCGATGCACATCTGGGGACATTCTGTAATGTGTGGACTATCAGAGTGTTGATGAAACACAGAAATTGCAATCAGGATTGAATACAACAGTCACCATGCGCACTTTTCACCATGGGAGTAATGTCTCAAACAGTTTACGATTTGATCGTTCCATGGAAGACCTGTAGTAGTTTCCGATGCACATCTGGAGGTATTCTGCAATCTGTGGTCCTTCAAAGTGTTGATGAAACACAGAAATTGCCTCGGGAATGAATACAACAGTCACCATGCGCACTTTCCTCTATGGGAGTAATGTCTCAAACAGTCTACGGTTTGATCGTTCCCTGGAAGACCAGTAGTAGTTTCCGATGCACATCTGGCGACATTCTGAAGTGTGTGGACTATCAGATTGTTGATGAAACACAGAAATTGTAATCAGGATTGATTACAACAGTCACCATGCGCACTTTCCTCCATGGGAGTAATGTCTCTAACAGTCTAAGTTTTGATCGTTCCCTGCAAGACCAGTAGTAGTTTCCGATGCACATCTGGAGGCATTCTGTAGTCTGTTTACCTTCAAAGTGTTTATGAAACACAGGAATTGCCACAACATTGTATACAACAGTCACCATGCGCACTTTCCTCCATGGGAGTAATGTCTCAAACAGGCTACGCTTTGATCGTTCCCTTTATGACCAGGAGTAATTTTCGATGCACATCTGGAGGCATTCTGTAATCTGTGGACTATCAGAGTGTTGTTGAAACACAGAAATTGCATCGGGATTGAATACAACAGTCACCATGCGAACGTTCCTCCATGGGAGTAATGTCTCAAACTGTCTACTCTTTGATCGTTTCCTGGAACACCAGCAGTAGTTTCCGATGCACATCTGGAATCATTCTGAAATCTATAGACCTTCAAAGTGTTGATGAGACACAGAAGTTGCATCGGGATTGAATACAACAGTCACCATGCGCACTTTCCTCCATGGGAGTAATGTCTCAAACAGTTTACGCTTTGATCGTTCCTTTGAAGACCAGTAGTAGTTTCCGATGCACATCTGGGGACATTCTGTAATGTGTGGACTATACGAGTGTTGATGAAACACAGAAATTGCAATCAGGATTGAATACAACAGTCACCATGCGCACTTTCCTCCATGGGAGTAATGTCTCAAACAGTTTAGGTTTTAATCGTTCCCTGGAAGACCTGTAGTAGTTTCCGATGCACATCTGGAGGCATTCTGCATTCTGTGGACCTTCAAAGTGTTGATGAGACACAGAAATTGCATCGGGATTGAATACTACAGCCACCATGCGCAATTTTCTTAAATGTTAGTAATGTCTCATACAGTGTACGCTTTGATCGTTCAATGGAAGTCCAGTAGCAGTTTCCGATGCCCATCTGGAGGCATTCTGTAGTCTGTGGACTATCAGAATTTTGATGAAACACAGAGATTGCATCGGTATTGAATGCAACAGTCACCATGCGCACTTTCCTCCATTGGAGTAATGTCTCAAACTGTTTACGCTTTGATCGTTCCCTGGAGGACCAGTAGTAGTTTCCGATGCACATCTGGGGACATTCTATAATGTGTGGACTATCAGAGTGTTGATGAAACACAGAAATTGCAATCAGGATTGTATACAACAGTCACCATGCGCACTTTTCACCATGGGAATAATGTCTCAAACAGTTTACGATTTGATCGTTCCATGGAAGACCTGTAGTAGTTTCCGATGCACATCTGGAGGTATTCTGCAATCTGTGATCCTTCAAAGTGTTGATGAAACACAGAAATTGCCTCGGGATTGAATACAACAGTCACCATGCTCACTTTCCTCTATGGGAGTAATGTCTCAAACAGTCTACGGTTTGATCGTTCCCTGGAGGACCAGTAGTGGTTTCCGATGCACATCTCGGGACATTCTGTAATGTGTGGACTATCAGAATGTTGATGAAACACAGAAATTGCAATCAGGATTGAATACAACAGTCACCATGCGCACTTTTCTCCATGGGAGTAATGTCTCAAACAGTTTACGATTTGATCGTTCCCTGGTAGACCTGTAGTAGTTTCCGATGCACATCTGGAGGCATTCTGCAATCTGTGGACCTTCAAAGTGTTGATGAAACACAGAAATTGCCTCGGGATTGAATACAACAGTCACCATGCGCACTTACATTCATGGGGGTAATGTCACAAAAATTCTACGCTTTGATCGTTCCCTGGAAGACCAGTAGTAGTTTCCGATGCACATCTGGAGGCATTCTGAAGTCTGTGGACTATCAGAGTGTTGATGAAACACAGAAATTGCATCGGGATCGAATACAACAGTCACAATGCGCACTTTCCTTCATGGGAGTAATGTCACAAAAATTCTACGCTTTGATCGTTCCCTGGAGGACCAGTAGTTGTTTGCGATGAACATCTGGGTTCATTCTGTAATGTGTGGGCTATCATAGTGTTGTTGAAACATAAAAATTGCATCGAGATTGAATACAACAGTCACCATGCGCAATTTTCCTAAATGGGAGTAATGTCTCAAACAGTCTACGCTTTGATCGTTCCCTGGAAGACCAGTAGTGGTTTCCGATGCACATCTGGAGGCATTCTGTAATCTGTAAACCTTCAAAGTGTTGATGAGACACAGAAATTGCATCGGGATCGAATACAACAGACACGATGCGCTCGTTCCTCCATGGGACTAATGTCTCAAAGAGTCAACGCTTTGATCGTTCTCTGGAAGACCAGGGCTCATTTTCGAAGCACATCTGGAGGCATTCTGTAATCTCTGGACTATCAGAGTGTTGTTGAAACACAGAAATTGCATCGCGATTGAATAAAACAGTCACAATGCGAACTTTCCTCCATGGGTGTAATGTCTCAAACTGTCTACGCTTTGATCGTTTCCTGGAAGACCATTAGTAGTTTCCGATGCACATCTGGAGGCATTCTGTAATCTGTAAACCTTCAAAGTGTTGATGAGACACATAAATTGCATCGGGATTGAATACAACAGTCACCATGCGCACTTTCCTACATGGAAGTAATGTCACAAAAATTCTACGCTTTGATCGTTCCCTGGAAGTCCAGTAGTTGTTTCCGATGCACATCTGGAGGCATTCTGTTGTCTGTGGACTATCAGAGTGTTGATGAAACACAGAAAATGCATCATGATTGAATACAACAGTCACCATGCGCACTTTTCTCCATGGGAGTAATGTCTCAAACAGTTTACGCTTTGATCGTTCCCTGGAAGACCAGTAGTAGTTTGTGATGCACTTCTGGGGACATTCTATAATGTGTGGACAATCAGAGTGTTGATGAAACACAGAAATTGCAATCAGGATTGAATACAACAGTCACCATGCGCAATTTCCTCCATGGGAGTAAAGTCTCAAACAATTTCCGCTTTGATCGTTCCCTGGAGGACCAGTAGTAGTTTCCGATGCACATCTGGGGACATTCTGTAATGTGTGGACTATCAGAGTGTTGATGAAACACAGAAATTGCAATCAGGATTGTATACAACACTCACCATGCGCACTTTTCACCATGGGAGTAATGTCTCAAAACGTTTACGATTTGATCGTTCCATGGAAGACCTGTAGTAGTTTCCGATGCACATCTGGAGGTATTCTGCAATCTGTGGTCCTTCAAAGTGTTGATGAAACACAGAAATTGCCTCGGGATTGAATACAACAGTCACCATGCGCACTTTCCTATATGGGAGTAATGTCTCAAACAGTCCACGGTTTGATCGTTCCCTGGAGGACCAGTAGTAGTTTCCGATGCACATCTGGGGTCATTCTGTAATGTGTGGACTATCAGAGTGTTGATGAAACACAAAAATTGCAATCTGGACTGAATACAACAGTCACCAAGCGCACTTTTCTCCATGGGAGTAATGTCTCAAACAGTTTACGATTTGATCATTCCCTGGTAGACCTGTAGTAGTTTCCGATGCACATCTGGAGGCATTCTGCAATCTGTGGACCTTCAAAGAGTTGATGAAACACAAAAATTGCCTCGGGATTGAATACAACAGTCACCATGCGCACTTACCTTCATGGGGGTAATGTCACAAAAATTCTACGATTTGATCGTTCCCTGGAAGACCTGTAATAGTTTCCGATGCACATCTGGAGGCATTCTGCAGTCTGTGGACCTTCAAAGTGTTGATGAAATACAGAAATTGCCTCGGGATTGAATACAACAGTTACCATGCGCACTTTCCTTCATGGGAGTAATGTCACCAAAATTCTACGCTTTGATCGTTCCCTGGAAGACCAGTAGTAGTTTCCGATGCACATCTGGAGGCATTCTGAAGTCTGTGGACTATCAGAGTGTTGATGAAACACAGAAATTGTATCGGGATCGAATACAACAGTCACAATGCGCCCTTTCCTTCATGGGAGTAATGTCACAAAAATTCTACGCTTTGATCGTTCCCTGGAGGACCAGTAAATGTTTGCGATGAACATCTGGGTTCATTCTGTAATGTGTGGGCTATCACAGTGTTGTTGGAACATAAAAATTGCATCGGGATTGAATAAAACAGTTACCATGCGCAATTTTCCTAAATGGGAGTAATGTCTCAAACAGTCTACGCTTTGATCGTTCCCTGGTAGACCAGTAGTGGTTTCCGATGCACATCTGGAGGCATTCTGTTATCTGTTGACTATCAGAGTGTTGTTGAAACACAGAAATTGCATCGGGGTTGAATACAACAGTCACCATGCGCACTTTCCTCCATGGGGTTAATGTCCCTAACAGTCTAAGATTTGATCGTTCCCTGGAAGACCAGTAGTAGTTTCCGATGCACATCTGGCGACGTTCTGTAATGTGTGGACTATCAGAGTGTTGATGAAACACAGAAATTGCAATCAGGATTGATTACAACATTCACCATGCGCACTTTCCTCCATGGGAGTAATGTCTCAAACAGTTTACGTTTTGAACGTTCCCTAGAAGACCTGTGGTAGTTTCCGATGCACATCTGGAGGCATTCTGTAATCTGTGGACTAACAGAGTGTTGATGAAACAAAGAAATTGCAATCAGGATTGATTACAACAGTCACCATGCGCAATTTCCTATATGGGAGTAATGTCTCAAACAGTTTACGATTTGATCGTTACCTGGAAGACCAGTACTAGTTTCCGACGAACATCTGGGGGCATTCTGCAATGTGTGGACTATCAGAGTGTTGATGAAACACAGAAATTGCATCGGGATCGAATACAACAGACACCATGCGCTCTTTCCTCCATGGGACTAATGTCTCGAAGAGTCTACGCATTGATCGTTCCCTGGAAGACCAGGGGTAATTTTCGATGCACATCTGGAGGCATTCTGTAATCTCTGGACTATCAGAGTGTTGTTGAAACACAGAAATTGCATCGGGATTGAATAAAACAGTCACAATGCGAACTTTCCTCCATGGGTGTAATGTCTCAAACTGTCTACGCTTTGATCGTTTCCTGGAAGATCAGTAGTAGTTTCCGATGCACATCTGGAGGCATTCTGTAATCTGTAAACGTTCAAAGTTTTGATGAGACACAGATATTGCATCGGGATTGAATACAACAGTCACCATGCGCACTTTCCTACATGGAAGTAATGTCACAAAAATTCTACGCTTTAATCGTTCCCTGGAAGACCAGTAGTTGTTTCCGATGCACATCTGGAGGCATTCTGTTGTCTGTGGACTATCAGAGTGTTGATGAAACACAGAAAATGCATCATGATTGAATACAACAGTCACCATGCGCACTTTTCTCCATAGGAGTAATGTCTCAAACAGTTTACGCTTTGATCGTTAACTGGAAGACCAGTAGTAGTTTGTGATGCACTTCTGGGGACATTCTATAATGTGTGGACAATCAGAGTGTTGATGAAACACAGAAATTGCAATCAGGATTGAATACAACAGTCACCATGCGCACTTTCCTCCATGGGAGTAATGTCTCAAACAATTTCCGCTTTGATCGTTCCCTGGAAGACCAGTAGTAGTTTCCGATGCACATCTGGAGGCATTCTGTAATCTGTGGACTAACAGAGTATTGATGAAACACAGAAATTGCATCGGGATTGAATACAACAGTCACTATGTGCACTTTTCTCCATGGGAGTAATGTCTCAAATAGTCTATGCTTTGGTCGTTCCCTGGAAGACCAGTATTAGTTTCCGATGCACATCTGGAGGCATTCTGTAATCTGTGGACTATCAGAGTGTAGATGAAACACAGAAATTGCATCGGGATTGAATACAACAGTCACCATGCGCACTTTCCTCCATGGGAGTAATGTCTGAAACAGTTTACGCTTTGATCGTTCCCTGGAAGACCAGTAGTTGTTTCCGATGCACATCTGAGGGCATTCTGTAATGTGTGGACTAACACAGTGTTGATGAAACACAGAAATTGCATCGGGATTGAATACAACAGTCACTATGCGCACTTTCCTCAATGGGAGTGATGTCTCAAACAGTCTACGCTTTGATCGTTCCCTGCAAGACCAGTAGTAGTTTCCGATGCTCATCTGGAGGAATTCTGTAACCTGTGGACCTTCAAATTGTTGATGAAACACAGAAATTGCCCCGGTATTTAATACAACAGTCACCATGCGCACTTTCCTCCATGGGAGTAATGTCTCAAACCGTTTACGCTTTGATCGTTCCCTTGAAGACCAGTAGTTGTTTCCGATGAACATCTGGGTTCATTCTGTAATATGTGGACTATCAGAGTGTTGTTGAAACACTGAAATTGCATCGGGATTGAATACAACAGTCACAATGCGCACTTTCCTCCAAGGGATTAATGTCTCAAACAGTCTAGGCCTTGATCGTTCCCTGGATGACCAACAGTAGTTCCTGATGCACATCTGGTGGCATTCTGTAATCTGTGGACTATCAGAGTGTTGTTGAAACACAGAAATTGCATCGGGATTCAATACAACAGTCACCATGCGAGCTTTCCTCCATGGGAGTAATGTCTCAAACTGTCTACGCTTTGATCGTTTCCTAGAAGACCAGTATTAGTTTCCGATGCACATCTGGTGTCATTCTGTAATCTGTAGACTATGAGAGTGTTGATGAAACACAGAAATTGCATCGGGATTGAATACAACAGTCACCATGCGCACTTTCCTCTATGGGAGTAATGTCTCAAACAGTCTACGCTTTGATCGTTACCTGGAAGACCTGTAGTAGTTTCCGATGCTTATCTGGAGGCATTCTGTAATCTGTGGACTATCAGAGTGTTGATGAAACACAGAATTTGCATCGGGATTGAATTCAACAGTCACCATGCGCACTTTCATCCATGGGAGTAATGTCTCGAACAGTTTACGCTTTGATCGCTCCCTGGAAGACCAGTAGTAGTTTCCGATGCACATCTGGGGGCATTCTGTAATGAGTGGACTATCAGTGTGTTGATGAAACACAGAAACTGCATCGGGATTGAATACAACAGTCGCTATGCGCACTTTCCTCCATGGGAGTAATGTCTCAAACAGTCTACACTATGATCGTTCCCTGGAAGACCAGTAGTAGTTTCCGATGCAAATCTGGAGGCATTCTGTAACCTGTGGACCTTCAAATTGTTGATGAAACACAGAAATTGCCTCGGGATTTAATACAACAGTCACCATGCGCACTTTCCTACATGGGAGTAATGTCTCAAACAGTCTACACTTTGATCGTTCCCTTTAAGACCAGTAGTAGTTTTCGATGCACATCTGGAGGCATTCTGTAATCTGTGGACCTTCAAAGTGTTGATGAGACACAGAAATTGCATCGGGATTGAATACAACCGTCACCATGCACACTTTCCTACATGGGAGTAATGTCACAAAAATTCTACGCTTTGATCGTTCCTTGGAAGACCAGTAGTAGTTTTCGATGCACATCTGGAGACATTCTGTAGTCTGTGGACTATCAGGGTGTTGATGAAACACAGAAATTGCATCGGGATTGAATACAACAGTCATCATGCGCACTTTCTTCCATGGGAGTAATGTCTCAAACAGTTTACGCTTTGATCGTTCCCTGGAAGACCAGTAGTAGTTTCCGATGCACATCTGGGTACATTCTGTAATGTGTGGACTATCAGAGTGTGGATGAAACACAGATATTGCAATCAGGATTGAATACAACAGTCACCATGCGCACTTTCCTCCATGGGAGTAATGTCTCAAACAGTTTACGATTTGATCGTTCCCTGGAAGACCAGTAGTAGTTTCCGATGCACATCTGGGGACATTCTTTAATGTGTGGACTATCAGAGTGTTGTTTAAACACAGAAATTGCGTCGGGATTGAATACAACAGTCACCATGCGCACTTAACTATATGGGAGTAATGTCTCAAACAGTTTACGCTTTGATCGTTCCCTCGAAGACCAGTACTAGTTTCCGATACACATCTGGGGGCATTCTGTAATGTGTGGACTATCAGAGTGTTGATGAAACACAGAAATTGCATCGGAATTGAATACAACAGACACCATGCAAACTTTCCTCCATGGGAGTAATGTCTCAAAGAGTCTACGCTTTGATCGTTCCCTGCAAGACCAGTAGTAGTTTCCGCTGCACATCTGGAGCCATTCTGCAATCTGTGTACCTTCAATGTGTTGATGAAACACAGAAATTGTATCGGGATTGAATACAACAGTCACCATGCGCACTTTCCTCCATGGGAGTAATGTCACAAAAATTCTACGCCTTGACCGTTCCCTGGAAGACCAGTAGTAGTTTCCGATGCACATCTGGAGGCATTCTGTAGTCAGTGGACTATCAGAGTGTTGATGAAACACAGAAATTGTATCGGGATTGCATACAACTGTCACCATGCGCACTTATCTCCATGGGAGTAATGTCTCAAACAGTTTACGCTTTGATCGTTCCCTGGAAGACCTGTAGTAGTTTCCGATGCTTATCTGGAGGCATTCTGTAATCCGTGGACTATCAGAGTGGTGATGAAACACTGAAATTGCATCGGGATTGAATACAACAGTCACCATGCGCAACTTTCCTAAATGGGAGTAATGTCTCAAACAGTCTACGCTTTGATCGTTCCCTGGAAGACAAGTAGTAGTTTCCGATGCTCATATGGAGGCATTCTGTAGTCTGTGGACTATCAGAGTGTTGATGAAACACA
Source organism: Schistocerca gregaria (assembly GCF_023897955.1). Taxonomy (NCBI): domain Eukaryota; kingdom Metazoa; phylum Arthropoda; class Insecta; order Orthoptera; family Acrididae; genus Schistocerca; species Schistocerca gregaria. The sequence goes on from NC_064927.1 coordinate 11,180,203, forward strand.
GAAATTGCATCGGCATTGAATACAACAGTCACCATGCGCACTTTCCTCCATGCGAGTAATGTCTCAAACAGTTTACGTTTTGATCGTTCCCTAGAAGACCTGTAGTAGTTTCCGATGCACATCTGGAGGCATTCTGTAATCTGTGGACCTTCAAAGTGTTGATAAAAAGCAGAAATTGAACCGGGATTCAATACAACAGTCACCATGAGCACTTCCCTCCATGGGAGTAATGTCTCAAACAGTCCACGCTTTGATCGTTCCCTGGAAGATCAGTAGTAGTTTCCGATGCACATCTGGAGGCTTTCTGTAATCTGTAAACTATCAGAGTGTTGTTTAAACACAGAAATTGCGTCGGGATTGAATACAACAGTCACCATGCGCACTTAACTATATGGGAGTAATGTCTCAAACAGTTTACGCTTTGATCGTTCCCTCGAAGACCAGTACTAGTTTCCGATACACATCTGGGGGCATTCTGTAATGTGTGGACTATCAGAGTGTTGATGAAACACAGAAATTGCATCGGAATTGAATACAACAGACACCATGCAAACTTTCCTCCATGGGAGTAATGTCTCAAAGAGTCTACGCTTTGATCGTTCCCTGCAAGACCAGTAGTAGTTTCCGCTGCACATCTGGAGCCATTCTGCAATCTGTGGACCTTCAATGTGTTGATGAAACACAGAAATTGTATCGGGATTGAATACAACAGTCACCATGCGCACTTTCCTCCATGGGAGTAATGTCACAAAAATTCTACGCCTTGACCGTTCCCTGGAAGACCAGTAGTAGTTTCCGATGCACATCTGGAGGCATTCTGTAGTCAGTGGACTATCAGAGTGTTGATGAAACACAGAAATTGTATCAGGATTGCATACAACCGTCACCATGCGCACTTATCTCCATGGGAGTAATGTCTCAAACAGTTTACGCTTTGATCGTTACCTGGAAGACCAGTAGTAGTATCCGATGCACATCTGGGGACATTCTGTAATTTGTGGACTATCAGAGTGTTGATGAAACACAGAAATTGCATCGGGATTGAATACAACAGTCACCATGCGCTATTTTCCTAAATGGGAGTAATGTCTCAAACAGTCTATGCTTTGATCGTTCCCTGGAAGACCTGTAGTAGTTTCCGATGCTTATCTGGAGGCATTCTGTAATCCGTGGACTATCAGAGTGGTGATGAAACACTGAAATTGCATCGGGATTGAATACAACAGTCACCATGCGCAACTTTCCTAAATGGGATTAATGTCTCAAACAGTCTACGCTTTGATCGTTCCCTGGAAGACAAGGTGTAGTTTCCGATGCTCATCTGGAGGCATTCTGTAGTCTGTGGACTATCAGAGTGTTGATGAAACACAGAAATTGCATCGGCATTGAATACAACAGTCACCATGCGCACTTTCCTCCATGCGAGTAATGTCTCAAACAGTTTACGTTTTGATCGTTCCCTAGAAGACCTGTAGTAGATTCCGATGCACATCTGGAGGCATTCTGTAATCTGTGGACCTTCAAAGTGTTGATGAAAAGCAGAAATTGAACCGGGATTCAATACAACAGTCACCATGAGCACTTCCCTCCATGGGAGTAATGTCTCAAACAGTCCTCGCTTTGATCGTTCCCTGGAAGATCAGTAGTAGTTTCCGATGCACATCTGGAGGCTTTCTGTAATCTGTAAACTATCAGAGTGTTGTTTAAACACAGAAATTGCGTCCGGATTGAATACAACAGTCACCATGCGCACTTTCCTATATGGGAGTAATGTCTCAAACAGTTTACGCTTTGATCGTTCCCTGGAAGACCAGTACTAGTTTCCGATGCACATCTGGGTGCATTCTGTAATGTGTGGACTATCAGAGTGTTGATGAAACACAGAAATTGCATCGGGATTGAATACAACAGACACCATGCGCACTTTCCTCATGGGAGTAATGTCTCAAACAGTCTACGCTTTGATTGTTTCCTGGAAGACCAGTAGTAGTTTCCGATGCACATCTGGATGCATTCTGTAATCTGTGGACTATCAGAGTGTTGATGAAACACAGAAATTGCATCGATATTGAATACAACAGTCACCATGCGCACTTTCATCTTTGGGAGTAATGTCTCAAATAGTTTACGCTTAGATTGTTCCCTGGATGACATGTAGTAGTTTCCGATGCACATCTGGAGGCATTCTGTAATCTGTGGACTAACAGAGTGTTGATGAAACACAGAAATTGCATCGGGATTGAATACAACCGTCACCATGCGCACTTTCCTCCATGCGAGTAATGTCTCAAACAGTTTACGCTTTGATCATTCCCTGGAAGACCAGCAGTAGTTTCCGATGCACATCTGGGGACAATCTGTAATGTGTGGACTATCAGAGTGTTGTTTAAACACAGAAATTGCGTCGGGATTGAATACAACAGTCACCATGCGCACTTAACTATATGGGAGTAATGTCTCAAACAGTTTACGCTTTGATCGTTCACTGGAAGACCAGTACTAGTTTCCGATACACATCTGGGGGCATTCTGTAATGTGTGGACTATCAGAGTGTTGATGAAACACAGAAATTGCATCGGAATGGAATACAACAGACACCATGCAAACTTTCCTCCATGTGAGTAATGTCTCAAAGAGTCTACGCTTTGATCGTTCCCTGCAAGACCAGTAGTAGTTTCCGCTGCACATCTGGAGGCATTCTGCAATCTGTGGACCTTCAATGTGTTGATGAAACACAGAAATTGTATCGGGATTGAATACAACAGTCACCATGCGCACTTTCCTATATGGGAGTAATGTCTCAAACAGTCTACAGTTTGATCGTTTCGTGGAAGACCAGTAGTAGTTTCCGATGCACATCTGGAGGCATTCTGTAATCAGTGGACCTTGAAAGTGTTGATGAAATATAGAAATTGCCTCGGCATTGAATACAACAGTCACCAGGCGCACTTTCCTCCATGGGAGTAATGTCTCAAACAGTTTACATTTTTTTCGTTCCCTGGAAGACCAGTAGTTGTTTCCGATGAACATCTATGTTCATTCTGTAATGTGTGGACTATCAGAGTGTTGTTGAAACACAAAATTTGCATCGGGATTGAATACAACAGTCACCATGCGCAACTTTCCCAAATGGGAGTAATGTCTCAAATAGTCTACGCTTTGATCGTTCCCTGGAAGACCAGTAGTAGTTTCCGATGCTCATCTGGAGGCATTCTGTAGTCTGTGGACTATCAGAGTGTTGATGAAACACAGAAATTGCATCGGCATTTAATACAACAGTCACCATGCTCACTTTCCTCAATGCGAGTAATGTCTCAAACTGTTTACGTTTTGATCGTTCCCTGGAAGACCTGTAGTAGTTTCCGATGCACATCTGGAGGCATTCTGTAATCTGTGGACTAACAGAGTGTTGATGAAAAGCAGACATTGCATCGGGATTCAATACAACAGTCACCATGCGCACTTTCCTCCATAGGAGTAATGTCTCAAACAGTCCACGCTTTGATCGTTCCCTAGACGACCAGTAGTAGTTTCCGATGCACATCTGGAGGCATTCTGTAATCTGTAAACTATCAGAGTGTTGTTTAAACACAGAAATTACGTCCGGATTGAATACAACAGTCACCATGCGCACTTTAATATATGGGAGTAATGTCTCAAACAGTTTACGCTTTGATCGTCACCCTGGAAGACCAGAACTAGTTTCCGATGCACATCTGGGTGCATTCTGTAATGTGTGGACTATCAGAGTGTTGATGAAACACAGAAATTGCATCGGGATTGAATACAACAGACACCATGCGCACTTTCCTCCATGGGAGTAATGTCTCAAACAGTCTACGCTTTGATTGTTTCCTGGAAGACCAGTAGTAGTTTCCGATGCACATCTGGATGCATTCTGTAATCTCTGGACCTTGAAAGTGTTGATGAAACGTAGAAATTGCATCGGGATTGAATACAACTGTCACCATGCGCACTTTCCTCTTTTGGAGTAATGTCTCAAACAGTTTACGCTTTGATCGTTCCCTGGAAGACCAGTAGTTGTTTCCGATGAACATCTGGGTTCATTCTGTAATGTGTGGACTATCAGAGTGTTGTTGAAACACAAAAAATTGCATCAGGATTGAATACAACAGTCACCATGCGCAATTTTCCTAAATGGGAGTAATGTCTCAAACAGTCTACGATTTGATCGTTCCCTGGAAGACCAGTAGTAGTTTCCGATGCACATCTGGAGGCATTCTGTAATCTGTGAACTATCAGAGTGTTGTTGAAACACAGAAATTGCATCGGGATTGAATACAACAGACACCATGCGCACTTTCCTCCATGGGATTAATGTCTCAAACAGTGTACGCTTTGATCGTTCCCTGGATGACCCGGAGTAGTTTCCGAAGCACATCTGGAGGCATTCTGTAATCTGTGGACTATCAGAGTGTTGCTGAAACACTGAAATTGCATCGAGATTGAATACAACAGTCACCATGCGAACTTTCCTCCATGGGAGAATTGTGTCAAACTCTCTACGCTTTGATCGTTTCCTGGAACACCAGTAGCAGTTTCCGATGCACATCTGGAGGCATTCTGTAATCTGTGGACCTTCAAAGTGTTGATGAGACACAGAAATTGCATCGGCATTGAATACAACAGTGACCATGCGCACTTTCCTATGTGGGAGTAATGTCTCAAACAGTCTACGGTTTGATCGTTTCCTGGAAGACCAGTAGTAGTTTTCGAAGCACATCTGGAGGCATTCTGTAAAGTGTGGACCTTGAAAGTGTTGATGAAACATAGAAATTGCCTCGGCATTGAATTCAACAGTCACCATGCGCACTTTCCTCCATGGGAGTAATGTCTCAAACAGTTCACGCTTTGATCGTTCCCTGGAAGACCAGTAGTTGTTTCCGATGAACATCTGGGTTCATTCTGTAATGTGTGGACTATCAGAGTGTTGATGAAACACAGAAATTGCATCGGGATTGAATACAACAGACACCATGCGCACTTTCCTCATGGGAGTAATGTCTCAAACAGTCTACGCTTTGATTGTTTCCTGGAAGACCAGTAGTAGTTTCCGATGCACATCTGGATGCATTCTGTAATCTGTGGACTATCAGAGTGTTGATGAAACACAGAAATTGCATCGATATTGAATACAACAGTCACCATGCGCACTTTCATCTTTGGGAGTAATGTCTCAAATAGTTTACGCTTAGATTGTTCCCTGGATGACATGTAGTAGTTTCCGATGCACATCTGGAGGCATTCTGTAATCTGTGGACTAACAGAGTGTTGATGAAACACAGAAATTGCATCGGGATTGAATACAACCGTCACCATGCGCACTTTCCTCCATGCGAGTAATGTCTCAAACAGTTTACGCTTTGATCATTCCCTGGAAGACCAGCAGTAGTTTCCGATGCACATCTGGGGACAATCTGTAATGTGTGGACTATCAGAGTGTTGTTTAAACACAGAAATTGCGTCGGGATTGAATACAACAGTCACCATGCGCACTTAACTATATGGGAGTAATGTCTCAAACAGTTTACGCTTTGATCGTTCACTGGAAGACCAGTACTAGTTTCCGATACACATCTGGGGGCATTCTGTAATGTGTGGACTATCAGAGTGTTGATGAAACACAGAAATTGCATCGGAATGGAATACAACAGACACCATGCAAACTTTCCTCCATGTGAGTAATGTCTCAAAGAGTCTACGCTTTGATCGTTCCCTGCAAGACCAGTAGTAGTTTCCGCTGCACATCTGGAGGCATTCTGCAATCTGTGGACCTTCAATGTGTTGATGAAACACAGAAATTGTATCGGGATTGAATACAACAGTCACCATGCGCACTTTCCCATATGGGAGTAATGTCTCAAACAGTCTACAGTTTGATCGTTTCGTGGAAGACCAGTAGTAGTTTCCGATGCACATCTGGAGGCATTCTGTAATCAGTGGACCTTGAAAGTGTTGATGAAATATAGAAATTGCCTCGGCATTGAATACAACAGTCACCAGGCGCACTTTCCTCCATGGGAGTAATGTCTCAAACAGTTTACATTTTTTTCGTTCCCTGGAAGACCAGTAGTTGTTTCCGATGAACATCTATGTTCATTCTGTAATGTGTGGACTATCAGAGTGTTGTTGAAACACAAAATTTGCATCGGGATTGAATACAACAGTCACCATGCGCAACTTTCCCAAATGGGAGTAATGTCTCAAATAGTCTACGCTTTGATCGTTCCCTGGAAGACCAGTAGTAGTTTCCGATGCTCATCTGGAGGCATTCTGTAGTCTGTGGACTATCAGAGTGTTGATGAAACACAGAAATTGCATCGGCATTTAATACAACAGTCACCATGCTCACTTTCCTCAATGCGAGTAATGTCTCAAACTGTTTACGTTTTGATCGTTCCCTGGAAGACCTGTAGTAGTTTCCGATGCACATCTGGAGGCATTCTGTAATCTGTGGACTAACAGAGTGTTGATGAAAAGCAGACATTGCATCGGGATTCAATACAACAGTCACCATGCGCACTTTCCTCCATAGGAGTAATGTCTCAAACAGTCCACGCTTTGATCGTTCCCTAGACGACCAGTAGTAGTTTCCGATGCACATCTGGAGGCATTCTGTAATCTGTAAACTATCAGAGTGTTGTTTAAACACAGAAATTACGTCCGGATTGAATACAACAGTCACCATGCGCACTTTAATATATGGGAGTAATGTCTCAAACAGTTTACGCTTTGATCGTCACCCTGGAAGACCAGAACTAGTTTCCGATGCACATCTGGGTGCATTCTGTAATGTGTGGACTATCAGAGTGTTGATGAAACACAGAAATTGCATCGGGATTGAATACAACAGACACCATGCGCACTTTCCTCCATGGGAGTAATGTCTCAAACAGTCTACGCTTTGATTGTTTCCTGGAAGACCAGTAGTAGTTTCCGATGCACATCTGGATGCATTCTGTAATCTCTGGACCTTGAAAGTGTTGATGAAACGTAGAAATTGCATCGGGATTGAATACAACTGTCACCATGCGCACTTTCCTCTTTTGGAGTAATGTCTCAAACAGTTTACGCTTTGATCGTTCCCTGGAAGACCAGTAGTTGTTTCCGATGAACATCTGGGTTCATTCTGTAATGTGTGGACTATCAGAGTGTTGTTGAAACACAAAAAATTGCATCAGGATTGAATACAACAGTCACCATGCGCAATTTTCCTAAATGGGAGTAATGTCTCAAACAGTCTACGATTTGATCGTTCCCTGGAAGACCAGTAGTAGTTTCCGATGCACATCTGGAGGCATTCTGTAATCTGTGAACTATCAGAGTGTTGTTGAAACACAGAAATTGCATCGGGATTGAATACAACAGACACCATGCGCACTTTCCTCCATGGGATTAATGTCTCAAACAGTGTACGCTTTGATCGTTCCCTGGATGACCCGGAGTAGTTTCCGAAGCACATCTGGAGGCATTCTGTAATCTGTGGACTATCAGAGTGTTGCTGAAACACTGAAATTGCATCGAGATTGAATACAACAGTCACCATGCGAACTTTCCTCCATGGGAGAATTGTGTCAAACTCTCTACGCTTTGATCGTTTCCTGGAACACCAGTAGCAGTTTCCGATGCACATCTGGAGGCATTCTGTAATCTGTGGACCTTCAAAGTGTTGATGAGACACAGAAATTGCATCGGCATTGAATACAACAGTGACCATGCGCACTTTCCTATGTGGGAGTAATGTCTCAAACAGTCTACGGTTTGATCGTTTCCTGGAAGACCAGTAGTAGTTTTCGAAGCACATCTGGAGGCATTCTGTAATGTGTGGACCTTGAAAGTGTTGATGAAACATAGAAATTGCCTCGGCATTGAATTCAACAGTCACCATGCGCACTTTCCTCCATGGGAGTAATGTCTCAAACAGTTCACGCTTTGATCGTTCCCTGGAAGACCAGTAGTTGTTTCCGATGAACATCTGGGTTCATTCTGTAATGTGTGGACTATCAGAGTGTTGTTGAAACACAAAATGTGCATCTGGATTGAATACAACAGTCACCATGCGCTATTTTCCTAAATGGGAGTAATGTCTCAAATAGTCTACGCTTTGATCGTTCCCTGGAAGACCAGTAGCAGTTTCCGATGCTCATCTGGAGGCATTCTGTAGTCTGTGGACTATCAGAGTGTTGATGAAACACAGAAATTGCATCGGCATTGACTACAACAGTCACCCTGCGCACTTCCCTCCATGGGAGTAATGTCTCAAACAGTTTACGTTTTGATCGTTCCCTGGAAGACCTGTAGTAGTTTCCGATGCACATCTGGCGGCATTCTGTAATCTGTGGACTAACAGAGTGTTGATGAAAAACAGAAATTGCATCGGGATTCAATACAACATTCACCATGCGCACTTTCCTTCATAGGAGTAATGTTTCAAACAGTCCACGCTTTGATCGTTCCCTGGAAGACCAGTAGTAGATTCCGATGCCCATCTGGAGGCATTCTGTAATCTGTAAACTATCAGAGTGTTGTTTAAACACAGAAATTGCGTCCGGATGGAATACAACAGTCAGCATGCGCACTTTCCTATATGGGAATAATGTCTCAAACAGTTTACGCTTTCATCGTTCCCTGGAAGACCAGTACTAGTTTCCGATGCACATCTGGGTTCATTCTGTAATGTGTGGACTATCAGAGTGTTGATAAAACACAGAAATTGCATCAGGATTGAATACAACAGACACCATGCGCACTTTCCTCCATGGGAGTAATGTCTCAAACAGTCTACGCTTTGATTGTTTCCTGGAAGACAAGTATTAGTTTCCGATGCACATCTGGATGCATTCTGTAATCTGTGGACCTTGAAAGTGTTGATGAAACATAGAAATTGCCTCGGGATTGAATACAACAGTCACCATGCGCACTTTCCTCCATGGGAGTAATGTCTCAAACAGTTTACGCTTTGATCGTTCCCTGGAAGACCAGTAGTTGTTTCCGATGAACATCTGGGTTCATTCTGTAATGTGTGGACTATCAGAGTGTTGTTGAAACACAAAATGTGCATCTGGATTGAATACAACAGTCACCATGCGCAATTTTCCTAAATGGGAGTAATGTCTCAAATAGTCTACGCTTTGATCGTTCCCTGGAAGACCAGTAGCAGTTTCCGATGCTCATCTGGAGGCATTCTGTAGTCTGTGGACTATCAGAGTGTTGATGAAACACAGAAATTGCATCGGCATTGACTACAACAGTCACCCTGCGCACTTCCCTCCATGGGAGTAATGTCTCAAACAGTTTACGTTTTGATCGTTCCCTGGAAGACCTGTAGTAGTTTCCGATGCACATCTGGCGGCATTCTGTAATCTGTGGACTAACAGAGTGTTGATGAAAAACAGAAATTGCATCGGGATTCAATACAACATTCACCATGCGCACTTTCCTTCATAGGAGTAATGTTTCAAACAGTCCACGCTTTGATCGTTCCCTGGAAGACCAGTAGTAGATTCCGATGCCCATCTGGAGGCATTCTGTAATCTGTAAACTATCAGAGTGTTGTTTAAACACAGAAATTGCGTCCGGATGGAATACAACAGTCAGCATGCGCACTTTCCTATATGGGAATAATGTCTCAAACAGTTTACGCTTTCATCGTTCCCTGGAAGACCAGTACTAGTTTCCGATGCACATCTGGGTTCATTCTGTAATGTGTGGACTATCAGAGTGTTGATAAAACACAGAAATTGCATCAGGATTGAATACAACAGACACCATGCGCACTTTCCTCCATGGGAGTAATGTCTCAAACAGTCTACGCTTTGATTGTTTCCTGGAAGACAAGTATTAGTTTCCGATGCACATCTGGATGCATTCTGTAATCTGTGGACCTTGAAAGTGTTGATGAAACATAGAAATTGCCTCGGGATTGAATACAACAGTCACCATGCGCACTTTCCTCCATGGGAGTAATGTCTCAAACAGTTTACGCTTTGATCGTTCCCTGGAAGACCAGTAGTTGTTTCCGATGAACATCTGCGTTCATTCTGTAATGTGTGGACTATCAGAGTGTTGTTGAAACACAAAATGTGCATCTGGATTGAATACAACAGTCACCATGCGCAATTTTCCTAAATGGGAGTAATGTCTCAAATAGTCTACGCTTTGATCGTTCCCTGGAAGACCAGTAGCAGTTTCCGATGCTCATCTGGAGGCATTCTGTAGTCTGTGGACTATCAGAGTGTTGATGAAACACAGAAATTGCATCGGCATTGACTACAACAGTCACCCTGCGCACTTCCCTCCATGGGAGTAATGTCTCAAACAGTTTACGTTTTGATCGTTCCCTGGAAGACCTGTAGTAGTTTCCGATGCACATCTGGCGGCATTCTGTAATCTGTGGACTAACAGAGTGTTGATGAAAAACAGAAATTGCATCGGGATTCAATACAACATTCACCATGCGCACTTTCCTTCATAGGAGTAATGTTTCAAACAGTCCACGCTTTGATCGTTCCCTGGAAGACCAGTAGTAGATTCCGATGCCCATCTGGAGGCATTCTGTAATCTGTAAACTATCAGAGTGTTGTTTAAACACAGAAATTGCGTCCGGATGGAATACAACAGTCAGCATGCGCACTTTCCTATATGGGAATAATGTCTCAAACAGTTTACGCTTTCATCGTTCCCTGGAAGACCAGTACTAGTTTCCGATGCACATCTGGGTTCATTCTGTAATGTGTGGACTATCAGAGTGTTGATAAAACACAGAAATTGCATCAGGATTGAATACAACAGACACCATGCGCACTTTCCTCCATGGGAGTAATGTCTCAAACAGTCTACGCTTTGATTGTTTCCTGGAAGACAAGTATTAGTTTCCGATGCACATCTGGATGCATTCTGTAATCTGTGGACCTTGAAAGTGTTGATGAAACATAGAAATTGCCTCGGGATTGAATACAACAGTCACCATGCGCACTTTCCTCCATGGGAGTAATGTCTCAAACAGTTTACGCTTTGATCGTTCCCTGGAAGACCAGTAGTTGTTTCCCATGAATATCTGGTTACATTCTGTAATGTGTGGACTATCAGAGTGTTGTTGAAACACAGAAATTGCATCGGGATCGAATACTATAGTCACCATGCGCACTTTCCTCCATGGGATTAATGTCTCAAACAGTGTACGCTTTGATCGTTCCCTGGATGACCAGGAGTAGTTTCCGATGCACATCTGGAGGCATTCTGTAATCTGTGGACTATCAGAGTGTTGTTGAAACACAGAAATTGCATCGAGATTGAATACAACTGTCAAAATGCGAACTTTCCTCCATGGGAGAAATGTGTCAAACTGTCTGCGCTTTGATCGTTTCCTGGAACACCAGTAGCAGTTTCCGATGCACATCTGGAGGCATTCTGTAATCTGCGGACCTTCAAAGTGTTGATGAGACACAGAAATTGCATCGGGATTCAATACAACAGTGACCATGCGCACTTTCCTACATGGGAGTAATGTCACAAAAATTCTACGCTCTGACAGTTCACTTTCAGACCAGTAGTAGTTTCCGATGCACATCTGGAGGCATTCTGTAGTCTGTGGACTATCAGAGTGTTGATGAAACGCAGAAATTGCATCGGGATTGAATACAACAGTCACCATGCGCACTTTCCTCCATGGGAGTAATGTCTCAAACAATTTACGCTTTGATCGTTCCCTGGAAGACCTGTAGTAGTTTCCGATGCACTGCTGGAGGCATTCTGTAATCTGTGGACTAGCAGAGTGTTGATGAAACACAGAAATTGCATCGGGATTGAATACAACAGTCACCATGCGCACTTTCCTCCATGGGAGTAATGTCTCAAACAGTCTAAGCTTTGATCGTTCCCTGGAAGACCAGTATTAGTTTCCGATGCACATCTGGTGTCATTCTGTAATCTGTGGACTATCAGAGTGTTTATGAATCACAGAAATTGCTTCGGGATTGAATACAACAGTCACCATGCGCACTTTCCTCCATGGGAGTAATGTCTCAAACAGTCTACGCTTTGATCGTTCCCTGGAAGACCTGTAGTAGTTTCCGATGCACATGTGGAGGCATTCTGTAATCAGTGGACTATCAGAGTGTTGATGAAACACAGAAATAGCATCGGGATTGAATACAACAGTCACCATGTGCACTTTCCTCCATGGGAGTAATGTCTCAAACCGTTTACGCTTTGATCGTTCCCCGGGAGACCAGTAGTTGTTTCCGAGGAACATCTGGAGGCATTCTGTAATGTGTGGACTCTCAGAGTGTTGCTGAAATACAGAAATTGCATCGGGATAGAATACAACAGTCACCATGCGCAATTTTCCTAAATGGGAGTAATGTCTCAAACAGTCTACTCTTTGATCGTTCCCTGGAAGACCAGTAGTAGTTTTCGATGCTCATCTGGAGGCATTCTGTAGTCTGTGGACTATCAGAGTGTTGATGAAACACAGAAATTGCATCGGCATTGAATACAACAGTCACCATGCGCACTTTCTTCCATGGGAGTAATGTCTCAAACAGTTTACGCTTTGATCGTTCCCTGGAAGACCAGTAGTAGTTTCCGATGCACATCTGGGTACATTCTGTAATGTGTGGACTATCAGAGTGTGGATGAAACACAGATATTGAAATCAGGATTGAATACAACAGTCACCATGCGCACTTTCCTCCATGGGAGTAAAGTCTCAAACAGTTTACGATCTGATCGTTCCCTGGAAGACCAGTAGTAGTTTCCGATGCACATCTGGGGACATTCTGTAATGTGTGGACTATCAGAGTGTTGTTTAAACACAGAAATTGCGTCGGGATTGAATACAACAGTCACCATGCGCACTTAACTAAATGGGAGTAATGTCTCAAACAGTTTACGCTTTGATCGTTCCCTCGAAGACCAGTACTAGTTTCCGATACACATCTGGGGGCATTCTGTAATGTGTGGACTATCAGAGTGTTGATGAAACACAGAAATTGCATCGGAATTGAATGCAACAGACAAAATGCAAACTTTCCTCCATGGGAGTAATGTCTCAAAGAGTCTACGCTTTGATCGTTCCCTGCAAGACCAGTAGTAGTTTCCGCTGCACATCTGGAGGCATTCTGCAATCTGTGGACCTTCAATGTGTTGATGAAACACAGAAATTGTATCGGCATTGAATACAACAGTCACCATGCGCACTTTCCTATATGGGAGTAATGTCTCAAACAGTCAACGATTTGATCGTTTCCTGGAAGACCAGTAGTAGTTTCCGATGCACATCTGGAGGCATTCTGTAATCTGTGGACCTTGAAAGTGTTGATGAAACATAGAAATTGCCTCGGCATTGAATACAACAGTCACCATGCGCACATTCCTGCATGGGAGTAATGTCTCAAACAGTTTACGCTTAGATCGTTCCCTGGAAGACCAGTAGTTGTTTCCGATGAACATCTGGGTTCATTCTGTAATGTTTGGACTATCAGAGTGTTGTTGAAACACAAAATTTGCATCGGGATTGAATACAACAGTCACCATGCGCACCTTTCCTAAATGGGAGTAATGTCTCAAACAGTCCACGCTTTGATCGTTACCTGGAAGACCAGTAGTAGTTTCCGATGCACATCTGGAGGCATTCTGTAATCTGTAAACTATCAGAGTGTTGTTTAAACACAGAAATTGCGTCCGGATTGAATACAACAGTCACCATGCGCACTTTCCTATATGGGAGAAATGTCTCAAACAGTTTACGCTTTGATCGTTCCCTGGAAGACCAGTACTAGTTTCCGATGCACATCTGGGTGCATTCTGTAATGTGTGGACTATCAGAGTGTTGATGAAACACAGAAATTGCATCGGGATTGAATACAACAGACACCATGCGCACTTTCCTCCATGGGAGTAATGTCTCAAACAGTCTACGCTTTGATTGTTTCCTGGAAGACCAGTAGTAGTTTCCGATGCACATCTGGATGCATTCTGTAATCTGTGGACTATCAGAGTGTTGATGAAACACAGATATTTCATCAATATTGAATACAACAGTCACCATGCGCACTTTCATCATTGGGAGTAATGTCTCAAACAGTCTACGCTTTGATCGTTCCCTGGATGACATGTAGTAGTTTCCGATGCACATCTGGAGGCATTCTGTAATCAGTGGACTAACAGAGTGTTGATGAAACACAGAAATTGCATCGGGATTCAATACAACAGTCACCATGCGCACTTTCCTCCATGGGAGTAATGTCTCAAACAGTCCACGCTTTGATCGTTCCCTGGAAGACCAGTAGTAGTTTCGATGCACATCTGGAGGCATTCTGTAATCTTTGGACCTTCAAAGTGTTGATGAGACACAGAAATTGCTTCGGGATTGAATACAACAGTCACCATGCGCACTTTCCTACATGGGAGTAATGTCACAAAAATTCTACTCTTTGACCGTTTCCTGGAAGACCTGTAGTAGTTTCCGATGCACATCTGGAGGCATTCTGTAGTCAGTGGACTATCAGAGTGTTGATGAAACACAGAAATTGTATCGGGATTGCATACAACCGTCACCATGCGCACTTATCTCCATGGGAGTAATGTCTCTAACAGTTTACGCTTTGGTCGTTCCCTGGAAGACCAGTAGTAGTATCCGATGCACATCTGGGGACATTCTGTAATGTGTGGACTATCACAGTGTTGATGAAACACAGAACATGCATCGGGATTGAATACAACAGTCACCATGCGCTATTTTCCTAAATGGGAGTAATGTCTCAAACAGTCTACGCTTTGATCGTTCCCTTTAAGACCAGGAGTAGTTTCCGATGCACATCTGGAGGCATTCTGTAATCTGTGGACCTTCAAAGTGCTGATGAGACACAGAAATTGCATCGGGATTGAATACAACCGTCACCATTCGCACTTTCCTACATGGGAGTAATGTCACAAAAATTCTACGATTTTATCGTTCCCTGGAAGACCAGTAGTAGTTTCCGATGCACATCTGGAGGCATTCTGTAGTCTGTGGACTATCAGATTGTTGATGAAACACAGAGATTGCATCGGGATTGAATACAATAGTCACCATGCGCACTTTACTCCATGGGAGTAATGTCTCAAACAGTTTACGCTTTGATCATTCCCTGGAAGACCAGTAGTAGTTTCCGATGCACATCTGGGGACATTCTGTAATGTGTGGACTATCAGAGTGTTGTTTAAACACAGAAATTGCGTCGTGATTGAATACAACAGTCACCATGCGCACTTAACTATAAGGGAGTAATGTCTCAAACAGTTTACGCTTTGATCGTTCCCTGGAAGACCAGAACTAGTTTCCGATACACATCTGTGGGCATTCTGTAATGTGTGGACTATCAGAGTGTTGATGAAACACAGAAATTGCATCGGAATTGAATACAACAGACACCATGCAAACTTTCCTCCATGTGAGTAATGTCTCAAAGAGTCTACGCTTTGATCGTTCCCTGCAAGACCAGTAATAGTTTCCGCTGCACATCTGGAGGCATTCTGCAATCTGTGGACCTTCAATGTGTTGATGAAACACAGAAATTGTATCGGGATTGAATATAACAGTCACCATGCGCACTTTCCTATATGGGAGTAATGTCTCAAACAGTCTACGGTTTGATCGTTTCGTGGAAGACCAGTAGTAGTTTCCAATGCACATC
This sequence comes from Schistocerca gregaria, assembly GCF_023897955.1. Taxonomy (NCBI): domain Eukaryota; kingdom Metazoa; phylum Arthropoda; class Insecta; order Orthoptera; family Acrididae; genus Schistocerca; species Schistocerca gregaria. The sequence continues at coordinate 11,195,901 of NC_064927.1, forward strand.
TGGAGGCATTCAGTAATCTGTGGACCTTGAAAGTGTTGATGAAATATAGAAATTGCCTCAGCATTGAATACAACAGTCACCATGCGCACTTTCCTCCATGGGAGTAATGTCTCAAACAGTTTACGTTTTTTTCGTTCCCTGGAAGACCAGTAGTTGTTTCCGATGAACATCTGGGTTCATTCTGTAATGTGTGGACTATCAGAGTGTTGTTGAAACACAAAATTTGCATCGGGATTGAATACAACAGTCACCATGCGCAACTTTCCCAAATGGGAGTAATGTCTCAAATAGTCTACGCTTTGATCGTTCCCTGGAAGACCAGTAGTAGTTTCCGATGCTCATCTGGAGGCATTCAGTAGTCTGTGGACTATCAGAGTGTTGATGAAACACAGAAATTGCATCGGCATTGAATACAACAGTCACCATGCGCACTTTCCTCAATGCGAGTAATGTCTCAAACAGTTTACGTTTTGATCGTTCCCTGGTAGACCTTTAGTAGTTTCCGATGCACATCTGGAGGCATTCTGTAATCTGTGGACTATCAGAGTGTTGATGAAAAGCAGAAATTGCATCGGGATTCAATACAACAGTCACCATGCGCACTTTCCTCCATAGGAGTAATGTCTCAAACAGTCCACGCTTTGATCGTTCCCTGGAAGACCAGTAGTAGTTTCCGATGCACATCTGGAGGCATTCTGTAATCTGTAAACTATCAGAGTGTTGTTTAAACACAGAAATTACGTCCGGATTGAATACAACAGTCACCATGCGCACTTTCCTATATGGGAGTAATGTCTCAAACAGTTTACGCTTTGATCGTTCCCTGGAAGACCAGTACTAGTTTCCGATGCACATCTGGGTGCATTCTGTAATGTGTGGACTATCGGAGTGTTGATGAAACACAGAAATTGCATCGGGATTGAATACAACAGACACCATGCGCACTTTCCTCCATGGGAGTAATGTTTCAAACAGACTACGCTTTGATTGTTTCCTGGAAGACCAGTAGTAGTTTCCGATGCACATCTGGATGCATTCTGTAATCTGTGGACCTTGAAAGTGTTGATGAAACATAGAAATTGACTCGGCATTGAATACAACTGTCACCATGCGCATTCTCCTCTTTGGGAGTAATGTCTCAAACAGTTTACGCTTTGATCGTTCCCTGGAAGACCAGTAGTTGTTTCCGATGAACATCTGGTTTCATTCTGTAATGTGTGGACTATCAGAGTGTTGTTGAAACACAAAAATTGCATCAGGATTGAATACAACAGTCACCATGCGCATTTTTCCTAAATGGGAGTAATGTCTCAAACAGTCTACGCTTTGATCGTTCCCTGGAAGACCCGTAGTAGTTTCCGATGCACATCTGGAGGCATTCTGTAATCTGTGAACTATCAGAGTGTTGTTGAAACACAGAAATTGCATCGTGATCGAATACAATAGTCACCATGCGCACTTTCCTCCATGGGATTAATGTCTCAAACAGTGTACGCTTTGATCGTTCCTTGGATGACCCAGAGTAGTTTCCGAAGCACATCAGGAGGCATTCTGTAATCTGTGAACTATCAGAGAGTTGCTGAAACACAGAAATTGCATCGAGATTGAATACAACAGTCACCATGCGAACTTTCCTCCATGGGAGAATTGTGTCAAACTCTCTACGCTTTGATCGTTTCCTGGAACACCAGTAGCAGTTTCCGATGCACATCTGGAGGCATTCTGTAATCTGTGGACCTTCAAAGTGTTGATGAGACACAGAAATTGCATCGGCATTGAATACAACAGTGACCATGCGCACTTTCCTATATGGGATTAATGTCTCAAACAGTCTACGGTTTGATCGTTTCCTGGAAGACCAGTAGTAGTTTCCGATGCACATCTGGAGGCATTCTGTAATGTGTGGACCTTGAAAGTGTTGATGTAACATAGTAATTGCCTCGTCATTGAATTCAACAGTCACCATGCGCACTTTCCTCCATGGGAGTAATGTCTCAAACAGTTTACGCTTTGATCGTTCCCTGGAAGACCAGTAGTTGTTTCCGATGAACATCTGGGTTCATTCTGTAATGTGTGGACTATCAGAGTGTTGTTGAAACACAAAATGTGCATCTGGATTGAATACAACAGTCACCATGCGCAATTTTCCTAAATGGGAGTAATGTCTCAAATAGTCTACTCTTTGATCGTTCCCTGGAAGACCAGTAGCAGTTTCCGATGCTCATCTGGAGGCATTCTGTAGTCTGTGGACTATCAGAGTGTTGATGAAACACAGAAATTGCATCGGCATTGAATACAACAGTCACCATGCGCACTTCCCTCCATGGGAGTAATGTCTCAAACAGTTTACGTTTTGATCGTTCCCTGGAAGACCTGTAGTAGTTTCCGATGCACATCTGGCGGCATTCTGTAATCTGTGGACTAACAGAGTGTTGATGAAAAACAGAAATTGCATCGCGATTGAATACAACAGTCACCATGCGCACTTTCCTCCATGGGAGAAATGTCTCAAACAGTCTACGCTTTGATTGTTTCCTGGAAGACCAGTATTAGTTTCCGATGCACATTTGGATGCATTCTGTAATCTGTGGACCTTGAAAGTGTTGATGAAACATAGAAATTGCCTCGGGATTGAATACAACAGTCACCATGCGCACTTTCCTCCATGGGAGTAATGTCTCAAACAGTTTACGCTTTGATCGTTCCCTGGAAGACCAGTAGTTGTTTCCCATGAATATCTGGTTACATTATGTAATGTGTGGACTATCAGAGTGTTGTTGACACACAAAAATTGCATCGGGATTGAATGCAACAGTCACCATGCGCAATTTTCCTAAATGGGAGTAATGTCTCAAACAGTCTACGCTTTGATCGTTCCCTGGAAGACCAGTAGTAGTTTACGATGCACATCTGGAGGCATTCTGTAATCTGTGAACTATCAGAGTGTTGTTGAAACACAGAAATTGCATCGGGAGTGAATACAATAGTCACCATGCGCACTTTCCTCCATGGGAATAATGTCTCAAACAGTGTACGCTTTGATCGTTCCCTGGATGACCAGGATTAGTTTCCGATGCACATCTGGAGGCATTCTGTAATCTGTGGACTATCAGAGTGTTGTTGAAACACAGAAATTGCATCGAGATTGAATACAACAGTCAAAATGCGAACTTTCCTCCATCGGAGAAATGTGTCAAACTGTCTGCGCTTTGATCGTTTCCTGGAACACCAGTAGCAGTTTCCGATGCACATCTGGAGGCATTCTGTAATCTGCGGACCTTCAAAGTGTTGATGAGACACAGAAATTGCATCGGGATTGAATACAACAGTGACCATGCGCACTTTCCTACATGGGAGTACTGTCACAAAAATTCTACGCTCTGATAGTTCACTTTAAGACCAGTAGTAGTTTCCGATGCACATCTGGAGGCATTCTGTAGTCTGTGGACTATCAGAGTGTTGATGAAACGCAGAAATTGCATCGGGATTGAATACAACAGTCACCATGCGCACTTTCCTCCATGGGAGTAATGTCTCAAACAATTTACGCTTTGATCGTTCCCTGGAAGACCTGTAGTAGTTTCCAATGCACATCTGGAGGCATTCTGTAATCTGTGGACTAGCAGAGTGTTGATGAAACACAGAAATTGCATCGCGATTGAATACAACAGTCACCATGCGCACTTTCCTCCATGGGAGAAATTTCTCAAACAGTCTACGCTTTGATCGTTCCCTGGAAGACCAGTATTAGTTTCCGATGCACATCTGGTGTCATTCTGTAATCTGTGGACTATCAGAGTGTTGATGAATCACAGAAATTGCTTCGGGATTGAATACAACAGTCACCATGCGCACTTTCCTCCATGGGAGTAATGTCTCAAACAGTCTACGCTTTGATCGTTCCCTGGAAGACGTGTAGTAGTTTCCGATGCACATGTGGTTGCATTCTGTAATCAGTGGACTATCAGAGTGTTGTTGAAACACAGAAATAGCATCGGGATTGAATACAACAGTCACCATGTGCACTTTCCTCCATGGGAGTAATGTCTCAAACCGTTTACGCTTTGATCGTTCCCCCGGAGACCAGTAGTTGTTTCCGAGGAACATCTGGAGGTATTCTGTAATGTGTGGACTATCAGAGTGTTGCTGAAATACAGAAATTGCATCGGGATAGAATACAACAGTCACCATGCGCAATTTTCCTAAATGAAGGTAATGTCTCAAACAGTCTACGCTTTGATCGTTCCCTCGAAGACCAGTAGTAGTTTCCGATGCACATCTGGAGGCATTCTGTAATCTGTGGACTCTCAGAGTGTTGTTGAAACACAGAAATGGCATCGGGATTGAATACAACAGTCACCATGCGCACTTTCCTCCATGGGTGTAATGTCTCAAACTGTCTACGCTTTGATCGATTCCTGGAAGACCAGTAGTAATTTCCGATGCACATCTGGAGGCATTCTGTAATCTGTGGACCTTCAAAGTGTTGATGAAACACAGAAATTCCATCGGGATTGAATACAACAGTCACCATGCGCACTTTCCTCCATGGGAGTAATGTCTCTAGCATTCTACGCTTTGATCGTTCCCTGGAAGACCAGTAGTAGTTCCCGATAGACATCTGGAGGCATTCTGTAGTCTGTGGACTATCAGAGTGTTGATAAAACACAGAAATTGCATCGGCATTGAATACAACAGTCACCATGCGATCTTTCCTCCATGGGAGTAATGTGTCAAACTGTCTACGGTTTGATCGTTTCCTGGACCACCAGTAGTAGTTTCCGATGCACATCTGGAGGCATTCTGTAATCTGTGGACCTTCAAAGTGTTGATGAGACACAGAAATTGCATCGGGATTGAAAACAACAGTGACCATGCGCACTTTCCTACATGGGAGTAATGTCACAAAAATACTACGCTTTGATCGTTCCCTGGAAGACCTGTAGTAGTTTCCGATGCACATGTGGAGGCATTCTGTAATCAGTGGACTATCAGAGTGTTGATGAAACACAGAAATTGCATCGGGATTGAATACAACAGTCACCATGCGCACTTTCCTCCATGGGAGTAATGTCTCAAACAGTTTACGTTTTAATCGTTCCCTGGAAGACCTGTAGTAGTTTCTGGCGCACATCTGGAGGCATTCTGCATTCTGTGGACCTTCAAAGTGTTGATGAGACACAGAAATTGCATCGGGATTGAATACTACAGCCACCATGCGCAATTTTCTTAAATGTTAGTAATGTCTCATACAGTGTACGCCTTGATCGTGACCTGGAAGACCAGTAGTAGTTTCCGATGCACATGTGGAGGCATTCTGTAGTCTGTGGACTTTCAGAGTGTTGTTGAAACACAGAAATTGCATCGGGATTGAATACAACAGTCACCATGCGAACTTACCTCCATGGGAGTAATATCTCAAACTGTCAACTCTTTGATCGTTTCCTGGAACACTAGTAGTAGTTTCCGATACACATCTGGAGGCATTCTGTAATCTGTGGACGTTCAAAGTGTTAATGAGACACAGAAATTGCATCGGGATTAAATACAACAGTCACCATGCGCAATTTTCCTAAATGGGAGTAATGTCTCAAACAGTCTACGCTTTGATCGTTCCCTTGAAGACCAGTAGTAGTTTCCGATGCATATCTGGAGGCATTCTGTAATCTGTGGACTCTCAGAGTGTTGTTGAAACACAGAAATGGCATCGGGATTGAATACAACTGTCACCATGCGCACTTTCCTCCATGGGATTAATGTCTCAAACAGTCTACGCTTTGATCGTTCCCTGGATGACCAGTAGTAGTTTCCGATGCACATCTGGAGGCATTCTGTAATCTGTGGACTACCAGAGTGCTGTTGAAACACAGAAATTGAATCGGGATTGAATACAACAGTCACCATGCGATCTTTCCTCCATGGGAGTAATGTCTCAAACTGTCTACGCTTTGATCGATTCCAGGAAGACCAGTAGTAATTTCCGATGCACATCTGGAGGCATTCTGTAATCTGTGGACCTTCAAAGTGTTGATGAAACACAGAAATTGCATCGGGATTGAATACAACAGTCACCATGCGCACTTTCCTACATGGGAGTAATGTCGCAAGCATTCTACGATTTGATCGTTCCCTGGAAGACCAGTAGTAGTTTCCGATGCACATCTGGGGACATTCTGTAATGTGTGGACTATACGAGTGTTGATGAAACACAGAAATTGCAATCAGGATTGAATACAACAGTCACCATGCGCACTTTCCTCCATGGGAGTAATGTCTCAAACAGTTTACGTTTAAATCGTTCCCTGGAAGACCTGTAGTAGTTTCCGATGCACATCTGGAGGCATTCTGCATTCTGTGGACCTTCAAAGTGTTGATGAGACACAGAAATTGCATCGGGATTGAATACTACAGCCACCATGCGCAATTTTCTTAAATGTTAGTAATGTCTCATACAGTGTACGCCTTGATCGTGACCTGGAAGACCAGTAGTAGTTTCCGATGCACATGTGGAGGCATTCTGTAGTCTGTGGACTTTTAGAGTGTTGTTGAAACACAGAAATTGCATCGGGATTGAATACAACAGTCACCATGCGAACTTTCCTCCATGGGAGTAATATCTCAAACTGTCAACTCTTTGATCGTTTCCTGGAACACTAGTAGCAGTTTCCGATACACTTCTGGAGGCATTCTGTAATCTGTGGACCTTCAAAGTGTTAATGAGACACAGAAATTGCATCGGGATTGAATACAACAGTCACCATGCGCAATTTTCCTAAATGGGAGTAATGTCTCAAACAGTCTACGCTTTGATCGTTCCCTTGAAGACCAGTATTAGTTTCCGATGCACATCTGGAGGCATTCTGTAATCTGTGGACTCTCAGAGTGTTGTTGAAACACAGAAATGGCATCGGGATTGAATACAACTGTCACCATGCGCACTTTCCTCCATGGGATTAATGTCTCAAACAGTCTACGCTTTGATCGTTCCCTGGATGACCAGTAGTAGTTTCCGATGCACATCTGGAGGCATTCTGTAATCTGTGGACTACCAGAGTGCTGTTGAAACACAGAAATTGAATCGGGATTGAATACAACAGTCACCATGCGAACTTTCCTCCATGGGAGTAATGTCTCAAACTGTCTACGCTTTGATCGATTCCTGGAAGACCAGTAGTAATTTCCGATGCACATCTGGAGGCATTCTGTAATCTGTGGACCTTCAAAGTGTTGATGAAACACAGAAATTGCATCGGGATTGAATACAACAGTCACCATGCCCACTTTCCTACATGGGAGTAATGTCGCAAGCATTCTACGATTTGATCGTTCCCTGGAAGACCAGTAGTAGTTTCCGATGGACATCTGGAGGCATTCTGTAGTCTGTGGACTATCAGAGTGTTGATAAAACACAGAAATTGCATCGGGAATGAATACAACAGTCACCATGCGCTCTTTCCTCCATGGGAGTAATGTCTCAAGCATTCTACGCTTTGCTCGTTCCCTGGAAGACCAGTAGTAGTTCCCGATGGACATCTGGAGGCATTCTGTAGTCTGTGGACTATCAGAGTGTTGATAAAACACAGAAATTGCATCGGCATTGAATACAACAGTCACCATGATATCTTTCCTCCATGGGAGTAATGTGTCAAACTGTCTACGGTTTGATCGTTTCCTGGACCACCAGTAGTAGTTTCCGATGCACATCTGGAGACATTCTGTAATCTGTGGACCTTCAAAGTGTTGATGAGACACAGAAATTGCATCGGGATTGAAAACAACAGTGACCATGCGCACTTTCCTACATGGGAGTAATGTCACAAAAATACTACGCTTTGATCGTTCCCTGGAAGACCTGTAGTAGTTTCCGATGCACATGTGGAGGCATTCTGTAATCAGTGGACTATCAGAGTGTTGATGAAACACAGAAATTGCATCGGGATTGAATACAACAGTCACCATGCGCACTTTCCTCCATGGGAGTAATGTCTCAAACAGTTTACGTTTTAATCGTTCCCTGGAAGACCTGTAGTAGTTTCCGAGGCACATCTGGAGGCATTCTGCATTCTGTGGACCTTCAAAGTGTTGATGAGACACAGAAATTGCATCGGGATTGAATACTACAGCCACCATGCGCAATTTTCTTAAATGTTAGTAATGTCTCATACAGTGTACGCCTTGATCGTGACCTGGAATACCAGTAGTAGTTTCCGATGCACATGTGGAGGCATTCTGTAGTCTGTGGACTTTCAGAGTGTTGTTGAAACACAGAAATTGCATCGGGATTGAATACAACAGTCACCATGCGAACTTACCTCCATGGGAGTAATATCTCAAACTGTCAACTCTTTGATCGTTTCCTGGAACACTAGTAGTAGTTTCCGATACACATCTGGAGGCATTCTGTAATCTGTGGACGTTCAAAGTGTTAATGAGACACAGAAATTGCATCGGGATTGAATACAACAGTCACCATGCGCAATTTTCCTAAATGGGAGTAATGTCTCAAACAGTCTACGCTTTGATCGTTCCCTTGAAGACCAGTAGTAGTTTCCGATGCATATCTGGAGGCATTCTGTAATCTGTGGACTCTCAGAGTGTTGTTGAAACACAGAAATGGCATTGGGATTGAATACAACTGTCACCATGCGCACTTTCCTCCATGGGATTAATGTCTCAAACAGTCTACGCTTTGATCGTTCCCTGGATGACCAGTAGTAGTTTCCGATGCACATCTGGAGGCATTCTGTAATCTGTGGACTACCAGAGTGCTGTTGAAACACAGAAATTGAATCGGGATTGAATACAACAGTCACCATGCGATCTTTCCTCCATGGGAGTAATGTCTCAAACTGTCTACGCTTTGATCGATTCCAGGAATACCAGTAGTAATTTCCGATGCACATCTGGAGGCATTCTGTAATCTGTGGACCTTCAAAGTGTTGATGAAACACAGAAATTGCATCGGGATTGAATACAACAGTCACCATGCGCACTTTCCTACATGGGAGTAATGTCGCAAGCATTCTACGATTTGATCGTTCCCTGGAAGACCAGTAGTAGTTTCCGATGCACATCTGGGGACATTCTGTAATGTGTGGACTATACGAGTGTTGATGAAACACAGAAATTGCAATCAGGATTGAATACAACAGTCACCATGCGCACTTTCCTCCATGGGAGTAATGTCTCAAACAGTTTACGTTTAAATCGTTCCCTGGAAGACCTCTAGTAGTTTCCGATGCACATCTGGAGGCATTCTGCATTCTGTGGACCTTCAAAGTGTTGATGAGACACAGAAATTGCATCGGGATTGAATACTACAGCCACCATGCGCAATTTTCTTAAATGTTAGTAATGTCTCATACAGTGTACGCCTTGATCGTGACCTGGAAGACCAGTAGTAGTTTCCGATGCACATGTGGAGGCATTCTGTAGTCTGTGGACTTTCAGAGTGTTGTTGAAACACAGAAATTGCATCGGGATTGAATACAACAGTCACCATGCGAACTTTCCTCCATGGGAGTAATATCTCAAACTGTCAACTCTTTGATCGTTTCCTGGAACACTAGTAGCAGTTTCCGATACACTTCTGGAGGCATTCTGTAATCTGTGGACCTTCAAAGTGTTAATGAGACACAGAAATTGCATCGGGATTGAATACAACAGTCACCATGCGCAATTTTCCTAAATGGGAGTAATGTCTCAAACAGTCTACGCTTTGATCGTTCCCTTGAAGACCAGTATTAGTTTCCGATGCACATCTGGAGGCATTCTGTAATCTGTGGACTCTCAGAGTGTTGTTGAAACACAGAAATGGCATCGGGATTGAATACAACTGTCACCATGCGCACTTTCCTCCATGGGATTAATGTCTCAAACAGTCTACGCTTTGATCGTTCCCTGGATGACCAGTAGTAGTTTCCGATGCACATCTGGAGGCATTCTGTAATCTGTGGACTACCAGAGTGCTGTTGAAACACAGAAATTGAATCGGGATTGAATACAACAGTCACCATGCGAACTTTCCTCCATGGGAGTAATGTCTCAAACTGTCTACGCTTTGATCGATTCCTGGAAGACCAGTAGTAATTTCCGATGCACATCTGGAGGCATTCTGTAATCTGTGGACCTTCAAAGTGTTGATGAAACACAGAAATTGCATCGGGATTGAATACAACAGTCACCATGCCCACTTTCCTACATGGGAGTAATGTCGCAAGCATTCTACGATTTGATCGTTCCCTGGAAGACCAGTAGTAGTTTCCGATGGACATCTGGAGGCATTCTGTAGTCTGTGGACTATCAGAGTGTTGATAAAACACTGAAATTGCATCGGGAATGAATACAACAGTCACCATGCGCTCTTTCCTCCATGGGAGTAATGTCTCAAGCATTCTACGCTTTGCTCGTTCCCTGGAAGACCAGTAGTAGTTCCCGATGGACATCTGGAGGCATTCTGTAGTCTGTGGACTATCAGAGTGTTGATAAAACACAGAAATTGCATCGGCATTGAATACAACAGTCACCATGATATCTTTCCTCCATGGGAGTAATGTGTCAAACTGTCTACGGTTTGATCGTTTCCTGGACCACCAGTAGTAGTTTCCGATGCACATCTGGAGGCATTCTGTAATCTGTGGACCTTCAAAGTGTTGATGAGACACAGAAATTGCATCGGGATTGAAAACAACAGTGACCATGCGCACTTTCCTACATGGGAGTAATGTCACAAAAATACTACGCTTTGATCGTTCCCTGGAAGACCTGTAGTAGTTTCCGATGCACATGTGGAGGCATTCTGTAATCAGTGGACTATCAGAGTGTTGATGAAACACAGAAATTGCATCGGGATTGAATACAACAGTCACCATGCGCACTTTCCTAAATAGGAGTAATGTCTCAAACAGTTTACGTTTTAATCGTTCCCTGGAAGACCTGTAGTAGTTTCCGAGGCACATCTGGAGGCATTCTGCATTCTGTGGACCTTCAAAGTGTTGATGAGACACAGAAATTGCATCGGGATTGAATACTACAGCCACCATGCGCAATTTTCTTAAATGTTAGTAATGTCTCATACAGTGTACGCCTTGATCGTGACCTGGAATACCAGTAGTAGTTTCCGATGCACATGTGGAGGCATTCTGTAGTCTGTGGACTTTCAGAGTGTTGTTGAAACACAGAAATTGCATCGGGATTGAATACAACAGTCACCATGCGAACTTACCTCCATGGGAGTAATATCTCAAACTGTCAACTCTTTGATCGTTTCCTGGAACACTAGTAGTAGTTTCCGATACACATCTGGAGGCATTCTGTAATCTGTGGACGTTCAAAGTGTTAATGAGACACAGAAATTGCATCGGGATTGAATACAACAGTCACCATGCGCAATTTTCCTAAATGGGAGTAATGTCTCAAACAGTCTACGCTTTGATCGTTCCCTTGAAGACCAGTAGTAGTTTCCGATGCACATCTGGAGGCATTCTGTAATCTGTGGACTCTCAGAGTGTTGTTGAAACACAGAAATGGCATCGGGATTGAATACAACTGTCACCATGCGCACTTTCCTCCATGGGATTAATGTCTCAAACAGTCTACGCTTTGATCGTTCCCTGGATGACCAGTAGTAGTTTCCGATGCACATCTTGAGGCATTCTGTAATCTGTGGACTACCAGAGTGCTGTTGAAACACAGAAATTGAATCGGGATTGAATACAACAGTCACCATGCGATCTTTCCTCCATGGGAGTAATGTCTCAAACTGTCTACGCTTTGATCGACTCCTGGAAGACCAGTAGTAATTTCCGATGCACATCTGGAGGCATTCTGTAATCTGTGGACCTTCAAAGTGTTGATGAAACACAGAAATTGCATCGGGATTGAATACAACAGTCACCATGCGCACTTTCCTACATGGGAGTAATGTCGCAAGCATTCTACGATTTGATCGTTCCCTGGAAGACCAGTAGTAGTTTCCGATGCACATCTGGGGACATTCTGTAATGTGTGGACTATACGAGTGTTGATGAAACACAGAAATTGCAATCAGGATTGAATACAACAGTCACCATGCGCACTTTCCTACATGGGAGTAATGTCGCAAGCATTCTACGATTTGATTCTTCCCTGGAAGACCAGTAGTAGTTTCCGATGGACATCTGGATGCATTCTGTAGTCTGTGGACTATCAGAGTGTTGATAAAACACAGAAATTGCATCGGGAATGAATACAACAGTCACCATGCGCTCTTTCCTCCATGGGAGTAATGTCTCAAGCATTCTACGCTTTGCTCGTTCATTGGAAGACCAGTAGTAGTTCCCGATGGACATCTGGAGGCATTCTGTAGTCTGTGGACTATCAGAGTGTTGATAAAACACAGAAATTGCATCGGCATTGAATACAACAGTCACCATGATATCTTTCCTCCATGGGAGTAATGTGTCAAACTGTCTACGGTTTGATCGTTTCCTGGACCACCAGTAGTAGTTTCCGATGCACATCTGGAGGCATTCTGTAATCTGTGGACCTTCAAAGTGTTGATGAGACACAGAAATTGCATCGGGATTGAAAACAACAGTGACCATGCGCACATTCCTATATGGGAGTAATGTCACAAAAATACTACGCTTTGATCGTTCCCTGGAAGACCTGTAGTAGTTTCCGATGCACATCTGGAGGCATTCTGTAATCAGTGGACTATCAGAGTGTTGATGAAACACAGAAATTGCATCGGGATTGAATACAACAGTCACCATGCGCACTTTCCTCCATGGGAGTAATGTCTCAAACAGTTTACGCTTTGATCGTTCCTTGGAAGACCAGTAGCAGTTTCCGATGCACATCTGGGCACATTCTGTAATGTGTGGACAATACGAGTGTTGATGAAACACAGAAATGGCAATCAGGATTGAATACAACAGTCACCATGCGCACTTTCCTCCATGGGAGTAATGTCTTAAACAGTTTACGTTTTAATCGTTCCCTGGAAGACCTGTAGTAGTTTCCGATGCACATCTGGAGGCATTCTGCATTCTGTGGACCTTCAAAGTGTTGATGAGACACAGAAATTGCATCGGGATTGAATACTACAGCCACCATACGCAATTTTCTTAAATGTTAGTAATGTCTCATACAGTGTACGCCTTGATCGTGCCCTTGAAGACCAGTAGTAGTTTCCGATGCACATGTGGAGGCATTCTGTAATCTGTGGACTTTCAGAGTGTTGTTGAAACATAGAAATTGCATCGGGATTGAATACAACAGTCACCATGCGAACTTTCCTCCATGGGAGTAATATCTCAAACTGTCAACTCTTTGATCGTTCCTTGGAAGACCAGTAGTAGTTTCGGATGCACATCTGGGGACATTCTGTAATGTGTAGACTATACGAGTGTTGATGAAACACAGAAATTGCAATCAGGATTGAATACAACAGTCACCATGCGCACTTTTCACCATGGGAGAAATGTCTCAAACAGTTTACGATTTGATCGTTCCATGGAAGACCTGTAGTAGTTTCCGATGCACATCTGGAGGTATTCTGCAATCTGTGGTCCTTCAAAGTTTTGATGAAACACAGAAATTGCCTCGGGATTGAATACAACAGTCACCATGCGCACTTTCCTCTATGGGAGTAATGTCTCAAACAGTCTACGGTTTGATCGTTCCCTGGAGGACCAGTAGCAGTTTCCGATGCACATCTGGGGACATTGTGTAATGTGTGGACTATCAGAGTGTTAATCAAACACAGAAATTGCAATCAGGATTGAATACAACAGTCACCATGCGCACTTTTCTCCATGGGAGTAGTGTCTCAAACAGTTTACGATTTGATCGTTCCCTGGTAGACCTGTAGTAGTTTACGATGCACATCTGGAGGCATTCTGCAATCTGTGGACCTTCAAAGTGTTGATGAAACACAGAAATTGCCTCGGGATTCAATACAACAGTCACCATGCGCACTTACCTTCATGGGGGTAATGTCACAAAAATTCTACGCTTTGATCGTTCCCTGGAAGACCTGTAATAGTTTCCGATGCACATCTGGAGGCATTCTGCAATCTGTGGACCTTCAAAGTGTTGTAGAAATACAGAGATTGCCTCGGGATTGAATACAACAGTTACCATGCGCACTTTCCTTCATGGGAGTAATGTCACAAAAATTCTACGCTTTGATCGTTCCCTAGAAGACCAGTAGTAGTTTCCGATGCACATCTTGAGGCATTCTGAAGTCTGTGGACTATCAGAGTGTTGATGAAACACAGAAATTGCATCGGGATCGAATACAACAGTCACAATGCGCACTTTCCTTGATGGGAGTAATGTCACAAAAATTCTACGCTTTGATCGTTCCCTGGAGGACCAGTAGTTGTTTGCGATGAACATCTGGGTTCATTCTGTAATGTGTGGGCTATCACAGTGTTGTTGAAACATAAAAATTGCATCGGGATTGAATACAACTGTCACCATGCGCAATTTTCCTAAATGGGAGTAATGTCTCAAACAGTCTACGCTTTGATCGTTCCCTGGAAGACCAGTAGTGGTCCTGATGCACATCTGGAGGCATTCTGTTATCTGTTGACTATCAGAGTGTTGTTGAAACACAGAAATTGCATCGGGGTTGAATACAACAGTCACCATGCGCACTTTCCTCAATGGGGTTAATGTCTCTAACAGTCTAAGATTTGATCGTTCCCTGGAAGACCAGTAGTAGTTTCCGATGCACAGCTGGCGACGTTCTGTAATGTGTGGACTATCAGAGTGTTGATGAAACACAGAAATTGCAATCAGGATTGATTACAACAGTCACCATGCGCACTTTCCTCCATGGGAGTAATGTCTCAAACAGTTTACGTTTTGAACGTTCCCTAGAAGACCTGTGGTAGTTTCCGATGCACATCTGGAGGCATTCTGTAATCTGTGGACTAACAGAGTGTTGATGAAACACAGAAATTGCAATCAGGATTGATTACAACAGTCACCATGCGCAATTTCCTATATGGGAGTAATGTCTCAAACAATTTCCGCTTTGATCGTTACCTGGAAGACCAGTACTAGTTTCCGACGCACATCTGGAGGCATTCTGTAATCTGTGGACTAACAGAGTGTTGATGAAACACAGAAATTGCATCGGGATTGAATACAACAGTCACCATGTGCTATTTTCCTAAATGGGAGTAATGTCTCAAACAGTCTACGCTTTGATCGTTCCCTTTAAGACCAGTAGTAGTTTCCGATGCACATCTGCAGGCATTCTGTAATCTGTGGACCTTCAAAGTGTTTATGAGACACAGAAATTGCATCGGGATTGAATACAACCGTCACCATGCGCACTTTCCTACATGGGAGTAATGTCACAAAAATTCTACGCTTTGATCGTTCCCTGGAAGACCAGTAGTAGTTTTCGATGCACATCTGGAGACATTCTGTAGTCTGTGGACTATCTGAGTGTTGATGAGACACAGAAATTGCATCGGGATTGAATACAACAGTCACCATGCGCACTTTCCTCCAAGGGAGTAATGTCTCAAACAGTATACGCTTTGATCGTTCCCTGGAAGACGAGTAGTAGTTTCAGATGCACATCTGTGGACATTCTGTAATGTGTGGACTATCAGAGTGTTGTTTAAACACAGAAATTGCGTCGGGATTGTATACAAAAGTCACCATGCGCAATTTTCCTAAATGGGACTAATGTCTCAAACAGTCTACGCTTTGATCGTTCCCTGGAAGACCAGTAGTAGTTTTCGATGCTCATCTGGAGGCATTCTGTAGTCTGTGGACTATCAGAGTGTTGATGAAACACAGAAATTGCATCTTGATTGAATACAACTGTCACCATGCGCACTTTCTTCCATGGGAGTAATGTCTCAAACAGTTTACGCTTTGATCGTTCCCTGGAAGACCAGTAGTAGTTTCCGATGCACATCTGGGTACATTCTGTAATGTGTGGACTATCAGAGTGTGGATGAAACACAGATATTGCAATCAGGATTGAATACAACAGTCACCATGCGCACTTTCCTCCATGGGAGTAATGTCTCAAACAGTTTACGTTTTGATCGTTCCCTGGAAGACCAGTAGTAGTTTCCGATGCACATCTGGGGACATTCTGTAATGTGTGGACTATCAGAGTGTTGTTTAAACACAGAAATTGGGTCGGGATTGAATACAACAGTCACCATGCGCACTTAACTATATGGGAGTAATGTCTCAAACAGTTTACGCTTTGATCGTTCCCTCGAAGGCCAGTACTAGTTTCCGATACACATCTGGGGGCATTCTGTAATGTGTGGACTATCAGAGTGTTGATGAAACACAGAAATTGCATCTTGATTGAATACAACAGTCACCATGCGCACTTTCTTCCATGGGAGTAATGTCTCAAACAGTTTACGCTTTGATCGTTCCCTGGTAGACCAGTAGTAGTTTCCGATGCACATCTGGGTAAATTCTGTAATGTGTGGACTATCAGAGTGTGGATGAAACACAGATATTGCAATCATGATTGAATACAACAGTCACCATGCGCACTTTCCTCCATGGGAGTAATGTCTCAAACAGTTTACGTTTTGATCGTTCCCTGGAAGACCAGTAGTAGTTTCCGATGCACATCTGGATGCATTCTGTAATCTGGGGACATTCTGTAATGCGTGGACTATCAGAGTGTTGTTTAAACACAGAAATTGGGTCGGGATTGAATACAACAGTCACCATGCGCACTTTCCTATATGGGAGTAATGTCTCAAACGGTCGACGGTTTGATCGTTCCCTGGAAGACCAGTACTAGCTTCCGATGCACATCTGGGTGCATTCTGTAATGTGTGGACTATCAGAGTGTTGATGAAACACAGAAGTTGCATCGGGATTGAATACAACAGACACCATGCGCACTTTCCTCCATGGGAGTAACGTCTCAAACAGTCTACGCTTTGATTGTTTCCTGGAAGACCAGTAGTAGTTTCCGATGCACATCTGGATGCATTCTGTAATCTGTGGACTATCAGAGTGTTGATGAAACACAGAAATTGCATCGGGATTGAATACAACAGTCACCATGCGCACTTTCATCTTTGGGAGTAATGTCTCAAACAGTTTACGCTTTGATCGTTCCCTGGATGACCTGTAGTAGTTTCCGATGCACATCTGGAGGCATTCTGTAATCTGTGGACTAACAGAGTGTTGATGAAACACAGAAATTGCATCGGGATTCAGTACAACAGTCACCATGCGCACTTTCCTCCATGGGAGTAATGTCTCAAACAGTCCACGCTTTGATCGTTCCCTGGAAGACCAGTAGTAGTTTCGATGCACATCTGGAGGCATTCTGTAATCTTTGGACCTTCAAAGTGTTGATGAGACGCAGAAATTGCTTCGGGATTTAATACAACAGTCACCATGCGCACTTTCCTACATGGGAGTAATGTCACAAAAATTCTACGCTTTGACCGTTTCCTGGAAGACCAGTAGTAGTTTCCGATGCACATCTGCAGGCATTCTGTACTCAGTGGACTATCAGAGTGTTGATGAAACACAGAAATTGTATCGGGATTGCGTACAACCATCACCATGCGCACTTATCTCCATTGGTGTTATGTCTCAAACAGTTTACGCTTTGATCGTTCCCTGGAAGACCAGTAGTAGTATCCGATGCACATCTGGGGACATTCTGTAATGTGTGGACTATCAGAGTGTTGATGAAACACAGAAAATGCATCGGGATTGAATACAATAGTCACCATGCGCTATTTTCCTTAATGGGAGTATAGTCTCAAACAGTCTACGCTTTGATCGTTCCCTTTAAGACCAGTAGTAGTTTTCGATGCACATCTGGAGGCATTCTGTAATCTGTGGACCTTCAAAGTGTTGATGAGACACAGAAATTGCATCAGGATTGAATACAACCGTTACCATTCGCACTTTCCTACATGGGAGTAATGTCACAAAAATTCTACGATTTGATCGTTCCCTGGAAGACCAGTAGTAGTTTCCGATGCACATCTGGAGGCATTCTGTAGTCTGTGGACTATCAGATTGATGATGAAACACTGAGATTGCATCGGGATTTAATACAACCGTCACCATGCGCACTTTCCTCCATGGGAGAAATGTCTCAAAGAGTTTACGCTTTGATCGTTCCCTGGAAGACCAGTAGTTGTTTCCGATGAACATCTGGGTTCATTCTGTAATGTGTGGACTGTCAGAGTGTTGTTGAAACACTAAATTCGCATCGGGATTGAATACAACAGTCACCATGCGCAACTTTCCCAAATGGGAGTAATGTCTCAAATAGTCTACGATTTGATCGTTCCCTGGAAGACCAGTAGTAGTTTCCGATGCTCATCTGGAGGCAATCTGTAGTCTGTGGACTATCAGAGTGTTGATGAAACACAGAAATTGCATCGGCATTGAATACAACAGTCACCATGCGCACTTTCCTCCATGCGAGTAATGTCTCAAACAGTTTACGTTTTGATCGTTCCCTGGAAGACCTGTAGTAGTTTCCGATGCACATGTGGAGGCATTCTGCAATCTGTGGACCTTCAATGTGTTGATGAAACACAGAAATTGTATCGGGATTCAATACAACAGTCACCATGCGCACTTTCCTCCATGGGAGTAATGTCTCAAACAGTTTACGTTTTGATCGTTCCCTGGAAGACCTGTAGTAGTTTCCGATGCACATCTGGCGGCATTCTGTAATTTGTGGACTAACAGAGTGTTGATGAAAAACAGAAATTGCATCGGGATTCAATACAATAGTCACCATGCGCACTTTCCTCCATAGGAGTAATGTCTCAAACAGTCCACGCTTTGATCGTTCCCTGGAAGACCAGTAGTAGTTTCCGATGCACATCTGGAGGCATTCTGTAATCTGTAAACTATCAGAGTGTTGTTTAAACACAGAAATTGCGTCCGGATGGAATACAACAGTCACCGTGCGCACTTTCCTATATGGAAATAATGTCTCAAACAGTTTACGCTTTGATCGTTCCCTGGAAGACCTGTAGTAGTTTCCGATGCACATCTGGAGGCATTCTGTAATCTGTGGACTACCAGAGTGCTGTTGAAACACAGAAATTGAATCGGGATTGAATACAACAGTCACCATGCGAACTTTCCTCCATGGGAGTAATGTCTCAAACTGTCTACGCTTTGATCGATTCCTGGAAGACCAGTAGTAATTTCCGATGCACATCTGGAGGCATTCTGTAATCTGTGGACCTTCAAAGTGTTGATGAAACACAGAAATTGCATCGGGATTGAATACAACAGTCACCATGCGCACTTTCCTACATGGGAGTAATGTCGCACGCATTCTACGATTTGATCGTTCCCTGGAAGACCAGTAGTAGTTTCCGATGGACATCTGGAGGCATTCTGTAGTCTGTGGACTATCAGAGTCTTGATAAAACACAGAAATTGCATCGGGAATGAATACAACAGTCACCATGCGCACTTTCCTCCATGGGAGTAATGTCTCAAGCATTCTACGCTTTGATCGTTCCCTGGAAGACCAGTAGTAGTTCCCGATGGACATCTGAAGGCATTCTGTAGTCTGTGGACTATCAGAGTGTTGATAAAAACAGAAATTGCATCGGCATTGAATACAACAGTCACCATGCGATCTTTCCTCCATGGGAGTAATGTGTCAAACTGTCTACGGTTTGATCGTTTCCTGGACCACCAGTAGTAGTTTCCGATGCACATCTGGAGGCATTCTGTAATCTGTGGACCTTCAAAGTGTTGATGAGACACAGAAATTGCATCGGGATTGAAAACAACAGTGACCATGCGCACTTTCCTACATGGGAGTAATGTCACAAAAATTCTACGCTTTGATCGTTCCCTGGAAGACCTGTAGTAGTTTCCGATGCACATCTGGAGGCATTCTGTAATCAGTGGACTATCAGAGTGTTGATGAAACACAGAAATTGCATCGGGATTGAATACAACAGTCACCATGCGCACTTATCTCCATGGGAGTAATGTCTCATACAGTTTTCGCTTTGATCGTTCCCTGGAAGACCTGTAGTAGTATCCGATGCACATCTGGGGACATTCTGTAATGTGTCGACTATCAGAGTGTTGATGAAACACAGAAATTGCAATCAGGATTGAATACAACAGTCACCATGCGCACTTTTCTCCATGGGAGTAATGTCTCAAACAGTTTACGTTTTGATCGTTCCCTGGAAGACCTGTAGTAGTTTCCGATGCTCATCTGGATGCATTCTGTAGTCTGTGGACTATCGGAGTGTTGATGAAACACAGAAATTGCATCGGGATTGAATACAACAGTCACCGTGCGCTTTTTCCTACATGGGAGTAATGTCTCAAACAGTTTACGCTTTGATCGTTCCTTGGAAGACCAGTAGTAGTTTCCGATGCACATCTGGAGGCATTCTGTAGTCTGTGGACTATCAGAGTGTTGATGAAACGCAGAAATTGCATCGGGATTGAATACAACAGTCACCATGCGCACTTTCCTCCATGGGAGTAATGTCTCAAACAATTTACGCTTTGATCGTTCCCTGGAAGACCTGTAGTAGTTTCCGATGCACATCTGGAGGCATTCTGTAATCTGTGGACTAGCAGAGTGTTGATGAAACACAGAAATTGCATCGGGATTGAATACAACAGCCACCATGCGCACTTTCCTCCATATGAGTAATGTCTCAATCAGTCTACGCTTTGATCGTTCCCTGGAAGACCAGTATTAGTTTCCGATGCACATCTGGTGTCATTCTGTAATCTGTGGACTATCAGAGTGTTGATGAATCACAGAAATTGCTTCGGGATTGAATACAACAGTCACCATGCGCACTTTCCTCCATGGGAGTAATGTCTCAAACAGTCTACGCTTTAATCGTTCCCTGGAAGACCTGTAGTAGTTTCCGATGCACATGTGGAGGCATTCTGTAATCAGTGGACTATCAGAGTGTTGATGAAACACAGAAATAGCATCGGGATTGAATACAACAGTCACCATGTGCACTTTCCTCCATGGGAGTAATGTCTCAAACCGTTTACGCTTTGATCGTTCCCCGGGAGACCAGTAGTTGTTTCCAAAGAACATCTGGAGGCATTCTGTAATGTGTGGACTATCAGAGTGTTGCTGAAATACAGAAATTGCATCGGGATAGAATACAACAGTCACCATGCGCAATTTTCCTAAATGGGACTAATGTCTCAAACAGTCTACGCTTTGATCGTTCCCTTGAAGACCAGTAGTAGTTTCCGATGCACATCTGGAGGCATTCTGTAATCTGTGGACTCTCAGAGTGTTGTTGAAACACAGAAATGGCATCGGGATTGAATACAACAGTCACCATGCGCACTTTCCTCCATGGGATTAATGTCTCAAACAGTCTACGCTTTGATCGTTCCCTGGGTGACCAGTAGTATTTCCCGATGCACATCTGGAGGCATTCTGTAATCTGTGGACTACCAGAGTGCTGTTGAAACACAGAAATTGAATCGGGATTGAATACAACAGTCACCATGCGAACTTTCCTCTATGGGAGTAATGTCTCAAACTGTCTACGCTTTGATCGATTCCTGGAAGACCAGTAGTAATTTCCGATGCACATCTGGAGGCATTCTGTAATCTGTGGACCTTCAAAGTGTTGATGAAACACAGAAATTGCATCGGGATTGAATACAACAGTCACCATGCGCACTTTCCTACATGGGAGTAATGTCGCACGCATTCTACGATTTGATCGTTCCCTGGAAGACCAGTAGTAGTTTCCGACGGACATCTGGAGGCATTCTGTAGTCTGTGGACTATCAGAGTCTTGATAAAACACAGAAATTGCAAAGGGAATGAATACAACAGTCACCATGCGCACTTTCCTCCATGGGAGTAATGTCTCAAGCATTCTACGCTTTGATCGTTCCCTGGAAGACCAGTAGTAGTTCCCGATGGACATCTGAAGGCATTCTGTAGTCTGTGGACTATCAAGGTGTTGATAAAACACAGAAATTGCATCGGCATTGAATACAACAGTCACCATGCGATCTTTCCTCCATGGGAGTAATGTGTCAAACTGTCTACGGTTTGATCGTTTCCTGGACCACCAGTAGTAGTTTCCGATGCACATCTGGAGGCAATCTGTAATCTATGGACCTTCAAAGTGTTGATGAGACACAGAAATTGCATCGGGATTGAAAACAACAGTGACCATGCGCACTTTCCTACATGGGAGTAATGTCACAAAAATTCTACGCTTTGATCGTTCCCTGGAAGACCTGTAGTAGTTTCCGATGCACATCTGGAGGCATTCTGTAATCAGTGGACTATCAGAGTGTTGATGAAACACAGAAATTGCATCGGGATTGAATACAACAGTCACCATGCGCACTTATCTCCATGGGAGTAATGTCTCAAACAGTTTTCGCTTTGATCGTTCCCTGGAAGACCTGTAGTAGTATCCGATGCACATCTGGGGACATTCTGTAATGTGTCGACTATCAGAGTGTTGATGAAACACAGAAATTGCAATCAGGATTGAATACAACAGTCACCATGCGCACTTTTCTCCATGGGAGTAATGTCTCAAACAGTTTACGATTTGATCGTTCCCTGGAAGACCTGTAGTAGTTTCCGATGCTCATCTGGATGCATTCTGTAGTCTGTGGACTATCGGAGTGTTGATGAAACACAGAAATTGCATCGGGATTGAATACAACAGTCACCGTGCGCTTTTTCCTACATGGGAGTAATGTCTCAAACAGTTTACGCTTTGATCGTTCCTTGGAAGACCAGTAGTAGTTTCCGATGCATATCTGGGGACATTCTGTAATGTGTGGACTATCAGAGTGCTGTTGAAACACAGAAATTGCACCGGGATTGAATACAACAGTCACCATGCGCACTTTCCTACATGGAAGTAAAGTCACAAAAATTCTACGTTTTGATCGTTCCCTGGTAACCAGTAGTAGTTTTCGATGCACATCTGGAGGCATTCTGTAATCAGTGGACTATCAGAGTGTTGATGAAACACAGAAATTGCATCGGGATTGAATACAACAGTCACCATGCGCACTTTTCTCCATGGGAGTAATGTCTCAAACAGTTTACGTTTTGATCGTTCCCTGGAAGACCAGTAGTAGTATCCGATGCACATCTGGGGACATTCTGTAATGTGTTGACTATCAGAGTGTTGATGAAACACAGAAATTGCAATCAGGATTGAATACAACAGTCACCATGCGCACTTTTCTCCATGGGAGTAATGTCTCAAACAGTTAACGTTTTGATCGTTCCCTGGAAGACCTGTAGTAGTTTCCGATGCTCATCTGGATGCATTCTGTAGTCTGTGGACTATCAGAGTGTTGATGAAATACAGAAATTGCATCGGGATTGAATACAACAGTCACCATGCGCTTTTTCCTCCATGGGAGTAATGTCTCAAACAGTTTACGCTTTGATCGTTCCTTGGAAGACCAGTAGTAGTTTCCGATGCATATCTGGGGACATTCTGTAATGTGTGGACTATCAGAGTGTGGATGAAACACAGAAATTGCGTCCGGATTGATTACAACAGTCACCATGCGCACTTTCCTATATGGGAGTAATGTCTCAAACAGTCTACGCTTTGATCGTTCCCTGGAAGACCAGTAGTAATTTCCGATGCACATCTGGAGGCATTCTGTAATCTGTGAACTATCAGAGTGTTGTTGAAACACAGAAATTGCATAGGGATTGAATACAATAGTCACCATGCGCACTTTCCTCCATGGGAATAATGTCTCAAACAGTGTACGCTTTGATCGTTCCCTGGATGACCAGGAGTAGTTTCCGATGCACATCTGGAGGCATTCTGTAATCTGTGGACTATCAGAGTGTTGGTGAAACACAGAAATTGCATCGAGATTGAATACAACAGTCACCATGCGAACTTTCCTCCATGGGAGAAATGTTTCAAACTGTCTACGCTTTAATCGTTTCCTGGAACACCAGTAGCAGTTTCCGATGCACATCTGGAGGCATTCTGTAATCTGTGGACCTTCAAAGTGTTTATGAGACACAGAAATTGCATCGGGATTGAATACAACAGTGATCATGCGCACTTTCCTACATGGGAGTAATGTCAAAAAAATTCTACGCTTTGATCGATCCGAGAAAGACTAGTAGTAGTTTCCGATGCACATCTGGAGGCATTCTGTAGTCTGTGGACTGTCAGAGTGTTGATGAAACGCAGAAATTGCATCAGGATTGAGTACAACAGTCACCATGCGCTCTTCCCTCCATGGGAGTAATGTCTCAAACAATTTCCGCTTTGATCGTTCCCTGGAAGACCTGTAGTAGTTTCCGATGCACATCTGGAGGCATTCAGTAATCTGTGGACTAGCAGAGTGTTGATGAAACAAAGAAATTGCATCGGGATTTAATACAACAGTCACCATGCGCACTTTCCTCCATGGGAGTAATGTCTTAAACAGTCTACGCTTTGATCGTTTCCTGGAAGACCAGTACTAGTTTCCGATACACATCTGGTGTCATTCTGTAATCTGTGGACTATCAGAGTGTTGATGAAACACATAAATTGCTTCGGGATTGAATACAACAGTCACCATGCGCACTTTCTTCCATGGGAGTAATGTCTCAAACAGTTTACGCTTTGATCGTTCCCTGGAAGACCAGTACTAGTTTCCGATGCACATCTGGGTTCATTCTGTAATGTGTGGACTATCAGGGTGTTGATAAAACACAGAAATTACATCGGGATTGAATACAACAGACACCATGCGCACATTCCTCCATGGGAATAATGTCTCAAACAGTGTACGCTTTGATCGCTCCCTGGATGACCAGGAGTAGTTTAAGATGCACATCTGGAGGCATTCTGTAATCTGTGGACTATCAGAGTGTTGTTGAAACACAGAAATTGCATCGAGATTGAATACAACAGTCAAAATACGAACTTTCCTCCATGGGAGAAATGTGTCAAACTGTCTGCGCTTTGATCGTTTCCTGGAACACCAGTAGCAGTTTCCGATGCACATCTGGAGGCATTCTGTAATCTGCGGACCTTCAAAGTGTTGATGAGACTCAGAAATTGCATCGGGATTGAATACAACAGTGACCATGCGCACTTTCCTACATGGGAGTAATGTCACAAAAATTCTACGCTCTGATAGTTCACTTTAAGACCAGTAGTAGTTTCCGATGCACATCTGGAGGCATTCTGTAGTCTGTGGACTATCAGAGTGTTGATGAAACGCAGAAATTGCATCGGGATTGAATACAACAGTCACCATGCGCACTTTCCTCCATGGGAGTAATGTCTCAAACAATTTACGCTTTGATCGTTCCCTGGAAGACCTGTAGTAGTTTCCGATGCACATCTGGAGGCATTCTGTAATCTGTGGACTAGCAGAGTGTTGATGAAACACAGAAATTGCATCGGGATTGAATACAACAGCCACCATGCGCACTTTCCTCCATATGAGTAATGTCTCAATCAGTCTACGCTTTGATCGTTCCCTGGAAGACCAGTATTAGTTTCCGATGCACATCTCGTGTCATTCTGTAATCTGTGGACTATCAGAGTGTTGATGAATCACAGAAATTGCTTCGGGATTGAATACAACAGTCACCATGCGCACTTTCCTCCATGGGAGTAATGTCTCAAACAGTCTACGCTTTAATCGTTCCCTGGAAGACCTGTAGTAGTTTCCGATGCACATGTGGAGGCATTCTGTAATCAGTGGACTATCAGAGTGTTGATGAAACACAGAAATAGCATCGGGATTGAATACAACAGTCACCATGTGCACTTTCCTCCATGGGAGTAAGGTCTCAAACCGTTTACGCTTTGATCGTTCCCCGGGAGACCAGTAGTTGTTTCCAAAGAACATCTGGAGGCATTCTGTAATGTGTGGACTATCAGAGTGTTGCTGAAATACAGAAATTGCATCGGGATAGAATACAACAGTCACCATGCGCATATTTCCTAAATGGGACTAATGTCTCAAACTGTCTACGCTTTGATCGTTCCCTTGAAGACCAGTAGTAGTTTCCGATGCACATCTGGAGGCATTCTGTAATCTGTGGACTCTCAGAGTGTTGTTGAAACACAGAAATGGCATCGGGATTGAATACAACAGTCACCATGCGCTTTTTCCTCCATGGGAGTAATGTCTCAAACAGTTTACGCTTTGATCGTTCCTTGGAAGACCAGTAGTAGTTTCCGATGCATATCTGGGGACATTCTGTAATGTGTGGACTATCAGAGTGTGGATGAAACACAGAAATTGCGTCCGGATTGATTACAACAGTCACCATGCGCACTTTCCTATATGGGAGTAATGTCTCAAACAGTCTACGCTTTGATCGTTCCCTGGAAGACCAGTAGTAATTTCCGATGCACATCTGGAGGCATTCTGTAATCTGTGAACTATCAGAGTGTTGTTGAAACACAGAAATTGCATCGGGATTGAATACAATAGTCACCATGCGCACTTTCCTCCATGGGAATAATGTCTCAAACAGTGTACGCTTTGATCGTTCCCTGGATGACCAGGAGTAGTTTCCGATGCACATCTGGAGGCATTCTGTAATCTGTGGTCTATCAGAGTGTTGGTGAAACACAGAAATTGCATCGAGATTGAATACAACAGTCACCATGCGAACTTTCCTCCATGGGAGAAATGTGTCAAACTGTCTCCGCTTTAATCGTTTCCTGGAACACCAGTAGCAGTTTCCGATGCACATCTGGAGGCATTCTGTAATCTGTGGACCTTCAAAGTGTTTATGAGACACAGAAATTGCATCGGGATTGAATACAACAGTGATCATGCCCACTTTCCTACATGGGAGTAATGTCAAAAAAATTCTACGCTTTGATCGATCCGAGAAAGACTAGTAGTAGTTTCCGATGCACATCTGGAGGCATTCTGTAGTCTGTGGACTGTCAGAGTGTTGATGAAACGCAGAAATTGCATCAGGATTGAGTACAACAGTCACCATGCGCTCTTCCCTCCATGGGAGTAATGTCTCAAACAATTTACGCTTTGATCGTTCCCTGGAAGACCTGTAGTAGTTTCCGATGCACATCTGGAGGCATTCTGTAATCTGTGGACTAGCAGAGTGTTGATGAAACACAGAAATTGCATCGGGATTGAATACAACAGCCACCATGCGCACTTTCCTCCATATGAGTAATGTCTCAATCAGTCTACGCTTTGATCGTTCCCTGGAAGACCAGTATTAGTTTCCGATGCACATCTGGTGTCATTCTGTAATCTGTGGACTATCAGAGTGTTGATGAATCACAGAAATTGCTTCGGGATTGAATACAACAGTCACCATGCGCACTTTCCTCCATGGGAGTAATGTCTCAAACAGTCTACGCTTTAATCGTTCCCTGGAAGACCTGTAGTAGTTTCCGATGCACATGTGGAGGCATTCTGTAATCAGTGGACTATCAGAGTGTTGATGAAACACAGAAATAGCATCGGGATTGAATACAACAGTCACCATGTGCACTTTCCTCCATGGGAGTAATGTCTCAAACCGTTTACGCTTTGATCGTTCCCCGGGAGACCAGTAGTTGTTTCCAAAGAACATCTGGAGGCATTCTGTAATGTGTGGACTATCAGAGTGTTGCTGAAATACAGAAATTGCATCGGGATAGAATACAACAGTCACCATGCGCATATTTCCTAAATGGGACTAATGTCTCAAACAGTCTACGCTTTGATCGTTCCCTTGAAGACCAGTAGTAGTTTCCGATGCACATCTGGAGGCATTCTGTAATCTGTGGACTCTCAGAGTGTTGTTGAAACACAGAAATGGCATCGGGATTGAATACAACAGTCACCATGCGCACTTTCCTCCATGGGATTAATGTCTCAAACAGTCTACGCTTTGATCGTTCCCTGGATGACCAGTAGTATTTTCCGATGCACATCTGGAGGCATTCTGTAATCTGTGGACTACCAGAGTGCTGTTGAAACACAGAAATTGAATCGGGATTGAATACAACAGTCACCATGCGAACTTACCTCCATGGGAGTAATGACTCAAACTGTCTACGCTTTGATCGATTCCTGGAAGACCAGTAGTAATTTCCGATGCACATCTGGAGGCATTCGGTAATCTGTGGACGTTCAAAGTGTTGATGAAACACAGAAATTGCATCGGGATTGAATACAACAGTCACCATGCGCACTTTCCTACATGGGAGTGATGTCGGACGCATTCTACGATTTGATCGTTCCCTGGAAGACCAGTAGTAGTTTCCGATGGACATCTGGAGGCATTCTGTAGTCTGTGGACTATCAGAATCTTGATAAAACACAGAAATTGCATCGGGAATGAATACAACAGTAACCATGCGCACTTTCCTCCATGGGAGTAATGTCTCAAGCATTCTACGCTTTGATCGTTCCCTGGAAGACCAGTAGTAGTTCCCGATGGACATCTGAAGGCATTCTGTAGTCTGTGGACTATCAGAGTGTTGATAAAACACAGAAATTGCATCGGCATTGAATACAACAGTCACCATGCGATCTTTCCTCCATGGGAGTAATGTGTCAAACTGTCTACGGTTTGATCGTTTCCTGGACCACCAGTAGTAGTTTCCGATGCACATCTGGAGGCATTCTGTAATCTGTGGACCTTCAAAGTGTTGATGAGACACAGAAATTGCATCGGGATTGAAAACAACAGTGACCATGCGCACTTATCTCCATGGGAGTAATGTCTCAAACAGTTTACGCTTTGATCGTTCCCTGGAAGACCTGTAGTAGTTTCCGATGCACATCTGGAGGCATTCTGTAATCAGTGGACTATCAGAGTGTTGATGAAACACAGAAATTGCATCGGGATTGAATACAACAGTCACCATGCGCACTTATCTCCATGGGAGTAATGTCTCAAACAGTTTACGCTTTGATCGTTCCCTGGAAGACCTGTAGTAGTATCCGATGCACATCTGGGGACATTCTGTAATGTGTCGACTATCAGAGTGTTGATGAAACACAGAAATTGCAATCAGGATTGAATACAACAGTCACCATGCGCACTTTTCTCCATGGGAGTAATGTCTCAAACAGTTTACGTTTTGATCGTTCCCTGGAAGACCTGTAGTAGTTTCCGATGCTCATCTGGATGCATTCTGTAGTCTGTGGACTATCGGAGTGTTGATGAAACACAGAAATTGCATCTGGATTGAATACAACAGTCACCGTGCGCTTTTTCCTACATGGGAGTAATGTCTCAAACAGTTTACGCTTTGATCGTTCCTTGGAAGACCAGTAGTAGTTTCCGATGCATATCTGGGGACATTCTGTAATGTGTGGACTATCAGAGTGCTGTTGAAACACAGAAATTGCATCGGGATTGAATACAACAGTCACCATGCGCACTTTCCTACATGGAAGTAAAGTCACAAAAATTCTACGTTTTGATCGTTCCCTGGTAACCAGTAGTAGTTTTCGATGCACATCTGGAGGCATTCTGTAATCAGTGGACTATCAGAGTGTTGATGAAACACAGAAATTGCATCGGGATTGAATACAACAGTCACCATGCGCACTTTTCTCCATGGGAGTAATGTCTCAAACAGTTTACGCTTTGATCGTTCCCTAAAAGACCAGTAGTAGTATCCGATGCACATCTGGGGACATTCTGTAATGTGTCGACTATCAGAGTGTTGATGAAACACAGAAATTGCAATCAGGATTGAATACAACAGTCACCATGCGCACTTTTCTCCATGGGAGTAATGTCTCAAACAGTTAACGTTTTGATCGTTCCCTGGAAGACCTGTAGTAGTTTCCGATGCTCATCTGGATGCATTCTGTAGTCTGTGGACTATCAGAGTGTTGATGAAATACAGAAATTGCATCGGGATTGAATACAACAGTCACCATGCGCTTTTTCCTCCATGGGAGTAATGTCTCAAACAGTTTACTCTTTGATCGTTCTTTGGAAGACCAGTAGTAGTTTCCGATGCATATCTGGGGACATTCTGTAATGTGTGGACTATCAGAATTTGGATGAAACACAGAAATTGCGTCCGGATTGAATACAACAGTCACCATGCGCACTTTCCTATATGGGAGTAATGTCTCGAACAGTGTACGCTTTGATCGTTCCCTGGATGACCAGGAGTAGTTTCCGATGCACATCTGGAGGCATTCTGTAATCTGTGGACTATCAGAGTGTTGGTGAAACACAGAAATTGCATCGAGATTGAATACAACAGTCACCATGCGAACTTTCCTCCATGGGAGAAATGTGTCAAACTGTCTACGCTTTAATCGTTTCCTGGAACACCAGTAGCAGTTTCCGATGCACATCTGGAGGCATTCTGTAATCTGTGGACATTCAAAGTGTTTATGAGACACAGAAATTGCATCGGGATTGAATACAACAGTGACCATGCGCAATTTCCTACATGGGAGTAATGTCAAAAAAATTCTACGCTTTGATCGATCCGAGAAAGACTAGTAGTAGTTTCCGATGCACATCTGGAGGCATTCTGTAGTCTGTGGACTGTCAGAGTGTTGATGAAACGCAGAAATTGCATCGCGATTGAGTACAACAGTCACCATGCGCACTTCCCTCCATGGGAGTAATGTCTCAAACAATTTACGCTTTGATCGTTCCCTGGAAGACCTGTAGTAGTTTCCGATGCACATCTGGAGGCATTCAGTAATCTGTGGACTAGCAGAGTGTTGATGAAACAAAGAAATTGCATCGGGATTTAATACAACAGTCACCATGCGCACCTTCCTCCATGGGAGTAATGTCTCAAACAGTCTACGCTTTGATCGTTCTCTGGAAGACCAGTACTAGTTTCCGATACACATCTGGCGTCATTCTGTAATCTGTGGACTATCAGAGTGTTGATGAAACACAGAAATTGCTTCGGGATTGAATACAACAGTCACCATGCGCACTTTCTTCCATGGGAGTAATGTCTCAAACAGTTTACGCTTTGATCGTTCCCTGGAAGACCAGTACTAGTTTCCGATGCACATCTGGGTTCATTCTGTAATGTGTGGACTACCAGAGTGCTGTTGAAACACAGAAATTGGATCGGGATTGAATACAACAGTCACCATGCGAACTTTCCTCCATGGGAGTAATGTTTCAAACTGTCTACGCTTTGATCGATTCCTGGAAGACCAGTAGTAATTTCCGATGCACATCTGGAGGCATTCGGTAATCTGTGGACCTTCAAAGTGTTGATGAAACACAGAAATTGCATCGGGATTGAATACAACAGTCACCATGCGCACTTTCCTACATGGGAGTAATGTCGCACGCATTCTACGATTTGATCGTTCCCTGGAAGACCAGTAGTAGTTTCCGATGGACATCTGGAGGCATTCTGTAGTCTGTGGACTATCAGAATCTTGATAAAACACAGAAATTGCATCGGGAATGAATACAACAGTAACCATGCGCACTTTCCTCCATGGGAGTAATGTCTCAAGCATTCTACGCTTTGATCGTTCCCTGGAAGACCAGTAGTAGTTCCCGATGGACATCTGAAGGCATTCTGTAGTCTGTGGACTATCAGAGTGTTGATAAAACACAGAAATTGCATCGGCATTGAATACAACAGTCACCATGCGATCTTTCCTCCATGGGAGTAATGTGTCAAACTGTCTACGGTTTGATCGTTTCCTGGACCACCAGTAGTAGTTTCCGATGCACATCTGGAGGCATTCTGTAATCTGTGGACCTTCAAAGTGTTGATGAGACACAGAAATTGCATCGGGATTGAAAACAACAGTGACCATGCGCACTTTCCTACATGGGAGTAATGTCACAAAAATTCTACGCTTTGATCGTTCCCTGGAAGACCTGTAGTAGTTTCCGATGCACATCTGGAGGCATTCAGTAATCTGTGGACTAGCAGAGTGTTGATGAAACAAAGAAATTGCATCGGGATTTAATACAACAGTCACCATGCGCACTTTCCTCCATGGGAGTAATGTCTTAAACAGTCTACGCTTTGATCGTTTCCTGGAAGACCTGTACTAGTTTCCGATACACATCTGGTGTCATTCTGTAATCTGTGGACTATCAGAGTGTTGATGAAACACAGAAATTGCTTCGGGATTGAATACAACAGTCACCATGCGCACTTTCTTCCATGGAAGTAATGTCTCAAACAGTTTACGCTTTGATCGTTCCCTGGAAGACCAGTACTAGTTTCCGATGCACATCTGGGTTCATTCTGTAATGTGTGGACTATCAGGGTGTTGATAAAACACAGAAATTGCATCGGGATTGAATATAACAGACACCATGCGCACATTCCTCCATGGGAATAATGTCTCAAACAGTGTACGCTTTGATCGCTCCCTGGATGACCAGGAGTAGTTTAAGATGCACATCTGGAGGCATTCCGTAATCTGTGGACTATCAGAGTGTTGTTGAAACACAGAAATTGCATCGAGATTGAATACAACAGTCAAAATACGAACTTTCCTCCATGGGAGAAATGTGTCAAACTGTCTGCGCTTTGATCGTTTCCTGGAACACCAGTAGCAGTTTCCGATGCACATCAGGAGGCATTCTGTAATCTGCGGACCTTCAAAGTGTTGATGAGACTCAGAAATTGCATCGGGATTGAATACAACAGTGACCATGCGCACTTTCCTACATGGGAGTAATGTCACAAAAATTCTACGCTCTGATAGTTCACTTTAAGACCAGTAGTAGTTTCCGATGCACATCTGGAGGCATTCTGTAGTCTGTGGACTATCAGAGTGTTGATGAAACGCAGAAATTGCATCGGGATTGAATACAACAGTCACCATGCGCACTTTCCTCCATGGGAGTAATGTCTCAAACAATTTACGCTTTGATCGTTCCCTGGAAGACCTGTAGTAGTTTCCGATGCACATCTGGAGGCATTCTGTAATCTGTGGACTAGCAGAGTGTTGATGAAACACAGAAATTGCATCGGGATTGAATACAACAGCCACCATGCGCACTTTCCTCCATATGAGTAATGTCTCAATCAGTCTACGCTTTGATCGTTCCCTGGAAGACCAGTATTAGTTTCCGATGCACATCTGGTGTCATTCTGTAATCTGTGGACTATCAGAGTGTTGATGAATCAAAGAAATTGCTTCGGGATTGAATACAACAGTCACCATGCGCACTTTCCTCCATGGGAGTAATGTCTCAAACAGTCTACGCTTTAATCGTTCCCTGGAAGACCTGTAGTAGTTTCCGATGCACATGTGGAGGCATTCTGTAATCAGTGGACTATCAGAGTGTTGATGAAACACAGAAATTGCATCGGGATTGAATACAACAGTCACCATGCGCACTTATCTCCATGGGAGTAATGTCTCAAACAGTTTACGCTTTGATCGTTCCCTGGAAGACCTGTAGTAGTATCCGATGCACATCTGGGGGCATTCTGTAATGTGTCGACTATCAGAGTGTTGATGAAACACAGAAATTGCAATCAGGATTGAATACAACAGTCACCATGCGCACTTTTCTCCATGGGAGTAATGTCTCAAACAGTTTACGTTTTGATCGTTCCCTGGAAGACCTGTAGTAGTTTCCGATGCTCATCTGGATGCATTCTGTAGTCTGTGGACTATCGGAGTGTTGATGAAACACAGAAATTGCATCGGGATTGAATACAACAGTCACCGTGCGCTTTTTCCTACATGGGAGTAATGTCTCAAACAGTTTACGCTTTGATCGTTCCTTGGAAGACCAGTAGTAGTTTCCGATGCATATCTGGGGACATTCTGTAATGTGTGGACTATCAGAGTGCTGTTGAAACACAGAAATTGCATCGGGATTGAATACAACAGTCACCATGCGCACTTTCCTACATGGAAGTAAAGTCACAAAAATTCTACGTTTTGATCGTTCCCTGGTAACCAGTAGTAGTTTTCGATGCACATCTGGAGGCATTCTGTAATCAGTGGACTATCAGAGTGTTGATGAAACACAGAAATTGCATCGGGATTGAATACAACAGTCACCATGCGCACTTTTCTCCATGGGAGTAATGTCTCAAACAGTTTACGATTTGATCGTTCCCTGGAAGACCAGTAGTAGTATCCGATGCACATCTGGGGACATTCTGTAATGTGTCGACTATCAGAGTGTTGATGAAACACAGAAATTGCAATCAGGATTGAATACAACAGTCACCATGCGCACTTTTCTCCATGGGAGTAATGTCTCAAACAGTTAACGTTTTGATCGTTTCCTGGAAGACCTGTAGTAGTTTCCGATGCTCATCTGGATGCATTCTGTAGTCTGTGGACTATCAGAGTGTTGATGAAATACAGAAATTGCATCGGGATTGAATACAACAGTCACCATGCGCTTTTTCCTCCATGGGAGTAATGTCTCAAACAGTTTACGTTTTGATCGTTCCTTGGAAGGCCAGTAGTAGTTTCCGATGCATATCTGGGGACATTCTGTAATGTGTGGACTATCAGAGTGTGGATGAAACACAGAAATTGCGTCCGGATTGAATACAACAGTCACCATGCGCACTTTCCTATATGGGAGTAATGTCTCAAACAGTCTACGCTTTGATCGTTCCCTGGAAGACCAGTAGTAATTTCCGATGCACATCTGGAGGCATTCTGTAATCTGTGAACTATCAGAGTGTTGTTGAAACACAGAAATTGCATCGGGATTGAATACAATAGTCACCATGCGCACTTTCCTCCATGGGAATAATGTCTCAAACAGTGTACGCTTTGATCGTTCCCTGGATGACCAGGAGTAGTTTCCGATGCACATCTGGAGGCATTCTGTAATCTGTGGACTATCAGAGTGTTGGTGAAACACAGAAATTGCATCGAGATTGAATACAACAGTCACCATGCGAACTTTCCTCCATGGGAGAAATGTGTCAAACTGTCTACGCTTTAATCATTTCCTGGAACACCAGTAGCAGTTTCCGATGCACATCTGGAGGCATTCTGTAATCTGTGGACCTTCAAAGTGTTTATGAGACACAGAAATTGCATCGGGATCGAATACAACAGTGACCATGCGCACTTTCC
Organism: Schistocerca gregaria; assembly: GCF_023897955.1. Classification (NCBI taxonomy): domain Eukaryota; kingdom Metazoa; phylum Arthropoda; class Insecta; order Orthoptera; family Acrididae; genus Schistocerca; species Schistocerca gregaria. The sequence goes on from NC_064927.1 coordinate 11,230,932, forward strand.
TACATGGGAGTAATGTCAAAAAAATTCTACGCTTTGATCGATCCGAGAAAGACTAGTAGTAGATTCCGATGAACATCTGGAGGCATTCTGTAGTCTGTGGACTGTCAGAGTGTTGATGAAACGCAGAAATTGCATCGGGATTGAGTACAACAGTCACCATGCGCTCTTCCCACCATGGGAGTAATGTCTCAAACAATTTACGCTTTGATCGTTCCCTGGAAGACATGTAGTAGTTTCCGATGCACATCTGGAGGCATTCAGTAATCTGTGGACTAGCAGAGTGTTGATGAAACAAAGAAATTGCATCGGGATTTAATACAACAGTCACCATGCGCACTTTCCTCCATGGGAGTAATGTCTCAAACAGTCTACGCTTTGATCGTTCCCTGGAAGACCAGTACTAGTTTCCGATACACATCTGGTGTCATTCTGTTGATGAAACACAGAAATTGCTTCGGGATTGAATACAACAGTCACCATGCGCACATTCTTCCATGGGAGTAATGTCTCAAACAGTTTACGCTTTGATCGTTCCCTGGAAGACCAGTACTAGCTTCCGATGCACATCTGGGTTCATTCTGTAATGTGTGGACTATCAGGGTGTTGATAAAACACAGAAATTGCATCGGGATTGAATACAACAGACACCATGCGCACATTCCTCCATGGGAATAATGTCTCAAACAGTGTACGCTTTGATCGCTCCCTGGATGACCAGGAGTAGTTTAAGATGCACATCTGGAGGCATTCTGTAATCTGTGGACTCTCAGAGTGTTGTTGAAACACAGAAATGGCATCGGGATTGAATACAACAGTCACCATGCGCACTTTCCTCCATGGGATTAATGTCTCAAACAGTCTACGCTTTGATCGTTCCCTGGATGACCAGTATTAGTTTCCGATGCACATCTGGTGTCATTCTGTAATCTGTGGACTATCAGAGTGTTGATGAATCACAGAAATTGCTTCGGGATTGAATACAACAGTCACCATGCGCACTTTCCTCCATGGGAGTAATGTCTCAATCAGTCTACGCTTTAATCGTTCCCTGGAAGACCTGTAGTAGTTTCCGATGCACATGTGGAGGCATTCTGTAATCAGTGGACTATCAGAGTGTTGATGAAACACAGAAATAGCATCGGGATTGAATACAACTGTCACCATGTGCACTTTCCTCCATGGGAGTAATGTCTCAAACCGTTTACGCTTTGTCGTTCCCCGTGAGACCAGTAGTTGTTTCCAAAGAACATCTGGAGGCATTCTGTAATGTGTGGACTATCAGAGTGTTGCTGAAATACAGAAATTGCATCGGGATAGAATACAACAGTCACCATGCGCAATTTTCCTAAATGGGACTAATGTCTCAAACAGTCTACGCTTTGATCGTTCCCTTGAAGACCAGTAGTAGTTTCCGATGCACATCTGGAGGCATTCTGTAATCTGTGGACTCTCAGAGTGTTGTTGAAACACAGAAATGGCATCGGGATTGAATACAACAGTCACCATGCGCACTTTCCTCCATGGGATTAATGTCTCAAACAGTCTACGCTTTGATCTTTCCCTGGATGACCAGTAGTATTTTCCGATGCACATCTGGAGGCATTCTGTAATCTGTGGACTACCAGAGTGCTGTTGAAACACAGAAATTTAATCGGGATTGAATACAACAGTCACCATGCGAACTTTCCTTCATGGGAGTAATGTCTCAAACTGTCTACGCTTTGATCGATTCCTGGAAGACCAGTAGTAATTTCCGATGCACATCTGGAGGCATTCGGTAATCTGTGGACCTTCAAAGTGTTGATGAAACACAGAAATTGCATCGGGATTTAATACAACAGTCACCATGCGCACTTTCCTACATGGGAGTAATGTCGCACGCATTCTACGATTTGATCGTTCCCTGGAAGACCAGTAGTAGTTTCCGATGGACATCTGGAGGCATTCTGTAGTCTGTGGACTATCAGAGTCTTGATAAAACACAGAAATTGCATCGGGAATGAATACAACAGTCACCATGCGCACTTTCCTCCATGGGAGTAATGTCTCAAGCATTCTACGCTTTGATCGTTCCCTGGAAGACCAGTAGTAGTTCCCGATGGACATCTGAAGGCATTCTGTAGTCTGTGGACTATCAGAGTGTTGATAAAACACAGAAATTGCATCGGCATTGAATACAACAGTCACCATGCGATCTTTCCTCCATGGGAGTAATGTGTCAAACGGTCTACGGTTTGATCGTTTCCTGGACCACCAGTAGTAGTTTCCGATGCACATCTGGAGGCATTCTGTAATCTGTGGACCTTCAAAGTGTTGATGAGACACAGAAATTGCATCGGGATTGAAAACAACAGTGACCATGCGCACTTTCCTACGAGGGAGTAATGTCACAAAAATTCTACGCTTTGATCGTTCCCTGGAAGACCTGTAGTAGTTTCCGATGCACATCTGGAGGCATTCTGTAATCAGTGGACTATCAGAGTGTTGATGAAACACAGAAATTGCATCGGGATTGAATACAACAGTCACCATGCGCACTTATCTCCATGGGAGTAATGTCTCAAACAGTTTTCGCTTTGATCGTTCCCTGGAAGACCTGTAGTAGTATCCGATGCACATCTGGGGACATTCTGTAATGTGTCGACTATCAGAGTGTTGATGAAACACAGAAATTGCAATCAGGATTGAATACAACAGTCACCATGCGCACTTTTCTCCATGGGAGTAATGTCTCAAACAGTTTACGTTTTTATCGTTCCCTGGAAGACCTGTAGTAGTTTCCGATGCTCATCTGGATGCATTCTGTAGTCTGTAGACTATCGGAGTGTTGATGAAACACAGAAATTGCATCGGGATAGAATACAACAGTCACCGTGCGCTTTTTCCTACATGGGAGTAATGTCTCAAACAGTTTACGCTTTGATCGTTCCTTGGAAGACCAGTAGTAGTTTCCGATGCATATCTGGGGAAACTCTGTAATGTGTGGACTATCAGAGTGCTGTTGAAACACAGAAATTGCATCGGGATTGAATACAACAGTCACCATGCGCACTTTCCTACATGGAAGTAAAGTCACAAAAATTCTACGTTTTGATCGTTCCCTGGTAACCAGTAGTAGTTTCCGATGCACATCTGGAGGCATTCTGTAATCAGTGGACTATCAGAGTGTTGATGAAACACAGAAATTGCATCGGGATTGAATACAACAGTCACCATGCGCACTTTTCTCCATGGGAGTAATGTCTCAAACAGTTTACGCTTTGATGGTTCCCTGGAAGACCAGTAGTAGTATCCGATGCACATCTGGGGTCATTCTGTAATGTGTCGACTATCAGAGTGTTGATGAAACACAGAAATTGCAATCAGGATTGAATACAACAGTCACCATGCGCACTTTTCTCCATGGGAGTAATGTCTCAAACAGTTAACGTTTTGATCGTTCCCTGGAAGACCTGTAGTAGTTTCCGATGCTCATCTGGATGCATTCTGTAGTCTGTGGACTATCAGAGTGTTGATGAAATACAGAAATTGCATCGGGATTGAATACAACAGTCACCATGCGCTTTTTCCTCCATGGGAGTAATGTCTGAAACAGTTTACGCTTTGATCGTTCCTTGGAAGACCAGTAGTAGTTTCCGATGCATATCTGGGGACATTCTATAATGTGTGGACTATCAGAATTTGGATGAAACACAGAAATTGCGTCCGGATTGAATACAACAGTCACCATGCGCACTTTCCTATATGGGAGTAATGTCTCAAACAGTCTACGCTTTGATCGTTCCCTGGAAGACCAGTAGTAATTTCCGATGCACATCTGGAGGCATTCTGTAATCTGTGAACTATCAGAGTGTTGTTGAAACACAGAAATTGCATCGGCATTGAATACAATAGTCACCATGCGCACTTTCCTCCATGGGAATAATGTCTCGAACAGTGTACGCTTTGATCGTTCCCTGGATGACCAGGAGTAGTTTCCGATGCACATCTGGAGGCATTCTGTAATCTGTGGACTATCAGAGTGTTGGTGAAACACAGAAATTGCATCGAGATTGAATACAACAGTCACCATGCGAACTTTCCTCCATGGGAGAAATGTGTCAAACTGTCTACGCTTTAATCGTTTCCTGGAACACCAGTAGCAGTTTCCGATGCACATCTGGAGGCATTCTGTAATCTGTGGACATTCAAAGTGTTTATGAGACACAGAAATTGCATCGGGATTGAATACAACAGTGACCATGCGCAATTTCCTACATGGGAGTAATGTCAAAAAAATTCTACGCTTTGATCGATCCGAGAAAGACTAGTAGTAGTTTCCGATGCACATCTGGAGGCATTCTGTAGTCTGTGGACTGTCAGAGTGTTGATGAAACGCAGAAATTGCATCGGGATTGAGTACAACAGTCACCATGCGCATTTCCCTCCATGGGAGTAATGTCTCAAACAATTTACGCTTTGATCGTTCCCTGGAAGACCTGTAGTAGTTTCCGATGCACATCTGGAGGCATTCAGTAATCTGTGGACTAGCAGAGTGTTGATGAAACAAAGAAATTGCATTGGGATTTAATACAACAGTCACCATGCGCACCTTCCTCCATGGGAGTAATGTCTCAAACAGTCTACGCTTTGATCGTTCTCTGGAAGACCAGTACTAGTTTCCGATACACATCTGGTGTCATTCTGTAATCTGTGGACTATCAGAGTGTTGATGAAACACAGAAATTGCTTCGGGATTGAATACAACAGTCACCATGCGCACTTTCTTCCATGGGAGTAATGTCTCAAACAGTTTACGCTTTGATCGTTCCCTGGAAGACCAGTACTAGTTTCCGATGCACATCTGGGTTCATTCTGTAATGTGTGGACTAACAGGGTGTTGATAAAACACAGAAATTGCATCGGGATTGAATACAACAGACACCATGCGCACATTCCTCCATGGGAATAATGTCTCAAACAGTGTACGCTTTGATCGCTCCCTGGACGACCAGGAGTAGTTTAAGATGCACATCTGGAGGCATTCTGTAATCTGTGGACTATCAGAGTGTTGTTGAAACACAGAAATTGCATCGAGATTGAATACAACAGTCAAAATACGAACTTTCCTCCATGGGAGAAATGTGTCAAACTGTCTGCGCTTTGATCGTTTCCTGGAACACCAGTAGCAGTTTCCGATGCACATCTGGCGGCATTCTGTAATCTGCGGACCTTCAAAGTGTTGATGAGACTCAGAAATTGCATCGGGATTGAATACAACAGTGACCATGCGCACTTTCCTACATGGGAGTAATGTCACAACAATTCTACGCTCTGATAGTTCACTTTAAGACCAGTAGTAGTTTCCGATGCACATCTGGAGGCATTCTGTAGTCTGTGGACTATCAGAGTGTTGATGAAACGCAGAAATTGCATCGGGATTGAATACAACAGTCACCATGCGCACTTTCCTCCATGGGAGTAATTTCTCAAACTATTTACGCTTTGATCGTTCCCTGGAAGACCTGTAGTAGTTTCCGATGCACATCTGGAGGCATTCTGTAATCTGCGGACTAGCAGAGTGTTGATGAAACACAGAAATTGCATCGGGATTGAATACAACAGCCACCATGCGCACTTTCCTCCATATGAGTAATGTCTCAATCAGTCTACGCTTTGATCGTTCCCTGGAAGACCAGTATTAGTTTCCGATGCACATCTGGTGTCATTCTGTAATGTGTGGACTATCAGAGTTTTGATGAATCACAGAAATTGCTTCGGGATTGAATACAACAGTCACCATGCGCACTTTCCTCCATAGGAGTAATGTCTCAAACAGTCTACGCTTTAATCGTTCCCTGGAAGACCTGTAGTAGTTTCCGATGCACATGTGGAGGCATTCTGTAATCAGTGGACTATCAGAGTGTTGATGAAACACAGAAATAACATCGGGATTGAATACAACAGTCACCATGTGCACTTTCCTCCATGGGAGTAATGTCTCAAACCGTTTACGCTTTGATCGTTCCCCGGGAGACCAGTAGTTGTTTCCAAAGAACATCTGGAGTCAATCTGTAATGTGTGGACTATCAGAGTGTTGCTGAAATACAGAAATTGCATCGGGATAGAATACAACAGTCACCATGCGCAATTTTCCTAAATGGGACTAATGTCTCAAACAGTCTACGCTTTCATCGTTCCCTTGAAGACCAGTAGTAGTTTCCGATGCACATCTGGAGGCATTCTGTAATCTGTGGACTCTCAGAGTGTTGTTGAAACACAGAAATGGCATCGGGATTGAATACAACAGTCACCATGCGCACTTTCCTCCATGGGATTAATGTCTCAAACAGTCTACGCTTTGATCGATTCCTGGAAGACCAGTAGTAATTTCCGATGCACATCTGGAGGCATTCGGTAATCTGTGGACCTTCAAAGTGTTGATGAAACACAGAAATTGCATCGGGATTGAATACAACAGTCACCATGCGCACTTTCCTACATGGGAGTAATGTCGCACGCATTCTACGATTTGATCGTTCCCTGGAAGACCAGTAGTAGTTTCCGATGGACATCTGGAGGCATTCTGTAGTCTGTGGACTATCATAGTCTTGATAAAACACAGAAATTGCATCGGGAATGAATACAACAGTCACCATGCGCACTTTCCTCCATGGGAGTAATGTCTCAAGCATTCTACGCTTTGATCGTTCCCTGGAAGACCAGTAGTAGTTCCCGATGGACATCTGAAGGCATTCTGTAGTCTGTGGACTATCAGAGTGTTGATAAAACACAGAAATTGCATCGGCATTGAATACAACAGTCACCATGCGATCTTTCCTCCATGGGAGTAATGTGTCAAACTGTCTACGGTTTGATCGTTTCCTGGACCACCAGTAGTAGTTTCCGATGCACATCTGGAGGCATTCTGTAATCTGTGGACCTTCAAAGTGTTGATGAGACACAGAAATTGCATCGGGATTGAAAACAACAGTGACCATGCGCACTTTCCTACATGGGAGTAATGTCACAAAAATTCTACGCTTTGATCGTTCCCTGGAAGACCTGTAGTAGTTTCCGATGCACATCTGGAGGCATTCTGTAATCAGTGGACTATCAGAGTGTTGATGAAACACAGAAATTGCATCGGGATTGAATACAACAGTCACCATGCGCACTTATCTCCATGGGAGTAATGTCTCAAACAGTTTACGCTTTGATCGTTCCCTGGAAGACCTGTAGTAGTATCCGATGCACATCTGGGGACATTCTGTAATGTGTCGACTATCAGAGTGTTGATAAAACACAGAAATTGCAATCAGGATTGAATACAACAGTCACCATGCGCACTTTTCTCCATGGGAGTAATGTCTCAAACAGTTTACGTTTTGATCGTTCCCTGGAAGACCTGTAGTAGTTTCCGATGCTCATCTGGATGCATTCTGTAGTCTGTGGACTATCGGAGTGTTGATGAAACACAGAAATTGCATCGGGATTGAATACAACAGTCACCGTGCGCTTTTTCCTACATGGGAGTAATGTCTCAAACAGTTTACGCTTTGATCGTTCCTTGGAAGACCAGTAGTAGTTTCCGATGCATATCTGGGGACATTCTGTAATGTGTGGACTATCAGAGTGCTGTTGAAACACAGAAATTGCATCGGGATTGAATACAACAGTCACCATGCGCACTTTCCTACATGGAAGTAAAGTCACAAAAATTCTACGTTTTGATCGTTCCCTGGTAACCAGTAGTAGTTTTCGATGCACATCTGGAGGCATTCTGTAATCAGTGGACTATCAGAGTGTTGATGAAACTCAGAAATTGCATCGGGATTGAATACAACAGTCACCATGCGCACTTTTCTCCATGGGATTAATGTCTCAAACAGTTTACGCTTTGATCGTTCCCTGGAAGACCAGTAGTAGTATCCGATGCACATCTGGGGACGTTCTGTAATGTGTCGACTATCAGAGTGTTGATGAAACACAGAAATTGCAATCAGGATTGAATACAACAGTCACCATGCGCACTTTTCTCCATGGGAGTAATGTCTCAAACAGTTAACGTTTTGATCGTTCCCTGGAAGACCTGTAGTAGTTTCCGATGCACATCTGGAGGCATTCTGTAATCTGTGGACTAGCAGAGTGTTGATGAAACACAGAAATTGCATCGGGATTGAATACAACAGCCACCATGCGCACTTTCCTCCATGGGAGTAATGTCTCAAATAGTCTACGCTTTAATCGTTCCCTGGAAGACCTGTTGTAGTTTCCGATGCACATGTGGAGGCATTCTGTAATCAGTGGACTATCAGAGTGTTGATGAAACACAGAAATAGCATCGGGATTGAATACATCAGTCACCATGTGCACTTTCCTCCATGGGAGTAATGTCTCAAACCGTTTACGCTTTGATCGTTCCCCGGGAGACCAGTAGTTGTTTCCAAAGAACATCTGGAGGCATTCTGTAATGTGTGGACTATCAGAGTGTTGCTGAAATACAGAAATTGCATCGGGATAGAATACAACAGTCACCATGCGCAATTTTCCTAAATGGGACTAATGTCTCAAACAGTCTACGCTTTGATCGTTCCCTTGAAGACCAGTAGTTGTTTCCGATGCACATCTGGAGGCATTCTGTCATCTGTGGACTCTCAGAGTGTTGTTGAAACACAGAAATGGCATCGGGATTGAATACAACAGTCACCATGCGCACTTTCCTCCATGGGATTAATGTCTCAAACAGTCTACGCTTTGATCGTTCCCTGGATGACCAGTAGTATTTTCCGATGCACATCTGGAGGCATTCTGTAATCTGTGGACTACCAGAGTGCTGTTGAAACACAGAAATTGAATCGGGATTGAATACAACAGTCACCATGCGAACTTTCCTCCATGGGAGTAATGTCTCAAACTGTCTACGCTTTGATCGATTCCTGGAAGACCAGTAGTAATTTCCGATGCACATCTGGAGGCATTCGGTAATCTGTGGACCTTCAAAGTGTTGATGAAACACAGAAATTGCATCGGGATTGAATACAACAGTCACCATGCGCACTTTCCTACATGGGAGTAATGTCGCACGCATTCTACGATTTGATCGTTCCCTGGAAGACCAGTAGTAGTTTCCGATGGACATCTGGAGGCATTCTGTAGTCTGTGGACTATCAGAGTCTTGATAAAACACAGAAATTGCATCGGGAATGAATACAACAGTCACCATGCGCACTTTCCTCCATGGGAGTAATGTCTCAAGCATTCTACGCTTTGATCGTTCCCTGGAAGACCAGTAGTAGTTCCCGATGGACATCTGAAGGCATTCTGTAGTCTGTGGACTATCAGAGTGTTGATAAAACACAGAAATTGCATCGGCATTGAATTCAACAGTCACCATGCGATCTTTCCTCCATGGGAGTAATGTGTCAAACTGTCTACGGTTTGATCGTTTCCTGGACCACCAGTAGTAGTTTCCGATGCACATCTGGAGGCATTCTGTAATCTGTGGACCTTCAAAGTGTTGATGAGACACAGAAATTGCATCGGGATTGAAAACAACAGTGACCATGCGCACTTTCCTACATGGGAGTAATGTCACAAAAATTCTACGCTTTGATCGTTCCCTGGAAGACCTGTAGTAGTTTCCGATGCACATCTGGAGGCATTCTGTAATCAGTGGACTATCAGAGTGTTGATGAAACACAGAAATTGCATCGGGATTGAATACAACAGTCACCATGCGCACTTATCTCCATGGGAGTAATGTCTCAAACAGTTTACGCATTGATCGTTCCCTGGAAGACCTGTAGTAGTATCCGATGCACATCTGGGGACATTCTGTAATGTGTCGACTATCAGAGTGTTGATAAAACACAGAAATTGCAATCAGGATTGAATACAACAGTCACCATGCGCACTTTTCTCCATGGGAGTAATGTCTCAAACAGTTTACGTTTTGATCGTTCCCTGGAAGACCTGTAGTAGTTTCCGATGCTCATCTGGATGCATTCTGTAGTCTGTGGACTATCGGAGTGTTGATGAAACACAGAAATTGCATCGGGATTGAATACAACAGTCACCGTGCGCTTTTTCCTACATGGGAGTAATGTCTCAAACAGTTTACGCTTTGATCGTTCCTTGGAAGACCAGTAGTAGTTTCCGATGCATATCTGGGGACATTCTGTAATGTGTGGACTATCAGAGTGCTGTTGAAACACAGAAATTGCATCGGGATTGAATACAACAGTCACCATGCGCACTTTCCTACATGGAAGTAAAGTCACAAAAATTCTACGTTTTGATCGTTCCCTGGTAACCAGTAGTAGTTTTCGATGCACATCTGGAGGCATTCTGTAATCAGTGGACTATCAGAGTGTTGATGAAACACAGAAATTGCATCGGGATTGAATACAACAGTCACCATGCGCACTTTTCTCCATGGGAGTAATGTCTCAAACAGTTTACGCTTTGATCGTTCCCTGGAAGACCAGTAGTAGTATCCGATGCACATCTGGGGACATTCTGTAATGTGTCGACTATCAGAGTGTTGATGAAACACAGAAATTGCAATCAGGATTGAATACAACAGTCACCATGCGCACTTTTCTCCATGGGAGTAATGTCTCAAACAGTTAACGTTTTGATCGTTCCCTGGAAGACCTGTAGTAGTTTCCGATGCTCATCTGGATGCATTCTGTAGTCTGTGGACAATCAGAGTGTTGATGAAATACAGAAATTGCATCGGGATTGAATACAACAGTCACCATGCGCTTTTTCCTCCATGGGAGTAATGTCTCAAACAGTTTACGCTTTGATCGTTCCTTGGAAGACCAGTAGTAGTTTCCGATGCATATCTGGGGACATTCTGTAATGTGTGGACTATCAGAGTGTGGATGAAACACAGAAATTGCGTCCGGATTGAATACAACAGTCACCATGCGCACTTTCCTATATGGGAGTAATGTCTCAAACAGTCTACGCTTTGATCTTTCCCTGGATGACCAGGAGTAGTTTCCGATGCACATCTGGAGGCATTCTGTAATCTGTGGACTATCAGAGTGTTGGTGAAACACAGAAATTGCATCGAGATTGAATACAACAGTCACCATGCGAACTTTCCTCCATGGGAGAAATGTGTCAAACTGTCTACGCTTTAATGGTTTCCTGGAACACCAGTAGCAGTTTCCGATGCACATCTGGAGGCATTCTGTAATCTGTGGACCTTCAAAATGTTTATGAGACACAGAAATTGCATCGGGATTGAATACAACAGTGACCATGCGCACTTTCCTACATGGGAGTAATGTCAAAAAAATTCTACGCTTTGATCGTTCCCTGGAAGACCTGTAGTAGTTTCCGATGCACATCTGGAGGCATTCTGTAATCAGTGGACTATCAGAGTGTTGATGAAACGCAGAAATTGCATCGGGATTGAATACAACAGTCACCATGCGCACTTTCCTCCATGGGAGTAATGTCTCAAACAGTCTACGCTTTGATCGTTCCCTGGAAGACCAGTACTAGTTTCCGATACACATCTGGTGTCATTCTGTTGATAAAACACAGAAATTGCTTCGGGATTGAATACAACAGTCACCATGCGCACTTTCTTCCATGGGAGTAATGTCTCAAACAGTTTACGCTTTGATCGTTCCCTGGAAGACCAGTACTAGTTTCCGATGCACATCTGGGTTCATTCTGTAATGTGTGGACTATCAGGGTGTTGATAAAACACAGAAATTGCATCGGGATTGAATACAACAGACACCATGCGCACATTCCTCCATGGGAATAATGTCTCAAACAGTGTACGCTTTGATCGCTCCCTGGATGACCAGGAGTAGTTTAAGATGCACATCTGGAGGCATTCTGTAATCTGTGGACTCTCAGAGTGTTGTTGAAACACAGAAATGGCGTCGGGATTGAATACAACAGTCACCATGCGCACTTTCCTCCATGGGATTAATGTCTCAAACAGTCTACGCTTTGATCGTTCCCTGGATGACCAGTATTAGTTTCCGATGCACATCTGGTGTCATTCTGTAATCTGTGGACTATCAGAGTGTTGATGAATCACAGAAATTGCTTCGGGATTGAATACAACAGTCACCATGCGCACTTTCCTCCATGGGAGTAATGTCTCAAACAGTCTACGCTTTAATCGTTCCCTGCAAGACCTGTAGTAGTTTCCGATGCACATGTGGAGGCATTCTGTAATCAGTGGACTATCAGAGTGTTGATGAAACACAGAAATAGCATCGGGATTGAATACAACAGTCACCATGTGCACTTTCCTCCATGGTAGTAATGTCTCAAACCGTTTACGCTTTGATCGTTCCCCGGGAGACCAGTAGTTGTTTCCAAAGAACATCTGGAGGCATTCTGTAATGTGTGGACTATCAGAGTGTTGCTGAAATACAGAAATTGCATCGGGATAGAATACAACAGTCACCATGCGCAATTTTCCTAAATGGGACTAATGTCTCAAACAGTCTACGCTTTGATCGTTCCCTTGAAGACCAGTAGTTGTTTCCGATGCACATCTGGAGGCATTCTGTAATCTGTGGACTCTCAGAGTGTTGTTGAAACACAGAAATGGCATCGGGATTGAATACAACAGTCACCATGCGCACTTTCCTCCATGGGATTAATGTCTCAAACAGTCTACGCTTTGATCGTTCCCTGGATGACCAGTAGTATTTTCCGATGCACATCTGGAGGCATTCTGTAATCTGTGGACTACCACAGTGCTGTTGAAACACAGAAATTGAATCGGGATTGAATACAACAGTCACCATGCGAACTTTCCTCCATGGGAGTAATGTCTCAAACTGTCTACGCTTTGATCGATTCCTGGAAGACCAGTAGTAATTTCCGATGCACATCTGGAGGCATTCTGTAATCTGTGGACCTTCAAAGTGTTGATGAAACACAGAAATTGCATCGGGATTGAATACAACAGTCACCATGCGCACTTTCCTACATGGGAGTAATGTCGCACGCATTCTACGATTTGATCGTTCCCTGGAAGACCAGTAGTAGTTTCCGACGCACATCTGGAGGCATTCTGTAGTCTGTGGACTATCAGAGTCTTGATAAAACACAGAAATTGCATCGGGAATGAATACAACAGTCACCATGCGCACTTTCCTCCATGGGAGTAATGTCTCAAGCATTCTACGCTTTGATCGTTCCCTGGAAGACCAGTAGTAGATCCCGATGGACATCTGAAGGCATTCTGTAGTCTGTGGACTATCAGAGTGTTGATAAAACACAGAAATTGCATCGGCATTGAATACAACAGTCACCATGAGATCTTTCCTCCATGGGAGTAATGTGTCAAACTGTCTACGGTTTGATCGTTTCCTGGACCACCAGTAGTAGTTTCCGATGCACATCTGGAGGCATTCTGTAATCTGTGGACCTTCAAAGTGTTGATGAGACACAGAAATTGCATCGGGATTGAAAACAACAGTGACCATGCGCACTTTCCTACATGGGAGTAATGTCACAAAAATTCTACGCTTTGATCGTTCCCTGGAAGACCTGTAGTAGTTTCCGATGCACATCTGGAGGCATTCTGTAATCAGTGGACTATCAGAGTGTTGATGAAACACAGAAATTGCATCGGGATTGAATACAACAGTCACCATGCGCACTTATCTCCATGGGAGTAATGTCTCAAACAGTTTTCGCTTTGATCGTTCCCTGGAAGACCTGTAGTAGTATCCGATGCACATCTGGGGACATTCTGTAATGTGTCGACTATCAGAGTGTTGATGAAACACAGAAATAGCAATCAGGATTGAATACAACAGTCACCATGCGCACTTTTCTCCATGGGAGTAATGTCTCAAACAGTTTACGTTTTGATCGTTCCCTGGAAGACCTGTAGTAGTTTCCGATGCTCATCTGGATGCATTCTGTAGTCTGTGGACTATCAGAGTGTTGATGAAATACAGAAATTGCATCGGGATTGAATACAACAGTCACCATGCGCTTTTTCCTCCATGGGAGTAATGTCTCAAACACTTTACGCTTTGATCGTTCCTTGGAAATCCAGTAGTAGTTTCCGATGCATATCTGGGGACATTCTGTAATGTGTGGACTATCAGAATTTGGATGAAACACAGAAATTGCGTCCGGATTGAATGCAACAGTCACCATGCGCACTTTCCTATATGGGAGTAATGTCTCAAACAGTCTACGCTTTGATCGTTCCCTGGAAGACCAGTAGTAATTTCCGATGCACATCTGGAGGCATTCTGTAATCTGTGAACTATCAGAGTGTTGTTGAAACACAGAAATTGCATCGGGATTGAATACAATAGTCACCATGCGCACTTTCCTCCATGGGAATAATGTCTCAAACAGTGTACGCTTTGATCGTTCCCTGGATGACCAGGAGTAGTTTCCGATGCACATCTGGAGGCATTCTGTAATCTGTGGACTAGCAGAGTGTTGATGAAACAAAGAAATTGCATCGGGATTTAATACAACAGTCACCATGCGCACTTACCTCCATGGGAGTAATGTCTCAAACAGTCTACGCTTTGATCGTTCCCTGGAAGACCAGTACTAGTTTCCGATACACATCTGGTGTCATTCTGTAATCTGTGGACTATCAGAGTGTTGATGAAACACAGAAATTGCTTCGGGATTGAATACAACAGTCACCATGCGCACTTTCTTCCATTGGAGTAATGTCTCAAACAGTCTGCGCTTTGATCGTTCACTGGAAGACCTGTAGTAGTTTCCGATGCACATGTGGAGGCATTCTGTAATCAGTGGACTATCAGAGTGTTGATGAAACACAGAAATTGCATCGGGATTGAATACAACAGTCACCATGTGCACTTTATTCCATGGGAGTAATGTCTCAAACCGTTTACGCTTTTGATCGTTCCCCGGGAGACCAGTATTTGTTTCCGAGGAACATCTGGAGGCATTCTGTAATGTGTGGACTATCAGAGTGATGTTGAAACACAGAAATTGCATCGGGATGGAAAACAACAGACACCATGCGCAATTTTCCTTAATGGGAGTAATGTCTCAAACAGTCTACGCTTTGATCGTTCCCTGGAAGACCTGTACTAGTTTCCGATACACATCTGGTGTCATTCTGTAATCTGTGGACTATCAGAGTGTTGATGAATCACAGAAATTGCTTCGGGATTGAATACAACAGTCACCATGCGCACTTTCCTCCATGGGAGTAATGTCTCAAACAGTCTACGCTTTAATCGTTCCCTGGAAGACCTGTAGTACTTTCCGATGCACATGTGGAGGCATTCTGTAGTCAGTGGACTATCAGAGTGTTGATGAAACACAGAAATAGCATCGGGATTGAATACAACAGTCACCATGTGCACTTTCCTCCATGGGAGTAATGTCTCAAACCGTTTACGCTTTGATCGTTCCCCGGGAGACCAGTAGCTGTTTCCAAAGAACATCTGGAGGCATTCTGTAATGTGTGGACTATCAGAGTGTTGCTGAAATACAGAAATTGCATCGGGATAGAATACAACAGTCACCATGCGCAATTTTCCTAAAAGGGACTAATGTCTCAAACAGTCTACGCTTTGATCGTTCCCTTGAAGACCAGTAGTAGTTTCCGATGCACATCTGGAGGCATTCTGTAATCTGTGGACTCTCAGAGTGTTGTTGAAACACAGAAATGGCATCGGGATTGAATACAACAGTCACCATGCGCACTTTCCTCCATGGGATTAATGTCTCAAACAGTCTACGCTTTGATAGTTCCCTGGATGACCAGTAGTATTTTCCGATGCACATCTGGAGGCATTCTGTAATCTGTGGACTACCAGAGTGCTGTTGAAACACAGAAATTGAATCGGGATTGAATACAACAGTCACCATGCGAACTTTCCTCCATGGGAGTCATGTCTCAAACTGTCTACGCTTTGATCGATTCCTGGAAGACCAGTAGTAATTTCCGATGCACATCTGGAGGCATTCTGTAATCTGTGGACCTTCAAAGTGTTGATGAAACACAGAAATTGCATCGGGATTGAATACAACAGTCACCATGCGCACTTTCCTACATGGGAGGAATGTCGCACGCATTCTACGATTTGATCGTTCCCTGGAAGACCAGTAGTAGTTTCCGATGGACATCTGGAGGCATTCTGTAGTCTGTGGACTATCAGAGTCTTGATAAAACACAGAAATTGCATCGGGAATGAATACAACAGTCACCATGCGCACTTTCCTCCATGGGAGTAATGTCTCAAGCATTCTACGCTTTGATCGTTCCCTGGAAGACCAGTAGTAGTTCCCGATGGACATCTGAAGGCATTCTGTAGTCTGTGGACTATCAGAGTGTTGATAAAACACAGAAATTGCATCGGCATTGAATACAACAGTCACCATGCGATCTTTCCTCCATGGGAGTAATGTGTCAAACTGTCTACGGTTTGATCGTTTCCTGGACCACCAGTAGTAGTTTCCGATGCACATCTGGAGGCATTCTGTAATCTGTGGACCTTCAAAGTGTTGATGAGACACAGATATTGCATCGGGATTGAAAACAACAGTGACCATGCGCACTTTCCTACATGGGAGTAATGTCACAAAAATTCTACGCTTTGATCGTTCCCTGGAAGACCTGTAGTAGTTTCCGAAGCACATCTGGAGGCATTCTGTAATCAGTGGACTATCAGAGTGTTGATGAAACACAGAAATTGCACCGGGATTGAATACAACAGTCACCATGCGCACTTATCTCCAAGGGAGTAATGTCTCAAACAGTTTACGCTTTGATCGTTCCCTGGAAGACCTGTAGTAGTATCCGATGCACATCTGGGGACATTCTGTAATGTGTCGACTATCAGAGTGTTGATGAAACACAGAAATTGCAATCAGGATTGAATACAACAGTCACCATGCGCACTTTTCTCCATGGGAGTAATGTCTCAAACAGTTTACGTTTTGATCGTTCCCTGGAAGACCTGTAGTAGTTTCCGATGCTCATCTGGATGCATTCTGTAGTCTGTGGACCATCGGAGTGTTGATGAAACACAGAAATTGCATCGGGATTGAATACAACAGTCACCGTGCGCTTTTTCCTACATGGGAGTAATGTATCAAAGAGTTTACGCTTTGATCGTTCCTTGGAAGACCAGTAGTAGTTTCCGATGCATATCTGGGGACATTCTGTAATGTGTGGACTATCAGAGTGCTGTTGAAACACAGAAATCGCATCGGGATTGAATACAACAGTCACCATGCGCACTTTCCTACATGGAAGTAAAGTCACAAAAATTCTACGTTTTGATCGTTCCCTGGTAACCAGTAGTAGCTTCCGAAGCACATCTGGAGGCATTCTGTAATCAGTGGACTATCAGAGTGTTGATGAAACACAGAAATTGCATCGGGATTGAATACAACAGTCACCATGCGCACTTTTCTCCATGGGAGTAATGTCTCAAACAGTTTACGCTTTGATCGTTCCCTGGAAGACCAGTAGTAGTATCCGATGCACATCTGGGGTCATTCTGTAATGTGTGGACTATCAGAATTTGGATGAAACACAGAAATTGCGTCCGGATTGAATACAACAGTCACCATGCGCACTTTCCTATATGGGAGTAATGTCTCAAACAGTCTACGCTTTGATCGTTCCCTGGAAGACCAGTAGTAATTTCCGATGCACATCTGGAGGCATTCTGTAATCTGTGAACTATCAGAGTGTTGTTGAAACACAGAAATTGCATCGGGATTGAATAAAATAGTCACCATGCGCACTTTCCTCCATGGGAATAATGTCTCAAACAGTGTAAGCTTTGATCGTTCCCTGGATGACCTGGAGTAGTTTCCGATGCACATCTGGAGGCATTCTGTAATCTGTGGACTATCAGAGTGTTGGTGAAACACAGAAATTGCATCGAGATTGAATACAACAGTCACCATGCGAACTTTCCTCCATGGGAGAAATGTGTCAAACTGTCTACGCTTTAATCGTTTCCTGGAACACCAGTAGCAGTTTCCGATGCACATCTGGAGGCATTCTGTAATCTGTGGACCTTCAAAGTGTTTATGAGACACAGAAATTGCTTCGGGATTGAATACAACAGTGACCATGCGCACTTTCCTACATAGGAGTAATGTCAAAAAAATTCTACGCTTTGATCGATCCGAGAAAGACTAGTAGTAGTTTCCGATGCAGATCTGGAGGCATTCTGTAGTCTGTGGACTGTCAGAGTGTTGATGAAACGCAGAAATTGCATCGGGATTGAGTACAACAGTCACCATGCGCACTTCCCTCCATGGGAGTAATGTCTCAAACAATTTACGCTTTGATCGTTCCCTGGAAGACCTGTAGTAGTTTCCGATGCACATCTGGAGGCATTCTGTATTCAGTGGGCTATCAGAGTGTTGATGAAACACAGAAATTGCATCGGCATTGAATACAATAGTCACCATGCGCAGTTTCCTCAATGGGAATAATGTCTCAAACAGTGTAAGCTCTGATCGTTCCCTGGATGACCAGGAGTAGTTTCCGATGCACATCTGGAGGCATTCTGTAATCTGTGGACTATCAGAGTGTTGTTGAAACACAGAAATTGCATCGAGTTTGAATACAACAGTCACCATGCGAACTTTCCTCCATGGGAGAAATGTGTCAAACTGTCTACGCTTTGATCGTTTCCTGGAACACCAGTAGCAGTTTCCGATGCACATCTGGAGGCATTCTGTAATCTGTGGACCTTCAAAGTGTTGATGAGACACAGAAATTGCATCGCGATTAAATACAACAGTAACCATGCGCACTTTCTTGCATGGGAGTAATGTCACAAAAATTCTACGCTTTGATCGTTCCGAGGAAGACCAGTAGTAGTTTCCGATGCACATCTGGAGACATTCTGTAGTCTGTGGACTGTCAGAGTGTTGATGAAACGCAGAAATTGCATCGGGATTGAATATAACAGTCACAATGCGCACTTTCCTCCATGGGAGTAATGTCTCAAACAGTTTACGCTTTGATAGTTCCCTGGAAGACCGGTAGTAGTATCCGATGCACATCTGGAGACATTCTGTAATGTGTGGACTATCAGAGTGTTGATGAAACGAAAAAATTGCAATCAGGATTGAATACAACAGTCACCATGCGCAATTTTCCTAAATGGGAGTAATGTCTCAAACAGTCTACGCTTTGATCGATCCCTTGAAGACCAGTAGTAGTTTCCGATGCACATCTGGAGGCATTCTGTAATCTGTGGACTCTCAGAGTGTTGTTGAAACACAGAAATGGCATCGGGATTGAATACAACAGTCACCATGCGCACTTTCCTCCATGGGATTAATGTCTCAAACAGTCTACGCTTTGATCGTTCCCTGGATGACCAGTAGTAGTTTCCGATGCACATCTGGAGGCATTCTGTAATCTGTGGACTACCAGAGTGCTGTTGGAACACAGAAATTGAATCGGGATTGAATACAACAGTCACCATGCGAACTTTCCTCCATGGGAGTAATGTCTCAAACTGTCTACGCTTTGATCGATTCCTGGAAGACCAGTAGTAATTTCCGATGCACATCTGGAGGCATTCTGTAATCAGTGGACCTTCAAAGTGTTGATGAAACACAGAAATTACATCGGGATTGAATACAACAGTCACCATGCGCACTTTCCTACATGGGAGTAATGTCGCAAGCATTCTTCGATTTGATCGTTCCCTGGAAGACCAGTAGTAGTTTCCGATAGACATCTGGAGGCATTCTGTAGTCTGTGGACTATCAGAGTGTTGATAAAACACAGAAATTCCATCGGGAATGAATACAACAGTCACCATGCGATCTTTCCTCCATGGGAGTAATGTGTCAAACTGTCTACGGTTTGATCGTTTCCTGGACCACCAGTAGTAGTTTCCGATGCACATCTGGAGGCATTCTGTAATCTGTGGACCTTCAAAGTGTTGATGAGACACAGAAATTGCATCGGGATTGAAAACAACAGTGACGATGCGCACTTTCCTACATGGGAGTAATGTCACAAAAATTCTACGCTTTGATCGTTCCCTGGAAGACCTGTAGTAGTTTCCGATGCACATCTGGAGGTATTCTGCAATCAGTGGACTATCAAAGTGTTGATGAAAAACAGAAATTGCATCGGGATTGAATACAACAGTCACCATGCGCACTTTTCTCCATGGGAGTAATGTCTCAAACTGTTTACGCCTTGATCGTTCCCTGGAAGACCAGTAGTAGTATCCGATGCACATCTGGGGACATTCTGTAATGTGTCGACTATCAGAGTGTTGATGAAACACAGAAATTGCAATCAGGATTGAATACAACAGTCACCATGCGCACTTTTCTCCATGGGAGTAATGTCTCAAACAGTTTACGTTTTGATCGTTCCCTGGAAGACCTGTAGTAGTTTCCGATGCTCATCTGGATGCATTCTGTAGTCTGTGGACTATCAGAGTGTTGATGAAACACAGAAATTGCATCGGGATTGAATACAACAGTCACCGTGCGCTTTTTCCTCCATGGGAGTAATGTCTCAAACAGTTTACGCTTTGATCGTTCCTTGGAAGACCAGTAGTAGTTTCCGATGCATATCTGGGGACATTCTGTAATGTGTGGACTATCAGAGTGTGGATGAAACACAGAAATTGCGTCCGGATTGAATACAACAGTCACCATGCGCACTTTCCTATATGGGAGTAATGTCTCAAACAGTCTACGCTTTGATCGTTCCCTGGAAGACCTGTAGTAGTTTCCGATGCACATGTGGAGGCATTCTGTAATCAGTGGACTATCAGAGTGTTGATGAAACACAGAAATAGCATCGGGATTGAATACAACAGTCACCATGTGCACTTTCCTCCATGGGAGTAATGTCTCAAACCGTTTACGCTTTGATCGTTCCCCGGGAGACCAGTAGTTGTTTCCAAAGAACATCTGGAGGCATTCTGTAATGTGTGGACTATCAGAGTGTTGCTGAAATACAGAAATTGCATCGGGATAGAATACAACAGTCACCATGCGCACTTTCCTCCATGGGAGTAATGTCTCAAACAGTCTACGCATTGATCGTTCCCTGGAAGACCTGTAGTAGTTTCCGTTGCACATCTGTGGGCATTCTGTAATGTGTGGACTATCAGAGTGTTGATGAAACACAGAAATTGCATCGGGATTGTATACAACAGCCACCATGCGCACTTTCCTCCATGGGAGTAATGTCTCAAACAGTCTACGCATTGATCGTTCCCTGGAAGACCTGTAGTAGTTTCCGATACACATCTGGAGGCATTCTGTATTCTGTGGACTATCAGAGTGTTGATGAAACACAGAAATTGCATCGGGATTGAATACAACAGTCACCATGCGCACTTTCCTCCATGGGATTAATGTCTCAAACAGTCTACGCTTTGATCGTTCCCTGGATGACCAGTAGTAGTTTCCGATGCACATCTGGAGGCATTCTGTAATCTGTGGACTACCAGAGTGCTGTTGAACCACAGAAATTGAATCGGGATTGAATACAACAGTCACCATGCGAACTTTCCTCCATGGAAGTAATGTCTCAAACTGTCTACGCTTTGATCGATTCCTGGAAGACCAGTAGTAATTTCCGTTGCACATCTGGAGGCATTCTGTAATCTGTGGACCTTCAAAGTGTTGATGAAACACAGAAATTGCATCGGGATTGAATACAACAGTCACCATGCGCACTTTCCTACATGGGAGTAATGTCGCAAGCATTCTACGCTTTGATCGTTCCCTGGAAGACCAGTAGTAGTTCCCGATGGACATCTGAAGGCATTCTGTAGTCTGTGGACTATCAGAGTGTTGATAAAACACAGAAATTGCATCGGCATTGAATACAACAGTCACCATGCACACTTTTCTCCTTGGGAGTATTGTCTCAAACAGTTTACGTTTTATCGTTCCCTGGAAGACCTGTAGTAGTTTCCGATGCTCATCTGGATGCATTCTGTAGTCTGTGGACTATCAGAGTGTTGATGAAACACAGAAATTGCATCGGGATTGAATACAACAGTCACCGTGCGCTTTTTCCTCCATGGGAGTAATGTCTCAAACAGTTTACGCTTTGATCGTTCCTTGGAAGACCAGTAGTAGTTTCCGATGCATATCTGGGGACATTCTGTAATGTGTGGACTATCAGAGTGTGGATGAAACACAGAAATTGCGTCCGGATTGAATACAACAGTCACCATGCGCACTTTCCTCCATGGGAGTAATGTCTCAAACAATTTACGCTTTGATCGTTCCCTGGAAGACCTGTAGTAGTTTCCGATGCACATCTGGTGTCATTCTGTAATCTGTGAACTATCAGAGTGTTGATGAATCACAGAAATTGCTTCGGGATTGAATACAACAGTCACCATGCGCACTTTCCTCCATGGGAGTAATGTCTCAAACAGTCTACGCTTTCATCGTTCCGTGGAAGACCTGTAGTAGTTTCCGATGCACATGTGGAGGCATTCTGTAATCAGTGGACTATCAGAGTGTTGATGAATTACAGAAATAGCATCGGGATTGAATACAACAGTCACCATGTGCACTTTCCTCCATGGGAGTAATGTCTCAAACCGTTTACGCTTTGATCGTTCCCCGGGAGACCAGCAGTTGTTTCCAAAGGACATCTGGAGGCATTCTGTAATGTGTGGACTATCAGAGTGTGGCTGAAATACAGAAATTGCATCGGGATAGAATACAACAGTCACCATGCACAATTTTCCTAAATGGGACTAATGTCTCAAACAGTCTACGCTTTGATCGATCCCTTGAAGACCAATAGTAGTTTCCGATGCACATCTGGAGGCATTCTGTAATCTGTGGACTCTCAGAGTGTTGTTGAAACACAGAAATGGCATCGGGATTAAATACAACAGTCACTACGCGCACTTTCCTCCATGGGATTAATGTCTCAAACAGTCTACGCTTTGATCGTTCCCCGGATGACCAGTAGTAGTTTCCGATGCACATCTGGAGGCATTCTGTAATCTGTGGACTACCAGAGTGCTGTTGAAACACAGAAATTGAATCGGGATTGAATACAACAGTCACCATGCGAACTTTCCTCCATGGGAGTAATGTCTCAAACTGTCTACGCTTTGATCGATTCCTGGAAGACCAGTAGTAATTTCCGATGAACATCTGGAGGCATTCTGTAATCTGTGGACCTTCAAAGTGTTGATGAAACACAGAAATTGCATCGGGATTGAATACAACAGTCACCATGCGCACTTTCCTACATGGGAGTAATGTCGCAAGCATTCTACGATTTGATCGTTCCCTGGAAGACCAGTAGTAGTTTCCGATGGTCATCTGGAGGCATTCTGTAGTCTGTGGACTATCAGAGTGTTGATAAAACACAGAAATTGCATCGGGAATGAATACAACTGTCACCATGCGCACTTTCCTCCATGGGAGTAATGTCTCAAGCATTCTACGCATTGATCGTTCCCTGGAAGACGAGTAGTAGTTCCCGATGGACATCTGAAGGCATTCTGCAGTCTGTGGACTATCAGAGTGTTGGTAAAACACAGAAATTGCATCGGCATTGAATACAACAGTCACCATGCGATCTTTCCTCCATGGGAGTAATGTGTCAAACTGTCTACGGTTTGATCGTTTCCTGGACCACCAGTAGTAGTTTCCGATGCACATCTGGAGGCATTCTGTAACCTGTGGACCTTCAAAGTGTTGATGAGACACAGAAAATGCATCGGGATTGAAAACAACAGTGACCATGCGCACTTTACTACATGGGAGTAATGTCACAAAAATTCTACGCTTTGATCGTTCCCTGGAAGACCTGTAGTAGTTTCCGATGCACATCCGGAGGCATTCTGCAATCAGTGGACTATCAAAGTGTTGATGAAACACAGAAATTGCATCGGGATTGAATACAACAGTCACCATGCGCACTTTTCTCCATGGGAGTAATGTCTCAAACTGTTTACGCCTTGATCGTTTCCTGGAAGACCAGTAGTAGTATCCGATGCACATCTGGGGACATTCTGTAATGTGTCGACTATCAGAGTGTTGATGAAACACAGAAATTGCAATCAGGATTGAATACTACAGTCACCATGCGCACTTTTCTCCATGGGAGTAATGTCTCAAACAGTTTACGTTTTGATCGTTCCCTGGAAGACCTGTAGTAGTTTCCGATGCTCATCTGGATGCATTCTGTAGTCTGTGGACTATCAGAGTGTTGATGAAACACAGAAATTGCAATCAGGATTGAATACAACAGTCACCGTGCGCTTTTTCCTCCATGGGAGTAATGTCTCAAACAGTTTACGCTTTGATCGTTCCTTGGAAGACGAGTAGTAGTTTCCGATGCATATCTGGGGACATTCTGTAATGTGTGGACTATCAGAGTGTGGATGAAACACAGAAATTGCGTCCGGATTGAATACAACAGTCACCATGCGCACTTTCCTATATGGGAGTAATGTCTCAAACAGTCTACGATTTGATCGTTCCCTGGAAGACCTGTAGTAGTTTCCGATGCACATGTGGAGGCATTCTGTAATCAGTGGACTATCAGAGTGTTGATGAAACACAGAAATAGCATCGGGATAGAATACAACAGTCACCATGTGCACTTTCCTCCATGGGAGTAATGTCTCAAACCGTTTACGCTTTGATCGTTCCCCGGGAGACCAGTAGTTGTTTCCAAAGAACATCTGGACGCATTCTGTAACGTGTGGACTATCAGAGTGTTGCTGAAATACAGAAATTGCATCGGGATAGAATACAACAGTCACCATGCGCAATTTTCCTAAATGGGAGTAATGTCTCAAACAGTCTACGCTTTGATCGTTCCCTTGAAGACCAGTAGTAGTTTCCGATGCACATCTGGAGGCAATCTGTAATCTGTGGACCCTCAGAGTGTTGTTGAAACACAGAAATATCGTCGGGATTGAATACAACAGTCACCATGCGCACTTTCCTCCATGGGATTAATGTCTCAAACAGTCTACGCTTTGATCGTTCCCTGGATGACCAGTAGTAGTTTCCGATGCACATCTGGAGGCATTCTGTAATCTGTGGACCTTCAAAGTGTTGATGAAACACAGAAATTGCATCGGGATTGAATACAACAGTCACCATGCGAACTTTCCTACATGGGAGTAATGTCGCAAGCATTCTACGCTTTGATCGTTCCCTGGAAGACCAGTAGTAGTTCCCGATGGACATCTGAAGGCATTCTGTAGTCTGTGGACTATCAGAGTGTTGATAAAACACAGAAATTGCATCGGCATTGAATACAACAGTCACCATGCGATCTTTCCTCCATGGGAGTAATGTGTCAAACTGTCTACGGTTTGATCGTTTCCTGGACCACCAGTAGTAGTTTCCGATGCACATCTGGAGGCATTCTGTAATCTGTGGACCTTCAAAGTGTTGATGAGACACAGAAATTGCATCGGGATTGAAAACAACAGTTACCATGCGCACTTTCCTACATGGCAGTAATGTCACAAATATTCTACGCTTTGATCGTTCCCTGGAAGACCTGTAGTAGTTTCCGATGCACATCTGGAGGCATTCTGCAATCAGTGGACTATCAAAGTGTTGATGAAACACAGAAATTGCATCGGGATTGAATACAACAGTCACCATGCGCACTTTTCTCCATGGGAGTAATGTCTCAAACAGTTTACGCTTTGATCGTTCCCTGGAAGACCAGTAGTAGTATCCGATGCACATCTGGGGACATTCTGTAATGTGTCGACTATCAGAGTGTTGATGAAACACAGAAATTGCAATCAGGATTGAATACAACAGTCACCATGCGCACTTTCCTACATGGGAGGAATGTCGCACGCATTCTACGATTTGATCGTTCCCTGGAAGACCAGTAGTAGTTTCCGATGGACATCTGGTGGCATTCTGTAGTCTGTGGACTATCAGAGTCTTGATAAAACACAGAAATTGCATCGGGAATGAATACAACAGTCACCATGCGCACTTTCCTCCATGGGAGTAATGTCTCAAGCATTCTACACTTTGATCGTTCCCTGGAAGACCAGTAGTAGTTCCCGATGGACATCTGAAGGCATTCTGTAGTCTGTGGACTATCAGAGTGTTGATAATACACAGAAATTGCATCGGCATTGAATACAACAGTCACCATGCGATCTTTCCTCCATGGGAGTAATGTGTCAAACTGTCTACGGTTTGATCGTTTCCTGGACCACCAGTAGTAGTTTCCGATGCACATCAGGAGGCATTCTGTAATCTGTGGACCTTCAAAGTGTTGATGAGACACAGAAATTGCATCGGGATTGAAAACAACAGTGACCATGCGCACTTTCCTACATGGGAGTAATGTCACAAAAATTCTACGCTTTGATCTTTCCCTGGAAGACCTGTAGTAGTTTCCGATGCACATCTGGAGGCATTCTGTAATCAGTGGACTATCAGAGTGTTGATGAAACACAGAAATTGCATCGGGATTGAATACAACAGTCACCATGCGCACTTTTCTCCATGGGAGTAATGTCTCAAACAGTTTACGCTTTGATCGTCCCTGGAGGACCAGTAGTAGTATCCGACGCACATCTGGGGACATTCTGTA